>NC_138079.1:48570000-49935000 GCF_964212035.1 Myotis nattereri | reverse complement strand
GGTCAACCGGTTGACTGCCTGCTCCCTGGTGGTCAGTGCATGTCATAGCGAGCGGTTGAGCAGCCTTAGTCTATTATTAGCATATTACACTTTGATTAGTTGAATGGCCAAACGGATGACTGGACACTTAGTATATCAGGCTTTTATTATATAGGATTTTCAAAGTTACTTGGGTCAGGACATCTCCTCCACCTTGCCACCACTTCCGTGATTTGTAATACAATTAGGTTCATTGGCCACAGTCTGCATTCCTTCCTGGGATCCCTTGTTCTCCTGAATGGTTTTATTTTCATTACTTATTCTTTAACATCATATGGGTTTTAAAAAATTCGTAATTTCATGTAGTTTTATGGCCCTAAAAAAATACCCTATGTTTTACCCAACCTTACCCACCCCACTCTCCCAGTAGTGACTGATCTTTTTACTATCTCTGTTCTTTTGCCTTTTCCAGAAGCTGAAATGCTTGGAATCATACAGTATGCAGCTGTTTCAGAGTGGCTTAGTTCAGTTAGCAATATGCATTTTAGGTTCATCATGTCTCTTCATGTGCATTGATGTTTCTTCTTATATTGCTGAATAATATTTTTCATTGTATGGCAGTACCATAGCTTTATCATCACAGATTATAATTTTTAGTACTCAATTTTATAAAAAACATTATATAATAGGTACATGTTTTGCTTATCTGAACACATTTTTCTGATGCCTTTAAAAAATGAAAATTTGAATGAGTATAAGATATCTTTATGAACACAGACTTTTACTTTTAATGACAACATTTACTGAGTATATTTCATCAATTCTAAAAGGCATATGTTTTTATATTTTAGCATTTTTGAAATTGTGATTAAACACAATAGAATCCCTTTGGGACGACTCTTTGGAATGCCACTTTGGGATGGCAATGACAGTTTTGTTAGATATGCACAAATTTGGTCACAATTCTTTATTTCTCATCACTTCTATTGGGAGTATGCATTGGTGTTACTGAACATATTGAGTTTCAATGCCATGTCAAGTCTCTTCAAAAGAATTATACACTAACAGTTAAATGTAAAGTTATTGATTATGAAGAAAGTTATAGATTAGAGAAGAGCAGTGTAAATTTGATGTTATTGCAGAAATATTAATTATTGAGTGAATGATTATAATTTCCTTTATTTTTTGCAAAGAAAAAACAAAATGCTTTGTTATCAAAGAAAGGACATGCCCTGACCAGTTTGGCTCAGCGGATAGAGCGTCGGCCTGTGGACTGAAGGGTCCCGGGTGCGATTCCAGTCAAGGGCATGTACCTGGGTTGCGAACACATCCCCAGCAGGAGGCATGCAGGAGGCAGCTGATTGATGTTTCTCTCTCATCGATGTTTCTAACTCTCTATGCCTCTCTCTTCCTCTCTGTAAAAAATCAATAATAAAAAAACATATATATAAAAGAAAGGACAGAACCGTAGAGGACTGAACTCTATTAATTAATTATATTACAGATTTTTGTGCACAAATATTGTCTATCATGCTCAAAAGTATGCAAGTGAAAGCTGAGAAACTGCCAAAAACCATGGTGTAGCTGAAATTCATTTCAAAGCAAACAAGAGGCTGGTATGATGGATTGTCAGTTAGCATTATCATAAGGAATTATGTCACAGTTTAATTGACAGTCTTTTGATCCCATACTTAATAGTAGATACACTAATAGTATGTTTTACAATCATTGAATTATTATATTTAATAACATGGTTTTTATTATGTACTGTGCTACATGGTTTATGTACTCAGTATCATTTAAGCTTTGCTATCACCCTATGAGACTGGTATTACTATCCTATTTATTAGTAATAATACCACTTAGAATATATAGCTTGCTCAAGGTCATAAAGCTAGTAATCAGTAGAACCTGGATTTGAATCTTTGCTAGTAGAGCCTGTGTTTTTATACTCTGCTATAGTGCTTCAATGTTTCTTGCATTTAGAGTGACTGAAAATTTTTAAGTGAGCTCATATTTTACTGTTTTGTTATTGTTGTTAAA
The DNA here is from genome assembly GCF_964212035.1 of Myotis nattereri. NCBI lineage: Eukaryota > Metazoa > Chordata > Mammalia > Chiroptera > Vespertilionidae > Myotis > Myotis nattereri. The sequence continues at coordinate 49,932,978 of NC_138079.1, read as the reverse complement.
ATATTTTTAGCTGACTTTTGGATTATTTTTTAATCCTGCCTGGATGTTTATTTTTGAAATTTTATAATTTTCTTAAATCCATATTTGTATGTGTGTATCATTCATTCATTTTAGTGTAAAATAGATCATTTCAGATAAAATATTTACAAATATTTTACTGCCCTTGACTTCACCTGTTATCCACTTGGATACTAAGTTCTACAGTTATAAGTGACTTTCACAGTCACCTGACCATTTAAATGACCAGCAAGCTCTCCTCAGATATGACTCTGTTGGAGTGAACTGAGACTCTCTTCTCCTACCTCCACTACATGGTCCTCGCATATTCTTGGTCAACCCAATACAACCTAGGCTAAATTTTCCACAGAAATTCCTGCCTGGGCTCTCTGTAGGTTTATGGCTCTCCAGTGCCAAAATCCACTTTCCGTGCCCATCTTTTTTGTGCCTGGCGTGTTTTTGGAGTCTAGTCACTAAATGGGAGTACATGAAGGATACCTAGAGAGGAATATTTCAACTTTTGGGGGAGAAACATATTTTTTTTATAAAAAATAGACAAATAGATGCCTAATTTTTCAGTTATAATTCTCTTGCATGTCAGAGTTAAGAACTAGAGCCCATGTTGGGAAAGTGAGGGGAGAGAAAGGTTTTCTAACCTTATTTCAATTGGAGCAACTTAATTGTTTTTAGGAGCTAAACATTCATGGGTCACTGATCTTAATTATAAATCATTTCCATCCATCTTGTTTGTAATGGATATATCCTAAGGAATTTGCTAATAGAGTCACTACAGGGTTTCATTTTGTGATTGAAATCTTTAAAAAATTATTTTTCATTTTAAAAATGATCTGTAGGTAATTTTTAATACCTCTGAAATGTGGAGAAGCTGCATTATGGGTTCTTACACTCTTTTTAACAGAAACTCCAAGGTCATGAATTTAAATGATTTTTTTAACTCTTAAAATGTCACCAAATAAAGAATTTAGAAGAAGGGAGATTTTTATCTGAAAATAATAAAATGTTTTTCCTCTTTCCTTTGCCAAATATAATTGTCACTTCCAAGTTAGATTTATTTTTATTTTCTTCTGAATTTTTGAAGCTTGATATTTCTTTATTCATATCCCTGTAATTTTCATCTTTTAACTCATCGGTGAGTCCTGCAGAAATCCAGTCACATTTTTTAAACTTGTAGCATGAATACAGGTAATACTCAGTAAGCTCAGATTCATTAAAGATGTCTCAACAATTTTAGACAAGACTTAGACTTTTTCTCTACTCTTTCCTTCACCTTGAATCTCCTCCCCTTCCCTCTGCTGTCCTTTCTCCATCTGTGTGCCAGCCCCCATAGTTTATTCTTGTGTTTCTACCACCATTCTTAGAATCAAAGAGTCTGTTCTTATTTCAGTTTAAACAGACCTTTCCTAGCCACTATATCCTAAGTTTGAAAACGGCTAGACATCTTTCATTTGCAAGTTGGACAAAAACTAAGTGAAATTAGAACACTTCAAGCATCCAATAATCCCTTCTTCCCTGCTCATACATGCACAGTAGCACTCTATTTATAATGAGTTGAGAGAAAAGAGACCTGGAGTGATTGCTGGTTCAGTCAAATGGGAAACAACCTCAGTCATTCTGCTTATTTTCTGTTCTCATGCCCTACAGTCCCTAACTGCCTTAAGGAATTCCACTATCAGTTACCATCTTACCCAACTGACAGAATGTATACCAACAGGACCATATGCTACGTTCAATAAAATCCTATGGGGGTTGAGATAAGTGCAGGTAGGGAAGTTTATATTCTTGAAAGCATAGCAATTTCTTATCATTTGATGAGTCATTAAACAGGCAAATCAAAGAAACATGATCAGCATTTGCTTCTCTTAATATCTATTCTGCCATCCTTCTCTTAGTACCTGGGAGAGAGTTAATCTATACAGAGATCAATATGGAATTTACCTAAGATAATCATAGAAAATATCAACAATATTAAACTCCTTCAGAATTATAGCTATGCCCATGAAGAATGCCTCTATTTCTACCCAGTTCAGCAGATAGTATGGTAAAAGATGAGACATCTTTTAAATTTACTCTTAAAATGTATTTTAAATTCTGAAAAGAACTGCAATTTTAAGTTGAGAGCTATGGAGAACTGAACTGATACCTGTAAGTTGTCTGTGAATATGTTAGAATACCTGGAATGTGGGCCCACATTCATTGAGGTATATTTTTTGGATGACAAAGTGATTCCTTAATTTATTCTATCCAGCTTACAGAATTTTTAGATCCATCAAGAATAGCAGGTGTAAAAAAAATAAGATACCATAGAAAATGTACTCTTTGAAAAGTTTGAAATAATGCTGACACACTTTTTAGTCCATTTTCTCCTGAACTTGCACATTTTAAATGTGTTGATTTCAATCAGTTGGCCACATAGCAAAATGTTGTATGTGCTATATGCCATTGTGATTCAGAAACCATACTATAAATACACACAAATACACAGATACAGACACAGAGACATAAAGACACATGCATGTACATAGACTTCCATACATAGATCATATTGTTAGTTGATGTGTTCCAGCACTACAAAAAGACTATCCCTGTTAAAATAATAATGATAGGAAAAAATTGATTCACTACATTAGTAGGAAATAACAATCATATTTAAATAATGCTCCTTGTCACGTACTTAAATCCTAGATATATTTCCTCTTGATTGACTTTGAGGAAGAAATGAAAACAATTGGTCTCTTAGGTTGGGTTCTCTAGAAGCAGAATCTAAGAAAAGGATTCAGTCTGTACCTGGTTTAGATGTGCCAGGTGTGAGGTATGGGAGGGCACCTGCTTGGTGAGGTAGCTCTCACCAGTGAGGTCAGCTATCCAGAGAAGAGGGAAGCCATGAACCATTTGTAGCCAACATTCTAGTAACTGGTGTTGGGTGTCACTGCTATGAAAAGGATCTCATTATGATATCAACCAGATGCCTGGTGCATGAAATCTGTGCACTTGTGGGGGAGGCCCCTCAGCCCAGCCTACACCCTCTCGCAGTCTGGGAGCCCTTGGGGGATGTCCAACTGCTGCAGAGGCAGGAAAAGCTGCTGCAAAGGTGGGAGAGGTTCCCACTACCACTGTTGCACTTGCCAGCCATGAGCCCAGCCTCTGGCTGAGCAGCGCTCCTCCTGTGGGAGCACACTGACCACCAGAGGGCAGCTCCTGCATTGAGTGTCTTCCCCCGGGTGGTCAGTGTGCGTCATTACAACTGGTCGTTCTGCTGTTTGGTCTATTTGCATATTAGCTTTTTATTATACTATAGTATAATACCCAGTGCAGTTGTATACACTCTTCATTGAAATAAGCAGACACATTTTGGTATGATTAATAACTTTTCTCATTCATTACTATTTTACTTAATATTCTACTTTCTATAATGATTTTATTTTTCCCAGATATTATTAGACTTTCTTGAGCTTTGTTTTCATAGATTTTTTTAAATATATATTTTATTGATTTTTTACAGAGAGAAAGGGAGAGGGATAGAGAGTTAGAAACATCGATGAGAGAGAAACATCTATCAGCTGCCTCCTGCACACCTCCCACTGGGGATGTGCCCACAACCAAGGTACATGCCCTTGACCAGAATCGAACTTGGGACGTTTCAGTCCACAGGTCAACGCTCTATCCACCGAGCCAAACTGGTTAGGGCTGATACAGATTAATAGAGGGTGATACAGACCCTAGTATAAAGGGACAAGGACCAAGATAGTTGCACCTATTCTGTGGCTGCTTCAGGCCTCTAGTGTTATTTTTTTATTATTATTAAATGAAACATTATATTGGTAACTCAAAATTTGGCCAGGTGGTTACACTGATAATATATGATGACATTTACTATTATTTCACCTGGAATTCATTTATTATTTTTATGTCATTTGTAATTACAATTTAATACTTTAGCGGAGGGTATTTATATTAATGTTTTAATATGAGATTAATTTGTTATTTTAGAAAATGTTCAAAAGACCTTTTGAGGAAAGATTTGATTACATTCATGATATCTTAAAGTTGCTTTAATTTAAAAAATTATAAAACCCTCTCACTGAAAGATTATAAGTTTAATTATGTACATCAATGCATTTATTTAGGGTAGTTACTATGTGGAATAAATCACTGTTTTTTGGAATAACTCTTTTATAAATTGTATGCTGTGATGCAGCTTCTGGAACTATATAGGATTTAACTGTCATGGGGGAGAAAGATGATGTTTTAAAGTTAAGGAAATGGGAACTCAAAATAAATAAAAATATGCCTTTTTCACCAAATTCTTATTTTATTAAGCAATGAAAATAATAACATAGGTATAATAATAGTAAAAAAATTAGTAATACTAAACATTTATATAGAACATATGCCAAGCAATGTTCTGAACACTTTCAATATATGAACATATTTAATTCTCATGACAACCCTGGGAAGTATGTGTGATTAATATCCCTATTTCACACATGAAAAAATGCATGCACAGAGTGATTAAGTGACTGGCCTGAGGTCACGTAGCAAATATGAGATAGAGCCGCTATTCCAACACACAGTCTAACTTCAGAATTGAGTGCTTGGTCTCCTCACTAAGAAAAGCATTCTCATGAGTAATCTTTCTCTTCCTTCTCAAGAGACAATTGACATATACACAAGGAGTAGATAGTATTGCTCTTGTTCACCCTAGTATGCATTAGAAATTACCAGCAAAGCACTGTCCCTCTAACTAAACCATGATCATTAGCCTTAAAACTGCCATGATGCTAGGATGATGACATCATCCGGTGCTCTTATTCTTTCCCTCCCTCCTCTGTCTTTCTCTTTTCTCTTTCTTTACCAAGTACAGTGCACTACTAAAAAACTAATGGGTCAAATGATTGAAAAAAGCTCTAAAATTCTGCAAATCTGAAAACGGGTTAAAAGATTTGGTCAAAGCTTATGAAAACAGTCTAGATTTAACTATTTCATAAGTTCAACTTAAGTATTATAGAGTTGAAGTATAAATGCCTACTGTATACCTTTTCACTCTGCTTTTTAGAACCTGAGTGAAGTGAACTGACCAGCCCTATAATAAAGACCTTATCATACTGATGGGAACTTAGCAACTTAATTTATTAATGCTATTGTCTTTAACATTGAATATATATATTCTAAAATAGTACTAATTGTTGATATGCTGGGGAAAAGCTGCTCACTTTATTATTTTATTGACCTAAAATTTACTTTGGAATCTTTGAATAGTCCTCCCAGAATGAGAGAAAAAATGTGTGCTTTTAATTTTCAGAATTAAAAATATGGTTACAATTGTTTTCTCTACTTATATATATACTAGAAGCCCGGTCCACAGATTCGTGCGCTGGTGGGGTTCCTCAGCCTGGCCTGTGGGGATCTGGCTGAAACCAGGTCTCTGACATCCCCTGAGGGGTCCCAGATTGCAAGAGGGCACAGACCAGGCTAAGGGACCCCACTGGTGCACAATCAGAGCCAGGAAGGGATCATGGGAGGGCTCCAGGGGTGTCCAGCCCATCTCGCTCAGTCCCACTTGGACCCCAGCAGCAAGTTAACCTACTAGGCAAAGCGTCTGCCCTCTAACGATCAGTGCGCATCATAGCGACTGGTCGAACAGTCAAACGGTCGGACACTTAGCATATTAGGCTTTTATTATATAGGTTATATATTTGTATTCTGAGATTTTTGCTTTTTTACAAAGTGAAGAACATTTTGGTGTTTAACTCTCTCTTTGGAAAGGGAAATTAGCAGCTGTTGACTATTATTCAGACTTGGTCTAATTGTATATCTAGAAACGGAGTCCTAACTTAACTGTTTAATTCAAGATTGGAAGAACACATTTAAGCAGGTGTTGATCACGTCTTTAAAAAAAATATTGCATACTCCAGCCTTTCCAGGTGCAGTTGAAATTTTCTTTCCACCTACAAAATAAAACAGATACTAAATAGAGAGGTAAGGTCTATTTTGAGGCCTGGAAGTTTATTTCTTAAAGTTGAAGAATCTATGGTTATCACTCGACATATAGGACCAGTTTCTTTTAAAAAATAATACACCTTTAACTTTTTTGCAGCTTTATAATTGACATTGCATTATTTATAATTGATATGCATTCATTATAGTCATATATATATATATATGTCAAGTGTATAACTTAATGTTTTGCCATGTGTATGCTTGAAGCCACCACTGAAGTCAAGATAATGAATATGACCCTTTTTATTGTCAACTACATAAACATACAGAAAATATACAAAACAAGGTTGTAAAACTCAAGGATTTATCTCAAAGTGAACATTCATAGTCACTCCTCTCTTTAAGAAAGAGAACATTGCCAGTCCAAAAGAGCCCCTTACCTTCTACTTCCCTCACAAAAGTAAATCCTAACCTAAATTTCTGGTAGTTGTTTGCTCTCATTGTAGTTTTAGAAAATGAATTTTTATTTGTAAACACCATAGTAGAAATTCATCTATTTTTAAACTTTATATAAATGGAATAATATTGTATGCATATTTTTGGTGTCTAGCTTATTTTACTCAATGTTATACAGGGTGGGGCAAAAGTAAGTTTACAGTTTTTCTTATGAAAAATAATACAATGATAAATAATAATACAAGAATAAACTCTGTGTTTCACATACAACTGTAAACCTACTTTTGTACCATCCTGTACTTATAAGAATGAATTTCCTTATATAATTTTTGTGCCTCTATACAAATAATAATATGATTGCTTTTCTCCTGTATTTTTTAAATTGTTAAATCACATTGATCTATATCTGAATGTGAAGTTAATCTTGCATTCTTGGAATAAATGTAACTTGGTCAAGAGATGAGAGATAGATAGCTGATAAATAGAAAGATTTATATATGTATTGTATTATATCTTTAATATATTTCTATATTCCATTTGTTAATGTTTTAGTTAGAATTTTTATGTAAATGAATGTGATACATTGCCTTCAGAAAATAGGCTTATAGGTCCAAGGTAATTGAAAAAAATCTGAATAATAAGTGGCTGACCACCAAAATATTCCTATGTAGCCATAGGAATGACTTAAAGGATTCCAGACTAGAAGAAAATAAAAACAATAATTTAAAAAACCCTATAGAGTCCTCAGTGTTGGCACACCATGGGGGATGCACACTCTACCGAATTGTTCCAGGCAAATCTCTTAATAAGAAACACACAACACAAAGCATAAACCACAGCTTCCTGGAGTGGGGATCAGAACTAGGACTACAGACTTGCTCTTCCCCTTTCATGCTTATTCCAGACTAAATGCTCTTTAATCTGGAATGGCAAGTAAATTACCTCATTTGGCAAACCACTACTTTTTCCCTTGCTTCCTTCTTTCTCTCCTTCTTTTTATTCTTTCTTTTTTCCTTTCTTCACTTGCTGTTCCTTCTGATTATTTCTGAATCCTTTCTTTTCCTGCTAAGCATTTACAGTGATATTGCATTTGTTTATTTGTCTGGAAAACACATATATTTGCTATAGACACCAAAATGTTTACATGATTATCTGTTAATAATGGTTATCGCTACTTAAATGATGAGTATTGCTATTGTTTTATGTTTCTTTGAACTCTTCTGTGCTTTTTAAAGTTTTCTACAACAAATATGTAGTTACTAGAGGCCTGGTTCATGAATTTGTGCATGGGTGGGGTCCCTTGGCCTAGCCAGTGATAGGTGGGGGGGGGGGGAGGGAAGGGGTGCAGCTCCTGCATTGAGCATCTGTCCCCTGGTGGTCAGTGCATGTCATAGCAAACGTTTTCGGTTGTTCAGTCACTTAGGCTGGTATATATATTATATATTTATATATAGATTCCTATAAATTCTTGGGGGAACATCAATAAATTCTGTTTTATTAGGTGACTAATATACTTAAAGTAGTTATTAAACAAGTCAAAGTAAAATAAATTTAGGTAATTGAAAAAAGTAGCAATTTACAGATGCATGAGAAATATTGAATGCAAAAATATGTAGAATTTAAATTTTGAGATTGTTCTTGAGAGTTAAAAAATTTGAACAATTTTTATTTATTCACAATTTGGGACACACCCAGTTATATTTTTTAATACTGAATAATAGAGAATCAGAATTTTTCAAGCATTTTTTATTAGTTAAAACTGAACTGTATTATTCTAAGAACATTTTGCCTTCATTTTTAATATCATGTGTCATTCAATGAAAACTAATCCATATCTTTGATTCATTTAAATTAAAATATCAAAATATTGATTTAATAACTACTTGGTGTCTAAAGAGAAATTTTAGAGTTTAAAAAAAACAGATAATTTTGTTGTTCCAATAGTAAGAAAATCAAAATGTTATGAAAGATTCAAAATTATTTTAACATTGAACAATGACAGTTTTAGGTTGTTATAAAATATTTATTCCTACTTATAAAGGGATAAATGCATTTCTCTGAGTAAAGTTAGAATCTTTAGTAATGAAATGAATAAAATTTTCTTCATATTATTGTTTTTAAACAATTATATGCAAATATGTACAATATTAAAAAACATATTTTGATTGATTTTAGAGAGGAAAGGAGGGAGAGAGAGAGAGAGAGAGAGAGAGAGAGAGAGAGAGAGAGAGAGACATCAATTATGACAGAGAATCATTGATTGGCTTCCTCCTACATGTCCCACTTGGGCCAGGAATCGAACTGTGATCTCCTAGTTCATAAGTCCACACTCAACAACTGAGCCACACTGGTTGGGCCAATGCTTTTGTTCAAAAGGCTCTTTTCAGAATATTTTACTGAATGTTTCTAGTTTTATACATATCACATGACAAAACTTAATAGCTCTTTAAGTAATTCCCTAATAAGTTTGTGAAATTAAATCTTCAAATATTATTATCTAATTTTAAGTTCTGTCTTGTTTGCTTTTCATGCTCCTAGTAGTTTTAAACCTTCCCATCTCTCTCTTTTACATTTCTCTAATCATTAAATGAGTTCTAGAGCTTACATATCATATTTATTTATCAAATATACCTCATATATCCATATTGCTTTTGTAGCTATTTTAAATCACATCGTATTTCCCAGCTTTCTTTTAATAATGTTCAGATACATCAGCTTTGGAACTCAGCCATCCTGGTTTCTTTCTTGCTTTCATCACATACTACATGTATCACCTTGTACAAGTTACAAAACTTCTTTGAACATTAGTTTTTTCACAAAAATAATCCTAATCTGGAGGGTTATCTTGAAGATGAAATTATATAAATACATAGTATAGTTCCAGGCACAAAATAAGCATTTAACAAATGGCAGTACAATAAGTTGTGTAAATTCATGTTATACCCTATGCTCATATTAAATTTAGAAACTTTTTTTTTTCGTTAATCCTCATCTGAGGATATTTTTCCATTGATTTTTTTAGAGAGAGTGGAAGAGAGAGGGAAAGACAGAGAGAAATATCCATGTGATAGAAACACATCGATTGGTTGCCTCCCACATGAGCCCAGACCAGAGCTTGGGCTGGGGAAGAGCCTGCAACCAAGGTCCGTGCCTTTGACCAGAATCGAACCCGGGACCCTTTGGTCTTCAGGCCGACAGTCTATCTACTGAGCCAAACCAGCTAGGTCCTTTTTTTTTAAATTTAGGAACTTTTAAAAAATTTCTCAAGTTGGATAGCACTATTATTCTCTGAGAGGGGCATAGCATAGTCATCCTAGCAGGGGTCCTCAAACTACGGCCTGCGGGCCACATGCAAATACAAATATTGTATTTGTTCCCGTTTTGTTCTTTTACTTCAAAATAAGATATGTGCAGTGTGCATAGGAATTTTTTCATAGTTTTTTTTTTTAAACTATAGTCCGGCCCTCCAACGGTCTGGGGGACAGTGAACTGGCCCCCTGTTTAAAAAGTTTGAGGACCCCTGTTAGGGGCTTGGGTAAACTACCCCTTCTTCCTGTCCTGCTTCCCCTTACCCAGCTCTAGATTCATTTCCTGGAAGACAATTATCCAAAGGTCTATTTGATAAAAATCCAGTCATCCATATTTATTTTTTTCTTTTAGCTGTTTTGAACACATTTACAATAAGCTTTACTACATAGAGTAGTTTCACTAACCATTGGAGTTTCCTATAAGTCTTATTTGACAATTTCCATTTTTTTTTTCCTCACAGTATTTTCAATCATTTTAAATTGTCTCTCCCTGACTATTTGTTGCTCTAACTGGAAGGAACTGAGATAAAAAGTAGAGACCACCTACTGGGAGCTAGGACTGCCATCACAGAACAAAACACAGAATGGAGATGCCAGAGATAGAGGACTCAAGGGAGGTGAAGGACCACATGAGATATTGTTCAAGTCAGAATCATTTGAGAGGGAAAGAGGATGTTAAAATATTTAACAGACATTATGTTATCTACCACAGTGAAAAAACAGGAATGTCTTGGACAAGGATGTCTGGCCACCTTACCTAGGGGCACACTGCAGGGGGATTTAGGGCTGAGTGACAGAAGGGGAGATTAATGTGCATTGAAAAAGGAGACTGAGATAATAAGATGCAATAAAGGAGATAGAGCAGAGAAAGGGAAAATTTGAGAGACATGAGACTATTTAAAATATACTTTAAAATATATTCAATTAATTATCCAAAGCTATATTCTTTATGATTATATAAATGTATTTTTCATGAAAATAGTTTTCTGATGAATATATTTTTATGGATATGTTTTTCTATTGGGGCAAAGAGAAATAGAACATGCTTTAAGATGCTGTGATAAAGAAAAATTAAAATACTGTCAACTAAAACTTTCCAGAAATCTTTAAAAGATGGTGAAATTGTCCTAGCCAATATGAACTATTGTAAATTATTTTTTTAATGTTAAGCAAATAAAAGTTTAGTCTTCAACAAATTAACTTTCAATGAATGTTCTCATAGTGAGTAGACTTTCAGGGATTAGCTGGATAAATTTTAAGTCCAGAGAAAATTATAGAACATAATTAATGTTAGGAATCAAACTCTTGAGAATTAAAGCTGAGATTGCTTTTAACTTTTGATGAGTAAGTATAATAGGAAAGGACATATATTTCTATATGAAATGCTTGGATTTCTTTATCTCTTTTGACATTGGCTACTTCTGTGGAAATCCTATTGGGCACTAGATTAGCCAAAATGTCGGTAGGGAAGAGGCCCAAAGTGGGTAGGTAGAAGCTAACACTGGAGTGCAATTCTCTACAAAGGTGGGTCGATCAGGTCCTTAGTGCGGAGTTAGAGGTGTGTTCTGTGTTTTGAATTTAAGCAGTCTTAATATTCCTGGGGACAGAAATATTTTCTTAGCATGAAACACAGGTGCAGGTATCGTGCCGCCAAGGAAAAGCACTGGTGAACATTTAAACATCCTTCCAATGGCATGGTCCAGAGCCAGACTTTCAGTCTGCCTCGGTGGCTTGAGTGCCTCATCACACTCACATAGAGATGGCCTGTTCTCAGTGTAATGAAAGGACGATCTCAAAGCAACAGGAGGAATCTTTGTGAAAAGGCAACGAGAGCTAAAATAATCTTCAAGGGAGTTGCCTATGTTTGTTCAGCAGCAAGAAGTTTTTAAATGGAAAGTGTTCTCTGGCTGTTTGTACTGGGCAGTAATATTTTACATTCCAGTCATCTCACTTAGTCTCATTGGACTGGGTTCTCCTTTTTAAGTTAAGAGGTAGTTGGCAGAATGTCTCCCTGGCACAGACCAGAAGCTTTTTCTTTCTATGTTTTCAGACTTTTCAAAGCTCCTGTGTTTATGCCAGGTTATGACAATAAAAGCTAGAAACAACAAATTACTCTAGTGTTTTGGTAGATAAGAGAACTATACTTTTGCTAAGAGGTCAGGATCCTTTTGGATTATTGCCTTGAAAATGCATTTTCTCTTTTTTTCACCTTATGTTCTCTCCCTGAACAGAACTGCATGTTCTCAGAACATGGGCAACATTCCCTCCTTCCCCTCAACGTGCATTGGCCATGACTGCATCGTGTATTCCTTCTGCTTGTCAAAGAGAAGCACTTATTTTCTATTCTGATCCACTTTACTTTTCTTCACTAATTGCTGAAGCTTTATGTCTCCGTTAGAATGTATGTTCACATGGACTGTTTGGTCATAAGAATCATCACCAATATTCCTTCCTTTATGAGAATACATTTGGGCATCTAGAACATCTGTATGGGGGCTGAATAGACTCTCTTCTTCAATTTTGGCATTTTTGTTGTTGACAAATATTTTGAGAATTATTTTTAGAATTACTGTGCTTTATTTTTTCCCCTTGAGTTTTGACTCATTTTGAACAGTTTTCTCCTTTGGGGATATAATATTGTTTATTATGATGCTATAGCTTCTCCAGTATTTGGATGGGAAGGTAAGAAAGAAAGGAAGGCAAAGAATGTTATGGAAATAAGACAGAAGTACCTTTACTTATGAATTCTTTTCAGGAAAGATGCAATTTTGATTTCATGAAATATATATGATAATACTTAAAACACTGATATTTAAAGAGTGATGTTTTGATAGTGAGAATGAGAAATTTCAGTTAAATATAGTTGCTTTCTAAGAGGGGCTGATTCACCTTTAAAAGTAGGGATGCTTTATGTCAATTCTGATTCACAGGTGTAGTGGATTGGCATGATGCCATGTGTCCAATCATGTGCTCATTTATTAATCCAAATTGAAGCCTTAAAAATATATAAAATTTAAATGATAGATATATTATGTTTTTCTCAAGATAAAAATCAGTTTCTTAAAATACCATTTCTCTAATTCCAGGTTGTAAACATTAGATATCTATAATCAGAAAATATTTAATCAAGTTGGTTTTCCATGTCGTGGTGTTCTTCAAACAAAATAAGTGAAATATTCAGGGTGCACGATGAAAGTAAAATGATAGCAACACTCATCTGTGTTGGGCTGGATGTCTTCAACAAATTAAGGGTTGCAAGGTACCAGGTTAAAAAAAAAAAAAAAAAAACCCTTGTGAAGACTTACACTCCAATGTGAGCTGTGGTAGAGGTCCATAGGAAACCCTTTTGGGGAGGGAAAAACAATTATTCTGGACATGTGGCAAGGCAAAGGAGTTGGAATTTGGCAAGCTCAACTGCATTAATTTTTCTCTGGGTGTAAGATATGATCATTTGCCACTGTCTGGAAGAAATCATGATGAGTCATTCACAGAACTACTTAGCATCTACTTATAGCATTGTAAGTATGTATTGCTTTGGCCATTGCTTTTGCTTTTCACAGAAATATTTTTTAATACTTGTGAAAAGGTATAAAATCGCCCTAGCTGGTTTGACTCAGTGGATAGAGCATTGGCCTGCGGACCAAAGGGTCCCTGGTTAGATTCCAGTCAAGGGCACCTACCTCGGTCGCAGGCTCCTCCTTGGCCCAGGCCCTGGTCAGGACTAGTGCAGGAGGCAACTAATTGATGTGTTTCTCCCACATCCATGATTCTCTCTGTCTTTCCCTCTCTCTTCCTCTCTTTCTAAAAATTAATGGGAAAATATCCTCAGGTAAGGATTAACCAAAAAAAAAAAAAAGTATAAAATCATTTTATTTTATCCCACATGAAACAAATTTCTAACAAAAATTCCTAAATTGAGTAAACAACTGATTACATTTAATTTCTATTCTGATATTATTTTCTGTTTGGTCATGGAATGTTTTGTGAAAAAGGGAAGAATCATCCTTCATTCCTTCTGAAAATATATTTTCCAATTTTTATGAAATTGAAACCATACTATATCCATAAAATGAGCTCTTTCAATACCCAAAAGATTTTATTCACGCTTTCCAAGGGTTCAGAATAATCTTGGGTAATTGGTTCTATGTTGAAGCAGAAGAGGATTGTATTAAAAGCAAAACTAAAAAATCCAATGGATTTTTAAAAAAGAGTTTTGTTTTATGATATCAAAATCTCTCCATAATTTGAAACAATAACACGCTTACCACCCTAAGAACCTAATTTGGGCAGATGTTTCAAACCTTGTAACAAGAACTCCCTTTACTCAGTATTCAAAACACTACATCCAAGTTCCTGTTTTTCTAAACACATTTTATATAATTAACACGAATCCTAAATTAAGCAGTTTGAGAATACAGCATAAATGTCTACCTGGGTTTATCATCAGTCATTAAACAGTTGACATTAAGCCATTGAATTAGACACAACAGTTTATGATATGGAAAAAAAACAAAAAACAAAAAACACCACAAAACAAAACAGAATAAAACCAATCATTGAAAAACTTGTTTAGCTTTCTGGATCTTGGAGAGAAAACATAGGTTCTTAAAATGCTGCCACCTTCCTACCTGTTTTCAACTAGCAAAGCACATGGAATCATAAAAATCTGCACACATACCATTTGTCTCTGAAAATAGCACTAAGGTATGTGAAGTCTCCAAATTAAAGCTTCCCCACACATACCCGCAACTGCAGGACATTGTAACCACAAATGCCTGGAGATATTGGTGGAATCATCCCTCTTTCCAAAATTGTCCATCTGTCTTTAGTGTAGTTGTGATCTGGAGGTTCAAGTTCACTTACTCACCGAGTTGCCTGCCAGCTTCGATGCCCTTTGTAGGTGGAAAATTGTTGGTCTCTGTCCCTTCCAGCTTGCAAGTAAAATGAAGCTGCCAAGAGATAAACACATTCTAAGTTTATCATGCTATTCTTGGCCTCAAACTACAAGCCATAAGGCAACTATTGCTCAAGGTACCGTGTTTACAAGTGTTCAGTCCTCAGCTGTTTCAGAGACCCAACAAGATGGAATTTCTTCCTGCCAGCCTATATTTTGTTTTTTTTCCCTAAGCGTTCACATTTTCTCAATTCCTCTTATAAAAAATAAAATAAAAAATTAAAAAAGGAGCAGCTTCTTTGACAGAATCTTGAAGGTCTAAAGTCTCATTAACACTATGTTTATGATATTATGGGGTTTTCTCCCCCAGAGGAACTATACATTCTTAAAGAAACTAGAAGCTTCTATTGTCATCAAAATTATTATATTTATCATCATCATTATCACTATCATTATTTTATTTGAAAATGAACAAGATGTATATGAATGTATTTTTATAGAGGCCTTTTGAATTTGTTTACTGCATTGGCCTTAAACGCATTTATTATTATGAAATCCATGTTTCTCTTTCAATTAATACGATTTTTCCTCTTACGTGGCTATCATGCAAGTAATTTAATTAGTTTGGTAATGTTTTCAAAACCTGAAGAAAGAAAAAAGTTTTTTGTGGGATTTTTTTGGAGAGAGAACGAATAGGAGTTAACTTTCTTCACAAATGTCTTCCTGGCTGCGTTGGATAACAGGATGTATTGAGTTCATACATCTTAAATATAAAGAGGAGTATAGCTATATCACATCCTATATTGGCACAGACTATTGACATGTATTATGTATGATGTTACACTGTTTAAATTATTAGAAATCACATTAAAAGAAATTATAATAAGATAGGGCTTTTTACCAAATCTAGAGTATTTGGCAAAGATATGATAATCAACTTCAATCCTTGATTTACGAATAAGACTTTGAGCTCTCAGAATTTTATAACTATATTCTATACCATAATTATTTGCATTTCATTAAAAGTAACATTCTCTTTAGAGTTCACCATAGTACATGGATAATTTACTTACAAAATCAGGCCTTAATTATTTTCTCAGACACCCTGAAAAAAAATTGGGGGTTTACTCTCACTAATGTCATCTCCTTCAATGATTTAATGTTGTTGCAAACTAAATTCCCTGACTATGTGACAGCTGAAAAGAACAATAAAGAAGTGTTACTTGTTCTAGTTTAAGTTCCAAGTGTAGAGAAGAAAGATTTGCAACAATGTACTCTTTGATTACAAGAAAACATGTATGGTTAATCTGGAGCATTACTTAGGTTCACTCAAAGTTACCAAAATCATTATGTCCTCATTGGAATGGGTAGAGAGAGCTATAAGAACTAACAAGCCTAAGGGTTAGAATGGACTACAATCCACCCAGTGGCCTCTGAAGATACACATATCAGATAATGGAACACAGTGGATGAGCGTTTTATTTCAAAATCATTTATATGTCATTAGAATTTACCTGCAGCACTCTATTAACAATTCTTATCAACCTCTGTAAAATGTGTACTACCTTTTCCCTTTACAACTCAAAGTAGCTAGTAAGGCTCATGTATATTCTGAATACTATCTGGTCAAAGACATTTGATGTCTTTGTGTTACAGATTTCTTGCTCTTGATTTATTAATTTTCAGTGTTTTTAAATGTTCTTATCTAACACATAGTGCTTAAATAGACTATAAAGTTAGCTATAATGTTTCAAAACTCATATTGTTAAAATGTAGACAAGCTTCTATACTAAAGTCTAAGAAATGGCCTAGATTCCAAGGGAGTAAGGAACTGATTGCTCATTAGTGCCAAACAGTGCTAACAGGCATTATCTTTGATTGAACTAATATGCACTTTCTACGACTGCTGGAGGGGACTCAGTGTTTTTATTTTGCTGTTGACAAAAGCACAAGGTAGGCTACTAGCCAATATGTTAGGACTTGTTATGGAGAGACTTCTTGAATAGTATTTTATAATCTTTTTGTACTATATTAATGTATTATTTAGCATATTACTTAATGTATTACTTGTTTCTAAGTCTGATTCTTTGTTTAAGCTAAATGTAAATAACCCAGAATTAGAGTTATGAAATAGGTAGGCACCAGCATTTAAGGTAACTAGTAAGAAATTAAAATTTTAAGTGCCATTTCACAAATAATGAAACAATTAAAACACACACAACCTTTTTTCTAAAAGATTAAGAATTGTTTTTAAATATATATTTTATTGATTTTTTAGAGAGGAAGGGAGAGGGATAGAGAGCCAGAAACATCGATGAGAGAGAAACCCTGATCAGCTGCCTACTGCACTGCCCCCACTGGGGATGTGCCCGCAACCAAGGTACATGCCCTTGACCAGAATCGAACCCGGGACCCCTGAGTCCGCAGGCAGACGTTCTATCCACTGAGCCAAACTTGCTAGGGCAAGAATTGTTTTTAAAAGTAGACAGTTTTCCTATTTTTGAAATACGTTTTCATTTCTTATCAAGCCAGGACGGCTTTCCAGTTTTCAATTTAACCTATTAGAATCCTTAGTTTTGATAAAATTTCTTTGCATTTCATTTGGTGGATGTCTTTGAGGGGATATGTGTAAGGTCACACTGTACCAGTACACATTAGTAATCTAGATAGTGCTATTATGACAATACCCGTAAATCTCAAAATCTCAGTGGCTTAAATAAAACAAGAGGTTTTTCTCGCACACTACATACTCAACAGGGAGAAGCATCAATCTTGAGGTTAGTTGGAGACTCTAAGTATCATAGTTACTCCAAGACCCAGAGGATGGAGGCTTTATATCAACACATACTTTGATTACTTTTCAGGCAGGAAAAGGGAACAAGGTGAATTACTTCATGGCTCTTCAAGGTTCTATCTGGAAGAGACATGGATCACTTCCTATCACATTTCTTTAGCCACAGAAAGACACATGATACTGACTAGCCCCAAACATGGTAGATTAATACTGCTACCTTTTATCTTGAAAGAGGAGAAATGAAAATTTCCTGAACAGGCCTCATGTCTTGATTACCCCAAGGTTTAATGCTTATAACTACTAAGGGAATCACCTTTTCTTAAGCTATCAGGAGTAGAAGGCATTTGATACAAAGTTCTACTTTCCTGCCTACTAGAAATTTAATACTTGGGTACCATTTGGCATTTGGAATATATGACATTAGAAAATGTGGTTCTTTAGTCTTAAACATTATGCTGAAACACTGTTAAGTATTATCAATAATTTAATTTAAAAGAATCAATAAATTTTGCACATAAATATAAAAATTTAATAAGTAAAAATGTACATTTAAGGACTTTATGGAAATCTTATTTTGTTCTATGGCCTCACTAGCAACAGTGACATAAGGATTATCCCAAATCTTACATTTTATATTTCCCCCCAACAAATTCAGATATCAGAAGCCCAAGAAATAACCTAAAAAATCTCCTTAAGGACAATACAGATTTACATATGGTTATTGTTACTTATCCTATCTAATAATAGAGAAACATGGTAATTAACCATACCTCCGACATGCTTCTCATTGGATAATCAGGGCGATATGCAAATTAACTGCCAACCAAGACAGTGGCTGGCAGTCAGGCAGCTGAAGCGAACAGGAGGCTTGCTTGCTCCAGTGATGGAGGAAGCCAAGGTTTCCCGCCTGCCACTGCCAGCCTCTGAGCTGCACTCTAAGAAACAATGTTGCAATTATAGAAGCTAAAAAAACCCCAGAAACCTGCTTTCAGACAGCCGGGCCTCAGAGCTGGAGCTGCAACAGTGTTTCAATTATAGAAGCCAAACAAACCCAGATACCTGCTTTTAGCAGCTGAGGTCCCAGAGCTGGAGCCGAGCCTCAGAGCTAAAGCTGGCTCTCAGTTCCAGTGACAGCCATAGAAGGTAAATAAATCCCAGAATAAAAAAAAGAAAAAAAGGAGAGGTTGGGAGCTTCAGTCACCCGTCAGCCTAAAAACAGCCCTCAGCCCCTCACCCAGACTGGCCAGGCACCCCAGTGGGGACCCCCACCCTGATCCAGGACACCCTTCAGGGCAAACCAGCCGGCCCCCACCCGTGCACCAGACCTCTCTCCTATAAAGTAAAAGGGTAATATGCAAACTGACCCTAACAGCAGAAAGACTGGGAATGACTGGTCACTATGACACACACTGACCACCAGGGGGCAGACACTCAATGCAGGAGCTGCCCTCTGGTGGTCAGAGCGCTCTCACATGGGTAGAGCTCTGCTCAGCCACAAGCCAGGCTGATGGCTGCCAGTACAGCGGTGGTGGTAGGAGCCTCTCCTGCCTCCTCAGCAGCACTAAGGATGTCCGACTGCAGTTTAGGCCTGCTCCCCGCTGGCAAGTGGACACCCCTGAGGGCTCCTGGGCTGCCAGAGGGATGTCTGATTGCCATCTTAGGCCAATCCCCCGGGAAGCGGGCCTAAGCCAGCAGGTGGTCATCCCCTGAGGGGTCCCAGACTGCGAGAGAGCACAGACCGGGCTGAGAGCCCCCCCCTCCCTCCCGAGTGCACAAATTTTTGTCCACTGGGCCTCTAGTCTTATATAATAAAAGGCTAATATGCAAATCAACTGAACGGTGGCATGACTGGTTGCTATGATGCACACTGACCACCAGGGGCAGCTGTTCAATGGAGGAGCTGTCCCCTGATGGTCAGTGTGCTCCCACAGGGGGAGTGCCACTCAGCCAGAAGTCAGGCTCATGGCTGGCAAGCACAGCAGCAGTGGCAGGAGCCTCTCCCGCCTCTGTGGCAGCACTGAGGATGTCTGACTGATGGCTTAGGCCACTTCCCATTCCCAGATTGTGAGAGGGCACAGGCCCGGCTGAGGGACCCACCTAAGTGCATGAATTTCGTGCACTGGACCTCTAGTTTTTGTATACTATCTTATAATAAAAATTTTCCCTACCACCCTCATTTTATTTAAAATAATTAATTTACCCTCCCTCCTTAAACAACTAAAGAAAAAGATAAAATATATGAAACAATGGGCATTGGACAAAAATTAGTATAAGACAGTGATCTAAGAGAAGGGAACTAAATGAGCTGTGCTCGATGGTTGCCATAGATCATTGCCTATGATTTCCCTAGTTATTGTCAGGCAGGGTGCAGGGAGTTTGGGAACCAGTGAGAGCCCAGAGGTCTCCCTGAGTTGAAGAGGCAGGGAAGCCAACATGATGGGACTTTGCAGAGCAGATGCCAGAAAGGAGAATTGTACTAAGAACAGAGAGAGGAGCAAAGACAGAGAGAGCTCTGGAAATCTGCACAGGGTTTAGTTGTATACATAATGAACACATGTATATAAGAAAACTACTCAAGGCCAGAGAAAGAATGTCTGGAAGAGAATATTCAGAATAATCCCTGATGATCACAAGAGATGAGAATACATTAGTTTGTGTTCTAACAATGCAGAAAGGGAATGTCCTCAGAATACACAAGACACATGGTAGAATACTCAAGATGGGTATTGCCTCAATGGGTGGGGAGTGGTGGGCAAAATTTTCTCTAGACTAAACATTGCCCTGGGACTGCCTAACAAAGCTTAAAAGCAAACTTTTAAGGATAACAATTATTTTCAAGTAACTTCCATCCTAAGCCAAAGCTCAAGAATATATATATATATATATATATATATATATATATATATACACACATATACATATATATGTATATAGATAGATAGATGGATATAGATATATATATAATCTGTACTCCATAAGTAAAAAAAAATGGTATGAAGTTAAAAACTGACATGCAAAGAATATAAACCATGAAGAGGAAAAAAAATCAATCAATTCAAACACAATGAAATATTATAAAATTAGTAGAAAAGCACATTAAAACAGTTATTATAATATTCATATTCTATAGGAGATAGAGAATGGCATGAGTGTGTTCTAGACATCCTAATTCGTGAATTATATCAGAGACTATGCTGAGTGAAAGAAGTCAGACAAAAAAAGACAATGTATTCTATGATTTCATTTATATAAAATTCCAAAAAATGCAAACTAATGTATAGTGACAGAAAACAAGTGGGTGTTCCCTGGAGATGGCAGGTAGGGGACGGGGGATAAAGGGCTGGATTACATTGGGACACACAGAAAAAACTGGGGGACGATAATGTATACATTCATTACCTCTACTGTCATAATGGTTTTATGGATGGGTATATGTTAAAACCTATAAAATTCTACATCAGTATTTGTAGTTTCTTTTACATCAATCATGCCCCGTTGCTACTCTAAAATCAAATCTAATATATCTGTAATAAAACAAGAAAGACTATGGATACCTTCATTTGTATGTGATCAGTTAATGGCAGCTTTTACATAGATCAAAAGTGACCATTTTCAAGTTTTTTTAAATGAAATGTACATGGGTTTTGACTATCAGACCATTTAACATATCTCCTACTGAGGCATAAAACTAAAGCTACGCCTAAGAAATGTATGTCTTCGAAATCATGCTTAAATGCCTTACTGACTATTCATATAAGTGAAATGATCAACTTGGCTATGATAATCAATTCTTAAAGACAGCTGAAATGTACAAATCAATTATGTGCATGGGTTAGCCCTCCACGTCCATTGTGGTCTTAATAACATTATTAGAAGAAAAATGCCATTCTCCAACGTGATCTCATAAGCCACCATGATTTATAGCCACCCCTACGTATTTTCTATTCTAAAGAACAACTTTGTGGCTTCGCTTAAAGAAATTGAAGTCTTTTGTTTCTCCCTGAGGTTGTCATACCAACAACAATTATTCAATTCTAATTGGTCTGTAGGAGGTCAGAATCAGTGCCTAAAAACGCACTTTAAGGATTTCAATTTCAGCTCAGTGGTTAAATTACAGCAATCTCTCTCTTTATGGTAATATTATGAAAATGCCTCTTTAGACCTTATTTGCACCTTCTTTTTTTTCTAGAAAAAGTTTCAGTCCATTAATAAGGAATAAACTCAGGATGTTTTTGGCCTTAAAATGTGATTGTTTTGCTTCTTCTTAAATTTATCTTTCTCTATATCTTTGTGATGTGAAATCATGCTTTTGTATTTTAATAAGTATACCATCCAGTTACGGTATATTTTATGTCTGAAAAATTAAAGCACTAAAGAAGATGAAGCCATCCTAAATCTGATTATTTTATAGCTACCTGAACTCTCCTTTTCCTCCCTGCTTTCTCCCTTTCTAAAAAATACTAAAGTTTTCTTTCACTTAATCTGTAAGCCTCATTATGCTCATGTGTAATTTATCATAGCTAAGATCCATGTGTTTAGCAAGGATAGTAAATTAGAAATTATACAAAATATGATTTGATAATAGTTAAATTACCAGTACTAGTCATTGTAGGTTTGACCTTAAGACTTCTTATAATCTTTAATGCTGGTTTGATTTTCACAATCATAACACAATTTACCAAATCTAGCATTTTTTTAGAAAAGCCTGAGTCAACATTTTCATATGTTAATATTTTTAACAATGGCATAGTGTCTTCCAAAAGCTACCCAATGTTTTTCCTTGCAAGAGAAATATTCACATGTCATTAATTTATGGACATGGCAATGGTTCTTTACTCCAGAGGAGTGGAATCTCTGCCTAATCTGCCATTTTCTAATTTTATTTACATATATCCATGTCCTCAAGCTTTGGCTTGATCTACTTTTTTTAAATCTTACTATGTCCCCCAGCAGTGATAATGTATCATTGGGTAACTTTTTGTTCCTAATTAAAATTTAATGGCGTCATTTATTTCTTCTAGAATATTTAACTTCTAACCAGCTGTGTAGTTAACCTTATTCCCTTAAATATGCCCCTAATTGTCCCAAAGTATTGGCAGAAAATATTGAATAACAAATAAAATGAGAAAAACTTTCCTAGCTTTTGAAACATTTGAATCAACTAATGCTCAGATATAAAAGAAGTTATTAATTTTACTTAGAAATTCTGGATAAGGTAGCTTTATAGAGGCATAACAGACAAGTTGGAGGAATTATTTTAGAAAAAAACCAAAACACCAATAGGAATTAGTGCATTATCCTTACTAACAACTGTATACTATAATTAACATTATAACTTAACAGACAACATTATGTTCTAACTAGAGGCCCGGTGCACGAATTCATGCACCAGTGGGGTCCCTTGGCCTGGCCTGTGGGATTGGGCCAAAATCAGCTCTCTGACATCCCCTGAGGGGTCCTGGATTGCAAGAGGGTGCAGGCCAGGCTGAGGGACCCCACAAGTGCACGATTGGGGCTGGGGAGGGATGCGGGAGGTTGGCCAGCCGGGGAAGGACCATGGGAGGGGTCCAGGACATGTTTGGCCCATCTCGCTCAGTCCTGATTGGCCGGATCCCAGCAGCAAGCTAACTTACCAGTTGGAGCATCTGCCCCCTGGGGGTCAATGCACGTCATAGCGAGCAGTTGAGTGGTCTTAGCCTATCATTAGCATATTACACTTTGATTGGTTGAATGGATGACTGGATACTTAACATATTAGGCTTTTATTATATAGGACTAGAGGCCTGGTGCATGAAATTCATGCATGGGAGGGGGGTCCCTCAGCCCGGCCTGCACCCTCTCCAATCTGGGACCCCTTGGGGGATAACCAGAAGTCGGATATCCCCCTTGTAATCCAGAACCACTGGCTCCTAACCGCTCACCTGCCTGCCTGCCTGATCGCCCCTAACCTCTCTACCTGATCACCCCTAACCCCTCTGCCTGCCTGCCTGATCGCTCCTACTTTGCCTACCTGCTGGCCTGTTGGACCCTAACTTGCTCTCCAGCTGGCCTGATCACTCCCACCTTGCTCCCCTGCTGGCCTTGTTGACCCTAACTTGCCCTCCTGCCAGCATGATCGCCTTAACTTGCCCCCCTGCAGCATGATCACCCCTAACTGCCTCTGCTTCAGCCCAGCCTGAGCCACAGTCTGGCCTCCCTCTGCGGGAGATGACCTGGCAGATCAGGGGAAGGTGCCACCCCCATTACCCACTAATGCTGCCACTGCTGACCTGAGCCTGGGCCCTTTGCAGCCTTGCCTGGGCCCTTCACAGCCATTCCTCAGCCCTTCTCAGCCATTCCTGGCCCTTTGCAGCCATTCCTCGGCCCTTTGCAGCCATTCCTCGGCCCTTCGCAGCCATTCCTCGGCCCTTCGCAGTCATTCCTCGGCCCTTCGCAGCCATGCCTGGCCCTTCGCAGCCGTTCCTCGGCCCTTTGCAGCCATTCCTCGGCCCTTCGCAGCCATTCCTGGGCCCTTCACAGCCATTCCTCGGCCCTTCGCAGCTGCCCGCTGCTGCCTGAGCCTTGGCCCTCGCAGCTGCTGCGGCTTTGTCCAGGAGGATGTCCAGAAGGTTGTCCGGAAGGCGTCTGCCCTAATTAGCATATTGCCCTTTTATTAGTATGGATTATGACCTTTGTTGCTTCTTAGCTATGTGATTTAAACACGTTTAATAACATTTTAAAATCTAAGATTCTTCACATATAAAATGGCACTGCTAATTTCTACTTCAAATATGGATGTGAATGGTGAAGTGGAATTATGAGCATTAGGTACTAAATGCCAAGTGAGCATCCAATGAATGCTACATAATAACAATAGAATGCAGGGAGAATAAAACAATTGAAATGATTTGAAAAGAGAAACACTGAAGAATGTAATTATGAGAATGGTTGGATAAAAATGAAATATTAAAAAGTAAGTTTGAGGCTCTATCAGCTTTTTTAAAAAACAGATTTCATTTCTTAGAGCAGTTTTAGGTTCACAGCAAAACTAAGGAAAGGCACAGAAATTTCCCAGGGACCTTTCTGCCTCAACACATGCATGGCCTCCCCCATTTTCAACACCCCCACCATAGTGTACATTTGTTGCAATTGATGAACTTGCATTGACACAACATAATCACCTGAAGTCTACAGTGTACATTAGGGTTCACTCTTGGGGCTGTACATTCTATGGGTTTGGACAGATGTACAAAGGGACATATTCACCATTGTAGTATCACACAAAGTGGTTTCATGCCCTAAAATTCCAACATGAGCTGGCTGGAACTGGGTGTTTCTGTCACTCAGATCAGTTTGTTTCTCAGAGAGCCCAGCAGGTTAGATTCTGGTTAAACTGTTTCTCCTGCGAGCAGAACTGGTTAAGAAGAACACAATCTTCTAGTCAAAATGGTTCCTTTTTCTTCCTCTTGCTGGAAGCATAAGGGGATTTTCCTCAAATATTCACTGTGAGAACCAGCCTGAACTCTTGGAGGTAAAACTCACAAAAGTGGGGGAAGGGGGTCACCCCTATGACTGGGGCCCCCTGGAGATTTAAACCTCAGAGTTGTGCGTGCTGAGTCTCAGGTAATTGCTCAATTCCAGTGCAGGTTCTCCTACCTCCCTGCCGGCTCTCCACCCTCTCCCGCAGATGCTTCTGTTCCAGCAAAGTGAGGTCTCTGTTCTGCCCGGCTGGTGTTCAGGGCAGCAGTTCTCCCCGTGACCTCGGTTTCACAGGTCCAGGAAGGGCTGTTCACTTTTCATTTTGTTCAGCTTTTTACTTGTCGGGATGGAGTGGCAACTCCCAAGTCTTGTACAGGCCATTCTGGGAACTGGAAGCCTTCTATCCACTGTGGACAATTGTTTGAGATATTTTATTACAGATATTAAAATTTAAAATATCACTTTTCAGATTCAGTCCTCCAAACATCGTATCTTTGAAATTAAGGTGATATTTAAACAAACCAGTGTGTCAATGATTTGTTAAGCCTTCATGAGATTACAGTATTGAAGGTGTTGATAAGGTGACAAAATAAATTATCTTTTAAATTGCACATTTATATTTTATAATGTACATTTTATTTTTATATGCACAAAATTTTAAAGATGAATATCCCAACATGCTACTCGATATTGTACTCTGTGTGTGGTCTCTCTGTGTGTAGATGTGTATATTCTTTCTCCCAGTCTCTCCTATTTTGCATTTATTTGTGCCTGTCTTGAAGTTGGTTCAATTTTATTTAGTCACTTGACTTGATTAAGTACTGGATCATGTGAGAAAACGTAATTAGGACCTTGGTTCAAAAAGACATAAGACTACTGTTACTGTAGCTCAAGAGCAGAACATAGTTTTTCCTGAAGAATCTCATAAACACCTAGTAGGGTCTGTGTTGCTATTACTGAAGTTTATGTTTGAGGGAAAATATTAATGTGAATTGTATAACCGTAAAATTATTTAAGATGTGAAATGTAGAAAGAGAATTGGTGATTGGAGCTCATACACTGGAAAATGGAAGAAAGCCAAAACATTGTCACTAACACTTTGCTTTTGTTAAGAAAATGCCAAAGGATCTTTTCACAGATTGCAATACAATTACCTTACCTGGCTCCCGATGTGCAGTAACACACCACATTTAAATTTCCATCTGTGTTGTCTTGAACTATTGTTCTCACTGTGAACTGCCCTCCTCCCCCTAGTAAATCTGCAGGTTCTGAAAAACCTTAGAACATACTTCTTTAGCAAACAAGCAACTAAACTTGAAGTTAGAAATGAAGTTTGTAGTATTTCTGGCAACCTTGGCATCATTTCATGTTTCAAAACAAGTCAGTTTGCATTGAAATTCCACACAGAGTCTGGCTGGTGTGGTTCAGTGGTTGAGCATAGATCTATGAACCAGAAGGTCGCAGTTCTATTCCTGGTCAGGGCACATGTCCGGGTTGCAGGCTTAATCTCCAGTGGGGGGTATGCAGGAGGCAGCTGATCAATGATTCTCATCATTGATATTTCTATCTCTCTCTTTCCTTCTTCCTTCCTCCCTGAAATCAATAAAAATATATAAAAAAAATTGCACATAGAAAATGCTACATTTTTATATGTCTAGAATAATTCATTTTTCTTGAAATCTTATGTGTTCTATTGCTACATTGTACCTATATGAGTAGAAAAAATGAGGATGCTGTGTTTTTTGTCATTTCTCTGGGAAACTTATTAGAGTGAGCCCCAAATAATTGATGGTTATAAATTAACTGCATTGATAAAAGTAACTATTTAGCAAAATTACTTTAATAAAATTTTGTCTATGCAATGTTTCCTTTGTACTAGCTGAGTTGTGTTGCTGAAATTTCACATACACACTCACACAACATCTGGTTTGTATGTGCAATAAATTGAAAGGAACATTAAAGTTCATGAGCTTATCATATGACTAATCTTTAAGAAGAGGCAATGATCTTTTAAGCTTTCTCTTTTTTACATTTTTTCCACAAGATAAAACATACTATGCTATATTCAACTTTCAAGAACTTGGAAGATTAATTGAAGTTAAATGTTTTAAGATCTTTGAAAGGAAAGCTCACATAAAGTGTTCATATGTACTTTAAAACAAAGGGGTATACACATGGTGATGTCTTTCATATCTTTGCCTTATAGATTAACCTAATAACCATTTCTATTTTTAATGCATATTTTTTCATCTGTAATATATACTTTATATATATATTACACCTATCTGTACTAATAAAAACCTAGGTGGCCCTCGTCACGATGTTGTCACAAGATGGCTGGCACAAGATGGCCACACACACAGGGGAGGCGGGGCCCGGTGGCCGCTCTGCACAGTGAGGCCTGGGGGGTCTCACGGCTCTGTGCGCACCGAGGAGGCTGGTCCTGGTGTCTCTGCCACCTTGTGCGGAGGAGGTGGGTCCTGGCAGAGGAGGTGGGTTGCGGCAGGGGAGAGCAGTTGTGGGCGATCAGGCCAGCAGGGGAGGGCAGTTGGGAGTGATCAGGCCAGCAGGGGAGGGAAGTTGGGGGCGATCAGGCCAGCAGGGGAGGGCAGTTGGGGGCGATCAGGCCAGTAGGGGAGCAGTTAGGCATCAATCAGGCTGGCAGGGGAGCAGTTAGGTGGCAATCAGGCTGGCAGGCTGAAGCCGTTAGGGGCAATCAGGCAGGTAAGCATGTGAGTGGTTAGGAGCCAGCAGTCCCGGATTGTGAGAGGGATGTCTGACTGCCAGTTTAGGCTCAATATCCTGAGCGGTACCAGATTAGAGAAGGTGCAGGCTGGGCTGAGGGACACTCGGTGTATGAATTTCATGCACCAGGCCACTAGTTATACACACACATACACACACATATATATATGTATATATATATATATATATATATATAGTATAATTTTCATCTCTCCTCCATTTTCTACATTACAAGTTAACATCTATAAAGCACTTAAAACAGTATTTAACTTAGTCATGTATCAATAAATATTAATTAAATAACAATATTATAATTATTGTAATGTTGCTATTGAAATGGCTTTCTATTCACTGTTGCTGGCTTTCAAAGTTGCACAATCTTTAAGGACCTTGAAATGATCAATAAGCCCAAGAAGCTGCATTAAAGCAAGTTCTACTACAATTTTGCTCAGCAATCTTGTTGCTAAGCAACTAAGTTTGTTTATCCTCTCTTGTTTGGGTCAAGACTCGGGGTAATAAGCTGATGTTGCATGTCAGAGAAATGAGTTAGTGGCTGAAGATGAACTTTAAACTTCCTGACTTTGCATTGTTTTCCCATCTAGTGACCTCCTGGGTAATTCTGAGCACATTATTCCACTTCTTTAGGGTGTTCTTTTATCATTAAATTAACAATTACATAACAGGGACTTCAGCAAAGTGCCTACATCCTGATATAAAGATGATCCAAATAATATGACAAAGCAGTTAGATTTTAAGACAAATATTTCAAAACTTTTAAATAAAAATAACATAGAAATGTCTCTTTGCCACAGTGAAATATTTGTGTGTGTGGTTTTTTTTTTTCCTTTTTGCTGATTTTTTAGTTCCTTTAAGAAATGAATGGCAGAAGTGATTGACAAGGCACTATATACATTTTCAAAGCCAATCCTTATGACATAGTGCTACAAATAAAAATGTCTATAAAGATGCATAAGTTATTTCTGTAGGAATAGAAGGGATGAGTTATATGCTATTCCATTTTGATGAACTTGAATCCAGTTTCTAATCAACAAGATTGCCCTATACAATAAACTACTGATTGTGACTGCTGGCGTTAACAGTTATAGGACAAGAAGATGTGTGGCACAATTTTCTCTATTCAACTATTCATTTTCCTACTGCTTCGAAGGAGTCTTATTTCCTTATGATCTTTCTCAAAGTTAGCCTGATCAATTGTGCTAAATGTGCCCAGTAGAGCTGATGAATACATGGACAACTTTGTTGATTGCTAAGTAGTGTCAGTTTGGCCTCAGTTCCTCATTTCTGTCAGAATTCTGAAAATATGAATTTAGTTTCAGGGTGTTTTTGCACCCTTGTAAGATAATGCTCTGTACTCAAAACCTCTTTATTTTTTATGCACACTGGTAAATATAATAAATAGATGTGCAGAAGCTGATATCCTCAGGCCATATTATCTCTATCTATTTAGTCTCTTCGAACTCTGCAAATTCCTCTTTTCTCAGCCAGTGCTAACTAGAGACCATATGATGTGTTGTATTCAGTTGGAACAAAAACCTTTATAAGAACAGTAATAGGATAGAAAACATCAACAAAACCTCTACTTTTTTCAGTCATCGTAATCTCTAGCTCTGACATTTGGATTTGAAGTTTGGAGAGACACTATGAAACTGCAGTGAAAATTATTTCTCGACTCCAAAGGCTTTCTTTTGTAGGCATCCAAGTTTCCATTTTCATAGCAAGTGTATAACTCAACATAAATGTCAAGGTTTAAAGAACATTGAAACAGTGTGGATATTTATTTGAAAAAAAAATCACTTGATAAATTTCAGAATGCACTGTTTTGTTTATTTTTAAAGAACCTGTCAAACTATATTGTTGGATTAACTAAATAACATAAATTTCGTGTAGTAGATTGCTATGTTCACCACAGTTATAATGTGCTTTCTTCCCACTTTCATTTGGTATGTGTGGTAGCAGACGCCTGTGTAGCTGCTACTGGTTCAAAATTATTCTTACTGATATACTGTTGGGAATACAATGAGAAAGATACCTTTATTAAGAAATGTTCTCCCATCTAATTTATTATTCATTATTCATACCTAACAGCTTAGCCATTTCTCATGAAAGCTACCCTATGGATTCAAACATGATCTCTTCCATAGCACAAACTAGGGTATTGGCCAGCTGCTACCTGTATTTATAACTAGTAAATATGAGAGATTATGCCAATTGTGGAGGCAAAATTAAATATTAACCATTTGATGAGGATTAAAAAATCCATATCCCCCAAAACAGTATTTTAGAAATAAGAATTGAAGTATATTTTCCTCTCTTATTTTTCTCTCTATCATTCTATGGTAGAATAGTCATAATAATAAAAAAAATTGTTAAGTTCTCTATCTATGTATACTCTGTACTAAAAGCCTTATATGCTTAATTTCAAACAACCCTCAAAACAGAAGAGGTGCTATTTTATTTCCATATTTCTGGTAAGAGGTGCAGATAAGTGATGGAGGTCGTGCAGCTAGTGATAGTAGAGTGGATTCTAATGCAGGCAGCCTCATTTCACTCTTGTCCTCCTGACTCAATGCCGCACAGCATTAGACCGACAGGGGAGTCATCAACATGAGATTAAATTCTTTATTTAAAGGTTGTTTTTCTAGATGTTCCACATTATTTGGTGTTGATTATAGTCAATATTAATCTAAAATTTTCCAAAATATGTAATATAACCTTATATTTGAATATTAATTAGAGAGCCAAACTATTAAGCCTTATAAATTATAGACTATCACAACTTGAAGAGGCTTTTACAACCATTCTGCCTTATTAACACATAAATGATTTGAGAATCTGAAATTTGTGAAGAAAAGCTATTTATCTCCACTCATGATACCTGGTTAGAATTAGAGCCAGTGTAGAAACTTGGATCTCCTGGATCCCAGTGTGCTGATAAGTTCTGTTTCTTTCTTAGTAATGACTGAAGACAAATTCTAGGGAACATTCACTATCATTTTCTTTTGAGAGGATATTTTCTTCCTGAGTACATTGTGTGCTGCTGATTTTCACTATACACATATATAAAAACTTGGGCAAAACGTACGCATGCATACATACATGTACAGGTCTCTTATTAACTTTCAACTACTTCCAAAAATGTTTGAAGGCAGTTAGGTCCTGGTTGTATGTATGTGAGGAAAGATTTGTTAGTAGCAAAAATCTAAATAACTTGCTGATAACTAAAGATAACACTGATGAACAATGATGTTTCTGCTAGATGGAAATATTAGATGTTCCCTGATTCCATTGGAAAATATCAATGAGGGAATTTTAATCAGGCATTTTGAAGATATTATCTAGGAAGATATAAATGAATTTGATGCATTCCTGTGGGCAGAATTTTTAACACTCTCAAATGCTTCACACTTTTATGTACCAGGCCAAATCCACTTTCAACAATGTAGGCTAGATAGAATGAAGAAAATAAAAAGTTTCCTAAGATAGTCACCAGTGTAGAAAGGATCTGCAGACATTTTCAACAAAAGAGTTCAATTTCTTTGAGCTCTGTACAAGTGAGAAGAGAGCAATGTCAAATGTTTTCACAGGATTTCCCAACAATCTCCTATGCCAGGGAATTGTAGCATACTTTTAGTTGCCCCATCTACTCCTTTTATTCACATGGAACCAGCAAAATAATATCAAAAAAGCTTCTAATCTATACTTACATAATTTTTCCCTTATGTATTTGGGTAATTTGCATTTTATTTATCAATTGTTTTGAGCATTTCTGAGAAACATTGTTATGTTTCTGTTAATACATTTTCAGTTTCCTTTAAGTAATTGAATGCCACCTTAGCCCCAGCAATATATGTTATTTTCCTGAAAAGCTGGCATCAAGGGGATTTCTCAGATAATGTTCACCTATTGGAATAATTTTCTTACATTTTGTAATTTGTGTCTATTATCCTTGTTGTGTCATAGAACTCCATCTATTCCATAGCAAATACTCACTAATGCTTACTAAATTAATCAGCTTTGCTGGATTCTTATCATCTAGCCAACTGTTTGCTTCATTTTTAATGAAAATCAGCAGTTACTTTGATTACCCATCGTACAGTTATTCCTCACATGTATTGCCCTATGGATATTCATAGGAAACGATCTTCATTGTAATACTTATTTTAATATTCTCGACTGTCATAATCGTTACCATCAAAGGAGTCCTAAAAGCATTCTTTAGAGGTGTACACTAGAGGGTGGTGTTTTACCTGGACACTAGACCTATCAATGTATTGGCTTTGAGAAAGAATGAAACATTTTTACAGGAAGTGCTTCCCATGTTTAATGTTACATAATTCTCAGCACATATGCCCCATTAACAAAGTTGATAAAGCCCAGGGAATGGAAGCAGAGACGAGTCACTTGGCGGCCTTGCTATCCGTTTTTCCCCACACATTCCAGTAGGTGTTTGGTTTTCCTGAGCTCCACAGGCAGAGTGTCAGTTGAAAACCAACACTGATCACAGGGTGAGAATATATTTGACTCTGTTTCGCTACAGGGAATTGGAAAGCACACGAGGCAAGTAGTGAATGAGGGTAAAGCTCTTAAACTCACCACTTCAATCTTCAAATCCTTTGAATAATATATGTGTACTCCCATG
This sequence comes from Myotis nattereri, assembly GCF_964212035.1. Lineage (NCBI taxonomy): Eukaryota > Metazoa > Chordata > Mammalia > Chiroptera > Vespertilionidae > Myotis > Myotis nattereri. The sequence continues at coordinate 49,900,708 of NC_138079.1, read as the reverse complement.
ACTGACTTTAGAACAGAAACCACCAATAATGGAGGGAGGAGGTATCTCTGGGAGAACTCATGTTTCTCTCTGTACCCTGTTTCCTCTGATTTTTACTTAGTTTCTCCCTTCCCTAAAAAAAGTTTCTGATACAGTGCAGCCCAACTGTCATAATAGCTTGCATGGAATGATCAAAATGTTGCTATACATTTCCCCCCTCAGCAAACATTTTAATGGTCATAATAGGTTATAGCTCTGGTTTAACTCATTTTGCTTCTAGCTGTTGCTTTGATCTTTGAGTTTTTATCAATTGACTCTTCCAATATTGGTAGTAACTTTGCTCAAATTTTGAAATCTATTGTAGTTTCTCATGACAAATGTCCAAATTTTCACTGACTTTTATCTGGACATGTGAATGAATACATGAATGGAAGAGGGGGAGATCTCAGGTTTTTTGCTCTCAAATTTCCCTAAAAGAAAAACATTCCCCACCCCCCACCCCTGCTATGGCTAGGGAAAATTTCCTTATAATGCATGCAAGTCTTCATCTGATGTTGCAGGCTTTCAGACCTATATTCTTAATTACTCTTTACCACTATCTGATTTAGAAAGACTGCTCGAATCAAGATCTCCTGGAACAAATTTTAAAGCACAATTTTACAGGATTGGATTAAAGTTGAGTTGACTGGTTCCTATTAAAGTTAAGCCTCGTCTAATGCAGCCAAACTCTCTGCTGAAGGTAGGTGCACACTTTCCTTCCAATGTTCCTTAGCCTGGGCTCTGCTGTCTCCATGCTCCCCTGTCTTCAGCAATATGATAACATTGCAATAATACTCAAATGCTGACACAACAGAAAACGTTGCCAGTTTGGCTCTCAACCTTGGCACGCTTTTTGTTATAGCTGCACCCAGGCTTACTACTTGAGTTGCACAAAACTTCCAGAGCTCTTCCACAGCATGTCTTATAAAGGGGACTAAAGAGAGATGCTAATTTTAGACAGAGAATTGTAAATAGGACAATAAATAAAAGCTCTGTTTTGGCAAATTGGAACTTTCTTTTTTCCCCCCTTTTAAATGTGTGATTCTTTTTTCCCAAATGTTGCACTAGGTTTATTTTTAAAGGTGTCATCTATTTCCATTCCAGTGCTATGTCATCTATAATTTAAATTTATGAGATAAATCTTGAGGTTCACCAGTGGAGCAGCTGTAGAATTCTAGCCACTTTGCTGTTGAAAATGCAGATCTGCTGAAGATTTTTGTGTCTGACAAGCCCCACTGAAAGCCCCTCGTTCCCTTCCCTGACAAGCATCCATCAACATGTAATATTTATCCTTCTGTTTTAGGTTCACTACAAATAATTGGTGGGCCCTCATCAAGAAGACTGGTTCCCGCAGAGGCAGCACCACCTGTGTAGTTTCATAGAGCTGGGAACAAATGCCTTGGAAAGGAAGCTTTCCTAGAACTGATAGATAAAATGAATGAGGGATACTTACTAAAAGGAGGAAATGCCAAATTTGCTCCTCTATTTTCATGATAATTGTTCTTTAATCTTCCTTCTATCACCATCAAAATAGCAATGGAATATTCATACATACATTTTATGGCTGAAAAATAATGTTCTTGTTGACTTGCCTTTTACTCCACTTCTCTTTCTAGGTAGGTAGGTAGGTAGGTAGGTAGGTAGATAGATAGATGAGTAGATATAGATATTTATATATCTGCGCCTTTAACTTCACAATTATTATCTTCTCTGGACTCAACCTATGGGCTTGTATTGATTTCTGTTTTTAACACCGAGCAAACATGAAACTTTTAGAACTAATTGTAGCTGTTATAATGGCAAATTTAATTTGCCAGGGTCTTCCCATGATTGCTATGACTTCCAGTTTTCCGTAACCCCCAGACCTAGATTCCCCTTGTTAGAAGAGGAGGTATTCTTAAATAATTATGTTTCTGTAAAATGTGCATTGTTCTGCACTGTTAAAGAAAAAAAAATAAGACAAGTAAATGAAAAAAAAATGAGTTAATATACTGATTATCGATCTATTAAAGGCTAATATGCAAAGTGTCCCCTTGGGAGTTTGATCGGGAGACCGGGAGTTTGATTGCTCACTATGAAATGTGCTAACCACCAGGGGGTGGCATGGAATGAAGGAAGGCCCTGGCCAGCAGCCAGCAGTTGGGAAAGGAAAGCCCTAGCCAGCAGCCAGAAGGCCCCAATCGGCCCTGATCACTGGCCAGGCTTAGGGACTCTACCCTTGCACGAATTTTGTGCACCAGGCCTCTAGTCTCTCTCTCTCTCTCTATATATATATATATAAAAGCCTAAGCAACCGTTATGAATGACTGGAACAACTGGTCTACCATTCACTATGACGTGCACTGACCAACAGGAGGCAGATGCTTAATGCAGGAGCTGCCCCCGGTGGTCAGTGTGCTCCCACAGCCAACCTCCCATGGCCCCTACCCCTGGCCAGCCAACCTCCCACGACCCCTCCCTCCAGTCTGCCGGCCAACCTCCCGTGTTCCCTTCCCCCAGCTGGCCAACATCCCGCGATCCCTCCCCTGCCAGCTGGCACCCAGATAGGCTTTGATTGCCAGCCAGGCTGAGGGAGCCCATCTGTGCACAAATTCATGCACTAGGCCTCTAGTGTTTAAATAAAGGTCACACGCAGTGGTTCTCAACCTTCTGGCCCTTTAAATACAGTTCCTCCTGTTGTGACCCAACCATAAAATTATTTTCGTTGCTACTTCATAACTGTAATGTTGCTACTGTTATGAATCATAATGTAAATATCTGATATGCAGGATGGTCTTAGGCAACCCCTGTGAAAGGGTCATTCAACCGCCAAAGGGGTTGCGACCCACAGGTTGAGAACCGCTGCACTAGAGGGACAATGGAGATTCACTTTGATTTCCAATGCAGGAGTTTTCAAACTTTGAGCATTAAAACTGGAATATTTGTGTTTCATTACCAAAATCAAGCAGTAGGTATTTTCTCCCAATTTCCAGGAAACTAATACAATTGTCATCTATTATTTTTCCCAATATTAGTGTTAGTCTGATGATTATATTTTCAAGATTTGGTGTGTAGCATTACCCTTATTCTAGTGAGCAAAATGAATAAATGAGTAAGAGAAGAATTTTAAAATATAAACATACCAATTCCTACATAAATACCAGCTTTTGATGGACACGAAGCCCTTGGTTGTTATTTTGCATTTTAAGAAATTAATTTAAACTTAAGATTAATAAGTAAAATATTAAACAGTACATACCAACATTTATGCTCAATTACTGTGAATGAGATGGAACTGAATAATATTTTGTGGACTTTCACAAATGACATCATAATTTTTGAGGATTGTGCTATCACAGAAAGTCTGAAAACAATGCTGCATTTATATTTTTAATAATTTTTCTACTTAAGTAAAATAATTTGATTAAATGAAGCAGATTTAGTGAAAACCCAAGAGATTATGTATTTTACTTTATCATTTTATTGGAAATCACTTTTTAGAATATATATAGCCCTGGATGGTTTGGCTCAGTGGATAGAGTGTCAACCTATAAACTGTAGGGTCCTGGGTTTGATTCTGCTCAAGGGCACATACCTTGGTTGCAGGCTCAATCCCCAATAGGGGCCATGCAGGAGGCAGCTGATCAATGATATTCCTCTCTCATCAATGTTTTTATCTCTCTATCCCTCTCCCTTCCTCTCTCTCTAAAAATCAATAAAAATATTTAAAAATGTATATAAATAATATGTTTGCAGTACATATTTGCTGGTTTTCTTAGTGGTCACATGAAAAATCAGTAGTCAAATTGACATGAGAGTCCTAAGTAGCATGAGTTCTTAAAATATTTATTCAAAATCAAGAGGATATCAATTTTTATCACCAGGGGTTGGTGCAACTTAAAATACTTGGTATAAGCCCCTCCCTGAAGGAAATTATAATCTAAATAGAAGACATATACCCCGCAGGTAACTTACATTCAGATGCAATTAAACTCACAGGACTCAGATGGGAAACCAAGGGAAGCTTAGGAATTATATTAGAGACAGCCGCTGAGTCAGCACATTGATGAATTCTTCCCCTGGACTAGTCTTGGAGTCAAGAGCCCTGAGGCACCTGTTTATTTAAATTCTAGTTGAATTATGGAATTTAATTTGCAAACCTTTTCCAAGCCTTATGTCTTTCCTGTTATGGAGACAGCTAATATGACCTAGCACTAAGTGCTTTTTAAGGATTAAATGTTTGACCAACTTCTTGGTAAACTCAATTGTTATAACATATAAGATAGCTTTATGATAATTTATTTGTGCCAGGCAAAGTAGGGAAGAATGTAGTTGAAAAATCTAGTAGAGGAAAATCATGATATCAAAATGACAAAATAATTATACTAATATTGAGGATTTCTTAAGTGCCAGACATAGTTCTCAGTTCAATGTGTTTTAGCTCAGTTAATTCTTATAGTACTCTTAACTGATATGTTTAAATCACCTAAAAAGATAACAGCAAAAATGTGTGTAATATTTAAAATAGGTACCATATACCATTCATCAATGCTAAATGTGGTGTTCAGAAGATGGAACTTATGAATCCTGAGTAAGAAGAGATCATTATGAACTGTGAAAACCAGGAATGACTTTATGGGAAGGCTTGGATATAATTTGAACTTTTAAAGATGGGAAGACCTTTGATAATTGAGAGGAAGGAAGAGAGCATTCTAGTCCAAGGGAACAGCAGAGCATAGGATGCAAGCGTGGTACCAAAGAAGGAAATATCTTTCATGACTTAAGAGATATATCTGTGCCCAGATGTGATGTGTGTTAAAAATGACTTTCAATTTGAGTACCTGAATGCAGGGCATGCAGTTGCTAGTTTGTCTCTAGGCACCATTACTAACTATTGTTTGATATTGAGCAACTGCACATTTTAATGTTCTCTCTCTTGCCTTTCAAAGCATTTGAGTTTGAGTGCCCTTCCATAAAACAAGAGCAGGTTTAAAATAGACAAGAGAAAAGTAGATCAAAGATGATCCCCTTCTAGGTTTACAAGTCAAAAATTGGTGACTTCAGATACAAAGAATCAAAGGTATTGTAATAGAAAACAAAAGGATTTTAAAATGTGAAATCATGAGGTTACACAGTATCCTTGACCCTTTTGAGAGGAATAGAAGCAGCTTTTTAGTCTTTAAGTGATTTATAGTTGATGGCATTAGCCTTTATTTTATAGATGAGCAAACTGAGTCTAGATGATTGTGACTTGTCCAAAGTCATACCAAGAGGTGGCTTTGGGATTGAAATGTTACTTGTTTATCCATCATGTAGCAGGTACTGAGAGACACTTCCCATACATTTTCTTCTTAAATTCTCATATTAAGTTTGTGTATGTGGTATTAAGACTCTTGCTTTGATGAAGATTTTTTTTTGCTATGCATCTCAAATCGAAGCTGAGACCTCTCGTTATCATAGAACACTATTAATCCCAAATTCAAGAACTTGAGGCACACACTTTTGTTCCTTTATGTCAGCAGCATCAAAACCTCAGACTCTAATAAATTCATTGTCAATAGAAGCTTACCAGCCCTTCATTCTGATGTGGATTATTAATTAATATCTTTGGTTAAAACCATAGGGTACATTCAACCAACTTGTGGTGGAAAACCCTCAGGTACAGCAAGGAAAACAGACTTCTCTGGACTCTTTATTTTGTTCAATAATTTAAAGACTGTCCCTAATAGGTATGTGTACTCAAATTGGCTGGTTTAAATAAAAGAAGTAGGTAGACACTCTAATTCCATACTTGCTTCTGACCAGCCATAGCCTCTTGGGCTTTAGAAAAATGACTCAACTTCCTCCAGGCTTAAATTGGATTCCTGCAGCAGAAACCTTCTGAAGGAAATATGTGCTGCAGTTGAGATACTGCTTCTAATCTACTTGGTGCCTCAAACAGCAGAGTGTCTAGAAATACTAGTCTCTGCTGCTAGAGCAGAAATCTTAAAGAGCCATGAAAATTGTATCCAACCGGTCTTTAACTTGGGCCAATTCTTCCACAGTATGTGCAGACACATTCTTAGTTGACTTGACTGCATAATAGAGATAATTATACACACTTACTTATCTCACTGAGGTCTACTGAAGATTAATTAGTTAATGTTGGCAGACCAAAGGTGCAATATATGTGCTAAGTATTATTATTATTACTGTGCCACTTATCTTTAAAGAATGTTGTTTCTGAAGTCATAGTGCCTATGCGCCATCTGCTCACAGCAGCCTTTACCATCTCTCCTCTCAGAGACTGAATCCGGTATCTGAATAAATAGATGTTCTCAAAAAAAATCTATCACACCTCCATCTGTGCTTATGGAATATGAATTCAGACATAGGCAGAAATGCAAATCAATCACAAGTAGAGAGGCTTCTCCAGGGCCCAGAGTCACATTTTGAGATGTTGCTCTAATATTCTTGCTTTTCCTTTTAGAATCCGCTAACTCACGATGCTTCTGTGAAATTCTAACTCTTCTGCGTCTGAAATAGGGTGACAGATTAGAGACCTGGACGGCCTTCTCTTTTGTTCCCTGAAAGTTGAAAGAGAAAAACTTACCCAGAACACCTTCTCAGCTGATGTTTTGCAGCAATTAGCTCTGTGATTTTAAGGCTTTAGATATTAGTATAATTATCAAAAGCTAATGAGTTTTTAAAGGTTCCTATGTGAAATCATGATCTTGAAACTTCCCTCCTGCCAGAACTGTAACTAGGTTACAGACAACATGACATGGTCTATGACCCATTTTCACTAATGACTAAAGAATGAAGATGCGGCTCCTTCTGAATAAGCACTCCTTCCAAACATGACAGGGCACACTGCCACTCGGAAGGCTCCGGAAATCAGATTAAAACCTTGAACTAAAATTATCTAAATGTTTCACGGATGCCACAGTAGGAACGTAAATACCATTTCTTGCTTTTGAAATAGTTATTGGTACCACAATTATCATATATATTTAATATTCTTTCATAGTAGGTGGATCAATGGAATTGTTTCTTTCCCCACAGCCCACTAGCTCTTCCTCATGTCAGCTGCAGAAAATAAATTTATCTTGTCTCTGAAACTCACCTCACTTGATCCATATACCCATAATTCCAGTAAAATTTTTGTTTAGTTTTTTTTTCTGTATCAAAGTTTATGTAAATGTCTCATCTAATACAAGGGTATACTAAGACACCTTTTATGGTGGTGATGGAATTAATCAGGTAGGAAATAAACTCTGGTTCATGAAAGCTTCTGACTTATTATATGCATAGTCAGATCTCACGGAGGATGCAAGTAATATTTGAATTCAATTCATCTAATCTAAATTATGCATCCACCTTATGAATTGGTTATGTTTTAGGGATATAAAGAGGAATAAAATACCGTACCTAGTTTCAACTCAAGAAGATGAATCTTATAACTAACTATATTAAAATGATAAGTTCCAAACTAGGCAATTTGAGCAAGTCTTGAGAGAGCTGAGAGGAGGGAATGATTCATTCTGTTGAGAGTCAGGAAAGAGAGTTTCAGAAGGCTTCAGATGGATGATATTTGAATTAGGCTGTGAAGGATGAAAACATCAGTGGTAGGTGGAAAAGGGAGAGAAGGCACAGTTGCTGTCTGGACTCTAGACTTTCAAGAAGACTGATGCCTCCCTGCACTATGCTGTCCTATCCTATTAAAAAAGAGCCTTAGACACCTATCATATTTTTGAAAATTTTCTTCTTAGACTCTTAGATTTCACTCCCCTCTCAAATCCCAACTATCTTGATCTTGTTTTCTGTTCTTGCCCCTATACTTGAAAACAGATGTCTTCTTCAATTTTGAACTTCTACTTGGACATAGCTTTCCCCTATATTCCAAAGCACAGAGCCCCAGATAGAACCTGATGTCCCCACAAAGGTCACATTGGCCCCTAGAGAAAAGCTGAATATGTTTAAGCAGAGGAAACCAGAGGGAAAAGACATAGACAGCAAAGATCAGGACATGTGTGACAAAAGACAAGTCGTCTGGTGGGGCCAAAGCTCTCTGTTCCCTCATGAATCAGGACATTTAACAAAATGATGTAACCAAGCCCACAATAGCAGTGATACTGAGAAATAGCAAAGTTAATCCTATCCCAGCAATGTTTTAGCCTATCCCTCAGAAAAGGCTAAATATAGATGGGGTTTGCACACAAATAGGCTTAAGTCCCTAAACAACCATGACATCATTTCTTCTTAGAGATGACAGTCTAAAGTGTCATTTTTAAAACCTAGATTCTACACATTTATGGGCCCAAGTCTCGCAGGAGATGGTTCTTAAATAACTCTGGGAAAATTAAATATTTTATAAGCTTACTGATTACTAATTTGTAATTATAGAACAAACACATACATATCCAGTGGCTTGCACCTTGGGTATTTTAGAGCCAGGTTGCCTTTGGCAACCTGTTCTATTTGTGATATGATAATGTCCTATAAGATGAGGATCCAAGGTTTCAACTAGATTTGCTGATCTTTAATGGTACTTACATTATTGGATAGACTAAGAGTCTGAAACCATCGTGACCCCACAGGAATAAGGATGTGATGGAGTGGGGCTAGCTCAGAAGGCTTGCAGCATGACAACTTATGCAATCCCTTCTCTGTGGACTAAAAAAGGGAGTCTGGACTCAGGGCTGTAAATTTGGCACTGTCCACGAGTTCTAAATTGACTTTAAAATGAATGAGGTAATGGAATACTCAGACAGAAGGCTCATCCATTATAGAAATACACCTCAAATTGGTTCTTCTTTTGGTAAAGGCTAAGGAATACTCCTAGTTAAAACTTGGCCAGTTATTTGCTTACCAGGTCTTGCTGGGATTTGAATTAACTGTCACAGTGATAAAATTTTCCTAGAAACTAAATGAAAAAGCCAACATAAACAAATGTTACAGAAAGTCTTCAACATTTTCAAAATTAACTGCTTGATCTAGTTAGCACCTCCAGTTCTGCTGGTATAGTCCATTTAAAACAGCTTTCTATAAGGGGAGAAAGTGAAATTGAAGCAAATTACACATATGGCATGGGTTTATCTATTTATGTAACGAAAGAGGAGGCAGAAAACAGAGAAGAAAATTAGAAGAAAAGAGTTGTGCTAAAGAACAAATAAAATGCTTCTTTAGTAGAACCTGAAATTCTCAATCAGGTCATTAAAAACAACAAATTAAAGAGTATTTAAAGAGCATTCAAAACACACCCAGCTGAATATAACCCACATGCCTCTGAGCTTTTCACATTTGGTCAGAAGTTGCTTAGTGAATTGAGACTCTATTAAGTTGCATGTGGTTTCCATTCTTCTGTTTTTATAGTTTTTTGGAATTTACTTTGGATCTGCTGGGACCTCTAACCATTTTCTGGCCTGAAGATACTGTTGTAGACAATACCAAAAAGATAATCTCTTTTGTATAGACAATTTATCATACTAAAAGTCCTGGCTGGAATCTTTATTCAGCGTTAATATGTCATAATTTAACCCTCACAACTACACTTGTAAAGTTGTTACCATATCTCTGTTTTTTTCATTCAATGAACTGAGGCTTTTAAAGATTAAATAACTTGCCCAAGTAAGTCACACAGCCAGCTTCAAACCAATATTCTCTGAATACAATTCTTGTACTCTTTCCTTTAAGTCACATACATGCTAATAGGTTCTTATAGCATCAATGAAATATGTTAATCTTTTTTGCAGTTGCATTATAAGGATTTTGAAAGATTACATTGATCATCGCACATCTCAGCCTCCTCCTGACCCCCAGTGTTATTTTTGCTTTGAGGGGAGGGAAATATTAAGATGAGAAATTGTGATATGAAATTTTGTAATCAAATTCTAATATTCTGTAAAATTTATTAGTCATTGTCAAATCACGAAAAAATGAAGTTTATTAAGAGGCTAAGTAATACTTCAACTTCCTGGTTTTTAACAGTATTTTTCCTTTTTTAATTTAAAAAGTAGTATCTATATGTGCAAAATTTTCAAATGGCAAAGAAGTTGTAATATGAAGAGCAACTCTCTTTCCTGTCTTTGCTCTCCAATCCCAGCTTAGATTTAAGTCTTTTGTATTTATTTTAAAAAAAATTTATATACACATGAAGACATGAAATATTTTTCTATTTAGCATTGCATTTTGGTGATGTTTTTATTATCAGCTCTGAGGCTTCTTTTGCTTTTCACAGCTGCAGTGTATTTCATTTATGGATAGACTGAAATTGATTTAACTTATCACTGCTTGATATTTAAAGGTACTGCAGACTTCTGTTCTTCCTAAGTATGCTGCAGTGAGCATCCTTGTTCTTATATCTTTGTTTACAGATGGATTCATGTATAAATGTTGGAAGTGGCATTACGGAGTCAAAGGCTAGGAGTTTATAATTAGATAGGTATAATTAAATTACCCTTCTGTATGAGCCTACTTTCTAGTTCAGTTATGATTTTAAAAAATTACTACATATTTATTATAAGTAAAGAATATTACCCAATTTAGTAAGCTTGGCAAAATATTTTTAAAATTCTTCATATTGAGAGGTTTGGGAGCTTAAAAATTTTATGTAGTCAAATTTTATATTTTCTTTGGTCTATTGGATGGTCTATCTTATTTAAAAGGCACATTTCCTTATCAAACAAGTTTTTTATTAATGTAATTTTTTAGTGCTTTGAAAATTTTAATTTTACATTTAAATATTTGATACATCTGAAATTTATTGAGGTCTACTCTTAAGGCAATAACCAGCTTTTGTTTTTTCTAAATAGCTAGCCTTTTATTCCAATATCATTTAATGAAAAGCTGCTGGTTGTTTTTTTTTTTTTTTACTGATATGAAATGCCACTTTATTATACAATAAATTCTCATATGTATTTCTGTTTATTTTTCGAGCTTCTGTCCAGTTGATCAATCTGATATCAGCACCAAACAATTACAGTCGTATTAAAATATATCTTACTATCTTAACGAGGTTTTCTCCTTTACTCCTTTTTGTTTCAGAAACTTACTGCCAATTTGTCCATGTTTATTTTTACATAAGAAATTTAGAATCAGCGAGCTTGAGTTCCAAAAATAAGGTTGTTGCTATTTTATTTGGATCATGTGAAATCTGTAGATTAATTTAGTTTGAACTTACATTTTTACAATATTGAGTCTTTCTGTGCAAGAATAAGTTTTATCTTTTTTGCTTTTGAAGTTTTTAAAAAACATATATCTTTAGTAGAATTTAAAAGTTTTTCTTCATAAAACTCACATTTGTAATTATCTTCATACCTAGATATTTTTTCTTCTTATTTTAAAGATGAAATTGCTATCTCTCTGTATTTTATAGCAGGGAATGCTTGTTTACAGGAAAACAATTATTTTTTTATATTTGTTAATTTTATTTGCTTTTAATTTTAATTAAAATTTTCCAGTTGTATAAGCATATGAAAAAAATGTCGTTTTATCCTTTTCAGTATTTTATCTCTATTTTAAATGTTACTTTAATTTTCTAAAACTATTTTTAAATGTCTGGTACATCTAGAACAATATTGTATTTAAATAATGCTCTAATAATAAGCATCCTGGCTCATTGCTGCTGAATTTATGATGATGCTTCTAATATTTCACTATTATGGAATTTTCATTCAGACATATATTAAATAGATTATAAAGTTGTATGAAATACCAATTATTTTTTAAGAATTTTAAAAATCAAGATTAGACATTAATATTTACCAACTAACGTTTTTACTACTTACAAAGGTAATCCTGTTTTTATTTCCTTACTTTCTAACATTTTAAAATACACTGATAGATTTTACATAAAGATGTTTGTATTTATAGTTCTTGTATAAATCTTGTGTTCTACCCTTTTGATATTCTAAGGATTCTTTCTTTTGTTTTGTTTAAGTACAAAAGTAGTATAGGGTTATGGTTTCCCCTTTTAAATCTGGAAATATAATTTTCCAGGTTTAGAACATTAATTTTATGTTGGCTTTATAAAAAATGACTTTGGAAGCTATACATTTCTATGCTTTCTAGAACATTTTAAATAGCTTTGTAAATTATCTATTCCTTAGGGGTTAGTTAGAATTCATCACTGAAACTCTGGTTTAGAAAGTGCTTGGCTTATTTACAAGTAGGGGTAAATAATTTTTAAAATTTTCCCTCAAGACAATTAGAAAATTTGCCTTCTGTTGTCCTTTAGGAAAAACTTTGTCATTTCTGTTATAACACAGCATTCATTTTATTCAGACTTTCAAATTTACCTTCAGTATGTGAGTTATATATTTTTTCATATTTAGATTCATTTTTCCTGCATCTGTATTTACTAACAAATTCAATTTTTCCCCTAATTTATTTGTTATATGTGCTTCCTCCTTATCTTATTTTTCTAAGGTCAGTTTATAGACACACATATACATATATACACACATATACACAGGCACACAGATTTATATTTTATATATTCATATAGTATATATAATATATGTGTATAATACATATTATGTATATAAAATATATAATTAACATTTGGAGGTTTTTAAAAATATATTTTTATTGATTTCAGAGAAGAAAGGAGAGGGAGAGAGATAGAAACATCAATGATGAGAATCATTGATCAGCTGCCTCCTGCATGTCCCCTACTGGGGATCGAGCCTGAAACCCAGGCATGTGCCTTTAACTGAAATCGAACCTGAGACCCTTCAGTCCACAGGCTGATGCTCTATCCACTGAGCCAAACCAGCTAGGGCTGAGATTTTTTTTTATTATATGTGCTTTCTCACCAATATTATTTTTCAATAGTACTTACATACATATATCTATAATAATAAAAGCATAATATGCTAATTAGACCTTCTGGACAAAGCCGGAGCTGCAAGGATAAGCCTGGGTCCTGGGTGCCTGCCGGCGACCAGAGGGAAGCCCGGGTCCTGGGTGCTGGAGGGAAGCCAGTGCTGGCAGCCAGGGAAAGGAAAGCCTACTCTTGAATGAATTTCGTGCATCAGGCCTCTAGTCCTATATAATAAAATCCCATGACCATAATGGCGTAACGACCAGAATGACAGCTTGACCAGTTGCTATGAGGTGCACTGACCATCTCTCAGTCCCGCTCCCTGGCCCACAGGCTTCAATCGCTGGATGGAAAACAGGGAACCAGGTTGGGTGGCAGCAGGGCCGAACTGGGGACTGGCAAGTGGGCAGAACACCAACCTCTTGGTCCCTCTCCTAGCCCGCAGGCTCCGATAGTCAGACAGCAATTGGGGAACCACGGGGAACCAGGGTGGATGGCGGCAGGGAGGGACTGGAGACCGGTGAGAGGGTGGAATGGCCAACCTCTTGATCCCTCCCCCTGGCCCACAGGCTCCTATCATAGTTGGATGGCAAATGGGGATCTGGAATGGGTGGCAGCTATGGGGCAGGACTGGGTACTGATGAGCGGGCAGAAGATGGCCCTGATCACAGGCTAGGCCTAGGGACCCTACCCATGCACGATTTCATGCACTGGGCCTCTAGTGTATATATGATAGTATATGCATATATGCATAATATATATCCACCTGAGGCCTGGTGCATGGATTCGTGTACCGGTGGGGTCCCTCAGCCTCGCCTGTGGGGACTGGGCCAAAACCCGATGACATCCCCCGGGGATCCCAGATTGCGAGAGGGTGCAGGCCAGGCCAAGGGACCCCACCGGTGCACGTGCACCAGGCCTCTAGTATGCATATAAGATCTTTGGTTAATCTCTTCCCACCCTCCCCTCTTCCCTCTGAAATTCAGCAGTCTGTTCCATGTTTCCATGCCTGTGGTTTCCGCTCCTGCATTGAACGTCCCCCCCCTGGTGGTCAGTGCATGTCGTAACTACCAGTTGAACGGTCAGCCAGTCGCTTAAGCTTTTATATATATAGATTATATATGATACTGTTTATGTACACTCACATTAACCAATTAGTGAATTTGCATTTTTACTCTTCTTCTATTTTCAAATTTGTTAATTTTGCTTTTATCACTAATGATTCCTTCTTCTGCTTTTCTTAGTTTCATGTTATTGTTACTTTCCTAATTGCCTTTGTAGAAAGTTTAATTATTTCACCCTTGGTTGTTTAGAAAGGTGATTATTAAGGCCTATAAAATTTCTTTTGAGTATAATCTTAGTCAATTTTCATAGGTTCTAATATATAATTACTTGTACTTATATTCTATAGTCTGCACTTTTGCTTTTTTTAAAAATTCATAAGTCGCTGAACATTAAACTTCTGAATCTTTAAACAGTTGATATATTAAATTTTCTTTTTATGTTATTATAATTATGATGCATTGTAAGTAGAGAATTTCTCTAGAATAATCTCTTTAAAATTTACTTTAAGTTTTCTTTATAAACTAATTTGTTTGCTGTTTTGCATTAGAGATTGATATATTTTATTTGGTATATTAATATACATTTATTTGGTCTGTTTGACCAAATGTGCTCAAAACTATAAGTTAAAAAATGTTTTACTATTATTGTTTATCTTCTATCCCCATTAGAGTACCTATTTTAACTCCTTTAATGTTCTTCTCCTTGATTTCAACTTTAACAGCATTAATATTACAAATTTTGCTTTTTTTGCTAGCATTTTTCTGTTATGCCTTTGCCTATCCATTCCTTATATTACTTTACAGCCATTTTATTTTAAATGTTCACTTTAATTCATTATGGAATTAGGCTTTTCTGCTCATAAAATTAGGTAATATTTTATTCTTAATAAGTTTTTTTATTCTATTTATCATCATTAATGGAAGAAATATGATCTTAGTATATAATTTTATTTGTATTTCATATTTCCTTTTTTCAGTCTTTTGCTGAGCAGTCTATATTTTATTATGCTTTCTTCTTTTAGTATATTTCTTTTTTTGTGACTACTTGGAATGTCTATTGACTTTTAAGTTCTTGTATGTTTAATATATTTTTAAAATGCTTCTTAGTTTATTGGATATTGAATCTCTAATCAAAAGGTAAAGAAATGAGCTCACACACACTTTTGCTACTCTTACCTCCCAATATGAGTTATATGAATTTTGGTTGAGTTTATGATTGTTTTTAACATTTATCTGTAAAATTTTCACTTGGGAAATTCTTCATCTTTATTTTGATCCATCTCTGTTAGGTTGGCTTTTGTGATCATGTCATTATCAAATGTGTTCATAGGAATAGTATAGCTTGACCTCTATTAAATTTCTGTTTTTTGCCTTAATTATTGAAGACAGTTTGTTGGGCAATAAAAAATTTAGGCCACATTTCTTTCCTTCAACAGTCTGCTCACTATTGTTTTCCTTTACTTGGTTATTTATTTTGCTTTGTTTATCTAGGATTAGTTTTTATACTTAAAGTTCAGTAACTGCTCTGCATATGCTGTGGTGTTGGTGGTTCCATTTCATTTTTTTCTTTAAGTATAACTTATTGTACTATACAAATTTAGATATTTATTATTTCAGGGTTAAGAAGCTTTATCTTCTTTTCTTCAGAAATATTAACTATTTGTGTATATGCACATATATACTTTCATAAATATATATATATATATATATGTTAATTTATTTCTCTTAGCTCTTACTTTTGTCAAGTTGGTCTTTTGTGTCTCTCCAGCTGAGTTTTCCATATCATCTCCACTACTTTTTGTTTCTTTTAATGTGCCTTTATTTACAAAATGGTTTTACCTTCAACTTCCATTTCTATTTTTAGTGTTGTTGACACACTTTTTTTCTTGTGTCTTTTCTGTCTTCCTTGATTGTACATATCTCTTTCTTGAATTCTAAACAAATAAACAAAGGAAAAACAATTTTCTGTCTTCAAGCCATGATAGAGAAAGGTTTGTTCAAGGCTCTCTACTCTCTCTCACTGCATGTGTAATCTTCTGATGCCTAGTCCCATGCTGGTCTCCTTGTAATTATTATTCCCAGTTGAATGGAAAGCATTCTGTGGTTCAGCTTTTTAACTATGAAATGTAAATAGAGGAGAAGGAGGCCAGGTGACTAGGATATATACTGCTTCAACTTGGACATTTTATTGTAAGCTCTGTGTGACCTCTGCATTGTTGAAATAACTGTACAGAGGGAGACACTTTTTCTGTTTTGTGTTGGGAAAAATATATGCATGGATCTTGTTCATACACAATCCAGAGTATTTGAACAACGTGCCTGTTCATATGAGAATGAATGATCTTAGGTGGAGGCATCCTGGTGTGCTGGTAACAGGCATAGGCTTTAGGACCAGATAGCCTTCTTGGGTAAAATCCTAACTTCATCACTCACTAGTAAAGACGTGGCCTTTCTTCTCTGAGCTGCTCACCTGAGTCTACCTCAGAGAGTTGTAATAAATGTCAATGACTAATGTGTTTAGCACTCACTACACAATAAGCACTCAGTCAAATTTTACTAACACTATTACTGAGACACAATGTACATAAGGTTCAGGACTGTAGAGTCTGGGGGCACACTGTGTGGATTTATACACCTGCTCTGCCACTAACTAGTTTTGTGATGTTGGATGATTTATTAACCTTTCTGGGCCTCTGTTTCCTCATGTACAAGAAGGAGAGTATGTTAATACCTACTTCACAGAAGTGTTGGGAAGGCTTTCACACAATATGTAACATATAGTAGGGGCTCAGTAGCTTTATTGTTAATCAAATACTTTTACCCACAGGAAAGCTTAATTGGCATTGTACCAAAGTATATTTAAATTGTTATAGAAGACCAGAGAAAAACCAAGCAATGCTTAGAGAAATGGAGTTACACAGCTTTATTACACTGGTGGACTCAGAGGAGGTTGCCTCTCAAATTCTGAGCAAACCAATATGGTGGAAGCCCCTCTTTTATCCCCTTTTGGTGTCTTTGTCCCCCAAATATGGATTATACTTCCGGACCTTTCGCAGGCTTTGCAAAAAGCCCAGTGGGTTGGGATGGGGGTCTTGAGATCATATCTAAGGGCCTGGCCTGGTGCCAGCACTGATAATGGTTTATGGCCTCTGTAAAATGTGAGCATTTAGGTAACAGGTCTTAAAGACCAGTTTGTGGAGAAAGGGACAATGACTAATTATAGGTTGTCAAGAGCACAGGAATTCTTGTTCCAACCAGAGTCTGGGTCTCCCTTCTAGGGAAAGTACCCGATAGCTATGAGAAGAAAGAAAGTACACAGGTTACACACTAACTTAGCTATGTGACTCTGAGCAAGTCATGTCCCCCTTCTGAACCCCACCCCCTCCTCTAGCCATCAAGAATTTGGGCCCAACACTTCCTAAGAATTTCTTGAATCTTTGGAGATAAATAGACTCACTTTCCAGCCATGAGCTTTGTCTAGAGTGGAGCTATTATTTTTCCCCTTTAAAAGGTCTCTTGAAATACAAGAACATCATTTAAAAGTGAGATCTTGCTGTAGATGGATATGTTCCAGTATTAGATGAGAAGGGGATTAAAACCACATCCATTTAAAATCTGACAGAGGATCAGGGAGAATAAAACCCTCTTGGTCTAATGACAGGACTAAATTGGGTTCTGTTTCAAGTTGCCATTGAGTTTCGGAGTTCTTTAGAAGGAAGATAAAACAACCTCAAAAAGAATGATGTATATAACTGATTAATTTCCAGAACATTCACAGATGCCATTTATGTTGCAAGTCTTCCTTCCTGAATTGTTTTCAATTTTCAATTGAGGGGTTATTTTAAAGCAAATAGATGAACTTGGTGTTAGATGAATAGAGAAGAAAGCAAGAGACATGGCTGACAACCCAAGATTATACATGGGAATGGAAGACGGAGTGAAATAAGACAAGCCCAACATCTTATCTGTTCCCACATGTTAATAGTGCTGAGTCATCACCCTATATGGTTTGGCTAAGTGGATAGAGCATTGGCTTGCAGGATAAAGGGTCCTGGGTTCAATTGCAACCCAGGGCACATGCCTGGGTTACAGGCTTGATCCCCAGTAGAGGGCATGCAGGAGGCAGCCAATCAGTGATTCTCATCACTGATGTTTCTATCTCTCTCTCCCTCTCCCTTCCTCTCTGAAATCAATAAAAATATATTTTTTTAAAAAATGAGTAAGAGACCTTCCTGTCCTTGAGGAGTCCACAATCTAATTAGAAAAGAGTATCAGAGTGATTATTTCCATCTAATATGACTAGAACCATGATAGAGATAAGCACAGGATAGCACTGGGCCCCAGGGGAGGGTACCTCGAACAGACAGAAAAAGGTAATTAGAAAGACTCTCCTAGAATACATGCCCTTGACCAGAATCAAACCTGGAACACTTCAGTCCACAGGCCAACGCTCTATCCACTGAGCCAAACTACTCAGGGCTCTTTAGAGGGAAGATAAAACAACCTCAAAAAGAATGATGTTAATAAGGGATTAATTTCCAGAGCATTCACAGATGCCATTTATGTTGCAAGTCTTCCTTCCTGAATTGTTTTCAATTTTCAAATGAGGGGTTATTTTAAAGCAAATAGATGAACCTGGTGAAAGGGAGAAAGAGAGTGAGGAGGGATTGTGGGAAAGAGAGGCTTTGCCATGACTTCCATGTGAGGACAGCCTGGGACCCCTTTCTCCAACCTCATCCCCTTCCATCCTTTCTTTCCCTTTATGGTTGGAACACATCATAATTCCCCAACTTGTACACTATTTCAAGCCTCTGGGGTCTCACTTAGACTGTTCTGTGTCCCTGTAGAGTTCTTTATCCCTCCTTTTCATATGGATTCCAAACCCTTGCCTTTCTCCTTTTCTACTACTAGAGAAAAAAAAAAAAGAGAGGAGAGGAGCCGTGACTGGTTTGGCTAAGTGGATAGAGCGTTGGCCTGCGGACTGAAGGGTCTGAGGTTCGATGAGAGAGAGAGAGAGAGAGAGAGGAAGAGAGAGAGAGAGAGAGAGAGAGAGAGAGAGAGAGAGAGAGAGAGAGAGAGCCTTTTGGCGAGGAAGAGTGAGAGGATGAGGGCTCACCACCTCTCTCGATCCGTTGGACTTTTAGACTGCTCAAAACCCTGGTCCGGCGGACTTTTAGCCTTCTCACAATCCCAGTCCGTTGGCCTATTTGGCCTCTCAAAATCTTGATCCATTCATGAGTATTAAATAATGCCCAAACATATGTACCCCAAGGTGTTTATGACTTCTGAGCATTTACCTCAGTGATCGGTACAGTAATAACTAAGTAAATCGTTGTTGAATGACTGAATATGTTGACAGGCGTGATGAGACATTGGCACCAAGTACCCTTCTTCTTTTTTATTGTAGAAAGGATACTGAGCTCACTTTTTCAAAATTTCCTATTTTTAATGATCTGGACTTATGTATGCTATCTTTGTCTTCTTTGTTTTCAATATTTCTTTTCTTTATATTTATACCTTAGCAGTACCTGTTAGGTGCAGGAATATAACATGGGTTAATAGGAATTTGAAGTCCTTTGAAATCCAATATAAAGATTATCATAGTATTAAGTCTGTCCTTCAGCTTTAATACTGTTGAGGGCTGTCTTAATTACAGCCCATCTAGATGGGCTAGATGACTCACATTTTTTTAAAAATTTTTTTAAATATATTTTTATTGATTTCAGAGAGGAAGGAAGAGGGAGAGAGAGGAACATCAATGATGAGAGAGAATCATTGTTTGGCTGCCTCCTGCACGATAATGAGCCCACAACCTGGGCATGTGCCCTTGACCAGAATCGAACCCTGGACCCTTCAGTCCCCAGGCCGACGCTGTATCCACTGAGCCAAACTGGCAAAGGCACACATGTTTACTTTAAAAATTAGCTTGATGTGCACAACTTTCAGCTTCATATTTTTCACTTAATTTATTTGATGCATCTTTATGTGTTTGTAGCCACCAGTATATTTTTTGCTTAATAGAAAAGTGACTTTCCATCCCCAAGCAGTCACCATGCTTCATTTCCCCTTCTGCAATAGACTGGCCAGTCTCTGTGCACGATCCTTGTCTAACCAGTTTTACTTCGTTATTATCTTTATTATTGTCATTACTGTTCACTGAGTGCTGAAAACCTATTCAACACTGAAATACATAGATCAAATGCAGTTTCTGTCCTGGTAGCTCCTGTCCTGGATGCTACAACTGATACTGCAGAAAAAGAAAAAATAATATGAGAACACAATGAACTTAGGTCACCCAAGGTTAACAATATTTCATACTGGATTCATTCATTAATGTTATTTCTGAGTCTCTCACTTGTACTGCATTAAGTTCCTTGAGGAATATGGAAAAGTAAAGGGCATATCACTTTTATGAAAAAATTTACAATTTAGTTTGTTGGACCAAACATATGCTTGTAATATACTAGTAACTAGACAAAATTGTCAGGTACCCTGTGTCAGTCAATAATATGCATTGACCCTCTACTGAGTGAAGAAAAAAGGCTCACAATGGAAAAAAATGATTATGATATATTCTCTTTGATTTTAAAGAACTAAGCGTTTGATGAGGAATAAACTGTCACTCACTACTACTACAATTGAAGGTTGCACTGTTACTCTATTACATGCATTTCACAGACTAACTCACATAATGTCCACAATAACTTTGTCAATTAGGTATCACTGTCATTCTTATTTTAAAGTGAGGAAACTAAGGCACAGAATATTAAGTAACTTGCTCCAGATCCTCAAGACAAGCAGTATATATGTAATTAAATCAGATTGAAGGTGAGATGTAGTGGTATAGGAATTAGGAAAATCTTTTTGTAAGAGCTAAATATTTTTGCACAATCTCAAAGGAATGAGGACTGTGAGGTGCAAGGGAAGTCAAGAATCAATGTATAGGTATAATGAAAAAACACAGGTATAGAGAGTGGGAGGTGGAGGAGTAAGGGGAGACAAAACTTGCTTCTGGTCAAGATTTTAGAAGAATCGTGTATGAAATGCCTCTGAAAAGTCAGAGAGAAATGCTGAGTAGAAAAAAAAACAAACAAAAACTGAGTAAGATAAGCTCTTCTTCCCAGTATTTTTCCCTGTCTGCTTTGGCGAAACCTGGACTGAATTTCCAGTTGACACTTAAGAATTGACATGACAGAACTAAATCTCTGTTGTTTCCCTAGCCTGATAGTGCTACCGAGTTACTATTCAGAGCCAGGCATTCTTCCCAAGCCATCACTCTTAATATTGCAGATAACACAAGAAAGAATACAGACTCAAACTGTTATCTCCATTAACACTTAGAGCCCATTAACTCATTTGTGAGTTTATTGGCTTACTTAAGTTATTAGATTAGTGACAGAATGCTAAGCAGGGCAAGTGATTTTAATGGAGGGGAGAGCACACTGCAGGACTGCTAAATCACAGGACACTAGCTAAGCAGCAGGAACAGCAAAGTGATGAAAAGTCAGGGGAGTTGAAAGGCACAGCAGAAGGCTCTGAGCCTAAGTCCCACTAATTTTGCAAGTTTGCCTAGAGGTGGCCCTGAGAAAGTTATACAGGCAGATCTTTCAGTCATGCAAATAATTAGAAGGGTAGAAAGTGAAAGGAGTGTATTATTCCTCAAAATTTTTTACAGATCTTTTTGCAGTGTTATGCAGAAGTTAACTGAGAACAGTTTATGAGAGCCAATTGTTAAATTTTCAAAAAATGTGGGTGTTCATAAAGTGCTGCTAGATTAAAGTTTACCATGGTGGGAGGAATTTCCTCTAAGGAAGTTCTCAAATGTTACAAATCAAGCTTCCCACCGCCCCATCTCCTCCAGACTCCCACCCTTGAACCCCCACACCCCAAAGCACACAGAGTTGGATTAAAAACTAAGGAAGAAATGAGGTTTGACCACCATGTCATGGACTTTGAGTGACAACATCTTTTCACTGTGGAAAGAGGAACGAAAGCTGCTCTTGGGAGGTGAAGAAAGAATGCACTTCTACCCTATCATTCCTTGGGATCACATAAGGAGACATAAACAGCCTGGCTTGACATTTTTAGTTTCCTGCTTTTCTAACAACACAAGGTACCAGGAGCCTGTAATTCACAAGAGGGAAGAATGTGTAAGGTGGAGGAAGGAGCAAGGATGATTGGTGGTACTGTGGGAGAACAGCGGGGATGGATTTAGAAAGTTAAAACTTTTAGGAGCATTATTGACTCAATGGTTGTGTAAAGCAGTGACTGAGGCGATCTACACTATGTCTTTGCAAAGTGGTTCCTTCTCCACTGTCCACCTGAGTCCTCATTCTTCCAACACTTTTCTCTGCTCGGGATTTCATTTCGTTTTTGGAACTGGTTTAGATTGGAGAACATCGGAGGGAAAGAAAGGGAAAAGGAAAGGTTTGTGAGAGGCTGAACAAAAGCAGACTTAAGCAGACAGAGGAAAATAAAAGTTAGATAAAAATATAAAATATTCCAGTTACTAAACTGAAGAAATCATTACCGAAGGTCGTCCTCCTTTCACTGAAACAGCATGAATAAAACTCGTTCAAAATGAATTTTTACCCTGCAAGCTGTTTGTAGAGTCAAGGAACCTGTCTCATGCAGGTGTTCCATGTGTGAAATGCCAAAAACAAATCACAGAGGCCCCAAACATCCCATATTGTGGTTAAGAGGGAACTCTAAACCAGAAGACACAGTAAGAAGAATAGGTGGTTTTCAAAACAAAAGTATGTTTGTGCTTTATTGCCACACTTTAAAGGCATCGGTTTGTTTTAATCAGTTACACTTTTTGTGCCATAAATTCCATATATAAAGTAATTATACTAGTCACATTTGAGTTTTACATTGCAAGGAGAGGGCTTGTGAATTCTATAAGAAGATATGGCTTTTCCTAAAGGATACAAACTCACTTCAGGACATTACAAATGAAATTTACTGTAGAAATTATTGCAGAATAGCTTAAGGGCTTGATTTGGCATGCTCATGCACAGAGAGCTCCTGGAGAAGTTGTGGAAACTTATAGCTCTATAAATGCCAGCTGTTGAAGTCAGGCTGCTCATGATCTGAATGATCTGAAAAAAAAGAAAGAAAATGATGATATGAAGAATAAAATAAATGAGAACAAAGAGAAACATCAGGATACATACTTGGTTTACTCAAAAGACTATGGAAAAACAGGTTGGATATTGCTTAGGCAATATGGGGGGAAAGGAATAAAAAGGATTAAAAGTTCCTGCTGCCCAAGTGGGCTTGGAGTCCATGGACTTCATTGGTATATCTATCAATCAACATTAGTCATTGGTGCTTTAGTAGGCACTGTTACATATATAGGATAAACACATCTACACATATCTCAAACATTTTTACATAAATATATGTACGCAATAGATGCATATCTATGCACACAAATGTAAATCTATCTGTCTATCTATCTATCTATCTATCTATCTATCTATCTATCTATCTATCTTATATGTACACTAGAGGCCCGGTACATGAAATTTGTGCACAAGGGTGGGGGGTGTCCCTCAGCCCAACCTGTACCCTCTCCAATCTGGGACCACATAGGAGATGTCCAAGTGCCGGTTTAGGCCCAATCCCGCAGTTGGACATCTCTCTCACAATCCGGGACTGCTGGCTCCTAACCACTGGCCTGCCTGCCAGATTGCCCCTTACAGCTTCTGCCTGCCAACCTGATTGCCCCCTAACTGCTCCCCTGCTGTCCTGATTGATGCCAAACTGCTCCCCTGCTAGCCTGGTTGCCCACAACTGCCCTCCCCTGCCAGCCATCTTGTGATGCCGTGGGGGCAGCCATCTTGTGACGCCATGGGGGCAGTCATCTTGTGATGATGTGAGGGCATGATGTGAGGGCCACCTAGGTTTTTATTAGTATAGAAAAGTAGGATAGAAAAGAAATATAAAACCTGCCTTCTGGAAATTTATAGTTTAAGTAGAGGCCTGGTGCACAAAAATTCATGAACTTGGGGGGAGGTCCTTCATCCCGGCCTGTGCCCTCTCTCAGTCTGGGACCCCTTGGGGGATCTCCACCTGTCAGCTTAGGCCTGCTTATGGCTGAGAGGAGTTCCCCCTGTGGGAGCCCACTGACCACCAGGGGGAAGCTCCTGCATTGAGTGTCTGCCCCCTGGCAGTCAGTTCATGTCATAGCGACCAGTCATTCCTGGTTGTTCTGCCGTTAGGTTCAATTTGCATGTTACCCTTTTATTATATAGGACTGAGGATACAAGATAAATTATCTAAGTCATCTTCCTCTTTTAAAAATTTTCTCTAAATAATTCCCAGATGGATGAATAAATTCAAAATATGTCTGGTCTTGTTGATCCTTTTGAAAATCTTTCCATTTCTTCTAATCACCTGCAAATAAACCCTTAAATTCCTGAACATAGCATAAAAAGCATTTTATAATCTGTGCTCTTCCCAGATATCCAATCCCTTTTCTCTACTCCCCTTTTTACTCCTTTTACACGTAGCTCAGGATGCCTTTAGGGCATGGCTCAGATATCACTTTTTATAGTTTCCTTTAAAGTTCTTCACATATGTCCTCCTCACATCTGAGAGTTGTCTCTACAGTGCTTTACTATTGCATTGTACTCATTGTTTTTTCTTGTTTTCCTACTGCATTTGGAAGCTCTTGGAAGGCAAAGGCCTTTTCTCATTTGTCTTTGTGTCATCAGTATAGAGCAAAATATCTGGCACATAACAAATGTCCAGTGCACAACAAATGTTTTGTTAATGACTAAATTTGAGGCTAAATAGTGCTAAATCTGTTAGGAATTACATATAGGTAAGAGAAATGAATTTTTTTTTTTCACTACCAACAAAACTCTGGTGGATTAGACTAATGAGTGTTTTATTTCTCTTTTATGTAAAATAATTTCATAGATATTCATAAAGAGTTGCTAGGTTATCCCCACAATTATCAGATCTAGAATTCAGTTTTTCCCTCTGTGGTTTTCATGCTCCAAGACATTTTATGAACCAGGATGATTATTGGATTTCCAGCCATCGTGTCTGCATTCTAAGCAAGGAAGATAGAGGAAGAGGGGAGAAAGCAAAACAAAGCAAGCCCCACCTGATTCAGCTCCTTTAAAAAATTTCCTTGAAAGCCTCACTCCAGTTCTTATTCTTACTTCACATTTGTGACCACCATCTGCAAGGAAGATCAAGAACCATAATTCTTTAGGTGGGCGTATTTCCTCTTGGAGTAAATTTAATATCTGTTCTACCATGAGGAAAGTAGATTTTTAGTAGGCAAGTGTCAAAATTAACTGTACCAATGACCAATTCTATATGAGTTTTGAAACTATCCTAATAGTTGAAGCTTCCTCGCAGGAAGGAGGATGGGAATATCCATAAATGAGCTCTAAGAGGTGGGTAATATTGGAGTATGCTGAAGTACAGGATGGCGGTTTGATGCAGGAGAATGCCATGAATAAAGTTTAGAATTAAAGATCAAGTGTGCAGGTTTGAGTTACTTATTGTCTGCTATTGGCCTTTACCAGAACTCTTTGATATAGAGACTGTATTCTAATCATTGTATTTCACCAGCATGCAACACAGCCCCTGACACCTAGTAGATGCTCAGTCAATTCTGTTTCAGAATCAATGTGAATGTATTAGAGAACATGTTTAGGGAAATTTTTTGAACACACATAACAAGTTGGAATTAAGAACATACAAGAACATGAGAGAATTTTGAGAGGAATGACACAATGAAAAAAATATTTTAAGGGACCAATTTTATGATAAAGGTACTGGAGAGGGCCATGGAGAATATTTCAGAAGTTCAATTTGAAGAAGTGAGGGATTTAAGTAAAAGGGAAGCAGTAGATTAGCAAAAACAAAGAATGGTTAAAGAGATTAAAAATTGTTAACTTTGTCCCCTGATATTACCTTTTTCCTTTCTCTCTATAATTTTTTTCTGTATCAATTATTACCTTCTAATATACTATGTAAATTACTTAATTTTTACATTAATATGTTTTGAGGAAAATAGGAAGTATTGTGATTTAGTTTATTGGATTTACAATGCTTGCCTCACATCTGAGTTAGAGAGATAAATCTGGGATTGAGAAGTAAGTAAGTTCAGAGCTGGAGATAGATTTAAGAGTTATTGTAATGGAGTTGTTTATTAAAGTGGTAAAGTAGGAGCAACACTACAGGAACAATAATGTACAGTGATAGAAACAGAAGGCAAAAGAAGAGGTTATAAAGATAAAATTTCACATGATAAAATGTGAAATCTTATCTTTAAATGTAATGTAATGATAAAAAATGTAAAATATTTGCAACAGTAAAACCCCCTTTAGGAAGAAATGCATCTTGAAGCACAGCACAATATGTAGATCTTCTTTCTTCTTCTCATTTCTCCTCCAGTCAGAGGGAACAGAGTTGGTTAAGACAGGATAGACTTTAGTCAGAGGTAGAAGTGCAATGAGACTTTTATTTTTATTTTCATGGGTAGGATCCAAGTTGCTTTTTATATTATACTGGAGGCCCAATGCATGAAATTCATGCAAGGGCCTTGGCCCTGGCCCCCGCCTACCCACTGAGGCTTTGTCTGGAAGGAAGGACATCTGGTCTAATTAGCATATTATGCTTTTAT
This sequence comes from Myotis nattereri, assembly GCF_964212035.1. Taxonomy (NCBI): domain Eukaryota; kingdom Metazoa; phylum Chordata; class Mammalia; order Chiroptera; family Vespertilionidae; genus Myotis; species Myotis nattereri. The sequence goes on along the minus strand of NC_138079.1, from coordinate 49,874,190 downwards.
TATTATAGATGTGTGTGTAACTTTTATTAAAATTAATTAAATTAAAACATAAATGGAAAGTGATGCTGATTATGTAGCCCTGAATACTGCCATAAGAAATTCTTTAGATGCTCAAAGCCATGGGTTTTTGAGCTATTGCCTTCCATTAACCAAAATTCTGAGAATGAACTTGTCTGAGTGAGAGATTGTGGCTCTATAGAATCAGTTTCTCTTAACTTTCTCATTACTCTGTTGGCTTCTGGAAACTCATTTTTCCTAACTCTCCCTATCAACTATATCTTTGGTGAAGTGGGTAGTAGTGAAGAGGGGTTTCCTGGGCTGTTCTCACTCTGGTAGAAGCATGAGGTAATTTTATTTTAGGTTAGTTTTCTCTCACATCCTATGAGCTGCAATGTAATATAATGGCTCCATGTGCTTAATTTTTCAACTGATAAAACTTCAGCTCTGGCTGGTGTGGCTCAGTAGGATAGAGCATCCATCATCCTGTGCACCAAAGGTCATTGATTCCCGGTCAGGGCACATATCCAGGTTGCAATTGTGATCCTCGGTTGGGGATGTATAGGAGGCAACCAATCAATGTTTCTCTCTCACACTGATGATTCTCTCTCTGTCTCTCTGTCTCTGTCTCTGTCTCTCTCTCTCTGTCTCTCTCTCTCTCTCACTCTCTCTTCCTCTCTTTCTCTAGAATCAATGAAAAACATATCCTTTGGTGAGGATTAAAACACACACACACACACACACACACACACACACCCCAAAAAACTCCAACTTCATATGCTATGTATGTATGCACATATGTATGTATCTCTCTATTATCATCTATTTATCGTATTTTTGCTGATAAAACTTTATCATTTTCTAACTAAGTTGAATTATTTAAGTGATAGGAGTTAACAGTTTCTAGAAAGTCTTTTCCAGTCTTATAAAAATTAAACTTCTCATGTGATTCTGGTATGCATGAGAAAATGCAAAAGGCCATGTTGTGGATAAGATAGACTTAGAAGAAATGAGATGGCAGATAACCACCATCCTGCGGGTGACTGTGCAAATGATGCTTCCATGACAAGAAAGTGCTATGTCTTCTTAAAAACTTATCAAGGGGTTGTTTAGAAGTGCTTCATAAAGTATTTATTAACTTTCTCTGAAGCTGAGAAGACTAGGAGCAAGTACAACACTAGGAAAGGCTCAAAGAATTGGAACATAAGGCAAATTTAAGTTAACAAATCTTTATTGAGGATTTGTTATGTTCCAGTTTTGGTGAGCAAGACTGACATGCCTTTAAGAGAACTTTTCATAATAGAAATGTTAAGACTCTGACTATTTTTAAAGGTTTTCTGGTCTCTCCAGATGTAGTTTGTCCTTGAAAGAGAAACCAAAGCCAGAGTTGGTGGTGCCATCAGCTTGTAGGGTTGTTGGTATTTTTTAAAGTAATGTTTTGCTAGTCTCATTGATTCTTGGCATAGCAACACTTATTCTTGGAGAATAAGGAACTCTTTTAGCCATATTTTAAAGAGTGAAGGATTCTGTGCTGATATATATATATATATATATATATATATATATATATATATATATAGAGAGAGAGAGAGAGAGAGAGAGAGAGAGAGAGAGAGAGAGAGCGCGCGCCAGGGGCCATCGCAACTGAATGGATGACTGAACAGACGACCAAACAGGCTGAATGGGAGACAAGGCCGGCAGGGGGTTAGTGAGGGATGACCAAACAACTGAGCAGCAGGCTGTGTGGGGTGACCAGGCCAGCATGGGGAGCAGTGAGGGATGACCAGGCCAGCAGGGGGGGCAGTTGGGGGCGACCAGGCCAGCAGTGGGAGCAGTTGGGGGTGATCAGTCCAGCAGGGGGGGTAGTTGGGGGTGACCAGGTCAGCAGAGGGGGGCAGTGAGGGGCGATTAGGCCAGAGGGGGAGGCAGTTGGAGGTGACCAGGTTGGCAGGGGGGGCAGTGAGGGGCAACCAGACCTGAAGGGGGGCAGTTGGGGGTGACCAGGTTGACGGGGTGGGGGGAAGTTGGGGGCAACCAGGCCAGCAGGTAGAGGTAGTTAGGAATGATCAGGCTGGTGGGGGGGCCAGTAGGGTTGATCAGGCAGGCAGGCAGGTGAGCAGTTAGGAGCCAGCGGTCCCGGATTGTGAGAGGGATGTCCCGGATTGGAGAGGGTGCAGGCTGGGCTGAGGGGACCCCCTCCCACCACCCCCATGCAAAAAATTAGTGCACCGGGCCTCTAGTATAAGGATAAAGTTTAAGCTAAAAATTAAGCTAATGTCTCAATGGCAGTTTGTCTATAAAGTTTATTGATTTTGCATAGTAGATCAGGTAACTTGTCACCTCTAAATTATTCATGCCTAATTAGAGTAAATTTGTGACTCTTTTTGGAAATAGAACTGAGTCATGTCAAAAATTACATTAAACAAGAATCCCTTACATTGAGCCCAGAAACTTAATTCTACTATTAGGTTTTGCAATGAAGACATCTGCAATTCTACAATTCTAATTCCAATTTGTAATATTTCATAAAGTAGGCTTCTGAATGTTAGAGATTATAATTACCTCTGGATATCTCTCTATATTTCCCTTCTAGACTTAGTGCAATTTAAAATTTATATTTAATAGAAGTCATTCTCTCATTATCTGGTAAAGTAGCCTGACACAGAAATTCTAGAAGCAAACTTTAGGCAGAGTTTTTCTTGCTTTTTACCTTTGTTTACATTCTGACCCCAGTTTTATTTGAAGAAATTATTTATGAAGCTCTTTTCCCACTTCTTGTTTGTGAAGCAGCTCTTGGGTCTGTAAGCCATAGAGTAGTGTTCTCATCATGCATATATTTAGCACCCTAATCTCTGCAACCAGTTTTAGCTGCTTGTTATACTTTTTTGACATTTTTTGTATGCTTTCTGACATCTGCTTGCAAACTCCTGCAGCCTTTTCAATCCTGATATTCACTTGTTTCATCTGATGTTATTATCATTCTCCTTAGATATGCAGATGTGTTGCTTTTCTTTGAGTCCTGTCCTTTCAGTCTTGCTAAAAAAATTGTTCTGGGACACACCCCCATTGCTTATTTGTTTGTTTGCTTGTTTATTGTTATACTGCTTTCTGCCTCAGACCTCTAGCATCACACTCTTGAGAACTGAATGCCTTGATTGACTTTTTAATGCAATCCATTTTAAAATGCACACACACACATGCACACACATACACTGTGCAATGGATAATACTTCAAAGAAAGCAGTATTTAATATCAGCTTTTAGCAGTTCCAACAATATGCATTGCGAAACTGTTTCACAAGAGCTTGAAAAGCCTCATAAAATGAACACTTGTCAGAAATGATTTTATAAAATCAAGTAATTAGTAACCTATGGTGCTGTCTTATCACATGGCACTACTTTGTGTCAACAATTGTCCTTTCTGATCATCGAAGCTGAATTAATAGTTTATTTGCCCCTAATACCTTGTAGATCTACTACATTATCTGAGTGTTTGGTAATGAACCTGAATATAGTGCCGTGTTTTCTTCAGATGTCTGAATATTTCAAAAGGCAGAATCTTTTGTCTCTCTGGAACTGTGCCACACTTGTAATGCAATTGATATCTTTAGAAAAGATGTCTGCAGGGATGCAAGCACACCGTGCTCATGATTCCAGGTAAGCCAAACAGGTCTTGCGACCCTAAAATCATCCCATGTAGTGGCTAAGAGTCATAAAAGTTTAGGTCTAATACTACATTTCTAATTTCTGAAACAAAAGCTTTCTTCTTCTGTGTTCCAATTATCAGGAGACATTTGGGTAGCAGTTAATTGGTAAAAACCTGTCAGTGCTGAAGGTGAAGCAGAAAGGAGCTCAGTTTTCATCAATGCCTAATGGTGTGATGTCTCACACGTAATATTTAAGTAGTAGCTTAACCTCCCTTGTATATTTAATGCAAGATAAACTACCAACACAGCATTTTGAAGTACTTAGGTAACTATATTTAGATTGAGTTTGAATGAGCAGCAACATATTTTTTCTAGTAGCATTAATTTAAAAAACATAGCTGTGTACATGATATAGTTGCTATTCAAATCACTAATAAAAATTGGCACATGATATTTACACTTTGTTTATGATATCAGACATTGGATTATAAGGATATTCTGAATTATTAAAAAATTGTAAATAAGTTAGCCTTAAACGTATAATCTCCTATAACCATTATAAAATCTTTCTTAAGGAAAGTGAAATAATATTTCTTTTATTGATCAAACTTTGGACATTTTCTTTACTATCCTGGAGGAAAGACAACAACAATGAAGAACAATTTAAAAAGGCATTGTTCCTCTGAAAAAAATTGATGTCTCCCTGGATCTTTAGACATTGAGCGAAGTACATGAGTTATTGAGGTAAAATAAGTTGCTTTCAACAGTTGTTAATATATCATTAATAATCATACATGCAATAAATAACAACACGTGAGTTATTTCCTAAGAGATATATGACTGCAAATTGCAGTAACAAATCACAGTGTGCGTAAAGAATGCTCATTACTCTAGCGTGTACAGAAGCTGTTTTAACAACTGTATTCTTTATGGTGAAGCTCACCCTAATTAGCCTTGCAGATTCCTCAGGGAATGTGTGCGGAATGTTTGACATTGCGATGCTCTAGCGAAAGTGGGGGAGGAGGTAATCATTTCTGCACCAAGAAAGCACCAGGCCACAAGCCTGGCTTTCTACTCAGTCACTTGTTTTAATGTATGCATTGCGGTGAAAGTAGGTAGCCTTTTCAAACAAGTAGATAATAAGGGTGTTTGGAATTAAATAACTAATTAAATTAAACTTAAACATGTGAGCTAGACAGCAATGTGGACTAACGGTTCTTTCCGCAATGGTGTCCCTTCTACTATAAAAGGTGCATAAACCAACCACATATCTGTAAGTGCTTGAACACCAATATTTGTAGCTTCAAATGTAAAGAGGAACACACTTCCTAATCTCTATTGTATTTGAAAGCTACGTGGACTATCCATTTTGAAAAATAATAACAAGAGAAAAACAAGGTTGGGGCACACAAAAAAGCAGCATGTTTTGTTTTCCCTTTCAATGAAACATTCTATGTGGATTCTGCTGCTCTGCTAGCTTATAGCTTGTTACTAAATCAGACCTTTCCTGCAGTGAAAAAAATTGCATCTTTTCGTTGTAATCCTTGACAGCTTAAAGTTTAATGGAGGCAGTTTTTTTAAAAAGGTATATAATGGGTTGACACCATGGAAGGCTGCTGAGAGCTCACAAACTCAGAAATAGCATGAAATGCAATAAGAACAAGCTCTTGCTGATTTTTTTTTTAAATCATAATTTCCTATTCTTGATAGAGAAAGCAAGTGAAGGAAATAGCTTTTTGTTTTCTTAGAGTAAATTGTTTCTCTCATCCCAATCAAACCATTCTCTTCTACCCTGGAAGAGTGTTAAAGTGGGGATTTCTTGAAAAGGTAAGAAAGAGTAAGGTTATGCAGCTGTAAATGGAGAGAAAGTAGATTTCTGCCTGAGAGTGAGTGTAAGTACCATGGGAATTGCCAAGATGAGAACTCAATTGAAGGGACAGATTTTGCCTCTGCTGGAGAGAAGAGGCGGGCAACAGCGCAACATCACTGCTGACAATATCGCCCTGCTTGAACCAAAGGTCATGCTTGGTTACATTTCAATGTACAGATTCCAGAAGGCCATCTCCAGACAACACACGGTCAGGAGTGTGGCTGAGGAGGGTTCAGGGATTACACCTGTAGCAGGCTTTAAAACAATCTTGACAGTTGGCACCAAGATTCCTCTCGGGGAGATATAGTGCTTGGTTTATCTTGGTTTGGTTCCTCTTAGGTTAAGATAATTTTTTGATAAATACTTAGAATGAGAGGGTGGGCTGGGGTGATAAATCAACTTTAAGGGAATATGATGGCTAGAGATAAGGAAAAGATAGATAACTATTTTATATAATAATTAATAGGAATGTGAGGGGTTTAAAAAGAGGGGAGCAGAGGAAGGAGAGGAGAAAGGATAGTTAAAAAATGTAACATGGCCTGAAGTTTTCCTTCTTCTACTAACAGAGCTGTGTACTATTTAATCGCTTTGGATGGTACCAATATAAAGCCTGTTTTTCTACAACATTCAGGGAAATTTACCACATACATGAGTCGTAATTTATGGAAAATAAAAAGGGAGCAATGGAAACATTCCTTGAAGGAATTGATATGGAGCAAAGAGAAGGAAACATCCATAGAGGTGATGGATAAGAATAACAGAATATTCAGCAGTGAGAACCAGAGTGAGAAGTAGCTGTGAGAAGGAGGATGTGAGAAGGTAGAAAAATATCTGGAGGTGAGCCAGAAGGAATTTGTTTTCAACATGTTTTCACTTCCTTTGGAGAAAAGTATTTACTTTTATCTGAAAGTCTTATTTTATATTCTGCCATTATACTTTCTGACATTTTTTCTCAGAATTCTATTAATTTCAGTGGCAAAAGTTTTGATCATGAAAATGCAAATAACATCAATTAATTTTATGTTGGTCTTGAGAGTAAACTACAATGCTAGTTCACAGGTTGATTGATTGCTCTCTACAGCAGTCAGATTGTGATCAAATGTTGAAATACCCAGATTTGAAATACTATTAATCACAGAATTAAAAAAAAATTGACTGCACAAAACAATAAGGAAACTAAAATTTACAATAAAAGGTAATCAGAATATATGATAAGATTATTTTCTAAACATATACTCCCAATATTTTCAGAATCTTAATTAACTAATTCTGTCTTGAGAACTTACTATAAACTAAACAATATTCTAAATACAAAGTAGGTGGTACTTATGGTTCTAGACTTTGATTACCCCAATTATGAATTTTTTAACTTAAACCATGTTTTTTTAAGCCTCCTTTTAAAATGCCTATGACAAAGTTTGGATGTGTTAAAATTTGGGTGCAACTTTGCACATATTTTTTAAAAAAATGTATCAGTAGATGTAAATCAAGTCCTAAATCAATACACTGAAGAATATGAGCCCTAATTCAAATTTAGGACTCAAGCTCTTCAATGTATCTCTATTGAATGCCAAAGTCTGAATTTAAAAATATAGTTCAATATTTTTAAAGAAATGTTGAGGGTACCCCTAAGGCTCTCATTTACAGTATTCAGACGTAAATTGATAGGACACAAAAATGTACTGAGCACCTGTGGTATTCAGTGTATGCTAGAATGTTTAAAAAGGACATGGACTTTGAACTTAAATAATTTATAGTCCAGTAGAAGAAATCACTTACTTAAATGGATTGTAGTGTAAGGCAGGAAGTAAGAAGTGCTTCAGGAGAGCTAAGAGAGTAGTGTCTTGGGTAAAAGCAGATTAGTTCCAATTTTTGTGAAGACTTCCTGGAGCTGTGCTAGAAACTAAAGAATATTTGAGGGGACAAACACTACAGATGCTATGTGCATATGGAGGGATATGATAAAGAGGCATTAAAGGTATCCAGAGCACATGGAGAAAGGCAAGCAGGTGAAAATCATGATGCACCTGAAGGGAAGAATGGGTAACTTCATGAGGATGTTGAACCTTTGGTGGGAAATGATGAGCAAAAACATTAGGAAAGCAGGTCAAGGGATGAAAGCTCAAGTGACAAACTGGGACTGTATTTGGTAGGAAATGGGGAGTCCTTGCAAGTTCATGGTCAGAGTAATCAACGTTAAAATCACACTTTAGAAAGGTTAGCTTGGCAGTAGAGTGTAGGAAATTGAGATGAGGTGGTTTATTTGTTTACTTTTGAAAGATTTTTAGTGGCACAACTAGTGGCCCAGATTATTTTCTTTGTTTTTCGTGCAACATATTTTGTTGTGATTCTGCAGAGTCAGGAGCCAACCAAGTATTCATATTTGACCAAATTTTTTACCACTTGTAAAAATCACCCCATCTTTTGGAAACGAGGAGCTGTCTTCCACTAGCATGAAGAAAAACCGATTAGAAAGCAGCCCCTTTAAGAACTTACTACCATTTAAAACATATGTAATAAGAGATAAATAGCCAGGATTAAAATAGGACACTTTACCATTTCTTGAGGATGTCCATGATTGTACTAAGCCATGTATGAATTGTCATATTTAATCATAAAACCGCTCTAGGAGGCAAGCATGTTATTATTTCTATCTTATACATTTAGAATTATAAGGCTTTGATAGGAAGATGAAAAAGACCAGCTTACAACTGTATTAACTTCCTCAAAATAACATACTGGTAGAAATCCATAGGTGTGTTTTGAACAGGAACCACTATTAAAATAACTAGTGCAGAAAAATAATACAGGTCATACCCGTGACTTCTTGAGCAGCAGCTCTGCCCGTGCACCGGGTGGGTTACAGAGATTGTCTCTGGACTGCTAAGTTAGACCTGAGTACCAGCGTCACATCTGCAGGATGACCGTGAACCACCAGCAGAGGGCTGTTTTTCAGGGGGAAGTAAAGACGATGTGGAATATTATGATGTGTGAGCTCTAAACAGGAAGCCTTCCACTTGGTGTTATTTTAGTCAGGCCGTTCGTGTGTCCAATTTTGAGAGCGTAAAATGAGCAGAATGTAGAGTAACGAGAGAGGGTTTTGAGAGGAAGAACTTTCTTTAAGTGACTAAGATGGCAGAACGAGAAGTAGTAAAACTGAGTCAATATTAACATATGTTAGTGCTCTTATTACTTGTTGGCTGTGTGACTTTGGGACACATTATTTATCTTTTTGGATCTCAGTTTTACATTTGCAAGATGAGGGCATCATTAGATGTTTCTTAGAGTTCATGTAAAAGTTAGTTCAGTCTTGGTATTACCCTAGGCATAGCTGAGGTGGGAAGGGAATATTTTCTGCTAAGGGGATGATGCGTACAAAGAGAGCACAGGGAAGGGGAAGCATGGTGCAGTCCGGCGACTGGAAGTGGGCAGTTTGTTAAGGAAGATGTGAGTGGTGAGTGTTGTGGAGTTTTGACAAGTGAAGATGAAGCGTTAGCACTTCAGCAAGAAACTAAGAGGGGCTTAGTGGTTAATATCCTGGACTCAGAAAACATGACCTGATTCAAATTCTCCTTGACTGTTTGAGAAATGATGTTAAGCAAGTTACTGAGTGTGTCTCTTAAATTCCATTTCTTTTGCTGTAAAATGGGCACAACAATGGTCCTATCTCTGACACTATTGTGAAAATAAAGTAAGTCCTTTTGAAAGAAGAGGCCATCAGTCAATATCTAAAACAAAAAAAGCTGAATTATGGCACGGCAAACAAGGAGAACAGTTCTCATAAAACATAGTCTCTCTGAACAAACTATTATAAGTTTGAGGAAGTGTGGTGGTCGGGGATTGGCAAAATTTTAGAAACTGGAGTGTTTAGCCACGGAAGGGTGGCTACTGCAGTGTGGTTCTTACGCATGGCTGAGCTCAGAAGCATGGTTATTGGAGTGAGGCTGCTGCTGATTGGACCGTCCTGACTTGCTGGGTTTCGGAAGTATGGTTACTGATAGATTAGTATCTGATCAAAGTGTCTGACATTAGAATGGGCTCAAAATTAGTTCTAGTGCTTACTTGCTATTATGACCAAAGAATAATTAACCTTTTTCTTTCTTGAATACAGTATATAAGATCATCATTTGGTTCTCAGTTCATTTTAAGTACTTAGAGTAGTGCCTACTCTAAGATTGGTAATTTTCCCCGCTGAAAACAGTGGAGATTATCTACTAAAAGGTTTTTAACAATGGAATGACATGATTAAATTTATCTTAAAACAAAAACATCTCTAACACTATGGGGGGGGGGGGTCAATGAGGAAAATACATCCATAAAAATTGTGTTTTATTTCTCTGAGTTTATGTGTGTCAAGGGTGTTGATCTCAGATGCATTTTCTATTCAGTCATAGTGGTAAAAAATGAGGAAAAGGAAAAGAAATAAAAGTTACTTTATATAGCCCTGTGGCAAAAACATCTCCCTCACCAATTTTTACCAATAAAAATAACTCACTTTGTAAGTTCCAAGGAATTTTCACATTCAGGGGGTAAAAGGGAAATCAGCTAATGCTGTAGTCTAAATTAAATGAGAATTCATTATACAAATTATTGTTAAATTTGAAACAGGTGTTCTCTTCCAATTTAGGAAGATAAGAAGTGAGAAAACTACCACAGATTTGTTATTGATTTAAAGTGTTCTTAAAGTGAATAAAAGTTAAATTCTCAGTGCTGTACTTCTGCTTGTGAGTTTTCCTCTGAGGAAGTGCACTCTAATAAAGAGAATTTAGGAGCTATCAGGGAGAAAAAAATAACCAAGAAAGATACGTGTTTATAATATTTTGGTCTGCCAATGCGGTTGGACACATAATCAGGGAATTGTGATGCTACCTGTTCCAAAAGAAAATTTTGATTTATTAGTTGGCATCTCCCAAACAATGGTGTCTCTAGTGGCAATTTAATTTTGGAAATGGCCAGTTCTACCCCTAAAAGGAACACAGAGGTTAAAAACCCAGGACATCGGCAGGAGCCTTCTTGGAGGGCTCTCGTTCTACTGCCTAAAAAGCACAGAAAAAGCACAGAGAAATACTACATACAAATCTTTGGTAGGAATATATCTTCACAAAATTCAGTTGTTTTCCTGTAACTGTAAGAACGCCCACGAAGTTTGAATAAAAGCAGACATTCCTCTTTTAGACTGGCCTCACTTAGAAGAGATTCAAGGGATCAATGTATTCTTAAAAATCTCAATCTGACCACTTATAATAATACAGTTTGACGTGGAATTCTCTGCAAAAGGACCACTGGTATAGAACTTTATTTTCTTGTTTCATTCCAGCTCAGGAAGCATAGTGTTACCTCTTGATGCTCTCACGAGAGAATACAGAAAGGTCAACCTGAGGAGAAGCATTGCATGGAAGTGAAACATACTTAATGTCCAAGTCTTAGTTGCAATAAGTAGACTCAGATCCAGCAAATCAAGTTTTCAAAATCAAATATATTCTGTAGTTGCTACACAATTTTCACTTCCCACCCACAAATCAAGCTTATATAAATTTATGTGCCTATTCTAAGCCCACCCTATATATTTCCCATCAAATATCAACCATGTCTTACTGCCTGCCAGGGTAAGTTATATTTAAGTGGAAAGAGTGGATTAATGGTGATTTGGTGTAATTTTATATTGAATTTTGACAAAGTTTGGGCAAGCACTGTGACTTTGAATACTAGTATTTCACTCCAATAGTCTCTGATGGGTGTATATGGAAATAAACAGTATTGAAATTAAGAAAGGATGGGTGCCTCATTTTGAATTAGCCATTACCAACACCTTTAGGTGGAGTTAGATAAATCCATCATATGCAAAATTTCAACTGAGACAGGTGGATAATTGTATCATCCCATAACTGCTATATGCACTACTGTTCAACATACAGTGAACATTTAACAAATGTTACAGATGCGTGGTGTCAGTGTAGGCAAGTAGATGTTAAAACAAAGGAAAAGTTCAAAGCCAGGATATGCATCCTGGACTGACCCTACTTATCTCTCCAGCATCGTGCATCACTAATCCTCCACCGGCTAACTTGAAATGCCAGCCACAGTGATTACCATCCATTCCCAGGAACAACTCTTCACAAAGTTCTCTTTCCTGTTCTCTTGTTGCCTTCTATTCATCCTTGATTTAGTTACCTTGAGTAGTCAGCCCTGATGCACTCACATACCCCTACTCCTGAGCTTTGGGACTCTCCTGTAGATTTTAATTACCCTGTAATTTCTTTATTATAACACTAGAGGCCCAGCTCACAAAATCCGTGGGCAGGTACGGTCCCTAGGCCTAGCCTGCAATCAGGGCCATCTTTCCTGGCTGCCTGCAGCCAGCCCTGCCCTCCACCGCCACCCACCCGTGGCTCCCCTTTCGCCATCAGGTGATCAGTGCCTGACGGCCGGGGGAAGGGACTGAGAGGTCTGCTGTTCCTGCCTGCTTGCTGGCCCTGCCCCCACCGCGGGTCACCCTCTGTGTGTGGGGCAACGGGCGAGATGCAGGCCTTGGCCTGGCACCACCCTCATCCCCCACCACCCAAACCTGGTTCCCCATTTGCCATCAGGTGATCAGAGCCTTCCGGCCAGGGAAAGGGACCAAGAGGTGGTCAGTGCACCTCATAGTGACTTGTCCAGCGGTTGTTCTGGTCATTCTGCTGTTAGGGTCAATTTGCGTATTACCCTTTTATTATATAGGATAGAGGCCTGGTGCACAGGTAGGGGCTGACTAGCATGCCCTAATGGGGACCCCGGATCAGGGTAGGGGTCCCCACTGGGGGATGGGGCTGGCTGGGGCCAGGGGCCGTGGGCGGTTTGCAGGCTGGCCACACCCCCGATTGGGGTTAGGGTCCCTGCTGCGGGGCAAGGCCAGCCTGGGAGAGAGGCTGCGGTGTTCTGGTCCCTGGTCATTCTGGTCATTCCAGCGTTTTGGTTGCTAAGCTTTTATTATATAGGATTTATCCTATAGTTAGTAATTTCCATACTACATAACTATTTCCTCCAGGCGTCTTTGTGCCTCTGAAGAACAGGAACACTGACCTACTTATTCACCATTGCATTAAAGGCTTTAGTCCTATGCCTGCCGCATGATAAGTAACCTAAGAGTTATTGATTGAATAAAGGCTTTATTTGAAGCATAGGTAACATCAAATGCTTTACAAATAGGGTATCCCTAGATAAATATTACATCATCCCCCTTGAGTTCAAGCAGACCAAAAGTGAGAAGACTCCACTTTTCTTCTAAGCACACTAATTAGATTATTTTTAAAAATATATATTTTATTGATTTTTTATAGAGATGAAGGGGGAAAGATAGAGTTAGAAACATTGATGAGAGAGAAACATCAAACATCGATCAGTTGCCTCCTGCATACCTCCTACTGGGGTTGTGCCCGCAACCAAGGTACATGCCCTTGACCGGAATCAAACTTGAGACCTTTCAGTCCACAGGCCGAGGCTCTATCCACTGAGCCAAACCAGTTAGGGCTAATTAGACTATTTTAGAGAAACCTGAAGCAGTCAACTCAGCCTGTGGTATATTCACTTTGATGTTAGATTTTTATGAGCACTAAATATGATTCATTATAATATAATTCATCATTGTAACTATGGAGTATATCTATATGTTTGATCAAACAGTGTCCTCTAAAAACCATAATTACAAACAGAGATATTTTATAAGCCATATTAAAATATAAGCCTTGTTAATTTCAAAATCAAATGATAGGAGTATTAAAGCTAGTTTCATCCTGAATCTTTTATAAAGATCTTATTTAATGAAGTTCCAAAATTTTTTTTAAATAGGAACTAGTGGAACAAGCTTGTTTTTAAAATGATGTACAGTCAATTAAACCTGTTGACGTCATGAATATGATGTCATTCAGTAATCTCTCTGTATCTGGATGAAGTTTGGGCACCATAATATAGACAAAAGCTTCTACTTTATTTTTATTTGAAGAAATATGAACTTGTCTGGAAATACATAATTTTCAAAAGTACAAATAGGAAAATACTTTATTTTGATATTCTGGTAGAGATTATGTTATTTTAACCTATGCATTTTTTAAAGTAGATGATAATGAATGTAAATCATTCTACAAAACAATGTGAGCTTATTTTCACATTTGTTTGGGATTAAACTGCATCGTAAACTGTTTCCACATGTATGCTAATTAACTCTGCAGCAGAACCAACTACCCTACTTTGAGGATTATAGACCAAAGATTTATGAAATCCTACCTTTTCAGTTCAACCTTTATCACCACATTTTTGGTGATTAGGTCTCAGTTATGAGTAAGTCCATTTTGGGGCCTCTTTTGGCTCAGGGAATTGATAACAGGATATCGAATTTTTCCCTTGTAGATAAAAAGATTGAACAAAACCAGCCTGATGTAGACTGATTTATTATTTGATAGCTGTTAGTAAAGAATAAAAATGAATTAGTGGTTTTCTAGCAAATGAATCTCAAGATAAGAAAGGTCACCCTTGCATTGGCTTTAAATGGCATCATTGCTAGGAGCACCAGGAGGCCAGATGGAGTGGGCGCTTAGCAACAGGCACTCCTCTGGGACTGGAAATTTTAGGTCACACACTAGCAATATTATTTTAATTCATTCAGGAGGTTGTAATGTGCCCAAGCCCCATTTGCAAGGGCTTGTTTGTATTTGATATTAATTTGTAACTGCAGAAGAATAAAATTATTAACAGTGTTTTTTGTGAATTTGTGTTTGTTGTGTGCCAGAGAAAAGCGGGGGGAGGGGGGAGGGGGGGAACCATGTTTTAAATAAAGGCCTTATTTACTTGCACAAATTGTCAGAAAAATGGATTCTAGAATTTACTGTAAGAATTTTCTTTGTTCGTTCATTGTTAGTGCTTTGTTTCATTTTGTTTTGGAGTATGTAAATATAAATTTTAAGAATATCTAGTTCTACTTTGATTGAAATATAAGTCAGATCCCCCAAACTAACAATCTCATTCATAGTTTCCATCTTTGTAATGATTCTGGTAATAATTAGAGCACATAATGCCAGTGATGATACTAACCTATAGCTTTCAAGTTTCTTGGACTAAAATAATATCCCAGAATTCCAATTGTTGCTTCATTGCTTTAGTCACACATTTATTCAACAAGAGTTTACTGAACACCAATTCTGTTCCAAATATCATGCTAGTTACTGGTTAGCAAAAGCATAAGTAAAGATAGTACATATGTGTGTGTATATAATTTAACAGTGTGAAAATTTTTGTAAAGGAAGTTGAAAGGATCTATGAGAGAATTAAGAGGGCTTTACCTAATTTAGACTGAGGGCCAAACAAGGCCTCTGAGCATGTGCACTGTTGAATTTGTTTGCCTCACTATGTTAATGATATTTACTTAGCTTGAAGGGTACTTAAACAATAATAAAGAAGAGAACTTTGTTCACAAAATATTGTCATCAAAGCATTGCACACTCTAAATGGCTTTGGGGTATTTCTTTCTGTATTATATTGTCCACTGGCTCCCAAAATAATTTAATTCGGGATCACCAAAGAGTGGAAAAAAAGGGAGTCAAGTTGTCTTGAGTAACTAGCTCTTCATGTGGCTCTCCCTCTCCCTGTCCCCAACATCCCTTTGTAAATACACACTAGGATTAGCTCCCTCATATTCATTAGAGATCTGGGGTTATTGTTACATAACCCTAAAGTTAACCTACTTAGAAAGGGAATAATCAAAATATAGAATTGAAGATCCAACTGTATACTTAAGGCTTTTTTTTGTTGTTTGTTTTGCTAAATTGCTGTTAATGGGATTATTGGGTTAATTCTGGCGCAGTTAATATTCTGTTCTAACAAGCAATTTTTTCAATATTATTTTTCCTTTGTCTACAGAAATACTGCTTCCACATGAAAATACTGTGTCAATTATACGTTTTGAGAATAAAAAATAAATTAGAGGATTAAATATTTATAAATTGTAATAACCTAAAAAAAGAATCTTTCTTATTATCTCAAATATTTTTACATTTTAAGCAAAGTTTCTCTTTTGGTGTGAAAAGAATCTTCCAATTTACGGCTGATCTCTATGTTGTACAAAATTGTGAAGTGGATAATTATCTGTCATATTGTTTTGTTTAACGAATATTTTGAATTGAGATACAGGGAGGACTGTTGAGCCAAATATCAGTTCCTGTGAGTTTCTCCACTTTATAAAATTATATACACCTATAGAATTAATGTGATTAGGGAGAAAAAAATCTGGGTCATAATTGCTATCATCCACACCAGAAAGAAAAGACATTTATCTTATCAGACCATAAGGATCCACTGAAATAGGTCTGAAAGGGTCTGAAGCTGCTGACAAAACCACAACACTGGGCCCAATTAACAATACCCATTTTTAATTAACAGTTGCTGACTCTTTGCCATTGAAATATTCACGCTCTAGGTGTGAAATGGCAACCCCCATTTGTCATATCTGTCAAAATTAATTTTGAAATCCCATGGTCTTCCTTCCACAGGATAAAAGTGAATAACTAGAGCATACTTCCTACCTGCCAAAGTTTAGTTCCAGGACAAAGACTAGGAAAATAGAACCTAGAAAACTGGTTGGGTCAGCTTTCATAATCCAACTCCTGTAAATTATCTTCCTAGCATTTCTAGTGCTGCAAATGATGTCAATATTTATTCCATACCTTGGGAGAGGGCATGAGTGGTATTTTAAAGTTCTTCTCCTTAATTCTTTTTAATTCATTCATTCAAAAACATATTAAGCACCTAATAAGTGTTAGACACTAATTTTAACCATGAGGCCACAACTATGAACAAGACAATGTGTTCTTGGAGGATATCACAATCTAATAAAAAGGGAAAAACTGCCAGGTGTCTGTATATGTGAATATTAGGAATGAGAGTGTGATCTCTTTACAAAGCTGTGAAAATGTATCACCATCAGTGATGGCATGGTTGGGAAGAAAGGATAAAGAGCACACAAGCTGCCTAAACCGGAGTAAGACTTTTTGCAAATGAAGTCTTTTACACATAAAAAGTTTGGCTTCAGGGTTAAAGTTAGAATCGGAATCCTTAGTGTGCATTCAGTGAGCATTTAATATAATTTTGGGAGTGGAAAAAAAATAACACATCATTTGATCCTCCTAATAATCTTGTGAAGCAGATAGTATTATTTTCATTATATAAATGAAAAAAATAATTTCAAAAATATAATTGACCATCTTAAAGTTACAGAGCTGTTAAGTGGCAGAGCCTGTACTAGAATGATTGATTGACAGTAATTCATGAATTCATTTATTGAATGATCACTATATATTCTGAGGTATTGGAGACTAAAAATATAGAGATGAGTAAAGCAAATGCTCTGACCCCAAAACATTTGTTTTCCTGGTAGAGGTGGGAGACATGTAAATAAGAAATTATGACAAAGAGGAAAAAAAGAGGAAAAAATATAATGTATGTATTTTACCATTTGGCCGGACACACAGATAAAAGAACAAGTGCTGAGGAGGGTGGGAGTCAGGGGGAGAGACCAACCAAAAGACTTGTATGCATGCATATAAGCATAACCAATGGACACAGACACCAGGGGGGTGAGGGCATGAGTTGGGGAGGGGTAGGGGGACGGGGGAGGGGGGTTGTGGGGGGGGGGTGGGCAAGGAGGGCAAGGAGGGAGGATAAGAACACATATGCAATACCTTAATCAATAGTTAAAAAAAAAAAGAACAAGTGCTAAATTCCTCCTGTGTAAGAAAGTATCCTAAAGAAAATGACATTTTCTGATCCATTTCATGACTATTTTTTTTTTTACAGTGTCTGCCTTCCTTGTCCATTCTGTGTAAAACACAGTTATCATTAGAGAAGAAAAAGAATCTAAAAACACTGCATTGTCCCAGTGCTCAAGAAGCTTATTCTAATTAAAGAGCAAAACACCACCCTTGAAGCAGCAGAAGAGCAGTGGGGTGTTCAAGGCTGTAATCATTGCCTAGGTCTCCAGTGAAACTAAAGGAGAATCAACAGCGGAGCACGGAGGAGTGGTCTGGTCCCTACCACTGGGGAATTTACCACAGCTCAAGGGAGAAATAAGCTGAGTATATATCAAGGGTAAAAAGCTAACTGAAGAAGGTCAGTTTCAACAAAAAATATCTGAAAATATGCTGGCTTGTTTAAAGCACTGTGCTACGTTTCAGGAAGATGAACAAGACAAAATCCCTGGAATATTTAATTGACGTTAGATCTATTGGTATACAAACTCTGACAAAGAAGCACAAATACACAGAAACAATACTCAGAAATGTGAGGCTTTCAATGAAGAAGGAACATGTTAATAATTAATTTAGCAATAATGACATGTTAATTATTGAACTTTTAGTAAATACTGGTAGGCAAAAGGAGAAAAACATCTCCTTGCATACTTTTTCACTGTTAATTGGACACACACTTTAGTGGGATTGTACAGTATATGATTTAGCACAAATATTTTCATGTTATTGACCATTACTATCATCTAATGTTTTATTTTTAATAGCTACCTATTATTCATTATATATGTATACTACACTATTTAATCATCAGTCCTTTAAGGTACTTCCATTTTTTTTTCTATTGTAAACAATTAATATTC
The DNA here is from genome assembly GCF_964212035.1 of Myotis nattereri. Lineage (NCBI taxonomy): Eukaryota > Metazoa > Chordata > Mammalia > Chiroptera > Vespertilionidae > Myotis > Myotis nattereri. The sequence continues at coordinate 49,856,045 of NC_138079.1, read as the reverse complement.
TCATAGCTAAACCTTTTATACTTTTATCGGTTTTCCTTGTGATAGATTCCTGGATAACTATTAGATCAATGAGTGATAAATATTTTAATACTTTAGTATGTGTGATCAATTCTGTTTTTAAAAGTGCATCAATTTATGTCCCTTTTGTTATTGTAAGAACTTCTTATTTTCTCCAAGTTGTAAGCCTCATTAAATGTCTTTTCTAGCACGAGAGGCTATATATATGTATATATACTATATATATAACATATATATATAGTATTGTTTTAATTGCATTTAATAATTATTAGTGATGTGAATGTTTTCCTTTGTATTTCCTCTTTTATTAAATTTTGGTGTTCCTTTTTTGTTCAGGTTCTTACTGGAATCATCTTAATTTCTGAGAAATGCTTATATATTAATTTGGTTGATTCATTACCCTCACATACAATTATGATGGGGCTTTTCACTTTGCATTTTTATAATGAAATCCAACACTCTTTTCCTTAATAATTTGTTTACATGGTGTCATATATAAAATTTTTCCATTCCAAATTGCATAGTTAACATCTGTATTTATTCTAGTATTTTATTTAGAGTTTTTATTTGTCTATAATTTTGCTATATGGTGTGACATAAGAATCCAATTTTATTTTTCCCAATGGTTAATAATTTCCCCAATACTATTCAATTCTTTCTTCACTGATTTGGAATACAGTATTTATTATATCCCCAATTATTGAATATATTTTTATCTGTTTCTGATTTTTCTCATCTTTACCATTGATCTATTTCTGCTTTATTCTTTTTTTTTTAATATATTTTATTGATTTTTTATAGAGAAGAAGGGAGAGGGATAGAGAGTTAGAAACATCGATGAGAGAGATCGATCAGCTGCCTCCTGCACGCCCCCTACTGGGGATGTGCCCGCAACCAAGGTACATGCCCTTGACCGGAATCGAACCCGGGACCCCTCAGTCCGCAGGCCGACGCTCTATCCACTGAGCCAAACCGGTTCGGCATGCTTTATTCTTTTATTTATGAAATCTTTAAAGTAATTTTTACATGACATAATGTTGCTTCTCAAATATTTTATAGCTAGTATCATACATAAATTCTTAAAAAAAAAAACCCATTGAACAATTTTGTCAGATATGAAAAAACAAACTGTCATATTTTCTTTATAATTGTACTAGAGGCCCGGTGCATAAATTCGTGCACGGATGGGGTCCCTCGGCCTGGCCGGCGATCAGTCCTGTCTGGCCTGTCTGGCCCAGTCCTGATTGGGTTGATCTGAGCCAGCCGGGGTCGGGGTGGGGGGAAGGCCGCGGGAGGTTGGCTGTGGGAGTGCACTGACCACCAGGGGGCAGCTCCTGCATGAGCGTCTGCCCCTGGTGGTCAGTGCACATCATAGCAACTGGTTGTAATGGTCACTTAGGCTTTTATATATATACTAGAGTCCCAGTGCACAAAAATTTGTGCACTCGGGGGGGGGGGTCCCTCAGCCCGGCCTGTGCCCTCTCACAGTCTGGGACCTAACGACCTGCTGGCTTAGGCCTGCTCCTGGGTGGCAGAGGGCAGGCCCAATCCCTAGGTGCAGCCCCTGGTCAGGCTCAGAGCAGGGCCGATTGGGGAGTTGGGGCACCACCCCCTGTCATGCCCAGAGCAGGGCGGATTGGGAGGTTGCAATACCACCCTCAGTCACGCTCAGGGTAGGGCCAATTGGGGGGTTGGGGCACCGCCCCCTGTCACACTCAAGGCAGGGTCGATGGGGAGGTTGGGGCGCCACCCCCTGTCACGCACAGAGCAGGGCCCATCAGGGGGGTTGGGGCTCCTTACCCTGTCACGCACAGAGCAGGGTCAATCAAGGGGTTGGGGAGCTCCCCCTGTCATGCACAGAGCAGGGCCCATCAGGAGGGTTGGGGCTCCTTACCCTGTCACGCACAGAGCAGGGCCCATCAGGGGGTTGGGGAGCTCCCCCCTGTCATGCACAGAGCAGGGCCGATAGGGGAGTTGGGGTACCGCCCCCTGTCACACACAGAGCAGGGCGGATCAGGGGGTTGGGACGCTGCCCTCTATCACCCACAGAGCAGGGCCGATCAGGGGTTTGGGGCGCCGCCACTGTCACACTCAGGGCAGGGCCGATGGGGAGGTTATGGCTCTACCCTGTCACACACAAAGCAGGGCCCGTGGGGGGGAGGGTAGGTTGGGGCGCTGCACCCTGTCACACACAGAGCCGCAGGGTGATCAGGGGGTTGGGGAGCTCCCCCGGTATCAGGCACAGAGCAGGGCTGATCAGGAGGTTGGGTCGCCTTCCCCTGTCATGAACAGAGCAGGGCCGATAGGGAGGTTGGGGCGCCTTCCCCTGTCACACACAGAGCCGCAGGGCGATCAGGGGTTTTGGGTGCTGCCCCCTGTCACGCTGATCCCGGTGCCGGGAGGCCTCTCAGCTCCGCTGATCCCGGTGCTGGGAGGCATATTACCCTTTTACTATATAGAATAGAGACCTGGTGCATGGGTGGAGGCTGGCTGGTTTGCCCTGAAGGGTGTCCTGGATCAGGGTGGGCGTCCCCACTGGGGTGCCTGGCCAGTCTGGGTGAGGGTATGATGGCTGTTTGCAGCTGGTCACACATCCTTCAGGGTGGGGGTCCCCACTCGGGTGCCTGGCCAGCCTGGGTGAGGGTATGATGGCTGTTTGCAGCTGGTCACACACCCTTCAGGGTGGGTGTCCCCACTGGGGTGCCTGGCCAGTCTGGGTGAGGGGCTGAGGGCTGAAGCTCCCAACTGCCCCTTTTTTTCTTTTTCTTTTTTATTCTGGGCCAGCTTTAGCTCTGGCTCCAGCTCTGAGGCCTCTGCTGCTGAAAGCAGGTATCTGGTTTGTTTGGGTTCTATAATCGAAACAATGTATAACTCCAGCTCTGATATCCCGGCTCATTCAAAGTAGGTTTCTGGGGTTTTGTTTAGCTTCTATATTTGTTACAATGTTTCAAACTGCAGGCTCAGAGGCCGGCAAGGCAGGCGGGGAATGTTGGTTTCCTTCGTCACTGAAGCAAGCAAGCCTCATGTTAGTTTCAAGCTGCCTGGCTGCCGGCCGCCATCTTGGCTGGCAGTTTATTTGCATATCGCCCTGATTAGCCAATGGAAAGGGTAGCGGTCGTATGCTAATTACCATGTTTCTCATTTATTAGATAGGATAGATTAAACTGATATTTTAATCTGGGGAGAATTGGTATCTTCACTGTATTCAGCCTTTTTATCTAGATACATAGTTTCTCTTGTAATTCATTTAGTTTTTCTCTGTTTTTCTTTGGAAATTAGTAATGATTGGCCCCAGAAGAACTTGTATTAAAAGAAAAATCCTAGAATATATTATGCAGGACTGCAAAAATTACTATAATATCCCTGAGTGAAATACATAAAGGCTAATTCCATCTTGAAAATGTGTACAGATTTTTACAGAAGAGAAAAAATTGCCCATTAGAATATTGCTAATTTAAACGATATCTAGAGACATCGCATATATGGTAACCAAATGATTTTTACCACTTGTAGTTTTTATTAGTCATCTTCTTTTTAAAAATAAATACAATTTGATAAAATTTATGCTGTGAAATTTTTCTGTTAAACCATAAAACCATTAGGAAAAAAGTGCTAAAAATGAAAGCAACATTTGAACACAGAAAAACAAAATATCTCAAAATGTAAAATTGGTGAAGTTATACGTCTGAATTAGATATGTGCATGGGTGAACCCTGACCCTGTGGCCACCATCAGAGGCCAGCACTAGTGTGAAGGCAATAAATAGTCAATTCTTACCATAAGTAAGTTAACAAAAATAGGTGTTTATCATGGGGTTTTAAAATATCAGGTCAAAAATGAATATTTGTAATAGTATACAGATGTAAAGAAAGGTTCTAGGAGCTCCGAAATGAAGAACAGTCTAGGAATGTGAGTGCATGAGAGATGTTTCTAGTTATAGCCCAAGGAACCATATAAGGACTCACTCTAAGTGCTGGTATTGGAAAACTTTTCTCATTGAGCCATGCTATGTAGAGACAACACATAAAGGTTAAAATAATAAAATTTTACTTTTTTTCTGTATAAATTTCTAGTGGTAATAATTATTTTATGGTGGGTTTTTTTTTTTAGTAACATATGAATACATGACTACATTTGAGTTTTTTCTCTTTCATAAAGATGGATTTTTCTGAACCATATCAAACTCACACTGTATAGTATATGGCCAAAGACATGCATTAGTAATGTGAAAGAAAAAATTAAAAAGATATGTCCAAGACATGTAAAAATCAGGGAAGTGTGGCCCATACAAAGATAAAGAAAAGCAGGTAATATGAAGTGCCTTTGAGAGGCATGTTGGACTTAACAGACTTCAAAGCAAATATAATTAGGTTCAAAACTAAGGAAACTTATGTTTAAAGAATTTAAGAAGATAAGATACATGCCTTATGCAATAGAGAATATCCATAAAAAGGTAGAAATCATTCCTTTTGGGACTCCATATTGTTCTACATGTATTTTACAAGCTGTTCTTAGGTCTTTAAAGTAATTTTCTAATTGGGTTTCAATTTAGATAATTTCTATTGCCCTATTTTTATGTTACTGACATTCCTTTGACTGTATTCAATTTGCTATTAAGCCCCAGATCCAACAAATTTTTAATTTCAGATTTAAGAAAAACTTATTCTAGAAAGTTAGTTTGATCTTTAGAAATTTTATTTCTGTATTAAGAAGTAGATTTTCCCTATTTTATCTATCTTCAAATTTCTTTAACATTTACTAGTATAATGTAATTTCAAAGTCAATAATCTGCTAACTCCTATGTGTGATTCATTTGTGGATCTGCTTCTATATTTTGATTTTTCTCTTCCTTTCATGTCTTATCATTTTTGATAATGTGCAGATTACATATTTAAATAGCCAAGGAATTGAGAGCAAAAATTATTTTCCTCAGAGAGGACACATCGCTTTCTCTAAAATGAAGAGTTGGTTATTTCTATCCCCATAGGAATTCAGGTAGGTTGCACCTGGGTTATAGCCTGAGGTTCAGTTTACAAATGTCTTTAGAGGGAAATCTATCCTGAGTGGTTACAGGCAACCCCTTGGGGGGAAATTTGGGATTGAAGCTCTACAGCATATGGAGATTTCCCTCTGGTCTCCAGCCCAGCCAATAGCATCCTATATTGCCATACTCATGGTTTCACCCTAGCTGGTTTGGCTCAGTGGATAGAGCGTCGGCCTGCAGACTATATTGCCATACTCTCAGCAAAATTCTCATGAGAACGCACTACCTGGTCAGAAGAATCAGCTCTAAGTTTGGAAAACTATAGATTCCAATTTGTCATGCCAGCCCATGCAACTATTAACAACTCTTCCGTATTTCTTGCTACCCCAGCAGAGCTCTTCTGCCCACGGCTGGCCCATTTATTCCCAGACATGGCTAATGCTTACAGAGAGGGAAGTGACACTGGGTTTTGCTCAAAAATAGCCTCTTTTCTCTCTGGTAAAGAAAGTAGATATTTTAGACTTCTTTTTCTATACTACTTCCTGAAGTCATATATGTCATATACATACATCTATGTGTATATATATTTATGGTTACAAAAATTTATTCCATTTGTTACAGTGGTAATTATATTCACTTGTACTTTCTAATTCAGGGTTGGGCAACTTTTTGACTCGAGGGCCGCAATGGGTTCTTAAACTGGACCGGAGGGCCGGAACAAAAGCATGGATGGAGTGTTTGTGTGAACTAATATAAATTCAAAGTAAACATCATTACATAAAAGGGTACGGTCTTTTTTTTTTTTTAGTTTTATTCATTTCAAACGGGCCGGCCAGATCTGGCCCACGGGCCGTAGTTTGCCCACGGCTGTATCTAATTGGATGTAGAATACTCCAGTGCATTATTCATGTTCAGGTAATGTCTTAACAAGTAATTGATATATTGTACTTGTTTTTACAGTGGGGCCTTGACTTACGAGTGTCCCGACTAATGAGTTTTTCAAGATACGAGCCATCTCTCAGCAGATTTTTTGCTTTGAGTTAAAATTCGGGTTATAAGCCAGCTTCAGATAATCCACCGCTAGTTGGCGCAGCGAACGTCACAGTGAACGCCACAACATCAGCCCAGCAAATTGATTTGTCAAATTGATTTGACATACGAGTAATTTGAGTTATGAGCTCCATCATGGAACGAATTAAACTCGTAAGTCAAGGCCCCACTGTATTTCATATTAAACTAGTGTGTTTTATAGGTTACAGTAGCCTCCACAATAGTCAATAGAGTGTCGGTATCATAACAGCTATTGTTGTGAAATTCTTACCCTAAGTAAATTAGAACATTATGTTCTAAGCGTTTTACATATATTACCTAATTTAATCCTCAGAGCAATTCCTTGAGTGAGGTACTATTATTAATACTAATATACACCAGGGAAAACTGAGGCATGGAGAGTTTGGGTGACCTCTCAAGGTCATACATCTTATAAATATTGGCATCAGCATTTAAATTCAAGCAGTTTTCCTTAGAGCCCAAGCTCTTAGTCACTATACTATATTGTGGTCTTGAGTGAACACTTATTGTTGTTTTTTGTTGTTGTTAATCCTCGCCTGAGGATATTTTTTCCCTTGCTTTTCAGATAGAACGGAAAGGGGGAAGCAGAGAGAGATAGAGGAGAGAGAGAAAGAAAACATAAATATGAGACACATCCCAGGTATGTGCCCTTGACCAGGAATCGAACCCGAGACCCTTTCGTGCATGGCTGATGCTCTAACTGCTCAGGCACACAGGCCAGGGCTTAATATTGCTTTTTAACAGGTTGTCCTTTACTCCTCTCTTCTCTTCATACTTTGAAAACATTTGTTTTATATAATCCTTTAATTATATCATTATGTTCCATACCTCACTCTCTTTCCATATACTCTCCAGTCTGCTATGAATTACTTCTATTCCTTTTTATAGAATAAAGGTCTATTTTCCTTGAGAATTTAGCTTAGCTATCAACTCCTTCAGAAACTTTGACCACTCAGTTGGAATTTGAACTCTGTATTACATACACATACCTTAGAATTTAATCTATCGTACGAAATGTATTCATATATGTGTCTTATCCATTAGTCCATAAGATCCTTGAGAGTAGTAACTGGGACTTATCCTATCTTTCTACTTACACCTAATGAGTCGTGACATGTGATAGTCACTGAATATATATTTACCAAATTGATTTCAATCTCTCTCTGTTCCCAAAATTGATTCTTAATAGGAATTTCAAAGGTTAAAATCTCTGTGCTGTATTACATTCATTTTGCTTCAAAAGGTAAAATATAATAGATAAAAATTTATGTTGTCATACATTTTGGAAGATCATCTTGGCTAAAGTTAAAATAGGAGAAATGTGGTTATTTAAAATTATAAAATTATTCACTTTAATTTTTATCTGTTTAATAGTTAAAAATAAAATTCAATCTCCTATTTCAAATTAAGCTACTATTCATTTTTAACTAATAATACCTTTATGTACCTGACACTTCAGGTGGAATGATTAAATTATGCATGTGTAGAAAGATCTCAGAACATAATGACAGGTACTACAAACCTACTCTGTTGCCAGGTACTTAAAAAAGTACTGTATTTAAGACACCGATTTTAATTTATTGTTCCTCTTATGTGTGACATTCTTCTTTTCCCTTTAATTCACATAGGGGGTATAAATTTTTATTTCTTTAACTTGGATTTGTTTTTCATTGAATTTGTACCATATAACATTGCATTGTTCTGCTTTGTTAGTTACATTAAGCAGAGAAGTAGACGTATAGAACCATTTCTCTTGCTCAAATGGAAGAGACTTTGGAAGGATATTTTTAAAAAAACAGAGACAATAGTGGGCTGCACACAGATATATTAGGTCAGAGCATAAAGTCTTTAAAACTTCTCTTTTTATTCTTTACTTATAGGATATGTCTTGCTGTATTGAATGGATTAAATATACTTTATTCCACTGATTTTTAAAGCTGAAGTCCTTGAACAAAAATTTGAGCTAAGCAACTTCAAATAACTTATTTAGCTTTGCAAAGTTGTTTATGCTTACAACCCTCTTGGATTCCTTTTATGCTCTGCTCTGGAATGTATATAGCCCCAACTGTAAAAATTGCTGAGCGTGCTTGTCCTAAGAAGGAAGAAATAGAAGGGTTAGTTTAACCCCTATGGGTCTACAATTTGCGGTTCAGTGAATGAGTTCCATGCCATTCTTTGAAATTATTTCTATTCTTTCTAATCTAGATGCTTTGTTTTCTTATTGGATGTCTAACAAGGAAGACTACAGTCAAAAAGCATGTGAGCATTGTCTTCCTAAAACTGCTAGATGTGCTTTTTCAATTAACCATAAAAGTTGTAGAGCAATCTCTTTGGATGAAGGTGTTTAGAATGGAAGGGGATATTTTTCAAGTGTCTTGGGTAAAACTGTCATTCCTTTTCACAAGAGATGATAGTATTTTATGTTCAGACAATTTATTTCATCTCCTAAAAGAAATTGTTGCCTCAGTGAGACTCAGTCTTGGACTTAGATTTTAATGTTAACTGGAAAAAATTTGTCTGAGGATGTGTTTCTCATGCCAATCAATGTCTTCTCCATCCCAAGGTCTCAGAAACACCTAACCTGAAACTCCCTTTCCCAAATCGTGTCTAAAATCAATGTATCATTATTGATTTTTTCCCCTTCCCTTGAACCTTTATAAATGGAACTAGAGTCCCAGTGTATGAAAATTTGTGCACTTGTGGGGGGGGGGGCGGGGGGAGGGTCCCTCAGCCAGGCCTATGCCCTCTTGCAGTCTGGGACCCCTCGGGGGATGTCCACCTGCTGGCTTAGGCCCGCTTCCCAGGGTATTGGGCCTAAGCTGGCAGTCAGACATCCCTCTGGCAGCCCAGGAGTTTTTGGGGGATGTCCAATTGTGGCTCAGGGAGCAGGCCTAAGCCACAGTTGGACATCCTTAGCTCTGCCAAGGAGGTAGGAGAGGCTCCCACCATCGCCGCTGCGCTTGCAGCCATGAGCCCGGCTTCTGGCTGAGCGGAGCTCCCCCTGTGGGAGCTCACTGACCACCAGGGGACAGCTCCTGTGTTGAGCATCTGCACCTGGTGGTCAGTGTGTGTCATAGCAACTGGTCATTCTGGGTCACTTTGCATATTGCCCTTTTATTATATAGGATATGGGCCAAAGATATTTTGTCTTCTCATCTGCAACCACCTATACCCCTTGGTAAACTTTGGTTCTTATTGAGTGTATAATAATTCTTTTTAAAGCCAGAAAAAGAGGAGTCTAATTTCTCCCCTTGTCTCAAACTTAAATTCTTTATACATAGTTTGAAAATTATCCTATCTAATAAAGAGGGAATATGCTAATTGACCCTCACACATCACAAAGCTGGTGGCACCCACAGCCAATAAGGAGAGAATATGCTAATTGACCACCACAACCTCAAAGATGGCGGCGCCCACAGCCAATAAGGAGGGAATATGCTAGTTAACTTCCCCACTCTCAAAGATGGCGGTGCTGACAGCCACAAGATGGCAGCACCCAGTCCCCTCAGCCCCACTGGGGCAGCAGGCGGGCCCGGCCTTGCAGCGCACCTGCCTCCAGAGTCCCCTAGTCCCCTCATCCCCCCAGCCGCACAGGGCCTCCCGAGACTCAGGTAACCAGGGCTGGCTGAGGCTTGCGCTGCCGGCAGTGGCAGCAGCAGAGGTGTGATGGGGGTGTCGCCTTCCCCTGACCACCGGGTCACCTCCCACCCCTGAGGGCTCCCGGACTGTGAGAGTGGGCAGGCCGGGCTAAGGGACCCCCTCTCCAGTACATGAATTTTCATGCACAGGGCCTCTAATGTATAAAGAAGAAAGGATAATAAAATTACATGGATATATATGAGGATGCATTTATAGGTATTCATGCCAGTGTTTACACATGCACGCATTTATTGCTTTATTTAATAAAAAAAAAATCACTATCTCTGCTCATTATTTAGTGATGATATTTGAGCTTTGGGAACAAATCTGATTTAAAATGTTGTACGTCATGTGAACTTGGGTGGGCCAATTAACCTCCATGAAACTTAATTTTTCTTATTAAAAATGGGGATATTAATACTTGTAAGGTTGCAACAAGGAGCAACTGATATAACATTCAGCATAATTCATGGTACATTGTAGGACCTCTCACAGTTGTTATTTAGTATCTATACTACTACTTTCTAGTCCAGGGGTGGTCAAACTTTTTGACTCGAGGGCCACAATGGGTTCTTAAACTGGACCGGAGGGCCGGAACAGAAGCATGGATGGAGTGTTTGTGTGAACTAATATAAATTCAAAGTAAACACCATTACATAAAAGGGTACGGTCTTTTTTTTTTTTTTAGTTTTATTCATTTCAAACGGGCCAGATCCGGCCTGCGGGCCGTAGTTTGCCCACGGCTGTATCTAGTCACTAGACTAGGTACTCAGAGATACAGAATTAAAGAAAACATAATCTCCCTTCTCAAAAGCCTCAAAGTCTTGTGAGAAAGACCAAACTATCTTCAAAACCCAAAATATAGTGCAAATGAGTGCTATTAAAAATATTAAACAGGTGAATTTTCAAGTAAAGTGGGCCAAAGCAAGAACATGGTTGGCAATAGAATTTGTATCTTTACCCATTTAATTGAAACTAGTTGCTAGCCAGAGAATTTTGTCTGTTAATTATTTTTAATTTGTTGACCATTTTCATGATTTAATTTACTTGTTTCTATTTCTATTCAGAGTTTATATATTTTTGTAAAGCTAATAATAGTGAGGTATTTTTCCTTTGTTCTTCAGTATAAAAAATAGAGGATACCACTGAACACCGAAATGTTGTCTTGTCTTAGAATTGGAGGAAATCTTGTACCAACAAAGGATCTCTTAGAATATAATTAATATGTGTTGGGACATAGGCATTGGTGTGAACTTTTTATAGAGTGAATGCCAATTGACTTTGTCAAAATAATTGCAGATGTTTAGAGTTCATCAATATTTTCCTATCATTCCTATAATATTGAAGTAATTTCCCCAATTCTAAAGCTTCAATATATAGCAGTTTAATATTTAAAAAGATCCTATAAGACACAGTAGAGCAATTTGCAGAGAACTCTAAAGTTCTAGAGTATAGGAGTGAGTGTGATCTGGATCATAATAAAATATAACAGCCCTGAAGGTTGTTGGGAATCAGGATCAGCAGCCAGAGTTAGAGGATGCAACAAATACAATAACTCTCTCCATTACTCCGAAGGGTCTGATAAAACTTAAATTTGTACATTTCTCAGGATATCACTCAGTTATAACTTCTGAGAGAAAATTAGAAGTATGAGCCTTTAAGTGATACAAAGAGAAGGAAAATCTGATACTGTGAGAATAGCTGGGCATGGATAGAAAATTAAACAGAGATAAACATAAAATAACTAGGAATCAAAGAAAAATACAAAGAATTCAAGCATGGATTATAATTAGGAATACTTAGGAATGAAAATAGAGATGATAGGAAAGGAAACAAAATTGAGGATTTGAAATAGAGTAAACTGACATTAATACAATCTTGTTAAAGAAACAAAATTTTAGATGAAATAGTTTTATAGTTCCCTTTGTTGTTTTTCTCTTTTAGTTTCTACATAGGAAAAAAACAGCAACAACCACTGTTTTGCTCCTTATTTGCTTGCTGTTTTCAATAGCTAGAAAAACCGGGGAGAGAAGAGAAAAGTCACCTGAGGTGAGGCATCCACGGGGGGCTGAGGCAGGACTCTGACCCAGTTGTCCCTGAGTCTGTTACACCACCTGTCCTCTCTGAGTTGTAATTGTGTCTTTTTACAAATTTTGAGGAAATGTAGCAAATTAAATGTTTCCTATCTCAAGTCTTTTTACTCTGACCTGCTCTAGAATGTCTTGCACTAAATATTCGTCTCATTTTGCTGGTTTTCTCTCATGCTGGAGTTCACTTAAGGTTCAATTTTAGGAAGTGGGATTTTTAATAAGATTTCTTTAAATGGTTTCTATATTTAGCCAACCTTGCAGTTCTCAACAGTGCATGGAAGAGCAAATAGGGAGCTTAAATGAATTAGCTTCTTTAACTACTAGATGAAACCAAAGTTTGGGCTCTCTAACTTCTAAGACTTGGAAGCCGTGTTGGTAATCTAAATTTATCAATAGCCTAACACAAAACTCTTCTTAAAGGACTTCTTTATGCTGCTTATCATAGTAACGCTTGTTAAGTTTCCAAGAGTGGCCCCTTCCCGCCAAATGTTTCCAGCTTGACAGATCGCTCTTTTCTGAAGTGCACTCATTCGGGTCCCATGCTGCTGCTACACGTCCATTTCTATATCTGAAGGAAGACGTCAAATATAGAAGAATTACTTTCTGACCCTGTTTTAAAAAGACAAAAAAAAATCTGGGCTTATTTTTTAAAACTATGTAAAGCTTGGACAGTTTATAGGACATGTGTATTGCCATCCTTCTTTTTCTTTTTTAATAGTGAACACAAACAAAATGAAAGATTCCTTTTTCTTTAGATTGTCACTTGGATCCTGCCAGGTACTCTGTAGTGAGCCCTGTGACTCCGATGGTGTGGCGAGGAAGGTGGGCAGGAGGCGGAGGATGGCAGGAAACATTTTATGATTTACGCAGTTTTTCTGAAATATGTTCCCGTTACTTACTGCAGAGTGTTACTATTATTATCATTTGGTGGGCCCGAGGCATGGGCCACACACATCATCTGCCTAAAAATAATTCTACAGCCTGTCTGGGTGTCATTATGGTGTTTGTTTCATAACAACTGCCTATGAATCTTTATTAAAATTCAAGTGGGCTGAGACTTGGAGCCAACAATGGGGCCCGTCCACAACTAATAGAGCACAGTCTGTCCTTGGGAGGCTCTGGCAGGATCAGAGGAGGGTGTGTCAAACATGAGGCACACTGCAAAGAATCTCAGGCCCAGGGGCTCTGAAAGAGACAGGATGAGACCATGGAAATGCATTTCTCCCCAAAGAGAATTGTGTTATTTAGCTCCCTCCCAGAGAGAGAGAGTGAACAGATCTGCCAAGCTAAACCCTAGCTGAGGGTCATGCCACCACTGACCTTGCTGAGTGACCTAGGGCAGTGAATGCTGAAATGTCAGGGGCTTTTTTTTTTTTTTTTTTTAGATTTCTAAAAGCACAAAGGCAACAGCACAGGGTTTTTAGTAGATATTGTATAAAATCACAGGGTTTGGATGGCAGCATAACAACCTTTATAATTGTAAACATTCCTTCATATATTGAGATACAGCCTAGGTTTAGGAAACAAAATCTCCATAAAAATCAGTGACTATGAAGTGTGAAGTTCACAGATCAATCTCTAAATTAAATACCTATTATTTTTACAAGTATTTTTTTTTTTGAATTAAAATGTTTTAAAAAAATAACTATGAAGACATAGATATAGGATTGGTTGTGTGCAAAAAATACATAGTTGTAGAATTAAGACTAAAGAAAGGTCAAAAGGGGTGTATTTGACAATTAATGACTATATGTATCTGTATAATAAAAGCCTAAGTGATAGTTATGGTGGAAAGACCAGAACGACCAGTTGCTATGATGTGCACTGACCACCAGGGGGCAGACGCTCAATGCAGGAGTGCTGCTCAGCCAGAAGCCGGGCTCACAGCTGGTAAGTGCAGTTGCCACAGTGGGAGCCTCTCCTGACTCCGGGGCAGCACTACCAAGCAGCAGCAGCAGGCTCAGCGGGCCGGGATGAGCATGAGTGGCGTGGCACCCGGCCCTGATTCAGGCTCCGCCCTGGCTGCCTGCCACTTGGCGCACTGCTACATCCCCCAAGGGGCCCCGGACTGTGAGAGGGATGTTCGACTGCTGGCTTAGGCTTGATCCCGGTGCCGTTCTCTGTAGAAGGCAGTCGGTCTGAATAACTCAGTGACTCGGGGAAGCAAAGGGAGCTCAGGGTGAGCCTGCCGCCATGCTTGACTCACCCACTCGATGGTGTTCACATGGAAGACTGATGGCCCCGCCCACGCACATTGGCAGCTGCTGAAGCTCAAGCAGCAGGCTGTGCAGCAGCAGAAGGCCATCCAGCCACAAGCCGGCAGTCGGACGTCCCCCAAGGGGTCCTGGGCTATGAGAGGGTGCAGGAAAGGCTGAGGGGTACCACACGCCCCCCCCCCCCCGCCAGTGCACACATTTTGTACACTGGACCACTAGTATAAAATAAAAAAACCATAACATTGTATTTGAGAAACAACTTTTCTTTTAGTCTTTAATATTACTAAACATAATTCAAACTAATTTCTCATCACTTTAATTTCAATATAGTAAATGTGGGATATTGATACCATATGCAAAAAATAAAAATCCTATTTTCTGTGATCATATTGGAGTGATAGCATTAGTATTATTTCACTGGTACTTTGGGGCTTATATGGTTAGATAAAACAAATAAGTAGTTATGGAACACTGGAGGCCTGGTGCATGAAATTCGTGCACAGGTAGGGTCCCTAGGCCTGGCTGGCGATAAGGGCTGATCAGGGCCTTCCGGCTGCCAGCCAGGGCCTTCCTTCCCCCCGCTGCCAGCTGCTGGCCAGGGCCTGCCTTCATTCCATGCTGCTTCCTAGTGGTCAGTGCACATCATAGGGAGCACTTGAACTCCCAAGGGGACAATTTGTATATTAGCCATTTACTAGTATTAAATAGGATTCTAGTTCTATCATGCTTTGTGTAAGTAAGCAAATATAATCATAATGTAGAATAAGTTAAATTAATTCCCCATTGTCCTGCATTTGAATTCAAAGTTCAAATTTGAACTTGAAAAGTATATCTTTAAATAATATATCTTACCCCTGTTTATATAGTATACGTCTTGCTATTTATATAGTATATGTCTTGCCTAGAAATAACAGCAAGTTCAGTATGATCTGTTATCTCCAAATTATAATCTGGTGATATCATTTTTACTAAGATAAATCAAGATGCTTTAAAGAAATAGGTGATTCCATATCTCTGACAGAAAATGTGAATTTGGATCATCTTTTATACTAGAAAGAATGAAAGCTACCAAAGACTACTAGTCATGTCAAAAGATAAAAATCCTGAAACATATCAGTTAAGTAATTCTTATTTTGTCTTAGCAAATGTTTAGGTGAATACTATGTATAGTAAAATAATTTTGAAATTTCATTATTTACCTAGTAAAGGAAAAGAATAATTTTAAGATCATAATCTTTTTGTAGGATTCAAAAAGATTATGATCATTACTAAGGTACATTGTATTTTGAAATTAAATTCCTTTGTATATCTATGCATATAAAAGGCTAATATGCAAAGTGTCCCATCAGGAGTTCAACCGGGAGACCAGGAATTCAATCACTTGCTATGAGGTGCGCTGACCACCAGGGGGTGGCGTGGAATGAAGGAAGGCCCCGGCTGGCAGCCAGAAGCCCCAATCAGCCCTGATTGCCGGCGAGGCCTAGGGGCCCTACCTGTGCATGAATTTCTTGCACCAGGCCTCTAGTTTTTTAAGAAAAACAATAAACAACTTGTTTGTACTTATTGCTTTATAAGTAAGTCTGATTGAGCAGCAACTACAAAGTAATCTACACAGAATTATTGAAAATATTTAGAGGTGATATCCCTTTGAAAGAATTTTATTTTTCTTAAAAAAAAGGAAGATGGTTTTGAATTCTCAGCAAGGAGTCACCATCTCGATTAAAAATGGTTCTGAATAGGGACTTAAAAGCTGCTATTCCATTTTGTTAATGCTTTGGCCATTAGGAACATATACAAACAGAAATTAAAGTGATGGGAAATTAGTTTGAATTCTGTTTAGTAATGTTAAAGAATAAAAGAAAAGTGGTTTTTCAAATACGTTATATTTTTTATTTTATATGTAATAATTGAATCTCTCATTATCAATTATGTAATCAAAGAGTGAAAAACTCAGACTGGTGGTGGTTTACATGTGAGGAAGACTGTCTTTATGAAACTCCTGGGAGCTAAAATGGCTATCAGCCTTTGCAGTCGGGGCTGGTTTGTACCTGTGTGAGCAGAATGCAGATGTCTCTGTTTTCATTTCTCTGATATGACTCAGTGTCTAAAACAGATAGAAACACCCAGATTGGAGCAAACAGCTTCTCAGGAGTAGTTCTTTATGATCATTCACTATTCCAGGGAGACACCCACATGCTTGTGTTTGTAGTTCTCCTTACTATTGAAGTATAATCATCAGTATGCTAAAAATATCAGTTATTCTTTCCATAGGTCCCAATAACTATGTTATTAAAAATGTTTAGGGGTCTGCTTTTTTTTTTAGATCTTTAGAAATTTTATATAGTTTCAGAAACATACTATTTTGGTAACAATAATGCATACATATACAACATAATTATTATTCCTTATTTGACAATGCTTTCCATATAATAATAGCATAGCAGAAAACATTGGGCCTATTTGATATGCTAGGAGGGTGCTACATCTTGGGGCTTTCCAATACAAGCTCCTTTCATCTTGTTCATCCTGTCACCCAAGGCTGCAGTGCACAGAAGTGCCATTTGTACCTGAAGGGACTTACGGGGTGACTTTTATATTGTCTTCTATCTGCATGGTATCCTCAAAATGGGGGTACAACCAAACATGACAACCTGAAGAGTTTTCACATTTAAATGACCTATTTTTTTTGTAAAAATTACTGTACTACACCAAACTATTTAAAAATTTATTCCTATATTTTGAAAATAAAGTAGATCAAGTTTTGAGACCTAAGTAGAAAATGAAATTAACATAAATAACCAAAGGTTCTGGGCATTTTTAGTATTAGACATCTCATTATCAAGATTTGCAAAGATCAGTAGCTGCATCCTTTTATAGTGAAGACACTTAAATTCACCACAGTGGAAGCATGCATCTCTGAAAAGTGGTAAAGACAAAAGGTAACACATAGTGGAACATGAGGGACTATTAAACAGGTACTATGATAGCTAATATTCTGTTAAGGGAGGACCAGGGATAAACTAGGAACCTAAGGGACAAGATATAGAGAAGTGGTTTCAAGAAAAGTAAAGGAAATGAGAGTCTCCACATTCATCTTCATCACCCAAGTTTATTATTAAGGTTGCATAGGATGACAGAAAACCATATTACCACTGGTTGTCTTTTTCACTAACCCAAATGTAAGTTTTGATTCCAGAGTGATATGCTTTGGCACCTTATTCATGAACAAGTAAACTCAGTTCCTCATATTATTCTCTCTTTTTCTTATTTAGAAAAAGAGATCATGTCTAGTGCCTTTTCTTGTTTTCATTTTTGAGTTGGCTTTTTTTTTCTTTTTCAGACAAGGTGTCACAAATTTCCTTTTGCTTAAGATCTCAAAACTGATTTTCACAGAGACTAGTATAGTAGTCATGCAAGTGTTCTTAGTTGGCAATATATTGCTACCAGCCTCACAGATAAAGAATGTGTTCAAGAAAAAATCTTTTCCCTGTACCCCTACTTAAATAATAGCCCCATAATGAGAATCTGATAAAGTAAATTTTTTTAAAGAAAGAACTCTTATATCCTGTACTAAGTAAAAATAAAATGTCTTTAGATTTTCACCCTTATCATGTTCAGCACTCATACTTTTATGTTTATTTGATACCTGGGGAAAGATGACTTCAACTTCAGTCTAAAATGTGTTTTAAATTTATACATTTTCTTTTTAAAATGCCTAAGTAGTAGAATAGAAAAAAGAATATTCATGTATTTAATTAAATTCCAAAGTGTGTTTATATGTTTCACAACTTCTCTTTGAGGAGCTGGGTTAGTCATAAGACCATATATTTGGTTCTTTACTGTTTACAATGAACTTTGTAGAGTAATAGTATAAAGATATCGATAATAATAATGTTCTCAGTTCTTGTATCTGCTGAAAGGAGGAGAAAATTCTTCTAAACACCAACTAATGGAAGGCTCTTGAATTCAATGAGAATACCAGAATTCCATTGTTTATTTGTCCCGGCAGGAACAGTAGGCAGTTTTCTCCATCTCCCAGATTCAGATCATGTATTATTACATTTGCAAATTGCCATGAAGAAATGGTAGCAGTAATACCAAATCTGAAACTGGAGATGTGTGTTATATCTTGTACAGTGCCTTTTCCTAAGTGTATTTTCAACATACATATGCTCTCTATCTAACCCAATCACCTTTTTCACCTGTTATTTTTTCTGAAGGCTTGTATGTACACACACACACACACACACACACACATACATACATGCTTCCACACAAATACATACTTTATGAAAATGGTGTGTTCTTACTGCATTTGAGGTATAGTTAGCTAGATTAAGTGAACTTGTTAAAAGAATGAGCTTAATTTATTGACCCTCTCATCAAGAGGAATCTGATGATGCCAGTACTGAACACTTTATTTCCAAATGAGGCATGGCATATTGAATGACACACAGGATCTACAAAAACTTTTAAGACATATTGTAAAGGACCAGAAAATATTTCTGTTCCCGGGGCCAAGCTAGGAACCACATGCTAGTTTCTGAGGGTTTCTGAGAGCCTTTTCGTCTTGCCCTTGGCTGACTCAGCTCTGTAGCTGGGGAGGTGTGGGCAGTGTCTTTGGAGAGTTCCCACCACGGAGAGTCTGTACTGGATTAGCCTGTGAATAAACCCATGCATTCCAAAAGCAGAGGAAAAAAAGAAAGTATAAACATTTTCCTCTACATTTGCTTAAAAAGGGGAATTTGTGAAAAAAGTTTTGCTTTTGAAATGGAATAGAATAAATATAACTTTATTGCACCTGGGGACGAATGTTCTTTGAATGCATTTCAAATGTGGTTTGCGTACACTCAAGCCTAACGTGTTAGTTTTCCTTTAGCAGAAGAGTATTCTGCTATGCCCATTTTTCCCAGTCATCCTAGCAATTCATTGATTGATATCTCAATTTACTAATCAATCACAATTTATTGGAAACCTCCTCTGTACCAGGTTTGCAATACAGAGTGATGTCATCCAAGGGTAAGATTTCTCTTGCATGATGCTCAGCTTCCTAACTGCCTAGAGATGCCATGAGAAACAGAGAAATAATGTTTTCAAACATTGCATCCTTTTCTTAATCCAACAATGACAGAATGCCAAACAGTCTACTTTGGTCCACACGTGTGATTCACATTCAAAATATCTGCTGGGCCCCAAAATAATGGACAGGTATGTTTCATGTGATTAAAATGTTCAAAAGTGTCTCTTTAGCCATGCACTTTACTTGTCTGATCTATAATCTTTCCTGTGCAATAAGCTGATAAATATTCCGGCAGGTTTTTTATTATTTCTCTTTGCTTTTATTTTGTAGCTTTTGACTGACATCTATTCACTTCAAGGGTGATTTTCCTGTTGGCAAGAGGCAGAAGAGACACACCAAGCATCACCTTCAGGAACAAGCAATTTAGGTATTATAATGAGATGGGTCTTTTCAGAGTCTATAATTGGTGACAAGGTATGGCAGCTCCATATCAGACAAATATGTACAACACAGGGCTTATTAATGAGGATGGAGCGTCATATTCAAGAAAGCTTCCTGTGACTATGAGACAGGAGAATATAACAGATAGTGTAGGTTGTTACTAAGTCCAATATCTCCAATTTGCATCATAAAACCTTCATGTAAGACAATTCAAGCTAATCCAGGATGGGATATTTTCCCCCTTTAGAATTCACTAGGGTAGCCAGCAATCCATCACTGTGGATCCCAGCCCTCACAGACAACAGCAATAATCATCTAAACTTGCAGATATGTTCAATTTAATTGGGTTAGTTTAGTAACCTTCCTCGTATTAGAGCCAACTTGCAAAAAGATGTAATATTTTCACAGTTATGAAGACATAGCAGCTGGCCATAGTAAGATTTGATTGTGGATCAAGAAATCAGATTTCCATCAAGTTAAGAACTCTTCATGGAAATATATCTGGAATAAATAATAAAGTAAAATGATTAACAAGGAAACCTACAAAGATATTGGCAAGGCATACAAAACCTGCCTCACTGACAATGCTGAAATCTGTTTCTCAGCTTACTTTTATGTTTTCACTAATATTTTTTGGGGGGTGGGTGGGACATTAATTTTAAATAAATCCAAAATATTAAAAAGTAGATATTGAAACACTATATTATTTTGAATGTTTTAATACTTACAAGTCCTAAGAAACTTCAAGATATTCATATTATTTTGCAAATATTAATTCATTAAGCTTTATACAATTTTCTCAGAGAGGTAGCAGTGTCCTTTTTTAAACATTCTTAAAACATTTAAAAGTAAACAAGTTTTATGCATTCAAATACAATTCAAGAAAAGCCAAAAAGAGAATCCAGGTGTTAAGTTACTGGTGCTTTGTTATAACTGAGAAATGATACTTTTTTTGTGAACAATAGAAAAGTAGTTAGAAAGTAAATCCGTCTTCTTAAATGTAACGCTGGGACTTCTTTTAATGAGTTAAGTGACCAAGATGCTGAAGAATAAAATGCAATCCTCTGGCCATCTGCAGCATATTAACAAGTTTCCTTGGTGAACTGTTTACAGTGTAATTACAAAGAAAGATAAGATTAAAATAAAAACAGAATGGAAAGGTAAAGGATTTTCTAACTTAAGGTATCCCTTTCCTGTTTCTCAAGCATTTATTTGTGGAGAAAGCTGCCTTCAAGATTTCAGCGTGTACTGCTTACAGAGGGGTCTTTCTGCTTATAATTATAAACCCTTTGTTCTATTAAGTTGTAGGATTCTCCCTCGGATTGTCACTCTGTGGTAATGTTTGTAGGGAGTTCTTGAATTTTCCAAATAATTGAAAATATTTCGTGAAGTCCAAATTTGGCCTTCTTTGATTATAAGCTGGAAATCATAGCTTAATGAAACTTTTAAAAGCATTTAAAATTATAATTGTATATTGATGAAAATGTCCAGGACCACATTTGAAACTAGAGTGATTGCATGGGTATTATTCTTAATGCATCACATATGACAAGGTATGAGGAGCTAGAAGTATTTTCTTCTGGACATTAGGACCAGGGAGAGAGAGTCCAGTGATCAGAGACTTGCTTCTCCTGAATGGTCAGAGTCAGATCAGGGCTAACAAATTAGACTTACAGACTTTAGGGAGGATGGAAAGGTCTGTCTTGTTTCACTCTCTTTAACTTAACTTTATTCTTACCCCCAGGACTATGATACACAAACCAGTTCAACCTTGGCCTGAGTGGGAAAGTAAAAGGGAGGGAGGCGATTCATTTAGATCATCCTATACCTTAGGTGATAATATTTCAAGTAAGTGCCACAGGGTGTAATCTGACTTAGCTATCTCTAATTCAGTGAGTCCAATTGTGTATTGCTTGTATATTTCATGTGTCTGTTGTACTTGTTTCACACTTTATTTTCTTGGTAGATGAATAATATGTAACTGATTTTTAAAGATTAAAGTTTAAATTCTTGGGTCCTCCTTTTATTAGTCCATTCTCCCCAGAAACAACCTTATATGTAACCAAAGATGCAGCAGCAAAGTATGTTGAATAGGGGGTGGGCTTTGTTATTAGACAATCTGAGGTCAAGCACAGGTAAGCCACGTACACAGCTCAGCTCCTTCTTGGTATTAGATACATAGACAACCCTGGGTATCTGAGCTTCTCATTTATACGTACAAGTAATAACGTCCACTTTGTAGGGTTGATTTATTGTTTAGAAATAATGTATGTAAAGTGTCTACTAACTAGCATTTAGTAGATTCACAGTGCATATTATTGCTGTTATTTTTATTGCTATTATATGAGGGAGAAGGTCTCTGGGAAGAGGAAGCTTGTCTGGGTGAGGACTTGTGTGAATCATTGAGGGATGTCTTTTCTTTTTCAAATGTCTTGCTGTTGTCACAAACTATGTTTATGCCTTTTTCCCAAGTGATTCATCCTCATCTTTCCTGGCCACCTGCTTGCAGCCTTGCCTCTCTTTCGCTTTCACTAAGTGCTCAGCAATAAACATAAGATGACAGTTGACCACTTCCAAGGGTGATGACTCAGCCCTCAGTGTTTGGGAATTCACTTGTTTTCTCCTCATTTACACAGAACATTGGGAGTAAGGAGATTACGTGATATAAATTGTATATTCTTCCTTATCCAGAAACTTAAAAAACAAATTATTTTGATGTATCTTAGCTTTTCTTTGAAATAATGTTCTGTTTATAAAAGATTAAAAGAGGATTTAGACAAATATCTGTAAATTATCAACATCAAAACTCAAATATATTTTGTCTAATAAATAAGCCAGTATCTACTAATCCAGGACTATTGTAGTTATTGGTTTTATAACAGGTATATCAACAGTTAATATTATTTCAGTAATGAAATGTAATAGGAATATCAGGAATTTGAGTATAAGAAGAAGATATTTTAAGAGTCTAGTACTAAGAGAAAGAAAGGGCTATAAGCTAACCAAAAATGCCAAAAATGATTATCTTCAGTTAGATGAAATCACATATAAAATATGTTCTTTAAAATGAATAAAGACATTTTATCCTATAATTTTTTCTGACAGGTGTCATTTTTCCAGGGCAAATGTTTGAATATCTCAGTTACTTTTAGAAAGTAACAGCTGCTAATATTTTCTGAAGTTTGAAACATTGACCACAGTCCATCAGGTGTTGAGTTGAGCTGAACCTTCTTTCATAATTGTTGGTGATTTTTATTCTTTCTGCCCCTCTAAGTGAGCTTATGTGCAGAGAGCCAAATCTCACACTATCGCGTGCTGAAAATAATTTTAAATTGGAGTTGTTAAAATCTACCAATCTTCTTGCTTGACTTTCAAGAGAAAAAAGAAAACTTTTAAGTCTTTATCAAACATTTAAATCTTAACTCTTTCCATGTATTTCTTCTTTCAGGTAGATCAGAGTATTTCTCCAAGATTTACCTCTGTGCTCATGAAGAAATGTTTCCGCTCCTTCATCCTCCTATGTTGTATAACTTATTTTTAGAAACTTTGGGTCTTTTGTTTCTAGAAATCTGGAAAATGCTGCTTTTTATCTATGAGAAAATGAAAAAAAAATATTATAAATTGCTCACTTTGTTTCTCAGTTTATTCCTTCTTCAAGTTAATATTGTGTCCCCCCTGGGCATTTTCTCTTGTGAGCAATAGGTAGCAGAGAAAATGATGTGGTGTTCTGCTTCTCATCCTCTAAACGGGTTTAAACACTGCTGGCCATGAAGGAGGTAGCAGGTAGAGAAAAAGAGTCGCTGACAGTTCTTTGGTGGCAATAGCAAGCAAATGTGTTGTCTTGATTTATAAAGGGTTTTAATGTCATCAATAGTAATTCAGCAAAGAGAGAGTTGTAAAATGCAGCTCAAAATGTAGCAAATTGCATCATTGTTAGTGCTTTAGAATTTTTAAATATCTGCAGCAGATGGTAGCGTGCTAGGAGCAATGTCTTGCTTTAGTGTCTAGGAAAAGTTTGTGTCATCAGAAACCCTAGCATGATTGTGGCTTCTCTGGCCTGCTGAAAAAGGTTGTTATTTACTTTCCCTCAAATGATAATTCTGCTTTTAGAAATATCTAGCAGAATATCAAGAAATCAGGATTACTAAGAGAAATGGTTCACTCTTCACAGGTGTAATAAACGTGATAGAGCATCCTTAGAAAAGAAGTATGTGCTTTGAAACACCTTCATAGAGACTTTTGCTTGAGAGAAAAGTTCTCCGACATATATTGTCCAGAATGGTTTTTAATGTCCTGAGTAAGGAAGCTAGTTATATTTCTTTTAAATTTATTTTTCCAGTAATGTACAAATGCATCAAATTTTACTTCTGAAGCTTCCTTAAATATTAGCTACTCTTACCCCATTGTTTTCAAATGGTGGAACTGAAGCTCTCAGGGTTTACCTGAGAACATTTATCTGGTATTAGGCCACCAGGGATTTCTTCTTTTTTTTTTCTCCTTTAACTTAGATTTTTGTTTTACACTTTTCCAATATGCTAAGCTATAAAAAATTAATAAACTAAATTAATATTTGTGGCCAGTACAAAAACTTCCTAAACTGAAATTGATAAGTGTCTGTGCAATAATTCTGGCTATCAATCTCCTGGAAACTTACTGAGCAATGGGTTGCCTTATTTTTGAGAGTCATGCAAAAATCAAAATGAAAAATAGGCTAAAATAACATTACTTTGTTTAAAAGGAGCAAATCTGACCAAAAAGTACTTCAAAATAAGAACTATTTACCAGCAAATATTATATACAAACGATCCTGGCGGCTACTGGGACAGGCTTTGAAATCAGTCTACTTAGGTTGGAATCAGCTCGGCCAGTTAGTGCTGAGCTAAGGCTGTTACTTAACCATCTTTTGCCGTGGTTTTTTCATCTTTAAAATGAAGCTACCCATTCAAAACTGTTGTTGTGAGGATCAAATGAGTTGATGATGTAAAACACTTTAGTCTCTGGCAAACAGCAAGCTTATTACAAATTCAACAACTCTATTATTTATTATTATTTTTATTATTACATTGAATTTCATGCTTTACAGGGTGACCTTATTTCAGGAAGACAACATGACAGTTGCAGGGACAGGCAGGAATGCAGAGGTTATTATGGGGAAAGCTAAAATATGCCAAAGAATTAGGAGAAAAATAGGTTGGTTACAAAGAAATTTACTAGGGAGGTCCTCCAAAAATCATTTTCTGCTTTATCCGTCCTATGGAAGTATCTAGAAAACAGACAGAGTTGACTATGTATAATTTCTCTTTTAACCTGTGCTTCAGCTCCCTCCGACCTTTTGTGCCTTAGTTTCATTCTCTTGCTCTGGATGTGTATACATTTTTCCCCTAAAATTAAGTGTGCTTGGGCGAGAGAGTATAATTCCAATTAAGGTTACTGAGAAAAGACACTTGAAGAAGAATAAAATAAGGACATCTACCCCACTGGCTTTTCTATCTTGCGCTCAGCCTGCCTTGATAAAACTCGAGAGAGAAAAGATAATCTTGAGGGAGATGGGAGAGAAGCATTTTTATTCTGCCCCATCGCATCACAAAAGCTCAAGATAGAGTTGACTTTAGTTGTTCTCAAGGTTCTGCTTGCCTCCAGGTACCAAGGGACCAGGTCAGCATCTTCGCTAACTAGTCCTTACATCCCCCTCCCATACCAGTCTCCTCCTTCCTGAAGGCCACTCCGCTGTTGGCTCGCCAGCTCACAGAAAGGCAAGGGAGAAAGTAAACAAACCGTCAAAACAAAGGCAGGACGTTGCTAGGCATGCTGGGGGAATATTTCCAGAGATCTTTTATTCTGAGCCTCAGTACTTGATTTGTTGCCTTAGTCACCAGTCTGTAGAGATTCTTTTCTTTCGAAGGTACATGTTGACCTTCACCTTACACCCTCTTTAGTTACATGTAAAGTTAGCTGGTAGGGTCTGGCATGCTTTTAGTCCTTACCCAGTGCTTGTTACTTTATGATCAAGGACAAAGGCATTGATGCCACTGGCTAATGTCCTTGCTGTATATCTGTCACCACTGACATCCACCTTCCTGGCTGACACTCTTGAAAAACAATATATCATTTTTGAGGGTCATGTCTTTTCATAGATTTAGTCCTCAGTGTCTATGAAAAAAAAAAAAAAAAAAGCCAATCTTTCTCTGTCTGCCTTAGCACAGCTCTGTCCTGGTGCCTGTTTTGTAAAGGACTTTGTTGGAACTCACCACACCCATTCGTTTTACATATTGCCCAAGGCCGCTTTGTGCTACCATAGCTGAGTTGAGTTGCAACATAGACCTTGCGGCTTGCAAAGCCTCAACTATTTACTATCTGGCTCTTTACAGAAAAAAAATTACCAACCCCTGTTTTAGAATTTAGCAAAGTCAAAATCTGGAAGGAGCCTGGGTCCCCAGAGCACAGAGAGGAGAGCTGCCACCAACCTGAACCCAAACTTCCCGGACTACTAGAGGAGCCCAGATAAAACAAACAACAACCTGTTATGTATGATATATTAAATGTCACGGTTTATTTGTAACAATTATTTATCCCATGTTTACTCATGCATCTATTTACAAATGTAAAAAAGTAAGTCAGAGACTGTAAATTACTTAGCCAAGAATTTATTAGGAAGTGAAAAGGAAAGGATTTGAATGCAGGTCTGAGTGACGCTAAAATCTGTCCTTTCTTTCCTTCTCAGTCAGTGTGGCTCCGTTGGTAGGAGAATCATCCTGCACACCAAAAGGTGGCAGGTTTGATACCTGGTCAGGGCACATACCCAGGTTTTGGGGTTTAATCTCCTGTCACCTGTAGGAGGCAACTGATCAATTTTTCACTGTCACATTGATGTTTCTCTCTCTCCCTCTCCCTTCCTCTTTCGAAAATTAATTTCTTTATAAAGAGTGATCATTTGGATATGTTGAGTTCACAGATAATTTTTTATTTTCTTCTTGGGATTTTCATGTATTTATTTCTAATAGTTTTATTGATATATATTCCATATACCAACAAATTCACTCTTAAAATACAGGGTGTCCCCTCAAAATGTATAAGCACTTTAACAGTTAATAGCTCAATTTTGAAAATGAAATGTATTTTAATAAACACTGCTTTTATAATTATTCAAAGTGGGTGTATATATTTTGGGGGACACCCTCTATATAGTGCAATGGTTTTCATATATTCACAGAGTTGTACAACCATCTCCATCATCCAATTTTTAGAAAGTCAGCATTCCAAAATAAATTCTGTTAGCACTTACTCCCTATTCCTTACTCCTCTTATCACCTGGGAACTACTATTCCTCAATTTTGTTCACAGTGGAGCAATGCTGAATATACCACTTGCGGACATTTTAAATAAGTGCATCATACTATAGATGGTCTTCTGTGACTGTGTTCTTTAACTTAGCATAAGATTTTCAAGGTTCATCCATGGTGTAGCATATATCAGTACTCATTCCTTTTTATTGATGAACTAGAGGCCCAATACACAAAAATCATGCAAGAGTAGGCCTTTCTATTCTGGCTGCCGGCACCAGCTTCCCTCTGGCACCTTGGACCCAGGCTTCCCTTGCAGACCTGGATTCATCTGGAAGGTCATCTGGAAGGATGTCCAGTCTAATTAGCATATTATACTTTTATTATTATCAATAATAATATGCTGCTGTATGGATATATCACATTTTGTTTATCCACTTTTTAGCTTAAGAATAATGTTTCTATGAACATTTGTGTACAGTTTTTATGTAAACATAGATTTTCATATCTCTTGGGTATATATCCAAGAGTAGAATTGCTTGATTGCATGGCAACTCTATGTTCAACATTTTAAACAACTGCCACACTGTCTTCTGAAATTTCTGCACCATTTTATAATCCCACCAGCAATGTCTGAGGATTTCAATTTCTCCATATATTTTCTAAGAGTTGTTTTGTCTGTATTTTTTATTTAGCCAATCTTTTGGGTATATAGTGGTATCTAATTATGGTTTTGATTTGCATTTCCCTAATGACTAAGGAGGTTGATTATCTTTTCACTAGAGGCCCGGTGCACAAAATTCATGCATGGGGGCGGGGCATCCCTCAGCCCGGCCTGCAACAATGCCAGTGTCCCTCACCCCGGCCTCCGGCCTGAGGCCCCTCCCTCCTGCCACGCATCTGGGGCGGGAATGCTGGGCTCGTGTCGCCGTGAGCCCAGCATCCCTCGCTCTGGCCTGAGGCCCCTCCCCTCCCTCCATGCAGCCCGGGCACGAACACTGGCTGGGCTTGTGTTGCTTGTGCAAGGTGAGCCCAGTGTCCCGCGCCCAGGCTTCTGGCCAGAAGCGCCTCCCCTCCCATCGCGTGGCCAGGGTGCGGATGCTGGGCTCGCATTGCTGGGACAACGCCGTCAGCGTCCCACCCCAGCTACTATGAGTGTCTCCATCTTTGTCACAAATTGATGGTTAATTTGCATATTACTTTTTTATTAGATAGGATTTGCTTATTGTTCATTTTCTTTAGAGAAATATCTATTCAAATTTATTGCCTCTTTTAAATTTGGGTTACTTGTCTTATTGTTGAGTTATGAGTTCTTTATATATTCTGGATACAAGTCCCTTATGATTTGAAAATATTTTCCTGGATTCTATGGGTTTTTTAACTTTTTGAGGGTGTCCTTATATATTTTTTCTTTTGTCACTGTGTTTTTGGTGTTATGTAAAAAAAAACATTGTTTAATCCAAGGCCATGAAGATTTATACCTATGCTTTCTTCTAAGAATTTTATAATTTTAGCTGTTACTTTTAAGCCTATTATCAATTTTGACTTAGTTTTTTATATGATGTTCACTCTCACATGTGATGCCCAGTTGTCCCAGCACTATCTGATGAAAAGATTTCATGCATTTTTCAACTTTTAGTTAGCATGTATTATGAGTTTTATGATTGAAAATATTAAATGTCATAAAAATTATACCAAATGTTTTTCAAAATTAAATATTTGTAGGAGAATAATGGAATATCACAGATATTGCAGACAAGAACCTGACTCAAGGAAAATAGGGAAGGCTAAGCTGCCATATGCAAAATAGAAATTAAAGAATTTAAAGAGAAAAGAGAGATGGACCTTTGAGAGAGTAATTTCAACGATTAGGTTTGTTTCATTTAAGGATTAAATGTATGAGTAATCCTATATTAAAAAGGGTAATATGAAATCGACTGAACGGTGGAACAACTGGTCCCTATGACACACACTGACCACCAGGGGGCAGACGCTCAACACAGGAGCTGCCCCCTGGTGATCAGTGCACAGGGGGAGCATCGCTCAGCCACCTGACAGCTGGTGAGCACATCGGCCGCCTTCGGAGCAGCGCTAAGGATATCTGACTGGGGCTTAGACTAGCTCCCCACCTGCATGAATGTCGGGCACTGGGCCTCTAGTATAGAGATAAAAGCAGTGCCAGTGGTTCTCAACCCTCTGGCCCTTTAAATACAGCTCCTCATGTTATGACCCAAACATAAAATTATTTTCGTTGCTACTTCATAACTGTAATGTTGCTACTGTTATGAATTGTAATGTAAATATCTAATATGCAGGATGGTCTTAGGCGAAAGGGTAGTTCAACTGCCAAAGGGGTCGCAACCCACAGGTTGAGAACCGCTGATAGACTATGCTTTCAAGAAATTTGGTGATAAGAGAGAATCAGAGTTCAAAGAAAAAGGAGAGATGGGAGGAAGATTCTTACAGTGTAGAGGAACATGATTTTTGGAAGAATAGGAGGTTTTAGTTAGGGAAAGATTGAGGATTCAGAAAAAAGAGAATAATTGATGAAAAAAATGTGAGAGAAGGGTGTTTAATAGGGAACAGGCTTGGGAGTACAGCTATGGTTCAAATTTCTTGAACGTAAAAAAGCAAAAGGAGAAAAGTTGAGTAATACACTAAGAAACTGAAAGGCAGAAGAGAAAGAATATGAAGAGACAGGAGAGAAGAAGTTATGCAGAGAGAATAGGTAGATCAAGGGCAAAAGAAGAAGAGGTTTTTAATGATATGGCATTCTGATGTGGTCACTAAGTCAAACCTTATAAATCTGACGAGCTGTTGTTTGCTGACTCACCTGAGTACAAGAAATAACAAACGGGAGTTTGTCTCAGATATGAATTTTGCTTATACATTTTGAGAGTTAACCAAAACAAACAAACAAAAATGACTCCTCTGAAAATTAAGACATTTAGCAATCCTGAGCCTGCATAGAGGAACAGCAACAATCACAGAGGGGTTCGGGTGAGTTGGCCCCTTTAAAGGGAGAATGCACTTCACAGTTTGCCTCAGTATTTACCACTCCCATATATATGTGAGATAATAATCAATAATTAATAAGTGAATAAACATAGAATTAAAAGCATATATTATATAAGCAGAGATGATTTTATGCTAATTCATCTATTAATTGTTTAGCTTTACAAACTTGAAAAGAAGCAGTGACATGTTTATTTAGTGAAATCTATAACACTGAGGGCAGGTTGAGGGAGGGCACTGCTTCTAAACAACAAGATGTGGCTTTATTGTGCTGAGACATTTAAGGACATTTTACCCAAGAATTGTAAACCACAAATGGAAGTTAAGGGGGGACCAAAATAAACACAAATGTATTTTTAAATTAGAACAGTTCTACCTCTTCCCACTTCTTCCCTGTGATAATGAGCAACGAATCAAATGTATAAAATCCAAGATCCTCTAATTCCCTGCAGGCTAAGTGGTACAGATGACTACTGCAGTTTCACATTTCTGAGAATCTAACAAAAATAACACATTGTCATCTAATATTGCTTTTGAATGTTTGTTCCAAAGTGAGCCGGTTGCACAGTTTGGGATCATATTTTCAAAAAATCAATGCAGGTAATGAATTACCCTGATGTGTTTAAATTTACAACTATCATTGTAAGACTATTTGCACAATTCCCTAAAACTGTTCTTCTGCGAACTTGAATAAATCATTAATGCTTTCCCACCGCATTTCAAATTGTCACCTCTGAAGTACTTGTAAGGTCCTCTTTCCCATCCCATCACATGCCAGCTTTCTAGCCGCTAGAGAGAAAGGATTGGGGCTTTCCTGTTTTGATTTAATAATTTTTTAAGTGTTTGTTGCAATCACACATTTAAATCTGCTCGCCCGCAATGGGTGCTGCCTACACCGTTTTCTTTAGAAAAGTGCACATACATGCGAAATGTGTCCTGCCCCCTTCACCCGTGCTGTAGGAATAGTTGTCAATGGAATGAAATCCCCAGGAGGAGGTGCAGAGGATCAGAAACACGCTAGGTTTTTTTCTCTTTGCTTCAGCATCACATTCTCGCTTTTCCGGGTTTTGTGGTCTAACGCTGATGTTTCCCTCGATGGGACCACCCACAAGTTGTCTGGTTTTGTCTGTTGATCTCAAATGTGTCCCTTTTTTATAATCCTCCATCTGATCATTTGGGAGAAGTTGAGAAGACAAGCACTGGATACCAGCAAACCTCGTTTTTCTGAGCGTATCTAATTTAGAATCTATATAACACTGGCGCATGGAAACAGGTATTGTGTCTTCACGTTGCCTTTTAGTCACTTATTCCCATCAAGAAGAGACAGACCTACATTTCCCAACTAAAGCTCTCCAAAAACACATAAATAGCAAGCTGTTCCTTCACATGAATCTTTACAAAACAATATCAATAACAACAAAGGAAAGAAGAAAACCACTCTAGTATTAAAGGGATTTTTTTTACATTTTTCGTCTAGTTGATTCTAAAGATAAACATTAAAAACAGAAATTTAAATAGATGCACTTCCGTACGAATGTACTCAAGCAAAAATTTGTTTATTGCGTTCCTCCACACCCACCACTTCCCAGGATGGGGAGGGAGGAGGAAGACCATAAAACCACAGATTTCATCATGCTTGGTGCTTGCAGCAGCTATTGCTATGGGACTGTCATCATTTCGGTTAATACTTTCTGTTGTAGTGGTGTTTATTTTTCTGTTCCCTTCAGAATATAATTGGATACTTGAACATATTCCTGTTGTTATTGAAGTTGTTTTGGTGACATGATGTAACTTAATTGCTAGATTTTAAAAATAGGATTAGTGTTGTCTATCAACTTTAAATCAGTAGATATCTCTAAGGTTTCAATCAGCTGATGCCGATGATTATGCTAAATAAGGAGGAAGAATTAGAAATTTCTGAGAGGCCAGGTATGGAGTCACAGCAAAATTTTACTTCAGAGCATCTTGAAAATGTAAGCGTGAAAACTGCCTTAGCCCATGAGGCTTCCTTTTGAAATAATTTACTTTGTCACAGTTACATTCCAGTATTATAGAAATGAAAATTTCAATTCTCCAAACTTCTTTCTCCCTCCCTTTTTTTCTCTCTTCCTTCCTTAATTAGCCTTTTTCTCTCTTCCTTTCTTACTAACTTGGATTTGTATCAACCTATCTTAGGTTGATAGAATTACTAGTTAATAGAGTATTAGTAAATTAATGCAGAATCTTCAATATTTTAAAAATAAAAGTTCAGATGCTTTTTGAATTTTTAAAGAAATCAACGATATTATGAATGACTCCTTTTATTTTTAGGGGGATGTTCAATCTAAAATCTGTAAGTATTTATCATCTTCCAAAAACATTAATGAAAATTCTTGTACTCGAAATTCAAACGGAATATCAATGTGCTTTAATGTAGGAATTGCATTTGTATGACTATAAATTTATTTTTTTAATATATTTTATTGATTTTTTACAGAGAGGAAGGGAGAGACATAGAGAGCTAGAAACATCGATGAGCTGCCTCCTGCACATCCCCCACTGGGGAAGTGCCCGCAACCCAGGTACATGCCCTTGACCGGAATCGAACCCGGGACCTTTCAGTACGCAGGCCGACCCTCTATCCACTGAGCCAAACTGGTTTCGGCTATAAATTTATTTTTTAAATCCTTTTTAGAAAATGTTTTTGATTATTTTATAGAGAGAAACAGAGAGAAAGAGAGAGAACAAGAAAGAGAAACATCGATCTGTTGCCTCTCTTATGCCACGGATCAGGAACCAAATCCACAATCCGGGCACATGCCCTCACCAGGAAGTGAGCTGGCAGCGGATACTCAATCAACTGAGCTACACAGGCCAGGACTATATTCTAAATGTTTTAAAGTATTTTAACCAGTGGTTTTTTACTTGGAGAAGAGAAATCACTACGAGGTTAAATCAATAAATGTATTTTATATAATTTAAATTATTAGAATTAGTTGCTGCTAAAGCCATCAGCATCATTTACTATCAGCAACTTAGCACCATAGAAAGGTACTGAATTTTGGTTCCCTTCAGCAATAATAAACTACCAAAGGCATGATCCTAAATTTAATTTTACACTGCAAGAAATTTACTGCTCTAAAAATTTACTAAGAAGGATACCAGCACATCTGCCCCTATAGGAGATGATTTTGCATAGTAAGTGTTGATCTGCATAACCATGTGATCATCGCAAGTGCTGATTACCAAATCTGAATCATCCTTACTTAGCAAACTTCTATAAATACACACGGCACCATGTAATATATTCAGCTGTGTTAAATTCACGACAACACCCTCACCCCAAGGAGCTTAGGGGTCTAAAACAAAGAACGACACAAAAGACGAAAATGTAGAACACACACTGAGCTGGGAGAGATTTTCCATGAGAGAAATTCAGTGAAGGATTTTTAGGGTTTGTGGCAGCAGGGGAATCAAGTGTCCACATAAAGTTTGCCTTGTGAATTGCTCTCACTATAAGTTAAGTGCTGGCCTGTGAAAGAACTCCAGCATTTTAATGTCTTGACTTCTCAGGAATTTCAGACATATATTTCTAACTGCACTTTTAAAAAGTATCTTCATGTGAGTATATTTAAATAGCATAAAATCAGTGTATCCAAAACTCATTATCTCTTCTTCACTCTTACTTAGGTTTTATTGTTCCTTGAATCAGCTTTTGGCTTGATGAAAGGCGCAGTGTATTTCCAGTGATTACTCAAGAAATTTCAGGAGTACCTTCTCACCATTCTTCTCCCTCACCTGCCACCAAATGCCGTAGATTACCAAATTGAAGCTATATCTTACATGTGCACCTTCTTACTCCTATTTTAGGTCATCTTACTTTATTTGACCATAACTGTGATCTTTCATCCGTCTCCTCCCTAAGCTGTCCCTTAAAGTCCCTTTTCCAAAATACCTCTTAGCCACTCCTGGTCCAGGTCATTTCCAGTTCTTTACAATCCAAACTACACTCCTCTTTCTATTCTTACTTCCTACCAATCCCTACTCACTATACCCTAAAACTGTAGTTTTTGATACTCTAGTCACTTTACATAGCTGTATATATTCTTTGTCCTTATTATGTGAGACTTAGGAAAAAATATTTTTCTCTTATAAAACTTTCTAAAGAAGCCCAGGGATAAATTGTGTCCTCTGACATCTATGTACCTGTATAACATGATAGAATTTGCTTTTGTCTAGAACAGTGGTTCTCAACCTTGGCTGCACATTAGAATCACCTGGGAATCTTTTTTTAAAATCCTGATTTCTGGGCCTCGTCCTCCAGAAATTCTGTTTCTTTGTTACTAATGTTGTGGCCTCGTCCCCATAACAAAGAAACATAATTTCCGGAGGATGAGGCCCAGAAATCAGGATTTTAAAAAAAGATTCCCAGGTGATTCTAATGTGCAGCCAAGGTTGAGAACCACTGCTGTAGAAGATTTTGGTTGGCTGGCTCCCCAGCTGTAATGTCCCCCTTAAACCATCAGGAGCACCCAGATTTCCGTTCCTCATTTGATTGGCATTATAATGCCTGAAGTTCTTTGATCTGTTTTCTTCCTGGAAGGGATCAAGCCTGTGGTTAGAGTCAAACTCTAGTAAGGAGAGATGAGAAATTTGTTGTAGGATACATTTTTGAGTTTTTTATCAAGCTGCTTCCAAAATTGGCTCCATCCACGGACTAATCCGTTATGTAAATTCATCACCTTTCCTTTTTTTCTTAAGCCAGAGCTGGGTTTTCTGATACATGCATCCTGAAAAATCCCGTTTCTATCGATTTTGATTTTCTAAACTTACAAATATTTTCTCCAGTATAAATTATCAATTATATGAGGAGAAGGAATGGCTAGGATCTCCAGGGTCTCCTCATCCTGCTGGAGCTGGCATATTGGGTTATCAGTAATTTAAGCAGATATTGTATGACCACCTGTCAAGAATGCTTCCAAAAGAAATACTTCAGGGATGAGAGATTGAACTATGTGACCTGAAGTGTCCCTTCCACCTCTCGTCATTTTTTATGACTCTATTAATTTTAAAGGCTCCAAGAGTATTTCATGTTGCAACGTTGCCTGTGATGGCATACAAAATAAAACAAAAGTTGATGTTTTCAGTTCCTAGAGTACTCATAACCAAGTACCACAGACTGGGTGGGTTTGAACAACAGAAGTTTATGGTCTTACAGTTCTGGAGGATAAAACTCCACGAAGTGTCAGCAGGACCGTGTTCCTTCTGAAGGATCTAGGAAAGAATCTGTTCCATGCCTTTTGCTCAGCTTCTGGTTGTTGGCTGGCAATCTTGGGCTTCCTTGGCTTGTATAATTCCACAAGCCTTCTCACAAGATGTATTCTTCCTTTGTGTTCACATGGCTCGCTTCTTGTAAGAACATCAGCCGTATTGGATTAGGAGCCCACGTTACTCCAGTATAACCTAATTCTAACATAGCTGTTTACATCTATATAAACCTAACTTCCAAATAAGGTCACACTTCAAGGTGGTGGGGGTTAGGACTTCAGCACATCTTATTTTGGGGGGACACAATTCAAAACGTAACAAATGCCAACAACGAGTGTTTTCTAGGAGTTTAATTAGGGCTCCTTGTTCTAGAGAGGGGAATGGGGTAATTAAGACTCTGAGGGAGAAAGTGAAATGATTTAAGGGAAGCAAAGAAAGTACTGGTATTACCCATAAATGGAACTGGCACCTGGTGACCAAAGACCATTTTTTAACAAATAATTTTTTCTCTGTGACTGGCGCTTGCATGAAAGAAAAATAATCCCAGTGGACACTAGCTCCACAAGGCAAAAAGCCATTCATGTTAACAACACAATCTTACTGGTGAGGAGATGCTTTTATTCAGTTTTGCTCATGAATAAATTATCTCTTTAAAAAATTCATAAGAGAAAAATACCATGGTAAGTTGTTTTCACTTTTATGGGGTTATCTGTTTATCCAGATGAGGGCATTATGTAATTTTAATGAATGAATGTAACAATATATTCTTTTGTTTCATAACAAGATTAAAATTGATTCTGAACATAATACAGATCATTCTGTTGAAAGGCAAACCCCAAGGCTTTTTCTTCTTTATGGAGGTATTGTCACAGAACAAATTCACTTGTCACACCTGTTTGGAGTCAGGCATATCTTGGTTCAGATCCGGCCTTCACCAATAGAATTTTTAAGTGACACTGGGCAAGTTATTCAACTTCTCCAAACCTCACTTTTCTAAACTACAATCTCAAAAGATTGTTGTGATGATTGAATTTAGTAAACTCACGCAGGACACTTATTATCTTGCACATAGCATAATGCATTATTACAATGGGGCTAGAAGAATTTCTGTTCAGAAACATTTGAGGCAGAAACAAAGCAGAAAAAAACTAAAACAAAGTAAAATGTTAGATAAATTGTTAGTTATGTGGACTTCTTTTTGGAATTATTTTATTATATAATCACATGTAGGACTCATTGAATTTGCTGTTTCTGCCACCCAGTGTTAAATGCACACTTATATGTGACACTCAATTCACAGGGCATAGGCACCCAATAATCCAGAGAGAAACAGAAAGCTTACGCACCAGAGTAACTGGATTGACTCTACAGAGATCTAAGGAAGCAGGTGATAACTAGTCTACTATGCAATCAATGTTCTCTTCTTGTCTTCCTCCTATGACCTGACCACTTCTCATTTTCCACTAAAGGCTTCTAATTGACTATTTGCCTGTCATATGTGGTGTTTCTCAAAAATGTTTAACCTTTTTTCTTCTCTTGCTCAACATTTCCTATGAATGATCTATCTCCTCCCATGGTGTCAGTATCACCCAGGTACTGATAACCTCCAAACCTCTGTAGTAAGCCACCTGCTTCCTAGATGTTTCTAACTAGCTCTGGAAATTAATAGAACATGAGCTACAGGGATTTACCTATATTATTTACCACTATATTCAGGGTTTACCACAATTCTCTGTGTTTCCCAGGCGCAGAGTAGGGGTTCAGTGAAGATTGTTTGACTAAGTAAAATGAAAGTATATTACACAGGTACCACTGACCATTTTCCCTCTAATATGCTTCCTGCTCTTAGCTAATAAAACCAAGATCACAAGATGCCTAATCCAGAAACCTGGGAACATATTCTGTTCTTTCTTGCCTTCACTTTCCACATCCAGTCGTTCACTAATTCTGTCAATATCATGCCTTTAAAACATGTCAAATTGGTCCACCTTATATTTCTGCTCAGGCTACCAGAATCGTATGCCTCCATTACTGCATCAGCCCCTATGGCTTTCTGCTTATATCTATTGTGCATAGTACTCCCAGAGTGAATTGGAGTGAAATCCAAGCTCCTCTTTATTGTATGCACATCCCCTTGAGAAATGTTCCAGCTTCATCTCTCAACACTCCCTGCTTTCCACTCTTTTCTCTAATCACGTTAAATGGCTTCCCATGCTGTGCTTTCCTTTGCCCTTCAGTACAATAAACATACTTAGCCCTTGCCTCAGAAGGCTCCTCCTGCCAACTCCTTGTCTAACTAACTCTTTCTTAGCCTTTGATCTGAGTTTTGACATCACCCACCTTGGGAAACTAACCCTGATTTCCCTCAGCTAAGACAAGTGTCAAAGCTTCCCCCTGTTCCAGAACCCAGAGCGCTCTGATGTCATTTAGAATTTGACTCCCTGCATTGCCATTGCTTCTCTCCCCAGGAGACGCTGTAGGCATATTGCATGCCAGGACTGTGTTTCAGTCATTGATATATTTCTAGCACCTAGGACAGTATTTGGCAAATAATCAACACTTAATAAATATTTGTTGAATGAGTGTTATGTAGACACAGTGCAAAGTAGCCTTTGGCCAAAGCCATGCTTACAGTATTAGCAAATCTGTGCTATTTTCTTTTCCTTCAGAACAGTTCACTTTGATTTATCTTGAACTGTTATGCAAGCTGTAACTAAAAACGACTGTGCTTGACACTGACTACAAAAATACCACTGTGCAGACTGTGTTTTTAAAAACCAGTATTGAAGCTCAAATCATTTATAGTGGTGTCCATATTAAACGCTCTCAACCTACGTTCACTAAGTGTTGAAAGATTTTTTTTTACATCTTTCCTACAGATTTTTCTTCCAGCTGCTACCATTATCGCTTCCCTTACTTGGTCCACACACTTGCTAAATGCAAACAAATCAGACTGTGTCACAGAATCCACCTGATTCCAGGAGGACACGGGAGTCCTATGCGTCACCCACTGACTCACTCCGCATCGGCTGCTGTGAATCTAACCTGGCATTTGCAGGCACCTGAGGAGGCTGGTTTGACCCACAGAGTGCTGCCTGCTGGTTCTATACTTTAGAAAGTTTCAGATTTGAAGGCATTAGGGTAAGATAGTGCACGTCTCATTGTTGTCTCTTTCTTGTCCTTGTATGAATGTATTTTTAATTCCTGATACTTCTTCGCACTTGAGCATAGTTACTACATCAGCTGTGATCAGGCTTTCCTCTCAGATTTATTGCTTTTCTTGGTTCAAGATTTTTTCTGATATTGCAGTGAACCATAGCCCAAGTATACATTATTCAAAGAGTTGTTATTAATCTTTATAATGTATCCATTATCACCATTTACATATCTTTTACCATAAAAAAATAACAACAGAATTGTATTTAAAGTACTCTCTGAAAAACAGACTAACAATATGGATAAGGCCACAAGTAAGGAAGCCTGGTCTTAACAGACTGAATTGTGTCCCCCTGCAAATGCACATGTTGAAGCTCTGACACAGCGGTTCTCAACCTGTGGGTCGCGACCCCTTTTGCGGTCGAACAACCCTTTCACAGGGGTCGCCTAAGACCATCCTGCATATCAGATATTTACATTACGATTCAGAACAGTAGCAACATTACAGTTATGAAATAGCAACAAAAATAACTTTATGGTTGGGTCACAACATGAGGAGCTGTATTTAAAGGGCCAGAAAGTTGAGAACCACTGGTTTAACACATGTGACTATATTAGGAGATAAGAAATTTAAAGAAATAATAAAGGTCAAATGAGGTTATAAGGGTGGGGCCCTAGTCAAATATGACTGGTGTCCATATAAGAAGAGACACTAGGGATGCACACACACCAAGAAAAGTCCATGTGAAGATCCAGCTAAATGGCAGCCATCTGCAAGCCAAGTAGGGAGGCCTCAGAAGAAACCAAACCACCAATCTCCTTGATCTTAAACTTCCAGCCTCCAGAATTGTGAGAAAATAGTTTTTTGATGTTTAAGATCCGTAGTGTGTGGTATTTTGTTACGGCAGCTCTAGTAGACCTTGGTTTTTGAACCCACCTGGGTTTTCATCTTGGCTTAAATTAACAGTGAGAACTCATGCTGACAGTGCAGGCATCTAGTTCCTGAGTTCCACTGCCTCATTTGTGAAAAGAGTGTACCTAGAAATGCCATTTCCATGGGATCCTTGTGAGATAAGTCACAAATTATGGTGATGGCGCTTCGTAACTTTTTAAAGTAGTACATGTAATTTTTAGTTCTCCTTATTGTATTGATATGTGCGAAATAGGAATTTTTATTTTTTTATTTAAATTCAGAGGTATTTTGAGTCATTTTTCAGTAATACCAAATTTTCACTTTATTTTGGGACAATGGCCAGAATAGAAAAAAAACAGCCTGTATTTTGAATCTCACAAAACAAATCCCAGCTTTACTAACGACTACCCATGAATCTTACAGCAAGTTACTTCTCAGAGTCCCAGTTTCTTTCTCCGTAAATTGGGCCTGAAAACAATTAGAGCTGATGGGATTGCAAGAATAAATGAGAACACGTGGACTCTAGCACATGTTTGCACCTGATAAAGCGTGTGCTGATAGAATGAGTGTGTCTCCCACAAGATCTGGGTCCCATTCTGCCCAGTGTGTAGGGAACTCTATCCAGACATTCTCGTGTCGCTTTCCTTTATTACCTGTGGAAAAGATAACGGCAGCAGCACAAAACTTCATCATGTGTCAGGCACCATGATAACTATTTCAACTGAATTAATTTATTTAATTCGCACAACTCCTCATTATTGTACTTTCTGTACATGTCAGAAAACTGAGGTTTATAGTAGGGTTGCCAGATTGAGGGTGGCCAAATATGATATGGGATATACTGATACTAAAGTAGTCATTGTTTATTTAAAATTCACATTTAAATAGACATACTATCTTTTTTTCTAGCAAGGTGGCTCAGAGAGGCTAAGTAACTTGCCTAAAGTTACACAGGAGCTAAGCTTAAGACCCTTGCACATGACCCATAGAGCCCCAAATCTTACCAATGGATTACTGGTTCCATATAATTTTAAAGAGAGACCATTTGGATAGGAGAAAAGAAATTAAACTGGGAATTATTCTCACTGATAACTGGAATATCTCCATAGATTGGGCTGTTTGTAAACAAGGTCAAGGCAAAGGCTTTGGGAAAATTCCTGTCTCTGAACTGAACTCAGGGCCTTACTTTGTTGGGCAATCTGCTTTGACATCAGGAGCAGAACAAAGTTTAAAAGCAAGGTTTCTTTTTGCAGAGTTGTTAAAAAGATTTCTCTCTTTTTTTTCTCTTGCATTGGAAAACATTTTCCTGAATTGCAAATAATGCTACAGCTGAATTAGATGCCAGCCAGTTAGAAAATTCTATTAAGAGTGCTTCTTTGTAGAAGATGGTACTCTCTGACCGCTCTGCCAGTGAGCTGCAGTGAACTGAAGCTGGAGCTCTGCCCAGGTGCGGGCTGGTAATGAACTATCTAATCTGGCTGCTTTGGCCCTTAAGAAGCAGGAGACCTTGTGCCTCATAATAACCTAGAGGTCTGTTAATTATGCCAATTATGAGGTGTGCGTATCACTTACACCTCACTGTTCCACCAAGGAATGTAGCCAAAGAGTAGGCAGAAACGAACATTTTGTAGGAGGAAAATATTGAATTTAAATGATTTTTTCCTATCACATAGGTTTTGTATTGATTGATTGATTGATTGAAGACCAGGGGGGAGGTTTGACAAATATAACCAACTGCCTGCTGAGCATAGTCATATTTATATAAATGAAAGAGAACAAGGGGAGAGCTAAATAAAGCTTAAAAGAAAACATAAATAAAGACAGTATGTAGTTGAGATGTCGAAGCCCAAAGTGGAATTGAAAACCATCAGTAATTGATTCTTGGGATGATTGAACATCATGGATTTAAAAAAAAAACTTAAAGAAATGTTTAACTTTTAACTTTAGAGGTAAAAGTATTGATTGATGTCAAGCAACTTAATTTTAAATATACTTAGTACTGCTGATATGGTCCCCAACACTATAGATTGTGCTTCTAAAGTTTTGTTTGTTTGTTTTACTTAATTGTTTAGATTTGGAATATGTTTTACTATGGAAACAAAATTAGAAATTATAATGACTTTTCCAGTTTTGCCCCCAAACACCTCCTCAATCATTACTATTGCCTGAACTGCTTTACTGACCCAAGAAAAGAGAGCTGTTTTGTGTTCAGTATGGCCATCCATAAGCATCCTTGTCCTCTTCATGGCTGTCCTCTCAGGGGCAGCTGGCATCATTTAGCTGTTCTTGCCTAACTGCTTACACTGAAATAGGAGGCCCCAGGATCTGGCCCTTCTGAGCTCTTCAGCCTCATCTTGTGCCTTTTCCTGCTTTGCTTCCTTGGGCTCATTTGCCTTTTAATGATTGTCATTACCATCAGGTTTTACCTGCTTCAGGGCATTTGCACCGGTTGTCTTCTCTCTTTGCTTCCTTGCTATTCACATTTCTTTCTTTCCTCATTGTGCTGCAGAAAATAATACAAAGGGAGCCTCCTTCAGAAGGAGGTGGAGCTGCCGTCCCAGAGGAACTGCCTTGTGTGTCTCCCTTCTCAAACCTTTGGACTGTTAAAACAGAACAAAATAGCCTTTGGACTGGGCCTAAAGCAGTGGCTTTGAGAGTGCTTTATTACAGCTGGGGCAGTGAAATAAGGAAGGTGTAGGATAGAAGCAGCAGGAGATAGCCCAGGCAGGGATGCTGGGGGCTCACTGGAAAGTCAGAGAAAAGGGGGCCTTGGAGACAGGTTCAGGGGGTTAGCCCAGCATGAGTTGCCATTGCTCCCCTGATTGCAAGTCTCCTGAGGACTCTAAGCATTTAGGAGAAAGAAAATTCAATCAGAAAGGAGATTCAAGTGGGCGTGCCCTAATGAAGGCGTGCACTGGCTTCTTTGTCTTGAGAGGTTTCATCTTCTTTCCAAAGGTGGGGAGTTTAGGAGAGGTCTCAAGGGAGATTGCAATAGAACATTCATCAGCCTTTCTAGGGGTGCCCTTTCAGGGTCCTGGTCTGCACTGATTGGTCAGCACCAGGTCTGCACTGATTGGTTAGCACGAGGGCAGGGGCTTATTAGCCACTGCAGCTGGTCCTGGTTTGCCTGCGTGGTTTGGCTGCTCTTCTGGGCCTGGAGCTGAAATACAACTGAGGCCTGGATGTCATCTCTAGGGAGAAAAGGTAAGTGGAGGGTCTGAACCACATGACCAGTGATGTGCCAGTGATATGCCAGGGGAGGAAAGCCACCCTGGGGGCAAAGTCTCGCACCAGTTTTGCCTGGCGTTAGGCACCTAGGGCTTTCTGCCCTGGTGACCTTCTGTTTCTGGCTGTAAATTGCTGGGCTAGTTTGTCCAGCTATCTGTCTCAGTTTTCCCATCCCACTTGCCATTTAATTTTTCTAGCTTCTTATTATCCTGCCTCTGAATTGGAGATTAAGAAAAGTTAACAAATTCCAGAGTTGTTAAAAAAGTTAAATCAGAAGTTCTCAAACTTCAGCATGTATTACAGATTGCTGGGCCTTAAAGTCAGTTTCTAATTTAGAAGGTCTAGTGAGTCCTGAGAATTTACATTTCTAACAAGTTTCCAGATGATGTTCATGCTGCTGGCCAGGAGACTCCACGTTAAGAACCACTATTTTAAATTCACAGGGTTTACAATAGATTGAATGTTGGAAATGAAGGCAAGAGTAAAAATAATGACTTTGAGATTTCTGGCTTGAACCATGTTGGTGTTATTTACTGGGACGGGGGAACTGAAATTTTAGAGGAGGCATTCATGAATCCTTGATTTACCTGATGAGTTTGACATTCATTTAAGACCCACAAGAGAAAATGTTGATAGAGTGATGGATATATGAGCCTGAAATTTAGAAGAGTGCTCTGAAATAAACATTTTAATTTTAGAATCCTCAATATATTGAGGGCAATTAATATTGTAGAAGGGGACAAGTTTGCTGAATGGAAGCAAGGGAATTTAGGACCCAGTCTGAGGAATTAGTTCACAAAGGAAATTGAAAAAGTATTGAAAAAGTATAAGGAAAACAAGAACAGTGAAAGGTCCCAGAATCAAAGCAAAGGGAACACCCATGGTTCCTCATGTATGCATATGAACTTCATTGTCTAGGTCAGTGGTCGGCAAACTGCAGCTTGCAAGCCACATGCGGCTCTTTGGCCCCTTGAGTGTGGCTCTTCCTAAGCCTTAGGAGTACCCTAATTAAGTTAATAACAATGTACCTACCTATATAGTTTAAGTTATTTTTTATGGTATTTTTTTAAAATTAAATCTTTATTGTTCAGATTATTACAGTTTTTCCTCTTTTTTCCCACCCATAGCTCCCCTCCACCCCGTTCCCACCCCACCCTCTGCCCTTATTCTCCCCTCTGACTGTCCTCATCCATAGGTGTACGATTTTTGTCCAGTCTCTTTCCCCACCCCCCACACCTCTTCCCCCGACCCCGAGAATAGTCAGTCCACTCCCTTTCTATGCCCCTGATTCTATTATATTCACCAGTTTATTCTGTTCATCAGATTATTTATTCACTTGATTTTTAGATTCACTTGTTGATAGATGTGTATTTGTTGTTCATAATTTGTATCTTTACCTTTTTCTTCTTCTTCCTCTTCTTAAAGGAGACCTTTCAGCATTTCATATAATCCTGGTTTGGTGGTGGTGAACTCCTTTAGCTTTTTCTTATCTGTGAAGCTCTTTATCTGACCTTCAATTCTGAATGATAGCTTTGCTGGGTAAAGTAATCTAGGTTGTAGGTTCTTGGTATTCATCACTTTGAATATTTCTTGCCACTCTCTTCTGGCCTGCAAAGTTTCTGTTGAGAAATCAGCTGACAATCGTATGGGTACTCCCTTGTAGGTACCCATACCTGCTTTTAAGATTCTCTCTTTGTCTTTTGCTCTTGGCATTTTAATTATGATGTGTCTTGGTGTGGTCCTCTTTGGATTCCTTTTGTTTGGAGTTTTCTGCACTTTCTGGACTTATAAGTCTATTTCTTTCACCAGGTAAGGTAAGTTTTCTGTCATTATTTGTTCAAATAGGTTTTCAATACCTTGCTCTCTCTTCTTCTGGCACCCCCATAATTCGGATGTTGGTATGCTAGAAGTTGTCCCAGAGGTTCCTTACACTATCTTCATATTTTTGGATTCTTTTTTCTTTTTGTTTTTCCGGTTGGGTGTTTTTTGCTTCTTCGTATTTCAAATTTTTGACTTGATTCTTATGTTCCTCTAGTCTATTGTTGGAACTCTGTTTAATATTCTTTATTTTAGTCAGTGTATGCTTAATTTCTAGTTGGTCCCTTTTCATATCCTTGAGGGTCTCACTAAATTTATCGGCGGTTTCTAGAAAATTATTGAAAAACCTTATAAGTGTGGTTTTGAACTCTATAGCCAGTAGTTTGCTTTCCTTCATTTCTGTCATTTGTGACCTGTTTCTTTGTCTCTGAATTTTGTCTGCTTCCCTGTGTTGATAGAGTGGCTTTCTGTGTTAGGTGTCCTATAGGGCCCAGTGGCTCAGCCTCCCCAATTACCTGAGGTGGACACCCAATTACCTTGGTTCACCCCTTTGTGGGCTTTGTGAACAGTCTGTTGTAGTTAAGCCTTGATTGTTGTAGGTATCACTGGGAGGAATTGACCTCCAGGCCAATTGGCTGTGAGAATCAGCTGTGTCTACAGTGGGAGAACATCTGTGTTGGAGACACCCTTCTGGGGCAAGACTTGCTTCAGTGGGGCTTTGGTGCTGACTGAGTCTTCCCCTTGAGTGTGTCCCTTGTGGATCTGAGGAGTTGTAATCTGGAAGGTCCCCCTCTGACCACTGGGTACGCTGGCTCTAGGATCTCTAAGGAGGTGCTA
Organism: Myotis nattereri; assembly: GCF_964212035.1. Lineage (NCBI taxonomy): Eukaryota > Metazoa > Chordata > Mammalia > Chiroptera > Vespertilionidae > Myotis > Myotis nattereri. The sequence continues at coordinate 49,811,072 of NC_138079.1, read as the reverse complement.
ATCTAGCCTCTGCTTGAGGCTACACAGCAGGAGCTATGGAGAGATCTGCAGATTCCTCTTCTTTGTTTGGGATTTGGAGGTGCCCAGATGAGGCCCAGCTGTGAAGCAATGCAAGCTGTTGTGGGGCCTTGGGCCTTCTTTTGGAAGTTCTGGGTCTCTCTGACCCAGCTGCAGTTTGTTAGGTAATTTTCAGATTGCAAAGGGCCAGGCCTTTCATATGCAAAAGCCTCTGCGCACAGCTTGGGTGTGGTGGGGTCTCAGGGAATCAACAGGGTGGAGCAAACAGCTATGGCTGATCCTCAGTCCTACCCTAAGAGGCCCCACATCTCAGTGTCCCGGTAATCGCAGCAAGCACCTCTAAGAGAAAGCTGCCCTGGAGTTCTGATGGATGCCAGACAGTCCAGTTTCTCCCCGTTTGAGTCTGGGTCCCCAGAGAATCGCCCAGAACTGGAGTTCAGAGCAGTCAGGAGCTTGAGACTCCCTCCGATTACAAAAGACAGTAGCATCCTCAGTTGCCAGCCCTTTCCACGTGCGCCTTGGTACCTCTGCACTTTACTTCCGCACCTCCTCTGAGTCTCAGTGTGCTTTTCTCTTTCCTTCTAGTTGTAGAATTTCACTCAGCCAGCCTTCCTGTGGTTCTGGATGATGCCCGTTTTGTCTTTTAGTTGTATTTTTGAAGTGGTTGTGTGAGGAAGCAATTTCCGGTGTTTACCTATGCCGCCATCTTGGTTTTTAAGAAATTTCAGTTGTTGTACTGTTGATATTTGACTCTGTTGACTAATGAGTTTGTTGACCACTGCCAACTCTAGGTGGTTCTGACGGTGCCATGTTAAAAAGCAGATTCCATTCACTTCACCTTACTTGAATTTTTATTACATTTCACTTCAATAGTTATTTTCCTACACATCTATCCCTCTGCACACACAGTATTTGTCCCCAATTACACTTGGCAAACATTTTCAGTAGTTCTTTGTCTTTTTTCTGATTTCAAGGTAAGCTCAATTTCAAAACAACAGCTATTTCCTTTTTCTGAGTGTCTGGAGCAGATTATTCTGGGATATTACATGGAAACCCCCCCTGATCATTTCTGGTTTATCTTTGACTCCAAGGACAATTGAATCCAGGATCTCAAATGCCATGAGCTTTCTCCCTGTCTCTATGTGCATCTGTTTCTGTCTGTCCATGTATCTCTCCAAGTTCACATGAAGAAGAATCAAGATCCTTGGCAGTTTGGGGCTGACTTCTTTATGGCATCACAACAAAAGAGAAAGATGAAGGAGAACTTCTCTTCTCCATTACAAATAAATATTGAGGATTGCTGGTGATTGGTTAAGTTTCAGTCATACAACATTTCCTATACCAATCACTTTCACTGGGAGCATGAACTACTCCAGTTAACTTAGCTGATGTCATGTTTCCAACTCCACAAGGGCAGAGTGATCCTGCAAGCCTTTCTAGAAATCCATGTTTAGGTTGAGGAGGCATAGTTCCCCAAAGAAAGAGGATTACTGTTACCAGGGGGAGACATAAATTCAGGAAAAATAAAGCAGATACCCACCTTAAACTTGTTACTTTTATTTCTCATTACTGACCTTGTGGTAAGTAATAATGCTCACTTCAGTTTGTAGTTTCATACATATTTGAGTTGGTTTAATATGTGAATCCTATAGTAGGTTCTAGGAGGACAGACATTGCATCTTCTTTGGTCTGTTTCCCCTGGTCCTGGCAGGGTGACTAACAGAGTAGGTCCTTGATACATATAAATCTAATGAATTAATTAATAAAATCCCCACAAATATTTTATCTGTAAATAAGTGCCCTGTCCTGGTATCTTTCCTCTCCATCTAGTTTTATAGCATATTTTATTTACATATATTCAGGCTTATTATTTGAGGATTAACTAAGGGTCTCAAAATCTGCTTCACAGGACTTCAGGAGATCTAGGGCAGAGGTCAACAAAGTGTTTCTGAAAGGACAAGATGGTAAATATGTTAGGCTTTACAGACATTGTGGTCTGAAGTACAACTACTCAACAACTTTATATCATGGGAACAACCACAGACAATTTGTAAATGTTGGTATGGCTATGTTCCAATAATACTTACTTATTAATACTTATTTATTAAAAGTGCTTCTTTATGTGAAAAGATAAAAGGATTTGTCCTGAGGTTTATTTGACCTCTGACTATCAGCATAACTTTCTGCTGGTTACCATCGGAACAGCTCTGAGTTCACCAATGTATACACAGCTTAGGCAGCTAATATTATGAATCTGGTTTTAGTGATATCATTATTTTCTTCTTCTCATAATCCTTAACAGATAGCTTTCTGATCCTTTCATTAAGTTTAGTAAAATGGGAAGTGACTCTATATGAGAATGTTATACCTGGAGTGAATAGGAATTAAATATAATTCAGTGTTTTTGAATGACCAGTAAATGAAGAAAAAAGAATGTCTCTGGTTTTGAGTTATATTTTCACTGTATAATCACATTAGTACTAAATAAGAATGTATTAACATACATTTTATAGCGCAAACAAGATTGAGACATGAAGTTCACCATTACACATTTTATTTAGAAAATCAAGTTTAAAAGAGTGCCTTCGATACCTTAAGGTCCAGTTTTAATTTGATTGAGGTAAGAGAAAGAAAAATAGGAGTAAGACTCAGAAAGAAGGAAAAGGAGTGAATTAAACATCCCTCAGGCACTGTGTGATAATATTCCATTGGAATAACTCAAATGCTAGTGGTGCTGGCAGTGATATAATTTCTGAGGGAACTCATGCTGATGGTCAATTTTAATACAGAATTCAGAATAATATGATGGCATGGGGAGTTTCCACCTCTGATTATGTCACACCCTGGGGTTGTTCTTCTTAACCCAATGGAGAAAAACAGATGCCTGTGGTCCAGGATCATGGCTCTGGAGAGCTTTTAATCATAGGTATGAAAATAGATTGATGTCTGAGTAAATACCTGCAACCATCCAAGAGTCTCCTTGCTAACTTCACTGTGAACTGATGAATAAGCATGGCATACAAACATTTCAAATAGTTCAGAAAGAAAGAAGATTCTCAAATTATTCCATTTTTAAAATTCAATAGCATATTTAGCCACTAGAGTCATTGCTAATCCAAATTTGAGAGAAAGAAAACAGACTACTTAAAACTTAACTTTTCTTTGCATTGAGAATTTTAAAGTCTTTATTTTTTTAAAAATATATTTTATTGATTTTTTTACAGAGAGGAAGGTAGAGGGATAGAGAGTTAGAAACATTGATCAGCTGCCTCCTGCACACTCCCTACTGGGTATGTGCCCGCAACCAAGGTACATGCCCTTGGCCAGAATCAAACCTGGGACCATTTAGTCCGCAGGCTGATGCTCTATCCACTGAGCCAAACTGGTTAGGGCAAGTCTTTAGATTTATAAAATTTTAAAAGGTAGAAGGGCAATTCCTTCAAAGACAAGAATCTCTCTGCATTCCTGACAAATGATGTCTATCTTCCGGTAGAAAAATGCTATAATAATGCTAATTTTATATCTTTCTCACTTTTAGAAATTTCCCCTTTGTTCTTGTCCTAAATCTACTTGTCCATAGGGTCCATTGGTTGCTTTTACCACCTCTACTCCCAAGCAATATGCAAGGCCCTATCTCTCTCCTACGTGAGAACTCATAAGTTAATTGAAGAGAGATATAGTAGTGCCCCCATATCTGTAGTTTCACTCTGAGGTTTCAGTAATCTGTGGGCAACTATATTAAGTAAAATATTAAGTAAAAAATTGCAGGAATAAACAATTCATAAGTTTTAAATTGCTCACTGTACTGAGGCCCTCCTGCTCAGATGTGAATTACCCCCAGTGTCTCCATTAGTCACTTAGCAGTCATCCTAGTCATCAAATCTACTGTTGCAAACAACAGTGCTTGTGTTCAAGTAACTTATTTTACTTATTAATGGCCCCAAAGTGCAAGAGTCCTGACACTGACAATTCAGATATGCAAAGTGCTTCGTTAAGTGAAAAGGTAAAAGTTTTTAACTTAATCAGGAAAGAAAGAAAAATCATATGCAGTGATTGCCAAGACCTATGGTAAGAATGAATCACCTATCTGTGAAATTGTGATGAAGAAAAAAGAAAGTTGTTGTAGATTTTATCTTCCTTCTGCCCAATTGTCAGGTCAGTAGTAACCTAGCTCTCAGTCACAGTGCTACATCATTTACCTCACTTCCTCTCATCACGTAGGCATTGTACCTGCTCATATCATCACAAGAAGAAAGGTGAATACCGTACAGTAAGATATTTTGAGAGAGACTACATTGACATAGCTTTTATTACAGTATATTATTAAAATTTGTTCTATTTTATTACTAGTCATTGTTGTTAATTTCTTACTGTGCCTAGTTTATAAATTAAAAAGTGGTCGGTACTATCTGTGGTTTCAGACATCCCTTGGGGGTCTTGGAACGTATAACCCATGGACAAGGGGGAAACTATTGTAAATATAATTTCTATGATTCCAGATAAAACGGTTCCATTTTACCTCCCTGTTCTTCATATTAGGTGATTTACAGTCCTTTCACTTACCAGGTCCTTTACATAAGATTCTGCTTAATGTGAGAGCCTCAAATCGGGACTAAATTCTTCCATTGGAGTCTGATCTGTGAGACACAAACAGTGGTTTTCTCTGATCAGACCATCTTTTCATAAATAACTGTCTGGCTCACTAAAATGCCAACTCTTCAGGGGATGAAGGTCTATAATGATATCATTGTTACTAATATTTTTAAAATTACTTATCTATATGTGTATCAGTTGTATAGGATCAAATGAATTATATCATCCAGTTCATAGTATCTATCATCATTGTTCCATGCAAGTGTGTATTGTTGTGTTGTCTGGATGCATTTTAATTTTAATATATAGTATTGTGTGTGTGTGTGTGTGTGTGTGTGTGTTGTGTTTTGTTTTTTCTTACTCAGTACTATTTTTTAAACGTCTGTGCCTAGGTGGATATTTAGTCTGTTGCTTCTAGCTGCTTCATAGAACTTTGGGGTGTGCATTTATCTGAACTAAGATGCCTGTTCTCTCAGTGATGGATATGCTGACTGTCTGTGACACCCTGACAAAGAATATAATAGTTGATAAGCTTCTTCAACACTGTGTAAAGGATTTGGGGATTACTGGACCCTGGTGTGTAAATATATCAAATTTGATTCAGTAATGCCAGGTTACTCTTCAAAAGGGCTACCAAAGTCTGCCTTCTGCATGAGGGTCTCCATAATTTCACATCCTCACCAACTTATGGTGTTTTCCAGGTTTCTAAATTTTGCCAGTTTAAGAAGATAGGTTGTTGAAATCATATTGTTGTTTTGGTTTTCATTTTCTAGTTACTAATGAATTTGAGCATCATTCTTTGTTTGTGTTTTTAAAATTTCCTATTCTGTAAACTGCGTATTATTTACTTTGTATTTATTTTTCCATTGGAATTTTTAACTTTTTCTTGTTGATTTCAATACTTATCATTTTTAAACACTGCAAATATCTTTCCTCAATGTATCATATGCCTTTTATTTTTGCCCATTCATAATTATTTGGCATATAATTAGTTTTGTTTAAAATGTTTCCTTTTTGCCCATCTCACAATGATATTTTCTTACATTTTTATCCCATTAATTTGATAGGCTTTTAATCTATTTGAGTCTAACTTTGTATACAGTGTTTTGAGCGAGTTTTATTTGCTCCACAAAATGAGCTGCTATGCCCCACTCCATTTAAAAGCAAATTATCCTTTCCCTATTGGGTTAAATCTATATTAAGCCCAGATATATATTTGTTTATATCTGAATGTTATTTTTTTAAAATTTATCTTTGTTGAAAGTATTACAGATGTCCCCCCTTTTTTTCCCATTGATCCCCTCCACCCCACCCCAGGCCCTTCCCACAGCAGGCCTACTGCACTATTGTCTGTGTCCATGGGTTATGCTTATATGCATATGAATATCTTTGGTTAATCTCTTCTCCTCTCCTTTACCCCTCCCCGTCTCCTTTGCTCTGATATTTGTCAGTCTGTTCCATGCTTCTATGTCTCTGGATCTATTTTGTACATCAGTTTATTTTGTTCTTTAGATTCCACATGTAAGTGAGATCATGTGATACTTGTCTTTCTCTTACTGACTTATTTCACTTAGCATAATACTCTCCACATCCTTCCATGCTATCTCAAAGGGTGAGAGATCCTTCTTTTTTATAGCTGCATAGTATTCCACTGTATACATGCACCATAGTTTTTTTATCCATTCATCTATTGATGGGCCTTTGGGCTGTTTTCAAATCTTAGCTATTGTAAATAGCACTGCTATGAACATAGGGTGCATATATTCTTTCTGATTGGTATTTCAGGATTCCTAGAATATATTCCTAGAAGTGTGATCACTGGGCCAAATGGCAGTTCCATTTTTAATTTTTTGAGGAAACTCCATACTGTTTTCCACAGTGACTGCATGAGTCTGCATTCCCACCAGCAGGGTCCCTTTTCTCCACATCCTAGTCAACACTTATCATTTGTTGATTATAACCATTCTGGCAGGTGCAAGGTGGTACCTCATTGTTTTAATTTGCATCTCTTTGATGATTAGTGACTTTGAGCATTTTTTCATACGTCATCTCTGAATATTCTTTTGATCCATTTATCTATTTTTGTGCTACTGCATGACTTTTATTCCATGACCTTGTAGTTTATCTTTATATTGGTTGGGAGAGTCTCTTCATTATTTTCTCTTATTTGTCTAAGAGGTATTTGTGGTCTTGATTTTCTATGTAAATATTAAATGTATTTATCAAAACATCTAGCTGAAAATAAGAGTGAATTCATACATTAATTAGAGAAAACTGACACTTTTATTAAAGTGAGTTGTCCTAGTTAAGAAAGTAAAATTTCCATTTATTCAGACCATGTTTATGTCCTTGATTTTAAAGTTTCCTTCAAATTGTTATTAAATACTACTTTTAATCTAATTTCTAGAAAGATGTATTCAAAACTATACTAGTACTTCTTAATCAGTGATGTTTTTCCTTTTGGTTGCATTTCACAAATTTTGGCATGTGCTCTTACTATTATCATTTAATTAAAAATAGCACAGTACCTCATGCCTGAATGAAGCTTATCTGAGGAAGGCACATCACAGCCTTCCTGTACGTGGGGAAGCTAGATAGCACTTTAGCATTTGGGGGCCATTTTAAGCAGCAAAGTCCCCAACAAAAAGCACAAATATTTGAAAACTGTGGCACTAAATAGACCACAAAATGAATGGTTATTTACAATATGAACTGAAAAGAGAAGGCAGAGCATCGCCTGCTTGGACCTCAGCCCATTAGGAGACTCAAAGTTTTAATCACTCTACACATGATTGCAAATGACCAAATATGCTACCAGTATTGATTTGGGGGGTTAAGTATTGATTTGGGGATTACAAATACATTTTAGCAAGAGGGAAAATTGCAAATAATAAATCCATGAATGAATAATGAGGATTGACTGTAGAAATTGTCTATAGAAATATATACCTCTCTCTTTCTCCTGCCTATGTTCCCCTCTGCCCCCCAACTCCTGACATATCCCCAACTCTGGAATTATAATTCTTTCTCAGACCTATAATTTCCCTACATATGTTTTTTGGGGTTGTTTTTTCTTTGTGGGGGATGGTGGGGTAAGCCAACAGACCATGTTAGTTGTCTTGACTAGTATATAAATTAAGTCAGCAAGTAAAGTCATCAAGACAGATTACCTACTAGTTGTGGAGGTTTTAGGTTAAGGGCTTGGCAGCTGCAGTATAGCACAGGGAAGATAGGCCTGGAATTAGATTACATCACATTAGCAACTAAGCTGAGGAGGCAGTAATGATGGGGAGGAAAGAGGAGAGAAGCTAGACAACTTGGTATAGTCTGTGAACAGAAATCAGAACTGCACAGAGGGAGGAATCATAAACTACTTCCATGACCTCAAATAGCACCTGGCATTACTCCTGAGGGTGTGGGTGCGGGTGGAAAGCTGAGTTTTATCCGCACTTACTTCCAACCCTGTGTGTGCCTGTGGCTTTCCTTTCCATTTTATTTCTTCAGTGCCCCACAGCGGTTGGTGATTATTGTTATTTTGAATTATTTTTATCTAGTGTCAGTGACACAGTTTCTTTCTCCAGTTCAATTTAACTCAGTCTAATTCTACCAAGAACACATGGTTCTCAAAAGAGGGCTGATAGCCCTGTCAGGGAATCCTAGTTCCTGACCTGGGACCAGATAATCTCTACACAGTACTCCTGTCGTTTACCAGAATGCTTTTGCCTACTGAATTATCGGTATTCTATTTCATTGAAAACAAAAATAAGGGAGGTCGGGTGGGTAGAGGGGGACTAAAGTGGGGGGGGGATAGGGACATCTGTAATAGTGTCAACAATCAAAATGAGAAAAAACACAAATACAAATGTATCCACTTACAATGTTATATTTTAGTCTACTTTCCCCTTAAGGTCGCTATTAGCAAACTTAATTATTTTTGATGACTAGGAACAAGCATAAATTTATATATTACTATAATACTCACTCATGGATAGAACAATATTTTCTATTTGGTTAGCTATTTTTTTCTTAAAAATACAGCTTTCAGCCAAGGTCACAGTTCGATTACTGGTCAGGGCACATACCTGGGTTGCAGGCTCGACCCCCCAGTGTGGGGCATGCAGGAGACAGCCAATCAATGATTCTCTCTCATCATTGATGTTTCTGTCTCTTTCTCCCTCTCCCTTCCTCTTGAAATCAATAAAAATATATTTTATAAAAAGAAACACAATACAGCCTTCACTTAGCATAACTGAAATATATTCATGGAATACATTTTCTGACTGATTGTTGTTTTATTGGAGTTGTCCCCCAGAAGTATTGCCAGCAAAATACTACTGTTTTAAAAAGCTGTTGTTTCTACAATGAAAAGGATTTTGGGGAATTTATTTAAGGATTTTCAAAATCAACATTAATAATTACTATTTGAAACTTGGATTCAGTTCTGGGTAGGTTCAATTTAATTCTCTCTGCCACACTGAACATCTGTCCCCCATCTCACCACCCTTTGGTCAGTTCAGTGAAACAAATTGTCTGAGGATGAAGTGGTCAGACTCTATGAGCAAGGTCATTTTTCAAATGCATCTTTAAGTGCCAGATGGAAGGACACTGATCAGAATGTTGTCTTTAAAAATAGGTAATTTGTTGCAACCACAAGTGTAGGTGGCAATGGAATGACTTGAGCCATCTTACGAGGATGAAAGGAAACTAAGCACAGAGCAGTTTTTCAGTGAAGTATTTTGGATGGAGTTGTTTGTCTGAAGAACCATTTTGCCTGAGCAATGGATACATTATGTTTCAAATTTGTGCAGGTTATGTTTTCTCTAGCATTTCTTGCTTCATTTCTGAGCCATTTTTAATACTGGTGTGAAAAAAAAAAAGTTAATTTTATTTTCGTGGCCAAAAATCTACTTTTCATCTCTGCAGAAAGTTGAGCTTTTGTGTTTATTTTTCAGTGCAAGAAATGATAATTTGAATTCTGAATTCATATAATTGGACTTAGAAAACAATTGGGTTTTGGAGCTTCTAGCAGTAGAATCCACTGGAAGGACCCAATTTCATCCAATTTGTAGCTTGATTTCATCCAGCAAGACATACTTAAGCATAAAGACCTAAAAGTGGTAGGTGTTGTATTGAAATAGCATCACACTTAGGGTGCAATGAGGCGTAAAGTAATGCTGAATGCTTTACATTCACTAACACGACATTATTCCAGCATGACACACAATTCAAAGCTTTTGCAATTACAGCTGTGACCCCAAATTAGATTTAAAACATGGATATATGTACACGCGTTTTAAAATTTCCCTTAGTTTTATCTCCTAATAGTTTAGAAATGCAAATGCCTTTGGCTTCTTAAAATAACTCTCTTCACCCTGAATATCATCCTCCCACCTCAACTGACTTTTCTTTGGACAATGACTTTTCTTTTTGGGGATGGGCAGGATTTTAGGGAATGGAGTTAGGGGCTGAGGAGCTCCTGCTTCTGTTATAGCGAAGCTCTACTATTTACCTGAAATGATTAAATTCCTCTCTCTCTCTCGTTCCATATAAATTAAAGGGAAGACTCAAAATCAGGTTTTGAAAGCTCCAATGACAGTGCCAGCTGAGCTGGTAAAAAGTCCCCCTCCCTCTCTTGTGTCAGGATTAAGTCGCAGGGGCTTCTCACTGCCTCCGGCTGTAATTCTGAGCGACATGAGCTCTGAGTGGCATTTTCACATTTTCCCTGGGCTTGGGGAGCATTTCCTTTCCCCAGAAGGCACTTTACATCACGAAGGGTCCCAGACAGGGAGGCTCTCCCCACTCTACTTGCTGATCCCCACAGTAGCGGCCACAGAAGGCCTGGATTGACATGCGCATTGTCTAAATATGCCCGACGTGTGAGCATTTCATTTGTGCCTTCTGTCCCACAGCTTCCTGCCTCCCTTAGAAGATTATATAATCACTTATCTTTTCTATTTTTAAAGCAGATTAATTTGGGAAACCGAGGAAGTAGCCGGCATAATAGCATCAGACGATCTCGGGTCTGTGAGCCAAGCAGCAACGGTTGAGACCATGAGCAGTATTCAAGGAACTTCATCCTCTGTACCTGAGCCGCCTGAAAGCTCGAGACCTGCTTCAGACGACAAACTGCAAGAACTAATTGAGGCATTGAAGGCACCTCCAGAGACACTAATGACAGTACTATACCAGATAATTGAGTTCCTCTGGAATAACGAGAAGGAGATCAAAGAGCTACGGGAGGGTGTAGATGACATTAAGCGAAGAATTAGTCAGCTGAATCTATCGTCATATGTGTCGACGCATCCTCCTGAAGGACACATAGATCTGACTCCATGCTTAGAACCCCAAGCAATTGCTCCTGCACCACCACCTCCAAAATCTCCAATGTCCAAAGAGCCCGAGCCTAACAGCGCAGAGGCAAAACCATCAGTTGTAGTTAATTACAAAAACATGAAAATGTCCACCAATAAGTTTCCTGAGGTTAGTCCAGAGGACACCATCATCCCTGGATACGCATCACTAATTCTTCAAATTACATTGAAATATTCACAATATCACGTACGGATTGCATTAGCAAGCACATACAGTGAAGTTCTACTTGCCCCCATAACTGCTTACCTCACAGTGGACTTAGAACCCACGGGGCTATTCTCAACATGCTTGTATTTTAGATGGAGTCATACAGCGTATTCTATCCTACAAGCAAAGCTCGTTGCACCACAAACACTTCCACAGCAAGGAAAGATATCATTGCCCCCGGACATTGGACGGCAAGTGTTTAAAGCACAATTCGAGATAGAGTCATATTGCCTTGATGTTGTTGAACCCGGATCACTAGTATCATCTGTGTGATGGCAAGGTACAGGACTGATCAGGTCCTTAAATCTCCTCTGCTGGGGACAGAGGTTTGCCTTGCACTTAACAACAGTCAACTGAGATCCCATCAGAAGGTGATCAGTTTGATTCCCAACCGATCACTGTTGACTTCCTCACGTGATTATTTTAAGTTCTTCCTGATTCATTTTTCTGTTCCCAGATCGCCTAACCGAGATCTCTCACCAGCATTTAGCCTGATTTGGATAGCTGTAGCAACAACCTGGAGGGCATCTAAGGATCTAATTGAAAAAGCAACCTAATCCATACCTTCCATGCTACGTGACAGGGTCTTATTGGAGACCTTAGGAAAAAAAATAATAAAGCAGATTAATTTGACTTAGTAGGAAGGAGACAAGGGAGAAAAGAAAGTTATAATGGGAGAAAGCCAATATTATTTCTTTTGAAGCAGTTTGGTTTAGAGTCATTTTAATAGGTCTGAAAAATTAGAATTGGAAAAAAAGAAAATCATTTGTGATGCTATATTCTAGTTTGGAAGGGAGCATAAATCCACGCTGGCACCGACTTCCTCGTGCTAGATAATTAGGACTGCTTTGTTCTCATGTGGGAGAAGCAGGGGAATCTTCGGTTTCTTAAATCTCTTATTATTATGAACAATATCATGAATACCAGGAATTCTCTTAGGAATGCAAGATGTTTTCAGGATGCATCCATCATGGGAGAAAAGAGTAAGCAGCATGTCTGCCCCTCACAAGGCTTCCCCTGTCCCTCTCCCACTTATTGAACATCAGGTTCACTTCTATTTATCTCCTTTCTCCATGAATCTTTTAAAGATGTTAGTCTTAAAAATTATTCTGGCTCTGGCAGTGTGGCTGAGTTGATTGGCTTATCACCTTGTGCTTCAAAAGGTTGCTGGTTAGATTCTGAGTCAGGGCACATACCCAGGTTTCAGGTTCTATTCCCAGTCCAACTCTGGTCTGGGGGTGTTTTGGAGGCAACTGATCATGTTTCTCTCTTTTTTTCTTCTCACTTCCTCTCTCTCTAACATCAATAAAAACATATTTAAAAAATTATTTTGAAAGAGTAAAATAAATGCAATCTATACCTTGGATTTTTTTGAGTCCTCACCTGGGGATATTTTTCATTGATTTTAGAGAGAGGAAGGGAGAGAGAGAAACATCAATGTGCAACATTGATCTGTTACCTCCAGTATGCACCTTGACCAGGAATTGAACCCTCAACTTAGGTATGTGCCCTGACAGGGAATCGAACCTGTAACCTTTTGGGTGTATGGGATGATATTCAACCAACTGAGCCATCCAGCTGGAGAATACATTGGGTTTTTATGCAATGTAAAGCTTATTTCAGGCTTAGTTGAGTCTTAGGAGAGTTGTTAAATTCTGAGGAGAGCTAATGCAAAAACTGCTGGAGGACTTGAGGAGGAGGTTGCTCAATGTGATGAGGCCATCTGACTGCTAATTCTTGCTTATGAAGGTAGGCCCCTCCTCTCAGAGAGGAGATTACATTTCAAAAGGATGGCTCCCAGGTTCTTGAGAGAGACACTCTTAGGTTGTAAAACTGGCAAGAAACTGAGAGGAGAGTTATGTTTCAGGAGGACAGAGAAAGAATTCATAAGTTTTCTAAGAAAATGGAGGTTCAAAGGTCTGTATTCAGGAAAATAAGGTTTGGTTAAGGTGAAGGGAACTTTAAGGCTACAGTATTGGTTAAAAAAGACCAAAACTGTAAATGCAGGGGATCTTGCAAATCTAACTTATTATATAAAATAAAAATATATGAATCTGCTCCATGAAATTGATCTATGACTTAAAGAAATTAATATGTATAAAACACTTAGAACACTTCCTGAAATATAACAAGTGGTGGAAATATTAGCTATAATTGTTGTTATTATTTCTGTTATGTGGGAAGAGAAAATAAAGGATACTAAAATATAGGGGTCCAACTTTTTTTGTAAAAAGAAAGGGTCAATTAAAGCTTTATTCAGATGTTTTAAGTCATTAGTTAGGAGTTATTTTGCATTAAAGACAGAATAATGCATTGGGGTCAATATTTACCCTTTACCTCCAACTTTCCAATGAATGAAGTCTGACTGTGCATACAGATACAAAGGTATAAAATGCAAGGCTCACTTCCTGTTTTCAAGTAGGTCAAAGAGGAATAACAGATAGAGGACAGTTACAATGCAACATTCAAAGGCATTGATAGAAATGTGCATATAGTATTTTTCTGATAGTCAGTGGGAACTGAATTGGCCTGGAATTTTCCTGAGTGGTGGGCAATGCTCTACTTAGTAGTAGAATTAGAAAATGAGAAGATCATACATTTACTGAATAATCTGCAGAAGTTTTAAGGCTGGATTCAGCCTTGGAACCCTATGTCCAACATAGAATGGTATTTTGTATATGAACATTCGATTAATTGCCTCTCTCCATCCCCATGGGGAACATGGACAAGTTTGACCAGGGGAGCTATTGGGAGGACACTTTAGCTCAGTGCAATGTTCCTCAATATACCAATGAAATTAAAAAAAAAAAAACACAGAAAAATTGTATTGTTATATTGGAAACAAACCCACAGGCACTTACAACACAAACCCTCTTAACATAAAAAATGGTGGAAAGTCTAAGGGAGTGAAGGAGTGAGAAAGGGAGTCAGAGTGGATGATATTCTATCATAGTGGTGACACTAAAATGATTCCCTCTGATCAGGCCAATTTCCAAGGACTGGCACTGAGAACATTTTCTGAATTAGAACCAAGATTTTTTTCTTCTGGTTTCATGGTAATAACAAGAGAAGCCCTTGTAATAACAATGGAAGCAACAAGTGCAGCCATTGTCTCGCCTATGTCTGGGATAGGCTCTTAATTTTTCTCATGAGCTACAGAAGGAATAATGGTGCCCACTACAGAAACTCATGTCCATGGCTAGTCATCTGACACAACTTAACAGTAAAGGACATAGGAGACTCCATGACCCTAGTGTCCCTGAGCCCTTGCAAGTGAGACATGTGAATAAAGAGGTAAAAAATACCACATTATCCAAATGGGGCAAAACGAGGCTCTCTTGGTCAGGGATCATGCACAGGAAGCAAAAGGTCCATGTCCTGTACCTCTGATTCCATTCTGAATAAGATTGGACCACCCGCCACCACTGAGCCCAAGCTATTTAATCAATAATGGCCTGGCTAACTCATTTATTCCTACCTGTGCCACTGTCAATTCTATCTCTGTCACATTGACTAATGAGCATTTATCACTAACACTAATATGACCAAGGGGATGAATTAGCCATACTTGATTATCTACATAGGGTAAATAATCTTCTTTTTTCAGTCTTTTTGCCTAAATCTTCTTTAGCTAAAGAACTTGGCCTTGAATCTCTGTTCTCTTCTGGAAATTGTTTAGACTCCCAGATCAGGGAACTCTTCAAATTAATTGTCAAAATGTTTTCATTTATCTACCCTTTGTATGCTTTTAGCTCTGTACCTGTCAAAGCTATCCAAAGCAGGGGAGAGGGGTCACAAAAATAACTGGGAGAATACAAAATAAAGGAACCCAGGTGAAGAATCTATTTTCCTGAAATCTACAAGTCTCTGAAGTCTGTGCTTCAGCTTACCTCTTGGCTAACAAATAATCCCTCTACATCCAAACTAGCACTGCCAAATCATTAATTGTAAAATGTTGAGCAAACCTTCAGCCATAAAAGGAGGCTCTAAGGAATACTTTTGAAGAGAAAGTAAAGGGGAGGGTTTGCCTTACTCTTGCCAAAATATTCAGCCCTTGCATTTTCCTTACATCAAAAGCCAAACCTACAAGCATACTCTGATGCACTAACATTTGATGCTGAGTGAAAGGATACATATGTGTGGAAAATTCCAATATCAAGGACCTATGAAACATTAGTTTCATAAACTGATAAGCCTGTATGCTGTACGCACCAAGAATGAAGTTATCTTTCTCCACTTTTCCTTTATTTAATGTATGCTAGAGTACCTGGACATGTGCGCACACCATGCACATACACACACGCACGCACGCACGCATGCTGCAGGGCTAATGCAGCCAATTGGAATGCAGAAGACAGAAGTGCCAGACATGGTCCAGAAAGGCCATAGAGCACTTTGTCTCAGTTGTCCCCAAGGTGTCATCTTGATTATCTTCTGCATGTCCATAAGGTTGCTATGAAACCCCTGAAATCTCTCTTAATATTTAAGCAGTATGGAGCCCAGATAAACAAGCCCAATAGGAGTGGGGTGCAAAGCAGATGTTCTTCTTTGGGCCTCAGGAATGTTACTCCTTTGTGCTTTGAGGGTAATCAAGCTGATTAATTATGTATAGTTTGAAGAGAGAAGTTTTGCCTTATTCAAATATCTTCTAGTTAGCATTTTTTAAAATTTCCTTTACCAAAGATGTTTGTGTCTTTTTTCTTGTCAGTGTGTAGTATATTTTCCAGAAAGGTGTTATAGGTATCTTGAAATCAGTATTTAATAAGTGGGGTGATATAGTTTATCTTCCACATTTGAAACAAATAACAGTATCTATAATTATTTCTGTAAGTCTTTTTGGAAAGGTAGTATTATGTTGATATATAAGGCAAATTATACCTAAAATATTCATTTAAAAGAAAAAGTGGCTTTATGCAATGAGACGATCAGTTTGGACTAGTTGCTATAGTACCTTTAATATTGACTGGACATCATTCCCTAAAAAATAAACCTACTAGCCCATCTTTATATATGGGTTGTAATTCAAATAATTTTAGCTTCATCACTAATGTAAGCTGTTATTTCTGTTTTTACTGCAAGTAGAGAATGATTTTAGGCTCCTCTTTTGATATGGTGAGAATATGAAAATAAAAGTAGGCTAAATAGAAATTTCATGGGGCAGAGCCTGCCAAGCCAAAATTAAATACAACTCATGTAATATTGCCCCATCATTCTTTCTCTGAAGAAATAAGAGGATTTTCTACCTTTTTAAAAGTTAGAAATTTGGTTCATCTATGTGTGAGCTTAAGTTGTTTGTAATAGTCTCTAGCGCTTCATGTGGAAGGTTGAGCCACCTCCTGCTCATTTGTACAATGAGTCATAACAACCTCAACAACTTGGTCTAAAGCAGCCAGCTGTGGTAGCAAGTGTCCACAAAATTAATTATGTTGAGGGAAAATAACAATTCAAGAAATATACACATTAAGCCTCCATTAAAAATAAAGAAGCATCAAAATCTAATATACAATTATTTTGACAAGTTTGCACAAAGAAAAGTACTACTATTCATAGGAAGGGCTGATATTGATAAGATTACATTTATCATTGTCGTTCAGCACTTTCAGTTATGTAGGATGCTTAAGCAAGAACAATTCCAATGTAAGAGTGGTCATTATATGTTGATGATGCAAATAGGATGACTTAGACTAATTGTAAACCACCTAACTGCAACTTTTCAAGTTAGTCAATGTAACAAATGTGAGATTTGCTGGCATTGATACTCTACATTTCTATCTGCCTTGCAAACCGTGGCAAAATGTTTTTCCCCCTAATACTTCCATTCTCCTATGAATATAATCTGAGCAAACAAGGCTTGGAAAACACACAAAAAATATACGTATTAAAAAGGGAAACTATTGAATATTGTCTATTTTTGCTATATCCTTCCAATAATAGTACAAGTGTGCTTGAAATCATTGATCTAACTCATGGAATGATTGTGTATAAGGATGAGTCATCGCCATTTATGAAAGGTCAATTTAAAATCTCATTTATTTTGGATTAAATAGTGTTTTATGACAAGGATGCATGTTCAGAATTGTTCTAGTACATAGAAATTTTTTACTTGAGTTTCCCAAGGGACTATAAAAACATCTTTATTGTCAAGCCATTAGTCATATTAATACCTGGCTAATTGATTAATATAATTATATAAATAAATGATCAAAATTAATAGAATTTATCAGGTAATTGGTTAAAACCATCACATTTTTCCACTTTTGGACTTTGAAATTAGCAGTTTAATCACCATGAAATATTTGCCCTAAACAAATTTTAAAATAAAAGTATTCTCATTCTTGTGATGTAGAAAGTTTGGGTGGCAATTAATAGCAATCACTAAATAAAATAACTAATTTTCATGGCCTTGCCAAACTATAATCTTTATCTACAGCTTTGAGAAATGAGTTTTGATAATTCAATTGTTTTCCTCCCAGGCCTTTATGCTGTGTTGAGCTTGCCAAAAGGGAAGACAGGAGTCATTCAACATCTCCAGAAATCCATTAATTTTCAAGTGTGTCTGTCTCCTGAGTGGTAAGTTTTTGCCTTTTGAAACCCTCAAATGGCCCGCTTCCACCAGTGGAAGCACGTGGCAGAACAGTTGTGAGCGGTAAGAGATGGGCTCTCTTCCTGTTTCATCCTGCAGAAAGTGTCTGTATGTTTTCGGTTCCAGGAAACTATCTTCTTTCCCCTGTAATCTTTTCAGACTTTCATCTGTCTCATATCTGAACTTTGAATGTCTTATCAAAGAATTTCTCTTGAGATAAAAAGTAAATAAAGCTGATGCAAACAAATGCACATTTTCAGTCAAAGAATCCTGCCCTGATTAAAGTTAGACTGTGATCCCAAAGCCATTAGTCCTTATCTCTACTACCTACCTCAATATAATAACATGTCAATGACCTGTTTTGGTGGATTAAAAAATGGACAACTTCAAAAAAGGGCTGTAGACAACTATTTAACTTATGAATGGCATTTTGCTGAGTTGAACAAATGAATAATTCACAATAAAATATTACTTTACCTTACACAACAATTTCCTATTCTTTAAGCTTGAATTTTATAAGTACGTAACTAGACCTTTTTCTTTTCATTTGTTTTTAATCCTCACCTGAGGATATTTTTTTAGAGAATGGAAGGGAGGGAGGAGAGGGAGAGAAAAACATCGATGTAAGAGAGATACATCGATTGGTTGACTCCAGGCGGGAGAACCTGCAACCCAGGTATGTACCTTTGATAGGGATCAAGCCCACAACCCTTTGATCTGTGATTTGAATGCTGTATTCACTGAGCCAAATGGGAAAAGGCAAGCTTCATATGTTTTAAGGTAAGGTGCTGCTATCTAACAGAACAAAATCTAAGAGACAGTAGAAAAGCATGGGTTTTGCAATCATAGTGTCTGATTTGAAGCTCAGCTCGACCACTTACTAGCTTAACAATCCTTAGTACTTCAGAGATTTCACAGGTGTATAATGCAAAGAATAACAGTATTTGCTTCAAAAATATAGAAGGATTCAAGGCATTGATATATTCAAAGCACTTAGAACATTGCCTGGCACACTAAAGATGTTATCTCTTCTTAGTACCTAAGTAGCTTGGAGCTGAACCCTTCTCTTACATCCCTACTCTCCACTACATGATTTCTTGACTGCATATGAGGGAACTTTAGAGCTTAAACTAAAAGAGAGACAGAAGAACAAACTTGCATTTTATTTAAATAATCTAAGGGAAAGTTAATCTTACATTCTGCCAAGATACATTTAATGATTAGTCCCCAGGCTGATCCATCATCAGTAGTTTGTAGGTAGTTTGTTCCTTGCCCTAGAGTAAAGCTGAAGGGACGTCTTTCATTAACAAACTAGACATTAATTAAGGTAAGCAGGGGACTAGAATGTATAATTGCTATTTTAAAGTATAAAGAACATTACAAAAACCAGTGGACTAATAAATAAAAAATACGATTCGTTTTCCTAAAAGATAAAAGAGAACATCTCATTTTGAAGAACTGGACTTAAGATTGTAGTAGAAAAGAATTAGTGAGCCTGGCTGGTGTGGTTCAGTGGTTGAGTGTCAACCTCTGAAACCAGAGGTCAGGATTCAATTCCCAGTCAAGGCACATGCCCAGATTGCAGGCTTGATCCCCAGTAGAAGGCATGCAGGAGGCAGCCGATCAATGATTCTCTCTTCTCATTGATGTTCCCGTCTCTCTCTCCCTCTCCCTTTCTCTCTGAAATCAATAAAAATATATTTTAAAAAATAAATAAAAGAATTAGTGTAACTCTATTTTCCATTTTTAGCTATTTAATGCATATTTTTTCTTATTTATAGCGATTAAAGAGAAGGGTTACATACAAAAAAAGCAGACGAAAGCTAGTAAGGCAGATTCCAAATGCCAATCAACAGAAAATGTCAATATTCAGTAAATTACAAATATTTATAACTCAAAAATTAAGTCTGATAGGAGTAATTTGATTGTATGAATGCATTACTAGACATCTGCCACTCAGAAGCTCATCTTTGAATTCTCACAGACTTTTGGAAGCATTTCTTTGATGAGAGATGTAATGATGTTAATCAAAGTGGAAACTGTTTAACAGCAACTATCTCTCTTAACTATCATCAACACAGCCTAAAATGACATATTAGCTGGTAGCAAAGGAATGTAGAATCTAAATTATTTATGACTTTTACCCACAAGCAATATTTTATGAGCTAGAAATTTGTGTATCAAACCCTTGTTAGTTGTTTATTGTTTTCTGGATTGGTGATTTGAGACTATAGTTTTATTTTATTCAGAAAATTGATTTGGCGTAAGATTCAGGAAAATATCTGTATCCTTCTACTTTTAGAATGCTTAAGGTGTCATACATAGCAATAGGAATGTTGCATGTGGACAATATTATTCAACCAAAGCAGAAGTGGCAGATGCATTTCTCCACAGAATATTCCTCAAGAAGAGGCTAAATTATGAGGAATCTACAACTAAAATTACATTAGTGTTCTCAAACTACAGGAAACTCGCTAATAGCTATGTTCATTAATTTTCTCTCCCTTGGTTCATTAATTTTATGTTGTTGACTGTGAAAATGACACTGTGCTTCCAGCCTGAAGATTGTCTTCTTCTGCAATTTTTTTTCATGATCACAACTAGTCCAAATTGGATTAAACTACATTCATGGCATCTGAGCAAAACTGAGTAAATACAATTTATTTTTTATGAATGAACCCAAAAGATTACCCATTAAAAAGAACAAGGCACTGAAGTTTCTTCTGTGGACACTTGCCCTCTTAATGAGGCCCAAACCAGGGGCGACAAGACTTATGTTTGATAGCAATCACAATCAAAATAAGATTGTTTGAATATGAAACCAGATAAGGTTAGGGTAAGTTAGACAAATCATTACTTAAGAGCCTATTTTGCTGAAGATCAAGATCTTTTGGGCACATAACATTATTGTCTTCGTGTCATTTTCAAGCCTGTATCTATCTACGGAGGAAAAATGGATACCTCCCCCATAAAACAATGACAAAAATAGGCTGTGGATATGCCTCTATGTCCAATCAGCAGCAATATGCATAGTAATGTGTGGCACAGCTTGTGTAATGAAGTTCCCAGCGTGCAGTCTGGAAAGGTATCCTCCAGTGTGTAGGGTGATTTATTTCCTCTGTCAAGAAGCAGGACAGCCAGGACTTGTCCTTCCCTATTCTACCTGCAAAATACTCTGTCATCTTGGGAAGGGGTAATGGGTTCTGCCAGTGCTGTACAGGGGCATTGTTTCGAACCCTTTATTTTGCTGGGCTATTTCCCATCCCTTTTAATTCTGTGACCTGAACATTAATGGGGATTTCTTAAAAAACAAAGCAATCTCTAGAGAGAAGGGCTACCAAATCGTACTATTGCCTTGAGAGCAGTATTTAGAATGCTGAATAAAAACACTTTTGCTGTGGTAAACGTATAAAGAAAATGAGAAGGAATAGCTTTGCATATAATTTAACAACTTTGTAGTCTGGGTGAAAGAAAAACAAAGTATGTCTTTGCTCCTTAAAATTATTGAAGTCCTTATATTTAGAGAAATCCTTATTTCTTGTGCTAAAATGTAGTTATTAATATAGTTTTCCATTACCATTTATATTAGATTTTTATTGAGAATTTTATTTTCCTTTTAATCTTTTTTGAACATATGGAAATTTGACCAACAATAGCTATTTTTTCCCAAACCCAAATTTTTAAATAAATGAAACTAAATAAATTTACATCAAAAGTTTAATCCAAATAGTTATTCACGTTTAAATTTATCATCTCCAGTTGTAACAATTATTAAATAATAAAATGTTCAACTTTTTAAAACATTAGATCAATAGAATAAAATTTAACAGGAAATCTGCTAATATTGGTATACTTATTATTACTGTTACCAAAATTTGTGTATTCATTTGGGGAAAATAAGATCTGATTTGTCTAAAGGTAAAAGTGCTGGAAGGCTAATATGAGAAAAACCAAATCTTTTTATAGAAAAAAAAAAGAGAGAGAGAGAAGTGCCCTGGCCAGTGTGGCTCAGTGATTGAACATCCTCCTATGCACCAAAAGATCGCCTGTTAGATTCCTGGTCAGGGCACACGCCCATGTTACTGATTTGATTCCTGTTCAAGGTGTATGGGAAGCAGCCTATTGATGTTTCTCTCTCACATGGATGTTTCTCTCTCTCCCGCTCCCTTAAAAAATACATTAAAAAAAAAAGAGAATAGAGAAATTATCTTAATGTTCAAATAAAATACTTCCAGTAAAAATTTTATTTTAGACTTATTTCTAATAAGTTTATCTTAGAGAAGTTGGGCAGTTACTTGTCCAAATCTATTGAAGAAGCATAATGTCAGAGAGAAGATCTTGGATGCCATGTGTTAGGTTCAGACTTAGTTGGATCAAGAGCTCAGCTAGTTACTAGTTGTATGCCTGTATGCAAGTTGATTAGAAAAGCAAGTTGATCAGGTTTCCTAGCTGTAACACAGCAATAATAATTTCTTGGTTGTTATAGTCCATAAGGTTTTATAAGGTTAAATGTATTGATTTTGGGAAAGTTTTAGCACAACTAGCATCGAGTGAGTACGTATGACATGACATTCATACTATATTGAATAAGCATGTCTATGCCATTTTAAATCCTGCTACACAACAATTTTATACTTTGCCATTTTAGCCACTAAAAATCTATTGCTTTCTAGAATTCAGATTCTAGGCGCTAATTTCTACATAGCTACTGTGTGGATAATTTTGATATTTCTCTATTTTTTATTTTTTTTTATTTTTTTAGGCATTTCAGACAAGAGGTATTTTATTTTCAACAATGAGATTACTTATCTTGTAAGGCTTGGTAAGAAACTGTCTCAAAGATTAAATCTTCTTCTTCCATTTGGACAGCTCTAGCCATTCATTGCCTTTCAATTATAGAGATTTTTTTTTTTCCTCAGTGTATGCTTGTGAAAAGATTTTTATTTTTTAAATCTTTCTTGTTGGAAGTATTACAGATGTCCCCTTTTTTCTCCTCATTGTCCCCTTCTAGCCCCCACCCCTGACCTTCACCACACTATTGTCTGTGTCCATGGGTTATGCATATATGCTTACAAATTCTTTAAAATGGCATAGACATGCTTATTCAATGTAGTATGAATGCCATGTCATACATACTCACTCGATGCTAGTTGTGCTAAAACTTTTCCACCCACCTACTCCTGCCTTCCTTCTAAGATCTGTAGTCTTTTCCTTGCTTTTCTGTCTCTGAGTCTGTTTTGTACAGCAGTTTATTTTGTTCATTAGATTACACATATGAGTGAGAGCATGTGATAGTTGTCTTTCTCTGACTGGCTTATTTTGCTTAGCATAATACTCTTCAGGTCCCTCCATGCTGTCTCAAATGGTAAGAGATCTTTTTTACAGCTGCATAGTATTCCATGATGTAAATGTACCACAGCTTTTTGATCAACTCATCTTCTGATGAACACTTGGACTGTTTCCAAATCTTAGCTATTGTAAATAGCACTGCTATGAGTATAGGTGGACATATATTCTTTCTGATTGGAGTTTCAGGATTCATAGGGTATATTCCTAGAAGTGGGATCACTGGGCCAAATGGCAGTTCCATTTTTTTATTTTTTGAGGAAACTCCATACTGTTTTCCATAGTGGCTGCAACAGTCTATATTCCCACCAGCAGTGTACGAGGGTTCCCTTTTCCCCACACCCTCGCCTTGTCATTTGTTGATTTCTTGATGGTAGCCATTCTGACAGGTCTAAGGTGATACCTCATTGTCATTTAAATTTGTATCTTCCTGATGGTTAGTGACTGGTACTGAGCATTTTTTGCATGTGTCTCTTGACCATGTGTGTGTCCTCTTTGAAAAAGTATCTATTTAGATCATTTGCCCATTTTTTAATTGTATTGTCTTCCTTTTGTTACATTGTGAGTTCTTTACACATTTAAAAAAATCTTCTTAAAATAATATTCTTGTCACATTTTATATATGCATAAAGTTATAAAGGGTTTTTTAAAAATAATAAGAGGGTACCTCAAAATTATGTGCTTTTGTAAAAGGAATTAATCAATTAAAAACTTGGAAAACATCCAGATGGTTGAGTATAGAATTTGGGGGTGCCTTTGGAGTATATACAAAGTATTCCATTGACTACCACTCCAAAGGCCACATGTTTTTGTGATCTTGTAACTATAGAGGCTTTATAATTAGATTATAGAAGAGAAGTAATAATTTCATGCTCTCAATATCTATTAAAATTTTTTAATAATGCACAATGAAGCCATATTGCATAACAGATGCAGTCCAATTTGCTGATGAATCACTCAAGAGACTGCTTTAGGAAGAATAACACCTCAATGGAATCTGAACATCTATCTACCCTATCTATCTATCTATCTATCTATCTATCTATCTATCTATCTATCTATTATCTATCTATCTATCTATCTATCTATCTATCTATCTATCTATCTGTCTATTTGTATACATATCTAACTGTTCCAATCAGCCAGCCAAACTGGGCATTTGCAGTTTTGTGCACCACATCTAAGCTACTTAAAGTCAGGGATGCAATAAAGATATAGCTAGTTGGTATGGAATATTTATGCTGACCCACTGGAAGGCTATTATTTTGTGACTTTTAATGTTATTTTAATTTTTATTTCTGAGAAACAATTTTAGAAAATGCCTAATCATTTATCTTCTCATTATATTTCCTACGTATTCTCTAAGTCAGGCCTAGTGCTCTACTGTCTCATACTTCTCTAGAAAACACATCCTCGGGGACTTGTGCCTTGTTAGCCTTAATCCCTGTTAAATCCAATAGTCTATTTTTATCCCTGCTGCCTCACCATTTATTAGAAAAGGACAGCATTTTCATTTATACCTTAAGGAAACCATAGTTTCTGCATATCAAAAGATGTTTGCTTACTCGGTTACCAAACCAGGAAAGAGCAGAAGTAAAACTTCTGGCAGAAAGAGGGTCTCTGGGCAGTTATAGAAGATGATACTATATTTTCAGTTGGTTAAATATGATAATAAAACATGAAATAAATACAGGCTACATTATTTTCAAAAGTGTTTTGACCTTTTATTTTTCTTCAGTTTTTACTAGAGTCGAGGATTTTGGTAGATTTCAGTATATTTTCAATCTGGGATCCGAGTGGCTATATTACATTTCTATATTTATTTATATTGGCCCACAACTAATGAGTGCAGTTCTTACAGAAGCTAAACCAAAGCAAATCTCAACTGTATCAAGCTTACTTGATATTTTAGAAGACTTCTAAAATTTAGGTGGCTGTTTAGCAGATACAAAATAAAATAATAAAAAATGTGATTGAATCTCAATCTGAATTATGTTTGATTCAAGTCATAGCTTGAATGGCTCTTATATTTCAAACTTAGGTCTCTTGTTCTGAAGTGACAGATCAATCCTTTCACTATCAGCAAGTGTTTGGATGGGAGGATCTGTATTTTCTTTCAGCCTGAAGTCAATGCAGTCTGATCACCAAAGCAAGGCAATACCAGCCCAGCATGCATGTTATTTAAATACACAGACTTGTATTCAAAGCACATTTAATATTCTCTTAGTTGCCCTTACATAAACAGGAGCCCTTAAATTCATTCTTCTGAGCCTCTGCAGGGATAGAATAATAGAAAATTAAAATGACTCCTTTGAATATGGACTTCAATCCTGGAGAGCTAGATGAGGATGCGATATATTGACCCCTTTCTCTCTCTCTCTCTCTCTCTCTCTCTCTCTCTCTCTCTCTCTCTGCTCCTATACAAGCAAAACCCCAAAGTGAAATCTGTGGAAAATAGGAAAATAGCTAAGTGTTCATCCGTTAGCATTTTACCACTCAGGTACGACTAATACAAATTCAAAAAATGCTAATAAAGTCTGAAATTTCCCAGTAGGGGAGTAATGGAACACTTTTTTAAAAAGGCACTTTCAGTTAATGACTAAGGCATTTTTTGCTAACAGCAATTTTGGCTTCTTATCCCAGGTGGAAAAAAATGCATTAAACCGGAGATTAAAATGTCCTTTCAACTGCTTGGTAATGCCAGCTGCTGCTGCAGGCTAAGGCATCCACGAAGTGGCATTTAGTTGATGGTTGGTTCTCTGTTCCACGGTTGGAGCAAGTATGAAAATCCCACTGGATGGGGGTCTCTTTAAATATGCTGTGTACGCACAAATAGCAAGTGTAGGAGCTGGGCTAGGATGGTAAACTGTACAATCTGTTCGTTGCATTTTGGTTGCTAATTAAGAGGTGACATACAGTATGAATGCACAGAACCTGTTGAAATTCTGTCAGGCTCTGTCTTTGCTTTCACATGTTTGAATGCTATTTAATAAGGCGTCTTAATTGAAAGCAGCGAAATATATAAAAGCAAAGGACAAATATGTTGGATTAGGATTCTGTGACAACGTGTGTGTATATTCATGATTTCTAACCCTTCGGTGCTTCTCTCTGAGGCAGCTACTCTACTTCACAAACACAATATGCAAATTCCGTGATTTTCGTCTTGCTGTGGGGGACAGAGCTGGAGTGGAAAGTTGGAAACAGAACTTGCAAACACAAATGTGAACTTAACAGTGACTCTGACATAAAGGAAAAATGGTTTCTCTTGCCAAGAAATACCATTTTTATGAGGAGCGTTTAAGCAAAGAAGATGGAAAAAAAGGGAGGGCACTTAACTTTTAACAATGTATTGTGTGTGTATATTTTTATAGTTAAATGCATACTTTCTCTCAGCCTTTCCTCAGTGTATGAAGCCAGATTAATACCAAACTTTATATTCTGCAAATTGGCTTCCTAGAGTAAGCATAATGAAAAAAAGAAAAAAATAGAGCTAGGGCCAAAGCCATTGGTCTTCGTGAAGTTGGAAATGCTAGAAGCAGAAGCATCCTGAAGTATAGCTTAAGGATAAAAAACCCCAGAATTGAAAATTTTATCTCAGTACTTTAGTTTCCCATTTATATAAAAAGTTTAATGAGTTAAGAGGTATGAAGTACTCAAGGTTGCCCGGCACATAGCAAGTACTCAAAATCATTTGCTCCATCTCTTATGGTTGCTGTTATTTAGTTCTTGGAAATGCCAATAGACTTAGGAAATCTGATCATGGTATGTTTTTTACTTAGATTTCTCATTGACCATGCTGCTGTGTTGAGATAAAATTATTTGAATTGGTTTTACTTATGTTAACTAAAGACTACTCTTCTTCCTTTGCAAATGATGGGTAAAAGCACTTAAACAAGTGTATATGCACCCACTTTAACAATCATTTAGTGATAGCTTAAAAAGGCATGTTTTGAGTTTGAAGGTTCCTGTTCTCATCTTCCCAGTTTCCTGGGTCATTGTACTCATAGAGTTGGGTAGGACTTTCTCATTTGATCCCCAAAATCTGTTGACACTTTCCCTCAAATTCCAGCAATATCTAAGACAAAAAAGACATATAAACTACTATGCCTGAGCAGAAGTTAATTTGGAGTACGTATTTGTCTTCATTTGACATAAACCACCTGTACTGTGGACCTACAGTAGCCTCAAGTCATAGTCCACTGAAACTCTGAATTAACAATAGGACATTGGAAACAGCCATTAATTATTACATAAATGAGTGGTAACTTGAGTAGATAACTTCAGCAAATGTGTATTCAAAACAATTTTAAAATCATTATATCTGTAGCAATAGGTCCGAATTTGTACCTTCATAATAAGCATAAGAAGTTCTGAACTTAGAGACCAGGACAACTGAATAATAATTGGTAACTATTTAGGTGAGTTTAGAGAGGGAGGGAGTAGATGGAAGAAGAGTACTGTTCTCTTCTGAGATTTGATCCAACCTCTGGATCCAGACACTTTTATCCTAATATATAAAAACCCTCGGTCCATCACATCCACAATGACCAGAGGCTCGACCTAATGCCCAGGCTGCGTGTGTAGCGGGCTCTGGTGGGTGGGGACTTGTGGCAGTGGACACGGGGATGGGGGAGGTGGGGCCAGTGCTCACACTCACAACTGCACACATGCACAGACACACACAGCGCCCACCAGCTCACAGCCTTTTCTTCCTTTCTTTCCCTCCCTCCCAGCTTGCTCTCAGAGCCTCTCTCAGAATGAGGCCCCAGGGCAGGCAGAGGGTGGAGCTTCCCCCACTGGCCCCACCTCTTCCCAGCCAGGCAAGAGGAAGAGGAAGACAGGGAGGCAGGGAGTCCTGGAGGACTACTGAGAAAGACAAAGAGAGATAGAGACTGGGAGAGACTGGGATGGAGAGATGGAAACAAAATAGCAATATTGAAATATTTCCTCTAATTAATTCCCTTTTAATGTGCACAAATTTCATGCATCGGGCCACTAGTATAAAGATAAAATATGTTAAAAAATTTATGCATCAAAACTTAAAATTGCCAGAAATTATGTTCTGATAATTCCCCATAGGTTTATTACTATCTTTTATCAATGCTAGACATAGAATTCTCAAGAAATATTTCTAGGGCATTTGCAGGTATGAAAGGTATGAAGTACTGTCCTTGGGCTAAAATTAGGATGAGCTGAGATGACCCTTCCCCCCACCACTGCAGCTTTGAAATGCCCTAGCTTCCTAACAATAGAGCAAAGTAGTTGTACAAAAAGTTTTATGCTGATATTCTTTCACATATTAGTATGAATGCAAATATTATGAGATTTCAGACTCCTAATCACTAAGAAAATAAAAACCATACTAATGCCCTCAATTATAAGTCACTTAACAATATTACTTACCGTAAGAATTTAGTTTTCCTTGGTAAACGCCAGTTAAAAAACATAGCAATTACATGTTCTTACTGATTACTTGGTGACTCTATTTCTAAAGTTTGTATGACTTTCCCTCTGATTTTATAACCAAAATAATCTCTTCACCCTATAATTACTTGCTATGTAAATACCTGTCAATAGATGATTGACTCTGGCCATATCCATTTAATTAAAAGGTCAATGCCGGCACATAAATACTCTTTTATTTAAAGATAATATTTGTGCCTATAACCACACAGGTAGCTTAGTATCCAAGACAAATTTATTTTTTGCCCTGCACACTGAGATACACAATGTGAATTTGATGTCACAGTCATGTACCATCAAATTCCCCACATGGCAATTATAAGTGGTAGGCCATTTATAGATAATAATAATACATAATAAATACACATAGAAATGTTGTGTAAAGTTATTAATCACGTATGAATTCATTGAATTATTGCATACATTAGGTAATAATAAGGAGAGTGACAGAATGGTTCCAGAGATTTTGTTTAGTTGCCCAAATGTACAAAACTACATGTTCTCATAATTCTCCTCCTTTGAGCACAACAGAGAAAATAGGAAGCAGAGATGAATCAGACTTACAAAATGTATTCCTCTGTTCCTAGAATCTGTGGGGATAGCAGGGTGAAATGGAGCAGAAAGACAGAGGAGGTCAGATGGGCTATGTGACAGGAGTAAAGAGCAGGCTAATTGAATTTGCAAATGATATGAAATTGGGAGTTGTCAGGAGCAGAGGGGAAGACACAGTCTGTGAGTGTTAGTAGATGACTTACTTAAGTTTCAGTAAGTTGACATTCTGGAACTTCGAACATTTACACTTTGCATACTTTGGCTCTGCTTTGTTCTTTGCCATAGGATTTATTAGTTGCTGTCTTTGAAAAGAGCCAATGATTATTCCATCGTCTATTCAACAAATATGTACCCAAAATGTTCCAGCCCTTTTGCACCCCAAAGAAGGACACAGAGATTAAAATAAATATAATCATTATTTGTATAGCTTTCCTGGCTTAAAAAGAAACACTTGCCCTGGAATGTTTTAGTTAAGTGTAGGACACATGGCGATTGGAGTTATTTGGCTGTTAACCTAGCTCTTAATTTACATTTTTTTTTTTAACAAAAATCAAGTTAGAATTGAATCTGAAGGAGAATGCCATAGACAGATTTGCAGAGCAAAAGCACCCTTTATCTAGGCTATATCAAAGGGATGGAAAATAGTGCCATTTTTGGTGAGTTGGTCGTTGGAAACTGTGTCATCCCTGTCACCATTACTTAGGATGAAGAAATAACATTTTACACCTCAAAGGGTTTGGCCTCCTTTGCTATATATGAAATGTCTCTGTATTACCTTAATGGAATGCAGCTTCATTTTTCAGTAATGCAAGGTGCCTGACCGTCAGTCCTGAAAGGAGGAGCCCCTAACCTGAAACGCCCATGAATGAAAGGTGGCGGGAGCCGAGGCTCTCCCCCTCACCCTCAGTAACCTTCTCTTGCTTCACCTCTTTCCATTGAGCTCTAGGAGCTCTAAACGAATGCGCTGGGAATGAATATAGACTTCATAGTATAATACGGAGAAATGTGGGTCATGAAAATTTCAGGCCTGATAGAAATAGTTAATGCTCATTTGTGCAATGACCTATGTTGTTTAATTTATTTATAACTTCTAAATGTTATAACATTCTTTTAAAACTTATCTCCTGTCAGTTTTCTTACAGTGCCCCAGGGAAAATTTTAAACTTGAAAGTTCCAACAGTTCGGATTTATCAAAGTGAAAGTATTTCTCAGATTCTCTCTTCACTGGGTTTCATGGATTTTTATATTAGAGAGTTAATGTAACTAAAAAAAAATCTTTCCGTTAAAAAAAAAAAATCACCTCTAGGCTGAGACCATATTTGGAGAGATTTTGCTCCAAAGCAATTTTGAGGCTATTTACATAAGAGGAGGAAACTGGAATTTATAACTGAAATTATTTAAATGACAAAATTTGCTAAACTTGATGTTATGATAATGACTGATGAATATACACATTTTCTAAAGGAAATCAGATAAACTCTCCTCTGGTTAAAACTCTACTTTATAAAGCAAACAGACTTGTTTTAAGGTGTTATTTTTAAAGTGTTCTACAGAATGTGCACTCTCAACCATTAAAAAAATGTTTATTCTTAATAGCAGTAACTGATAAAATTGGTTAAGCGGAGCAAACTGTTTCATAATCAATTTGCCACTATTGTAGCACTCAGAGCCAACATAGAAAATACTGTGGAGAGATCATCTCCCAGTACTTAGAAAAAAGTACTTTTTGCATACTGAATCACCTATACGTCCATGGGTTTAATGTGTGCCTTTAATAGATCTATACATGCCTTATAGCTATAAATTCTTTCAAGTTCAACAGCAGGCCTAACTAAGTGCCTTGAAACCTAGAAATGTAGCCAAATGTAGAAATGATTAAGACTCAGAGTTTAGTAAATCATGCTGCCATACTTTCTCATACACCCATATATATGGGCATCTAAATTACCACTCACTGATTACTATTTAATTAAATAAGAAAAGTGCAGGTAAATTGCTCCTGTCACTGTATAGGCTGTGGACAAGTTCAGTAACTGTCACTCAGCTAAACCAGTCCCAAAATGATTAGGTAGCTGAAGGCTATACAGAATATGTCATTTCTTTCAAAACAAACCAAGAAGTTTTTCGGGGGAGGGCGTTATTATATTTATTGTGCATTTCTCTCCGTGTGTAATTGTGTGATTTGGTTATTTTGAGACAACAGCTTGGTGTGAAAATCACACTATGCAGCAGTTTTAGTCCACCCACATTGAGTGGCATTTTGCATTGTTCATATTCATATTTACGACATTTTAAAACATAAGCAAGTCATTTAAGACATTTGAAAACATAAGCCTGCAGTAC
The DNA here is from genome assembly GCF_964212035.1 of Myotis nattereri. NCBI lineage: Eukaryota > Metazoa > Chordata > Mammalia > Chiroptera > Vespertilionidae > Myotis > Myotis nattereri. Next base: position 49,779,595 of record NC_138079.1, on the reverse strand, counting down.
AGGCTACTTTGCTAATGATGAAGAACGTGTTTTCTCACTGAAATGCTGGTCCATGCTGTTTCCTCGCCCTCTGCTCCCACCTGTGTCCTCTGCACTTCTGTCCACCTACCGGCTTTGCTCTGAGCTCCTTCTTCCCTTGCACTTGGTCCACTGTGGCTACTGCTCTGGGTCCTAGTCTTAGGAGGCCTCACTGTGACGGTCTTTCCACTGACTTCTCCCAAGGTAGACAGAGTCCATTGGGCTGACTCAGGAGACAAGCTTAGTTGGAGCCCCAACTGATGACAATTAATGACCTCTTGGGCACTTGGGACCCCAGAATTTCCGCTCAAAAATGTCTGTGATCACTGCCTGAGTCTGTGCTGAAGGATTCTCCAGATCCTTTCTCCTGAGGGTGCCAGTGCACTTTTCCAGAGGAGGAGAAGGAGGTGGATGTTGTGTCAAATGAACATGAAGATCTCAGTGGTGGTTGGCTGCCCAGGGGCCTCAACAGAACTTATATCTGGCCATAAAAGGGATGAACCTGGTGTCACTTACCCAGGAAAGGTAAGTGTTCCTGCCCTCCCTGGTAAGGTCAAATGCCTTTATTATTTTCACTAGGGGCCTGGTGTAGGGATTCGTGCACTAGTGGAGTCCCTCAGGTAGGCCTGTGGGGATCGGGCCGGAACTGGCTCTCCAACATCCCCCAAGGGGTCCCGAATTGCGAGAGGGCGCAGGCCAGGCTGAAGGACCCTACCGGTGCACAATCGGAGCCGCACAATCGGGGCCGGGGAGGGACTGTGGGAGGGCTCCAGGGCATGTCCGGCCCATCTCACCCAGTCCCTAATGGCCAGACCCCAGCAGCAAGCTAACCTGCTGGTCGGAGTATCTGCCCCCTGGTGGTCAGTGCACATTATAGTGAGTGGTCAAATGGTAAAACAAACAGTTGGACACTTAGCATATCAGGCTTTTTTTTTTATATATATACATAGGATAGGCTAACAGATCATTGCATGGCAGTCCTTGAACATTTGTGATTTTTACATTTATTTGTGAAGTTATGTGCTTGATGTTCACCTTGCTATAAGTTTGTGGCCTCAATTAAGCATGAAAATGGGTTTGATTATGTTCAATATTGTATCCTCTTGTCAAATACATCGGCAAGCTCATAGTAGGTGTCTAATCAATATTTGTAATGAATGAAGAAGAACTTTCTCACTATATAACATTCTTCTGAAGACTGAAAAGCCAATGACCTGTGTGAGCACAGGAGGCTTGATATATGTTTGGCAGATAGTTAGGGAAAGTGTTTTAGCTAAGGTTTGGCCAGTCACATTGATAATCAGTTTGAGTGAACATTACCTGACTGGCATAGGTCTGCTACTAATTATTTGGTAGTCATAACTATTTTGATTTGCAAAACTATTTAACTCTGCCTTACTGATATATCAGTATATTCAACTAACAAGTCCAGAGCAGTTAATTGGCTTTAGGCACAATGGATATAGGAATTCAAATGGTAAAGTAAGTTATTTGTCTCTTTCCATCTCTGAAAACTGTGTTGGTTTTGAACTCTGGCAAGCTCTTTACCTGACAATTGTCCTAAAAGTTCTAGGTCTGAATCTCACAGGTCAAGTCTGGCTGACATGTGCAACCTTAAACTACAGAGGTCAGATCATCGCAACATAGGAATTGAAAAATGAAGGTGAAGTGTGTTCCTTAATAGAAAATTAAGGTGCTATTACTGTGATAAAAATACTGAGCAGGTAACACCACAGATACCTATCTACTATAACTATCAATAGACTCTGCAGAACAGAGATTCTCAATCTTAGATGAGTTGATTTAATGACTTACAGTCAATTTCTGCTGGCTTATCAGTTTATCACACTAGAAAGAGAAAGAGCAAAACACAGCTTTGCCTTCTAAGCCTGCTTCCTGAAGGACTCTGCTTAAATATCCCAGGTTCTGCTCTCAGAGTGGCCCTTCATCACTTCCTCTGGGGGGAATAGGAGGGAGTGGGATTACTGGCCCCAAGTTTCAGCCCAGTCCCACTCTCCTGACGTCTGTTGGTTGTTGGCCAAAATCCAGAGTTAAGGCAAGCTGAGAAGAGCAGAAGGAAAGAATATGGAACAAGGAGAATGTGTGTTATAGTGGAGCATACAGAATATGATGCTTTTGAGACCAATAAACCACTTCTGTAGATAATTCCTAAAGACAAAATGCACTTAGTGTTATGGAAAAATACAGAATTATTTGAATAAGTGTTACTTCCCTAGAGGACTACTCTGAAAAGTCAAACTAATTTTTGGTATGTTTGTTTAGAATAGGGAAGTGCTTGAGAGATTCCCTGGCTCTCTGAGTCTGGTTTCCTGAGTTCAAACTGAAGCTCTGCCCTGCACTAATCTTGTGACCTAAGTCAAGCTTTTTAATCTCTCTCTCCTTCACAGTCCGTATCTGTTATGTGGGAATATTAATAGAATCTACATAACAGAGTTGTGATGATAAGTAAATGAGTTGATATAAGTAAAGTTTTAAATTACAGATGGACACATAGCAATTCTTTAAAAGTTGGCATAGCTATTAGAATGCACTTGTAAACAAAATAGTTTGTCTATATTAGCTACTAGATTATTAAGATGAGTCTCAATATTTTTTAGGCATGTGTCATAAACAACCCATAAAAGTTTTTTAAATGATTAATAAAAGCTAGGGAAAAATAAAATAAGTGGTACTGACTGCAGTCCGTGTTATGGGATTTTGTAAGCTAAATGTGAACTATGCCCTGCAACAAGAAGCTAGATTTGTGCCTTCAGGACACAGACCAGCTCTGTGTGTGTAAAGGTTCAACCACCCTTCAGTCTAAGCTTTGAAAGCCTTGGCCACTGTGAAATAGCAACGTGGCAAGGGATCAAAGGATAAAAATGTCAGTGCCAATAAGGATCATTTCATGGATTTTAAAGGCTGGTATTACTTGTGTAACAATTAGTGTGCAGAAGACAGCCACAAGTACTGACAAGATGGTAGCTAAAGAAAACAGAGTGACTTTGTAATGGAAATCAGCATATAGATCAAGAATATCCACACATTCTGCTATTTATTAGTTTTACACATTCATTCATTCATTCATTCAACACATAGTCATTGAATACTTAAAATATAATAGTATGCCAGTGCTTCATATATATAATTGTGAAGGATCAAAAAAGGCTTTATAGAAGTTGTCACTAGGCAGAAAGAAGCATTTCAGTGGGCTAACAGAATGAAAAAAGCCAAAGACTCACCTTTGAGTATTTTTGTTGGGCAAATTCTTGAGTATGAATGAAACACAGTATGTGAAGCACATTAAGATTGGTCAAATGAAGCCCAGCCAGCACAGCTCAGTGGTTGAGCATTGACCTATGAACCAGGAGGTAATGGTTCAATTCCCTGTCCCAGGGCACATGCCAGTGTTGCGGGCTCAATCCCTAGTGGTGGGTTGGGGGGGGGCAGGCATGCAGGAAGCAGATGATCAATGATTCTCTCTCATCATTGATGTTTCTATCTCTCTCTCCCTCTCTGAAATCAATAAAAAATATTTTTTAAAAAAAGATTGGCCAACTGGAAAGACAGAAGGAAATATGGCCACAAACCATATCCCTGGATCAACTTTCTGAAATATTCACCTGCTGATCTAGGTTTTCTTCCAAATGGTCTCTTCCAAAATGTTGTTTGCAAAAACCTCCCCTAGTTTCCTCTCCTATTCTAATAAATTATATGATCCTAAATGAAACAATCCTCTAATTTTTAGGATTAAAATTTGAGAGATATACTAATGAATTTATAAACACGCTAAATTACTAAATAATATTAAATACGCAAGAAACCTTAATTTATACAAACACTAAAGGGTTTTACATTTTAGCTATTCCTATGCAATCTGGGCACTAGTCAGGAGAATTACCTTTTATTATGCCTGTAACTCCAATGGGGGTGAAGGTCACCATGCTCCAGTTAAAATTAGCCTGTCCCTACAAGTCTGTGGAAAATCCAGTGTGCTTCCAGGAAAATTAGGTTATTCCTAGGGGATTTACATTGTCTGACTCCAAGCTTCTGCTAGGTTAGTGCAGTTATGGAGTCTTTCTCTCCTCCAGAGCTGAGATCATCCGTGTTTGTTATGTCCATACTCACAAATACCACCTAGAATCTTGCGTGTCTTGCAGCCTTTGCTAAAGCTTTTGAGAGATGTTAAAGGTTCATAAGTTCTGTTTTAATTCTGGAAAGAAATTTACTTTCCTGATATAAAGTACGTAGGGATAAACAATTTGGTTCCTGGGTTCAAGGTTGGGAAAAACTTAAAACCTGATTAACTCTTCAAAATAGTATTTAGTGACTTAGATTGGAAAGTCATTCAGAGAAACTGATAACAAAAAGTATAATTTGCTTTCTCTTAGTATTTTTTTAAAAATATATTTTATTGATTTTTTTTACAGAGAGAAAGGGAGAGGGATAGAGAGTTAGAAACATCGATGAGAGAGAAACATCGATCAGCTGCCTCCTGCACACTCCCTACTGGGGATGTGCCCGCAACCAAGGTACATGCCCTTGACCGGACTGGAACCTGGGACCCTTGAGTCTGCAGGCTGACGCTCTATCCACTGAGCCAAACGGGTTAGGGCTTTCTCTTAGTATTTTGGTTGCTATGTGATAGCTCATATAATAGCACCTACACAAAAATGCTAATTATCATCTAGTTTTTGACATTTAAATTCTTCTTTTAGAATTGGTTTGTGAGTAACATGACCAGATTCCACAATCTACAAAGTGATTTTGTTTCAGAGTCATATAATTTTAACATTGTTTTCTAAATATCAGGGTATTTTTTTTTTAATTTGTCTAATAGCCCACAAATCACTGGTGATGGATGAAAGATCTTTTGTAGGCAATTAGAATTAAAATTGTTTTCTCATCATACGAACATCACTTAACTATTGTTTTAATGAGCTTCTAGAGGAAAAATATTAAAAAGGATATTCTGGTCCTTTTGGAAGGACAGGGGAAAGTAAAATGGCTTACTTGCCTATTGCCTCAAATGTGTAATGAATCAATTATAGATTCTGGTTATCTGTGAGTAAGTGCTGACATGGTTCTTCCATATATTTATTACTCAAATTATTTTCTGATCTATAATCTGATTTTAAATTGCATTCTTATGATCTTCTTCTATTAGTCGTCATCTATAGTTATTAATGCAAGGATGTGGCATGTTTTTGTTAAACTGGCACAGTATGAAGTGTGAATTTTGTGATGTATTTTAAACTCCATGTTCATGAATTGTTTTCTTCTGAGTGGGTGTATCACAGCTATATAAAGACATGTTATGTTTCAAGGTCTGTCTCAGTTTGAAATATATATGTTTATTTACAAAGTATAAATAAGAAACAAAATGAGGAAAATTAAATTTGAAGAGCCTAATATTTCAAAAGCTTTGAGGGTTATTTAAAAGAATTAATTTTGAGGAGAGACTAATCAGTGGAACAAAGATGAAACAAAACTATTGGCTTAATTCTAATGAAAAGTAATAGTGTGGAGGAAAACTGTGACCAAGTGAGGAGGCAGAACCAGCAACAAAGCACTGTCATGTAGAAGGTCTTGAGGGGGCCTTTTGTGTTCCTAGGGATGTCACTGCTTCTTAAGTTTTATGCTTCATGACAAGTCTGGTTTTAAAGTAGATTAGTTGCTAATCAATTATTAACCAAGTGATTAATTTGGGATTTGAATGGATTAATCTACTACTTCATCAAACTTGGTCAAAAGAACCCAGAAATTTAACATGCTGTATGTTAATACTACATTCTCACTTTTGTTTGCATAAAATGTCATACAGGATAAAATTGGGACTAATATATACTCGATCGGTTCAGAAAAACATATTTGATATATACATACAGCAAGTTTCCAATTCAGATGTAGAACTCTTCTATCACCCTCCAAAATGACTTATGCCCCTTTATAGTAAATATTTCTGCACACTGTAATCCCTGACAATCACTGATATCTCTTTTCTCTAATTTTGCTTTTTCTGATATTAAAATTAATGGCACAGTATACTTTGTATACTTTTGGGTCATTAGCATAGATGTTTGATACCCAACAATGTCATTGCTTAAATCAAGTGTACATTCCTTTTTATTGGTGAGTGAGAGTTCCTCTTATGAATGTGCGACAGTTTGTTTAAACTTTTACCAGTTGGAGGACAATTTTTGGCATTCATGAATAAAGCCACTGTAAAATTTCACCTACGAGTTTTTGTGTGAACATATATTTTCACATCTCTTGACTCAATACCCGACCATGCGTCCTATGATGAGTGTATGTACAGTTTTATATGAAACTGCCAAATTGTTCTGTGAAGTATTTGTATGATGTTTTATTTATATCAGTTCGGTACAATTTCTCGTTGCTCTGCATCATTGCAAATTGCACTTGTTCTTAGCTTTTGTTTGATCATTTAAAACCGTGTGAGTGGTAATTCATATTAGTTTGTATTGCTGCATGACAGATTACCACAGACTTAGATCTTAAAGCAATATACATTTATTATCGCAACACCCCTGTGCCTCAGGAGACCAGGCGCAAGTTAGCGGGGTCGGCTTGCTCAAGGTCTCAGCAGACTGGAATCAAAGTGTCAGTAAGGTGGCAGCCTCCCTTGAGACTCAGGGTCTTTTCCAAGCAAATTCAGATTTTTGCATTGTGGGGTTGATGTCTGTTTTCTTATTGCCGTTGGCCTGAGGTCTCACTCAGCTCCTAGAGGTCTCCCAGTCACTGGCACTCTCATAATATGGCAGCTTACTTCTTCTTTAAAGCCAGCAGCAGCATGTCTCTGATGTCCTCTGTTTCTGACTACTAACCCCTCTTTTAAGAGTTCATCTTTTTGCGTTTTGGGGGTGTATACCCAGTAGAGGGATTGCTGGGGCATATGGTAGCTCTATTCTGAATTTTTTGAGGAGTTGCCAGTCTGCATTCCCACCAGGGTTCCTTTTTCTCCTTGACCTCTCCAACCCCTGTTATTACTTGTCTTGTGGCTAATAGCCACTCTAACAGGTGTGAGATGGTATCGCATTGTAGTTTTGATTTGCATTTCCCTAATTGCAAGTGAGGTTGAACATCTTTTCATACATCTATTAGAGGTTTGTATGTCTTGTTGGGAGAGGTGTCTGTTCAGGTCCTCTGCCCATTTTTTGATTGGACTGATTGTTTGTTTGGTATTGAGTTTTATGAGTTCTTTACCAGAGGGACCTGAATGGGTAGGGAAGGTAGCATAGGGTAAACGGTGATGAAAGGGGACTTGATTTGGGTGATGAACACACAATACAATATACAGATGATGTGTTATAAAAGTGTGTTCTTGAAACCTATAAAATTTTACTCACCAATGTCACCCAAATGAATTCAATAAAAAAGAATCCTTCTTAGTCATTTTTATTTTAATTTGCATTTCCCTGTGACTAATTATGTTGGGAAATTTTTAATATACTTTTTTGCTAACTTTATTTCCTTTCCAGTGAAGTTTTTGTTGAAATAGCTTGCCCATTTTTAAATTAGTTTATTTGTTTTCTTATAATCGAGTTTGGGGAGGTTTTAAAATACATTTCAACACAAGTTCTTTAGTAGGTAAGTGTTTTTCAAGTATTTCCTCCCATCTGTGCCTTGTCTTTATATCTTCTTAATATTATATTTTGAAGAGCAAAGTTTTTAATTTTACTAAGGTCCATTTTATCATAATCTTTCTCTCATGGTTCTTGCTTATAGTTTAATATTTGAGAAACGTTTGCCTAACTCAAGTTCACAAGGATTTTTCTCCTATGCTTTACTGAAAGTTTTCTAGTTTTAGATTTTACCTTTAGGTCTATGATTAACTTTTAGTTAATTTTGTTTAGGGTACAAGTTATAACTTGAAATTAATTATTGTGATTATGAATGTCCAGCAGCTCCAGCCTCTCTTGTAAAGACCATCTATTCTCCATAGCCTTTACAACTTTGTCAAAAATCAATTCACCATATATGTGTGGGTCTATTTCTGGACTCTCTATTCTTCACAATTGATTTATGTTTCTACTCTTTCTCCAATATAACACTAGCTTGATTACTGCAGTTCAAAAGTAACTCTTAAAGTCAGATGATACAAACTTTCCAACTTTATATTTCATTTTCATACTTTAATTGTCTTTCAATATTAAATGTGATATTACCTGTAAGTTTTATTTTTCTAGGTGCCCTTTAGTAAATTGAGGGAGTTCCCTTTCTATTCCTAGTTTGCTGAGAGTTTTTATTATGAACAGATATTGTATTTTGTCAAATGATTCTTCTGCATTAATTGAAATTATCTACGCTTTTTTTCTCTGTATGATTAAATTGTATTAACATTTTTATATATTGCTGGATTCAGTTTTTTTAATTTTTGCATCAATGTTTATGAGAGATATTGAATTGTAGGTTTGTTTGTTTCCTTGTAATGGTACTGGTTTCAGGGTAATGCCATCCTCATAAAATATGTTGGGAACGTTCTCTTAGATTTTATTTAAATTTTTATATTGAATTGATGTTTGTTAGAAGATTTTAAACTGCAACTGCAATCAGTTTAGTAGATATAAGACTATTTAGGTTATCTGTTTTTCCTGAGTGAGCTTAAGTGGTTTGGATCTTTCAAAAACTTTGTCCATTTCATCTGTTAACAAAATTTATGGGCATGAAGTCCATAGGATTTATTTATTATTTTTGTATCTGTGATTTCTTTAGTGATCTAATTTCTCTTTTACCTGATATTGCTATTTGGTTTTAATGGTTTTCTCTATTGTATTTTATTTACAAAATCATTGTTTTATGCCCTTATCTTTATTATTTCCTTCCATCTGTCTACTTATGTTTTTATTTCTTCTTTTTTTAGTTTATTAACATGGAAACTTTAATTTTAGACTTATGTGGGTTTTTTTTTCTAAAATTAGCATTTAATACTATAGATTTTTCTTAAAGTATGGAGTTAGCTACATCCCAGTAATTTTGAGATGTTGTGTTTTTATTTCCACTCAATGTCAAATACTTTAAAAACTTCTTTAAGCTCCTTCTTAGCTCACACGTTATGTAGAAGTGTGTTGTGTAATTTTCAAATACTTAGGTATTTTTCACATTTATTTTTGTTATTAGTTCCTAGTTAAATTCTGTTGTGATCAGATAATGTACTCTGTGTGATTTGTAATGAGCATTTCTGCCTAGAAATAGGCCTGAACGTCCTTCTCCTTGGCTGTCAGAGGGAGAGCAGGAGTCAGTCTGGTCAGAGGTTAGATGGGTTTACCTGGCGCCATTGCTTTGATTACCTTCAGTGTCCCCTCTAACTTCAGATTTCTCCAGCACAACCTTGTTCTTAGGGTGGGACTGGTTTGCCAGAGGGTTTTCTCACTGTTTCTCAATCAGTATTAGGCTTTCTCTCTATGCCTACACCTCAAAGAGGGTCTCTCATCATGGTCTTGAATTTCTGCAGAGGTGAACGTACTGCTGTCGTTCCTCTGTGCTTGCCAGCTTACTGGTGAGTGTCAGGAGGATCCTCTGTTGTCTTTATATTCTGTCAGTCCCTTAGTCCTTGGCAGGAGGTTTTCTTTGGTATTCTGCCCATCCCTCAGAGGTAGGAGACTTCTAATGGTCTGGCCCTGCTACGGTTTCTTGACTCTCCCTTAGGAGTGAATTGATTCTCCCCTTCTCCCCCCAGTCACATTGGGTCTCTACCTGCAGCCTGGAGTGACAGGGGTTGTCTTTCTCACAACCTTAAGCTCTTTATCCATAGGGGAGAGGATCTGTACAGGGTTTCTGCCTTCTACACTGAGGGCCCGGATTGTATTGTGAGGGAGGCTTTCTCCAGGCTTCCTCTCTGTGTCCAACATCTCTGTGGAACCTTGTGAAGATTCTTGGACAAGAGCCTTTGAACTGATGGAGAGGCACCTGTGAGTGGATGTAGAAACCCTCTGTTTTCAGCCCCCAGGGTTTCTCATGTCAGCCCACACTTTAGCAATGGTTAAAGTTTTCAGCTGAATTCTCCTTGCCTGCCCCATCTCCTCTCCTGCTTTTCTTCCAGTGGGTCAGTGTTTGAGACTCAAAGCTCCTTGGAAGCTCCTGTCTTTCTTTAGATTTCAGGCTAGTTAATTGTCATTCAATTTTACCAACCTCATAGGTGCAAGAAAAGCTGTCATTTTGTCTTCTTTTATATTGGTAGGCTGGAAGCAACACTCCTTTCTGTTTTCTATATTTTAGGGAGAGGACAGATGTTAACTAAAACATTTTGAAATATTTTATACACATTGACATTAACATTATCATATATTTAAGGTCCATAGATGAGAAAGCAATGGACAGTGGCTTGTATATCTAGGGGTAGGTGCCAAGGCTGCCACTATAGTCTGCACTTTACAGATGAAGTAATTGAGCTTGCAGGGGGAGCGGGGAGGGGAGAGAAGGTGGTATCCAATTCTCTCAAAGTCACACAGCTAGTCATGACAGAGCTGGACTTGTCACCAGGCTGGACACGAAAGCGTGTGTCCTTGACCTCCATAAGTTAGAGTCTTACATATAAAAATGCTCACTCACACCCTGCACACCCACAGAGACTATTCATTGGAATAGAAACAGATTTTTAAAGATGAATTATCAAAGCATCCACCTCTTCCCTGATGGGATTGTTCTTAATCTTTTTATTACTGGCATTTAGCAGAGTTCTTCATAAATGTTTTCTGAATTACTAAGTAGGTACAGGAATAAATTAGTTTCAGGAATTTAAAGTAAAAAATCACTAATACTTAAGTATTTCACTGGGTCTGGTTGCACACAGGATCCCAGTATTTTCATAGTAAAACATGGTACTTGCTGATAGCATTTATTTTTAGATAACTTGTATATTTTCTGTGAACTTTATTTTCAGGAAAAGTGACATGATCTCAGTTAAACAGAAAGCAGACTGAGAAATTTACAGGAATGATGAAATTATGATTCCAAACACTCTCAGCTAGTTTTTCAACACAACTAACTTCATGTAATAAACTCTGATTCCCCAGGTTCATTGACGAGAGTTGAAGGACCACATTCTAGGAAAACAAACCCAAAAAGTGGGAAGAATATAATTCCATAGAGATAGTAATTGCAAAGGAATAGAGAGAAAAAACAACAACAAAGTAATGGATAACATCTGAGCTTTGGAAAGTATTCCGGGGCCAGGGTTGGGGGTTGGAGGTGGAGGTTTCTTTACCTTTTCTGAAATAGATTCAATAAGATTATCTTATTTAAAAACTTTCCTCACACAGATCAGATGTTATCTTTTCTATGCACAATAGCTCAAGGTGGGTTCCTATGTGTGGGTGGTTTCTGACTTAAAAATCTAGTCTTTAAAGCTAGGTGTGTATTGACTATTAATGTGCACATGTATATGGACATCCATGGAGCATCATACAAACATTTGAGATCATCGTGATTATAAACAAACACTTAGATATTCTACTTGTTTTTAAGCAATCCTCAGAATAAACAAGAATTATTTTTGAATGTATGCTCTCAATTCTTTTTAAAATTTTTATTGAATTTAATGGGGTGACATTGGATAGTAAAATTATATAGCTTAAAAGCCTGATGCTCTACTGACTGAGCTACCCAGGCTCCCACTAAAATTATATTTCTCCATAGTGATTCCTTTGTCAAATCCATCTTAGACTTGTGACATTAGATGTTACCCACAGCTCCTGTCTCAATTCTTGCTTTGCCCATCCTGGGGAAAGGTATTATATATTTTTGCAGTTTTTTTTCCTTCCAGATTATTTAATATTCAGGTGAAATTAATTTATACTCAAAAGCAATTTTTCTGTTAGAAAAAAAAATCCTTCTAGGAATTCTAGAAGCAAATCTTTCAATTGGGCTATAACACAATATGGATAAAACCAAATTAGAAAATTCCTGAAAAAGACTTCAAGAAATTCTACAATTCCCTCTTTTGTTTTGGTTGTGTTTAATATAGTTACTCACTCATATGAAATTGAGAATTTGAAGATAAAAATATCAGAAAACAAATTAGATGGTTTGATCTTCTAATAAAGTAATACAATAGTACTTAGTAAATGATTATATCAGAAAACTATGCTTTGGAGATGTTTGCTAAGCCAGGCCACATATCACATAAAGAAATTTTAGTTAAGCCCTGTGATCTGGGCCAATATAAAATATCCAAGCACATAACCAGGTTAGATATTCAGGGATTTAAAGAACCAGGAATTATCCTCCAGGTTTTGTATTACCTTAGGAAAGTCACCACACATATTTTATTCTCTAGTTCTCCTCTTCTAGTTGACTGACATATAATAAAAGCATAATTAATAAAATATTCTTACATAAAATATCATTTGAAAATATAATATATTTGAAAATCATATTACAAGTTAGCAACACTGTGGAGTTAAATTTTCAATTTAGGTCTACTAAAAGAGATTTCTGAATACTTTTTCTTTAGGTACTTTAAACGATTAGAAGTTGACCTCCAGAGACTAGACATGCAAATTATCTAGAAGTCTGGAAACATTAGAAAGGCTAAAGCAGGAAGAAATGCTCCAGGGGGGTGAAAGAAATTGAAATGGAAGCCAGTACCTCATTGTATACTTTCTTCATAGAAAGGTTGTACTCTAAATCAGTCTAGAAGTTATTAAAGTTAGTGTCTATTGAGTATTCACTAAGTCCCAGATACTAGCCTAACCACTCTCATTGGCTAATATTTTTTTATCTTTTTAACAAGCTTAGGAGAAAGTTAATATTATCCAGATATCAAAGGTGAGAAAAGTGAGGCACAGAGAAGTTAAGTTCCTTGAGTTCAAGTATTGTAAGTGGTGGATCCAGGTAGGGACCTTGTTAAAAATCCACATTTGAAATTCAAAACTCTTTGCAATCCCAAATTAGGAAGGCCATATGTTTATAAATAAAAGAAATGAGATTTGTAATGAATGTGGATTTTATACAGTAGTAGATTCATTATATCTAGAGATATATTTAATTTATTTAAATTATATCTTTAAGGTTTATTTTACTTTTACTGATATTTGTTTTTAGAGTTATAAGCTTAGATACCCCTAATGATCACTCATATTTGATCAATATACAGTTCTTGGTTAAATAGCCATGTTGCTGAAATATTATTAGTAAATAAATTGTTGATTGACCAAATGAAAATTAAATGTTTTACACTATGTTAGTCTCTAGAGGAAGGTCTTCATATGTATCAATAAAGAAAATGTCTTATCCTATATAATAAAAGGGTAATATGCAAATTTACCCTAACAGCAGAAAGACTGGGAATGACTTGTCACTATGACACACACTGACCACCAGGGAGCAGACGCTCAATGCAGGAGATGCCCCCTGGTGGTCCGTGCGCTCCCAGAGGGGGAGCTCTGCTCAGCCACAAGCCAGGATGACAGCTGCCAGCACAGCGGTGGTGGTGGGAGCCTCTCCTGCCTCCTCAGCAGTGCTAAGGATGTCCGACTGCAGCTTAGGCCTGTTCCCCGCTGGCAAATGGACATCCCCCGAGGGCTGCCAGGCTGCCAGAGGGATGCCTGACTGCCAGCTTAGGCCCGATCCCTCGGGAGTGAGCCTAAGCCAGCAAGTGGACATCCCCCGAGGGATCCCAGACTACAAGAGGGCACAGATGGGGCTGAGGGACTGCCTCCCCAAGTGCAGAAATTTTTGTGCACTGGGCCTCTAGTTCAATTATAAATTGTCAACTAGTATAATTGAGACAGGGTCAAAATGTTTCTGGAGTTACATTCTTTCATAACTGCAACCAATCTTTAAACCTAATCTCATCATGAAGCCAAAAAAATATGCTAAAATCTTTGTGGTTCATTTGATTTGCTGACTCTTTGGCCCTCTGCAAGTTTTATAACCAGTAGCAAATCTTATGGCTTCTTTTTAAGGCCAAACCTCATTCTGATAAAATGCCATTGTTGGGTCATTTCTATGGAAAAATGTGTTCTACTGGTCAACCAACTAATTTTATGTTTTTTATTTTTTCCAACACCCTTTAATCCCTCCTATGCCCTCTTCCACCTCTACCCTCCCTCCCCTCACCACCAACTCCATTCTGTTGTCTATGTCCATGCGTTCTCTCTCTTTTTCTTTTTGCTCAATCCCTCTATCCCTCCAACACCCTCCCCATCACCAGAGCTGTCTGCCTACTCTTTATCAACCAACTACTTTTAAAACAAAGTTTCTGTTGTGTCAGAGAAAGAAGTTCTGGAGATCTGCTATGTGGGATAGCTCCTATACTAACAATGCTGTATTGCATACTTAAAATTTGTCAGGAGGATATATCTTCTGTTGAGTGTTCTTATCACAAAAATAAATAGTAATAATGAAGGGGGTCAAGAGGAAACACTTTGGGATGTGTTGGATATATTTATGGCTCTGAAAATGGTGATGGTTTCACACGTGTATACTTATTCCCAAATTTATCAAGTTGTCTAGATTAAATATGTACAGCTTTTTATATGTTAATTGTATTTCCATAAAGTGGTTTTAGAAAAGAACAATATGATTACTGAAAGAGGCTTAGGATTTTTGCATTTTAAAATAATTAATTAATTAATTAATTAATTAATTTTTCTTTCTCTTAGTTCTTTTTGCCTTTAAGATATTTACTACCCGGGAAGGTTTGTCACTGTTTAAAGTGACTTAAATCTATCTCTGTCAGGTTGTGTCATGAATACAATTTGCAGTTTGGTTCATTTGTTCCATTATGCTTTTTATTTTTAGGCATTGGATGTGTTTATCTCAATGTGACTTTGTTTTGCAAGTTATGTTCAAAGATTTGCATGAACTCAAAGACCAATATTCAAAAATTAGGTTTATTTTGGATGTCTGTCTCCTATTTCTACCCCTTTCACTCTGTTATTCCTCCCCCTGAACAAAATTTCTAAGTTTACTCTTCCATTTGTTACGACAAACAATTAATGCATGTGCTTGTGTATCCTAGTATATGTGACTATAACTAGAGATGGAGGAAAAGAGAGAGAGATGTATTCATCATCTTTTTTTTTTAAGATAAATGGTAGAATAACAGAAGTTTTACTGAACAAATTCAGGGATTCTTAAAGAAATTGTTTTTCTGTTTCACTTGAGTGAATTGATTGACAGAAGTCCATCTTAGGCTGCTGCCTATCAAGTGGCAACTCATATTCTAAATAAGGAGTCAAATAAATGGTGTTTTCAAAGCCACATTCTTCCTATTTAATTTGGATCTTATAGTTTTAAATGTTAAAATATTCTATTAAAAAAAATCTTTGAGGTTAAGATGAATTCATTATTGGACAAGCTAAACTAAATGACCCACAGATAAAATGAGTAGGTCTTTGCACACTGGGAACAGGCAAAAATGTCCCTGTGGTTTGCTCTGGTACCTACTGTGTCCACAGGTACTGCTATTAATGGCTTTGAAAACAAGTTGTTCTAAAATTCTGAATCCTGGTATACAAAGAGATAAAGGAGATTAGCAGATGTTTTCAGCTACCACTCTATATAGGATATTATGTGAAGTACTTTGTAGGGGAGATGCAGGGAATGAAAGATTAGTCGTTGCCCTCAAAGAATAGTCCAGTTGAGGAGATAATATGCTCAACCAACATAAGACCACTTATCACTTAAGTGCATGTGCAAACTGTGCCATGTAAGCTGAGCACAAAAGCTTTTATCTTTCTTTATTTTCCCCCAAAGATTATAGTTTTCAGTTGATTGTTTTAATGTAAAAGACTTTTTAAAGGAAGGTTACTATAAATAGTAGTTTTCAGGAAAGTTCTCCTTAATATAGCATGCAAATGAAAAATATTAATAGAAAAACATTACTTTAGTAGAATTGAAATGAAACAAAATCAGAACAAAGCAAACATTTTATATTACTACTAGAGGCCTGGTGCACGAATTTGTGCATGGGTATGGTCCTTAGGCCTGGCCTGTGATCAGGGCCATCTTCCCCAGATGCCCACAGCCAGCCCCGCCACCTGCCCCACACCACCACCCACCCCTGGTTCCCCGTTCGCCATCAGGTAATTGGAGCCTGCTGGCTGCAGGGAGGGACCAAGAGGTAGGCCATTCCACCCGCTCCCTGGCCCTACTCCCCATCCCAGTTCACCATTTTCCATTGAGCGATCAGAGCCTGCCGGCCAGGGAAAAGAACCAAGAGGTGGTCGTATGCCTCATAGTGACTGGCCATCTGAGGCTTATCTGCACCTTGGGCCAGCCCTGGGTGGCTAGGGGGCTGAGGGGATTGGGGGACTCCAGAGGCATGTGTGCGGGGCTGTCCCGGCCTTGCTGCATGCCTGCTGCCCCAGTGGGGCTGAGGGGACTGAGCACCACCATCTTGTGGCTGTGGGTGCCACCATCTTTGAGGGCGGGGCAGTCAATTAGCATATTCACTCCTTATTGGCTGTGGGCACTGCCACCTTTGCAATGGCGTGAGGGTCAATTAGCATATTACCCTTTTATTATATAGGACTAGAGGCTTGGTGCATGACATTTGTGCACTCAGGGAGGAGAGGGTCCCCCAGACTGGCCTGTGCCCTTTTGCAGTCTGGGAGCCCTCAGGGGATGTCTGACTGATGTCTCCCTGTGGGGAGCGGGCCTAAGCTGCAGTTGGACATCCTTAGCACTACTGCGGAGGTGGGCCACTGTGCTTGCCAGCTGTCAGCTCGGCTTATGGCTGAGCAGTGCTCCCCCTGTGGGAACACACTGACCACCGGGGGCAGCTCCTTCAATGAGCGCCTATCCCCTGGTGGTCAGTAGATGTCATAGTGACTGGTCGTTCCACTGTTTGGTTGATTTGTATATTACCCTTTTATTATATAGGATTACCCTTCTTGAATGTTTGATGCAAAGGACATACATGTGGCTAGAAAGAATAGTAGTATGTGTATTGACAAGTAGAGGGTGGGAGTTGGTGGCCAGAGTTGCTAAGGGACTAGAATGTAGAGTATGAAGGGTAAGAATTCATTTAAGTGATTGGAGAGGCACATGTATGGTCAGCTGGAGAGGTTTAGACCAAAGAAAGAGAGTTGGAATTCTGATAGATACTTATCCCCCTCCAATCTCTCTACCCATGACCCAGCTACATAGAAGATAAAATTATTTTTGATTTTTGAATTGGATGAAATAAATTAGAAATAGAAGTATTAAAAGTTCAGTCTCACTATGAAAGTTGTGAAAACTAAATTACAGTTTTGTTGTTCTTTACTGAATAAATATCATTTTTTTCATTAGATAGATAAAATGTGAAAACAAAAGAACTATAGGGACTTTGTTATAATTAAACTAATAATAACATTTCATTAACATTGGGAAATCAAACAATTCTTTACCCCGAAGATAACCACTGTCAACGTGGGGTAGATTTTCTTCAATGACATTATATGAGTGTCTATTTCTCTGCTTCACTTGGATTATATAGTATGTAGTTTATATTCTAGTTGTTGTTTTGTTTTGTTATGGCTAACATAATGATTTCCAGTGTTTTAATATTTGAAACAATTATTTTAATAGTATGATAATATTCCATATACCCTTTTCATTGGTTTCTATATTTCACCATTATCCTATATAATAAAAGCCCAGTGACTGGATGGTGAAATGACCAGAATGACTGTTCAACCAGTGGCTATGACATGCACTGACCACCAAGGGGCAAATGTTCAACGCAGGAGGTGCTCCCTGTGATCAGTGCACTCCCTTGGCTGATCTGGATGAGCGGCTGCTCCTGTAGTGGGCTGATCCCCACAGGCCACACCCCCTCACCAGTGCACAAATCTCATGCACAGGACCTCTAGTATTATATAATGCTGCCAGTTTGTATGCAAACTCTTTTTATGTCTCATACTTTTCTTAAGAAAATTCCTGGGAGTGGAATTATTAAGTCAAAGTTATGAGCAAATCATTTATTTTTTTTTTATTAAATATATTTTATTGATTTTTTACAGAGAGGAAGGGAGAGAGATAGAGAGTTAGAAACATCGATGAGAGAGAAACATCGATCAGCTGCCTCCTGCACATCTCCTACTGGGGATATGCCCGCAACCCAGGTACATGCCCTTGACCGGAATCGAACCTGGGACCTTTCAGTCCACAGGCCGACGCTTTATCCACTGAGCCAAACCAGTTTTGGCATCATTTCTTCCTTTCCTTCTTCTTCTTCCCCTCATTTTTCTTCTTCCTTCTTTTTTTACGTAAGAAAGAGATTTGTTGGAAAAATATTGTATATCTCATAGAATAAAAGTAAATCATAAGCATAATCATAAAATCATATTAATAGCAAGAGAAATCCCTGAGACCTATGGAATATTTCTTAAGGGTTGGCCATTGAATGATTCAGTGCCAATTGTTTTCTGTCTCTGTGTGTCTCCCTTTAAGATCCATATTCCTAGAAGAGAGCATGTAACTCTAACTTTCGTCATGTTCCTTTCAGAAGCTTCCAAATTATCAGAACTTTATACCATAGAGTGAGAGACACTTCTCCCAAATAAATACATGATGCTGGTCAGACATAAAACAAAAACAAAAGCAAAAATAAAATAACCTTTCAATTATTTTCAACAACTAATATAAGTGCAATATAATTCTTAGCTGCCCAAAATTCTCTTCTCCAACATACTATAATTGATATAACACAATCAACTATTCCACATTTTAACCTTTTTTCTAATGGGAAATAATCCAAAATCATATTCTGCCCTATATTCACATGTCATGGGTATCACTTCTCTGATTCCATCATCAGTGACATTCATCTCTCCTTTAGTTTTGCTTAAATATCCTGATAGAATCTCTTCCACTAGAAAAACAAGACTTTACAAAAGGCAAGTAAGAACAATGGATGGCAAAATACTCAGAGAAGAAAAGAGGAGGGAATGCTTTTGTGCAGGTTCCCCCCTTTTACATGGGCATATCAAGGATTTGGTATAAAAGGGCAGCTAACCTTTCAGAAAATTTGATCTAATTTGCAATCCCATCAGGAATATGTAAGAGTACCTGTTTCACTGTACCCTTGCCAACATGAGAATTAAAAATTATCAAAAATTATTTGTCATATAAAAATAATGTTGTTTTAACCTAAAATATTTTAATATCCTTGTTACCAATGAGATGATGAGACCTTGGTTCTTGTCTTCTTGAAAAAAAGATTTCAATTAAGAGACAAAGTGTAGGAAAGCAAGTAAGAATTTCTTGACTGCAGCAACAACATACTTAGAGCAGTGAAACGAGGAAGGCCATAGAAGCAACAGGAGAGCCTAGGCTGGCTGCTCTGGCTCGCTGGGAGTTAGAAAAAAGGGGACCTTGCAGATCACTAGCCCTTTGAAAACCCCCAGCCTTTGCATACCTGCAGGCCTTTGCAAATCTCTAGCCTGCATTATTTGCCCATGTAATCTTTTTAAAAAAATATATTTTATTGATTTTTTACAGAGAGGAAGGGAGAGGGATAGAGAGTTAGAAACATCGATGAGAGAGAAACATCGATCAGCTGCCTTCTGCACACCCCCAACTGGGGATGTGCCCACAACCCAGGTACATGCCCTTGACTGGAATCGAACCTGGGACCTTTCAGTCACAGGCTGATGCTCTATCCACTGAGCCAAACCGGCCAGGGCCCCATGTAATCTTTGTTCTTCTATCCAATGTAAGCAACTGGCATATGGTGGGGTGCAGAGTAGATTTTTGTGGATGATTTGCTGCTCTCCCATACTGCTGGCAGTATTGGAATAAACACTCATATATGGCCGAAACCGGTTTGGCTCAGTGGATAGAGCGTCGGCCTGCAGACTGAAAGGTCCCAGGTTCGATTCCGGTCAAGGGCATGTACCTGGGTTGCGGGCACATCCCCAGTAGATGTGCAGGAGGCAGCTGATCGATGTTTCTCTCTCATCGATGTTTCTAACTCTCTATCTCTCTCCCTTCCTCTCTGTCAAAAATCAATAAAATATATTTAAAAAAAAACAAACACTCATATATGATTCAGCCCTGTCTCTGCTTAATTGGCTCAAGTAGTGACAGGCAGCATGGGCCCATTGATTGTCCGGTTGCATTACTATTCTATAACACCCTTATGATTGGACAGTTTCATTTATGAAGTTCCTCTGTGATTGAACATAATGTCATTTGCCAATCTTTCTTTTGGGGTATTCTAAAGACATCTTTAACATACTCCAAGTACTAGCTTAGACTACCACTAAGAGAATGAAATACAGACACACACATTTGCATATGGTTAGTAGCTCCTGAAATATTACAAATCTTATTTACATTTCATCTCTTATAAACAGTAGTTAGCTGTTATATAAGATTTTTATATAATGTTATAATTATCTGATTGAGAAAGGGAACAGAAAAAAAATGTTTTTAGTAAAAGTAAAAGTTAAAATGAACAAAGGCTACCCAACATATTGGCAAGTTCAAAAGCACAAACATCAAATCAGAATTCTTAGTCTCTCAACTACACCTTATTAGAAGTAGATTAGGCACACTAGGAAGCTGCATCAGCGTATTCTCTACTATTTTCTAAGTCCTGCTTGTGAGTGACCTAAATACAGCAGCTCCCAAGTGACCTGAGGGAGGCAGCGTCCAGTGGTAGGTAAAGTTACAACCAGGCAGCAAGCTTGAGCTGTGGGAGAATTACATCAGTAGGTCTTAAAAGCCTTGCCTTGGCAAGGATAGGGTGAGGTGGGGGAGCACAGATTGTAAATCCAGCCTAGTCCCACTGTGGCTGGGAGCACATCCTGAACCCATGCAATGCTCTCCCAAGCTTTCTTCCTCTCAACGTGCCCCAGGTTATCAGTGCTGAAACCCGAAGCCACAGGCTGACATTTAACTTTGAACTCTCTCTGTACTGAGTGAAGTGAGTGCTAATGAGATATGGAAGCTAGGATAATAATTGCAGGAACTTTAGTTAGCACTCTTGGCAGTTTCCCACAGAGGGTAGAGAAGTTACCAAAGAGCAAGAGTTCACATTTGATCATAAGCTAATTGAAGAATTCTTTATGGCTTTTTAAAGTAACCAAAAGTAATGAGAAATCAGGGGATTAAATAGCAAAGAAAATTTGAGGGACTTAATAACTGCTAAAAGTAGACTAAAAACATTATTAAAAAATATTTTTTCCCTGAACTCCGAGAGCATGGTGTTTGCACTGGTATTGTGGTGTTTTCCATATGTTATATTATGATCTCTTCCCCACTAGGTTTAAGTTTTGTGAGAGTAGAGTCCAGGGTCCATGAGATATTGACCTTTACTGTTGCATTTTGAATATGTCCTGGTCAGAGCTGAATAGATGAATACACATTTATCAATGGCTATAAAATTAACAAAAACAAACAACAGTGTTTCTTTGGTTTTTTGTTTGTTTGTTTTTACCAATTTAACTGCTTAAATATACTTGAGTGAAGTACTTCATAAAATTTTAAAAAGCTGTAAATACTTTGGAAATCACCAGTCTTCTTACTTTTATACTTGAAGGTTAATTTGTTATATCATCATAATATAATACCATAAGAATATATTATAGTATGATTATCACAACATAAGATCATTATAAGGATATACATTTTTAAAATTTATTCTTTATTGATTAAAGTATTACATATGTCTACCTTTTCACCCATTGACCTCTCCCTGGCCATTCCCACCCCCCAGCACATGCCCTCACCCCCCTAGTGTCTGTGCTTATATGCATGCATACAAGTCCTTTGGTTGATATCTTATCCCACCCCACCACCACTACCCTCCCCTGCCTTACCTCTGAGGTTTGGTGGTCTGTTGGATGCTTCTCTGTCTCTGGATCTATTTTTGTTCTTCAGTTTTATGTTGTTCATTATATTCCACAAATGAGTGTGATCATGTGATATTTATCTTTCTCTGACTGGCTTATTTCTCTTAGCATAATGCTCTTCATGTCCATCCATGCTGGATGATAAGAGTTTCTTTTTTTTTATAGCAGCATGATATTCCACTGTGTAGATGTACCACTGTTTTTTAATCCACTCAATTTCTGATGGGTACTAGTTCTATATGTTTTACCACTGTGTATCAACACTCATATTTTTCTTTTTAAAATTATTACTCTGCCAAAATTAAATGTGCAATTCACAGAATATTTCAAGCCTAGTTAATATGTTTAGATATATTTAGAGTCTCTTTAATTTCTGGATGTAGTATTTCTCCAATACACATTATAAAATGTAAAATTAATTTAGCATCTTTGTGTTATACACAATTTACTTATCTTGAGACTATCATCTTAATTGTGACAATTAATATTCCTTGGCCATTTTGTTGAACAAAAGCTTTCCTTTATTTTAAATTACCTAACACAGATTTTTTTTTCTAATTCAAGCAAAATATCAGAATTTATTGCCTGTGACCTGCATCTTTTTGTTCTACTTGTGTAGGTGTTTGAAGTTAAAGGTCTATACCACATTATCTATGTTTAAACAGACTTATGTAATGGAAATAGTGCTTTATAACTTCAAAACACTATAAGAGAAGGGTAAAAAACAGGGTAACAGAAATTCAGAAGGAAACAGATTGTTCTCCCTGAGGGAAAAGTAAAAAAAAATTGCAAAAGGACTGGTCTCTTTTTTTAAACTTGGAGATGAAAATGGTAACCATAGAAATAACAATAAAACTTAGGCTTCCTTGTCAAAGAAGTTTTCTTGGTGAATGACAATCCTCCATATTACTTTTAGATCTTTGGCCTTATCACCCTTCCCAATATTTGAATTTCTAGAAAGAATACCCCTGTCCCATTCATGGACTAGTAACTTGGCCTGAAAACTAAAACAGAGCTGAAAATTTCGGCTTCTCACAGAGACAGAATGTAAATACAAACCACAACTCTAGGGAATGGGAGAGAAAAACGGTTCAGACTCACTCCTCACTCATATTTTACTGGTTTAGTTCTTTCATTTCATAAGGCACAAAAACTCTCTGAGAAAACTTATGAGAAAACAGTAGAATCACAGAAAATAGCTTATAAAATTTAAGAAAAATAACTATATGGGATTTGAAAGAGGGAAAATTACTACAGCAGAAGTTTGTAGATTTTATTTCTAGAATGTTGTTCTTATTGAGGATTTGCTCCAACAACTCTTGCTTGGCCTTGGGGTTTTTACCTACCAAACATCCTGGAAGAGAGACTCTGAGTGAGTCCAGTGCAATCAGGTGACTACTCCTAGATGAGTCATCTGTGACACACCAGTTCAGGAAGAAGGGCTAAAACCATTGAGAGGAACTCCTCCATTCTGCTTGGGAGCCAGTCCCCAGGGAAGGGGAAGCCTTTTGGAGGGGGAAGCATCATTGTAAAAGGCACTGCCACAAAAACCGTATGATTAGGGTCAATATTCAAAACTCCCATGCTCAGGTCATAAACAGTCTTAAGTATAGCAAAACCAGCAACGCGCCCCTCCTCCCCTTGCTAAAGATATGTTTTTGTTTAGTCAATTCATTTGCACATTAATTGAGCAATTATTATGAAAAAAACACAATGCTACATAATTAGGGTACAAAGATGAGTAAGATACAACCTTGGGTTTACTGTAAAGAGTTTATGGTTTACCAAAAGGGACAAAACATGTATGTATTAAAAACAGTTAACCATAAAACTTCAATGATAAGAACCATTAAAGATGCTAAACAGTGATTTTAAATTTAAGGGAACAGAATGTGCGTTATGTATTCAGATTCTCTTAAATTCAGTGCAACCAGGACTCTCCCAGGATCCATATTTAAAGCAAGTGTAGCGGATCCGGTCTCTTGCATCTGTGTCTGTTTTCAAGTGCTATGGGTTTCCTGCCTCTCAGTTTCACTCATGTCATTTTTATCTTTGAATGAAAGGTCTAACTTTACACACTGGATTTCAGTGTCCTCCCAAAGACCCTTCTGATTTCCAGATCGTGTCCACTAAGTACCTACTGATTCCTAAAATTATTCCATTGTAGAATCTTATTTGCTGTCCCTAGAAAGAGAATAGAACAAACAATATAATGATGACAAAGGCTATCTCCACATCTTTTCACAGCCCTTTTCAGGGCTTTACCTGGTAAGAAAAATTAGAATGCAAAGGAATTTTTTTCTCCTTGTGCCCAAGATTATGCCTAGCTAAGGTTCATGCAGGGGTTAATAGAGGTAAGAGATGAGTGAATTCTTTCACAAATATGTCTTGATTAAAAAAAGTTATTAGGCCTGTTTCCAGCTTCTGCAATTAGATGCATGAATATAATGTAGCAGGTTTGCATTTATGTGCAATCATTTAATTCTATTTAAAGAGGAGTGTCCTATATATTTGAAACCATGCAGTGAAGTACTTTCATACTTAAACACATGCATTTATCCTTATTCAGTAATAATATTATGTCTATGAGACAATGTTTCTGTATAATAAGAAACACACTTTCCTTAAAAATGTGGGGTTACATAAAGTTATCTTGTGTCAAAATGCTTTCCTATCCTGATTTGAAAAAAAAATAGTGATAGACAAACCACATATAAATGATGAATAAATGTAAAGTTTTCTTTTCTTTATTGTTTAAGGTGTTACATATGTGTTCTTATTCTTCCATTGCCCCCCCATGACCTCACTCCCCTGGGGTCTGTGTCCATTGGTTAGGCTTATATGCATGCATACAAGTCCTATGGTTAATATCTCCCCCTTATCCCCACCCTCCCATACCTTCCCTCTGAGATTTGACGATCTGATCTATGCTTCTCTATCTCTAGATCTAATTTTGTTCATCAGTTTATGTTGTTCATTATATTCCACAAATGAGTGAGATCATGTGATATTTATCTTTCTCTGACTGGCTTATTTCGCTTAGCATCCAGTTCCATCCATGCTGTTGCAAATGGTAAGAATTCCATCTTTTTACAGCAGTGTAGCATTCCATTGTGTAGATGTATCACAGTTTTTTAATCCACTCATCTGCTGATAGGCACTTAAGCTGTTTCCAAATCTTAGCTATTGTAAATTGTGCTGCTATGAACATAGGGGTGCATATATCCTTTCTAATTGGTGTTTCAAGTTTATTGGAATATATTCCTATAAGTGGGATCACTAGGTCAAATGGGAGTTTCATTTTTAGTTTTTTGAGGAAACTCCATACTGTCTTCCATAGTGGCTGCACCAGTCTGCATTCCCACCAGCAGTGCACAAGTGTTCCTTTTTCTCTGCATCCTCGCCAGCACTTGTCACTTGTTGATTTGTTGATGATAGCCATTCTGACAGGTGTGAGATGGTACCTCATTGTTGTTTTGATTTGCATCTCTTGGATGATTAGTGACTTTGAGCATGTTTTCATATGTCTCTTGGCCTTCCTTATGTCCTCTTTCAAAAAGTATCTATTTAGGTCCATTGCCCTTTTTGATTGGGTTGTTTATCTTTCTTTTGTTAAGTTGTATGAGTTTAATATTAGATATTAAACCCTTATCAGTAATAATATTGGCAAATGTGTTCTCCCATGCAGTGGGCTTTCTTCTTGTTTTGTTGATGGTTTCTTTTGCTATACAGAAGCTTTTTATTTTGATGTAGTCCCATTTGTTTATTTTCTCTTTAGTTTCCATTGCCCTAGGAGCTGTAGAGGTGAAGATATTGCTTCAGCATATATCTGAAATTTTGCTGCCTGCGGATTCCTCTAATATTTTTATGGTTTCCTGGCTTATGTTTAAGTCCTTTTTCCATTTTGAGTTTATTTTTGTGTATGGTGTAAGTTGGTGGTCTAGTTTCATTTTTTGCATGTATCTGTCCAATTTTTGCAACACCTTTTATTGAAGAGACTGTCTTGACTCCATTGTATGTTCTTGGCTCCTTTGTCAAATATTAATTGAGCATAGTGGTTGGGTCGATTTCTGGGGTCTCTATTCTAGTCCATTGGTCTACATGTCTGTTCTTGTACCAGTACCAGGCAGTTTTGAGAACAGTGGCTTTGTAATACAACTTGATATCTGGTATAGAGATCCCTCCAACTTTGTTCTTCTTTCTCAGGATTGCTGTAGATATTCGGGGTCTGTTTTTATTTCAGATGAATTTTTGGAGAGTTCGTTCTAGGTCTGTGAAATATGCTGTTGGTATTTTAATGGGGAATGCATTGAATCTATAGATTGCTTTGGGTAGTATGGGCATTTTAATGATGTTGATTCTACCAATCCATGAACATGGTAGGTCCTTCCATCTGTTTATGTCTTCCTCTATCCCTTTTTTTCCCCAGTGTCCTGTAGTTTTCCAAGTACAGGTCTTTTACCTCCTTGGTTAAGTTTATTTCTAGGTATCTTAACTTTAGGGGGCGATGGTAAATGAGATTTTTTTTTATCTCTCTTTCTGTAAGTTCACTATTGGTGTATAAAAATGCCATAGATTTATTGGAGTTAATTTTGTATCCTGCTACATTGCTGAATACATTTATTAAGTCTAATAATATTTTTTAAATATATTTTTATTGATTTCAGATACGAATGGAGAGGGAGAGAGAGCTGGAAACATCAATTAGAAGAGAGAATCATTGATTGGCTGCTTCCTGCATGCCCCCTACTGGGGATCAAGCCCACAATCCGGGAATGTGCCCTTGATCGGTATCAAACCCAGGACCCCTCAGCCACAGGTCGACACTCCATCCATGGAGCCAAACCAGCTACAGCAAGTCTAATAATTTTTTGATGGAGTCTTTAGGGTTTTCTATGTACAGTATCATGTCATCTGTGAATAATGACAGTTTTACGTCTTCTTTTCCAATTTGGCTACCTTTTATTTCTTCTTCTTGTCTAATTTCTATGGCTAGTACTTCCATTACTATGTCGAACAAGAGTAGTGAAAATGGGTATCCCTGTCTCGTTCCTGTTCTTAGGTGAAATGGTCTTAGTTTTTGCCCATTGAGTAAGATGTTGGCCGTAGCTTTGTTATATAAGGCATTTATTATGTTGAGTTATGATCCTTCCATTCCAATTTTGCTGATGGTTTTTATTAAGAAAGGATGTTAGATTTTGTGAAATGCTTTTACTGCATCAATTAATATGACTATGTGATTTTTATCTCTCAATTTGTTTATGTGATGTATCACATTTATTGATTTGTGGATATTGTACCATCCTTGCATCCCCAGGATAATTCCTACTTGGTCATGGTGTATGACCTTTCTGATGTAATGCTGGATTTGATTTGCTAGAATTTTGTTGAGGATTTTTGCATCTATGTTCATGAGGGATATGCGCCTGTAATTCTCTTTCATTGTGTTGTCTTTATCTTGTTTTTGAATTAGGGTAATGCTGATATAGCTGTAATAAAAAACACCATGGAAAGTTTCAACAGTAGACTAGGAGGAGTGGAGGACTGAATTAGCAAATTAGAAGACAGGAAAGCCAAACACAACCAAACTGAACTGCAATTGGAGAAAAAAATTAAAAAACAGGAGGAGAGCCTAAGGGAGCTTTAGGACAACATGAAATGAAGCAACATACAAATAATAGGGGTTCCAGAATGACAGGAAGATCAACAAGGGTTAGAAAACCTATTTGAAGAAATAATGTCAGAAAACTTCCCTGATCTCACATCACACAAGCACAGAGAGTCACACAAGGAAAAAGTCACACAAGCACCGAGAGTCCCAAACAAGATGAACCCAAAAAGATCCACACCAAGACATGTAATTATGATGGCAAATGTTCAGGACAAAGAGAGAATTTTAAAGGCTGCAAGAGAGAGACAGAAAGTTACGTACAAGGGATCTCCCATTAGATTATCAAATGATTTCTCAACAGAAACACATCAGGCCAGAAAGGAATAGAAGGAAGTACACAAAGTGATGCAAAGCAAGGGACTGAATCCAAGAATACCTATCCAGTAAGACTATCATTCAAAATTGAAGGGGAAATAAGGAGCTTCACAGACAAAAAAAGGCTAAGGGAGTTTATCACTACCAAGCCAGCAATGTAAGAAATGCTAAAGGGACTGGTATAAAAAGAAGAAATAAAAATAGAAGGTGGAATACAGACACAAAAAATAAAAATGGCTACAAACAAGTATCTATCAATAATAACGTTAAACATAAATGGAGCAAATGCTGTAATCAAAAGACATTGAATGGTTGAATGGATTAAAAAAAAAAAAAGGCCTGTATATAGCTGTCTATAAGAGACCCACCTCAGAACAAGGGAATACACAGACTGAAAGTGAAGGGATGGAAAAATATCTTTCAGGCAAATGGAAATGAGAAAAAAGCTGGGGTAGCAATACTTATATTGGACAAAATAGACCTCAAAGTGAAGCCCATAACAAGAGATAAGGAAGGCCACTTTATAATACTGAAGGGATCGATATAACAAGAGGTTATAACCCTGGTAAACATAGATGCACCCAATGCAGGAGCACCCAAATACATAAAAGAAAACTCCTGGAAGATATCAAGGGAGAGATCAACAACAAAACAATCATAGTAGGGGACTTTAATACACCACTGACATCATTGGATAAGTCCTCTAGACAAAAAAATCAGCAAAGAAACAGCAATCCTAAATGACTCACTAGATCAGATGGACTTAATTGACATCTTCAGAGCATTTCACCCCAAAGCCACGGAATATACATTCTTCTCAAGTGCACACGGGGCATTTTCAAAGATAGACCACATATTGGGTCACAGGCAGAGTCTCTCCAAATTCAAGAAGATTGAAATCATATCAAGCATCTGCTCAGACCACAATGGCATAATGTTAGAAATAAACTACAATAAAAAAAATTCAAACACTTGGAAGCTGAATCGCATGTTATTAAACAATGATTGGGTTACCAAAGAGATCAAAGAAGAAATTAAAACCATCCTGAAAACTAATGACAATGAAAACACAACAATCCAAAATCTATGGGACACAGTGAAAGCAGTCCTGAGAGGGAAGTTTATAGTTCTACTGGCCTACCTCAAAAAAACAAAACAAAACAAAACAAAACAAAACAAAACCAAAAAAAACAAAACAAGAAAAAATGGTAGTAAATCATCTAACTCTACCACTTAAAGAATTAGAATGAGAGCAACAAGAAAAGCCCAGAGGGAGCAGAAGGAAGGAGATAATAAAGATCAGAGCAGAAATAAATGACATAGAGGCCAAAAAAACAGTACAAAAGATCATTGAAACCAAGGCTGGTTCTTTGAAAGGATAAACAAGATTGATCAACCTCTAGCCAGGCTCACCACGAAGTAAAGAGAGAGAACCCAAAGAAACAAAATCAGAAATGAAAGAGGTGAAATAACAACAGACTCCACAGAAATACAAAGGATTGTTAAAAAAAAAATACTATGAACAAGTCTTTTCCAACAAACTAGACAACCTAGAGGAAATGGGACATATTCCGAGAAAAATACAAACTTCCAAAACGCAATCAGGAAGAATCTAAAAATCTCAATAGGCCGATAACTATGGTGGAAATTGAAGCAGTCATCAAAAAGCTTCCAGCAAACAAAAGCCCAGGGCCAGACAGCTTCACAGGGGAGTTTTACCAAACATTCAAAGCAGTAAAACCTATCCTCCTCAGACTATTGCAAAAAAATTCAAAATAAAGGAACACTTCCAAGCTCATTCTATAAAAGTAAAGGTTTTAATAAAAGGAATAAAGTTATGACAGTTTTAACCTTCATAGTAAATTTTTGGTAAGGCTCAGATGAAGATTGGGAGCAGTCAGTATTAAATATAGCAATATCCGTCAGGTAAATGAAATATTTTAATAGTTTTCAGATCATCTTTATCTCTTTTACTTCTATTATTATTTTTTTGGGCTATATTTGACATATAAGGTTATATTTGTTTCAGGTGTACAACATAATGATTCAATAGATGTATATATTGTAAATTGATCATCACAATATATCTACTTAACATCCATCACCACACATAATTTTTTTTCTTGTGTTGGGAACTTTTAAGATGTACTCTCTTAGCAACTTTCCTCCTCACAGCAAACTCTAAAAGACATAAGTAGAAGAATTACATAGAGTGAGTGGAAGAAATAATATTGAGCAGTTACTACTACCTGGTAGGAGATACTGGATGTACATTCAGATGCTGGATTTAAATATATTCACAGATTAATCAAATATAACCATAATATATTGAATATTTTCAAATATGTTCATTTGTTTATGCTCATATCCCTGAACTTCAGGGTCATATATCTAAGTATTTCCTTGACATCTGTAGCTACCTCATCTATATGTTCTTCACGACAAGACAAAAAAAAAACTTCAGTATGTATTTTCAATAGATAGGTAGATAGATATAGATATAAATGATGTGGATATAGTTGTAGATATAGCTATATATAAAAAGGTATGCTCTGTTTTTTAACAGAATATTGTGCCAGGACATTGTGTGTGTGTGTGTGTTCACTCTGGATGAATAATCCTGTACTTATGTGCAAAAACAAAAATCTTTTAACTAAGGTTTATTTTTATTAAAAATAATATTTTACCAAAATGCTTAAAATGCAAAATATTGTTTTAAGAACACATCAATTTTGCACCAGAACAAGTTTAGAAATCATAATCAATTTTCTAAAATCCTTTAATTTTATCATCTTTGAGTTATTATTGGATGCAATGCAGACTTGGAATAGCAACAATTAAAGTTATTTTTAGAGCTAATTGATTAACCAGTAAGCTGTGTCCAAGCTGTACTAAACACAGTGATACAATAACCTATGAGATTGGGCATTCACATTTTAAAGATGAAAAATCTGGTATTCAAAGAGATTAAAAACTTTTTTCCAAGATGGTATCTGAGTGAATTTGAGCTCATTTCTTCCTACTCCTGATATTTGTTCTTTTAAACATGGTACTCTGTCTCCCAACAGCATATAGTACCAGGATATGTAAAGTTTCACATAAGTACAGGATTATTCATCCAGAGTGAGTAATTTTTATTTGACTCTGATAGATCCTAAGAGATTAATTTCATGAGCTATAGTGATTGATTCACCCAGTAAACAGTGAGAAGCATGTCTCAAAGTCAGGGTCAGTTACATACTAGTCTACTACCTTTCCCCTACCCTTACTACCTCTTCATCCATCTCCTACCCAGAGACACTGCATAAGTGGTCACTGGAAATGAATTGCAATAGATATAATATGTCTGGACAAAATTAGCATTGATTACAGATGCCAACAAGCTGTCACTAAACATATAAAATGCAGGAAAACTGGAAGTGTCATAAGATTAAAACTATGCTGCTATATTGTCAAATGCCTCCCAGGATGTCTTTATTATCTGTACAGGAATTGTTTCAAAATATTACTAGCTTACTAAAGCCTCTACCCCATCACCAGCCTGATTTCAAAGATCAAATGGAAGCCATAAAGCCCTCTCCCGACCCCACACTACCAGTTTATCTGTACCCACATACACTTCATCCCTTCCCTAACATCTCAGAAAATATTGCCTCTCTTCCATCCAGTTGCAAATAGCATCCTTTGTGACCTGGTTCATGTGGACTTCCACCTACTCAGACCCCATTCCTTTAATTATTCTCTTTTAAGTCTACCCAATATTGGAGCAAATAAATGAGTAAACAAATAATCATGTATAAAACTAAAATGCTGCTCTGTAAATCTTTTATGCCTTGTAAGCTTCTGAATTTCAGGCTCTAGTCCATGTATATAAAAAGGAGTCTGTCTGTCCTTCACTTCCTAACCTCTCTATTTTTCCAGGCCACTGACTACACTCTTCTGTTTCAGCGTGGTTGACCAATAACCACCTAATTGCCAAGTTTGATAGACTTTTATTTTCAATATTTTTTTCCTGTCCTCATTTTACCTGATTTAATGTCACTTTTGACAGTGATTCTATTCCCCTTAAAATTTCTTTCATTTCTTTTCTACATGTTGTCCTTTCTAATACTCCTGATAATTCTAATTTAGATTGCTTCTCTTTTGCTGGTTATTCTTATTTCTTGGTGTTCTTCAAGGTTTCATCTTCATCTCTCTTTCATAATTTAATCTTCTCTTGTGACCTCACTTCCCTTTTCTATGTTGATAACTTCCAAGTCCCTTCTGTCATCCTACATCACTCTGCTCAGCATCACATGTCTTTCTTTCTACTGGCACTTCCACTTCTGCATGACATTGGCATCTCAAGTACCACATGCACCAAATTCATTTTATGATTTGCCCCTAACAACCATTTCCTGTCAACCTCACCTTGTCCTGTATGTCTATCTTGTTGTATGGCACCACCATCCATCCAGTCTTCCAATCTATACACTGGGAATCACCCTTAGCTCTACCAACACTTTCATCCCATCCCTAAACTTATTTCTCTTAATTCTTTCCATCATACTTCTTAAATATCTCTCAAATGCATTTAAATCTTTCCAACTCCAAAGCCACTGCCTTATTTTAGATTTGCAATATTTCCCATGTGTATCATGTCTGCGGTTCTTCCAACCCATCCTACATACTGCAGTTAATACTCTTTTCATGTTCCCATGTTCCCCCAAGTAAACTTTTAGTGTTCTCTTCAAATTAGTCATTTTTTTAAACTGAGTTCACATAGCTATTCGATTTAGTTTCGTACATACATGCTTCCCCAGCCATTGGTTTGTAGCTCCTTCATTTGGTCAGTTCCTGTGAATCCTTAATATGTTAACTGAGCCTGACCGTGTGGCTCAGTATTTGAGTATCAACCTATGAACCAGGAGGTCGTGGTTTGAATCCCAGTCAGAGCATATGCCTGGGTGGTGATCTCAATCCCCAATGTGGGATGTGTAGGAGGCAGCTGATCAATGAGTCTCTCTCATCATTGATATTTCTTTCCTCTCTCTCTCTCTCTCTTTCTCTCTCTCTCTTTTCCTCTCTGAAATCAATAAAAATATATTAAATAACATTTATTTTTAAAATATTAACTGAGACATTACTTATTACAGATACTTTTCCTGGGTCCTCTATTTTAGGTTGTTGATTTTTGTCAAAATAACTGGCCATTTAAATGAATTCAATCATTTTTAAAAATCTGTGCTTCCACACCTTTTGATGTTTATACCTAATAGGGTATTTAGCGTATATTATGATAATCTCTTTATCTTTTACTAGACTTTTAGCTTTCTTATTACAAAAAGCTTGTTTTTCTTGGTGACCCCAGAATCTGCCACAGCACTTGGAATGCATCATGTATATAATAAAATTTTATGTAACACCCGAATATGATATGCTGGTATATTTGGTAGGGGCATGCTACATGACAAGCACTGCTCTAGGCATTGAGCTTACAACTATGGAAAACAGCCAAAGTCCCTGTCCTCAGCATCCCAAAGGGAGTAATATATAAGTAAACTTACATTCTAAATAATTAACAAAGTAGAGCATTTAAAATTTCCAATCAATAAGTTTTTGGTAACAATCAGAAAGACATCTCTTTTTCAAATTGCAGATTTTATTTATAGTACCAAAATTTCTGGATAAAGCGTAAAAAATATGCTAAACTAGATGTTTTATCTGTAAATCTCATATCAAACTTCAGCATGTCTCCAGTGTCTATGATTTAGTGTAAGTATGATGATCATCTGATAAAAGTCATAGAAAATACTGTAAACAATTCCAATTACATTGACTTACAACATTTTAAATCAAACTTTGCATATAAGATTTTATTTTAGAAATCTCAAACCATAAAGTATGCAAAGAAAATGGGCTCTGAATGGATGAGAGTCTAAAAAAGTGTCTAATTTCTAATTCCAGCTGCAAGGAGAAGAATGTCAACTATGTTAGACTGTGGCTGTGTCTGCATCCACAAACTGATTTTAAAAATGATTGAATTCATTTAAATGGCCAGTTATTTTGACAAAACCAACAACCCAAAGTGGCCAAATCTAGTCAATACCTATTTGTTTGCATTCAGCCCACTTGCCCCTCAAATTGGTGCTATGTGTAGATAGTCTGTGTATCAAGAATCCAGGGTGGGCCACTAATGTCACTTTATGAAAACAAGTTACCAAATAAGAGTGTTTTCTGGCCATTTGCTCTTGGCCACCCATGTGTCTGAGAATGCAGCACACCAGGCTCAGTACCTTAGAGCCTTACATTTTTTTCTCATCTTCCGAAGGTGTGGGAAAAAATAGTTTGATTGGAAAACAGTCAACCTGGTGTTTGTGAATATAGCTACCAAGGCGGTTTGTTATCAATCCAAGAATCATCCAGCAGGGGCTGCCACCTAAGAACCCAGCAATTCATACTTTCTTTTAATTAACCTGAATTGGCTATTAGATAGAAATGTTTACTCAAAAGCACAGACTTGCATAATTTTTTTTTTAAAGTGAAGTGACTTTGCTTTTGGATTGCATTTGTTTCTGTAACAATTCCCCAGTTTTAGTTTCTGTCAAATAAAAGACCAACAAGTATTTTTCTAAATACAAACACCAACAAATATGCTTACTGCAATTACTATAGCTGCCTTTTTACTATTGTTAGGAGATTTTGAAAGGCTTAATTGGTAGTATTTCTTACAATGCCGATTAAAAAATAAGAAAACGCACACACACAATTCAATGAGAACTGTGAGAAAAATAACATATGGCTGAAAATATAGCCTGATATTTCTGCTGATCCTTATCTAGGGTCATTCCTATATTTGTGTATAAAAGCACAATATAATTATTACTATATTGAGGATACTACACATTATCATTTAGTTAATTTTTTCACAATGCCTGTTAATCTTATTGCTCTATGTGTCCAACAGTAAAAATGTATACTTGATGCCTAATGCATATTTGATCCTATCCCACCAGGCAGGTTGAAAGTCTTTTTGAAAAAACAGGTAGGAAATCAACATAGTTTTATTTTTATAAAATTAAGTTAGTTGTCCTGACTATTACTTTCCTATGGTTTAGATGTAGAAATAATAGAGATGGCAAAGCTAGAAAAGGAGGTGCTAATTCACTCACTTATAGTCAGATATGAACATTGGGAAGAAATGACTAGAAAAACATTGATTACTCTCTAGGACACCTGAGTCAGCAAAATCACTTGCACACGGTTGAGAGAGGGTTCTCTCGCAGTGCAGATTTTGTGTTTGATTTTAAGGAGAACTCAAAAGCCATAATACAGTAGCTGGCATTTATATTTAGTAAGAGTGCAATATACGCCTTTGAAGTTGGGAGATGAGTATTTATTGAAGCAGCTGGCAAATCAGCAGAAAAATGCTGATTTTGAAAAAACTATTCTTCTTCTGTGGAATCAGACCTACTGTATTTAGCAACACTATTATAATTGAACACAAAAACTGCATTAAAATACCATTAAGAAGGAGACAGAAATCCAGAAAAATAAGAGAATTCTAAGTTAAAAGCTGTCACAGCATTCCTGAGTCAGCTCTTTTAAGCATAAATGCACACATGCACAAGTGATCTTTCAAGTATGACATGAGATGAACCTACTGGACGTTCTTCCCCCATCACTTCTGGCCTCTATCAAATGCAACCAGAATATTTTTCCAAGCTGACCTAATACAGCTCATCTATCTGTATTCCCAGCAGCACCAATCCCACCCTCTTAAAACCCCAAGAAATTGGATGCAATTTTAATTGCAGCATGACACAAACCCAGCCTAACCTTTCCTTGAAAATAATCTATGTATTAATAAAGGATGTTCTGTAACTCCCACCAACCCTTATGCCTACCACTTTGAAAACAAAGCTGTACTTTTATACACACATAAGGAACCCAAAGGATCACCAGGTGTTTTTTTTTTTTTTTCCAAATGAGAATGGTGGGAATTGCTTAATTTATGTGATTTATTAAAGGTCACAAAACTTGTTTGTGGCTGATGCCAAATTTTATGACTTTCTTCAGTCCAGTATCTTTTTCACCACATTCCTTGCACTCCCTAGTTTATGTGCATAAAAAAAAAGATGGACTCTGTCCCAACCCTTGTCCTTAAAGGCAACTGGGAGGGCAGAAGTGGGTATAAACAGTAGGGCATTTTGTGAAGCACTTAACTGTTACTATTTTCTCCTCCCGCATTTAATAATGACAACAGTCAAGTAGAGTTCGTCCACCTCCCCACACAGGCCAGGAAAGTCTTGTGGCAGACCACTGTGCAGTTTCCAGGGCAACAGGCCATTTCTCTATCTTCTGCTGCCCTGGGAAAATCAGGGAAATATAGGCCGTGCAGAAGGCAAGGTGCAGATGCCAGAGAGCTCTCCTGGTGTAGCTCAGCTCTGGACCCAGGTTCATCTTAAAGGCAGAAGTTCATCTGATGATTTCTTGGAAATGTGTTAGTGCTTTTTCTTAGAAAAGAAAGTCAGAAACTCTCTGGAGATCAACGTAACCTTCACTTTTATTCATATAGTCTAAGAGCAACCGAACATTAGCTCAATGGAGTCAAGCAGAGGTGTTGTACAAAGTGTGCCTAGATCTAGCTTTTAATAACTCTGTGGAATCTTGGCTCCCAGGATGTCCACTGGAAGGCCACACGGCTTGGGAATGCCTCTGAACTTAGATCTTAATATTTGTCAGAACTCAAGAGAAAGCACATGTGGTGCCAGTGGGTTTGTAGAATCTACATTTTTGTGCTCAGCTCTGTTCTTCAGAAAAATAATGCTGCCCTCTCCCACACCCTGAACATTAGAAATGGATTTACCTAGAACATAGCTTTCAAGCTCTCACAAAATCCAATCATCTTTCACTTTTAGAGAAGCTTGAATTTGTTGGCTAAGACTCATGTCCTGACCCTGGGAAGTTTATATATAAAAAAATTGGGAAACTTATTCATTTGAGTTCAGAGCCCAGTGATTGTCCTTATGGTTGAAATTTTAAAGCTAACAAACTTTTAAATATTCAAGTTCATGCCTTCTTGGCAAAGCATGACCTTCCTTTCTTCATGAGGAAAAAGTTCTAAAAACTTCAAAAGTTACTTTTTAAATCATTTTAATTGCAAATGAATTAGAAACATAAGGATGATGTATCTGAAATTGCACTTAGTTGCTAATATTAAAAGGAAAAAGATTAAAACAATTTTTGAACATCATCAAACCATAAATATTTAAAATACACTTTTGGAAAATTGGTGGGGGGACATAAATGCTATGGAATGCCTTGGTTTTAAAATATGAAATAGGCCTGGCTGGCATAGCTCAGTGGCTGAGCATCAACCTATAAAGCAGGAGGTCACAGTTTGATTCCCAGTCAGGCCATATGCCTGAGTTGCAGCTTGATCCCCAGTGTGGGGTGTGCAGAGGCAGCTGATTAATAATTCTCTCTCATCATTGATGTTTCTATCTCTCTCTCCCTCTCCCTTTCTCTCTGAAATTAATAAAAATAAATTTAAAAAGATTTAAAATATGAAATAGAATTAAGGAAAAAATTTTTTTTGAATATCTGTAGTGACAACCTTAAATCTGATTTATCCTATTTCCAGAAATATATTTTCTTTGATTTTCTATTCTGCATATTTTTATGTTAGCATATATTTTATCAAGAGAACCATTAATAAATCTTTATAGAAAACACAGCTTTGGCCTTACAGAATTTTGGGGATGAGTATGTCTGTGGTTTTTAACATGGATTGCCTACAACCTTTGTTGGATCAAATTTGGTTAGAAGTCTGAACAATCCTGAACCATTACTATGTTATATTTAATAGTCCCATATCAATGATATCAAACTTTTCCTAACTTAGATTTTAGGCAGATTGATTTGCATGACAGGCTCAGTGTGCTATCCCAATCTATCTTTTAGTAATTTGTTTTCTATCTTTATTTAATTACATTTATTTTGGTATTTCATTTTACTTCCAGAAGTTTCTTTATAGATTATATTTTTAAGGAACACTTTTCACACACTCTTGGCATTGGGTATAATGTTCCTTTTAATTTTGTTAAGGGCAATCATCATTTGTTGAGTGCTTACTCTACAGATGGATATGCAAAAGACAATATCTGTTGAGAACTTGAGTATGTGGCTTTTCATACAAAATTCTAAATTTAATAATAATTTATTTCTGAAATCAAATGCTCCATACCTTTCATTAACCTATGTCATTTCCCTAACCCCTGCCATGCTCAATAAAATTTTTTGCAAATCTTTTTATTTACTATACATATTGCAGTTAAATACAACATGGGAGGCCAGGAAGAGATGCTTCCACAAGAAGCAGAGCTATACATCACCTGCTCATGAGTTCAAGGGTCGTTACAGTAAGGACACCAGGACATTTTTATTGATCCACATACCAGCCTGCTCTGCTTCCTTGTGTATGAAAGGATCATGAGACCTATTCTTTTAACTGTCTCCCAAGATCAATATTTGAGAGATGCAAACCTTGAAGGTTAAAGGAAGATGTACATATACTACATATACCTGCATACAGTGATTTGCTAGACAACTTTAGGGCGGGAGTGTGAGAAAGCCTGACTTACCTGATTCTTCAGGCTAGAAGGAATATGAGAAAAGTAGGTTGAGCATGGAAATGTTGATGCTAAAACCTCACTGCACCTCACTGATATAACTTCAGTCTTCACTGGCCCAGAGCAAATCTGGACTGCCCAAAGCCAAACAAAACCCTTGAGTAGGTCAATAAGAAAATAAACAGATAAACAAACAAATAAATACATTTATTATTTAAAAATTGGTATTTAAGAAAGGAGCAGTCACCTTATGTTGGGGACTGACCTTGCTCCTTATTACACCTGGGCTGGGTTTCCTCATTGCTCTGTGGGTGTGGAGGGAGCCGGTCCTAGAACTTAACTTCCAGTGTGATTTGTGTCCATTTAGGTCATCTAAGAAACACTGGGTGACAAGTTGGAATACATCTGTGACATTTGAAGGGGTAGGGAGCAGAAGAGGGTACAACCTGCCTCTGGCACAGAGCACACCGGCCATTTGTGAAAGGAGAGCGGGAAGAAAGAAGAGGATAGGGAACACTTTAGATTCATTGCAATTCTGAGAAATTCTCAGCCAGGCCGAGAGGGATCTCCCAGCAAAGGCTGTTCACTAGATCGCTGAATGACCGGCTCGGCTGCCCCCTGTGCTTAGCCGTTGGTTGGGGAAGCAAGCACTCAGCGCAAATGGCTCAGTGGGTCTAGAGGTGCTAAAGCTGGAGGCTGTCAGCGAACTGCACCTGCCGCGGGGAGAGCTTACTGGCATCTTGTCACCCAGCATATTCTTGAATATTGATAAAGTGTGATCGTTTGGTTCAGACCTGCAGTTTTGAAGCATGAATCTTCCCTTGGGACACTTGTTGCTTTGGTGTGATTCACCTCACACAATTATACGAAAGTAGATTTACCGCCCTTCTCTGTGCAAATACCTTTGAGATTAGGTAGGCCTCCCAAGCTTTCCTTGCTTGTAAACTCTTCTACCTCTGAAAAGCTTCTTTTGTATTATTCTTGAATCCTTCTCCAAGCCTCCTTTAAGAAAATTAAGTAAACAATAATTATAAAATATGTTTTATTGTAACATACTCACCACAATAATTAATAAGGATCAAGGATTTCAATTTTTTGAGTCTTTTTGAGGAATTGTCTCTAAATCACATCTCCTACTGCCCTCTCTCTTAGGTTGGCGTGCCCATTAAGGACTATATTGCTTTTGTTTGGGTAGCAGATACTTCTGGAAAAACTGGAGTTTATTCCAAATGGGAAGGGATTTTTAACTCTGTTTCTGCTCCCTATATGTCATTAGTTAGGGTTATAAATGCTAGCTGTCACA
This sequence comes from Myotis nattereri, assembly GCF_964212035.1. NCBI lineage: Eukaryota > Metazoa > Chordata > Mammalia > Chiroptera > Vespertilionidae > Myotis > Myotis nattereri. The sequence goes on along the minus strand of NC_138079.1, from coordinate 49,739,863 downwards.
ACAAACTCCAAACTCTTGGTAGCTTAACAGATAAAAGTTATCCAACATAGTTTAGCCGAGGATTTTTTTCCATTTGGTAATTTAAGGCTCCAGGTTTCTTCCATTTTGTCACATCTCCTTATCACCATATGACTTCCAAATTTTTGTAACAGGGAAAGAGAGTAGGAGGCATACTAGCTTGTAGAAAATGTTCTGAACAAGAAATGGCACATAACTTCCAATCACATCTCACCTGCCAGAAATCACTTTCATGTCCCTAGCCCAGCTGCAAAGGAGGCGAGAAATGTGAATGAGCACAGTGGCTCTTGCTGAGCACTATCTGTTTTGCACATCGTGTCAACTTTGCTCTATCCGCACTCCAGGTGGGGTGACTAATCTGTTCTTTTTTTTTCTTCCTGTGTCATGGCCCCCAAAGTATCTCCATAGGCATATATTATCTCCCTTGCCAGGAAAAGACCAGGGGGGGAGGGAAGGAAGGAGGGAGGGAGGGAGGGAGGGAGAGAGAAGAGAGAGAGAGAGAGAGAGAGAGAGAGAGAGAGAGAGAGAGAGATTTATAGAAAGAATGAGATATTTCTAGAGATACCTTTAGAATATTTATCTGAGTTTCACATATTTCTCACTGCTGAACCACACTGTCCAGGCAAAATGTGAAGATTTTTCCCCCCATTATTTTAAATTTTATTGGGGTGACATTAGACAACATAAACATATAGGTTACATGTGTGGATTACTAATTTACAGATTCTGTATGTGCCCACCACCCAAAGTCAAATCTTCTCCTGTCACCTCATATTAGGACCTCTTTCTTTCCCCACACCCCTCTCTCTGGCAACCACCACACTGCTGTTTGTGTTCATAAATTTCAGTTTTATAATCCACATATGAGTTAAATCATATAGTTCTTAGCTTTCTCTGTTCAACTTATTTCACTTCGCATAATGTTCTTAAGGTCCATCCATGTTGTTGTAAATGACGCTATTTCATCCTTTCTTATGGCTGAGTAGTACTCGGTGGTGAAGGTCTTTAGGAGGCCATTATTCAGCCTATACACTGAGCCATTTACAATCTTTCTTACACAACTTTTCAATAGCCTATATTTTTCCATCAGCTGGATGAAGATTGGGGTTATATCTATGGTCATGATACAATAAATTGAGGTTATGAATCTAAATGACTGATACAGTTGCAAAATACAGAACAAATTTATATAAAAGCCAAGAAACCTTTCGGGAACAAAGAGAACAAGGGTGTGAAATAGTTGGGGACCATGGTACATGGTTTATATAGCACTCCAAAAAAAATAAAAGAAATACCTCTACCACTCTATATTGGGGTTCAAAGTTAAATTTCCTTTGATGGATTGTGGTTGCTAGACAACAGAGTTCCACAGGTAGGACAGATTCCCAAGGGACACCATATTCTAGATGGCAGTGTATTCAGGACAATAAAAATAACTTATAGGTAATTAAATTTGTAATTTCAATCACAAATACCTCCAGCCATGATGACAGATTGGATAATCTATTGGCAAAGAAGTTTTCATAGAATTAAACACTAAGGTAAAACTTTATTAATAAACCTGGGTCTTTGCTGGATATCAATCTGATCTTTCCAAACCTAGACCTGGTTTTTCCTTTCAAGTGTCATATACTCGATATTTTCTATGACCTAATTGTTACCATTGTAGTGATGTTGCTGTAGAGCTACTCTGAAATCTTTTAACCAATGTAATGGAATTATAATGGCATTATAATGAGCTCCCCATAATTTTTTTTACTATTATAATGCTGTCATAATGGCATTGTAAGGGGTTCTCCACAAACATACACTGAAATCATTTTGCCACCATCATGACAGTGAAATGAGTCCCCACAGAGTTTATTTGAAATTGTTTTGCTCTTATAATGGCATTATTAATGCAGTCTTCATAGTCTTACAGAGAAATTGTTTGACCATCATAATGTGGTCTTCACAGACTTACAATAAAATTGCTTACCAGTGTAATGTGGTTTCCATTAACTTGCACTAAAATCATTTTCCTACCATAATGACATTATAATAGGGTATCCATGAACTTGGATTACCAAAGTTTGGTTCTCTTGATGGCATCATAGCATCATTGCTACAAAGACAGTTAAAATAATGTTGATACTCTGTTGTGTCATAAGCAAAGACTATAAGTAATGCATATCTACTTTTCACACTTAAGTATCATGTGGTTTTTCCTTTAAAAGTAATTCCCTGACCTCAATATACTTTATAAACCAACAATAATCATTTCTCCAATAACTAGATGAGAGAATCCTAGATTCTTAGGGCAGAAGATCTCATTTCATGTACCCTTTATGTAAATTCGAATGCTTTTTATTAATTTGATTACCTCCCACCCTATTTTTTACAAAGGTGTAATACATTCTTTCCTCCTGTTCCAAAAAACAGAAATATTATTTTTATTTTCTTTTTTGCTATAATTTGTGATGGTTTTTTTAAGATTTATATGAAGTACAATTATTACTGCCTAGTCCTTAGTATAGCATGCTAAAAAACCTGATATTTATATTTATATCAAGTCTTTATAACCTTGGTGTCTCATATTTAAAAAAGACAACACAAATATAGACAACTCACAGGCGATGAAGGGATATAGTATAAAGATAGAATAAAATAATGTGATAAAGAGAGTAGATTACTAGTACAGACCCAGTGTTTGGTATATTATTAAGATATTCAAGCCGAGTAAAAGATGTGATGTTGAAGTTTCATGTTTGCATAGGGTGCGATTAGGTTTCCAGTAACGCAACTTTGCACACAGCTATCTGCTGCAATTTACCAGCTGGGAAAGTTTCAATCCATCCTTCTCTGGATTAGCAATAGCAGGTGAAGATACATATGATTTCAGGAAGCACAATGTGTTATGTTTGTATTATTCTGGATTTTATTTCTGTTGTTATTAAAATCCTACTGTGCTCTCAGTCTTACTTCCTTTCGGTGCACTCATGTGCTCTCAGATCAGAAAGCAAGTCAGTGTGATTAAGGTATGAAATAGTTGGGAACCATGGTACATGGTCAGCACTTTAATTACTTAAAACACAATAAAAAAGCAAATGGCTGTTTTCTAAAAAGCCACCAGCCATGTCTTAGTCTTGGTGTAAAGAGAAAGTTGTCTTGGAGGAGTTCCTTTTTTTGTATCTGGAAAGTCTCTTCAAGGTTGACTCTGCACTTAGAAGTATAAGGCAAGTATGTATTATTGCCCGGGAAAGGGTATAACAAGGCATCCTTTTTGGGTAACGTTGGAGGAGGTCATTAAGAGGGTGTGACCACCTGTTAACTCTCCAGTGGGACCCAGGCAATTAGAGGCTCTACCCATGGCCCTGCCCTAGGAATGTACATTCTGCCTACTCTTCCCACACTAGTAGTCATTTTAAGGATGTAGCCTTTTAAGAGTAAAGTGTTGCTGAGACCATCTGGACAGCATACATGACTGGACCCCATTGAGGCCTCTATTTAAAAAATTGTATTGACTTTATTGGGGTAACACAGGTTAATAAATTATATAGGTTTCAATTGTACAATTAATAATACATCAGCTGTATATTGTATTCTGTGTTCACCACCCCAAATTAAGTTTTCTTTCATCACCATTTATCCACTCTTCACTCTCTTTTCCTCTGATAATCACCATACTATTGTCTATGTTGATGAGATACGTTTTTTTTTTCCTTTGCTTAATCCCTTCACCTTTTTCACCCAGCCCCTAAACCCTCTTCTCCTCTGACATTAGATTCTTGTGGGCAGGTGCCAAGATCTATTCATCTTGTGGTCACTAAGATAAGCCTCATAAATACAGTAACTTGTCTTGTCGATTAAACCTGTCACTAGCAATCTGGAGTGGTGTGTCTCTTTCTTTGGTCTCTCCTTGCCCTCTGTGTAAGATAACCAGTTTCAGATTTCACCTGGTGAACACTCAAGTTCGTGAACCAACAAATAAAAATTGTCACTCTGATACCCACTTAATATAAAATGTTTATCACTGAGGAGATGGTGGAAACCTTTGTACAAAGGTCAAGAATTATTTGGAACTAAAGAGATCCAGACCTCCATCATTTTCCTTTTGAGGCTCAATCCTAGCTAATACATTCCTTTGATGGGTTGAGGTAGTGAGACAATAGAGGTCCACAGGTGGAAGAGATTGCCCAGGGAAACCTCAAGGTGTTCATACCACATGGGGTGCCTCAAGTGGTGACTAAATTCAGTTCATAGGTTGGATGACAAAGATAGTGGGGAGTTTGTCTCAAGCTAGTAGACTCTCCCAATTTTGTGTGCTTACTATTTATTATTTAATGGAATAAAACAATAACATTGTTATATCAGGGATTTTCTATCTGCTTTACATAGATCACCTAAAAATAACTTAATGATACACATCTAACCCTTGGAAAAATTGGGAGAATAAATGACTTGACCAAGGTCACACAAGTATTAAGTGGTTAAGTCAGATTACCTTAGGCAGTTTGACACCAGTGTCTATCTACTAGTATTTTTGCGCTATAACATTTTAGGATCCCAAGCTTGGGGCATCCATGTCCCTAGCACCCTGACATAGTAGGATCTTACTCCCAGGGCTGAGAGCCAAGGTGGTAGGAATAATTTCAGAACTGGACCTTATGCTTACAGTGGTATGAGGAAACAGTTGGGAAACAAAATTCCTGTACTTTAGATACTTTGAAAGTCTTTCCAGGATAGCAGTGACATCAGAGCAGCAGATGACTATAGCATTCCCATGTCTGGGCCTGTGTGTGTTTGGCAATGATAAATGTGGCTGAGAACAAAGGGATTGCAACAGAAACTAAAAATTTCTTCCATTAAATTGATCAGTTTTTCCAGCTCTTTCCCTCCAAGTGTGAAGAACTGATTCCCTTGGAATTAAAAAGTCTCCGGAGTTCTTGAAATATTCAGAGTTGGAGGAGTCCCAAGAGAGATACTTGAGTTCCTGCTAATCTGCATGTGAAGGCTCTAGAGATTAATTTGAAGACTAAAAATAGAAATGACCTCATTTATATCACAAGCTCATGAAGCAGGTCATTTTGCACATTCTGCAAAGACCTCTGTATTAACATATACCAGCCAGGTTTTATAAAATAAAATGTAACCAATGATTATCTCAGAATTACTTAATGAAAGCCACTGGCTTTTACAACCAGGGTTGGGTTAAAGACAAATGAATAAAATAGAAAAACAAATCATAATTGTCAGAGGATAGTAGCAAAATAACAGCAGGATAAAGTTAAGAAAATAACTGTGTAATTATAGTTTGGCTACCACTTTATTGATCTTTAAAATGGCCAAAACAAATATTTATGATTCTTAGCATTTTATCATTTCACTTCTGTGACAAGATTACATCACCACTAAGGATTATCATCATTTCTCAACATTAACAAGAGATCTTGTTGATCTGTGGAAAGAACACTCAGATAGGCTATCACACAGGGGGATACAGTAGAACATATCTCATAGGTTTGTTGTTAGGATTAAAGGAGATCATTCACATATAACATTTAATACAGTGGTTGACACATGGTGAGCATCTAATAGATGTTGGCTCTAATTCAGTTTTTATTGTTGAGTTCTTGTTATTATTTGCCAATAAACCTGTGGCTTCAGAACAAGTCACAATTTCTCGGGGTCATAAATAGCCTATATTCAAGAGGAGATAACCAAATTAGATGCCTTCTAAGCCCTGCTTATTATTCAAGTTGTTTGCATATATGAATATGCGCTGCAGGAATTCTGATGGCAGTATTTTCTAAATGCTTTGTTACATATGATATCTCAAAATTACTGTATTTAGGCACAAGCAGAACTGTTGTGAAAACTTGAAGAAAAATAACTGAGTTATTGAGATCAGTTGCAAGAAAGGAATGTACAGTGACCTTCTGGACAGCAGTCAAAGATGAGGACACTGAGTGTAAAGGTTATTAGGGACCTTATGAAGAAAAAGTTGGTGGTTATGTAGCAAGAAATACCGCCAAACACTATTTATTCAGTCAGGAGAAAGAAGCATTATACAAAGCATTGTATTCTAGGTCATTTTTCATTCAGTTTTCCAATTTCTTTGGATTCATTTAAAATTTTAATTCTTTCCTTAGCAGAAGCTGAAAGGGCCTAAAGATCTGGGTTACACTTATCTTTTGCATGTTTTTTTTTTTTCCTGTCAGCTTCCCATAGAAATTTCTTCTTGGTCCTTTCAGCAGAGGGATTTTGCTCCAGGGCCACCAGATTTCTCTCATTTGAGCTGATACAGCTCTCCTGTCAAATCTAAACCTTACAAAGGCTATGCCCCTACTAAAGGGAAGGGCTTCCCATCTGCTTCAGGGAAATTCCATAGCTCAGGAGTATTGGAACACATTATGTGGTAACAATAACAAAAATAATTTCCTGTTATATGTACTTCAGGCAATTGTGATCCAAATCAGTAGAAGGGTCTTCATGCATGTCTGTATTTGGACTAGAGCTACAAAGAAGAGTATTCTTTTTTTGTTGTTGTTTAGGTGTAAACCATGATAATTGATGGCAAAGTCAATCTGTTTTTCTGTTAGGATTTCTAATTCTATACAAGTAAATTATTCTACTGAGACTGTACTTGATGTTGCCAAAGTTGTACCAAGTGTAAAGTCAACCTCTTGTAAAATCTGCACTATCTCTTCAAAGGCATTAGATTTCAAATTACTGTAGCTATTATTTACATGGAAATGTAAATTGATTTATGATTATTTTAAAAATATATTTTATTGATTTTTTACAGAGAGGAAGGGAGAGAGATAGAGAGCTAGAAACATCAATGAGAGAGAAACATCAACCAGCTGCCTCCTGCATATCCCCCACTGGGGATGTGCCCGCAACCCAGGTACATGCCCTTGACCGGAATCAAACCTGGGACCCTTGAGTCCGCAGGCCGACGCTCTATCCACTGAGCCAAACCGGTTTCGGCTTAAATGTTAAGTTTTATATGTCCTGAACTAAGTGGCTTAATGGAGAACTCAAAGTTTCAAAATTTATTCGACATTCAAAAGGATCCTTTACCTATAGTTAGAAGAAATAGTTTCAAGCATCTCTTTCTTCTACCATTTTTCTTTTCATCCTTAGACTTAACTGTCATTGTTCTAAGCCCTGAGAAATCAGGAGTGAATGAGACAGATGTTCCTGTTGTCCTCTAAAGTTTTTGACCCATTGTCATCTTAGATTCTCATTGGAATATTATATACTTAATGGCTAAGAGCTTAGGTCACTGCTGGGTTTAGAGGCAGAAAACTTGAGTTTGGTTTCCAGCTGTGCCATCGATACCTTGGTCAGTTTATATCTTGCCTCTGAGCTTGAATGATTTCATCTGTAAAATGGGGATAACAGTTCCCATTGTCTGCTTAATCAAAAATTTAAAAAGGAAATTGGGTTGCACAAGAGATTGAAGACAATTATTTTAATTATGTAGCATGAGAAGCTTTTTATATAATAAAAGGAACTAGTACTATAGTTAGTTCTCACTGTCATGGACATTGACAATCTGGAGAAATAAGGAAGAAAAATTGCTGTCGGCTCACAACTCCTTATACATCATTACCTTCTTTGTTCTTTTCAGGCACATTTGTTCAAAACACCATTTGCCAGACATCAAATCATGCTCCAAGTGTAAGTATAACATCTGGATGGCTGGGCACATATGCATTCAGAAATATACCTTCTTTCACAGAAAGGGGGCTCTCACAAAGTTCCCTCAACCTTGCTTCACTTCACCATGTACCATTTCCTTTCCTTATGGGTCAGTTATCACATCTTACTAATGAGGCATGTGAAAGCTAAATGATATCACTCGGGCACAAATGACAATTAGATAGCAGAGCTGGAATTAGAACCTATTAGATGGCTTTACTTCCAGGTCTGTTCTCATACCACTGAACAAGACTTCAGCTCAGATTTCTTACTTACAGTCAATGTTTTGTTGTCTGAAATTTCACAGATTAGCCCTTTGACCCCTTGACAGCAGCTTTAAGTGGCTGTAACGCCCTTGCCTCGGTGCACTTGTACTTTTGCTTAATCAATTCATCCGAACCTTCTGTTGTTAGCAGAAAAAGGCAGAGACCGAAAACCTCCATGACAGCTCCGAACACAGGTAGTGTTTTATGGAAACAACACAGCTGCAACCACAAACTGAGCACAGAAAGAATATGCCTGTGCTACATTACCAAAGATATGGAATCTGATTTCATAATTCTGTATTTTTCCCATAAGAAACTTATTTTTCATATGCACCTAGTCTGTCTATTCTGCTAATATAAATTAGGACAAATTAATCTGCATGCAATGGAAAATCTGAAAATAGTACTGATTTAAGTACACAACAAATTTTTTTTTCAAATAAGAGAAATTTAGAAGTAGGCAGTCTAGGGGTGATGATTGGCACCATGGAGTCATCAGAAAACCTTCCTTTCTTTTTCTGCTGCATCATCCGCAGTCTCAGTGTGTCGCTTCCATCCTCAATGTCAACTCACGACCCAAGGTGGCTGCTAGAGCTCCAGCCCTCATGCCTTTATTCCAGGCAGCAGGAATGAGAGAGATGGAAAGGTCAGATGGGTGCACACAAGCAGTCTTCCTTGTAAAGGACTTCTTCTGAAAGCCCCACAAAGTAACATCGGCTCATGTCACTTTGGCAGGACCTTATTCTTATGACCACCTTTAACTACGGGGAGATAAATGTCTCTATTTTGTTTTGTTTAGTTTTATTCTGTCCTGTTTTATTTTTAAGCTGACTATACTGACTCTTCTACTGTTATAAGGTTTCATATTAAGAAAGAAAAGATAATGGTTATTGGATATACAATTAACAATATCTATCAGTGTTTAAACTAGGCATTGAGTAAATATCAAATATAAGGATTATTTAGGGACCAACTATAAATGAGCTTACAAATAATGCTCATAAAAATAGTCCATATAAATTAATGATGCTACACAGTAACTATAACAGAGTCTTTAAATGCTTTCTGCATTACTATATAACTACAAAATTATGCATAATTATTATAACAAACAATATAGAAATATAAAAAAATAACCTCCCACATTTCTCTTTGCTTTTGTCTTCCTCCTCACTTCTAAAAACACTAAAGAAAGCAGTTTATGTTTGTTTTCCCACATTTCTGTAGAATTTTACATATAAATGATGTACATGTTTTTATTAGTAATCAAAATTGGCTCATAGTATACAAATTATTCTGCAACATAAGTTTTTAACCTAATCTAATTTCAATACATAGAGATATCCTCATTCTTTTTAATAGCTGCTTAAAATGATCAAGTATGAATATGCCATAACTATTTCAAAAAGAAGACAACTTTTATTGATTAAGATGTTCAGGAGGGCAGCAAAATCAGCTTGATGAGATACTGAGACAGCTAAAAAAATCAGAGCCTGAAGGACTGCAAGTTAGAGTTTTAGGGTCAAGCACATTAAGTGGGTTAACGTGGCTATCTAAGGACACCGAGCATGCTCAGTGTGGCTGCAGCATTTTCAGGACAGAGGGGACACTTTTTAGCATAGCTTCTTATGCCACAAAATCCCTAAAGATGCCATTTATGCCATCTGGCTTTGTTGTTCCTCTCAATCAGCATCTTTAGACATTTCTACTATTCATTTTTTCCCCTTTTCAAAACATCTCTCCAATCAAATCACCATCTAATTGCTAAATTCTGAAAAAAAGTTTTTAAGAATTAAATACTTTGCCCTTAAACCACTTTTTCTAGTTATTAGTCCACCTGTTGATACCATTTTTTTTCCGTTGTGAATTTGAGAATTATTTTTATTCTTTCCCCACCTTTCGCACATTTTTCTTGTCTTTATTCTATCCTCTTGCTCCCTTTCCTTCTTTTCCCATGATCATTTATCTCACCCTCTTACGGCTTGTCAAATATCTCCTTATGGAAACACAAACTGGTGTGTATGTTTTTGCCATGAAATGGCAAGAGTATTTAAAATTTAATACGGAAAGGGGCTGTGTTAAAAGTCCGAAACTCCAGGTTTGGTGTTTCTCCTCCATAAACTGTCCTCCTCCCCAACCTTGCCCTATTCAGTTTGTGAATCATGTAATGAACGTGGTGAAAAAATAAAGTAAAAAAGCAAAGGCAACTCTATGAAAAAGACACATGTTCTGAAAAACAAACACGCAGGGCAGACAGATGTAATCCTAAAACAAGCACCAGGCTGCTCAGGTTCTTTCATCTGATCCAAACTTGGGGTTTCCCTCACGTTGTGTTTTGTGGAGTGGGACTAGGTAAAGGGGGAAGCAGGGATGATCTTCGTTGGGAAGGCTTCACATACTCATACAGTCTTTAATCTTTCTATTTTCCTGCTCCCTTCCTTTTACTAGGAGGTTAATTGGGGATGCCCGGACACTGGGATGGTCTGGAAAGCATCTGTCAGCATAACTACATGTTTTCCTTGGTCTTTATACCACTTTCACTAAAAAGCATGATCTATATTTACATCACAGTTAGTGACAATATTGATAAGAAAATAGATCTCAGAGAATCTCATATATGAAAGTAGTCTGCATGGAGAGAAACTGAAAAGATAAAATGGTTTGTCCCAAATTATCTTACTGCTGTTGAAGCCAGAACCAAGCTCTTGTCCCTCATGCAGGCTTCCCTCACTCTGCCCTTGACTTCAGGCTGCTTCAGATGTGAAAGTGATGGATGTAGCTAAACCGCCATTGTTTCTAAGAAAAATAAATCACCTAGCATTTTATTGAAAGCTGATCACATACCAGGCACCACCATGCAAGAAGTTTTCATGTTTGCCTTTATTCCAGGGGTGGGGAACCTTTTATCTGCTAAGGGCCATTTGAATATTTATAACATCATTCACGGGCCATACACAATTGTCAGTTTAAAAATTAGCCCTCTATGTTTGGTCAAGCATTTAATTATCTCACCCCTAATGCCTTGGCAGGGCCAGACCAAATGATTTCAGGGGCTGGACATTCCCCACCCCTACTAACTCCATGAATATTTATTCAGGGACATTTATGTACAGCCTCTTTACAAGCATGGTAGACAAGTCAAAGAAGGTTGTCCTCATGGAGCTTACATCTGGATATGTGTGTGTGTGTGTGTGTGTGTGTGTGTGTGTGTTGACAGAGGGTGAAGATGGGAAGTGAAAGAAGAACAATAAGGAAGTAAACATACCAGTATATGTATGATTATATCTGGTAGGGTTTTATGATAAATGCACACCAGAGATAGGATAGAGAATAGACAACAGTGTGGAAGATGAGGAAAGACAGTTACTTTGTATTATCACATTCAGTTCTAACATCAAGTCTCTAAGACAGGAACTAATACTATGCCTAATGCACAGATAAATAAATCAAGTCTCAGAGGAGTTTGGCAACTTCTGGTTCACAGCCTCTTGGGGAGAAGGGGCTAGCACTAAGCCCTCCTCACCCCAGAGTTGTGCTCTAATCCCTGTGCCCAAAGGCCTCTACATGAGAATGTACAGGGGAGGGGGGAGGAATATTTGCTTGAATTTTCATACAGAGATTGTTACATGAGAAAATATAATGGGTAAGTGCTGATGATTAAGTATCTGAACAGTTGAGCTGAGTGGCTTAATGAGGTTAAGGCTCATGGCATCAGAACTTGAGTTATTTCATCTTGAGAACGGCGGAAAAGAGGCCAATAAAAATGCATTATTGGACTCATCTGGTTCCTATTTTCAAGGATCAAAGAATCAGCTAATAGGTACACAGTTCTTGAAACCATGCTGTTCAAAGCAAGGTCAGCAGCTAATAAAGACATCTACTATTTAATCATGGATCAGACCACTTGACTTTGCTTGTATCACTGATACCAGCCATTATTGGCGGAGAACCAGCAGAGTACTCAGGACAGCATGAAATAAGAGAGGTTTGGGGATCTGTTAATTGCATCTTGTCTGAGCTGTAGGAGGTATACTACTCCAAAATCAGTCCCTTCCAATTATTCCAGGTTGCAGCTGGCATGGTGAATCCTGGGTTGTTTTCACCCAATGAAAGAGTCTAATTTTATCACAGAATCACAGGACTGGCAAGACCTTGAGAGGTCAGCGGAGGCTTTCGGGCAAGACTGCACTGAGTGAATCTATCTAATCCTATTTTAGGCCATCTCCAGAGAGCAGATGCCATGATTCCTTTTGCAAGCCAATGCCAGTATGAAGCGAACTTTTCTGTAGCCAGGCTAACATTCCTAGTGATTTATTTCAAATTCATCTTTCACTGGGTTCATCATGATGGTTTGACTATCCCTATTTTCCCTATTTATTCTTTAAACAATAAGTATTGGTGAAAGTGAAAAAACTCTTATGTTTGCATAGAGGGATTAATTAGTTGTTCAATGGGAGGTTGTATTAATTATTTAGCTTAATATGCCTGACTTGAACACCTATTCTGCAGTATCTTTAAGAATTCCAAAAAAAATAAAGATGGTTTTGAAGGACTTCCCACCTCCCTTCCACTTCCTGTCTGGTTCCCTAGCCCCAGGCACACTGTCCAATTTCATATCCTCAAACGTGCCGACCTTATTTATTTCTTACTCAGGGCTTTTGCACTGCTATTTGATGCTGTGCCGGTAACAGTCCGCCTTACACCTCTCAGGGCAGGGCTCCTCTTCCTCAGGAGAGCCATCCCTGACTGACCTATTTAAAGTTTCCTCAGAGCACGTCTCAGTCTCTGAAATTATCTTATTTATTCCCTAGTTTTCACAGATGTTGTTTCTCTCTTTGCCCGGTAAAATGTAAGAACTATGAGACAGGGGACCTCACCTGACTTTTTTTTTAAACTATGTAAGACCAGTGTCTAAAACAGACACATTTTATGTATTTAGTAAGTATTCGATAAAAAAAGAACGAAAGGATATTCGCATAGCAATACAGCAGTGTAACCTGTTTCGTAGGCCCCTGTTTTCTTGTACGGCCCCCTGGAGTGGCATGTTGGAAGGGATGCACAGTGTTCTTACATGAACTTTAAAGTCAGATCACACCGTTTCAGGACCCAGATCCAGCATCCACCAATTGTGAAAGCTTGGACAGGTTACTTACATTCTTTGAGTGTCGGTTTTGTAATCTGTGAGACAATGAAACTGACCTCATTTGTCCATTCTTAGGACAAATGGTTTATTTTATAAAAATAAGCTATTTTACATAATATATAAAAAACTATTAATTTACTTTTTAAAAATATTTTTAAATATATATTTTTTATTGATTTCAGAGAGGAAGGGAGAGGGAGAAAGAGATAGAAACATCAATGATAAGAGAGAATCATTGATTGGCCGCCTCCCGTATACTCCCACTGGGGTTCAAACCCACAGCCCCGGTATGTGCTCTGACTGAGAATCGAGCCATGACTCTTGGTTCATAGTTTGACGTTCAACTGCTGAGACACACTGGCTGAGCTCTATTAATTTACTTTTAAAAACAGTATTTATTGAGCATCTACTATTAATACGAGATTTTTGGACTGGAACACGTGGTGTTCCCCTGGGTAGGATGGCTTCCCCGGATTCTTTGTCCATCAGAGTAGAACAATGAAACCACGGACAGAAGATGATATAACAAAGGTGGAAATTTATTGAAGAACAGGCACAGACTCCCATGTGGGGAGGGGAAAGAGTCCCACTGAGTTCTTTTTCCCCGGTTTATAAAGGCTGCAGATTTTTGTGCCTTGATATCCCCTCTGATTGGTCACTATTCCCTACTGATTTGGTCACTATAGCAACTCCTGGACTCAAAGGTCAAACCTCAGATGGAATATGTGAGGTCCTTCTTTATTTTATAACTATAGACCTTTGGCTACTTGCAGTTCCCTTGTCTTATGGAAATATAACTGCTCCCTCTCCGTTTCCTTGTCTTATGGAAATGTACCCTTTTGCAACTCTGTAGTCCTGTGTTTTATCCATGGACCCCCTTAATTTTAAAAATTCCCTAAATCTGCCTATTATACCCCTAAAAATTCATTTTCACTATGTACCAGGCTGAGGATATAGTAGTGACCAATCAATAACAATCTCTTCCCTCAAAACTTACACTTTGGTATATAGAAGTATATGTTTCAGAATTAAGATCAGGCTTCTGCGTTTATCCTACATGGAGATTATATTTGAAGTATGGTCAGTGTGCTAGTGCAGGCTCTTCTTTCAATAGTCAATATATATTTACTAAGTGCCTATTATGCACACACCCATAACTATCCAGTTAATAATGGTGTAATAGGAGGGTTTTTAGACAAGTGTTAAGAGGGCATGGTCAGTCCCACCTACAGATGGACTGCTTGTACAGTCATTCACCGCATAAAGACGTTTCATTCAACCACCGACTGCATATACAAAGGTAGCCCCATAAGATTATAATGAAGCTGAAAAACTTCTATCACTAGTGACATCTTAGCTTTCATGATGTCATAGTGCATCGTAATGCACAAATACCATTGTGTTATAATTGCCTACAATATTCAATATAATAGCAGGTGTTACGGCCAAAGGGCTTGCTCGGTCTCAGGCCCTGGTCCCACTGAACTCAGTCCCTGGTCAGGCACCATTTGTTATGGCCAAAGCTCAGGCCCTAGTCCCAGAACTCAGTCCTTGGTCAGGTGCCATTTGTGCCACACCAACATGACCAAGGGTGATCTCGAGTGGGGTGGTGAAAGGATTAAGGAAAGACAGACAAGAGAATAATAGCTGGGTCTCGGTGGGATACTGCCTCCCTGATGAGGAGACGATGACAGCGCCCACAAGCCGTGTCTTTATTTTATAGTAGATGCCACGAGGCAAAGTAGGGGCGTGATCACGTTGTTTACAGCATTCTCGTGAGTTTCAACCTCACTCAACTACATGCACCTAAACTCTATCACAAAGTACGTGGGGCTACGTGTTTGGACCATAGGTTCAAACTTACAACCACAGCCATTGGCTATGATTGTGCTGGGAGGGCCCTGCCCTCCAGCTGGGACTTGAACGTGGCAATGAGAGGACCCTGTCCTTTCATTAGTCTGAGGCTTAAACCTGGCCAAAACACCGTACCTGTGCCCCACAAGCCCGCTGTACAGGTTTGTAGCTTAGGAGCAGTAGAACAGAACTTGCCACCTGAAAATATGTCTATTTGGCATAGGATTATTTTAGAATGGTTAATTTTAAGAAACAGCAGAAACGAAAGAAGGTCTGAAAGCAAATAGAAGTTAACCTTTGTAAAAGATATTTAAGAGAAATCTCCATTTGTAAGAATGTCTCCCTGGAATTACCAGGAAGAGGTGGGCTGGCCTTATCTCTAGAAATGCTTATCAATTCAGATGACAGGGACTTAAATTTGCATAACAATTCTACCCTTATTTACTGTGTTTTTTCCAGCTAACCTCCCATAACTGAACCTTTCCCAGCCAATAACATCTATCATCTTCAGTGGAAGATGGTATTTATGGTGGTAAATTTTGGCAAGTTACTCCATTTTCTTGAATCTCTCCCAGGTATATAGGAGGTACATACTTTTAAACTTTTGTTTATTTTGTTACTGTTAATCTGTCTTTTATTATCTGGATGTCTCAGCCAAGAATCCAAAAGGGCAAAAGGGTCAAGGAAAATTATTTTTTCTCCCCAACAGAGCAATAGGTTATATAAGGCAGCCTAGGTAGTAGGCTACACCATCCAGGCTGGTGTAGGTTCACTCCATGATGATTCTATTGGAGGAGAAAGGGCACCAGAATGTTGCCAACGATTGGATCTTGGTTCAGCAACCTCAGTAATTGAGTTCTGGCTAGAAAAAAATTCAAAGCCAAGACTCAAATTCAAAGCTGTTGCTAGGTACCTGAGGCTTTCTGCCCTGGTGACATGGCCTATAATACCTATCCTGCTCATGCCTGTCTAACTGCCTACTACAGTCCTACAATAACAAAATTGCCTAAAGGCTCATTTCTTAGAGCATATCCCTTTCATTTAAACAGCACATGACTGTTTTTTTGATACCTACAGTGCATAAAGAGATGTATAAAAAATGCAGAAATAGTATCAATCGTATGTATCTCAGAAATACTAACAACCAAAATACAGGTGATTGTAACTATGGACTCCTGCTAAAGAAGGCTTTTTTTTTTTTTTCCCCCTGGGAATAATTTTTCAGTTTTAGGCAGTGAACCATGTGTACTGATGAAAGCTAGAGTTAGTTAGGACCCTGATTTTTCAAAAAAGCTCTATTTTCCACCAATTATACATATCATTTTAGAATATTTTTAAAAAGAGCAATAAGCACCCTCACCCTAGAGGAACAAATATCTATATATCTACATATCTATATCTATCTATATCTATCTATCTATCTATCTATCTATCTATCTATCTATCTATCTATCTATAAAAGCCTAAGCAACAGGCTGACCGGCTGGTAGCTATCATGTGCAATGACCATCAGGGGGCAGACGCTCAACGCACAGGCATGGTAACATGGAACAAACTGATGATCAACCTCAGAGGGAAGGGGGGATTTGTGCACTGTGAGGTCCCTTGGCCTGGTCTATGGGGATCGGGCCAAAGCTGGCCTGGTGCATGTGCACTGGTGGGGTCCCTCAGTCTGACCTGCAGGGATAGGCCAAAACCAGCTCTTTGACATCCCCCAAGGGGTCCCGGATTGTGAGAGGGACAAGGGACCACATCAGTGCATAAATCCATGCACCAGACCTCTAGTTTTTAAATAAATTCAGATAAAGATTGTTCACACAGCCTTGGCCTGTGTGGCTTAGTTGGTTGGGCATTATCTGGTGCACTGAAGGTTTGCCAGTTCAATTCCTAATCAGGGCACATGCCTGGGTTTTAGGCTTCATTCTGGGTAGGGGCTGTACAGGAGGCAGCCGATCGATATTTCGTTCTCACATTGATGTTTCTTTCCTTCTCACTTCCTCTCTCTGTCAAAATCAATTTATAAAATAGAAAAAAGATGTGTTCACACATTTTTTAAAAAACATAAGTGAGTTTATATTTCTAAAGTTTATCTTTTTATTGACTACCTTTTAAGTTAACAAGTACACAGATTCCCCCTCATTTTTTATGATAGTACAAGATCCGTGTATGAATGAATCATAATAAATCTGTTCAATCTTCAGTTGTTGATCATGTGGATAAAAAAGGGGTTCTATCAAAAATAACCTCACAGGATGATCTGATCATAAATTCCCAACTGAGCAGATCATGGTGGAGAAGTCACACCTCAGCCATGTAACTGCTTTAACAAAAGTCTTATCTTTGCTTTAAGCAAGCCTTATTCATGGTTCCTGTGCTATTTTTAAGATAGGGACAATAATAGAACCTACCTCCAAAGGTATGTTATGAGAATTAAATGAACTGATACATGTAAAAGAATTAGAACAATGGCAAGCATATGAGTTCAACAAATATTGGGTTTCATTGTTATTGTTATCTTTGATATTGTCCCTGTAATTTTATAGACAGGAACAGGGCAAGGAACGGAAGGAAAATGGGGCTATATCAAAGCCAAAGCAAAGATAGCAAAGCAAAAAAAATGCCGTGTTTTTTCCACTGTATTTTTATAGCAGGGAAAAACCATTACATTCATGCATCAAGAAACAAACCTGGCCTGGCTGATATTGCTCAGTGGTTGAACACCAACCCTTGAACTAAAAGATCTCTGGTTCAATTCCCGGTCAGGACACATGCCTGGGTTTCGGGCTTGATCCCCAGCAGGCGGTGTGCAGGAGGCAGCCATTCCATGCTGATGTTTCTCTCATATGGATATTTCTATTTCCCTCTCCTTTCATCTCTCTCTAAAAGATGGAAAGATTGGGCTCTGAGACTACAAAATGTTAAAAAATATTATGTAAATGAAATAGAACAAATTATAATAAATATTGTGAAAACTCTAAAGATATTTTTTCTCATGATCATTATGTGACCAAAATTAATATTTGCTACTAAACAGAAGAGTAAAATAAATACCGTTATGGAATTTGTGGTTTTAATTAATCTAATTTCATCCATATAATATATGAGTCAACTTGGCAAGGATGAAATGCAATTTTAGTAATCAATTTAAAATTTAAAGATCCAGTTCACTATTTTAAAATTGTGTAAAAGTAAAAAAGAAACAAAGGAAGAATTACTGCTTTCAAAGGCATCCTTTCTGCTTTTCCTGCTCAAAAATGCTCTGATTAAAATTTTTAGCTTTGACAAGCAGTTATCCAAAAATATGATCAAATGATAAATGGATGAGAGATTCATGACTAAAACCCAGCTTTGTGCTGTGCTTTCTAAGTAATATTTTAATCAAATTTGAGTAATTATTTGTACAATGCAGACTGATGTGACTAATATTTGAGCAATCTATTACAAACATAAAGTGGGAGAAATGCTCATATTATAGGAATTAAATAGAGAAAGAAATTCACTATTAAATTTATTAAAATTTCTTCTGCTTATTATCTTGTCACAGGTTGGGTATCTCAAGAAGTAAAATCTCAGACAGCAGAGTAGGGTGTTAATTGAGAAGGGCTCTTGGGATCTACACCTGTGGGAATGAAAGGCAGGAAGCAGAGGGAGAAGACGAACCTGTATCACAGGCCCCATGTCATCCTCCGTTGACACTACTGGGAGCTCTGGAGCTAAAAAGGCCTTTCCGTGTTCCCCTCTCGAGTCCCAAATGGCCAAATCTTTATACTTAGACCCCCATCCTGCAAGAGATGTTGGCCTTCCTGACAATTGTGTGGCCTTAGATGAGGCAGCTCTGCCCAACTGAGGCAGTTTCTTGAAGGTGCTAATAGCTAAAAGTTATCTGCAAATAGCATGTCCAGTATCTGGACAAGCTCTTCCTTGAATGAATTGGGCAAAATATCCACCATGTACTCTATCATGTTTATGTAAACAAGTAGTGTAATTTCAGAGTAAACCTTCAAGGGAAGTTTTGTTAACTTTTTATTTCCAATCCTCTCTCCCACCCGATTTCAGCAATTAATTCATTATGTCTCTGGGACAAAACTCTCACATCATCTCTTCAGGAGGCCTTCACCACCCAAATAGGCATGTATGTATCACTACTGAAACAGGAATTTTAGGGGTAAAATAGGACAGGTTTAGGAAATTTTAGAAATTTTGGAAATTAAGGGAACCATGGAAGAAGCACAGCAGAAGGTATATTTCTATAAAATAGGGAAGCTGAAAAGCTGCAACAGGTACATTTCCATAGAATGAGGGAGCTGGGAACAGCAAAAGGTCTATATTTACAAACTAAAAGGAAAGAAGCCCTTCATCCAGTAGGAGAAGAAAGCACAAAGGGAATAGGAAAACAATAAGGAAGGAGGTGGGGTGGGGGGGGGGGGGGAGAACTTCACATGTCCCATGTGAGATTCGACCTTTGAGCCTAAAGATTATTATTGTAACCAGTCTAAGGGAATAGTGACCAATCAGAGAGGATATCAAGTCACCAGGATCTGCAGTCTTTATAGGGAAAAGGAACTCAATGGGATACTTTCCCTCTCCCCACGTGGGAGTCCATTCTGTGGGACCTTTCCCCCTCCCCATGTGGGAGTCTGTACTTGTTCTTCAATAAATCTCCAACCTTTGCTATACTACCCTCTGTCCATGGATTCATTCTTTGATTCCGGTGGACAAAGAATCTGGGTTCCGGTCCAAAAATTCCATTTCACTATTACTAAATTTTGTTTTAGAATTGTCTTTCTATGTGTCACTTTCCCTCAGAGAAGAAGAGCTTCTTTAGAATACCGATTGTGTCTTGATTATGGTTACATCTCAACTGTCTACCACAGGGTCTTCATTATAATACTAGCTCAATTCACTATGTATTAATGAATGAATTTGTTCTTATGTCTCTTGGCTCCATCTTAACTTCTCTTAATCCTTCCCTCATAGCAGAATTAATATAAGACATTCTCTTACCAAAACTTATAAACTCTGAATAAAAAAAAAAAGAAGAAGGAAAAGAAGACTGTCTTTACCATTGGCATATTATCAGGCCTGGCTTAAAATGCCTAATAGTCATTGAGTGAATGAATATTGATTTAATAACTCTAGCGGTGACAATGATATAGTCTGTACATAAGGAGGTGCATGATATGGAATTTCATTGGATTAGTTGGAGGCTTTAGTAAACCTCAGAAAAAAAATGACATCAAAATTTTAACATTATTATATCTATATATATAAAAGCCTAAGCGACCATTAAGGTCAGAATGAACTGGCAGTGGGACATCCCCCGAGGGGTCCCAGATTGCAAGAGGGTGCAGTTGCTATGATGTGCACTGACCACCAGGGGGCAGACGCTCAACACAGGAGCTGCCCTCTGGTGGTCAGTGCACTCCCACAGGGGGAGTACTGCTCAGCCAGAAGCCAGGATCACAGCTGGTGAGTGCAGGTGTGGCAGCGGGAGCCTCTCCCGACTCTGTGGCAGTGCTACCAAGTAGCAGTGGCAGGTGTAGTAGGCCAGGATGAGTGCAAGCAGTGCAGCACCTGGCCTTGGCTCGGGCTCCTCCCTGGCCGCCTGCTGCTTGGCACACTGCTACATCTCCCAAGGGGTCCCTGATTGAGAGAGGGTGCAGGCCAGGTTGAGGGACCCCCTCCCCCTCGTGCACAAATCCGTGCACCAGGCCTCTAGTATTAAAATAAAGCATCTTGTTGGTTTATAGAAGATTTGTCAATGTTCAGTACTTCTGTTGATATTTATTTAAAAACTAGTGGCCCAGTGCATAAAAATCATGCATGGGAGGCAGGGGGTCCCTTCAGCCCAGCCTGCATCCTCTCCAATCCTGAAACCCTCAGGGGATGTCTGACTGCTGGTTTAGGCCCGATCCCAGAGATCGAGCCTAAACCGGCAGTTGGACATCCCTCTCACAATCCTGGACCACTGGCTCCTAATCGCTCACCTGCCTGCCTTCCTAGTGGCCCCTAACTGCCTCTGTGTGCCGGCCTGATCGCCCCTCACTGCCCCCACTTCTGGCCTGGTCATCTCTAACTGCGCCCTGCTGCCGGCCAGGTCACCCCACACAGTCTTCTTGTTCAGTCATTTGGCCGTCCCTCACTAATCCCCCTGCTGGCCTGGTCATAGGCAGCCATCTTGTGAGGGCATGAGGGTTAATTTGCATATTCCCTCTTTATTATATAGGATGTCTGGATTCCTATTTTTATAATCACAGATAATGCCTACACCCACATAAATAATTATTTTTTTTTTAGCCTGAAAGTTGTGTGGTTTAATTGTGATATATCACTTAACCCTAGTAATTGTATGAAGTATGTATTATTTTTGTCCTTATTTTGTAAATGAAAAAAAAAAATTTGAGTCTCTAAGGATTTTAGAATTACCCCATGCCCACATCTAATGAGTGGGCAAAATTGGAATGACCAGATTTAAAGAAAAAAACAAACAAAAAATCTTAATACCACAACCAACAGCAGTGATTTAGATATCTACAGATATTTAAGATTTTTAAATAATATTTTATCATATTTATATGTACATATTTTTATCTTCAGAAATTATATAGAATAAAGCATGTCTTAAAATGTACAAGAACTGGAGGTGATATGTTGCACATTGCATTTTCCAAAGATAGCTACAGTTATAGTTACCTATCTCACATGTTCTTCTGCAATGGGGTCTTGTTACTCCCCATCAAGTTGGGAAGTCTTTTACACTTCCTCTTGAATATGTGCTGGCCTTGGTGACACTTGAAACCAAAAAATGTGGCAGGAAGGACTGCATGACATCTGAGGCTGGGTCAGAGAAGCCTTGCAGCTTCTTCTTTGGTCTCTAAGACCACTTACCCTCTGCCTATTTCCTCTTCAGATATTCTCTATTGATTCTACACACCTTTTTTTAAGAGGTCCAAACTACATGGAAACTATCAAGTCAAAACTGAGCTCAGGAATGGAATTAGTCCACCAGAAAACATACATGAATGAAGCAGCTTCCAGACTCTAGCAAAACTACTCACTTCTAACTATTTAAGTTTCCCAAGTCCCCAGACATAGAATAGATAAAGCATCTCCACTCTGACCCACAGAGCTTTTTAGCATACTAAAAAGGCTGCTGTTGGGGAATGATGGGGAGTTGTTCCACAGCAGCTATCAGACATCTTAGCACTAGAGATTTCATTTTCTGTTACTCAAGTTTTAGTGAGGTACCTGAGTTAATCTGCCAAAGGTCAAAATAACAGTTTTGAAATATTCCAAAATTCTAGACATTCCCTAATGAATACTTACCATCACACAAATCTGGTGTCTTGAATACAAAAATTCCAAAGTTATTTAAATGAATAATGGTAAACATAATGACAATGATTGAGTCACTTAAATTGTTGCGTCTTATAAGACAGCAGTGAAGAGTTCTTCCATTTCCCCTCTAAACTCCTCAAATGGGGGATTAAACAACTTTACCATGAAAAGTTTTATTTATCTTTTCTAGTAACTACCTAACTGGCTAATGACTATTAATAGCTTTATAGATATGGCAATACAAACTTTATAGAACTTGACTTAAATCAGGTTTATAATAATGTAAATAGTGGTACTTGGCTACTGTTTAAAGACCCAAATAATTCAAAGAGGTTATTAGGTAATTAACTGTAAGTTCAAAGAGGTTATTAGTTAAGTAACTATTACTAGGGCGTGTGTGGTGGTTAGTTTTATGTGTCAACTTGACTAGGCTAAGAGTTGTCCAGACAGCTGGAAAAACCTTACTCTGGTGTATCTGTGAGGGAGTCTGTGGAAGAGACTAGTGTTTGAATCCACAGTCAGAGTAAAGATGATTGTCTTCACTAATGCATGTGGGCATCACCCAATCTGCTGAGGACATGAATAAAACAAAAAGGTGGAGGAAGGGCTAATTCATTTGCTTCTCTGTTTGAGCTGAGACATTCGTCTCCTGCCCTCAGGTTTATTCAGGCTTTCAGACTTAGACCAGGATTTAATGATTGGCCCTTGATTCTCAGACTTTTGGACATAGACTTATACTGTCAGCTCGCCTGATTCTCAGGCCTTTTGCTTTGGGGTGAATTACATCACTGGCTTTCCAGGTTTTCATGTAGATCTTGGGAATTCTTGGTCTCCAAAATCAGTAAGCAAATTTCAATCTATATATATATAAGGCTAAATGACCGACCGTCCATCTGTCCATCCATCCGTCCATCCATCCATCCAACCATCCAACCTACTAGCTGGCCAGTACATATGATGCACACTGGCAATTTAAAAATAAACAATGACTCTTGCATGCATGATACATATAAAGCTCTTGCTGGCGCCAATCATACGTGTGTTTTAATTTTGAAATTCTATACTATATATACTATTTTGACATGTAAGTTTTTGCAGTAATGTAATTACCACATGAATCTTTATTCTAATTAATTTCCTTTCAATGTGCACAAATCCGTGCACCAGGCCACTAGTAAATAAATAAATAATCTATTGGTTATGTATCTCTGGAGAATCCTGACTAATACAAGGTTCTCATGTCAGGGTTCTCATAGTAAGACTTCTCCTATTATCTTTGCTGTATAAGTTTTTCCTTCATGTGGATGATCCCTAAACATGTTTAGTCATAAACAATGTAGCATAAGTAGGTATAGGTCAGAGGTTATCATCTCCAGCTTCTAATTGTCATCCTTGACTAGAATGAAATATATATTTTAATTCCCCTTTTTATCCAAACTGATTTAGTAAAGTTTATGTATTGAGTGTTGAGGAAAAGGAAAGAGGCTAAAACTTCTAGAAATAAATTTTGACAATTCAGCTCCCCATATATAAAATACCCTAAAATATGTTTGGTCATAAGTGTCTTCATTATTAGTTGTCATTAACTTTTGAAAATTGTGATTTTTTTTGTTACATTTATTCAATATGTTCTTCCACATTCAGAACATATTATATGCTTTTATGCAGGTATGTGTGTATATATTTGTGTGCGGGAATATGTGTATGTGCAAATATTTGTGAATAATTATGCAAAACCATATAGTAGATTAGCTAATTTATCTCTGTTTCTAGAATTTCTTGCAACACATAGAAATAAATATTAAAAATCAGAACTGGAAAGAGTCAGAATAAATCTATTAAGTTTTATTCTTACCCTTCTTTGTAAAGTGAATGGAAAATTTGTTTATATCAACATTTTCTATATAATTTCACTGCCTAGTACAAAGCAAAAGAATTGCTATATATATAATATATATATAATATATATATATTTTATATATATATATAATCTTCAAATGGTAAAACTAATAATTAATTAGATACCATTCACTTTTGCTTCATATAGCTTCTTGGTTCTGAAAGCAACATGAAATTCTTGATGAATCTACTTCTATTTTTCTTTTACTACAAAGAAGTCAGATTAATAAGAGACTTTAGCTGATGGGAATAAGTCAAATCCTGGATGTAGTGAATATTCAAATTAAAAGAACAATTTGGCAATTGATCTGCCATAAGGTAAAAAACAAAAACGAACAGGTGAAAATGCAGGGTAAGAAAACAAATTTGTCTTTCTTAAATGCTCACTTTCAAGTGTGTCTGGTTTATAGCCCAGTTTGTATTAAAAGGGATCAATTTTTCCCCCTTTTCTCTGTTCTACTTTTGCACTGGTATTGTCTGAATCCCAGAGTGAGCAGCAATATA
This sequence comes from Myotis nattereri, assembly GCF_964212035.1. Classification (NCBI taxonomy): domain Eukaryota; kingdom Metazoa; phylum Chordata; class Mammalia; order Chiroptera; family Vespertilionidae; genus Myotis; species Myotis nattereri. The sequence goes on along the minus strand of NC_138079.1, from coordinate 49,715,152 downwards.
TCATCTTGCTTCAACATCTGCTAGAGCCCCCTCTCTTCCTAATCTGTCCAGATCCCCAAAGTCTTTTCCACCTGCTATAGCGCCAAATGCTCATTATAGCACACAGCTACGCCCTTCACTGTCCTTCCTCCCAGATCCTCAAGGTTAACATGGAACAATGACTATTATTAAGTGGGGACTCTGCTTTTATAAAGGCAGGCTAGGCAAGGAGAGAGGGGGAGGGATAGTGGGAGCACTGGGTAGAATGCCAGGAGAGCTGGCAGGAAAGAGCTGCTAGAAAGCTGTGGCCAATTTTCCAGTCGAAACATGAGTCACTGAACAGAGATGCCCTAGAAATAAATAACTTCCCTGTTCATTGCCCGGTACAAGCAGAGACCACACCCTCCAGTGGTTTTGTGTCAGGGCACTTTGAGGTATGGTTTTGAGCAGCTAGTGGAGAAAGGGAGATAAAAATGGCCAGTTTGAGGAGGCTGGCAAGTCTAGAAGTTGTGTTTACTGCTTGGCCAAATAGAAATTGTAAGCAATTGGAAGTTGTTCTCCCTCTTTTTTTCTTCAAACCACCAACCTGTTCCTTCTGCTAGTGTCACCAGACCAACCACCAATGGAAAATTTGAGGCACCTTGGACAGACTTCTTAGAAAACAGAGAAAGTCAGAAGTCTCTCTGATAGTCTGTGTTCATCTTGTATTATCATGGGACCTGAAAAAAACATCAAAAAGAATCTAATCAGGGGGAAAGAGGCAGCTTTAATTTAAATTTCCTGTCTTTAGCAGCTGTGTACCTCACTCCCAGATGCCATGCTTGTTGCAATTTCCTTTTAGTTTTGTAGGAGATATTTTAAGAAGTGAGATGCTGCTTCCTCAGTGACATTCACGGGGATGATCTTGATAAACCACATGAATGCCGGCTGGCCTCTGACAGAGTCGGCTGGCTCTGCTCGGGACACATTCTCCTGTTAACGGACATTAGGCAACATCTCCAACAGAATCAAGACACTCTCTGTTGCTCTTCAATTCCTGGAAAAAAAGTGTAAAACCACAGATTCCCCCAAAGATCACTTGGTAAAATTTTACTTGCCTTTACCACCCTGAGCCCCAAGGAAGTGTGTGGCCATTCTAGAGCCACACAGTATACTGATCTAAATGACACAGACTACCTAATTCAGTCACTCCAAGAGACCAGAGGAGTTGAATGAGCTCTCATTGATAAAATCAGCTAAGTAGGCTGATTGCCTAGGCTGGATAGAGTAGGAGCTTGTTACTTGCTCTATGAAATGACAGGGCACCCAAACTATCAGACTTATATTTATAAGATTGTTGTATTTCCCTTTTATTTTTAAAAAAATCCAAGTTTGGAAGTTACCACTAATTTTGGACAGACAGCTTTTTGAAAACAAGCAATTAAGAAAGTAGAGAGGGTTTAAAGTTCCTTGTTTTCACTTGGGTTAATCAAGATATTAGATCTGCACTGTGGGTGTGTACAGGATAGAAAATGACTAGTTTAAAACGGTGAATATTTCAGAAATAGTTTTTAACAGCTTTATTGACAAAAGTTATATACATTTAAGATGTACAACCTGATGTTTTGATATACACTGTGAAATGGTCACTTCAATGAAGCCCATTAAAATATCCATCACCACTTGTGTGGGTGTGATGAGGTTTCATTTAAGATCTCTCTTCCCAGAAAATTTTAGGTATACAATCCAGTATTGTTAGCTCTAGGCACTATGCTGTGTAGTAGATCTCCAGAACTTTCTCCTCTTGCATAATTAAAAACTTTGTACCTTTTCCCTGACATCAACCCCTTTCCCTCTTCCCATAACCCCTGGCATCACCATCCTGCTCTCTGTTTCTATGAGTTTGACTATTTTAGATTCCAATATAAGTGAGATCATGCAGTATTTGTCTTTCTGTGTCTTGCATATTTTACTTAGTAAAATATCCTCCATCTCTGTTCATGTTGTTGCAAATGACAGGATTTTTTCAAAGACTGAGTATTATTTTCTTTATCCATTCATCTTTTGGAGAACATGTAGGTTGTTCCCATATGTTAGCTATTGTGAATAATTCTGCAATAAACATAACTTTTGAAAGTCTGAACTTCAATTCATCCTAGACATTTCATGTATTTAATAGCCTCAATTCCTGCTGTCTTACTACCTCCATCTTGAGACTGAGAGGTAGTAAGTAAATGATAACATGGAATATACTATGTGGGTATAGCTTTATATGGAAGAATAAAATTGGGGGAAATAGATTTTATTGGTAAATCTTAAAAAGTATATGGATGCTGTAGAAGCATGACCCTAACTCTTTCATTGGCTTGTGTGATAACATTGGGCAAGTTTTATTTTACCTTCCCTGGGCCTTTTTCCTTTTCCCCTTATGAAGAGAAGTTAGCAATAGTATTTTACCAACTCCATAGGGTTACTGTGAGGATTAAACAGTATGACTTGGTAAGTTGCTAGAAACATAGTAAAAGATCATTCAACCTCAACTGGGAATATTCTTCATCTATTTTACTTGAAGATATTTGCAAGGTGTTTAAAAATATTCCAAATGAGTCTATTTCTTTGCTCCTTCCCTTTTTCCTTTCTCCCCTTCTTTCATATTTTCTGCCTTTTTATTAGTATAGTCATATTTAAACCATATAAAGGATAAAATACTGTTTATAAAGTTTTATAATCTTAAATTAGACTATAATGAAATATTATACTACTAGAGGCCCAGTGCACAAATTCATGCACAGGTGGGGTCTGGCCAGCCCACCCTGATTGGGGCCAATCAGGCCAGGTCAGCTGTGGGGAGGGGCTGCTGGCGGTTGGCCAGCCCCGCACCCTGAACAAACTCCTGGTCAAACTCCTGGTCGAGGGGACAATTTGCATATTAGCCTTTTATTATATAGGATAAATACCCCAAGTCAGGGGAAAGGGGGGGAATCAATGACAGTGCCTTAATCAGTTTGGGCTGCCATAATGAAATGCCATAGACTGGGTGGCTTAACAAGATAAATTTATTTTTCCACATTTCAGGAGGCTAGAAATCTGAGATCAGGATACCAGCATGGCCAGGTTCTGGTGCGAGTGCTTCCTGATGTGCAGATGGCTACCTCCTTACTGCATCCTCCCATGGTGAAGAGAGGTTATAAACTATCTGGTGATTCTTCTTATGAAGGCACTAATCCCATGACCTCATCAAAACCTAATTACACCCCAGGGCCCCATCTCCAAACACTATCACATTGGGAGTTGGGGCTTCAAAATATGAATCTAGGGGAGACACAAGTCCCTAGAAGACTGATGTTTCAAAAATCTAATATCTGATTTCATCAGCTCGATGGCAAAGTTTTCAATAGAACAAGTAAATTTTGATCACCAAGATTCCACATTCTAAGACATTTTGTCATTACAACTACAACTTTGAGTTTGCTCAGCTACATACATTATTTTAACAAAATTTTCCTTTTTCCTTCAGTCCCTCCAGACTACCTCTCCAATTGAATGCTATGCACAATTACTGTCTGACACAAATTCTGACCTTTTCTCTCTTTTTTTAAAAAAAAATTTTTCTTTAGCCAGTATTATCTCTTCTACCCATCTACTCACTCCCCACCTAGTGCTCACCTCATCCTACTCAGCCTTATTCAGTATAGGCCGAGTCTTCCTTTAGTAACTGAGAAGGTTGCCTTTGACTTAAACCTCTTACTAGAACATCTCTGGTTACATTTTTTCCCTCTCAGAATTCTCTGCCTTAATCTCAGGGAAGCAGTGTGAATTTCTTGACCGTTTCTCCTTTCCATTTAACTCCACTTTCCCCCCAAATTCTCCTCCAGTGCCTCTCACCAGGCCTTCTCTAGTTTCTCCTGCACCTACAAACCTAAATCTACTCCTCTTCCCTTTCTTACCTATTCCCTCTGCTTTTAGTGATACTATCCACTTCCAAAAGTTTTACTTTCACCTTTATGAAGATGACATGTAAATCTTTTTGTTTACTCAAATGTGGCAACTCCTTAATGGTGCAGACTTTAAGATTCAGGGTGTCATCAGGAGCCCACGCCTGGGAGAGGAGAGGGCCTAGCAAAGGAGAACTTGTGAGGGACAGGGCAGCGAGGAGGGAGGCATGGTGCTTTGATTGGTGACAGAACAGTTAAGTAATAGAGACAATTCTCTTTGACAAACTTCTTAGCTCATTCATGATCTGGCCACTTCATTTTGACACTTTCACTGCTTCTTCCAGCGCCGCTTCTTCTCCCCACATCTCTGTATCAGAATCCCACTGCTACAGCGGATCCTCGTCTCCAGGTGCTATTTGGAAACCTCCGAAGTACTGTTGATTTCACCATCTTTATGTTCTTTCCTACCTATATCCATGCCTTGTGTTAGTAGCTTATCTCTCTGCCAGTGATCCAAGCTCAAATCTTCTCACTTTCCCTACATTGTCCCACGTGCACATGTGTTTAATGGTCATTGCCAATTCTGATTCCGCCTGGAATTTCCCTTGCACCTAGCAAGGGAAATGCCTTTCATTTCTTATTGTCATTATTCCGTTCAGACTTTTATTTGACTTTGCCCACATTATCATACTCTGTCTCCAAATGATGCATTTACTTCTGATTATCCAATCTTGCCTGTTCACTGCTTATTGCTATCTTCAAGTTCATCACTGTTAAGCATTCCTTTCTCATATCTTTATCCTCTTCCATGGATTCTCATTGCCTATCAACCAAACCCTAAGGCTTCACAGTGGCTTTCAAGGCCTTCTGCAAATCAGGTGGAACCTAATTTTTATGATTTGAACCACCTAAAAGCCTCCTTCAGTCTCCCTGCACTGTTACAGGTAAATCACACCTCTGTGACTGAATTTGGTTGATCACATCTTGGTGATGCGGCTTTCTTCATGTGGTCAAGAGGCTTCTCCACTTTTCCCACTTGTAATGTTTTTGTCTTGTTTTTTTTTTTTTCAAAAGGCAACCCAGATGTCAACCTTACTTGAAATCTTCTCAGTTTCTTACCTGCCTAAATTTTCATAGTTTTACACACACACACACACACACACACACACACACACACTTTTAAACTTTGATTCCTTACTGTATTCAACCTTGTGCTATAGTTACTTGTACCCCCTCCTTTTCTCCTCTAACATATCAGAAATATCTTTTTCTCCAGAACCAGATCTTATTTATATCTTCCTCCTTCTTCACCACCAAACAAAATTGCCTGGCTCCACTAATTTCTGTTCAAATAATGTAGATTGATCTGGGTAAAACTTAAATAAATGTAAAACAAAATAATTAAATTAGTATTAAGTAAAATTTTGGACTTTTGTTACTGATGTTTCTTAGGTGATTCACTAGTTAAAATAATTATGACACTCTTAATGGTTAGAGGAAGCAACCTTTAGTTTTCTGAATACATTTTGTTGGTTGAATGACATTGTATGGGCAGCTGCATCCTTCTGTTTTCTAAAAACCTCCATGTTTGCATGTGAAGTGGGTAACTGTAACTTTGTTTGCATGGCTCTACATATCTACATATCTGAGTTAGGAGGAATGAAAGTTTGAATAGAAAAAAATGTTTTTTTTAAAAATAAGAATTTATGTTGGGTAATAATTTTTGTCAAGAAGTAAGAGCACTTTAAAAGAACAATTAATAAAATATTTCTGCTATTTAAAAAATAATTTATTAAGCTCTATAGAAGGCAAAGTTCTGTGTTTTTTTTTTTTAATATAGATATGGGAAATAACATTGCTACCATCAGAACTAATTTCCTTAATGGACACTACAAAGTATTTCTTTTCCATTCATTCCACCAAAATCTAAGAATTTTCCAAGTTCTATATATAACCCAAAACTTTAAAGTTTTGGGTTAAAAAGTACATTAAAACCTTATTAAGAAAAGCCAGTTATTTGAAGGTATTTGGGAGCCACATCATCAGCAAAACTCACATCATAAAAGTCTATATTTAGTCATTTTTTAAAAGAGAAGCTGGATGGTGTGATGGCAGCTGTGGGTGGCCATGCTTGGGAGATCCCATGAAAGGCCTCGGTCTGCTGCAGGAGGTTTCAGTCTGGGTGACAGGATATTTCCATGTGTGCTTCTTTCAGTTGATACCTTCCGGCAAAGCTTCCTGTGTGCTGCTAGAGCACACACCTACACCGCCCACAGCACAGTTTCCTGATTTGAATTAGGTTTCATGGAGTGTGGGTCGTTTTAGAGGTTGATTCGATACTCAGATGTCCGAGAATGTAGTGAAGATCTAATTATTGAGTTCAAAGATTCTCATTATTACAAAAAAAAAGTTTTCACAAAGATGAAAAAAATTATAGAACTTAAATATATGACTTTAGATTCTTAAGTTGGAATCTAACTTTGTGATTTTGCAGATGAGGAAACAGAGACTAAGAAAGGTCAATAACTTGCCCAAGGTAGAATCACAAGGTGAATACAGGTCTTCTGACTTCTAGTTATTCAATCTTAGTCTTCTCTAAAGAAAACTATCTCCTTAATATTAAGAACTTAAATGTTGTATTGAATACAGATAGTGAAACCACTCCCCACCCCCCAGATCCTTTTCAAAAGAGCAGATTCAAAGAGCAAGAAAATGTATGACAAATTAAAATGGGCCATATTTTGGTTACATATAATTTAGTTCTCAGGAGCCACAAATTATATACATATATATAAAATTTATAAATGCTAAAATTATAAATGATGAAGTATACTTAAATTGCCTTTGGAATTTATTGGTATAAGCTTCACACAACTATAAAATGTCCTAAAATATTTGGCAACTTGTTTTTTCTTATATGTTATTTTCCCTAATGAGTTCATGCAGGGTGAAAAAGAGTTAGTGGAAATTATATTGGTCATACACTTAAAAAGAAAGAAAGGAAAATTGGAAAAAGGTAGACTTAAGTTATTTTTATATGTCTCCTATGTGATTTTGTTTAAACATCCTTAGTCCACTTGAGTGAATCATTAAATTCCTACTTTAATACAAAAAAGAACATGTGATTTTAAAGCTCATTGTTACCTTAATTTGTGCATAAATTCCTGACTCAAAGGAAATTTTAGAATGAATAGTGGAATCTATAATGGAAATTCATTTCAATAAGTAACTCAAGACAAAGTTGAGATTATCTTGCTAAAACTTCAGCCATCCCATCAACAATTAACATTTGTTAAGAAATTGGTGACTTTCTGGGTTAGGCCTATATGGAGTCACCACAGTGATTACCTGTTTGTAGTCTAAGTCTTTGTTTAGGAGAAATGTATATACACACTGTAACAGCTGATAGCTCAATTTTGAAAATGAAATGTATTTTAATAAACACTGCCTTTATAATTATTCAAAGTGTGCGTATGAATTTTTGGGACACTCTATGTATATGGTATAGTCTAAGGATAAGAGTCCAGAGTTTCAAATATAATCACAAAGTTGAGAAGTTGCAATCAAATATCTCACTAGCCAACTTAGCTGGGATAAATGGAAAGTTCTAGAAATGATATCCAATATAAACTGGAGTGGGGAATAATTAGAGAGAGAGGAAGTGTCATTATGATAAGTCATAAAAACCTGAAGATTGAGCCGTGGAGATGGACAAAATATGATTGTGAAAGAATAGTTGATAGTTAATGGAGATGCAGAACAATATGAAAAAAGAATGATTAAATATCTAGTAAGTGTAGGCCTAGAAAATACTAAATATGACAGTTTTTATAGTTAAGCAGCTAGGAATGCTTATTATATAGCTTGATTCTTGCAGAATGTTAGGGAATTAGATTTTCTTCTCAATATCATGGTACAAATAAGAAAAACAAGATACAAAGAGAGTACAGAGGTGTTCACAATAAAAATTTACAAGGTCTCATTCAGCTAATTCATAAAACTCAATAATCCTCACATACTTTTAGCTATTATTCCCACATCCCTGTCCATCCACACCCACACACACCTGCTACCACTAATTTAATTGCAGGCATCTGGAAGGATAAATTCAATAACCAGAGCTTTTTCAAATCTCAAGACAATCAAACTGCTCTGCAAGACATGTGAAATGATACCTACACTATGAAGCATTATAAATCTTAAATATTTGGCCCCTGAATTGAGCAAATTAATAAATTACATCTCAGTAATCTTGATGATGGGTAGATGACATATAATACTCCATTAGACCAAATGTTATTTTTTGCCTATTTGATACTTCTTTTTGAGTCAAGTTCTATATCTTGAGAAAGGTAAGATTTTCACCTCATCTTCCTCTCAAAGGAATATATAGGTGCTTCAAAAGATTTTTCTAAAGAAAAAGAATTCCCCAAATACGCTGTAATTGCAAAATTCATTGTGCTTCTGGATTACATTTGTTAAATTCAGAAGAAGAGGGGCGCTTGGCACTTGTGTGTTATTGGAAATTCCCCAAACACAGACAACAAAAGCTCAGTCAGTTTAATCAAATTATCAGCTTTTCCTCAGTCTGTGTTTAGTCTGTGTTTGTCTAATGTCCGGGTGCATATTTTCTACTTAAGAAAATCAATAAATCTGCTGCTTTATAAAAAGGCACATTTGAAATGCAGTATACAGCGTATTGCACTATCTGATCCAGCAATCTGTCTGCCTCTGCCCCACAGAAGGAAGGAACAAGAAACATGCCTGACAAGCTTGTGAGGTGGATTAGAATCTCCTGTAGGAAGGGGAGAAAATGATGCCATGGAGATGTGCACACCATTCACTTCTGATGGAGACGCACAGCATGAGCTGTGTACCTGAAGCTTCTTTCTGCTGTTTTGAATGTTTTTAAGTATCATGAGCTGGACTAAGGTGATCTTACCAATGAAGTCACTAAATTAGGTTGCTGGGAGAGGAGTCCTGTAATATTCTTTCACTGACATAATTATTACTTCTCTGTTTAGTTTGAGGTCTGACAGCATCTCATCCTTTGTTACTTGTTTTATAGTGTAAATATTTTAACTGTCAGTCTAATGTATGATAATACTCCATGTCTCCAACTGAGGGAAGTGACCATTTTACTCCAGGAGCAGTTCCTCACGTCCAAGTAGCCCTCAGGTTTGCTGTTGGTATCTATTTATTTGCAGCAATACTTTATACATAAATAAGCACAAACACGTTGTTTATGTAAATCACCTTAGATATTAATGATTTTGATAAATAAGTAGTTTATATTTGTTCTATAAAGATCACCTCACTAATAAAAACAAATCAAAGTTCAGGCTTTTCATAGACCCAAACAAAAAAAATACAGAATTTTGATGGTAAGAATTTGGTGCATTAATTTCCATGGATTAGTTCTGACTGTGTTATAATTGGTGCATGTTCTTACCCAGAAAAGTAGATCTATATTAAATAAAATTTGAAAGGAAATAAAGAAGAGAAACTTTTTGGAAATAAGATGAATTTTCTCCTATTGATTGAAACATCTATAATAATAAAAGTGTAATATGCTAGTTAAACTGAATGTCCTTCTGGACGAAGCTGGGGCTGTGAAGGAAGCCCAGGTCCTGGGTGCCAGAGGGAAGCGGGTGCCAGCAGCTGGGGGAAGGAAGGCCTACTCTTGCACGAATTTCATGCATTGGGCCTCTAGCATAAACATAACAGAAAATAGATGCTACTCTTCTTAATAACAATCTACAATTAATAAGTTATTAAACATGTTATTATATTAGAGCTTTTTTGCCCTAAATGCTTGCTCACCATTAATCCTTAAAGTGAGCTTTTTATGATAGAAGTCTTTCCTCTCATAACTAACATTGATACATCTAAATAAGTTGGTTGCTTTTGAGTAATGATAATATATTGGGTTTAGTTGCTAAAGAAATTTTATTTACTCTTTCTCCTTCCATGTTTTTTTTGGCAGTGAGAAGATATGGGAAAATAGTGAAATTTTTCCCATTCATTGGAGTGACACTCCAATGAATTTGTCAAATATTAATCATTGTCCAAGTAATTCATGACATTTTTATTGATGTGTGTTTATACTCATAGGGGACAATAAGGAACAAGTTTTGGGGAAGGAATAGAAAGGCTACTTAAAACAGCTTCCCAAAATAGTCTTCAACAAAGAAAAATTTTGATTAGCTGACTCCCTTTCCCCCACAATATTTGATAGCAAATGTTGGCTTTATTGTAAAAATACAAAAATCACGATCATTAGGTCACTTTCTTGCTGATTTCTAATGATTCTGGGGGAGCACTTTCATGTTTGGTACACATCTCTCTCTGAATCCGGTTTGCTGTTTTCCCCACTATTGCTTATGTGAAGAATTTCCAGTCAGGGTAAAAAAGGTGTTGCTTGTGCAGAGAATCCGTTTAGTGGAGCAGGCTAATAGGCTGACCAGTCATTAACTAAAACACAGCTGGGAAGAGGCTATAATCCCCCAATTTCCTTCACAAATGCGGTAAATAAATATTCAAATGAAGCAGTGCACACATTTGCATATGTGTTAAACAAAAGCCCAGCTGAAGATTTGGCTTAAAAGCTCTGCTAATGTTTTCCCCTTTTCTACCTATAATTCCTCTACCTGTATTTCACAAATGTCCCCATACTTCTTCCAAAATAGAAGTCCCTTTTACTTCAAGAAGTATTTTAGAAATCTCTTTTGCTGACCTCCATTAGCTATTTCATTGAACCCATTTTTTTTTTAACAGGAATAAAAGCCAACTATCAAATTAAGTCCATTTCCTCTTCTGTAGATATTTTAAATTTGCGTATCTTTAATGTGTACTATGGCTTTGACACTCTGTTCTTTTGGTTTGTGAATAGCACTGGATTTTGAACCGCGGAGCAAGAAATACTTAGAAAATAAAACTCTGAGGCTTGCCCTTAATATATTAATTCGTTAACCCCATGAGATTTAGGAAACAGAGTCAGATCAGCTTCCTAAATTCTTTAGTCTGTCTTCTGAGATTTCAAGAAAGTGATGTAACATAGGATGCTGTTCGGTTAATTATTCCTCAGAATGAGCCTCAATATTGTTACAAATTCCCCATTCTGCCTTTTCTTTCCCTCTCCTGCTCTTATTCCATGATTGTAATTTCTAGAGTCAGATTCTAGGGCACACCTGACCTTAGGCTCTTCTGGGTTGCTTATCCTGAAGCACTGTGAGTCCCTCCCAAGGTGACGAAATATAATTAGAAGAAAAGGAGATCATTCAGTGAGGAGCCTAAGGTAGGACACAAGGGGTTACTTTCTGGGGGGAAAATAGATTGCCCAAAAATTAAAAAAAAGTGATTCTGAAAAAAAAAAGAGGGAAAAAAAGAGTTCTGCAGTTAAAGAAAGAAGCAAATGAAAAATTACCAAGGTAAAATTGACTTTCACTTGTTTTCAACACTGTCTCTGACTAGCAGTTTTGCCTCATTCCCTTCCCCAGGGGAGAAAGAAAAATAAGGCAGCAGCCCAAACCCCAGGAGGTTCTTAGGTTAAAGTGAATTTGTGCTTTCCTTTCTAGTTGTAGGCAATGGACTATACTTATTATACATATATATTAAGACATGTATATGTAATTATATAAGACATAAATATGTAATTAATATATGTATATGTAATCTTACTGACTCTTAGCAAAGTGAGGTGTGGATTTTAAATTCGTGAATCTTATCAGGAATGGGTTAGTTCTGGAAACGCTAAATCAGAATGTGGGCCTCCAATATTATATTTTTAACTAAGTAATAGAGGAATTATTTTTGTCAACCTGTACTTACATGCATGCAAAGAATCCCTACTGGTGCCTTGTTAGTTATTTGCTATGCAGCATCCTGACGTGTTTTAATTCTGCTGTACTGAGGAGCAAGTGTAGCTTAAACAATAAAGCTTTCCAAGGTTGAGATAATAAAAGATTCTTTTTTCCTTTTCATTCAATCACGTTTACAAAGCATACTTGTAGGGAGAAAGTCACTATGATATAAATGATAATGCTTTGTATTTTTAACAAAACCATGTCAGTATATTTTGTATTATCCTTTTTTTTACAAGTAAATTTTTTTTTCCCTGAAGAAAATAAAAGCTTTAATACTAGGAGGCTGTTTCAAACATGCTCTAGCTGATATTATCAAAGTACAAAAGGACACTTTTAAGAATCAAGTTGTGTGAATTGTATAGAGTATCTATGAACATTACAGGGTGGAGCAAAAGTAGTTTTACAGTTGTGAGTACACGAAACACAGTTTACTCTTGTATTATTATCTATTAATCATTGTATTCCTTTCCATAGCAACAACTATAAACCTAGTTTTGCCCTACCCTGTATTTTGAAGAGCCTTTAAAGCTTTCAAAATGCATATAAAACATGGAAAGTAACAATATGGATCATGCTGGTTTTTATCTGTTTTATTTTTCATTTATTTAATCGACGATTGTTAAAATATATTTTTTCTGTTCAAGCCACATTGGACAAGTTACCTTACTTGATCACAAAAAGGCTTGACAAAATGAAGTGTTTAGGGGAAAACCTATAGAATTTAAAGACAGCTTCTTTTTGTCTGCCTGCTATTACATTTGAACTTTTCATTAAAAAGTGTACACCCCCATTTTGTTTTATTATCCTCAAAGCTTCTGAAAGTATAACTAAAAAAAGGCTCTACTAAACCCCGATTGCACATGTTCACCCATAGCCACTTTAATGTAGCTCCTCCATACATTAATTAATATTGGGATGATCCTTTAGGAAAAATAATACTATCTTTTCCCATTTGTATAGGAGGTAAACTATATTTTTATTTATTTATTTATTTTTAATCCTCACCTGAGGATATTTTTTCCATTGATTTTTTAGAGAGAGTGGAAGAGAGAGGGAGAGACGGAGAGAGAGAAACATTGATGTGAGAGACACATCAATTGGTTGCCCCCTGTGCACACCCCAACCAGGGCTGGGAACTGAGCCTGGAACTGAGGTGAGGTAGTGCCCTTGACTGGAATTGAACCTATGACTCTTTAGTCCTCTGGCCAAAGCTCTAACCACTGAGAGAACTGGCCAGGGCAGTAAACTACATTTTTTAAATAACTTTCAAAAGAATTATCTCTTTTGATTTTCATACATTACTTTTTGTTATTATTGTTATATTGATTGATTCAAGCACAAAAAGTTATTTTATAATCCCTTTTTTCTATTTTTTCTTTTCAGTATTGTGCAGGCTCTAAGTCACATATAATTGTGGTGTTGTGTGTTGGATTTGAGCTTCCTAATCAGCTGCATGTCAAAGACTCTGGAACGTGTGTGAGTAATCACAAGCTATGCAGTAACAAAAACTAGCAGAGAGAGAGCGAGCATTTCAGTCATCGTGGCAGGGAGGTTTTATCAGCCATTCTGTCTGAGCAAACGCAGTGTGTTCAGCAGTCCAGACTGAGGTCACAGCTGCCCCAGAATTTGGGCGGTTGGGGATATTTTGGGATGCTTTCATTAGAAGGTACAGAGTACAGTTAAGAAACAGGCTTGGGGCACAGCATATGATTATGGCAAGACGGGCTGACCACTGGTAAATTGCTGAGCTAACAGGCTGGGGTGTCAGGCTGACCTCCCCTGGGGCCAAGTCCACAGAGAGCCACCACCCAGCACACCTTCTGAGGGGTAATCTGAAGCACTCCGTGTTCTAAATACTCATCTGAGCAACAGATGTTTTTGTAAGACAAAAGGATTGTACATGTTCAAAGGCTCTGTTTGTGAATCTTCTTGCCTTTTCTATTTTTAAAGGTGCTTGGATCCAAAAAAATATCCCTTATATTTACTTTAGAAAGATCCAGCATCCTTGCTGCCTGTTCCACTGGTGGTGGAGGGTGGTGGGTGTGTGTTGGGAGGAAGGGTGAAGGAGGGTTGCAGAAGAGCTCTAACCACAATGCAAGAGTCACATGCTTGAACGGGCTGCAAGCTCCCCAGAGCTGGTTCACAAAACCATTATATAAAGCAGATCTTTTTTAGACTTCTTATATTTAATGATGGTTAATGCTTCTGGATAAAATCTTTCCAATTTCAATTTGTGGTTAACAAAATATTTCTTTCTTGTGTTTCTTGCTTCTTATAGCACCTAAACTTGATGGTTTATTTTTCTCCTGATTTTCAAGCAGCCTATTTATACAAAGCATGGAAGAGAGTTAAAGTGAGAGAGAATTTAGAGAAGGTGTCACTTGATAACCATGACAACTCAGAAGGCAATAAGAAGAAATTTGGAATCTAATATTTATTTTATGAGAAATAGAAAACCTGGCAATTGAAGCAACAGTCCTCTGTTACCTGGCATAGTCAGAGCATGGTTGAAGTAGAAAAAATCTGAAGAAAATGGAAAAATGTTAATTTTATAACTTAGAAAGGAAAAAATACATAAACAATTCACTAATGTCACTTTTTATCATCTCACAACATCTCACAAAGTCCCTCTATTTGAAAATACAATTATATCCACTGATGCCCCCGCTAATTTATTCTTTGCCCTCACTTCCTCTCCCATTTCCAATACACACAAAACATTCCTTGGTGAGGTTTTGATTGGGCAGTAGTGTGTATGTTTACTTACAATAAAAGGGAAAAAATGAAATAAAATGCTAAGCAAGATAAATTAATTATGATAGACTAAGACAAATAGTGTTGAAGCATTATTGTTAGGATGTCAGGGGCTTCAATTTAGTTCAGCATGATTTAAGGAGATCCCAAAGCTTGTGTGAATCAAAATTTATATTTCAAGTTTGGATGCTTAAGAAGCAAAATATGTGTTGATATCAAAAGGACAGACTAAGCTCAGATCAGAAGTGATTGTCAGGTTTCTACTAAAAAGGCAACAGATCAAAAAAAGTAAAATTAAAGTTTCTACAGAGAAAGAAAATCTTTAAAAATATCAAGTCTACTTACCATGTTATAGTTTGTCTTCATTGTAGGCATGTGTGTGTGCTTGCATGTGTGTGTGTGTGTGTGTGTGTTCATGTGCATACTTTTCCTGGCCACACATTTGCTTCTTCTCTAATTTATTTCCTCTCTTATTGTTTCTTTCCCTTTCCTTAAAAAATATATCTTAAGGTCTTCTTCAGCAATTCCAGGCCATCTGTCCTCACCGTACTAAATAAGCATTCATGGACACATGGCTCCCTCCTCCAGACTGACAAAAGCTCTTTAGTACAGCTAAGAGAAAATGACCCATCACTGGTAAAGATGCCTAAAAATATTTAAAGTGAAAAAAATTAGGACTCACCAACTTTCTCTTTACTTGACTCCCCCTTTTTTCTTAAGTTTATTTTATGTTTTTCCATTGGAATCTGCCCTAACAGAATGCATTTGCATAATTGCCTGCCAAATTAGATATAAGCTTAATTTTAAAGGTAAAGAATCCTTATACCAGAAGAAAGAAATTAATTAAAAAACAACCTTTAACTTCCCTTTAAGCCAGGGTTGCATATATTCCTGTGTATAATTGGAAAATATTTAAAAGCTAGAAAGGCGATTATGTATAAGAAGCATTTGAAATTCCCACTTCTGTAGTAACTATAAGAGGGTTGGTAGATATATATTTTTAGCAGTTTAATAAGGTTGCACCCAATGAGCAGATATGGTTTCAAATAACTTACATAAAATTATAAGGCACTAAGGACACATAATTTTAAAAGAAGTATTAACATTTTATACAAAAGACTGACTCTTATTCCTTTCCAGTTGACCAATCTTTGATTTTTTTGCATATAGAAAATTGACTTGTTTAATTCCCAATGAATACTATTTTCTTATATAAGTTTGTTAGTTTATTAAAGCATTTTATCTAATGAAAAATATTTTAATTGGATGTAAATTATCACTTTATTTTTTCACAACAGATGCTGTGTGAATTACATGAACTTATATGAATTTCTGAACTACTCATAAGTATTCAGAAAACTGTTAAAACCTGTTAACTGAATAGGAGATATTTCTATCCTCCTTATAGGCTAAACTACTTGCTTATGTAAAAATCATTGGGCATTTTCCCCCCTGAAACTTAAGTAACTATGTATAAACAAGTGTTTCTTTATTCTTACATCTATGATATATATGCTTACATCTATACTAAGTATAGCTCCAAGTGATGTCTTCTAGAACTTAGGTTACAAAATAACTGAACACTACCTGTCATATACTTTATGTTAAAAGAAAAACTTTGCTCAACCTTGCTGCTATCTATGGGCAATTATAAATCTTTCCTCAGCATGCTTTTGGCTTAACTCCAGTTATTACTACTTAATTTGCTGAAAAAAATATGTTTCTTTAAATAGCCTACAATAAAAGTTTTTAGCATATTTCTAGAAATAAATGAATAACATTTTAAGTGGTCCTTAAATTACGATGGCGCAAACAGAGCAGCCGTCTGGTTGGTACAACAAAATGGAAGTCAGACACCCGAGAAATTATCATCTCATCTGTTTGACACACAAAGATTTCCAGTTTTACAAACCCTCTTTTAGAAATGTATAGTATAGTGTATATGCTATTAAAACTGGTCTTTTGAGGTGTGTGTGTGTGTGTGTGTGTGTGTGTGTGTGTGTGTGTCTAGGGGGAAGAGGCGATGAGGTGGGGAAGAAGGAACTGAATTTAGGTGGTGATGAATTTCATGAAGCAGTCGGTGTTCATCAGTGTGTGTCTTAGAGTGCTCAGTGTTTTTTTATAGAATGTTTTCCCCCTTCAAAAAAACACACAAAAAATTAGTGGGTGTTCAGTGGGCTCTTTTGTTGTTCAATCTGTTAATTAGAATTTTGCAACAAATCTTAAATGAGGAACAAAGTATGGTACAAAGGTCTACTTTAAAATTTAAAAAATGTGAATGCCAAATCAAAGTCAAAATTATAAAAATGGGTGGAAAAATACCAAAAGATTTTATATTTGAAAAGAATAACACTGCACCCTCTGAAAAACATAAAGCTAGGATTAGAGACATGTCTGGGATCTGATTTGGGAAGGAAGCAGAATCAAAGCAGTAGAAATCTATATAAGACTAGAGGCCTGGTGCATGAAATTTAGGTAGGGTCTCTAGGCCTGGCTGGCTATCAGGGCTGATCGGGGCCTTCTGGTTGCTGGCCAGGGCCTTCCTTCCCCAGCTGCCAGCTGCCGGTTGGGGCCTTCCTTTTTTCTGCATCGCCCCATGGTGGTCAGCACACATCATAGCAACTGATCAAACTCCTGGTCTCCTGGTCAAACTCCCGAAGGGACACTTTGCATATTAGCTTTTTATATAGATAGATAGTAGGTAAATGCCCACATATTTATGGTTTTATTTTCACTGATGGGGAGAAAGCAAATGATATTTCTAACTCAGAGTTTTCCAAATCCTGGATAAGTGGGTAGAGATCAAGGAACTGCTTCATCTCTAATATACCAAATCATTTGGGGGGAAGAAAAAAAAGGAAGAAAAGAGGTTGGGAAGAGAGACCAGGGAGTAGAAACATCCAGCTCTGAAGCTGAGCTGAAAGTCAGTCCGAACCTCCTTAAGTCTGACTTAACCTACAGTTACCAGTATAAGGCATTTCTTGTATGTTTTGGGGTCTTATTAGTGAAGTTTTCTTCAGTAATTTTTTTTCAATTTACTTTGTCAAATTCTTGATGACTATCAATAGATGAAGAATTTGAACCATACATCTTCTGTAAATTGTAAGTTAATTTCATAGGAGGAGAATAATTGGCCAAATACTTGTAGATAATCCATTTGAAAATAATCCCTAATGTAGTGAAGCAGCAGTTACACTCTCTGGGAAGAATACAGCATACTGGAATGATACAGACATTCAAATAAAAACCTAAATTATATATTTTACTCCATTTCTTACCAGGTATATCGCCCTTATCAAATTGCTTACCTCCCTGATCTTTGGCTTCCTCCTCTATAATCAGGAGACAATAATTGCTTTAGCATGGACTAATTTTGAATACTAAATATAATAATACATGTAGAGTGTCCAAAAGAAGTTTGGGCCCATACTGGGTGCTCATAAAAAGTAAAGTCCCTCTCCTCTGCCCACTGGGACCTAGACCATTCTAATGGCATATGATCAGTTTACCAGCAGTCACCAGAAAAATAATTGTTCAGGAATTTTCTGCAATAATCAGAAATTCTTTGGGATATTTTTAGTATTGACATAAGCAGCCTTCTTAATAAAGCCTGTGATCAATGCAAAGTGGATTATCATATTTAAAAGTTATATGTGGGTAACTCTGGCAGGGGAGTTTTTTTTTAAAAAATCCCCTATTGAGAGCTGTAACTACCATGAGTTCTACTAAAGAAGGTATTAATATTATTATTTTATTAATAAATTCCCTAAATTCATGTATATACATCCCAATGCATGGATTCATAAAGAGGAAAATATGAGTATGGAATATGATCCATGCAAATAATACTTAGAGTTATAATATTGTCACAAATAAATTTTATAAATATAACAATTTAGGTAAAGGAGGGACTTTTATTTTTTTACAAAATGATTGCTGAAATTCTCTTTCAACATTTGATAATAGAAATAAATTTAAATGATTTTAAATTGAGATATTTGTAGTATCGACTCTAATAGATAAATAAATAATAAATCATCTAAATAAAACCATTTTGAAATTAATACATCTATTTAATTGGGGGAGATATTAGCTAATTTCTAGATAATTATTTTTAACCTATACAACAATGCATGCTATGTTTAGAATGGATATATATGATGCAGGTAGAACTGACAACTAGTAAATCTTGAGCAAAACCATTACTTTACAGAAAAAAATAACACTTTGCAAATGAGAAAAATAAACTTTTCAAATAAATTACACCATACCATAATGCTTCATAAAATTTTAAAATTTTCTTTCTGTGGCTTAAGAAAAAGAATTTACTTCTGGTCAATGATATATAAAGTATACTTTGTCTCTATTTAGATTTTTCTGAAAGTCATCATGGCCTTCTTCCAAGTAAGTCTATAATTGTGGAGTTTTATTTTAGTAATTTTGTAGAAAGTATGAATAAATATAATAGTTATATTTATTATAATTAAAAATTAGTAAAGGTCCATTTTAAACTTACACTGTATTTTTTTAACTTTAAACACATGAACACGTATGTGCACACACACACACACACACTCCTCATTATTTACTATTTAACTTTGCTCACCGAAACACCAGTCAAGCTGTTGTTCTAGACTGATCTCAGAATGAGCAGAGAAACATAGTAGGGCTGCTTTAAAGTTAAGTGTGTTCCATTTTACCTGTATTTCAAAGGGTCCAAACCTTTTTGGAGCCTAGAAATGTCTAATGGAACTGATATCACTTAACAAAGATTCCATAAGGCTAAGATCAAACTTTGCTTTCCACTTATAGCGGAAATAGTTAAAATCTCTGTGGAAACAGAATCTGTTATGTAAAATAATAATGCTCACTTTCTTTTGTTGCCAGATAGGAGAATGAACACAGCCTAAGTAAAGGAGAGGAAAAGTGTTTGTAGGGAAAAGATAAGCTGTAAGGGTATGAAAGGAAAAGGCAATAAAAAGGAAAATGAAAGGGTCTGGTTGACAGTGAAAATTATTTCATAAAACTGTGGTTGGATGTACAAGACAATAAGTTAAAGAAATTATTTCTGGTTAGTTCAGACAGTAAAACAGTCAATCTGGATTGATCTAAGTGTATATTTAAGTTTCTGTTTGAAGAACATAGTTTAACCATAAATTCATAATCCTGCACTCTAGACAAGACAGAAAAAGTTGATCTTATATTCGTGAAGAGAGTTAAGTACTACCTTCATTTTAGCCCCTGATTCTACAAAAAGATAAAGACTGCTGTTCTCCCATCCCCGCTCCTATGTGTGTGTGTGTGTGTATTTTTGATTGAACCTTAAATTTACACAAAGTTACATGCCAAATATATTTCAATAATGAATGATATTCTTTAAATGTCTATAAATCACACTGTGAATGTAATTAGGGTAGGCTAGGTTATACTGAGAGACAGCTCCAGCATTGCAGTAGACTGGCACATAAAAGGGTATTTCTTGCTCATCTTACATGTTCATAACAAGACTAGAGGCCTGATGCATGAAGATTCGTGCAAGAATGGGCCTTCCTTCCCCTGGCTACCGGCACCGCCTTCGCTCCGGCCCAGAGCCGCCTTTCTGCCTTCCCATGCTGCCCAGAGGCCCGAAGTGGCTGCGGCAGTGTGGAAGCCTGCGTCGTCGCAAACATCCTGCCCCCCGCCACTAGGTGCCTATGTATGCAAATTAACCCACCATCTTTGTTGGGTTAATTTGCATACTCCTGATTGGCTGGTGGGTGTAGCGAAAGTACAGTCAATTTGCATCTTTCTATTTTATTAGTGTAGATAACCAGGAACTCTGTTCCACACCATCTCACTCCAGGCTGCTGAAGCTTCTGTCACCTGGAAAGGGCTGGTGGTAGGAAGGAACAACAGCAAATTAATTTTTTCTTTAAGAGGCTTCCTCTTGAAATGACACATGTCACTTCTCACATTTTAAAAACCAAGGCAAATCATAAGGAAATAAAATAGGATTCATGTCTGAGGACAAGGAAATTCAACTTGACCATGTAACCAAAAGAAAAGATACTAGTGGCCAATCACAAGAGACAACACAACCAGTGGGAAGGCTGAGTGATCCGTTTTGTCTATTTTCACTTTGTTTATAATCCTTGTCATTCTAATGATTATGGAGAAACCCACATTGATTAGTGTGGTCAAAATTAGTGAACAATTTTCCTTCATTGTTTCATTTCAAACAAAAATATAGTTCTCTATATTTTTCGCACAGATTCATTTCCCTGAAAAGTTTTTCTTTCCCACAAAACATCAGCCACTAGAAAATTGTTGGATTTGTAAAAACACAACTATTTTAATAAATATCCTACCGACTCAGTGTATGAGTTGCCATATGCTCGTATAGCAGTGCAGTGCGCACCATCTTCCCAGTTCATTTTGTATGCTCTCTTTCTGTCCATTGTGAATGTCAAGGCTCCTGCTTCATCCAAAGATGTCCTTGGATTGCCATTGCCATTATGGCTCCAGTTGTTATTGCTGTGCTGTTGCCAAGGCAGCCAAAATATAGACCTGGATTCCAAGTAGTAACTGGGTGGGTAAGAGGGTAGTCACTTCCACTCTCATGAATACAGCTGCTCTGAATGTGACAAATACCATTATCATCATGGGTCTTATTACCTCAAACCACAAGGTGCTAGCTGAACAAATGCTCGGTTTTAACTGTCAGATTCTTGAATGTGTCACATTTTTCTTGGGATCTTTAGGTTATTGTAACAGCTGTTTGTCAACATTGTAAAGTCCACATTAGGTACAGAATGGGTAGAAATATTTTGACCCAAATGTCTGCCCTCTGAACCATCAGAAGGAATGCAGCATGTCTGCTGACACTTAAAGCAATAGATTTAAATAGCAACCAGGATCAACTTCCAGTTGAATAAGTCAATAGGAATTTTCAGTTTCTGACTCCATCTGGGTCAGTTTCCTTTCATCAGCTGGCCTGAGGACGTCCAAGGGTGTTCAAACCGTAAACAAAAAAAGGGTAGCAAATAGATATTTCCAGCAAGATTGTGTCTGAACAATATTTTAACCAAGAGCCTAGTGTATCCTCTTTAAAGTTACTCGTGCTTGTTGAATGGCAACCCTTTTTTTTTTTTTTTAAGTACAGGGACATGAGAAGCTTCAGAATTTCATGTTCTGATCTCTTTCATTCTGAAAATACCCCCATGCTATTTTTTGTAGTGGTAATGAGTTAGATATTTCTAGTGCTTGCCTGGGTAAGCAGGCATGAGGGCTGTTGTAATAAATAAATAGTAAAAGCACATTGCTCTGATAATAGCGACTTTCATTGAAGGATGTGAATGTGCTGTGCAGAAGAGTGATACAGAATCCTCAGAAAGGCTTTTATTAACAGAAATGTAATGCAATTTTAAATGGGACAGTCAGGCGGAGTGTAGAATCTCTGACATTGTGTTTCCAGTACCATTGGTAATTTTGGACACCTAGGATCTCAACCCAAGCACTTGAGAAATAAGAACAATTCTCATGTGAAAATGCACTTACAGAACATCGACTATTATGAGAAATCTTGTCCTAGGGATTTCTAGATTTTGTAAACACCACATATCTGCCAATAAATTGTATTAGACAGTCACCTTTGCAAGTACCCAAATGATATATAACCAGTTGAAATTTTACATAGGATTAAAAATAAGATTCTCACAATCATCATCATATTCTTTAGTGTATGCTTCACAGAATAATTAGATATAGATTTAACCATGATCCCCAAAAGCTGAAGTTTTCCATCAAGTTTGCTTAAAAACAGAAAACTCTCTACTATCTATCATCTATCTAAAGGGTTATAACAGTAAATATAGAAAGACTTGCTTCTAAAATAAGGACTTTCTTAAGGAAAATGAACCTTCATATTAAAAATATATTTGGGCCCTGGCCAGTGTTCCAGTTGGTTGGAGCATTGTCTCTTACACCAACAGATGGCAGGTTTGATTCCCAGTCAGGGCACATGCCCAGGTTGTGGGTTAGATCCCCTGTCAGGGTGCTTGTAGAAGATAAGTGATCGATGTTTCTCTCTCACATAAATGTTTCTCTATCTCTCTCTAAAATCAATAAAAATGCCATATATATATATATATATATATATATATATATATATATTTGGGTCGTAAGTTAGGATTCAATGCATAACTACCAATGTAAGGGAACTTAGGTGCATGCTGGGTAACAGGACAAAATCAGATTGAGATTTAAGTTTGCTGTGGATATCTAAGAATTAACTGAATCTGGGAAATAAGGTTTCATTTTAAAGGTGCAGGAAAATCCTTTTAATATGTTCTTTTCATGTGGTGTTTGGAAAATTGAGGTATGTTCTAGTCTTCACAGGCACACACAAGGAGAAGCTCAAAATGAAACAGGCAAAGTTGTGATCCACCCTTTTATAGTATGACTAGAGGCTCGGTGCACAAAAATTGGTGCACTCGGGGTGGGGAGAGGAGGTCCCTCAGCCCGGCCTGTGCCCTCTCGCAGTCTGGGACCCATTGGGAGATAACAACCTGCTGGCTTAGGCCTGCTCCTGGGTGTCACAGGGCAGGCCCAATCCCTAGGTGCAGCCCCTGGTCGGGCTCAGAGCAGGGCCGATTGGGGAGTTGGGGCGCCTTCCCCTATCATGCACAGAACAGGGCGGATAGGGAGGTTGCGATGCCACCCTCAGTCACGCTCAGGGTAGGGCCGATTGGGGGGTTGCGGCGCCACCCCCTGTCACGCACAGAGCAGGGCCCATCAGGGGGTTGGGGAGCTCCCCCCTGTCACACACAGAGCAGGGCCGATGAGAGGGCTGGGGCTCCGCACCCTGTCACACCCAGACCCTGCAGGGCGATCAGGGGTTTGGTCGCTGCCCCCTGTCACACTGATCCCGGTGCTGGGAGGCCTCGCTGCTCTGCTGATCCAGGGGCCAGGATGCCTCTCGGCTCCGCTGATCCGGGGGTCCTGAGGCCTTGAGGCTCCGCTGATCCCCGGGCCCTGAGGCCTCTCTGCCCTGTTGCTTCAGGGCTGTTTGGCTTCGCTCTGCTTGGAGCCTGAGTATGCAAATTAACCGCCATCTTTTAGCTTCTATAATTGAAACATTGTATCTTTTGGAGTGTTGCTTCAGGAGCTCAGAGTCCTGCAGCTGCAGACGGGGAACCTTGCCTTCCTCCATCGCTGGGGCAACCAAGCCTCCTGTTCTCAGCTGCCTGGCTGCCGGCCGCCATCTTGGCTGTCAGTTAATTTGCATATCTTGCTGATTAGCCAATGGGAAGGGTAGCGGTCATACGCCAATTACCATGTTTCTCTTTTATTAGTGTAGATGATGCTTGTGAGGTTTTTCTTTTTTTTTCACATTTTGCCTTGAAATAAAGATGAAACCTTCAGTGGGCCTGCATCCTGAATTTCTTTATGAAATAAAAATGGGAAATGGAGGCAAGAAATAGTGCTTAAGATCTCTTATGTTTCTTCTGTTAGGAAAATTATTCTTTGTCAAGGCTGGTCCTTAATAAATGGGAAAAGTACATTTTTGCTCTATTATCTTCTGCATTTCTTTTTATTATGCTAGTATATATTTCTAGTATGTTTTAAGATTTTAATCCCATGCCAAAGCCTCCAGGAGCCCACAATTTTGTGCGCCTGGGAATGTAGGATTTTTAGGAAGTACTCAATATATATGTTTTATTTACTCTCATTTATTATTACAAATTTTCTAGACTAGTGTCTTAGTGCTGTGAACTATAATGTGTTAAGGATATCATTATGGTAAACATCTTATATAACACTAGAGGCCTGGTGTACAGATTCGTGCACTGGTGGGGTCCCTCAGCCTGGCCTGTGCCCTCTCACAATCCAGGACCACTTGGGGGATATTGGACTGCCACTCCTGCCTGCTACTCCTGCTCATCCTGGCCCTGCTATGCCTGCCGCAGGCTCGTGCCCAGTCAGTCGCCAGCTGTGAGCCCTGTTTCTGACACCTGTTGGTCAGCTAAGTGGCACTCCTGCTGTGGGAGTGCACTGACCACCAGGGGGCAGCTCCTGCATTGAGCATCTGCCCCCTGGTTGTCAGTGCACATCATAGCGACTGGTTGACCAGTCATTCAGTTGTTCGGTCATTCGGTCGTTCGGTCACTTGGGCTTTTATATATATATATAGATAGATGTAAGCAAATACCCATCCTATTAAGGGATTTGTTCAGAGAATTTTCTGTAGAAATAATGTTATAACTGTTTTTATATATTGTATTTTACATTTAATACCCCTGGTCCTCTCCTGGCTGTCCCTTTTCCTGGTCAGAAATGTCAGTCTCCTAGAACAGCTGATCTCAGCTTTGTTTACAGGAAACAGAGTACTAATTTCCACTAATTTCTGAAAGCGAGAGTGACTGTTAATCCCCTAAACTCCCAAAGGTTGAGAGTGGTTAGAATAGTTGCTACCCAAATAAATCACGAAATTGCAGAATCTTAACACAACAAAGTAAGCCAAAGTAAAAAATGTTCAGATAGTATGTAAGAATTTATTTTTCAGCCTACACATGAGCACATCATACCAGTCTAAATTTTTGTTTTGGGGTCTCTTTATCTGTAATGCTCATGATTTGGGCACCTTTTTCATTTTTAACTTTTTGCACCATAGAATATCTAAACAGTCCTGTTCATCTTCACTGTAGTTCCCATGTCAGAATCTGTAAAGTTTTGGTGTGTGGGAAAGTGTGGCAGGAAAGAAGGTATTGCGTACATCAATTCAGTGTAAATCAGAAACCCTGGGTATTTGCATTCAACTGGGGACTTTCTGGGGATAGTGGCTTAACTGGAACTGCGAGTGAGCCATGCAAGCTCTGTGGAAGGCTGTTGAGAAAACATTGAAGTCCCTCAAATCATGCTGAACCTCATCCATACCACTTTTTTTTTTTTTTTTTTTTTTGGTAATTCAAGTAATCATTTTGCTAATTTTTAAGTGAAATAGGTGAAGTTTAAAAATCAGAATCCCAATTTTCTAGCCATGGTCCTATTGCTCACTAATCCTGTGTTCTTGGGGCAACACTTCATCTCTGGAGGTCTCAGTTCTGTTGTGAATCTAATAGGATTATGATTTTAGCTATGACTTAAAAGGGTGCTGATGAAGATACATGGACTGGACTATTAGATGCTAACATGCTTAGACAAAGCTAGGAGCATTATGCCAATTTAAACTATTTTAATTATCAAATACTATAAGATGAAATAAATTGCAGCCTTAAAATATTTTCCCTAGCTCTATATTAGCACTAATTTCTTGTAGGAATCAAGATCAAGATTTAGGGAAGTCAAATGTCACTACATTTTTAAAACTGATATTAATATACAGCTTTGATTTTATAAAGTAATTGTTGGGATACATTTATACAATTGCTTGTTCGTTGCCTTTCAGAATTCTAGGAAACTCAATATACTTCTCAGGATTATTCAATAACTGAGACAAAGTAGTTGTTTTCTCCCTTTTAGATATTTTTTTCTTTTATATTTAAGGTGCAAGTCTTATTCTATGTAAGGGTTTAAATATATTTGAACATATGTAATAAACTAAAATAAAAATAAATTAAAAATAGTTTTAATTTTATATTATAGAAATCATTTATTAGAGTTTACAATTTTATTTTGGAAACCAAAAAAAACAAAACAGCTTTGGTAATCAAGATGAAATTGAGCAGTATTACAGAGGATTGGATCCTGTATAAGAGTGAAATGAAGACAATATTCTATCTTCTTGTCATTGAGGTTCATGTTTATTCACAGTCCATGAAGCATTAGGAAATACAAGCCATAATGCAGTCCCTTCTACTTCACCCCAAAATATGGTTTAGTGCAAAACCAAACCCTATATGTTTTCATAGATGGTAAATGCACAGGCTTGGGTTTATAACGTGTCATATGCATAACTGATAGCTTTATTTGATAAAAGTCTGAATTATTACAATTTTATTACTAGTATTCCAAAATATTTCGCAATGGATCTTATTCACTCTAAAAGTGTAAAACATTATATTATTTTACCAATAATAGGAACAGATTTTAAATATATTTCAATAATGAATATTTATTATGTTATATATATTGGTGTATACATATATAATTTTATGAAGCATATGCATGTATAATTAATAATCTTAAACATTTTCAATATTGTTCTTTCACAGTCAATTTTTTTCCAGAATTTATATTAATATTGTGCTTTAAAATTATTTTTATCCTCTTTATCTACGAAGGGCTTAGTAAAAATCTATGAAATATCCAAACACTTAATACACCCTGATTATTAGACATTATTAGACATTAAGTTAACTTGGGTACCAAGGCCAAATACTCAGGAATTTAACAGACCAAAAGCCACCTTTGAATCAGTGCATTGTTCACTAAAGCAGAAAGCAGATTGGACAAGGGGCCATCATGTCCCCTGCTAAATAACAGCCCAGGGAGTCAGAGAAAAATTCACTGACGTCCAAAATGAAAATAATTATGGTGAAAGCGTTATTCAGAAATCTGGGTGTCACCTTCAATCCTGATTCCCCTCACCCCACTTCCAATCAATGTAAAAGTCTATCTCTTAGACATCTTATTTTCATGAGTTTCCTTTAGCTCAGTCTCTCCAGTCACCATTATTTCTCCCCTGAATCCCTAAAACAGTTTTCTAAATATAGTTTCTTATAATCTAGGGCCCCTAAAATTAATTTTTCATATTGCAGTAAATATAATCTTCCAGAAATTCAAATAATATCAAATCTTTCTCCTAGTGAAAAGTCTACTATACCATTTTCCTTAGTCCTAAGGACAAATGAATTGCTTCATTTTGTTTGTTCATATTTGACCTTATCTTTCAGATGGTTGGCTTTCCTCAACTTTCTCAAGATTCTTGGAGGTAGTCATACTTCTACATGATGGACTGTATTGAATAGTAAAGGTAGCTGGCACATGTTCAGTTTGCTCTCGTTTATGACTGTTTCCCCAAAAGCCTCTCATGTGAGCGAGAAGGCGGACTGAAGGTTCCCTGTAGGTAGGGGAAGTCAGGGGAATGTTTTGACAGCTATTTTCTTTCAAGTACCCATGAGAAAAAAAGAGGTTACAGAACAGGAACCTCCTACAGGCCTACTATATTTATTACTAAAAGAAAATGCTTTTCTGCCTGTCATCTTAAATATATATATATATTTTACGTCTGTGTGGCAGACTAGAGTTATCCTGAGGTCTGTGTGACTTCTCTCTTAGACCCTAGTGTATTCCCAAGATAACTTTCTTAGGAACATCATCCATGTACCCACTTGATTTTGAGAACAGCTCTTGGCCACAGAACAAGAGCCTTTGCTATCAAACCACAGTTCTATTTACCCCTGTATGGGGGGAGGGTGGGGAGTTAAATTTTCCCAGTTGTTTGGAAAGTAAACTCCTAAATAATGACCCAGGATTGTCCCCAGCCTATCCCTGCCCTCCAATATTTGTTGATTCACGTTGGAGATCTCTGGCAATTTTTGTTAAATGTTATTGTTAATTTTCCTACCAATCTTTTGTGTATTATCTTCTGAAAATTTTTATAAAAATTTAATTCACTAATATACTTTTCTTGGTTTCAAAAGTGTTATGGTGTCATTAGTTTTAACTTCTTTTATTTATGCAAGGCTCTTTGAAAGAAAATATAGACAGATTTTAGTTTAATAGATCATTTTAAACTAGAAGATTAATTTTACCTATAATTTTTTTGGAAAAGTAGTTTGAATAAATAATTAATTAGATAATTGTAGGAAACACAGCTTTAAACATTGTTTTAAAAACCTTTAAGAATTCAAAAACATTTTTGTTAAATTACAGATATTTTCTTCATTCTTTTTAAAGAAGACGCTTTAGTTTCAATTTATAAAACTTGATTATTGACCATATCAAAACAAAATTGTGTTAATAAAAGATTCTATTTTCCGATTCAGACAGATATTATCTTAAGGAATTTGATTAGTTATTCATAAAATATCAATAATCAATTATATAGAAATCAGTCAAACTGACAAGTAGTGAATATACCATTTTGATGCTAAAATGTTATGGATGATATTTAGGCCATTTTCAATATTTAAACAAATCTTATTTATTATGCCAATCCTCAGCCAATCTTGTTCTTTTTATCACAGTATAATTTTCAATTACCACATTATCTTAAAGTCAATTGAATTTATAATGATGGGATTAACTAAATTCTATGCATTTTTGAATTCTCCTAACAACTAGAATATTATTGATAAATGACTTAGTGAGGATTTGAAAACCATCATAAAATACCCCTAGGAACTTGGTTATTTTAAGGGATCCATGAGGCTAGAAAGGAGGAACAAAAATAATAAAACATATGAAGTCTTTCCTCTTAAAATGGCTACAAATAGTATTGATGGACACCATATATTTAATTCTTACTGAAATATAGCCTTAGAAATTAGTCTTCAGGGTGTACATACATTTCATACAGAAATTCCTTTAAATCTGTCTGAGAGATAGCCCATGGGACCAGCACAAATGGTTCTGTGGTAGGAAATTCTACACTTAAGTAAAGGTTAAATAAAATTCTACTGCTGTTATTTTAAACTGATCGCTCAAGACAGTGATTCCTTTGGAATGATCCTTAGTTCAATTTCTCCCTACTTCTTTCTGTTTCCTTTTTTTAAATTATCTTCAGTACCCTTTTATTTCCCTGATGTTCATATTTTCATCTCTATCTACTCTGTCTTTTCTACTCTCCCAGACTATATCCTCTCGGTCCAGAACCTATCAGTGGTTATCTTGCCCTCCACAGAGATCTGTACTTATAAGAAACCACCTTATTCTATTATCCTTCTCGCCATGATTAACTTTTATTCCATCACCATGTATTATAAGAAGCAATTATAGACTTGGTTAGATGTTTAATTCATGAAACTTTAGCTTTGTAGACTAAAATTCTGAATGGTGGAGGGCAAAATGGTGATGATAATTTAAATTACTTAAGATTAAAATTTTCTGAAAGTAATTATTATTTTTATTACTGATCTATCTGATCAAAATATCTTGCAAATTCTACATATCGTTATAAATGGTCTATGTCTTTTATCTTGATGAGAAATATTTTTGTATCTAAAGAGTATAAAAAGTGGTTCATATATATGGTCAAGTAATTTACAACAAAGAAGCTAATATATACAATATAAAAAGGACAGTCTTCTCAACAAATGGTGTTGGAAAATTGGATAGACATCTGCAAAAGGGTGAAATTAGTCTATTATCTTGTACCATATACAAAAATTAATACAAAATGGATTATAGATTTGAACATAAAATCTGAAACCATATAACTTCTAGGAGAAAACATAGTCAGCTTCTTGAAATAAGTCTTGGATAATTTGAATCTCAGATTAAAAGCAATAACAACAAAAATAAACAAGCAAGACTACATCAAACTAAAATATTTTTACACAGCAAAGGAAACCATCAACAAAATAAATAGGTAATTTACTCAGTCAGAGAAAATATTTACAAATCATAAATCTGACCAGAGGTTAATACCCAAAATAAATAAAGAGCTCATATAACTTAATATATATACAAAAAATTTAATTACAAAATTAGCAGAAAAATCTAAATAAATAATTTTGCAAAGAAACACAGAGGTGGTCACCATGCTCTGTCTATATCATTGATCATTAGAGAAACTCAAATCAAAACTACAATGAGATATTATTTCATATCTGTTAGAATGGCTACTATAAAAAAGACAAGATATAACAAGTGTTGGCAAGGCTATAGAGAAAGGAAATCCCTGTGCACTGTTGGTGGGAATGTAAATTGGTGCAACCACTATGGAAAACAGTATGAAGATTATTCAAAAATAAAAATATGACTACCATAGGATCCAGCAATTCCACTTCTGGATATTTACCCAAAGAAAATGAAAACATGAACTTGAAGAGTTATATGCATTCTCATGTTCATTGCAGTATTATTTATAATAGCCAAGATACGGCAGCAACCTAAGTATCCTTCCATGGATGAATGACTAAAGAAATTGTGGTATATAATGAAATATCATTCAGCTATAAAAAATAAGAAAATCTTGCCATTTGTAACAACATGGGTGTATTTTGAGGTCATTATGCTAAGTGAGACAAGTCAGCCAAAGACTAATATCATATAATTTCTCTTATATGTGGAATCTATAAAAATGAGTCTATAACAATAAAAGCATAATATGCTAATTAGACTGGACGTCCTTCCAGGCAACCTTCCGGACGAAGCTGGGGCTGTGAGGGAAGCCTGGTTCCCAGGTGCCAGAGGGAAGCCAGTGCTGGCAGCCAGAGGAAGGCAGGCCTACTCTTGCACGAATTTCATTTATCGGGACTCTAGTAAATAAATAAACCCCAAGTTTATATATGGTTGCCAGAGGTAGGAGGAAGGAGTGGGGGGAGGGGTGAACTGTCTTTTGTTTCTTTTTTAAGTTTAAATACATTGAAATTTTTATTTTTAATATATTTTTTATTGATTTCAAAGAGGAAGGCAGAGGAAGAGAGAGAGAGAAACATAGACAGTCATCTATCAGAAAGAGTCATTGATTGGCTGCCTCCTGCACACCCCCTACTGGGGATCAAGCCCAAAACCCGGGCATGTGCCCTTGACTGGAATTGAACCTGGGTTGCTTCAGTCCACAGGTTGACACTCTATCCACTGAGCCAGACCAGCTAGGGTTATATTGAAGTTTTTAAAAATGAGAAAGAACATGACTTCAACTTCAAGCTGGAAGAATGTCATATATCGCTACTCCTTTCCCTCCTATGAATCTAGTTAAATGGCTGAAAAACTAAAAACTAAATAAATAAATACAAAATAAGTGACATTGTTAGAGTGGACCAGAAATTTTGAAGAATTTCTGAACAAGAGTAGGCTATTAAAATCAGATTATTGGAGAAGCAGAGTTAATTTTTATGTAAGACATTAGGGCCAAGTGTGCATCCATAGAGGAACCCTAGAGTAATTGTAACCTCAGGACTAACAGTTGAAAAGAACAATTGAAAAAGAATATTCTTATTTCTCTGCAGAGGCCCATAGGTCTGGAAGAAACTGGTGTTGAAGTTAGGTTAAGGTCAAATTCTTTGGATTCAACAGCTGTGATATGAACACTGGTAAAAATCAAAATATTAAGGATGAGAAAATAGTGAGTCTGAATGTAGAGTTTTTCAGACTAATAATCAGTCAGCAAAGTTTAACATCCTGATTCTCTGCTCAAAGGAGATGATGACTCATTAATTATACAGAGCAACTCTGAATAGTTTTCACACATTTTTTATTCTAATCCATTTCCCCCAAAGTGAGGAATGAACACAAAATGAAGAGAAACTTCTTTCTTACAAAAAGAAAGGAAGAAAGATTAGAAAGAAGAAAGAAAGTAAGGAAGGAAGGGAAAGGGGGGAGGTAGTAAAAAAAAGTAAAGAGAATATCTACTTATATAATAAAGTTGTAAAAATCCTAGCCCTACTATTAAATAATCCTATTTTGAAGGTGACCTTTTGGTCAGTTATTAGTTGGATATTTCTTTCCTTTTTTTAAAAAAAATGAAAATCCCAATTTTAACTATATAAGAAATAAGAGAACTATGTTTTACACAAAGTAAGGATGATACTCAGAATTGTATTCTAGGCCCTAGTTCCAATTAAGTCTTTGTTGATAATTCTGATAGGTGGCATGAAAAAAGAGGTAAATTTTACGACAGAAAAAGCTGCCTTGACTTTATGAAACTCTACGATTCCTGGAGGCTTCTCACAGCAGCAGGCTGTTTGGTGCAGGGCAAGGTCATTTTCTGGTTATGACTGACTAGAAAGGGATCCCTTTACCAAGCTAGGGTGGGGATATGAAAAGTCATGTTGTATTGCTAGATATTCTGCATTCTTATGTAAAGGTGCATTAAGAAATAAATAGATTTTTATGAATACATACAAGAGTCTTAGAAGATATAAATGTCTCTCTTAGTTCTCCCTAAAGTAGCCATTAAATTATTAAATAAAGAAAAATAATTCTCAACTATTGCTTACAAGAGTGACAGGAAAAAAAATCAAATTCCCAAGCTTTATAAGATGTGCTCTCAACTCATTGATTAGGACCCATGAATGGGGTTTTCTCTGTCAGATTCCTAGGCAGCTCTTCTGGAGAGGTATGCTGCCAGAAGTCAGCCTAGCAAACCAGGGAGGAAAGAACTGCAAATACTGTGGATTCACTGGATTTGGCCCAGTAGGATCCACCTACTGCATGCAGTATAGGAAATATAACATTGAGAATGACCTCTACATCCCAGCCCCTAATGTCATGACTAAAAAAGAAGAGTAGATGCAAAAATTGGCTGAATGCTTATAGCTAACAATAGAGTATCGCATATTTCAAAATTTGATGAGGATAGATCTCATGTTATATGTTCTTACCATAAAAGTAAAACTAAACAAAATAAATGGACACAAGGAAACCTTTGAAGGTGATGGATTTTTTTATTACTTTCATTGTGGTGATAGTATCATGGGTGTATGCATAGGCCCAAACTCATCAAATTGCAGATATTAAGCATGTGCAGTTTTTTATATACCAATTATTTCTCAATAAAGTAGGGGAAATTGCCTAAATTCTAAATCCAATTCTGAGGGTCTAAGAAAGAGGGCAGGAGTGAAATGCTCGTCTCCGGTTGACATTCCTCACTTTCAAAAAGAGTAGATGTACGCTGCTGTTGAGTAGAGCCAACCTGTAGTGTGCAGAGTATGGGAAGGGGAATGAAAGCATCTCTTCAAAATAGTATGTTCTCTAGTCCCAAAGCCACATAATACATCCTGCTGATAATTCTGCTATGGAAAGAAAACCCACACATAGAGCAAAAGTTTCAGCAGCAGAGAAATAAAACAGATTCTCCCCTTTGGCCCTTGAAGTCATAGCTGGATCTTGGAATGTTTCTTCTAGCAATGGCATCGCTAGGACTTCACCTAATACCAACGGAGCTTTAAACGGAGCACTGATCACAATACCTCAAATCTGCTTACACGTAGACTTGGTCTCTAAGGATTAGCCAAATAATCATGAAGAGAGATGGAGTACAGTAGTAATAAATTGACTTAATAAAGTTTTAAAGAACTGAGTAAAAGAAAACAGTTGACTGGAGAAAAAATACCTGTGCCACCTGATATAAAACCTCAGCATGCTACTCTTTTGCAAGGAACAGAAGAAAGCAGAGTAGCTGGAAACAAAAACTGAACTGATTAAATCTTACTAAAGAACAATTCAGGTCAATTGTTGAAAGTAATGAAGTAGTGAAAATCAATGGTTCAGATAATCGTTCATAAAACAGGAAACAAATGAGAAACATGAAAGAAATGTGGTAGAGATCATTCATTTTCCACAATAAAAAAGAGAAAGAAAAACAGGAGAATAACCTAATCCAGATCCTATGTTGTGGACATTGTATATATCATTTTATTAAACTTTGTATTTGCCTATCCCCATTTACGAAAAAAATGAGCACGCTCTCAGGGGTAAGTCATTTCCCCAAGATCATACAAAGGGTGTTTGTTGGTTTTGACTTTAATGTTACCATGGTTTCTTTTTCTGGCATTTAATATTTATTTTTTAAGGCTACTCTACTTGATTAAAAAAATCAGACAATTGATTTTATACTTTGTGGAAAACAAAATTTTAAGATGTGTGTGTGTGTGTGTGTGTGTGTGTGTGTGTGTGTGTGATAAGCTTTTTGACTAAAGAATTTCAATTGTATATTATTTGCTTAAGCTTTTCTGAGAAACAGAAATTAACAATTGGTACACATTTTTAATAGACATACATTTGAACGTGATTTGAGAGAAACTCAATCTCTAGGATTATTTGCTTTTGTTTTTTAACCTCAGAAGCATGATATACAAAGAGGAAAATAGCTTGAAATAAATAAAATGCTATTCATTTCACACATAAATTTTATGATCCAAGCTAAATTATACTTTAGAGAGAAAGCTTTCACTTTTATAAAAGTAACTATTTGAAATCTTTTAAAAATTATTCTCTTCAAACATTTTGAAACAAAAATTTGCCTTTTGATAGGAACTATGTGTTTTATTATAAAGATGGAACATGATGTTCTGGCTTACATATTCTCTGCAGAAGGAGGTCCTTTTTTGTACTGAATTTTTAGCATATAGTAAAGATCCAGATTGTAAAAAATTAATTTCAGGCATGACAGACTGGGAGTATATATTGAACAGATCTGGGAACAGAAATGATGCAAATGCTTTCCTTCCAGCTTCTGAAAGTTATATAATGGACCAGAATTTCAGGATAGATTTCTGTTTGAGTGAAATATGGACTCTAAGTCAAAGGAGAGTAACATAATGACTTGTGGGCAGCTTCTCACAAGTGGTTAGTTCCATTGACATCGACTCTGTAGATATCATTAGAGCTAAACACCAGGATATTCTCATATATTCTGATTATTAGTGATGATAACAGAACTGTGATAGAAAACATTTCTCTTGAATGAGCAAGAGTAGGAAAGGAAATTTACTTTTGAAAGAAAAAAGACCAGTGAGGCATTAAGAGCCAGAAATAAAAATCCATGAAATTGTTTTAACTCTTCACTATGTTGCTATTATGTTTTAAAGTATTACATACTTTGTTGGGTAACAATGGTCATGGTAACATTTACATTGCCTTTACATTGATTTATGTATTATTTAGTATTTCTGCCTCAAACAATAGTGATAAATAGGCTGATGAAGAATACTTGAAATATTTGTGCATTCCTACTAAACTGTTTGAAATATGACAGTTGCATATAGTTCAACTGAATAGTGCTAGGTATTTGTCATTTCGAGTTTTACAATAATGCTTTTTAAAAAATTGTGTTTATTGGGCTGTCATTGGTTAACAAAACCATACAGGTTTTAAGTGTGCAACTCAACATCATCTGCATATAATGTTTTTGATGAATGATGTATCTATACTAAGAAAAACTAGAAATTCTAATACATGAAGGGATGAGTTTATTTATATACATATAACTAGAATTAGGAATATAATATGTAACTGCTATTAATGGCACAGGTAGGTGAACTTTTAGAAAGATTCTGTGAAACCAATCAGCTTACAATTTGTCTACAAATTTAATTCAATGCTACTCAACAAATGTTTATCAAGAGTCTATTATGTTCTAGATGTCCCTCAATCCCCTAAAAAATAGACATGATAAATCACATCCTTTCAGAAGTATAAACAAAATGGTGTGAGAGTGTACAGGG
Source organism: Myotis nattereri (assembly GCF_964212035.1). Classification (NCBI taxonomy): domain Eukaryota; kingdom Metazoa; phylum Chordata; class Mammalia; order Chiroptera; family Vespertilionidae; genus Myotis; species Myotis nattereri. Next base: position 49,679,326 of record NC_138079.1, on the reverse strand, counting down.
ACCTAAAATGTCTGAAGCATCAGGAAGGACTGCTGTAGGATTGGCATTTGGATGGTACTGTTAGAAAGACCAAGAAGTCAACATGGAACCCTGTGGTGGGCATAATTCTAGGATGAAAGCCAGTGTAAGCCTACACTCATAAACCTACCTATAAAAAATTCAACAAAGTCATTAGCTCACTTTTACTCATTAAGTAGAAGGCAAATGATGTATCAGAAGAGGAAGGGATAATTAGTTATCCAAACACTCAGGAGACCCTATAACAGCCAGGGCTCATGAATGAAGAGCTAGTGCAAAATATGTTTCCATTTCTATCTCTATTTTTAATCTAGCATATATTTTTTTATCAATTTCTATTTTAATTATTATATAAAAGATATATACCTATTTTTATTCTATGAGAATGGTACAACTGTGTGTGTGTATGTGTATATGTGTGTTTACTAAAGTCTGCTGTTCTTAAAATACCAGCTGCAAATGTTATGCCCAAAGCATTTATAATCCATCAAAGTTCACTCTGTGAAATACTTTCATAGAAAGTTTCCAGGCTGACCTTGCCAAAACTCATATCATTATGATAGTGTATAGGTAAAATTCTATGCCAAAGATTCCCACTTTAAATATAAATTCTCATCTTTCTTATTATCTCAAAGAAGTCACCCCAAAGGATAAAATTTGTTATAAAAAAGCCAGTTCAAAAGAAGAAAGATAAATGAGGAGAAATGTGAGATATTAATAATTTTATTATAATCAACTTTCATGTAAAGGAAAGTTAAAAAAGAAAAAAGAAGAATGAGTGAAAGTGTGTGTGTGTGTGTAATTGGTTGAATTGCTTCTGTGATCTGCTTAAAACAAAAATATTTTAAATATTTTTAATGATAGGTATGCATATTATATTTATTTTTAATGAATGAATTACTTAAAAGCCTCATCCAAGGGTATTTTCCCATTAATTTTTAGAGGGAATGGAAGAGAGAGGGAAAGACAGAGAGAAATATCGACATGAGATTGGTTGTTTTCTGCACAGCTCTGACCAGGGCCCAAGCTGGGGAGGAGCCTGCACCTTGACTGGAATTGAACCTGGGATCCTTTGGTCCACAGGCCAATGCTCTATTCACTGATTCAAACTGTCTAGGGCATAGATATGTATTTTTAAATTTGAAATAATGTATAAAACCTTAAATTCCTACTGTTTCCTTATTTTCAGTAGACTTCTCTGAATAATTAATATGTCTTCCTCACTGATTATATTTTAATTTCTCTAGTGTAATTTAAGTAGAGCTAAGCTGATGTATTTATTTCAATATAAACACTGATTTTCTTTTTTAAAAAATACCCTCTTATTGCTTATAATCTTTTATTTCAGATGGAATAGTTAATTGGTATATACTATTCAATGGTGATAAACTTCATACCTGTTCTTGAATGCCTTTCTCCTTCTCTACTTATAATATACCTTCTCTACTAACCCTATACCATTCTCATGTCTTTCTCCTTCTCTACTTACAATATAACATTCTCAATATACTTCCTCTTACAAAAAGTACTCCTTTATATTCTCATATCTCATTGTTTGCTTATACAATGCGTTCTCTAAGAAGTCTCTCCAAAAATAAAACAACAAAAAAAGTATGAACAATGGTAGATCTCTTACTGCTTTTGTATGGCAGACACTGACCTAACTGCTTTTCATCTCTTATCTCTTTGAAAACTTGCATGAATCCCCTGTGGGGAGTATTGTCAATTCCATTTACAGATGAGGAAGCTGAGGGTCAGCCTGGTCCAAGCACATTCAGGTGTTTCAGATTCCAAGAGCAGTATGCTCTTTGTGTATTTTTATTTTGTTTTTTTACTTATGTGTTTGTACAAATATGTGTGTGTGCAAATATATACTTTATGTATATGTGAATACATGTGTATGTGTGCAAATAAGTATGTATGTTTTATATAAATACACACACACACACACACACACACACACACACACTCCTGCTAAATTTTATTAAAGATTACCATTAGTCTTTTACGTTGCCTGCAGATTGGATCATAAGGTGGGAGGTGGGTAGGGGCAATGATAGGGTTGTATGCAAAGTCTTCATGGGGTTTTTGCAGTGCCTTCATTAACACAGTACCTGGCACATAGTAGTTACTCAATAAATTATTATTGATTGAATAAATAAAACATCACTCAATTTGTGTAAAGAATTGTACTGAATACAGTTACAGATGCCTTACAGTCTGATAATACTTTCATTCCTTAATGCCCTCACAGCTGCTTTTCACCAGGAAAATATTTTTATGCATTTCATTTTTCCCTCTATATTTTTAAGTTTGTTTTAAGGAAATTTGCTTATTACTAAGAATTTTATGTTCTGAAAGTGTCAAATTGATTTTGAATACTAAAAAGGATTATCAATTAACAATTTTATCACATATCACCTTTTATATTGGGAAAAGTAAGAAAAAAATATCTTTAGGAATCTTTTTTTTTTTTTCAGTTGTTACTAATTAGATTTTTTAAAACCAAGTATAAAGCTCACACTGTTCTGGCTTGATAGTGCCAAGTGATAATCCGATGTGACATACATTTCCTATAGCAATAACATTTTGGCAGATAAACTCCCCAATGAGGAACAACCATTTCTATGCTTAGATGAATTTTGTGATAGAACGCAAATGAAAAAAAAAAAAGAGTAACAGGATTTAGAAAAATACTTCATAGTATAATGAATTCTCTTCCCATGTTTATTGAAACTGACTAAATCCATACAGGGTGAAAACATTGAGCATACAATAAACAATGCATCATAGATTCCTCATTGTTCTTGGAAGGTTGGTAGAATAACTGAGTATTATTTACACTGAAATTCATTCCTAGAAATCTTGTATCTTTCCCCCTCATTATGCAATTCTGTCTTGGACCTGGGAGTCTAGAAATGTGGAAATTATAACACTTTGACATACCATGTAAATGAGGTATCGCTGTAACATGCCATTTAAATAAAGTTTGGAACAAACATTCAGTAGGGAAGTTTGGAAAACTTATAACGAGATTACCTCCTAACTTTTTTTATGAGAGTATTCTTGTATTCCCCCCCAGCCATCTTTTAATTCCAATAAGAAGGTACAGTGTGCCAATTTAGGTCTCTAGCCGCAAAGCCACACGCTGCATTATTGTGGCAATTAGTCAGGAGCTGAGCTTGTCGCTTGAGCCTCTCCTTTTTTTTACATGGATGATATTTGACTTGGAGGATCTACGTCTTTGGGATGGAAATACCTATATGGGATCTTACTAGTCTCAATCAACAAGCTACTTCCCATCATTAGTATAGGCGAGGTGGTAAAAGTTTCCGCATTAGTCTATGCACTTTACTCATTTTCTACACGCCATAGTCATGATTAATTGCAAGACCCGGACAACTGGGTGTCTGTGGAAAGCTTTAGGAGAGATCCAATTTAAAAGCTTCTTGTATAAACATAAGCTTATTTTTAACAAATCGTTATTGTTGAAAGTATTACATGTCACTTTTTTTTTCTCCCATTTGATTCCTTATTGCCCGTCCCGCCCCCCTACCCCAGGCCTCCACCACCCTATTGTCTGTGTCCATGGGTTATACATATATGCATACAAGTTCTTTAGTTGATCTCTTCCCATACACCCACCCACCCCTGCCTTCCCTCTGAGATTCCACAGTCTGTCTCATGCTTTTATGTCTCTGGATCTATTTTGTTCTCTGGAACAGTTTATTTTGTTTATTAGATACCACATATGAGTGAGATCATGTTATACTTGTCTTTCTCTGACTGGCTTATTTCGTTTAACATAACATTCTCCAGGCTTATTTTTAAAAGATCATGGCATTACAGCACAAATGACTGGCCACAGTGGGGACTCTATCTGTGGACCTGGAAAAAAAAAAGTGACAGAAATAAAAATACCTCATCCATGGAAATTAAGTCAATATCTCTAGAACTATATTATTCTTCGGGAAGTTTATTTGTTCATGAGTTAAAGACAAAAACTATTTAGAAATAAATAGAATGTGGGTTACAAGTGTAATTAAAAATTCAGACTCCCTTACTTTACAATCTCTGCCAGGCAGACAAGATCTCACCCCGAATATGTATTGATTGAATCATATCTTCATCTCCTTACCATTCAAGAGCTTTTAGCAAAAGGTGTCATTAAGACCTTCTCTAGTGCCCATCTCAGCGTCCAGTTGGTGGCACCCAGGTCTATACATTTCTTACACTTTCCAGTCACATCTCCCATCCCTTCTCTTCAGATATTTCCTTTTGCTGCTTTTTCTGCAACCTCTATGTAAATAAGCATTTAATGTGAAATCTTTCTGAATACACACACACACACGTACATATATATAACATTTGTCATATATATGAAAAAGTTCCACCAGGATAAAGTCCAAAGAGAGCAAAGAACTACCCACAGAAGAATCTGGCCAGGGAGGCCCAGACAGTGCCTCCGTCCAGAAAAGCCAAGGCATGTCCTCTGAGACTATTTCAGTCATGACGTGTGCTCGAAATAGCCTTCTGAAGAATTTCCCAAGGAGATTTCTTCCCAGGGCACTTGGGAAAGGTTCCTTCCATTAGGGTGGGCTTTTGGGAAGGAGTGGATGAAAGAGACCATTAGGTCAGGTTACTAAAGATAGCCTGCCATATACTTTCACCCTGATGGAAAAATAATGAAACAGTGGAAAGCTTTTGAATAGCGGTAGGAAGTTTTCAAATTCAAGTCTGGCCATCCCATCGCCAATACATATTTATATGGAATTATAGAAGGTTATAGTTTATAAATAGCCTACCTTCTAATGTTTTTATTCCTAAGACGATTTCCCAAAATAGTACCCTATTTTTTTTGAAATTTGTGACCTTTCTTATTTACAAAAATAGAGGAGGAAAGGCAAATTATGATCATTTCCATAGCTCTTAGGTATCTTCAATGTAGGAAGCCACTTGTCAGTTTTATTAGCCCAGTATTTTAAATTAATGAGTCATTTTCGGAGAAAAGCAAGAACCTAAGTTTAGCCTCCATTTGTGCTCTTTGCCAGTTTCCTGCAGAGCCAGCCGAGAGAAAGACGAAGGGCGCGGATTTAAGTGCATGTTAAGTGGTTGCAGTTTCTTAACAGAGTTCACCCAAAACACATCTTAATTTCATATACTTATAATGACCTTGACAAGTATAGACTTAATTATGCCTGGTTATTTGCTTTATTGAAATGCATTAAATGTTCACGTATATTTAAATGAAATATTAATCTGTGATACTATCAGCTAAATCTAATTTCTAGCTGTTAATTTTTTTATTTTACTCTTATTTATCTCCCATCAGAGATAACATTAGATTAAGCAGCTTTTTATTGTTTTGTGTGCATATGTCCAAAATGTTTGAATATTTTTATATCAGGTCATTGCTATTTTCAAATGTGGAAATGTATCCTATCTAGCTCTGTCTCCTGATTTCTGAACATATATACACTTAGATACTTCACATTAAACACACTTTCCAATAAGAGATTTTAAAATTATAACATTTCTTTAGTCTAAAATGGTCATATTTTTATATATTTTTTGGTGGCAAAGGAAAATAATTTCTTTCTCCACAAATGTCCACAAAGAAAATATTGGTTCATTTTTGCCTCTCTTTTGTGGTAGTTTGAATCTAAGCAAAACTTAAGGGAAGGTGGTTCCTAGATTTTTTTCCCATTGATTAGATGTTATGGGTTTAGTGGAACCACTGACAAATTATGTAATAATTTTGTCTAATTCTTTTAAATGATTTATTTTATTTTATTTTCAAGTCCCAGGTCCTGAATACATTTCATTTTTATAATCTCTTGCCTATGTGTACTAGGGAGCCATTTCATTATACCTTACATCTATTCGTTTACATTTATTTTGATTTTTTCATAAAAATACTATCCCCTTAAACAATGATGAATTAATTCTAAAGCCTTCCCATTAAGATCAGGGAAGCCCACCACTGGAAGCCACATGTTTTACTTCTTTACCATTAACAGCTTGTGAAAACTTGTTTTCTAAGTATTACCTGAAATTTGATGAAGATTAGATCATCTCTGACTTTTTATTTTGATGAACTTTAATTAATGAAATCACTATCATTTTAGCCTCCTATATAAGCTAATATTGTAAAAAGAAGGAATTAAGATATAAGACCTTTAGAGATCTTAACTTTTGCAAATTTCACCTTAAAATAAAATGAAACAGATTTTAATAGCTGCTATCAGTCTATATTTATGGCACTTTATTCTAAGAAAAGATTAGAAATTGTGAATCAGAAAGTGTTAATAATTACTATTGTGATGCTTTTTTATTAAACCAAATGTATACACAAAAACTATGTAACTTTAGTACTAATTCTATAGAATACAGAAATCAATTGAAATAGCTGATTTTTAAATAAATATAATCAGTTGAAAATCCATTTAAATGTATATAATGATTATCACTAACGGGGAAAATGTGTACAACAAATATGATACGCAAAAAGTTAAAATTCTATGACACAAAGAACTTATTGATTAACATGAAAAATACTAACATTCTGGGAAAACAAATAATTTGTAAAAAAAAAAAAAGAATCACACATGTGTGCTCTAAATAGCCTTCTGAAGGGAAAACATAAAAACACAAAAAAATAAATAAATATGTGCAGAAGAGAAGTATTCCTTGGGGAATGAGGGGGGAAGATAGAAGACATTTCAAACATAGCTATATCACTTTCTTTCAAGAATAAATAAATCAATAAATGAAGCTAATATTGTAAAACTGTTAACACTGGTCAAATTTTGCCTGTGGGTTAAGGGAGGTTTATTATTGTCCATACCTTTCTTATGTTAAAAATCATTTGTAATTTGAAAAAAAAAATTATCAGAAAATTTACAAAAGAAATTATAAAAATGACCAATAACACTTAAAATAATCATTAATGAGTTTTTCAACATTGCAAGTAATCAAAAATTCAATTAAAGGAATTATAAAAATAGGCAAAAATGTTATGAGAGATTTTAAAAATGTAGGATACTCAATGTTAGCATGGGTATGATGACAAAGTCACATTCATACAATGCTGTGGGAGTGTAAATTGGTGTAACCTTTTTGAAAATCTATTTGGCAGTAGGTATAAAGAGCATGGAAATGTTCAGCTCATTTTGATCCAGTAATTCCATTTCTGGGAATCTAGCCTAACGACAAAAGACAAATGTGAAAAAATATATAAGCACAAATATGTTGATCACTTATTCATTTATCTATTTAATGAATATTTATAGAGCTTCCACTATGTGTCTGACATTGTATTAGCCACTAAATATGTAATAGGCATTGAGACAGACAAGGTTTCCATAGAGGTTTTTTTTTAATTGAAGCATTTTCTAATAACACGGGATTGAATACAAATGAACTATTCAACAACAGTGGAGGTACTATATTTATATATACATATATGTATATGTATATATGTCAATAAAAATTTTAATTTTGATGGCAAATAATCACATTTATTGAACAGTTACCATGTAATAGGACCTACTTTAATCATGATGACATGTATCTCATTTAAACCTCACAATACTCTCATGAGGTAGTATTTTAATATCTCACTCTTGCTGTAACAAATTACTGTAACCTAGTGGTTTAAATCAGCACAAGTTTTTTCTTTTAAGAGTTTTGGAGGTCGAAAATCCAAAATGCGTCTCATTGGGCTAACCTCAGGATGTCGTCAGGACTATGTTTCTTCTGTAGGATTTAGGAAATAATTTATTTTTTTCCATATTCTAGATTATTTCCAGCCTTCTTTCCTCAATTTGAGGTTACATTTCTCCATCTCCAAGCCAGGAATTCAGGCTGAGTACTTCTCACACTGCCACAACTGTAGTTTTTCTCCCCTGCCTCTTCTACTTAAGAACTCTTGTGGTTATATTGAGTTCACCTGGACAATTCAGGTGATTCGCACACTTAAATTCATCTTCAATCTTAATTCACCTTTACCAGGAAATCTAACATATTAGGTCTAGGGATTAGGATATCGTTGGAAAGCTATATTCTACCTAACGCAGGCAGATTCTATTTTTTATCCTCCTTTTAGGTAAAGTAAATGGAAGGAAGCAATGTTAGTGACAAATTTAGTGACAATATTAGTGACAAGTCTAGTATTCAAACCTAGCTAAACAACCCAAACCTGAACCCTTAATCACTGTGTTGTATTTCATAAGCAAATTGCTGATGCTAAATTCCTATAATAAAATGAAATATTTTAAAGATAAGGATTGATTGAATGTCAATAGAATTTACCTTTTAGCAGTGAGCATAAGGATAATTTTATTCTGCTTCTTTATACTTTTTATAGTTTTAATATTTTCTTCAATGACTATGCTTATGCACTGTTCATTTCTAAACTTCGTCAATCTGGGAAGTATATTTCTCGGAAGTCCCTTCCCTGTGTGGTTCTGATTTTGTGTGTGTTCTGGAAGGTAGAAGCAAAGCAGAATTATTACACCTTAATGATCATCGGTCAGAGACAATGAGAGATAGAGCTGCAGGTGGCTTCTAGTTGTTCCTCTCTCTTCCCCTCTCTGTGTCTAGCTCTCCTTCCCTAGTGACAAATCTACTGGCTAACATCAGCCTCGGGCTCATCACCAGATGCTTTGCTGTGAACTCACAGAGACAATAGTCATGAAAAGCCGATACCTTCCCAAGGATTTCTACACCTGCCTCCCTTCATGACCCTAAACCTACAGCTGGATGGTGCATGCTTCCAGATTTCGATATATGAGCCAACTCATTCACCTGTCAGGGATGGCTAGTTTTCTCTGCTGCTATGCCTCTTTTATTTGGACTTTCATATTCCTAGTTCCTCTCATAATTGTGTAATTCCAGTTCCTATAATAAATTTCTTATTTCTAACATGCATAGCGCTTCTGCATTCTTGATTGAATATGAATGACAAGTTACCAGGTTGTTCTGTCATAAAAGCACAGACAAGTGGCATTCCCCCTGAGACTGGTGGTAGAAAGAAGCTAGCGGTAAGGGCACTGAGGAAGCTGTTCTTGGAGACTTGAAGGACAATCTAGAAATTACTATTGGAAGCTGGAGGAAAGGGGGCTCAAGTTATGTATTGGCAGAAATATGAGCCTTACCTGTGGTAATGTGGAAAATAGCTAAGGAAAAAAATGGGATTGTAGAAGCTTTTAGCCCAGAGTAAGCTCTTAAGTCCTTAGAAACAGAAATACCATGATCTCTATCTGTGAATTCCCCAAGCACCTGTCAGAGTTTTGAAAATTATAGGAGCTCAATAATTTTTGTTGAATAAATTATTGGGATGAATTTCCAATTTCTGTGTACTATGTTGTTGAGGAGAAAGCATTTGGTTATCTTGTGTTCTAGAATAATAATTTGATAATATTTTTTTAAATTACCCATTTCTGTGGGATGCAGAGATGCTTACATATAAAACCATTGTGATGGTTTTAGATAAAGTAACGCTAAAAGCATAAATTATTATTAGATGAAAAAGAGGACAAAATTCACTGATATTTTTCATGCAGCAATGATTTTGCTGTGTACCTAGAATAACAAGGGCAAATAACTTCAGCACGAAAGTCTATTTACTTTGTCCAAGATATTTTGACAGGCTCTGCAATTTCTCATGATGTTACAAATTACAATGTTTATAACCATCAGCATCTGATCTGATGAGGTAAATGAGAATGAGAGAGAGAGAGAGAGAGAGAGAGAGAGAGAGAGAGAGAGAGAGAGAATCTAGTTCAGAATAGAGCTATAAAAACAAAAAATTAAAATAAGGTCCTTTATGTCACTGAGATAAATTGTTACACCCTTTTATCCTCTACATCATAGACTTCCAACACATTCACAACTTGAATGTGTCATATGGGTGCAAGCTATTTCTCATCCTCCCACTCACACTTCCTTCCTAATAGCAAGTTGTTCCAAAATATCTTGTTAGCAAGCCTTTGCTGCTGCTTAAAGACAAACTTGATTCTGAAACCTTTTACTCTTTGCAAAAGAAAGAAAAATAATCTTGTATTTCCAGTGTTAGAATATAAATCAGTATCATAGATAATTTTGCATTTGATGAGTGTTTAAATTAAATATGTACATGTAGCCCAGCCAACGTGGCTCAGTGGTTGAGCATCAGCCTATGAACCAGGAAGTCACAATTCAATTCCTGGTCAGGGCACATGCCTGGGTTCTAGGCTTGATCCCCAGTGTGGGGCATGCAGGAGGCAGCTGATCAATGATTCTCTCTCATCATTGATGTTTCTGTCTCTCTCTCCCTCTCCCTTCCTCCCTGAAATCAATAAAAATACTTTTAAAATATATTCATGTAAAATACAATGCCTATTCTTGAAAAGATTGAATTGTAGAATGAATTCTGCATAGATATGAACCATTCCTTGAATTCTTGGTTTACCTGATGTTTTTAGATCATTTTCCCTTATAATCTATTTTTATATTCCTAGTTAACCAAAACTATTAAGAATTGTGATGTACTCAACATACTTTAGAGAAAAATCTCAATTAATGTAGTTAATAAAGCCATATTTGTTTCTATCAAAAACTGGCTAAAAAAAAACCAAGCAAACAAACAAAAAAAAAAACTCACCAGCCACAACTCCCTGGAAAATTGCAAAAAGCTTATGATAAAACTTCAGCCTAGAAACTGGACATGGCTTATCCTGGCCACTGCTGAGGTCTCAGAAAAACCCATAACCTTGCACACAAACTTCTAGAGTGGAAGCAAATTCTCTTCCAAGTCAGCCTTCATTTCCTATAGGTTAGTGCTTGACTCTGTCTAGCTCAGGTAGGTGACTAAGGAGTAAAGGTTGGAACCAATAAACCACCACCACAGTGCTGACGGATCCCACACTCTTTAGCTGCAAAACAAGCTGGAAATTCCAATGCAAAGACACTGGGGGTAGAACATGTGTTTGTGTTGTTCACAAAATCTCTGGCCCACAAAGAATTGATAGTCAAGGGACAGGTAAATAATCATTCACTTATAAACACACATTTATGCTTTTCCATAAAATTACTTATTTCCTGTGTGTTGGTGAAATGAAAAGGAGCCAATGGAAATCTTGTGATTGAAGGTGAAAGTCAATGAAATGAGCAAGGTTATGAAATCAGTGGGAAGAGATAGTTATACCTGTATTCGTAAAAGCATAATTTTGGAAAGGCTAAAAGTGTTCTTTTTCTGAAGCAAGAGGGGAGGAGATCTGGCTGACTCAAAAATAAATTTTAACATGGAGAGAAGGAAAATTGAAGGCGCTCACAGAAGCTAACTCCGGCATCAATAAAGAAGTGATTATTTGTAGAACAAAGGGAAGATTGAGCATGATTTTGGGGCTTGAGGATGTTAGAAAACATTGAATGACAATTTAACAAGCTTGAATCATATGAAGTCAAATCAGAGGTTGTGTGAACTAGAAGCTCCATTAAAGTGGGTCAAGATATATAGAATATAGTAGACATGGTTGGTTAATTTTAGATTCACAATTGTCTCAAGCAAAGCTTATAAGCTTGAAAGTCAAGTTGGAGAAAATGGTCAGTGGAATTCTGTTCAAGACTAGGGAGATAGAAATTCTGGCCTGGCAGAAGATAATGGGTATTACCAGTGAAAAGGATTAAAAAAATCATGTAAAAATTTTCAGCATTTCATGATAAGAAAGAAACAAACAATAGACTTCATAATTTTGCATTAGCAAGTAATGAGTTCAACACTTTTTTTCAGATGTTTATTCTAACACTGAGCCTCACGTCCTCCTTGATGTTAACTACATATGTAACCCCCAGCAAATCTGTAAGCTTCAAGCTAGCCCTGACAATCATCCCATTTTGATATGCACCCTATCACTGAGGTTCAATTCTTAGGCCTCTGTCCCATTCCTGATATATGACTGATTCTTCTCTTGAATGACTAGTACTTAAATTTGAACCTCATTTCAAGGAGAAGGTAAATGTTAGGGACAGACCACACTGTAGGGTTAGAGGTTAGAGGTGAATATCAGCAGTGAGATGATAGATGAACAAAGGCATTAGGCTGGATGACAAAAGAGATGTGGTTACCTGCTAAACAAGTGAATGTTTATAAAAACAATCCTGTCCATACTGTACATTAAATTTATTTTAGAAAAAAATGAAATATATATAGACATTAAACATTTACATATTAAAATAATCAAGTAAATTTTCAGGTATCTATGGGAATCTAGCAAATTATTTATAGCATTACACATGACTGGCTATGGGGTTTTGGCTGGGCAGGGTGGCAAGTGAAACCATAAAGCAAATGATGAACACAAGAGGCTCTTTGAAATGATTTGGAACAATAGCATAGAATTGCCAATTAGAAGAAAGGCATGCACTGGCTTTCTTAGGAGTTGCTCCCTATGAGGGTTCTTGTAGAGAAGGATAAAATTAAAGGTAGAGTCAAATTCCTATAAAGACATAATATTGGAAAAGTGTTGGATGGTGCAGAAAAATGAATTCATAAGGGGGAAAGATGAGAGTAAAAGGGCAGTCAAGTTGAAGTATATCTCAGTTGGGACCTGTGATAGGAATCTACACATCAGAGGGTAAAGCAAAGAATATTTAACTTTCACCTTTGACGATCACTGGAGTAAGGCATTAACAGATATTGGAGTTGGGGAATAAACTAGAAGGCCATAGTAAAACAGGAAACAGGATATGTAGTCTTTTGCTGTTGACAGAATTTGTAGCTTTTGGAAACCACAAAGGCCTGACTGGGCACTGGGATGCTGGTGTGATCTTGTAAACTTGCTTCCTCTGTTTGGTTCTGTTGCTGATAACAGCTTCATGTTGGAAGAGCAGTTGTTGGAAGATTGTTCCTCATCACACGTGCCTTCTGCATGCTGAGCTCTGCTCTGAAAACAGAGGGTATTGGTGCAAGTGACCCTAGGCCTCCATGCTCCAGGCATACTGTTTAAATGACTAAGCCATGTGAAGCTAAATTGACAGTTTATTGGTGAAGTGAAGATGTGCAAACTATAGCATTATATCACATTGTAGAAATCTTGGCCTGAAATAGTTAGGACAATATTGCACAACTGCTGACTCAGGAGGCCTTCAACTATTTCCTTCCACTAAATAGCAAAAGAAACATCTAGTTTTCATCCTTAAACCAAAACACACATTGTAGGAATGCCTTTCAGACTGATCATTCTGCTCCTCTTTTGTTTTAGAACTTCACATTACAGTGTAATCTAAGAGTACTGGATAGGAAGCTGAGTCTTTATAGTCTTAAATTATTAAATGATCAAATTTTTCTACGTCACAATGACATCAGTAATGGGATAATCCCTATAATTTTATTAGGGTCAACACGATCATATTTCCAAGTTAGAAAGATAATGTTAACACTAGGATGGAGAGTGGATTAGTAGGGGCTATGGGAAGAACAAATTGGAAATAAATCAAGAAACTCTTGTCCAAATCTAGTACAAATTTATGGTCTATAAAAAGAATATATTTAGAGGAATAAAAATTTATTAACTAATGGGACATGAGGGAAGAGATGAAACAGAGAGAGTAAGGTAACTTGGATGAAATCAGGATCTCTGATGGGTGGAGGTACCCTTTCTGAGATAAGGAAAACAAGAAGGTAAGCATGTATTAGCAGGAGAAAGATGCCAAATTCATTTTTGGGATGTGATTTTGGATATTCAACACTAGACAAGTTGTAAATATCCAGCAGGCAGCAACATAAACAGTTCTAAAGATATATATATATATATATCTTTAGATATATTCATTCAGAGTGTACATAGTTGTTGAAGTTGTGGGTCACTCAGAGAAGAGAAAAGACAGAGAAGAGGCCCAAACAATATATTTTAATTAATTTTAACATGTTTGAAATTTAAGATGTAGTTGAACAAAGAGCAATAAACTATCTTTATATAAAACCTCATTTGAAAAAGAAATTATGGCATGCAGACAATTAGCATTTATGGATTAGTTTTCTCACAGCTATTTGTACATTTAAATGCTTACTTACCAGAGAAAGAGGGACAAGTTGTCCCTGTTCATATGTGTGTGTCCATGTGCACATGTGAGAGTGTGCAACAGAAAACACTGTGCTATATATGAATATGTGTTTATATAATTTCTGTGTGAATAAATACCTGTGAGGAAATACTAATAACTGGTTGTTAAGGGCTAAGACGAACACTGGGTTTTGAAGGATGAGGAAGGAAATGTTTGTTATGTGGATATGAGTACTTTGCTTTTAGTTCTGCTTCTTGCTTTAAACATGAAGCCACCCTAAGAATCCCTATTCATTAATATGAAGGTTAGACACTATGTCTCTCCAGGGATAGACTTTCTCAACAGCAAATAACTCATAAAGAATTCAATTCTAAATTCTAGTTCATAAATTTTAACTAGTGGGAAGTACAAGTTTCAAAAATTTGATGAATTTTGCATGAGCTTAATGTGTCATTTTTTAATAAATTGGATAACTTAGTATTAAAATTATATTGAAAAAAACTATCATTTTTGTTAGACATATTTGTATCTATGGTCCTTATATATATAAAACTGACATTTTATCTAAGCATAGTTTTTTCTATTGTCCTTTTCCTAAGCCTAAACCATTTATTGAGTTTTATGCTTGAAATTTCCTAAAGCCAATTTAGAATTCTTCTATAAAGAAATAAACTTTCTAATGTTAACCAATTGAATATTTAAATAATGTAAGAGTTTTAGAAATTCAAATAAATGACACCATATTTGTCTCTTTTTTCTAAATTTATAAATAATTGAGAACTGATGAGTAGAACTCAAAACTTTATTATTGATAAAGTTTATCAGAAAAAATGACTTTGTATCTGTGACCAAATGAATTAGCTAAGTGAATTAATCAGATTTGAATTGGTAAGAATAGATGTCCTACAGGGCACTTCTCAAGAGGTTCACTATAATGTGAGAGCAGAAAAGAGTACCTGCATCAGGCAGACAGTTTGGCCCTGAAAAAGGGCCAGTCTAGTTCAGTCAACTGTTCTCCCCAATTTATCCTCAGTCCATTCTCAATGGAGAGGGGAGAATGGTGGAAGTGTTCTTGTTACTTATCCTACATAATAAAAGGCTAACATGCAAATCGACCAAACAGCAGAACGACCGGTCGCTATGACACGCATGACTACTAGGGGGCAGATGCTCAACACAGGAGCTTCCCTCTGGTGCTCAGTGTGCTCCCACAGGGGGAGCACTGCTCAGCCGGAAGCCCTGAGCCAGGCTCATGCCTGGCAAGCGCAGCAGTGGCAGCACTAAGGATGTCTGACTGATGGCTTAGGTCCACTCCCTGTCCTATCAGTCGGACATCCCCCAAGGGTTCCTGGACTGCTGGGCTGAGGGAGCAGGCTGGGCTGAGGGTTCCCCCCCCCCCAATTGCACGAATTTCATGTACTAGGCCTATAGTTACCTATGAAGTAGGGACAAATTTTACTCTGCCCTTGTTTTCATAGAAAAGCAAATTTGTGATTCACTTGCCCAGAAAGGAAGAGTTTGGGCAGGAAGGTAGTTTACTTTGAAGTGGAGGATTCAGAACACTTTTTTGTAAACAATCTATAAACTTAAAGATTCATAAACATAAACAAGATAATATTTACCTCAATATCTAAAGATTTGTCCTAATTAGTAAGTTCAAAGTAGATATTTTACTATACAAAATGTCTTACAGCTCATTTCTCTGATTAGTGTTATTGAATTTAATATCATTAATACTATGTGGTACTTGAAATTGCACCCCAGAAAAAAGAAAAATGCCATGAACATCTTAGTTTTGTGATTGAATCACACAACTAACATATAAATTTATAATGCTAAAAATGCAGTATTGTTATGGATCAGTGCATTGGCCTTATTAACATTTTTATTTAAATTAAAAATGTTCATAAGATTGGTTTAGCTTTCTTGTCACTATAATTAATACAGAAGCTTAGAAGAATCAAATGATCACATGCCTTCATATTTTATGAAAGTGGAGATAACATCTGATTGTTTTTGTCACCAATGAATTCTTTATGCTGAACACACAATAAGAGTAAAATAAAGTTTTATTGAATATATGAATAGTTTCAGATACTAGAAATAGCTGAGAACATAAAAAATCTCAGCCTCAGTCTTCTTGGAAGGCCTTGATAATTTGTAATGGGGCTGAAGATTACTGATCTTTTCAAGAAGATGGGAATTATACAGGTCTTTTCCATGTTGTATCATATCTAAAGGTGTCAGATTTTTATGAAACATCTTGAAAGCATTTTTACTAAATAGAATAAACTTAGCTTTAACATATAAGATGGTGTCTTAGAAACTTCTCTCATTTAGTCCTAGAGGATATTTTAAATATATTTAGGAGTGTAGTGATAACCCTTATAAACATCAATTAAATGAATTAGTGTGCCACTCTTGTGGGGAACAGAGTGATTTTCATCTGTATTTTAATTTGTCTGGATTGGCAATGAGCAATAAGATAAAGAGAATAAGAAAGGCAATACTGGCTGATCTAGGTACTGAGGTTAAGAGCAGATAAAATGATTAGTGAATATAAATTGGGGCAGGTAAAATAGACAAAAGTATTAAGGGGTACAAACTTCCAGTTATAAAATAAGTAAGTCATGAGGATATAGTGTACAGCATAGGGAATATAGTGAATTTTACGAAATGACAGATGGTAACTAGATTTACTATGGGGATCATTTAGTAATTTATATAAATATTGAATCACTATGATGTATATCTAAAACTAATAGGGTATTGTTATGTCAATTAAAAATCATAATGACTAATACACAATAGTAAATAGTAAAACCAGGATTGAAAGTCAGTCAGCTGGTGCAAGAGCTTGTGTTGCTAACCACTATATCATATTGTACTCAGCATTTATTATTTACTTAATACTTATTTCCATCATCTTTTTAATTTTAAAAGGTAGAAAGCCCCCCTGGAGTAATTTTCAATTTAAAACAATTAAGAAAATGGGACAAATTATGTAGCAAAATAGTGAGAAATAAGATTCAAATCTCTGTTTGCATTTGAGCTCTGTAGTTTTATGAAGTTAACCTCTTTGTACAAAAGATACATCATTTGTAAAATGAGGATGAGACTAGCACTATTTCATAGGGGCTATTGTGAGAATTAAGAAAAATTATTTAAATAAGGACTAGTACTATGCCTGGCATGTGGTAGGTGCCCCATAAATAGCGGAACCCCTTTTTGTTCCTGGAGAAATGTAGGGAAATTGTGAAGGAAACAAGCTTCGATTCTCCTGCTAGGAAAGCACTTAAAGGAACGTGATGCTAGGCAAACTTATGCAAGTTTTATAATCTTTAGGATCTTTGAGCAAAATGCTAAAGCAATCATGTAAAAATTTTAATTTAGGAGACAACCAAGATGGCGGCATAGGTAAACACCTGAACTTGCTGCCGCGCATAACCACATTAAATCTACAGCTAAAAGACAGAACGAATATCATCCAGAACCACGGGAAGGCTGGCTGAGTGGAAATTCTACAACTAGAAGGAAAGAGAAAAGCGCATTGAGTCCAGTAGGAGGTGCAGAGGTGTGAAGTGTGAAGGTATGGAGGCATGTGCGAAAGGGGCTGGCAGCTGGGTATGCTGTTGTCTTTTTCAATCAGGAGGGAGATACAAGCTCTCCACTGCTCTGAATTTCAGTTCTGTGTGAGAAACTGGGGACCCAGACTCATATGGAGAGAAACTGGACTGTCTGGCATCGGGCCGGAAGGTGAGTGCAGCTTTCTCGCAGAGGTGCTTGCAGCAGTCATTGTTCCTGCACGGGCACGGGACACAGAGACCCGGGAACCTCTCTGAGGCAGGGCTGAATGGCAGCCATTGCTGTTTGCTCCACCCTGGTGATTTCCTGAGACCCCGCCCCACCCAATTTACAACCCCACCCAAGCTGTGCACAGAGGCTTTTGCATATGAATGATCTGGCCTTTCTCCACCTAGAAACCTGTCAAACTGCAGCTGGATCAGAGAACCCCAGAGCTTCCAAAAGAAGGCTTAAGGCTCATCAGCAGCCTGCATTGCTTCACAGCTAGGCCTCATCTGGGCACCTCCAAACCCCAAACAAAGAAGAGGAATTTGCAGATCTCCCTGCTGGGTGGCTTCAGGTAGTGGCTGACTTTGCACCTCCTTGGAGATCCAAGAGCCAGTGTACCCAGTGTTCAGAGTGAGACCATCCAGATTACAGCTCTTCACATCCATAAGAGACACAACCAGGGGGAAGACTCAGTGAGCACCAAAGCCCCACTGAAGCAAGTCCCGCCCCATAAGGGTGTCTCCAGCACAGAAGTTCTCCCATTGTAGACACAACTGGTCCTCACAGCCAATTAGCCTGAAGGTCAATTCCTCCCAGTGATACCAACAGCAATCAAGGCTTACCTACAACAAGACTGTGCACACAGCCCACAAAGGACTGCACTGAGAGTGTCAACCTCAGGTGATTGGGGAGGCTGAGCCACTGGGCCTTATAGGACACCTAGCACACAAAGCCATTCTATAAACACAGGGAAGCATAAAACATGCAGAGACAAAGAAACAGGTCACAAATGAAAGACATGGAGGAAAGCAAAATACTGGATATAGAGTTAAAAACCACAGTTATAAGGTTACTCAAGAATCTTCTAGAAACCTCTGAGAAATATAGTGAGACTCTCAAGGATATGAAAAAGGACCAATTAGAAATTAAGCATACACTGACTGAAATAAAGAATAATAGACAGAGATCCAACAGCAGACTAGAGGATCCCAAGAATCAAGTCAAAGATTTGAAATACGAAGAAGCAAAAAGCACCCAACCCAAAAAGCAAAAGGAAAAAAGAATACAAAAATATGAAGATAGTGCAAGGAGCCTCTGGGACAACTTCAATCATACCAACATCCAAATTATAGGGGTGCCAGAAGAAGAGAGAGAACAAGATATTGAAAACCTATTTAAAGAAATAATGACAGAAAATTTCCCCTACCTGGTGAAAGAAATAGACTTACAAGTCCAGGAAGTGCAGAGAACCCCAATCAAAAGGAATCCAAAGAGGACCACACCAAGACACATCATAATTAAAATGCCAAGGGCAAAAGACAAAGAGAAAACCTTAAAAGCAGCAAGAGAAAAACAGTTAGTTACCTACAAGGGAGTACCCATACAACTGTCAGCTGATTTCTCAACAGAAACTATGCAGGCCAGAAGGGAGTGGCAAGAAATATTCAAAGTGATGAATAGCAAGAACCTACAACCAAGATTACTCTACCCAGCAAAGCTATCATTTAGAATTGAAGGTCAGATAAAGAGCTTCACAGAGAAGAAAAAGCTAAAGGAGTTCATCACCACCAAACCAGTATTATATGAAAGGCTAAAGGGTATTCTTTAAGAAGAGTAAGAAGAAAAAGGTAAAGATAAAAATTATGAACAGCAAAGTGACAACAAATACATATCTATCAACAAGTGAATCTAAAATTCAAGTGAATAAAAATCTGATGAACAGAATAAACTGGTGAATAGAATAGAATCAGGGGCATAGAAAGGAAGTGGACTGACAATTCTCGGGGGGGCGGGGGTGTGGGGGGTGTGGGAAGAGACTGGACAAAAATCGTACACCTATGGATGAGGACAGTGGGGGGGGGGGGTAAAGGCAGAGGGTGGGGTGGGAACTGGGTGGAGGGGAGCTATGGGGGAAAAAGAGGAACAACTGTAATAATCTGAACAATAAAGATTTATTAAAAAATTAATTTAAATAGAAATGTTAATCAGGGCAGCGCACTGATCCATAACAGTATTGCCTTTGTAGCATCTACTGAGTTGTGTTTGGAAAAGTGAGAGCTGAAGAGTTTCTCTAGGACCTTATTTCTTCCAGCCAAGCCTCAGGGTCTGACTGGTGTGGGGTAGATAGGGAAACACCATCTCTGAAGATCTCTGAGACAGTCTGAGCATAGGGGCAAGGTCTTTGTTCTAACAAGCTCTCCAAGAGATTATTATGGACAATAAAGCTTAAGATGTGCTGGTCTTTGAAATAATTTTTCTAAGTCCTGAATAGCCTTTTTTTTTTTTTAAGGACAGAGAAGCTACTTGGTGAGTTCACCATTAAAAAGGCAGCATTGACTTCTCACTTCCCCCGCTTAGGGCACAATATTCATATGGTATCATCCTATATAATAAAAGCCTAATATGCAAATTGTCCCCTTGACTGGGAGTTGGGCCAGAAGTTCAACCTGGGGGCGAGGCCAGCTGGCCAACTGACTGTGGACCCTCCACCCAGCCAGCCCCACCCCGGCCAGCAGTGGTGGCAGGCAGCCTGGGGAAGGGAGGCCCTGGCCAGCATCTGGCAGCTGCTAGGGATACTACCTGTGCACGAATTTTGTGCACTGGGCCTCTAGTCTATATATATATAAAAGGCTAATATGCTAAGTGTCCAACCATGCAACCGGTCACTATAACATGCATTGACCACCAGGGGGCAAACACTCAACACAGGGGCTGCCGAGATGCAGTGACTTGGCAGCGGCAGTTCTTGGGTGACACACCCTGAAACCAGAGAGGAGGGAGCCCGATTCCTCACAGGGCTGTGCGATTCCACCTTCGTCCATGAGTTATGTTGTTGCTGGATCACTGTCAGCCCCGACTCTGATTTATTGCATACTTGTGTTTGCATTCCACACCCTGTACAACAGCAACTTTACAGAGTGCCCTTTCGCACTCCAGGACCCCTTGGGGAATGTTGGAGAGCCAGTTTCAGCCTAAACCCTACAGGCTAGGCCGAGGGACCCCACCTGCCGGAGGGACCCCACTCATTCCGCAGACGCCAGGGAGGGACTGTGGGAGCTTGGCTCCTGGGCGTGTTCGGCCCATCTCACCCAGTCCCACCCACTGGCCACCTTCTAATTAATTTCCTTTCAATGTGCACTAACCCATGCACCGGGTCACTAGTTATAAATAACAGACAACTGGGGTGAGAAATTGTTGTTGGTGCTTGGACCAGTGAGAGCCCCACATGACCTTTGTTTTTTCATCACCCCAGAATTTTCCCCTTGTGTAACTGGGGAAGAAAGTTTAGGGAAAACTGAGTTGGATGTCAAAGTGGTTCCAAACCATAAGCTAGAGACTCAGGTTAGGCTAGGTTCAAATCAAAATGAACTTGATTTAAACATAGAGTTGTTGAGTTTGATGTGGGCTGATAATTCTCGCCTTGTCTTCATTTCCAGCAGAAGATACTTTTCTTGTGTAATTGATGGATAGGCTTTGTGACTTGCAGATTTCCTTCTATTTTTTAACTGTTGGTTTAGCTGTTACTATTTTACCAATTCCCAGATCCATTCTCATGCCATCAATAATGCCAGAGAGCAGCTGTGCTAAAGCTGAGACTGTCTCCTGACTTTACCAGTCGTTGAGGTCACCATCTATAAGTAGTTCAAAGGGATTCTGCTCCCTTTAAGGTCTGATGTTTCCCCCACCTGTTACACTTAGGGCACTTCCCAACTTCATTTGCTAATATAACCCTTCTACATTCCTTTCTTTGCTATGTTTTATTCTTTTTTTCCCCAGTTAATATTGCCATTTGTGTGTATTATTTATCTAAGCTAAGCTCTCTGGTTAAAATTTCTTTCTGAGATTACATTATGCACCTCTAATTTTTATATGACTCTCATCTAATGGTTCAGCCAGTGACTTTCTCCTGCCTTGTAATGATCAACCCTGGAGGCTTTCCTTCTCCACCTATTCTGATGTATTTCAGCCTACCGGTCAGTTTTACACTGTCAGCATTTTAAGATTTCCAAGTTTTGTTCTTTATGATGGAATAATAATAATAATAAAAAAAAGAGCCAGGAACACTGAGAATACACAAGAACAAACAAGTAAGTAGTTTTGATGTTGCATCAAATATGGCACCAAAGACCTGATCTAGTGTCCATGAGTTTGATATCAATTATGGCATTTTGATGTTCTAAATCAAAGATGTGGCTAAGATCATAGTTACTGTGGAGACTTCAAAAAGAATGGCTGACCTTCAGTGAGTTCTTTGTAGCACCAATGAAAGACACGTGAAAAAGAAAGGCATTTAAGAGGCTCAATATTTTACTCAGAGAATTTCTTTCTACTAAGAGTTTGTGAGGTCCAAGTTTATAGTCTTTTGCGCTTGATACTTTTGCATTTTTACTTGTCTAATATTAATATCATATAAAATTGTTTTCTAAATTATCGTTTTCTTGAATTAAATCCTTTTGAGTTCAGGATTCATGTGGAAGTTGGTGAGCAGTAGGTGGAGAGCAAGGCGTTGTCTCTTGTCCCCCCACATGTGCCAGTCAAAGCTTTAGGCTACCCATATTCAGTGGTGTCTAGGGCAACAATTAACCTTAGTGCTACTAACTTTCCTGGATTCATGCCCATGTTTCATTTTTGTCCCTAGAGCACTTGAATTTCCCTTTCTTACTTGGAAATCAACTTCATTGTTAACAAAAATACCTATATAGATATATATAGATAATATATACACACAGACAGACAAAAATAATTATTTAGGTATATAAAGAAAGAATTTTAGTTCTTCTGTCTGCCATAACACCAGAAATGGACATTGTGCATTTAAATATCTTTTTAATACATCAATTCCAATTATCTCCACTGCCACTAGCCTCATTCAGGTTCTCATTTGTTTCCCTGCCTCTTTCTTCCTTTCAACAATTTCCACTACAGCCTGAGCATCTGTTCTGAAACACAGATCTGTTGATGTCACTTCCCATTGTTCTGAGCTAGAAGTAGATTATTTAATATGGCCCAGTGCTCTGGATGACTTACACTATTTATCTCTCCACATATTCCTGTCTTACATGAACACCCACCCAACTCCAGAATGTTAGATTCTGCTATAAGAGTTGCTGCTACCTTTTTGGAGGAATTTTTTACATGTGCTTTATAAATATTATTTTAGCTGATCCTTGCAAAATCTTATTTAAGTATTATTATCATCTTTTTACAGGGAGAAATAGAAAGGATAAGCGACTTATCCAAAGTCATAGAGCTATTAATTGGAGGACTTGCGATCCAATCCCATGTTGGCTGACTTCAAAGATCCTTATATTAATTTCTGATCCTCCTATACTTCCTTTCTTAATTCCTGGGCTTTTGTTCCTCTTTCTAGAACACATCTTGTTCTTCCTTCTCCATCATGCCCTTTTTATCCAACAGATCTTACATGTTCAAGTGCCCTTTTTAATGTGCCTTTTTACACTGTCATATCTCAGTTTCTTATTCTTCTGCATTTCCCTTTAGACTCTAGGCTATGTGACAGCAGAGACCAAATCTACCTTGTTCTCAGTGACCTCTTTAAAACCATGACACATACTTTCTAAAAAATCTCTCATATAGTGGCTCCAAAAACTCTGATATAATTTAAGAAAAGGGTTTTTGTTTCATGAGTTGCTTCCCATGCTCAAAATTTTATAAATATAAAAATGGAAGTAATGTATTAAGAGCAAGTTACTTAATAAGCCCATACTATGGTTGTTTAATTGCATGCTGGCTAAGATTTCTAACCTTTGTTATATTCTGAGAGAAATATGAATTCCATAAAATGAAAATCTAAGCATTATATTCTGCTTTTGAATCTTCACAGGATCTATTTCTGTTCACATTATTGCTTAATTAAGGATTCAGATAAATGTGATTAATGCATTCTTGCCACTTTTATGAGAATAAATATGTATTTTCATCAGAAAAATGTACAAATGTTTGTTAATTTCTTTTAGACATTAGTACTTCATTTACATTTTATTTTGAAAATTTTTTCATTTTATGTACTGCTTTCCATATAAAATATGCAATACTGGATGGAATTTACCTTTAGAATTTAAGAAACGTTTTTCTTAAATAAAAGCAGTTAAAAAGATACAACCAAATTTACAAATTCTTTTTCATTTTCATTGTTTTTCTTTCTAGTAAATTGAGGATATATATATAATCTCAGACCCAGAAATTCACTTCTAATTATATATCCTACAAAAAGGCATACTTAGACATACTAGAATACATACGCGCAAATGCCAAAGCATCCTTATTTATAATAGCCAAAAACTACATGCAATTAAAATATTCATCAGCAATAGAATGGAAAAGTAAATTAAGGTATACTCACACAATGGATTACTAAAAACAACTAAAAGGAATAAACTACAGATATACCTAGCAAGTTCTTTAGTAAGCCCATACTATGGAATTATAAAGTTCACAGCAGGGAAAACTGACTTATATTACTTAGTGATATATTTTTCAGGTGGTAAAACTATAAAGAAAAGCAAGGAAATTTATTACTGTAAACATCTGGATAGAGTGGGAGGGAAGGCATTATAATTGGGTAGCTGTTGGCAAAGTTCTATTTTGTAACCTGGTGGTAGTTACATAGATGTTTGCTTTATTCTAACACATTAAATTGTGCACTTATGTTTTCTATACTTTTCTTTATGTTTTCATATTTCACAATAAAAGGAGGATGGGACTATAATAAAATTTCATTTCTATTTGCTTTAAGCACAAAGAATTATTGAAAGATGAAGTAGACTTTTCTATCAGTTAGTTCATACTCACTGCCAGGAAAGAAATAACTTTATTGAGGGGTAAAAAAAGATATAGTTTGTTTTGGCTAAAGAAGAGTCAACTTTTTTCATTAGCAGGTTGTATAAAATACTGGTTTTCCATTTATGGCAATAGGCTGGGTTGAGCAAATAATTTTTTTTTCCTATGAATAGTGGTCAGTTTTGCAAACTAAGGCTGTAGAATAGAGCTTTGTTTTTATACAAAGCTAACATGAATAGTCATTTTAATGCCTGATATTTCTTTTGTTATTATTATGTTCTAAGGAAATCTGTAATTCCTTCGAACATGAGGAGAAACAGTTTTGACATCCTTATTTCATCAGCCATTGAGTACACAGAATAAGTTATAGAAGAGTCATAATCATGTATGAATGATGTGGTGAAAACTGCTTCTTGCTTTTTTTTTAGGACTGAAGAACAAACCTTTTAATCTGTTAAATTAGTACTAACTGACCAGCAACTCTGTTGTAGTTCACAGTGCTTAGAGGTAGGAATATAAATTAAAGATGATATGCTTTCTGTCCTTAACTTGGTAAATATATTTGTTTCAAATCAATTAGGCCTTTTAAATTTTAATATTTTAGCTGTGGTTCATTCCACTGTTCCAATTTATTTAAAAGAAGCGTATCGTGGACTCCATTAAATTGTAAGTATTTCCTACATCTATCGGAACGATAACTTTTTTTCTCAATAATAGATGTCTGAAATGATTAGTCCCTCAATCTACATTAATCTGAATGACAAAAATGTGTTGGGACATCTGTAATAGTGTCAACAATAAAAACAAAGTTAAAAAAGAGAAAAATGTTTTTAGGTAAGAAAAACAAAAGGACTTGATTTAAGAAGTATTTAGGAAGTTTGGCTAGAAGGAGAGAAGGAAATTATATATTTAGTTTTGGACATGTAGCTTTTTGATAGCTATGGGACATCCAAGTAGAGATGTTGGGTAGTAAGTTAAATATACAGGACTAACTGAAGATCATAAAAAAGACGGTATTGATTTATTCCTTGAATTGGATTTTTCCACATGGAGATGGTAAATGAAGCAACAAGCATATAGATAGTAAGTAAAGCTACAAATGATACTCATCAGGTAGAATGTATAAAATGATAAGAATCAGGGGCCTAATAGCTCCAAAGACACTAATATTTAGGGAAATGACAGTGTCAAAAAACAAACAACAACAACAAAAACCAGAAATTGTATTAAAACAAGGAAACTGTGTTTAAAGAGGAGGAATTTGTCAGCAGTATTGGGTACTATAAGTAAAATAAGAGTGAATTTAGAAACAAAGTATTCATTGATGACCTTAACAGGAACAGTTTCAGGAAATTCTTGGTGGTGGTTTCCAGATCGCAATGAGTTGAAGAATGTACAGTAAGTGAGAGAAGGGTAAAATAATGACTCCAGGCTACTTAATTTTCAAAAGGAAGAGATAAGACAGTAGCTAAAGACTGACTTGAGGATGAAGGTGTTTTTAAATTTGGAGAGACTTAGGAAGAGTGAAATAATATTATTTGAGAAAGAGCCAGTTAAAAAGATAGGAATTTGAAAAAATAAAAATAAAAAAGAAAGACAGGATTTTCAAGGAACAATGGCCCTTTGAAATTCCAAGATTGGAGAGGTGGGAAAGAATTCACAACATAGGTCAAAGATTGGCCTTATGCATAAGGAATAACACCTCTACATTTGTGGTGGAAGAATTAGAAGCAGTGATGGCTGGTGTCCATTTGCTAGTACTGCTTGGATTATGGCTTTGTGTGTGTGTATTTTGGGGGAAGGGAGTGGGAGAGATAATAAACTGAGAGTAAAAAGGTACTTAGAGATAAGAACCATCTCTTTTAATAATGGGAAAGAGACCTAGGGAACTAAGAAAAAATTTCTCTAATCTTGAGGCTTATTTCAGGAAGATATGCTATAGAAGGAAAATTTTGCAAGGAATTTGAGGCAAAAAGAGGTTGAAGTGGTGGACCAGGGAGTTAAAGTCACTCAGGAATTAGATTGGGCTGATAGAGACACACAACTTTTAGGTTTAGGGATTAAAGGTCTTAATTAGTTTGGAAAATATGGATGACTGAATGAGACCTAGAAGGCTAATAATTTATTGTTAGAAAGAGAGATTTAAATTTTAGAGATATACCAGTTCTAGGTGATCACAAGTATGTACACAGTAATGGGTGGCCAAAACAGAGAGTGAGCAGATCTGCCATATTGGCCCTCAATCTTCCAAATAGGTTTTGCACATCTTCATCTCAAAGTATTTGTTGGTCCCTTTTACCTTCACCTACAATGTACAATTATTTCTTTATCTGTCTATTCAAAATCTACTCAACTTCATGAGTCAAGGCCAACCTCCGTCAAGCCTTGGCTCATACCTCAGTCCACTGGGGTTACTTCCTATTATGAATGCACAACATTTCCCTCACTGGCCCATATGAGTTTCCAGGATGTGTTACAAAAGCTGCATTTCCTGCAATTCCTGTTGTTGGGACCATCATCCCATTGCTGATGCCTCTGCCTGTCTGGGAAACCTAATACCATTTCTTTGTCTAGCCCCATGAGCTCTCTAAGCTAGATGCCCTCTCCTCTGTTCTCATCATTCACTATGCATACATCAATTTTAGCACTTACTGCATTGCGTTCACATTAAACTTTTATGTTTTATTTCTTATAAGCTTATACACTTTTTAAACAGTTTTTTAATATTATTTATTCTAGTGCCAAGTACTATGACTGGTACAGAACAGGTATTCAATATATGTTTCCAAAGTAAAGCCATGTTCAGCCACTCAGTGGCTATGTGACTTGGACAAGGGAAGTGAGCTTTCCCAGACTCTGTCTTCCCTGGAAAGAGAGAGGACATCCAGAGAGATGTTGAAACGTGAGGTGAGCTTCTAAGGGGAGCGGAAGCCTCCAGTCCATTGTGTGGCAGGTAGAAACTGTAGTGAATGTTTCCAACTTAATTTTAGTCTACTTTATGCCACTTGGTATTTTATAGCTGATATTTGATTATACCTACTCTTATTTGACATTTTTTATAAGAATATCTTACCTCTATGATCTCTGTCCTCAAATTTCAAGTATATTGGCTGGGTATTTTATATTACCTAGCATATATTTTGTATATGAATAAGTACTTATGAATAATAATTATTAAACATTACCAAGAAAATTAACTACTTCTATAGATTCTGTTGATGTCCTGGCTCTGAGACAAATGAGGCAGGATGATTAAAATGTTTCTTCTTCAAAGAAGGACAGAGCTACATATAAATATAACTGTATTCAATGACACAATTCAGCCATAATCAACCACTAACTAAATAGGATTTGAAAGAATGAGTTAAAATTTCTATACCATAAGCAGAATGCTGTTTTCATTCAGTGACTACAAGCCAAACTGTATAAAGTCTAGTCTATGTCATTTGTGGTGCAGGAAAATTCTAATCTGGGCTACTCACCACACAAGCAGACAGGAACAGCCACATGAATTGAATGATATCAGATATGCAAATGCTTATGAAACACCTGAATCATTAAATCCTTTTCTCCATTTTTATAGGAATGTTCTGGCAGTATGCAGACATAGCATTCCGCTGCACATTATGTTGAAAATTAACATAGACAAAAAGCCTTGATATGACCTACATCAAATAGTGTTGTTTTTCTCATACAAATGTATATAATTTTTCATTAAAGTTGTACGTTCAACTATTCAGGGATTTCCTGGTAAAGGCATTTCCAGTGACTAGCTCTATAATTTATGTCTTATTATACAGACAGAGACTGAAGCAAGAAAAGAATGTCACAGAATAACTTAAGAGCGAATGTATAGAAACATTCTTGTTCCTCAGTTGTAACCACTCAGAAAGGAGGCAGGCACAGTCCTCACCCATCACGTCCATTCCTTTATTCTGACAATTTAATATGACACTGATCAGGAAGTTTTGAGTAATATGCATGTCACAACCTCAGAGTGGAGAGCTGATTTGACTTGTCTATTTGTTTGTACATATTTTGAATTTTTTAAAATGACACAATACAACTTGAAAAGAAACATTTGATTGCAGGAGTTCATATGTACTCTTTAGATGTTTTCATAAACCTTCTTCATCTATATTTTCAGCAATTTTTCTTGGACGTCTAACAAATACTGAAAAACGGTTTTCCTCTCCCACTTACCCTTTCATAACGTTCGTGACACAATCCTGTGTAATTTGACACCTTGGAACTTTAAACAGTCCCAGAATCTTTTGGACCTTCTAACCATCATCAATTCACATAGTGTGCCGTAAATCCAGCTCAAAATAAACAACACAGATGGAATCGAAGCTTATAGTACAGTGTCAGCAGTATCCACAGATTGACAGAGCTAGTTAGGCTGCCAGATGCACAGAATGTTGTTTTATCCACTTGTTCTTTATAACTGGACTTAATGGAGTACATCAGTGTCAAACTCCTTGCTGGTTTCCACACGCACACGCACAGAAACGCACCCGCATAAACACGCACATTCCTGTGCTCTCTATCAGCGGCGCCATCTGCTCTCAGCTTTACATGTGGTAGCTAACTAACTATCCTACTGCGCCTGGGTCTCACCGACTGCTTTCCCTGGAAACAAATGACAACAGTTTTTATCTTGTGCCCTCCTTGGCATTATAAAATAAGGCTCTTAACATTTCCATATGCATATATTTTACATGCATTTCTTAAAAATTCTGTTCTCCGTTTTATTTACTGATTCCCTAGAGAATGGCAATATCTCTTTTTATATCTCTCCTAAATCGAGATTTTGCCTATGAAACTTCACATACTGAGATTGTTTCTTCTAACCAAGGTTTACATAAAAGCAATGTATATAGAAAAGCCATGGACCCTGAGACCAGTTTGTTCTCCACACACTACTTCGTAGGTTACTTCATATTACCTGCGGATGTAAAACAACGTGGGGGTTCACTAGGGCAAGACATCCACTCCCTTCCGTTATCCTTCTGTAAAATTCCACTGGAAATAATGGCCATGCTGGAAATGTTAAGATGTGGGAATAGTACAAACATGCAATATTTTCATACCTAAGTGTGAAAGTTCATGGGGTTATTATTCTGTTCTCAACAGCAGAACTTTTGTCTTGACCTCTTTGCCATATCATGTGAGATATAGACCTAGAGCTAGATATGAAAAGAGATAATCACATTTTTAACTGGTAAAATTTAATTGTAATGTCTTTTCAAAGCAATACATCCATATTAACTGGGAGTATGAAATGTCCTAAGAAAGATGTATGAAAGGAAATGGCAAAAAGATGACCCAGGCTCTGGCCATACCAAATATCTCTTCCTGACCCATTTCCACGTCTGGCACTTGTCTTTATGACAATCTCTGCAGAAGATCTACGGAAATTATCCTTACCTTCTGGTAACTAGGTAACATAATCTCCTGGAGGCTAGCTAATTACAGCCCACCATAACCTCTCATACAGTAACTGTTAAATTTTTCATTTCTTTCAAATTATTATGGATCAGTGGAGAGGGTATTGATTTGATTCATTAACGGAATCCCAGTCTGTTCCAAGGTTAATGATTACATGTGTCTCAATTACATCCTTAACAGGTTATACTGTATGATTTGTTTTAACTGCTTTGCACATTGTGTATCTTCCTCAGCTGAAAAGGCTCTTAGCACTTCAGGATTTAACATTTCTTTCTCCCCCTCTTCCTAAAACAATGAACTGCTTTGATGGAACATATCGAGGCAGGACAAAAATGAATTGAAAAGGCTTTTTGCAGACAATTCTCTGACAATCATAGCAGCACAGTTTATTTTAGTCAGGTAAGTAGTCTGCAATTCATTCATATTTAAAATGTTTATGTGTGTGGAACAGGAGGTTGATCCTTTCTCTTGGTATTTTAAATCACCCTTCTTAAGTAGGAGGCATTTTTTTAAAAAAACTTTGACCTTAGAAAAGTCAAATATGTATTTAAAAATTACCTGTATTCCCTTCAACAGAAGCCAGACACATTTTAACTGCTGTAAAGAACCAAAAGAAATTTGCATAATTCAAAATATCATATTCATGGGACCTTTTTTAAGGTAATAGTAAGTGAAATGATTAGCAGCTACACTTTGCATATTGGCCATGGATAGTGAGGCAGGATAGAGAGACCCACTGCGGGGACCCCAGGCCAGAGAACACATCTATCAATTAGAGGACAGCACGGTGATTTTGACAAGCAGGCACTTATGTATTCTGGTCCTTCTAATTCCTTTGTCTAACCCTTGCTACTGCTCCCAACCCTACTTGCCCCTGTATATTCAAGCCAAGCAAACTTCTACTGTGTCCTGAACTAGAATTGCGGAATCTAGGGACAGACTCAGTCTTGCTTTCTTTTAACAAAGCTCTGCCTCTCGCACATTGGATTTGAAGTCCATAGCAGGAACTACGTTTTAATGAATGCTATCACTTTTCCTATCCACTTGTATTCTGAACAAGCTAAGCACCAGACTCCCCTCCTTTCTGGAACCCCCAAGATTCTGACACAGTCTGGGGACTCAGAAGCCAAATGGGAATCATCAGGAGGAGAGACTTCAGTTATACAATCCATTAAATAAAACAATAGAGCCTGCAGCTGAGCTATTAAAAAGAGTAGAGCAATTTTTATTTCAATGGCTACATTTTATTTCCTCTTCTGAGTGACTGTTAACAAAGGGCCGCTGAAAGGACTGGATAAAAAGCAGGCGTCAGATGCAGGATCCATGAGTTAAACAACATTATTAGATACAATTTCATAAAATCTAGTTGCTTTTTTGCTACTAGAAATCATGTCCTTTTGTCAACTTGTGGTCACATCAGCACTTCTGCTGATATAATTTGCTCCAGCTGCAGAGCATAGCTGGCCTGCAAATCAAGAACCAGAATGAGGACAGGCAGGAATAACTCAATGGCTTGGATAATGTGCAAATCACTACACTTCTCGCTATTAGTCTACTCTTTTTTTTCCAGAATATTTGGAAGAGGAAAGATTTATCCTTTTTATCTTTAGCAAAGCAGCCAATCAGCCACCCTCGTAGGAACTGGTTTGCGGGGTTATCTTCTGCAGCCTTGCCCCTCTCTGCAGGGATGCTCTGTAATCGTGGCATTATTTAAAGCAGCAACACTGAACTCCCTTTGCCCACCGTAAAACTGGTCCTCTGAACGCCTAACGTCAAATAGCTCCTGGTTTTGTTCACATCCCCTAAAAGAAGTTCCTCCTCAGATTTAAAAGTATTCCTGAGCACTTACTTCTATTCATCACTTTTGGATTTCAAGTGCTTCTATCTGACCTGGAATGTGTACATTTACAAAATAATACACACCATTCTCATGTCAACAAACCGTTAGGAATGCCTCAATTCCAGACAGAAAAAGATCCAGTCAACAATGAAATAAAATACTACGCATTGACTTGGGCATGAGTGAAAATGTTGGAGGCTTAACTGGTCATTCAGCATCAAGCTTCAGACAGCTCTTTCTGCTTGATTAGAAACTCTATTGATTTACATTGGAATCAATTAGAATTGGATCCCAACCATTTCAAATTCAGCTATAATTGAATACTCAACCATCACTCACATATGAAAGAGAAATTTCTAAATAAAAGCCAAGCCCAAGTACTCTTGCATATCTGAGGAAATCATTATATCTGGTGAGCAAATGAGAGAGAACAAACAATAGCATCGACAGCTGGAACAGCTGAACCAGTGTCCCTGATAACAAGAACAGCTTCCCGAGTGTGCAGAGGCAGCACCGGCCTGTTCACCAGTGCAAGGAGCTGATATTCTCTCTTCATGCCATGGCAGCCTCCCAGGGCCAGGTGCAATCATAACTGCAAACACATTATATAATCTGTCACCTTCTGAAATTCATTGCTGCAGCAAGAATCCACATGCTATGCTGTGGTTGTAGTATTTTCCCGTTATTGTTTTTTTTTATAAACTGGCCTGGGAAATTTTATGACTACCATTGTTTTAGGGGGACAAAGAGAAGACATGTGCCTTGTACCTGTGGCACCAGATGTGTTTTCCTTTGGCAGAATTGCAGGGGGAGGGGTCTGCCCCATGTTATTTTATTTTCTTCTTTTTTTAAAAAAATATATTTTATTGATTTTTTACAGAGAGGAAGGGAGAGAGATAGAGAGCCAGAAACATCAATGAGAGAGAAACATCGATCAGTCGCCTCCTGCACATCTCCCACTGGGGATATGCCCGCAACCCAGGCACATGCCCTTGACCGGAACCGAACCCGGGACCCTTCAGTCCGCAGGCCGACGCTCTATCCACTGAGCCAAACCGGTCTCGGCTTCTTTTCTTCTTTAATAGCACATTGAAGAGGTGAATTTATCAAAATTCAGAGGTCTGTTTACTTCTTAGATTAGAATTAACATAATAACCCTTTCTGAATGGTACATGGATAATATCCTTGCATCCTGAATGTTTTGAAGTTTGCCCTTGCTAGCTACAGGGCAGTGAAGCTCATAGGCTTGGGTCTATAGAAGTGAATTTTAATTTCTGGTTGGAGTTAATGAGAACTGATCGTTCACCTTTTTCAGGTGTATAATAGGCACACTGTTATTGTTGCTCACTTCTGGGAGTGTGACAAAATTATGGCTTGTTTAAAATAGAATCATATTTTATTATGATATTGACTAGCAAAGGCACTGTTTAACTATTATATCAAGCAACTGTCTTTATTCAAGTAAATGAAAAAGGAAATGAATAAATTGCAAGATTGGGTACCCTTCTGGGAAAATAAAAGCACCTGTTAACAGAAGAAAAAGGTTTTGCAAAGTGAATTTTGACATCTCTAATCACATTCTGGCAGTCCTGCCCTTAACTGGCACCCGTACAGGTGGGGCTAGATACAAAAGGTCGTGCCAAGGAAGGAGGCCTGAAATCTGCGAGGTGGCTCTTTAATGAGAATCAGTTCTTCTATGGTTCTATGTTTGTTCATAGCCCAGAACAAGCCCTTCTTTTTTCGTCATTAAACCATACACTGGTTGTAGTAGTGAGTAAAATGTGTGGGGCATTTTTAAAATGAAATGCTCACAGACATTCTTTTAGGCCATCTAATTGCTGCTGCTTTGTCAGATCTTCGATGCTCCTCTGGTAGTCTGGATAAGGAATAGTAACACAAACCAAACAAAACAAAAGTGTTTCAGGCGTTATCTATCATTTTTTTAAAAGGGGAAATTTATTCTGTCCACATTGAATTAGAAAGAAGCTGTTCTTTCTAAAGCCTCTCTTTATTTATCATGTGGATTGCTTCTGTTGTAAAAGTCACAAATCACACAGAATATATATGGCATCGAAAGGCTACTACTGTATCAATAATTTGCTTAACAGTATGGTTTCAAAATTATTGTAGTTGGAAGTTGAATCATCCCACAAATATGCACAGAATCTTTCTGAACATTGAAAATACTGCTAGTTAGGTCTGTTTCATGAGGTGTTTACCTAGTAAGGGGAAGCTAAGTAAAAGTATTTTCATCCCACTGGATGCAAAGAATCATAGTTCAGATATTAATACCCAACACCTTACCAGCTTGTGTGCTATTTTGTCAGTCGCTTTTGTTGGCAGTTGGCCTTCCTTGTACAAGATCAAGATTTCTGCAACAAAATCTCTGCATAGATTTTAATCTTACTGCATTTTCTTCCAAGTCTTTATAAGCCGTATTCTGTTATATATGTCATAGAGTACCAGATGATGATGGGAGAGAGAAGGCCACATTGGAATATTTTTGAATATTTGAGGGTTAACAGAGACAGCAAACCTTAATGTATCACAAAACTATTCAGGCAAATTTAATTATAGGAGTAAGTCTAAATGAATAAAAAAATAAGGTAAAAGAAGAAAGAAAAGAAACAAACAAGTATGGAGGGAGGGAGATAAAGAGGGAGAGTAGGGAAAACATAAAACCTTGAAACAATTTCTGTCACTTTATCTGCTGTTTTGTCTGCTTTAAACAGATCAGTGAGTCACTGTCTTTTCGTTTTGTTTTATAGAAAATTCTGTTGACTTAAAATACTACTGCCAACATAGACAGCAATACCACAAGTATAGTTTAATGACAAAAATATTTAAAACAAAAAAACAAAAATCATTTCAGAGCTGTTCATGTTATTGAGGATGCCTGGATGTTCACAAAACATTTCCAAGGACTCATGAGGGTCTAGGAGCCAGTTGTTTTTCTGTGCACTCCAGTCAGCTCTGCTTTGATATGCAGGGTCATGCAGTCTTCGCTTAGACAGCCGAAAAAGGCAACCAGTGATGGTGATTATTTTCAATTTTTGACGTGGGTTTTCCTTAGAACAACATGTATTTGTATAGTTATAGAAAATTCAGACACAAAATAATTTATGAGTGCTATGTGGTGGTGTCATTTCATAGGCCATGAATCTAACAGTTCGAATGCATGTGCTTGTTATTTGTTGCCAGTGGTGCTTGTTTTCAGGTTTGGATTGCAAACCCCATAAAATGGGGCTAACTGAATTAATACTCAATTTACTTGGGATAAAGCTTGTGCTCCATGAAGCAAGTGTTTATGGAAAATTTTGGTTCCCCTGATGGATTGTGAGGCTCAGTCACAGATTGTGTCCTGCTTAGATATGCATGTCCTGGTGAACAGCAGAGTTCTTGAACATAGCAGAATGAGTGAACATTTGCAGAGTTAAAGTGGAATCTGTGGTGGCAACATGGCAGTTATTTGACAATTCCCTGAAACAAACATAGCTGACAAATGGACAAATTTAGCATCAAATGGATTAAAGAAAGTTGAGTTCATACCTATAAGTTAAAAGATACTAATTTTTTTTCCACTTTGCATTTTCAAATATTTGTATACTTTCAATATCATTGACCCCACTGATCATAGCCCTTCTAGTGATAATAAAAACTACCATCCGTCAGATGTCACCCTGTCCTTGGCACTATGGTTGATCTTTTATACACATTATTTTACTTCTTGTTACACCAACCCCTTGAAATAATTGTTTTTAATGAGAAGACCAAAATCCAGGAAGATGTTGAATGACTGCTCACAGTGTGTAATTCACTAAAAATGTCCCCCCCCTCCCCGCCCGAAGATACCATGACCTAATTTTTAGAATCTATGAATGGTACTTTATATGGCTAAAGAACATAAAAGGATATTTGTAGATATGATGTGCTTAAGGATGTTGAGATGGGGAAATGCTTTTGTATTATCCAGATGGGACCTAAATACAATGACATATAGCCTTAAAAAGGGCCACAGAAGGAGACATTATACAAGAGGGAGGAGAAGAGGGAAAGAGAGGCAATGGGCAGTGTGAAGATGGAGGCAGAGATTGGAATGATGCAGCCACAAGCCAAGGAATGCCAACAGCCACAGAAAGATGTAAGAGGTAGGGGACAGGTTCCCTCCCAAGCAGCACAGTCCTACTGACAGGTTGATTTTGGCCCAGCAATACTGAAATCAGAGTTTAGGCCTCCACATCCGTGAGACATCACGTCTCTCTGGCGCTAAGCCAGCAAGGTGTAGCAATGTGTCCCAGCAGCCTTGAACAACTAATACACAGTCACAGCGCTTTGGCAGTAACAATATTAGAATCCGAGTAAAGTACACAGTGGTCTACTTCTGAGTTACAGATTGCCACAGATTTAGCAGCTTAAAACATCACCTGCTTATTATTTCACAGTTCTACAAGTCAGACGTTCAGGGGGGCTCACCTGGGATGCTTTGCTTAGGGTCTCACCAGGAGGAAGTCAACATATTGGCCATACTGGCATCTTACCTAGAGGTTCAGGGGGTGGGGGGGAGATCACCTGAATACATTTGGCCCACCTGGATAACCTCCCATTTTAAGGTCACCTCATTAGTAACCTTTGCCTGTAACATAATCACCAGGAAGTGACATAGAGACATGCTGGGGTCCAACCCCAGCGGGTCCAGGGGTCCCCAAAGGTGTGGACGGAGTCGGCGAAGAAGGAATGACACGGTGACAGCGTTCAATTGATCAGCAGCCTAGCCAGGATCTCCAGCCAGGATCTCCAGCCAAGTTCTGGTCTGGATCTCCAGAGGGGTTCTGCTTAGGGTCTCCAGCAAGGTTCTGTGTCCATGTTCTCTTGCTAGGTTCTGTCAGGTTCTCCAGCCAGGTTCTGTAGCCATGTTCCCTCGCTAGGTTCTCCAGCCAGGTTCTGTCCAGGTTCTCCAGCCAGGTTCAGTCACCAGGTTCTAGTCAGGTTCTCTTGCCAATTTCTGTAGTCAGGTTCAGTCCAGGATCTTTTGCCATGTTCTCTCGCTAGGTTCTGTCTCTAGGTTCTGAGGCCAGTTTCTGTCCAGGATCTTTTGCCATGTTCTCTCCAGCGAAGTTCTTCTGTCTCTAGAGAACGTTCTGTGTAGGTTCTGTGCCAATTTCTGTCTCTCTGTCTGTCTCTTGCTGTCTTGTTACATCTGTATTTATACCAGTTGATTCCAATCCTATCAATCTCTATTTCAAAGGTTAGGGCGTTTCTTATCTCCATTCCAGGGAGTAAAAATTATGTAGCTTAAGCATGATTGTTCGTAGTTAAAGTGATTAACTACCCACCTGGCACTTAGTTAAGGAGTTTTATTCCCTCCCTAACTTCAGGGGAAAATCCCTACCTGGGGAAACAACCTTTCTCAGAGAGGAGACCTTGGTTAAAACACATAGTGCCAAGAAGGTGAGCAAACATATTAAAAACAGTATGCCATATATGCCAGGTCCTTTGAAACAGCAAGCATGGACCGGCTCCCGGCAGAGACAGAGGTCACGATGCCCACTCAAGCAGGTCTCAGGACTCTGAAGCCCCAGCTCTTTTATCTGTCGTACTGCACTGCCTCCCACGGCACTGTGTCTCCAGCGGACTTGGGAAAACACCCACATAAGCTCACTAATGAATATAATGTTTGTGTGAGGAACCTGTCATTGGAGCCAAAATCCCTTTGCACCTGTTTCTAAGTACAGTAGTCATGGTAACTTGCCGCACTGGTTCATGTCTTAATCCATGAAATCTTTCCCACCTTCCTGACTGAAAGTCTACACAAGCAATAGGGCGACTCTTGGAGGAAGAGCCAGGAGGACAGTCAAAGGGGTGGAAGATGGGATTGAGGGAGATAGCTGAGCATTTGCCAAGGCACCCACAAAAGTAAGATAGATAGTGGCCCCCAGCTGATACCCTGGTCAGATTCCTCGATCTCCTTTACCCGGAATGTGTGCTCCCTCTGTTGCACATTTTGCTTTTAACATTTCTCAGGGGATTTCCCTGGGGTTACTGGAGCCACTTTACTTTTGTGGGGAGCTGCCTGGAAGTGCCCAGGAGTTTGTCTCCCTGGAGTGACTCATAGGCTGTCCATAAAGAGATACAAAGCCCAGTTGCCTTGAGACATGACAAACTCACTTGCAGTTTACGCTATACAGCTTTTTCTGGAGTCTGGCTGAGCCTGGGAGTTCACCTAGTTCTCCTCCTTCCCCATTCTGAACTTCATTAACAGTTTCTCCTGGGAGTGCTGCCTTAATAAATCACTTGCACTTGAATCCTTGGCTCAGGATATCCTTCTGGGATGACCTAACCAAAGACATGAAATGCACTTGGGGCACTTTTCTGGAGCCAGAGGCATGCTGGGATGGCCACTATAAAAGTCTCTGCCTGGCCGGAGTGGAAATTGTCCAGGCTGTGAATACAGCCTGGCCATTAGTTGGCAGCCAGGTTCTCTGCTGTCAACCAGATGCCTCTCCCCGAGGGTGAGAATGTGCGCTCAACACACAGGCTATTTGGCCTTTCTTAGCAACTGCTATTGAAAAATCTTCCCTTGAAGAATAGAACTCAAAGACTTCCCTGGAACCTCTGGAAAAAAAAAAAAAAAACCCACAAAACACCTTTGTCCTTGACTGGCCACTTTTTGAAACACATTGCCTACAACTGCATATAGCTATCTTCTGGCTCAGACTTGCTGTTTCCCAAAGTGTATGCATGTAGTGAATGATTAATTTTAAGTGTCCGTAGAAATGACAATAGTGAGTACATAAATTCAAGGCTGAATGAGTTTATGAGGAGTATTTTCAACATTATCCTAGTTATTTCAAATCTTCAATTGATTCGTGAATGTGGGTACAGAATACAAAATGATATCCACAGCAGATCCACTGAGTATTCTTTTAAAAAAACAAAACAAAACAAAACAAAACATTTTATTGAATTTTTTACAGAGAGAATCAATCAGCTGCCTCCTGCACACCCCCTATAGGGGATGTACCCGCAACCAAAGTACATGCCTTTGACCGGAATAGAACCTAGGACCCTTCAGTCTGCAGGCTGACGCTTTATCCACTGA
This sequence comes from Myotis nattereri, assembly GCF_964212035.1. Classification (NCBI taxonomy): domain Eukaryota; kingdom Metazoa; phylum Chordata; class Mammalia; order Chiroptera; family Vespertilionidae; genus Myotis; species Myotis nattereri. The sequence continues at coordinate 49,640,279 of NC_138079.1, read as the reverse complement.
GCCAAACCGGTTAGGGCCCACAGAGCATTCTTAACTGCACATTCAGGGACAAGCAGAATCAGGATTCAAGACGAGAGCTAGTGCAGAAGAGAGCAGGTTGTGTAAAATGATGACGAGGTTTCTCTCATTAGAAAAAAACAGGGATTGTAGTTACTAAAGCATAAGGGAGGACCCACCAGCTATATTTTGTGAGGGTTTGAAGATTTTCATCCTGGCTCCTAATGTCTCTTAGATTAAAAACAAAAGCAAAGAAAAACCTTTTACATGGCAAAAGGGATTTTGTGGATGTAATTAAGGTTTCTAATCAGTTGACCTTACATTTAGGGGATTATTCTAATAGAACTAACCTAATCATATGATCCCTTTTAAAATGTTCCAGATATCTACAGCCTGTTCGTCTGGGACCCGTCTTCAGACAGCGATTCGTGAGCACAACAGAGCTGGTCTAAAAGCTTCCAAGGCCATTCTTTGTCACCCGCTCAGTTCCACAGAATGAGCTTATTACCCGAGGAGTAATATTTTATCGCAGTGTTGCCCAAAGTAGGTTATCATTGTATACTAGTTAATTGAATGAATGAATGGGCTATATATTCACCCACATTTTCAATAGGTTTTTGCATAAAATTTCACCCCCTGAAGCGTGCTGGGGGAAACCCACCAAGCACAAGGATGGGCAAAAAAAAGCTAATTCTATTTAGTAAATACCTGAAAATACCACACTCTAGTGGCAACTTGTGAATGCCCTAAGATAGAGTTCACTGTAGGTTACCCAGGCAATCTCCTAATGGGAACCTCTCCCTTGTGGGGGGTGAGGAATATGAGAATACTGGCATCATTCTAGAAACCTCGGGAAGGTCCGGAAACATGCCACACTCTACAGCTCATATTTACTAATTTTTTATGTCATACCTTCCAGTAAAACTCATGAAACTGCAAAAAAAAAGTTATAAAACAAAGTCTTTTTTATAAAATGAAGTAAATCATAACAAAATTACCATAATTATAGTGTGTTAATTATTAGTTTTAAATAACTTTTGACTAAATCTTCCAAGTTCTTATCATCATGAAGATTCACATTTTTTGTACTACATCATCATTGAACACTAGGCAAAGAAAGCTCTCAGAGTTCAAAGTTTACAATTTGGTTTAAATGAACAGATCTGATAGTAAATGTAATTTAATGGAATGAGCTCTCACTAGGAGTCAATATATCTGCCCGAGCCCTTTACTTACCCTTAGGCTTAGTAGAGTAATTTTAATAATTTCTAGCATATTAAAATTATGCTATTATATTGGCTTATCTTTAAGGTATCTTGGTTCTATATAATTTTTAACTTTTATCTTGTAAGGACTACATTGCAGTGCAACACTAGAAAAGCCATGTTTGTCAGACATTAAATTTTAGTGGTGTGATTGTATTTCCACACTATTTATGCTATCTATTCATTTAGTTAATTATTTCATTGGTTCATTTTGTTTTTCCCTTTTGTCTCTATCACCTTATGTAGATCTGCTTGTTTGTATGTAATCTTTTTAAATGCCTATTATTTATATGCCAGTATTATTAATTTATATAAATTGAATTGTTGGTATTTCACCTATTATTGTGTGTATGGTTTTTTGGTTTGGCACTGTTTTTATGATCCATCTACTTTGCTAAATGTTCATTTAGTCAGCTATTTATAACAGCTGCATAGCACTCCATAGTATGTATCTATCACGTTTGCATACATCCACTCCCCTGTCACTAACTCTGTGATAAAAACAATGCTGCAATCAACATCTTCAGAAATGCCCCTGTGACCATTTGCTTGGAGGATAAGCCCAGCAGCAAAATTACTGGATCTTATTATCCTATCTAATAATAGACAAACATGGTAATTGACCATACCTTTGCTACACCTCCCATTGGCTAATCAGCGTGATATGCAAATTAACTGCCAACAAAGATGGCGGCTAATTTGCATACTGCAGGCAGGGCGGGACAGTGCAGCTGCCAGCATGAACCAACATCCTGGGCCACAGGATGGCCCCAGAAGCCGCCCAGAAGCCAGTCATTGGGGGGAGATGGGGGTCCCCTGCCCAGGCCTGACACCTCTGGTGGAGGCGTCAGGCCTGGGCTGGGGGCAGAGCTGTCAATCGGAGGGGTCTGGGGGTCCCCTGCTCAGGCATGACGCTTGGGCCAGAGGCCTCAGGCCTGGACGAGGGGCAGAGCCAGCAATCAGAGGGCTCTGGGGGTCCCCTACCCAAGCCTGAAGCCTGGGCCAGAGGCATCAGGCCTGGGCAAGGGGCCAATCTGGCGATTGGAGGGTGATGGGGGTCCACGCCTCTGGCCAAGGCATCAGGCCTGGGCAAGGGCAGAGTCGGTGATTGGGGGGGGGAGATGGGGATCCCCTGCCCAGGCCTGAAGCCTGGGCCAGAGGCATCAGGCCTGGGCTGGGGCGGGGGGCGGAGGGGGGACAAGCCGGTGATTGGTGTGAACTACAGATGAAACACCTTTTCTGACCGCCCATTGGCTAAGCTCCCTGTATGCCACTGGTAATATTCTTAGTAACTTGGGTAATAAGAATCCAAAAAATGACCTTCGGTTTTTCACCACATTCCTGGTGAAAAAAACGAAGGTCCGCTGCTGAAGGGCTAAGAAATGTCATATCCTGCCCTAGCTGGTTTGTCTCAGTGGATAATGCCTTGGCCTGCCGATGGCAGGGTCTGGGTTCAATTCTAACCAAGGGCATGTACCTAGGTTGCAGGCTCCTCCCTGGCCGGGGCCCAGGTCAGGGTTCATGCAGGAGGCAACCAATCAAAGTGTTCCTCTCACTTTGATGATTCTCTCTGTCTCCCTTTCTCTTCCACATTCTCTAAAAATCAATGGAAACATATCCTCAGGTGAGGATAAAAAAATAATAAAGAAATTATTATTATATGAAAGACACATCTTGAAAATGCCTAAAGAAAGTTGTTATGTTTTCATGGTGAAGAGACTGGAGTCTGTGTTGATGAAAAAACCTTGCTGGCTGCAGTGACTGACAGTAGCTACAGCAGCGGGGTGATGGGGATGGTGCCTTCCCCTGAACAGCCCAGTCACCTCCCACAAAGGGAGGCCAGACTGCGGCTTAGGCCCACTCCATAAGGGGAGCAGGAAGTGGGCCTAAGCCATCACTGGGACATCCCCTGAGGGCTCCCAGTATGTGAGAGGGGGCAGGCTGGGCTGAGGGACCCCCCCTCAGTGCATGAATTTTGTGCACCGGGCCCCTAGTATTTGTATATTTAATTTGACTAGGTGCTGCCAGATTGCATTCCAGAATGGCTGTGCCAGCCTGCAGACTGAGGGTCCTGGATTCCTCTAACCCACCAGTGCTTGGCATTATCCAGCATTTTAATTTTTACCAAATATATATATATATATCTAATTTCCATTTATTTGAATACTAGTGAGATGAGGATATTTTATATAGTTTTACCCCTTTAGGTTTCTTTTTGGTAAATTGTCTATTTTTGTCCTGTGCCCACTTTTTCTTTGAGGTCTCTCTTTTCCTTGGTGATTTTTAGGGTCCCTGAATAATCTTCTCGATAGTAATTGCTAGACTGTTTTTAAAAGTGCAATTATTTTGGACCCTTCTGTAATGTGTCTTGATTTTGTTCAAGGTGTGTGTTTTCCAGCTGAACAAAACTTAATTTTGATGTATATAATCAATATAGCCTATTTTTCCTTTAAGGTTTGTGGTTTTAAAGTTTTATTTAAGAAGTCCTACCATGTTATTATAAAGCAGAGGCATTCCTCCAAAATTCTTCTATTAACTTTATAGTTTTATCTTTCATATATCATTTTGAATCCGCTATCTATATACACTACATCTAATACAGAGTAAAATATTTTATGCAGGTTTATACTGACTTTGTGATATATTAATTTTTTCGAATAAATACACCTATTACTGGTATTAGAAAAGTTTTGAATAATTCTGCAGCAGTTTTGTACTATTTTGCAGCATAATTTACCTGTGATATTTAACAGTAATAACTTTTTACTCATAATTCTCTAATTTTCTTTTTGCCCTATTCTCGCTTTATTGCTATGTCCTGAAAGTCAATCATCCCTTAGGAATATGCATCTATCCCATAGGTGCTTTTTTTGTAGCCTTACCCGCCTTATGCCTGGAACACTGTAAAAGATTCCTGACTGGCCACTTAACCCAGTTTTAAGGACCCTCTCCAGCAGCTTTCTCTTTAACTGTGTTTACCCCCCAGCCCCAGCTTACAGTCTTTGAGTTTCCATTGACATAAGTAGAGGTCAACTAGGGATACCTTTTCACACACTTATTCTCTTATATATATATTTTTGCATATATTGCATACTTACATATTTTTACTTTGCATTTTTGCACAACACATAAACTTTGTGTTGCATATCTATAAGGATAGGACATTTGAAAGTCAATAATTCTAAGATTCTATAAATTAAACTTTAGTTTTCTGAAACCATAAACTCAAATAAAGACGAATTCTTTTAGGTAACAACCATTCCTTGTACAAATCTGCCGGGGTCCAACCCCAGCGGGTCCAGGGGTCCCCAAAGGTGTGGACGGAGTCGGCGAAGAAGGAATGACATGGAGACAGCATTCAGTTGATCAGCAGCCTAGCCAGGATCTCCAGCCAAGTTCTGGTCTGGATCTCCAGCGAAGTTCTGTTTAGGATCTCCAGCCAGGTTCTGTGTCCATGGTCTCTTGCTAGGTTCTCCAGCCAGGTTCTCCAGATTCTCCAGCCAGGTTCTGTAGCCATGTTCCCTCGCTAGGTTCTCCAGCCAGGTTCTGTCCAGGTTCTCCAGCCAGGTTCAGTCACCAGTTTCTAGTCAGGTTCTCTTGCCAATTTCTGTAGTCAGGTTCAGTCCAGGATCTTTTGCCATGTTCTCTCCAGCGAAGTTCTTCTGTCTGTAGGTTCTGTGTAGGTTCTGTCTTCTTTCTGTCTCCTAAGTTCTGTCTCTCTCTCTTCTGTCTTCTTTCTGTCTCTTGCTGTCTTGTTACATCTGTATTTATACCAGTTGATTCAATCCTATCAATCTCTATTCCAAAGGTTAGGGCGTTTCTTATCTCCATTTCAGGGAGTAAAGATTATGTAGCTTAAGCATGATTGTTCGTAGTTAAAGTGATTAATTACCCGCCTGGCACTTAGTTGAGGGTTTTATCCCCTCCCTAACTTCAGGGGAAAATCCCTACCTGGGGAAACAACCTTTCTCAGAGAGGAGACCTTGGTTAAAACACACAGTGCCAAGAAGGTGAGCAAACATATTAAGAACAGTATGCCATATATGCCAGGTCCCTTGAAACAGCAAGCATGGACCGGCTCCCGGCACAAATCGAGGAATGTCTGACTGAATGATGAAGAGCTAGGGTCACAAGGAATACTTGGCTAGTAGGTGAGTAGAGACACGAAAACAGGCTTCTTTTGCTCTTAGCTCAGGCACATGTGTATCACTTTCCTTCTGAGTAATAGTCACCTTCCCTCAGCCAGCTGGCTTCTGAGTCAAGCCCTGGCAGGGAGATTAGACTGCTATATAGGACAATTAAAAGTTCTAGTAGCTGTTTAAGACTAATCATGATAGCTCTCATCCCTTAGTTTAATTTCCTTCATCTCCTACTACATTATAGATCAGTAATTTTCAACTTTTTTTCATCTCATAGCACACATAATTAATTACTAACATTCTGCAGTATACCAAAATATATATATTTTTGCTGATTTGACAAAAACAGGTATCATTTTCATTCATTCACACAGACAGCTATCATTGTGTTGGCTGTTGTCATTTTTTTTATTAGACAATCTAAGGGGAAAGAGGTCAGTGCTCCTGACTAAATAGGCATTACCATGTTTCAAAAATTCTTACAGTACACCAGTGTCTCTTGAAGCACACCAGTTGAAAATCGCTGTTGTAGAAAATGTTCTTTCTCTACCCAGTCAATTAATTTGCTTTTCTTACATGAGTCATTTCTTTTTTCCTGAAACCTTTACACTTCCCACTTTTTCTTTTGCTTCCTCTCTCCTTTCACTTTATCTTCTTTCATTTAATACATATCATTTGCACTTTTGTATTGATGAGGACTGCTAGGATCTAGAGGCAAAGGACACTGCTAAACATTCTATAAAGTACAAGACAACCCCTATAACAAGGAATTATTCAGCCTAAAAGGTCACTACCAAGGTTGAGAAATCCAATTCAGTCTTTTTAGGTTATGTAATTAAGTTTCTTTTTTTTTAAAACCAGCTTTTTATTTTTGAGATAACTTTAGATGAGTCAAATACAAAGAACAGATGCATTAATGATATGGCTCCTTCCTTCTCAAAGAAATTTGTAGTAAAATATTCTAGTTAGCATTTATTTATAGTTTAAATCAACATCACAAACATTTTTTTTTTAATTTAAATAACCAGATCACAAAAATGTTAGGCTTTCTGTGCCAGTTTCTCAACTCCACTTACTCAAAAGCATAAATAGACAATGTAAATGAATGGACGTGACTGGGTCCCATAAAAGATTTTTTACAAAAACAAATTGGTAGGCCAGATTTAACTGGGACATAGTTTTCCAACCTCTAGTTTAAATATACATTGAAATAACTTGTGAAGTAATATAAGAGATATAGAGAAAGGGATATAAGAACCAAGAAGCCCCTCTCCCTTTCCACCAATTCATTACCTATCACTTTATCAATGACCTTTGCTATACTATTTACTTTATTCATGATATCTTCCTAATGTAACTCTGATTCTTTGTTGATATTTTATATTACTTACATATAATTAGTGTAGAGTCCCTCCACTAGATTATGAAATTGTGTTGGACTATCTTAATGGCATATAATGAGCAAAATATTGGACTTAGATTTTTTTTTTTTGCTATAGCCTTCTCTATAAATAGATTTAATACTATATCATCATTTTTCTTAGGGAATTAGAACATTTTTCTACTCAGCTAAAAACATTGGGAATCTAAAATCAGGCACTGTGAACATTTCAGCCTTAATTATAGAAGACAATGTCTGAGAGAACATGGAAACAAATTAACAGCATACTAAGGTATGGAGAGTTAATGCAAAGATATATTCAAAAGGAAAAAATGTGCCTATTATTTTTTGCTATATATGAATTTAATGTTTCTTAAAATTTTCTTATGAGGAAAGTGCATTAGGGAGAGCCTCCATCATATTAGCATTAAGGTAAAAGATTAATAGTAATAGCAGCACAATGGTTTTCAACTGGAGTGATTTTTACCCCTCAAGGGGACATTTGGCAATGGCTGGACACATTTTTGGTTTTCACAACTAAGGGGATTACTACTAGCATCTAGTGGATAAATGCAAAGGACACTCCTAAACATTCTATAAGGTACAAGACAACCCCCACAGCAAGGAATGATTCAGCTGAAATGGTCAATACCAAGGTTGAGAAATCCACTTCAGTCTTTTTAGGTTATGTGTTAAGTTTCTTTTTTAAAAAAAAAAACTTTTTATTTTGAGATAACTTCAGATTTACATACAGTTGTAAGTATAGAGATAATATAATAATAATATACCTTTTACCCAGTTTCCACGAAGGATAATATCTTGGAAAACTAGAGTTAAAAACCACAACCAGGATACTGACATTGACATAGTCAAAACACGAAACATGACTTTTACAAGAAGGATTCCTCAGGCGCCCTTTTATAACCACACATACTTCCCTCCAACACAAGCCACGTGCTGTATGCTGCCATTCCTATGAAAATATCCAATGTATTCATATCTAGAGACAGAATATAGAGTGTTGGTCACCAGGTCTAGAGGGAGAAAAACATGGGGGGTGATGGCAAATGGGTATAGGGATTCTTTCTGAAATGGGGGGAAATGTTGTAGAATTAGATTTTAGTGATTGTCATATAACTTTGAAAGATATACTAAAAGCCATTAAGCTCTATTACTTGAATTATATGTCTTAAAGTTGTTACAATTTTTTTTTAAAGTAAAACAGTCATATTTGTGTTTGCTAATATTTGTTGGGGATATTTGCCTCTTTGTTCATTGCAAATATTTGTATATTTTTCCCAGGTATTTTCTGCATCCATTTTTGGTATCCGGGTAATGCTGCCCTCATAAAATAAGTTGAGAAGTGCTTCTCTTTTTTAAAAATATTTAACTTATTGGGGTCACATTGGTTAATAAAGTTATATAGGTTTAAGTTGTATGATTCTATAATACATCATCTGTATATTGTATTCTGTGTTGACCACCCCAAATCATGTCTCATTCCATCACCAATTATGCCCTCTTTATCCTCCCCTGTCTTCCCCCACCCCCATTTCTCTCTGTTAATGACCATAAAGTTTTCTGTATATGAAACGGTTTTGATTTTTTGAAAGGATATTCATAAATTTGGTTATTTCTTCTTTAAATGTTTGCTAGAATTTTCCAGTAAAACCATCTGGACCTGGAGATTTCCCCTTCAAAAAAGTTTAATTATGAATTCAATTTTTTTAAGTAATTATATGATTACTTAAATGCACAAATTCATGCACAAATTCATGCACCAGTGGGGTCCCTCGGCCTGGCCTGTGGGATCAGGCTGAAACCAGCTCTCTTGACATCCCCCAAAGGGTCTTGGATTGTAAGAGGGTGCAGGCCAGGCTGAGGGACCCCACTGATGCACGATTGGGGCCAGGGAGGGACTAAGGAGGTTGGCCAGCAGGGAAGCACCATGGGAGGGCTCCAGGGAGTGTCCGGCCTTTCTGGCTCAGTCCTGATTGGCCAGACCCAGCAGCAAGCTAACCTACCAGTCAGAGTGTCTTCCCCCTGGTGGTCAGTGCAGGTCATAGCGAGCGGTTGAGCAGTCTTAGCATATCATTAACATATTATGCTTTGATTGGTTGAATGGACAACCAGACAACCTAATATCAACTTAGCATATTAGGCTTTTATTATATAGGATTTCAGTTATCTGTTTTCTCTGGTGAGTTTTGAGCATTCTTTTCAAATATCAGAGAAAGGCTTTTCAAGTAACTATTCCAATTAATTGAGATTAGCAAATTTATGTACATAGAGCTGTTTTTAGTATTTCCTTATTTTTAACATAATAAGGTAATTATTATTATGAATAGAAATAGAGACTAATACAGTATCTGTAGTTATAGCCCATCTTCATTTCTAATAATCATGTAGAAATCTTATTTATTTTTCTTGATCAGTCTTGTTCAAGGTCTGTCAATTTTATTGATCTAAAGAACAAGTATTAACTTTCTATATTGTTTTCTTTAACTTTAACTTTCTATATTGTTTCATTAACTTTCTATATTGTTTCATGTTTTCAGTTTCATTTATTTATGCTTTTATATTTATTATTTCTATCATTAATTTTTGTTCTTGTTTGGGGTTAATTTTGTTCTTTTTTTCTAATTTCTTTAGGCAGAAACTTAGATTGTTGGTTTGGGGTATTTCTTCGATCTATCTATCATTTCTGTTTTATCACTTAAATATGCCTCCAAGCACTGCTTTAGCTACATAGTATAAATTTTGATATACGATATTTTCATTTTTATTTGTGTCAAAATAGTTTCTTATTTGACTTAAGACCACTTTGACGTATGGATTATTTAGAAGTGTTATTTAATGTCCAGGTGTTGGAATATTTTCCTTTTCTCTTTTTTCCATTTATCCCTAATTTAATTTCATTATGTTAAGAGAACATACTTTGTATGATGTCATTTCTTTTAAAAGGGTTGACATTTATTTTATGTCATAAGATGGTTTATTCAATGAATGGTCGGGTGTTAAGCAGAATGTGTACTCTTCTATTGTTGAATGGACTGTTCTTACATGTATACTAGACCCAGCTGATTACGATATGTCGAGACTTACATTTCTTTATGTTTCCCTGTTTGATGCTTACTGAGTTTATTAAAGCTATAGATTTCTATCTTTCACCAAATTTGAAAAGTTTTAGCCATTATTTTTTCAAATATTTTTCCTCACTACACTATTTTTCTTCTCCATAAAGGTTCTCCAATGTCATGAATAAAATTTTTGGTATTGTTCCACAGATCCCTGGGGTTATGATAATTTTTAAAAAAATCTATTTTCTCTGTATACATGAAATGTGTGATTTCTAATGATATCACCAAATTTATTGATTGGTTATTTTGTCATTCTTATTCTTTTTTAAAACCCATCCAGTGAGCTTTGTTATGCCTGATAGTTTTAGTACTAAAGTTGCTGTTTGGTTGTTGTTTGGAATTTCTATTGCTTTACTGATAATTTCTATCTTTACATTCATTTCAAGAGTGTTTGCCCTTCCCTCTTGCATCATTTTCATAATAGCTGCTTCAAAGTCATTGTCAAATAATTCTGGCTTCTATGTCATCTGTTTGTTGGTGCCTGCTGATTTTCTTCTTCCATGACATTTGAAATTTTCCTGGTTCTTTCTAAGGTGAGAAATTCTGTGATCTGTTCTGAATATTTTAAATATTATGTTATGATAGGCTGGGTCTTCGTTAAATCCTTAGGAGAATGTTAATATTTTGTTTAGCAGGCAATCAACTCAGTTGGATTCAGGCCACAAGTTCTGACTAGCCTTTTGAGGGTTGTGGTTTTACTGTCAGTTCCATTTTCAAAGCCTTTGAAATGCTATTTGTATCTGTCCTGTGTTTGCTACACCCAGCGGCCAGTCTGAGATTGGTGATAGTGTTTGTCTTATTTCAGGTCTCTGAGATCTTAGCATAATGTTTAGGGTCAGGCCATGTATATAAAGCTCAGGAGTGAGCTTAAGAGCATAAACAATTTCACGGATCTCTATAAATTCCTCCCTCTCCATTGATATCTACAGTACCCTCTGGACAGAAGCTGGGGATTTAGTGATCCTTCTCTGTTGTGCACATTACATTACCGTGCCCTCATGCAGGGGCAAGGAGCAGGAGGACAGACAGAGGAAGACTAAACAAGAGTTTGTCCAACACACATGGGACTGCAGATCCCATGGCCGGAGGGGAAGGTTATCCTGCCTCAGTGTAGCAGAGGTGTGGGCCTTCCCTCCAGTGTGACACTGCTGCTAATAGGACACTCCCTTTCTACCCCTTAAGTCTGCACTAGAGGTTTGCTTTTAGAGCTCTCTGTGATCAAGCTGATGCCCACTTCCAAGTTTTAGGATGAGTTGAGTCCATACCTGGGGTGACTGGAAGGGGGGAAGGGAGGTAAACTTACTGCCGGTTTGGTTGTACTTCAAAATTCTGGCCTTCTCCAATCGGTCTGCTATTTACTCTTTATAGTCCTCAGATGGCTGCTCAATGCTTTTTTTTGCTAGGATTTATAACTACATTCAGAGACAGATAAATGGCAAAGTCTGCTTACTGTCTAATCTAGCATCAAAAACATGGTTAAGTTTGAGACAAACATTACAACCATGTTATAAATTATAATATATATACATATGATAAACTATGCCATATTGAATTTATGGGAGCTGTGATAGTTTGCTCTTTATTTTAATATAAGATCCTTAATATAAATGCACTCCAATATAGCTCAGTATTTTTTGTCAAAAGGGATAATAAATCTTGAAGTGGCAAAGACATCCTCTGGTGGATATCTCTCAGTCACCTATCTGGCAAAGTGTTTTATTTTTCTATTTTTAAAAAACATCTTGCCCATCCTCATGGAGTAAGGTCTGTGTGGATTTGAGGTTTCCATAATTCCCTCAATTAGAAGATATGCCATTCCAGTGAAGTTTGTCTTTGTCCATTCATACTACTCTGGATAATGCATGTTTATTCCATTTTTTCACTCATTTATTCAATTGACATTAATTGAGGCTACCAAATGCCAGGCACTATGCCGGGCACTGTGAATTAAAAAGATAATAACAGCACCTGTCTTTGAAGAGCACCCAATCATTAGCAGAAAGATAAACACTGACATTAAAATTTCAGGGGTGTGCTGAAGTCATCTTGTATCAGCTCATGAGAACCAAATACTAAAATTCCAGGAATTTTGCACGCTGGTCATTAAACACTGACATGACTAAAATTTAAATGATATAAATTAACAATTAAATAAATTAAAATGCAAGTAATAAATAATCAAACTCATCACTTTATCATTATTTTACTGCATTTACTATTATATATTACACTACAGGCCCATTGCACTCATGGGTAGGGTCCCTAGTCCTGGCTGGTGATCAGGGCCAATTGGGGCCTTCCAGCTGCCAGCCAGGGCCTTCCTGCATTCTGCGCCACCCCCTGGTGGTCAGTGCATGTCATAGCGAGCAATTGAACTCCCAGTCGAACTGCCAAGGGGACACTTTGCATATTAGCCTTTTATATATAGAGAGATGTAATGCTTTTATATTATGGAAATCTAACATAATGCACTACCACCCATCTCTTCCCAACTCCATGCTTCATGATTACTGCTTTGGTCACTTAAAAAGCCATAGTAGAGTATTTACACCATCAAAATTGGCAAACATTACAAATTAAGACTTTTCTCCCTAGAGCAGTGATGGAGAACCTGTAACACGCGTGTCTGAGGTGACACGCGAACTCATTTTTTTGGTTGGTTTTTCTTTGTTAAATGGCATTTAAATATATAAAATAAATATCAAAAATATAAATCTTTGTTTTACTATGGTTGCAAATATCAAAAAAAAATTCTGTATGTGACACGGCACCAGAGTTAAGTTAGGGTTTTTCAAAATGCTGACACGCCGAGCTCAAAAGGTTCACCATCACTGCCGTAGAGTTATGTTTGTTAAACTGTTACCAGCATAGCAATTCATCTATGACACACTGTGATATATACATCATCAGAGAAATATGCATAAGATGCTCTAGCAATACATATGAATTGATCAATAGATCCTTGACTTTAATGAACAAGATATAAGTTGAGAATATTTTGATATTGGAGAACACATAAGAAATTAGTCCAGGTCTCAAATTTTCATTCACTTTCAGAAGAAGCTTCCTGAGAACAGAAGGAAAACTGTCTCCTAATTCCTTTGGTTTCTTGATTGCTTCCATCCTCCAGTTCACTTTGCATGTGAATACATAGTTTTATAGCAGAATTACCCCAAAATTTAGAAACAAATCCTTAGGGTTACTGATGGAATTATTCTGTGTTACCTCTATTTTCTCAATCATTCATTGGATTCCCACCTTTGGGAGCAAACTGCCAAGGATACTTTATAGAATTGGCCTGAGAAACAATGCAGTAACCTGCCAGAAAGGTTTTTCCATGTATTTCAAAGAGCTCTCAGGAATATTAACCCATGATATGACCAAAATCCAGACCTTTCTCCAAGCAAGAATTTACTCTATGGTGTTCTTTTACTGGTCTTCAGGAACACTAAAGCACTTATAGAACTTAGAGGGATTCCTGTAGGACATCCAGAAAAGTATGACTAATAGAAAAATTAGAACCTAATGTACTCATCCAGAGAGGAAACCCTTTTGTTAACCAGTCTCTTCACTTTGATTTACCTTTTGCATTCCTTCCCTTCTCAGCAAACATCCTGATTTCCCATATCACCTACATTTATATAGGGTAAAATCTTATGAATATTTTATATTCAGTGAAATGAAAAATAAACAAACAAAACGAGTTTTCATCAATGGATTTTTCTTTTAGATGAAAATATGTTTTAAATAGGACCAATCTCTATGTTTGTGATTTGCCACCTAATAATGAATACTAGTTAGTTGAGATTTTACTTATATTAGTACTAGAATTCGCTCATTGAACTTTCTTGAATAAAAATAAAATCATAGAATTAGGAATTATGCTCAAGAAAGAGAATCTTATAGATGATGAAGCAACTTGTCCTTATGATTACATTTAATTCTGGGCTTTTGGTTTAAAAAACTGCCTTTATTATCTCTGTTTTGGAAATTGATATTGTAGGATATGCTAGTTTATTTTATTTCTTTATAAGCCCACATCTTTCTCAATCATATATATATATATATATATATATATATATATATATATATATACTTTATTTTTTATTCAATTGTTACTTTAGCAATGTCTGCAATTAAGAACCAGCTCACTAAATGAACTGTAATTATTGCAAATTGTGGTAAGCACCAGTAATTAAAATGTTGCAGTAATGCTGGCCAGCTTTGCTAGATGCCCTTTGAGAGTAGCATAAAATGATATTATGTTTTTAACTGGTGTTTGTATTACAGATGAGAAAACCTGGAAATGCATGCCTTTAGAATCTTTTGGCTAAGTCTTTAGAGCATAATGTAAAGTGGGGATTAGCAGTTATCCAGTGAATTCAAACTGGGAAGATAGTCAATTTGGTTAATTCCATAGTGAAAGTGGCTTTTTCTTTTAAATGTGCAATCTTTAGGACATAAACATACATGGCTTCCCCATGAGGGGAAAATGAACAATAAACTCTAATCTTTTCTTTGTGTTTGTGGGATACTAACAGTGAGCCTTCTGGGTACAAAAGCAAGACAGAACTCCTTCAATACCCACCCATCTTTTGAGGATCCTTACCCAGCTGCTACCCCCAGTGAACTCTCCAGCTGTGCAGTCATTTGGCAGAGTGCACTGTTATGCATAACTTAAGCTGTGTGTGTGTGACTCCAATACAACTGGTGAATACAGATTGTCCACACAAAAAACTCCCTATTTCCAAGTGAAAAACAATGGAATCAATGATTTAATAGTTATGAGAAAGACCTAAATTTCAGTTTTGCATTGACTGAATCCATCCATCAGTATATTAATCTGCTGCTTTTGTTTTTTTAACTTTGCTCAAGGTGATCCAAAAAATACCATCTGATTTACAAAGGTTGTGACTTAGAGAAAGTTATGGTAACGTAGGTGAAAATGTAAAGAAATGTGTATAACTTTGCATAAATAGTGCTAACAAATAGGTTCTATGTTCCATAAGATTTAAGTACAATGAAGCTCCCTAAGGTCCTCAGAGAATTATAGAGGAGTGGATGAAAGGGAAATGTGGCCATGTAATAAGGTGAAGGACAGACATTTACTACTCTAACATGCTGTAAATAATCTGCTCTCCAAAAACACTTCCATTGCAAAATCCATGGGCAGCACATCTGGTCCTGGCTATGACAGATTATTGGATATTGGAATAATTCTTCTACTATAAACAACTGTGAATCTAGGCACAAAACAAAAACCAGACTGTACAACAGACAGTAGAAGGGTTTGATCCTCGAGAAAAGGAAATCATGCAAAGCTAGCTTTGCATTCACCCCAGCAATCTGCCTGGGGGCATTTTTCAAAATGTACCTCATGGAGCTAGAGTCCAAATTTAGAGCCCTGGTCTCCCCAAACTGAGGAAAGAAAGATGGGGTCAGGGCTGCTGAGGTGGCCAGAATTGAAAGAGTGGAATAGCAGAAAGCAGGCAGCAGCATAGAGAAGGAACCCCAGACATCTGCATAGCATTCTGTTTTTGTCTTTGGCCAAATAGTAAGCTGTGCATACACAGGGTAAAATGAGACCCAGAAAACCATAGGAAGGGACTGGGAGATGAATGGAAACTGTAGGGGGTACCCAATGCTGGAAAAATTAGAGTTTCAACCAGTCAGAGTGGAGACATGTCTGAAAATCCTAGTCCTTTAGTTGAAACCATAGGAAGGCCATAGCTTAAAAATAGGACAAGCTTAGGACCATTTCAACAAGGTCTAAAAGTGAGCCTCAACAGAATTAGTTTGCGCTACCAGCAATTTAATGCCTGCTAGAATAAATCTCAACATTTTTAAAAGACAGCATAATTTAGACTTTAAATAATATAATGGTCACAGTGCCCAAAATTCAATCAAAATTTATTGGATATACAAGGAAGAATTTTAAAATGTGACATAACTAGGAGAATGAGTGAACAGAAACAAACCCAGATGTGACACAGATGTTGGAATTAGCACACAGTGACTATAAAATGGTTACTGTAAATATATGCATGGATTTCAAGATAAAGGTTATGCGTGAAAAGATGAAAAATCTCGACAGAGAAATATAAACTATGAAAAACAGAAATTTTTAACTAAAAATAATATAATTGAAATAAACATCCTAAATGCATAAGCTTAAAAGTAGATCGGGCATTAAAAAGATCAGTTAATAAAAACTATCCAAATTGAAGCACAGAGAGAAAAATCACTGAAACTCTGACTTGTGGCACAGTATCAGGTGTTCTCATATGCATATGATAGGACAGGAGATAGCAAATGGCAGGAGAAACCTATGGAGAAAATAACTAAGCAGTGGTCACCTCTGTGCAGGAGGAATTGGCTGCGAAGGTTCATGAGGGAACTTTTAGGGAAGATAGAAAAGTCCTATATTTTGATAAGTGTGTGGGTCACCGAGTTGTATCTGTCACATCTAATTACATTAAGCTCTTATGGTCTGTACTTTTCATTGTTTGTAAATTATACTTCAATAAAAAGGGGGAAAATCCAATGATTAGTCAGTATGATTAAGCGCCAAAGTACTGGCAATCACGCCATAATTTGTGAAATCTTATTTATTACTAGTGACCCGGTGCACAAAATTCATGCACATTAAAAGGGAATTAATTAGAGGAAATGTTTTACTCTTGCTATTTGCCCTTTCTCTATAATAAAAGTGTCAGAGAAGAAAGAAAATTAGTAAAATGTATATGAAAATCTTCCTCCTGTCAGAGTCTGGGGCACACTGTGGGAACCAGAGTCAAGTTCCCGCCCACCCTCACGCACCTCCAAATCGCACGAGACCCAGGCCCAGCCAGCCCCACCCCCATTGGGCGATATACAGACCCAGCTGTCCCCACTCCTGTCAAGCCCCGCCAGGCAGGGGGCACAGCCTGAGGTCCCCCAGCCTGGGCTGGGGCAGGGGGCATGCCTTGAGGTCCCTGTCAAGCTCTGCTGGGTGGGGGGGGGGCACAGACTCAGGTCCATCGGCCTGGCACTGGGGTGGGGGGTACGCTTTGAGTTTCCCTGTCAAGCCCTGCGGGCAGGGGGTGCAGCCTGACGTCCGCTGTCAAGCCCTGCATGGCGTGGGGCACGGCCTCACGTCCCCTGGCCCAGTGCTGGGGCGGGGGTGTGGCCTCAGGTCCCCCAGCCTGGTGCTGGAACGGGGGGCCCGGCCTGATGTCCCCTGTCAAGCCCCACCAGGGAGGCAAGAATCCCTGCCTCCACTGTGGGCGCAGCATCTTGACCGTTATAGTGTGATGGTCAATTTGCGTATTCCCTCTTTATTAGATAATATTAGCTGTCAGTGTGACAAATTGTTAGCTTCATCCTCTCCTCTCCTCTCCTCTCCTCTCCTCTCCTCTCCTCTCCTCTCCTCTCCTCTCCTCTCCTCTCCTCTTCTCTCTTCTCCTCCTTTACCCTCATCTCCTCCCCTCCCTTCTTCTTCTTCTTCTTCTTCTTCTTCTTCTTCTTCTTCTTCTTCTTCTTCTTCTCCTTCTCCTTCTCCTTCTCCTTCTCCTTCTCCTTCTCCTTCTCCTCCTCCTCCTCCTCCTCCTCCTCCTCCTCCTCCTCCTCCTCCTCCTCCTCCTCCTCCTCCTCCTCCTCCTTCTTCTTCTTCTTCTTCTTCTTCTTCTTCTTCTTCTTCTTCTTCTTCTTTCTCTCTCTCTCTCTCTCTCTCTCTCTCTCTCTCTCTCTCTCTCTCCCCCCCCTCTCTTTCTATCTCCTTATATTGGAGTCTCTTTAGGTGATCCTTTTCTTTACCCCACTCTTATATATTCATGTTTCTAAGTTTCTATAGTTAGATTTCCTTTTTTACCATTTATAGATTCTTTCAGGACCTAGAATATGATTGGTATAGTGCAGTTGTTCAGTGATGGATGGATGGATGGATGGATAGATGCCTAAATAATGACTACTCTCTTATTTACATTAATTCAATTTATGTGTCAGTCTTCCAGGGCCTGAAGATACAGCTGTGAACAAAGCAGAAAAATGTTCTGTTTTTTAGTGTTCACATATTCTAGGAATTTATCCATTTCTTCCAGATTGTCCAATTTGCTGGCCTATAGTTGTTCACAATAGAATAACCTCAGATAAACAATCTAACTTTAAGCTTAGTGTTCATATTTTATTTATGGTCAAGTCTTGGTTCACTACCAGGTTCACGCTCACATAATTTCTCAAATAGGAGCATACCTACCTCTAATTTGTACCTTCTAAGTCATTGCCAAAGCAAAATTGCTAAGATATACATCTGATTTGTTACTCCTATATGGAATCTTTTTGAAATTTAATATCCATAAGTTTAGGTACACTTTTTGACATATTCAATCACATCTGTACCTTAATATCTTATTCTCTAGTTATATAAAAACATTTCTATTCACCTCTTCTACTGTATGTATTTGCATAAGTGATTCCTTCATATCCTATCTCTTCCCACTCTCCACCTCAATGTCTTCTTGAAGAATTCTCCTTATTCAGTCTTCATAGCTGCTTAAATATTTCTTGACATTTTCTTGACCACCTTGACAGAGTTAAAGTTTTCTTCTCCAGGTTTCTTTTCAACAATCCCCTAGTTACTTGTGTATACATTTTTATCTGTAAACTATAATCAGAGCATACTGTGGACATATAAGAAAGGATATAGTAAAAGAATTAGTGGTCTAATACCAAATGAGCCACTGGTGGTCAAAAAGATTCTTTTTAGAAGGGAGCAGAAAGAAGAGTAAGATGTATAAAAATAGAAGTGCAACCCAGTGTTCAGTAATAAAATTTCCAGGAACAATTATCAGCTACCAGATCCATAGCCATCAGGCTGGACTCCATACACACCCAGATCCCACAAGCAATTGTATCTTTCTGGAGCTAGGTATAGTTCAAAACGGGTTGTCAACCAATAGCCCGCTAACCAAAATTTATACAGAGATAGTTAATGATTAAAAATACAGGAACTGGAGTACACTCTTGCCCTCAAAACACACACAAAATTATTCTGGCTGGTGTGGATTAGTTGGTTGAAGTGTTGTCCCAGACAGGTTAGGGCACATACCCAGGTGGTGGGTTCTATCCCTGGTTGGGTTGTGTACAGATGGCAACCAATCAATGCTTTTATCTCATATCTCTCCTCCTCTCCCTTCCTCTCTCTAAAATCAATAAGAACATATCCTTGAGTGAGGATTAAAACACACACACACACACATAAATTATGACAAATTTGAATTCTCTTTAATCCTTAGTAGACTAGAATAATGCTGTTTCCATTTAATCGACTGCATGATACTGGCAGCTAATGTGGGCTGGTTTAGGAGCATAGACTGATGATACCTTCTCTAAAAAGGAGCTTGTTATACTTGTTATAAGTCTGTTTCTCCTTTTAGGCAGTAAAGTCCTCAAAGGCCTTGCTAAATTCTTTTCTGTATCTACTATTATGCGTGGCCGATTGTAGGCACTGAAAAATTCTCTTTTAATAATAAGTTAACAGTTTTCAGTGAGTAGAGCAGTATTCATAAAAAGCATTCTTTAGTCCTTAAGCATGCTTTCTTTGTTTGGGATTGTGATGGATTTTGTTGCCATGAGAACATTTTGCCAATTAAAATTTTGTGAAGAAAATAATCGAAAGATGTCACATCCAATATCAAACAAGTAGATCAGCTTAAAATGAAAAAATAAGTTTTGTATTGCATAGATAAATAATCCTTTACTCTATATTTTTCATTTCATAACTGATTACTTCAATATCATTTATAATTGTTATCCATGTGTATAAAGTGGTTCTTTGCCCTTGATCAGTAGAATGGACTTCCAAGATATTTCAAGGCATTTTTCCATGCTGTTCTGTGGAACACTGATTCAAGAGGACATTAACCGATGTCCCATGAAAGAATATAGGTTTTAGAAGCACAGCCATCGTGATCTCTCTCTAGAAGATTCATAATACATATTAATATATTAACATAGTCTTATGAGGAGAGAGGGTGATTTTTAACACACAGCTCACCAGACAGTTGATCACAAAACACTTACTTTAGAAAAATTAATAACCTTTGGGGGCAGTGCTTCCTGGGGGTAAACCTTTAAAAGATTTTTTTCTAAAGAATAATAATTGTCGCCAAAACCGGTTTGGCTCAGTGGATAGAGCGTCGGCCTGCGGACTGAAGGGTCCCGGGTTCGGTTCCGGTCAAGGGCATGTACCTGGGTTGCGTGCATGTCCCCAGTGGGAGATGTGCAGGAGGCAGCTGATCGATGTTTCTCTCTCATCGATGTTTCTAACTCTCTATCTCTCTCCCTTCCTCTCTGTAAAAAATCAATAAAATATATTTAAAAAAAACAAAAAAGAATAATAATTGTCTTCTTTAGAAAGACATGGAACCAAATTTAGTAAAAGTCTGATAGGTTTGGGGGTCAGAAGTCATAGATTCAAATCACCTAAACCAGTTAAGACTGTCATTTTGGGAAAGTTCTTTAACCTCTCTGAAGTTTATAAAGACTGTCTCACAGTTATAACAAGATGCTCAAAAGTACTATTTTATTTTTCTTGCTTCACAATCCCCTCCTCTATTCTGATGATGGACTAAGTGCTGGACTGTGGGCCCAGCTGGGGTGACGACTCTTTAAACAAGTGGTAGGCCTGGCTGGTAGCACCTGTGCCTCTGGGGAGCCAGGTGGGTCGTGATATTGAGACCAGGCAGAAGACAAGTGGGGAAGTGGTTGTTCCACCCACACATTCTCACGTGTTGCAAAATGCAGCTGGTGAGTATTCTCTCAAGAGAAGGCCACTTGCATACCAATGAAAATAACTCCTAGGCTGGTTTGGCCCTTGTGCCTTAATTACTGACCCCTAGGCTAGGGAGGTCACCCAAGAGGAAGCTCCCTGCTTCCCTGTGAAACAGACATTACATCTGACAGAAGAGTTAAGGTCAGTAATTTTCAAATGTTATACCTGGAGGTTTCTTTAGGCTCTAAACACTATATCACCTATAACATTTTTTTTCCTGTATTAAATTATCCAAGGACTTTTGAATTTCATAAATTTGTAAACAGATATGTTTTTCCCAAAATTTTAAACAGGTGAAGTTTTAAACTAAGAGCCTTTTGTATCAGTTTCTACATTTTGCTTTGTCTTAAGAAATGACTAGCATGCAAAAGGGTGTCCTGATTAGAATGGAGCTTATTCTCCTTGAGACTAAATACCAGCACACCGTAAGCCCTTTCCCCATCCCACCCAACCCCCAATCCCCATCCCCAGCCCATGGCGAAGTATAAGCCAGAGCAAGTACCATGTAAATTGTTTTGCTTTAGGAAAAAAATCCCCTTAGTCAATTTTCCTTACAAATCGAACATGTCTTCATAAAGATCACAGCAAATTGAGGAATTTCCTGTGATCTTTATGAGGATCCTGCAAAAGACAGAAAATTAAATGTTTAATAATAACACCATGTTTTTCTCTTGAAAGTCTGGAGTAATGACGTAACTTACATATTCCTAGGGAGTAATTCTGTAGTCAAACCCAATGTCAGATAATTGTGGCTAGTAGGGTGGGATGGATGCCTGGATTGGGGAGGCACATAGCAAGCTCTACAAAAGGTGAGGCAAACCAGCGACCTGGCTCACCACTTATCTCTCTTTTTCCTCCCTCCCTCTCTTCTACCCTCCCTCCCTTCCATCTTTCCTTTCTTCCTCTCTCTCGTCTTGTCTTTCCTTTTTCTTTCTTTCTGTTTCTTTTCCTTTTTCTCTTTGGGTAATGAGAATATGAAGTAGTTCCAGATGGTTAGCAAGTGGCCAGACTCAAACCAGTTGCTAAGCTTGCTGGCATACAGGAACCTGCTTAGTGGTGACATCCAAGTACAGATCCCCACAGTCCTGCTTTCTGGTGAAACTGGGGAGAACAAACCAACAATAGAGAAATGAGTACTGTAATTTATCTTGGAGGCCATTTAGGTTGTTTATCCTAAACCACATTTTGATTCCAGTTACAGTTTAATTATGAGTATTTGTTCTCTAACAGAGACTAAACAAAGGGTAACTATTTTCTTTTATCTTTTTCTTTGTTATGAAAATTTCAGTTTGGTGTTTGTCTCTCCTCTCGCTTTAAATAGTGTCTCATGCCATAAAAACGTATTCAGCTCAATTTCTTCCCATTCAGATGAAGTCTCTAAAACTAACAATAAGAAAGAGAAGTTTTTACATATAAGGAATGTGTGATTTAATAACGCCTTATGTATTTCTTTAACCTTTTATCCCGTATATCTGACAAGTCCTTTCTGTTATAAAAGAGACACCACCAAGTTTCTCTGGGCATCAAACTCTTGGCATACATTTTCAGAGTAAAGGAAATTCACTGAGTCTAGATGTCCCTCTTCAGAAGTGACTGGCAAGCTGTTTTTGTTTTTGATCATGAAATGGGAAGTTATAAAGCCAAAGCAGGAGTGTGGGTTACACATGTTTTCTTCTGTGTGCCTCACACAGCTCCTGTGCCAGGTCAGTGGTGACTGGGATTTGCTTTGTCTCAGGGCCCATACTCTATTTACAGAACATGTGCAGTATCTGTTTTTTGCAATTGCTCAAAGCTTACTTTCATCACATAATTTTTATCAAATATATTGCTGAAGACATTTTCTTATACACTCTACACTGTGTCTGCTGTTACTTTCTATAGTGGGAGATTTTTTTTTTTTTTTATCTCTGCTGTAGATGAACACCCTTAATTATCTCTTGGTTCACCTAAATTGTAGTAATAAAGAATATTTGATAAACAGTCTTTTTTGGCAAAAAAAAGAAAAAGACACTTTCAAATTGGATGGAAGCTGAAACCAAATTCTACATTGCTAAAAATAAAAATAATAATAAATTTTAAAGCTATATACATCATTGTAAAATTTAAACTCATTTATTATATAGATGTTTCATAATTTTAATATTTAATTCACTCTTCCTACCACAAGAGCAATACATATTCATTGATTCCATCTATCACTTGCATTATTGATCAGCTTTTTAAAAAAATTAACTTTCCTTTACCTATTTTTGAGTAAATTATATGGTTTTGAACAATTCTCCTCAGAGACCTTATTTCCATTGCAATCTGTATTTTGAACTGCCTTGCTTTTTATTTTGTCATGAAAGGTTTTCATATTTCAGTTCAGATCAACTAGGGTTAACACATGATTTCAACAAAACTTTTAAGCACAGTTGATAAGAATTTATTGAATAAAAAAGAAATGAGTACAGTTTAAGCCTAGCAGGGATACTCTGCATTTTGTTCTACTTGGAAAAGTCAATGTAGATTGTACTGAGTTGGCTTTATTTTTCAAAAATTTATCTTTGAAAAAAAAAAGTCATCTTTGGTCTTTGAACAACAAATGGTAGTTTAACATATGTACATATTTAATGTTCAATTCTTACTGATCTGAATTCAACCTGTTCTGTCCATAGTTTACATATTGCACATAATACTACAGGTTATTAGGTAATGGGTTGAGGGCATTGACTTTGGATTTGCAAAATTCTGGATTCAAATCTTGATTTAGTCATTTATTACCTGTGAGATTTTTACATTATTAAAGTTTTTTAGTCCCACTTTTCCAACTCTAAAATAGAATTAATAATACCTTATAGTTTTATCATGAGTATTATAAAACATAAATTTATAAACACATATAATTTATAAATTAGGTATATGCAGAAAACATGTGAAGCATGATAATTATGGTTATTATTAATATTATTTCCATGCAATAATTTGACACAGAAATTAAAACAAAATGTTCAATACATTTGAATATTTAAAACAGCTTTTCTACAGAAATGAATTTGTAACTTAGCAAAAGATGTTATTCTACCAAGAAAGTGAACATCATACTTAGACACTGACTTCTTGAAAACTATATTTAAAGGAGGCTTTTTGTTCTATGGTGACAGCTATAAAATTTTAATATCATCATTAAAAGAAGGAGCTTTCTCATGGTTTCTCAACTTGAAACGTTTAAAGCACCATAGGACAAATCTTTTAAAAGAAGTTACTGTTACAGATATCTAAGGGCTCTGATGTCCACATTTGAGACTTCATAGATATTGTCCACATTGAAAAAAACAAAGCTGATTTCATCTATAAAGTTATGTAACTTGTAATTTGAAATATAATTATATTTTTCCTCAAGAGATTTCAGGATTTACAAAATGATTGAGTCTACTTTGAGATTACAAGAAAAGCAAACACTGTTGAATAACTTTCTCCAAGCTTATTTTTTAATAAATTCCTCTGCATTTACTCAGTTTAGGTACATGCCACCCACATGGTCATAAGCTCATCTAGATTTAATTTTCTTATATATTAAAAAATATTGTATTGCTTTTTTAGAGAGAGAGGAAGGAAGAGAGAGAGAGAGAGAAACATCTATGTGAGAGTGAAACATGAATCGGCTGCATCCTGCAAACCCGCTACTGAGGAAGGGCCTATAACCTGGACATGTGCCTGACCGGGAATAGACCCAGCAACCTTTCTGTGCATGGAAATGATGCCCAACCAACTGAGCCACATGGTTCAGGGCTTATGAGCTCACATATATTTAGAACTCTGCCATTTGATTTGTAGTAGATACTTACAGAAGCACCCCCACTGATACACCAGCAAGGCAAGGAGTCCCTCTTTCAGTCAATACAAGTCAATAGGGAAAGTCAACATGAAGACCTGGCATTGGAGAATCTCAAAATCCAATTGCAATGCAACTTACTTAAACAGGTCATATTTATTTGCTGTAAATAAATTTTATAGAAAGAGAGCTCATGATCTGGTTCAAAAGTTAGTATTTGGGGACTCTAAGTGCAGCAAACATTTATTAGGTGCCAACTGGGAACTATGCAAGGTACTGGCGACTAAACAATGAGTAGAATACAGATACCTGTCCTTATTGACATCACCATCTCTGGAGACAGATGCATAGCAAATATTTGGAACATGCAAATTGTGACTATGGAGAATGTACATGGTCCATGGAGACAGTGGAGATTATGCATCCCAGACCCTCCTAAACTAGACTATTGGAAAATTCTTGGAGGAGGAGATATGGTCAGGAGTGACATGTGGACAATGAAGGTACAAGGCCACAACCTGGTAACTGAAGGATAAAGGTTGCTTTTGTGATGAGCTTCTTTTTACTTTCTATGAGAAATAGAGATCAAAATCTAAGCCATGTTGACTTGAACATGGTAGGTGGGTGACTGAGCCTATGTGGACTTAGATAAAATTGAAAGGAAAATCTCAAGTGGATACTAGGTTACCTTTAGTTTTCCAGATTGTGCTTTTGCTACTTTTCCAACATGGGTTTGAAAACAGATTTTTGAAGTGTTGATCTGTTCGGTATCTCTTGGTTTATCCTTCACTTTGAGCTAAGAGATTTTGTAAAAAGTTCGCATGTTTCTGCTGCTTCTAATTCCTTGCCTCAGTTTATTGTACCTAGAAACTCTCTTCTTTCTTTTCATGTGTAATGAATGAAATATATTTATCATTTATAAATAAAATGATTTCTGATGAAATTTATGTATTTTTAAATGTATCTTAGTGGGAAGGCATTTGAAGTTTATTTTTACCCTCCCAAAGAACTACAATGGCAGCAATTTGATTACATGTAGAACTCATTTTCTGCTGCCAAACCCTTGCAGTCTCCTCAAATTGTCAACAGGAAGTGGGAGTTCCTTGACCACAAAACCTTTGGAATTGTTAGTATTTTGAGAATACAGTGAATGGGATTTCCTAATGTCTCTTCTCAGAGTTTGGCAACTGGGGTGGTGACCAGAGAATTCTTGATGCTGAGCCCTCAGGACTGGATTATGTTTCCTGTTCATTATCCTGTAGACTGATGCTGGTAGTTTTAAAGTTCTAATACTAAGAACATCTGTTAAAACTGTTTTTACCAATTGAAAACATTTTCTTACTGACTGTTCAGGTGGGCTTTATTGATGAGATAATCTAATTTTCTTGTTATTCTTGGATCATGTTAATTTGTTCTCAGTATTTGCTCAATGTACTCAGAGAGTTTTCTTGACTGAATGCAAAATAATAATGAAATGTATTAATTAGTATTAGCCATACACTCCGACAAATAGACTGCTGTAATCATGGACAACTAAGCAGGTACATAAAAACTGTCTCAGTTTGGGTCCTCTAGAAGCAATTAGGAAGACAGAATAAGAATTGCAAGTAATTTGTTGGGGGAAATGCCTGTGGAAGATATAGGGGAGAGTGAGCAGAAAGGCAAGGAAGGCTTTTAGACTGTGAGGAAGGTAGGACACCTATAAAAGAAGAGGGGGGTGAATATCAGGCTTGAGTAAAATGATCCTCAAACCACTGTCCAACTCAAAGTTTTAGGGAGCCAATGGATAGCCCCAGAATAAAATTTAACCATTAGTGGGGGCTGCCTTGGGCAAACAAGGCTGCAGTCCAGTTTCTCGACAGTGCTCTGTCACTGACTGATACAAGTTCAGCTAGAACACATGAATGTTGAGGTGGGTCCTAAATATGTGGCAGCGGGTGTTTTATTAAGGGAGACCCTGAGAGTAGTGCTGCATACACTGGACTTTCCCAATATTTTTCTTCCTATCATGGAAGTCTCACCAGAAAAAAAATATATATGGGAGGAATTTTAAATACCATTACACTATAATAAATCATAGCAGTAGTTTAAGTAATTTTGAGAAAACAATGACTTCACATGTATTGAAAGAGATTAATTTAAAAGTCCCACTAAAAAAGTCCTGCTAAAAGTTATTTAAGATTGATATTTTTACCTAAAAATATCTCAGAGTTATTTAATTTTTTCAACACTAACATGAAGTTTGCAAAGATAAAGACACATTTTGTTTGAAAAAATTTAGGATTTTATTTCATCATTGTTTTAGAAAGAACAATCTTGCCATTTGTGACAACATGGATGAACCTTGTGGGCAATATACTTTGTGAAATAAATCAGAGACACACAAATACCATATGATGTCACTTATATATGGAATATTTAAAAAGATATAAAATAAAATAAATAATCTTATAGATACAGAGAACAGATTGGTGGTTGCCAGAGGTGGAGGAAAAGGGGTAGGAAAAATATGAGATGGGTGAAGGTAGTCAAAAGGTACAAACTTCCAATTATAAAATAAATAATCCATGGGGGGTATATGTACAGAGTGGTGACTAGAATTAATGCCGTAAAGTATATTTGAAAGTTGTTAAGTGAGTAGTTCTAAGAAATTTTCATCACAAGAAAAATATTTGTAATTATGTGTGGTGGTGATATTAACAAAAGTTGTGGTGAGCATTTCACAATATATACAAATATCAAATAATTATGTAATACACCTGAAACTTGTACAATGTCACATATCAGTTATACCTAAATAAAAAAAGGAGAATAACTAAGAGTATCATAGTCATGAAAAATGTTTGAACAATATTGAAAAACTTTTAAGTCGTATGAAAATTATATAAAGAAAAACTAGACATGGAGTTTTATATATCCTGTTCTACTTGGGGTTGTCAACTGTACCTAATGGTACCAGAACATCTTGATAAAGGATAAGAACAAAACAAAAAAAACACAAAAATACATGATCCTTCATATACATTATACAAAGTATATAACAAAATATGGCTTAGAAGAAAGGTTAGTAACTGAAGAAAATATCTGAGACTACTACTAAGGGAAATAAAATAATGAAAAACAGTTTGAAAAGGCCCTTCCTATTGCTGAATATATACACCAATATTTTTAATAATATTTATCCCAGAGTAGTAGGATTATATTTGTTTGCTTGGGTTTTATATTTGTAAATGTTCTACAGCAAAAATGTATTTTTTTATAATTCTGAGCAACAATATCTATACATTTTTAGAGTAAAGAAGAATCAGTAAACAAGTTCCTACACACATGCTCACACACGCACATGTACTATCACTAATACTTGCAACACAACAACAGCAACAAGTCCATAGGAGAAAGATATTTGACATACACATTTCTTGCAACATATAATTACATTATATAGTCAAAACTAACACATTTCTGTGCATCGAGTTTTATTTTGATGAAGATTCCAGCTGCCTAAGTAATGACTCTTTCTCCACAAAAATGTAACCTTCCAGGCTCACATCAAAGTGTTCTAGCACCCTTTTCTCCCTCTACCTTTTGTCTTTGATTTTACAAACTCCTCAAACGTTTTATGCATTTCAACAATGAACAATAACATGTAAGACAGGCAAACCATCATGTTAATGTTAGTCTATGGTCCTTATATTATTTGGGAGAAAGGTTATCAATGCTTTTGGGCATTGTTAAATATGTTAAACATTTTAATGGTTATCTATAAAAAAATAGGAAAAATGTTCAAAACTGTATCACACATTGTGTCGTTATCTTGGTAGTTTCTGGTTCTGCTGGACATGGGAGCCCATAAACCAGTTGTTTTTGTTGTTATTAACCTCCTCAAGTTCAAATCCCTACATCACCTAGCAGCCACATCTTTGACAAAATCATCTTCAGAAGTGTTGCACTTTTGAAATATTCAATTTTTATCTGTCACTTTTTCAGGACGGTCTCCAGTATTCAGAAATAAAAAAGGCTGAGAGAGAAATCAGATTCATATATGTCTTAACACTCTTAAAAGCTACGAGAAAGAATAGATAAATTACTTACAAAGGAATGACAATTAAACTGACAGCATCAATAGACACCAGAAACAAATGGAATAGTGTTTTCAAAGTGCTAGGGGAAAATGATTGTCAAATTATACTCCCATGCTCAGAATTAATGAGTGAAGGTGAAATAATGATACTTTTAGACATACAACGTCTGAGAGTTATTCTGCTCATAAACCCTTAAATGAACTACCATATATCACTGGATTTAAGAGGTCATCAGTTGTACATGCACCATAAAAGAAAAATGCTGTTAATTAAACTACAATATGCCCTCAGTTGTAAAGTGCATCTTAATTACAGAGATGTTAACAATATGAAAACCTGTATCTTAGAAAGAATTAAATGAAAATGAATACTGCATCAAGAAGAAAGGAGCCCAGAAGGTAGGGATAAGATGTAAGAAAACAATATTGAGCAAAGAAACCAGTACACATATTTATAAACATAAGTAAAACCTGCCAATAGCTAATTGTCAGTAAAACCTGACAATAGCTGATAACTTGAAGTTTGGTGTGACTTCAAAACAAAATTGAGTTAAAATGCCAATCAACAGTAAATAGAAGATAGGCAAAACATCATGTTAATGATAGTCTACAGTCCTTATGTTATTTTGCGGAAAGGTTAGCAACCCTTTTGGGCAGTGTTAAATAAAACATTTTCATGGTTATCTATAAAAAGTAGGAAAAATGTTTAATATTCAAATAAGTAAAACAAAAATATATCACTACATCTTTATTCATATAACAGAATACAATAGAGCATTTAAAATTTATGATAGATATTTTTTATAAATTTATGTAAATCTCAAAAAATAATGATGAATAAAAAAGCAAGCTATAGTATAAAATTTATAGCATAAATCTAAAATTAAAAAGATAGATTACAGTAATATGTAGATTATATATTAACTATATTTGTCTGCATATGTGTGTGTATGTATTAAACATATGAAAACATTTAATGGAAGATATTCACCCTATCTATAAATATGATGGCCTTTGAAGAGGGAGGGAGAGGAAAAACACTGGGAGGCAGGGGGAGAGGAAAGGAAGATGATTGAGTGATAATGCAAATTCAGGACAGTAGCACCAAACTACCTTTATAACCAGTATTTCCATTGTGAAAGGCTGGGAAATTTTGATGGATACACTTCCCTAATGGAACAAAATTAGGATAAATGTTGTATAAATGTATAAAGAGTTGGGGATTATATCATCATTGCATTCTTTGAAAGATTATACCAAGAACCAGCTAACATATTTGTCATCTCTGATCAATTAATTTGATGAATACAGTTCGTATAACTCTGGTATGAAGATATCTGGATAAATACTGTAGTTTCACTTGACAGGAATATTGAGGTTCCTAGGCTGTTTCAGTCTCATAAAAATGAGCAAAATGGATGAGTAAGAAGTGAATGGAGTAGGCAGATCACTTCTGTAAGATTATGAAGATCCAAATATAAATTTCTAGTGATGTTCCATTATGGAAATAACAATCCCATTGAAATATGAGTCAATAAGCTTGTCTAGAATATTATAGATTATTTATTTGACTGATGTGATTCTTCTTATCTGTGGGTTCTGACTACTAGTATTTGCTGAGTCAGGCAAGAAAAAAAATATCAAGTATATTTAAGATTGGTAATCTGTGACAAATTCAAAATACACAGTGGCTTTTTCTGCTCAGTGCAAAATTTTATGTTGGTATCTGACTTTGAAAGAACAACACACGGCTCTCTTTTTGAGATCTAATAGTGGGGTCACTTGGGGATGAGAAGAAAGTATCTCTCTTCCTAACTCTCTGCACTTTCAAATTTTCAGCATAGCAAGGATTTCTTTTTCTGTCATCTGGGCTTTTACATTTGGATTTAAAACCCACATCTGGACAAAAGAGTAAGTTGGGAA
Source organism: Myotis nattereri (assembly GCF_964212035.1). Lineage (NCBI taxonomy): Eukaryota > Metazoa > Chordata > Mammalia > Chiroptera > Vespertilionidae > Myotis > Myotis nattereri. The sequence continues at coordinate 49,609,729 of NC_138079.1, read as the reverse complement.
ACTTCTAGGAGGTAATGATAAGTAATAAATGGTGAGGTTTTTCTTACATCTGTTACCTATGTAAAAGCTATAATATTTCTGAGTGGTGATAAAATCTCTAATTTAGATGTTTCCATTTATATCCCACTGACCACCTATGGACTTTCGTGGGAGAGGAGTAGCTGATAAAATGAAAATATGGTCTAAATATATATTAGTACAGTAATTGCAAATGCCAACACACAAGCAACTTTCCATATTTTACCCTATTTACATATGTGTACATATTTGAAAAATAATTAAGTTCATTATTTTTATATGCAAAAAGTATATCAATTAGTATATAGAGCAAGAATTTTTTTTAAATGCCAGTGTGGTGGAATCACTTCTACCATTCTGCCTTATAATAGGGAGAACACCTAAATTGTAATTCTTTTATACATCAATGAATTAAATAGCATGTATCTTACTTTGGATTTAGTTCTTGCTAGAACTAAACAATATTTTGTTGTAATAGTATTTAATTTCATTTTTCTCCTATTTATTTCAGTGATTCTAGTTTTTCATTTAGGGTAATTACATATGTTTTGTTATAAATACTAGTAGATGCACTTAAGTAAAAAAAAATGCAAGTCAATTTTTAAAAATATTGGAAGTTCTATTTTTTTATAAGAAAATGTCACAATTTTGGTAGAAGAATGTCTGAAATCTGGTACAACATTATAGTGAGTGTTAAGTAACAATATAGCAATGGATTGACAAAGTAAATAAATGCCTTTTATATCAACAAATGGAAGTGAAGAGTTACCCCCCAAACAATACCCGAACACTTGAGTTTTAATATCCTATATAATTTTGTGCAGGGGTGTGCATGTGTGAGTGTGAATGTGAGTGTGAATGTGAGTGTGCGTGTGTGTGTGTGTGTGTGTGTGTGTGTGTGTTAGTTGCTGGCACTGGGCAAACTCCTCAGTCCGCATTTCCTTTGTGAGCTACGGTACTTTTTGCTTTACCGTCCCTAAGAAGTAGAAAATGTATGCTAATACATTTAACTGGGAGGGTGAGGATAAACACCTCCAGAGAACATGTGCAAAGCCCATGGGCAGAGTCAGAGCGAGTATAAAGTGTGTAAAGGAAAATTTGCAGTGGCAGTAAGAGTCCTCTCCTCTCCTATTTGAAAAAGGACTCTGGTGCAGTTTCTCCTTTCATTGCTGGCTGGTTCCATTTAAAGGGCCCATGTGTTTTTGGAATCTGAAACTCAGAGTAAGGTCAAACATGCTGTAATTAGGGTACTCATCTTTAGGAATGGAAAAGGATTTGGGTAGGTTCCGAAAAGCATTATGAATGATGAAGGAATCACAAGTTCATTAAGTTAGTTGTTGCGGTAACCTTTGGACTGAACAATTTATAACAACTCCAGTTCAAAATCAGCAAAATTCAGAATTATTCAAGCTCTCTACATAACAGGAACTCTGCTTGCGCCAATAATAAACAGACACACATGAAGGAAAATTCCACTGACCTTCTCTTCACCCCCACCTCAGAGGCCTAATTGCCTTCAGAAGCAGTGTCAAAACAGAACACATACCTTTAGTCTCTGCAGTTTCGAAGAGCAGAGAGGTGAACGTTTTGCTTTTAAGTAACCCAGAATATGATTAAAGTTAAATTATTGCATAATGATGAGCCAAATATTGTAAATAACATTTTCTATATGCAGAAAATTAAACACAAGTGTTGGTGGAACAATAAATGTAGTTGTCTTTATTTACTTTGAGTGGTGGTCAAGGTAATCACTTCAATAGTAGTCAGATATATTGATCTATTGGGGGTTTGAAGAGAGAAAAAGAGATAGTTTTAGCTGGTGGGAGTAGAAAAAAACAAAGTCTTATTCACTATGTTTAAGAAATTTAGCAATATCTATTAAAATTTGATTTTTAAACCTTACCCAAGGAAATGTTTTTATTAATTTGAGAGAGAGAGAGAGAGAGAGAGAGAGAGAGAGAGAGAGAGAGAGAGAGAGAGAGAGAAATATCAATCGGCTGCCTCTCATGCATGACCCAACTGGAGATCGAACCCACAACCAATTGCAACTTTTTGGTGTATGGTACAACACGCCAACCAGCTGTGCCACCCGGCCAGAGCATCTATCAAAATTTAAATTGCAGATACCATTGAGCCCAGTTATCCCACGTCTAGTAATTTATACCTAATGAAATGTAGAATAATATATGTATGAGAATGATTCTTAGAGAATTGTTTGTAACAATCACACACAAAAACACCTGGGAACAACTAGATATCCATTAATGACAAACTGGATAAACAAGCTATGGTTAGCTATTTCTTAACTACTATGCAACTGTAAAAACTAGCAAACAAAGAAAAATAGTAAGGTAAATACATATGTAAGCACATAGAAAAATTCCATGATGTAACCTGTACCAATAAATGAGTAAAAAATGTGTTTTATAAACAAGCAAAAAAATTATGTATATATATGGTACAGTTTACCCTTGAACAACACAGGTGTTGGGGGAGCCAATTCCCCACACAGTTAAACATCACATGTAACTTTTGATTCCCCAAAAACTTAACTACTACTAATAGCCTATAGTTGACAGGAAGCCTTACCAATAACATCAACAGTTGAGGAAAACATATTTTGTATATTGTATGTATTATATACTGTATTCTTACAATAAAGTAAGCTAGAGAAAACAAAATGTTATTAAGAAAATCATGAGGAAAATGTAATATATTTATTGCTTTTATTGACAAAAATCCACCTGTAAGTGGACCCCTGCAATTTAAATATTTGTTGTTCACGGGTCAGCTATACATATTCACACATATATGTCTTTATCTTTTCTATTTCTCTGTACTGCTTATATTTTAAAAATGTTAAATCATCTGGAACGCTATTCACCAAAAAATTGGCATCAGTGAGAGGCTACTCTCATGACTTCCTGGGCAGAGCTGCCCATGGGAGGATGATAACAAAGCAGAACATGGCAGGATGGTTTGTTGCTCTTTGGAGATATTCTTGTAGATTTCAAGATACAATGGGTAAGAAATCCTATGTCAGCAAAGGAGGGAGTAAATACCATGATGTTGGTGCTGCTTAAAAGTCACTACATGCATTATATAAAACCTGTAAAATTTAAGTTACCATTTTGCTTTTTTTACTAGTAAATTCTTATTTTATGTTTCGATCACAATTTATCTCCTGTGTACCCTCTTCCACCTCCCCCAACCACCACCCCCTCACAATTACCACACTGTTGTCTATGTCCATGAGTTCTCTCTCTTTTTTTTTCTTTTTTTTGCTCATGTTGAAAAACAAAACAAAAAAACAGTTTTTTTCATTTACTGGTTTGATACCAAATAACAAATGAAAGAATTATATGAAAAGGTCTGCACAGGAGTGAAGTTTGAGAAATTGTGTTGTTCACCCATAGGACACTCAAATGTTAATGAGATTAATACTAATAACAGGCATTTTTATAGTGCCAATGATTGACAAAATATGTTCACACAACAGTGTCTTACTCATAGTTAAATGTCTTAAAATTAAATGGTTTATCTACTTCATTAGTGTTACACCAAGTTAGATGCATCACATGCATATACGGAAAGGAAAAAAGAAACATGTATTTAATAAACTTGACTTATACTAAATTGAAATGAGTGGACCAAAATACTGCAGCATTGGGTAAGGTCAGGGAGGAATACTTTAGTCATACATTAAGATTAAAAACAAAAAATCGAAATGAATGAATATGAATTTTCTAACACAAAGGTGATTCTGAAAAGTACAAAGTACCTAAGTCCTCAAATGAAAATTACAGCAGATTTTTCAAATATTAATAAGCCTGAATCTATACTATATTTTAAAGAATAAAACCAAATATCATTTCAAATGTAAACTAAGATTTTTCTAGATTGGGAGTTTTAGCTGTACTTTCAGGCCTTCATTCTGGAAAAAAAAGTAAATGAAGACTCAGAAAAGTATTTGAATTAATTTTTGTGTTTGAATCAGAAATCTGAAAACAAAAGACCTAGTAGAGGAGGAAGTAAAAGGAAAGAGGAAGAGGAAAATAGGTGGGTGGTTGTTTTCAAGAATATCAAAGAACCATTTCAATATCTATTGTAAATGTTTATTTCAAATTGAAAGTGGTATAGAGAGGAAGTTTATAAAGAATTCAGGGGAAAGAATTCATTCAACCCATGAGTTTCCTTAGTCTACCAAATAGAATTGTCTTCTTCTTTTTGTTTGCATACAATGTTATTTTAGGAATTCTATTTTCTTTATAAAAACAAGAATTAAAAGCAATAGAATTAAAGGCAGTACTGACTTCTTAAGTTTCTCCTAATCCATAGATGTTCTCTTTAGGGGAAAGGACTATTTATATGTAGTATCCGTTCAATATTTGTTTCTTAAGGAAAAGAGCAGTAATAACAACAGAAGTAAAACTGATTGTCAATTTTGTTAGAATGCTTCCAGCAAAATGAGCTTTGTGTCTATCTAGGTAACATTAAATCCACTGACAATTTAAGTAAATTCTAGTAACAAAACAAAGTATTTGTTCTATCAAATAACCAGAATTGAAGAAAGAAAATAATTGAATTAGTAAAAATTTCACTCAAACCAATTGATTCAATAGTTTTATTTAGATGACCTGGTAATTTTGGTTCACCCTAATAGGAACACATTTTACTCTAGGCAGAATTAGAAAGTAAAAAAATAAAAAGTTCTCAGAAGCAAAAATAGTTCACTTGGACCAAATCTTATAATAGTGAATTTCTGGGGGGGAGGGGGGGGTGTATAAATTATTTTGTAGAACAGTAGTGAAACAGTACATTAAATATTGTTCTAAATGGGTCATCAGTGTTTAGAAATGGATTTTCTAAATAGAAAATATGTGATATTTTTTGTGGAAGAACTTTTATTTAGATCTTCAATTTTTATGATTAGAAAATATGTTGCTAATGTGGCTTTTTTTATAATATAAACACAGAAAATGAAGAAAGCCCTTATAGTCACTTGAATTGCTCTTTAATTGATTCACTGATGGCTTGCTACATAATCCAAACACTCAATTACAATGCCTTTTAGGAATTTGTACCAAGGGGATAATTTTTGTTTTAGCCTCATTCAACATCTTCAACATCTTTCATTTAAATTCAGAGTAATAATATAATTTTTCCTTCCTGTACTTTTTGTTTATTTTCACATAAAATAAAGAATTATTCAAATAGGCAAATATCTACAACTTATGTATGGTTCCTAGGACTTGAAACTCTCTAATATATCTCTTTGACGCCACAACTTGATGAATAAAGTGTTTAATAAATTTTTCTAAATCTAGGAAAAATGTTTGCAAGTCTTAAAAATATCACCACAATTTTCTTTCCTTACTATACTAATTATTTTATTTTTATTATTTATTTATTTGATTATTTTTGTTAATTCTCACCCGAGCATATTTTTTCATTGACTTTTGGGAGAGTGGAAGAGACAGGGAAAGACAGAGAGAAATATCAGTGTGAGAGAAACACATCACTTGGTTGCCTCCTGAACAAGCCCCACCAGGGCCTGGGCCTGGGAGGAGCCTGCAACCAAGGTTATGTGAATGGACTCCAGGACACCTTCGTCTGTAGGCCTTTCCTCTATCCACCCAGCCAAACAGGCTAGGGCTGACTAATTATTTTAAACAACCCCTCAAAGAGTGCCTATTAACTTTTATAAATATTCCGGGTATAAGGAAGATGGAGATAAAAGACACAGTCTAGGCCCTCAAGGATCACACAGACTAGAGCAGGCTGATGTGATAGAATATGAAGTGATGCCATGCTCTCTAGTGCACTAGGTGCTATGATAGAGGCATAGTTTGGTGTCCAGAAGAGGAGCACCGAACTCTGGCGTTAGATGTAGAACATTATCAAAGTGTATTTTTTTAAATGAAATCTAAACTGCGTCTTGAAGATGAAGAAAACCAGGCAAAGAGGAGATGTTATTCAAGGCCTGAGACGTAAAACGGTAGGGAATGACAAATCATTTTATTTTGTTAGAGGGGGCATATTTAGAAGCCGCGGCAGGTAAACTAAATAGGTAGCAAAAGTGAGATTATGTAGGGCCATCTCTGCTGAGCTAAGGACATTTTATTTTATTCTAAATATTATAGAGAACCTTCAAAGGCTTTAGGGAGTGACATGAGCAGCTGTGCATTTACGGGAATGCACTATGGCAGGAGTGTGCAGGGTGTACAGATGTGTTTGATGAGCAGCAGAGAAAATTAGTTAGGGGCTACATAGCAATAATTTAGATTTAGAAATAGACTAATGACGTTAGGAGAAGAGCAAGAAATAGATCTGAGATATTTATGTAGCCTGTGCACCAAGGCTTAGTAATTGGAGGTTGAGGGAAAGCTGGTGCAAAGGATGACACCCAGGTGTCTTGCTTGGGAGAGTGCTGCAAGTGCTATTACTTCCATGGCTTGCCATCATTACCTTTTCTATAAAGCTATCTCCCGTCCATTTATTTCTTTAATATCATACTTCCCTTGCCCTCAGCAATGAACAGCTGGAAAGATAAAGTGCCGTGAACTATTCTACTCCATTCCAGCTTACTACGTACTTTTCACTACCATTTCACTGGTTACTATGTTGAGAGACTTCTTACTTACCTACCATTCTTAAATATATTAAAGATTCTCTACTAATAGAAACAACAAGTGACTAAGTGTATTGTATGGGCCTATCACAGTGAAAATTTTATTATAACATAATTATAGATATAGCAGAAAATTGAGATAGTAAAGTACATTGTACAAATTTTCTAGAAATTCCAAATAAGCAGATATCCAGATAACAAACTAAAATTTGTCTCCTTAATTGAGAAAATTAGAAATTTAGGACACATATTCTCTGATATACTTGATAAATGTTGACTATTTCACACATATTTTAATTCCCTAAGGCTATGTACCAAGAAAAATTGTTATGCCTGGTGCAAATACTAAAGGACACTATTTTATCAGTAGAACTTCACCTTATTTTTTATTAAACTCTTTTATCTAACAGTCTCCTATAATATATGCTACATTATTCTATTCTATTCTATTCTATTCTATTCTATTCTATTCTATTCTATTCTATATAGTAGTGTAGCTGTTGGTAAGAATATAGTCATTGTAGTAGAGGTTGTTAATTTCTCATATCCTTTCTAGTGTTTTTTTTTCTTTTGTAAAAGACCCTTCCTCAATAGTTACCCAACTATTTTCTCCATTACCTAGCATCCTTTCCAGCTACTGGCATCTTATAACTAAGTTGTTTTCAGTAGAATATGAGTACAAATATGTACAATTTTCAGGTCTTGTCCTTAAAATAATTTATTTTAGTCACTTCTTTTTCTTTTCCCATTGGCTGGCAAAAGGCAAGAGTGGGAAATTTGTTTGGACTTAGAGAGACCGGCTACAAGATAAAGCAATGTCAACCCACCAGCCTGGATACTGGATAACTATGTCCAGTCTTCCACACTGACCATTATCTCCTGCAGAGTTATATGAAAGAAAGAAATACACACCTGCCTTCTTTAAGGCGTTATATATTTTTTCTCTCTAATGTAGAGCTTATTCTGTATCCAGACTCATGCTAGTGATAATGACAACAAGGTTTTCAGTCCCAGTTAACACAGCCAGTGATTTTCATACACAAGCAACTGTATCAAAGATGTCATAATTTTTTTATTTTTTTTTTTGCAAAGGAACTAGGCAGGGTTGGGGACAGAGGAATAAGGAATGTGCAGAAAGATCATAGCAAAGTAATTCACTCAGACTGGAAAAATAATGATGAATCACTGTTCTTGTTCCAACTTTTCCCCAACTGGCCACTCCCAAATTTTCTCTAACTCCAAGCTTAACATTTATGAATTGAGTATCTGTAAGATGGACCATCAAAACAATATTCTAACTGGAATTTGAGATTGGCTCAGGCCTCTTATTACATTGACAATGACCCACAGTGTAACCACCCTATGATTGATGAACCACTTGTGTATGTATCAAAAAAACACTAAATTGGCATGCCTTTCTTGCACTGTGAATGAAACCTCAAACAGATATGGCTGTCAGCCGCTTGATCATTTGGACTTTTCATTCTGAAAGAACAAAAAAGTTCTTTCTCATTTTCACTTCTTGCCTCCTACCAATTACATTCGGATTTTACACGTTAGACTATGACATCTTCTAAAAGCTAAATGTAAAGGTTTGGGTGGTATTATTCATCAGTTTGCTTAAAGTGCATTTGAATTCATATTTATAGCATCGTGCAAATATAAATATCATGAAGTAAGAATAAACACTGTGTCGTAAAGTATTTCATTCCAAGAGTCTGTGGAAATCTTTAGAAGTGGGCAGTAGAAAAATCACACTCCGGATTTTATTTATGACCTACTCCTTGAGACGTGGGCAGACCAGAAATTTTGTGCATTTCTTCAGAAGTCCCCTTCATCTGGGAGTAGGACAAGGTGTGAAACTGAGAGTGAAGTCTCTCCATAATGTGGTTGACAGGGGAATGTGAACTAGTGTAATGTAGATGATTTTTCCCTTAGCTTACAGAACCTTCAGAGCTACCAAACAACTCATACCAGAACTCCTTCCAAAGTGCCAGAATTAGACATCTCTGCAAAAGTAGAGTAGAACTGTGTGCCTTGGAAGGTTAATGTCAACTTTAACTATAACAAAGAAACTGTAATAGAATATAACTGAGTAAAGCATGCAAATAAAATTCTACTACTTCCAAAAGCAAAATGAGTTAATATATTTGGGTAATTCATCACTGGCTTTACTGAGACGTAAGAAAAGGTCTGCGAAAAAATATGACTTTTCATAGTGGAAGAAATAAGCACTGGTTGCTAATGCTTTAAAGACTTATTGATGAGTTATCTATCAATTTCAAATAAGTATAAATATAAAAATATCCTTATCCACATAAAGAAAATATTCTTGCATCACTGAAGATTTATTTGAAATGAATTCCACCCATGTTTCCATTATTCTATTTTGGAGTGGCTTTCAAAAATCATTGAGTGATTTACTTAGAATTCAGAATTTCACTAAAGTTAGAATTTTAAAATTTATTTTTCCACCTTTTTTTTCTGCAGTATAAGTGAGGTGGTAGGCTAAGGAGAGAAATATAGTACACTACTATATTTAGAAAGTATCTTTTGAAAATTTCACTTTTTTTCAGAAAAAAAATCTTTATTAAAGGGTTACCACATGAAATTATAGGGGAAGAACTACAGGGCAAAATGAAGTAGTTAGTACTAGGTATAGTTTTATTGGTCCTAAATGACTACCAATTTAGGGGGAAATTTTACTTTCATTTGGTTTAAATTGAGTATCAGGAATGATAAATAAACAAGCCCATTTGCCTAGAGAACAGATAGCAAAATAAATTAATATATCCATAAACTGAGTGATAAAAACTAATTCTTACTTACAGTACATTTTTCCAAAAAATCTAAGAATGTTTACAATGACCCTCTTTACTTGGAAACCCCTTCATCTAGATGGCAAGAACTCAGCCTAAATTAAATATACAATATTAATGTCTCTTAATATAGAATCATCCTTTGTTGGCATGTAAACAAAACACAGAAAAGAAAGAAGTGAAATATAACATGGAATACTAGTATTTAGAATTTTTTTGGAAATCTACAGATGTGTCAATACCAAGTTTAAGAATAAACTATTCTTGAAACTTATTGAAAGACACATAAGTCATTCAGTGTAGTAAGCTGGGATAAAAAAGATTAGGAAAGGCCCATATTTTCCTCTTAATAAATGAATGTTTTAACATAGCTCTAGGATTCCCTTCCCTGATAAATGAGCACAATATAACATCGATAAGAATTATTTCAATAATTACAAATATCTTAGTATGAGATACACACTTATTATACACTATATACAAGAATGGGCAAAAATAGGTTTACAGTAGTAAGTATGCAAAACAGTTTATTCTTGTATTATTAATTTATTAGTTATTGTAAACCTATTTTATTAATTACTTTAAATCTACTTTTGCCCACCCCTGAATAGTAGCAGTTCTCACACTTAGTTGTGTAGAATAGTCCCCTGTTGTATCATTACTTTCCATCTGCCCCTTCCCTATATCTTCACCTTTCCATACCTTGTCCTGGACCCCAGGAGTGTACCCCCATACAGTGCACCATCTGGGTCCCCTTGCCCAGTGGTTTCTCCCAGGATTTGGCCAATGGGAGGCATTTGAGAGGAGACAGTGGACAGGAGCTGAGAGGTCAGAGTATTTTTTCTTAGTCTTTTTCTGTTTGGAAATCACATCTCTACTCGTGGTTTTATCCTCCTGTGACTATCGCTCCTGCTAGGAGACCAAATGGATTCCAGATGTTACTAATTTCTGGCCACCTTCTCTTTAACACTGGGTTTGTTGCATTAAACTTGCTCACACATTTGCAAGTTGTCCCTTCACTCAAGTCTCTATTTGCATCATTTTTTTCTGGGACCCTGATCAATATGCATATGTGAAGAGATTGTTTTTTAAATTGTTTTTTTAAATATATTTTTTATTGATTTCAGAGAGAAAGAGAGAGGGGGAGAGAGAGATAGAAACATCAATGATGAGAGAGAATCATTGATCAGCTGGCTGCCTCCTGCATGCCCCACACCAGGAATTGAACCCTGTCCTCCTGACTCATAGGTCGATGCTCAACCACCGAGCTATGTGGGCCAGGCAGGAATTATTTTCAAATTCCAATGCTCAGACCTCATTCCAGGTCAGTAAAATCAGAGACCTTTGGTGTAAGTCCCAGGTAGAAGTACTTTATAAAAATTCTTCTTGGCAGATGATAAAGTTCAAACATTTTATATCTCATTCAAGCCTATGTGTAATCTGATACCAATCAATCTCTTCAGACAAGCAAATGTTACAGAAGAAAATCATCCACAATAAAATTTGGCTAGATAATAATTTTGCTAATACACTAATTTAAAGAAACATAAACAAGTATAAATAAATATAATACAAACAGGACCCACTGCTTACATACTAAAAAAAAAAAAAAATTCTCCCTGAAAAAAACAATAATCAGAGTTTGGACAAATTGTTGGACAAACACTTCTGAGTAGAGGTGACTAATTTAGAGTTAATGAAATATATTACAAAGGGAGGATCTTTCAAGGTGTCATATGTTTCTTAGGTATCGCATACCCTTGAAAGGTAAAGGCTCAAACGTTATTTACATAGTTTTTCAGTCCAGTGTGTTTCTCTTTTCATATAATCAGTTATTAAGAAGTCTCACATTGGACTTCAATATTCTTTCACTTGCCTTGATTACCATTGATTTACATGCCAACAAGCAGAGAAATAACTGATGAACAAAATAGAGCCAGAGTCATGGATACATGGCACAGATTGACAGATGCCAGAGGGGAGGTGGGTGGGAAGAATGGGATGAAGGAAGGTGAAGAGAATAGCCAAAGAACTTATATGCATAGCTCATGGACACAGACAACAATGAGGTTAGGCCAGAAGGAGGGGAGGGTGTTCTCTGGGTAGAAGGGGGTTAAGCTGGGGAAATGGGGAACATCTGTAATAATGTCAATAAGAAAAATTTTTTGAAAAGAGAAATGGACCACTAAGTTGGTTGTCAGGGTGGAAAGAAGAGATACCATCCCTCTTTAATTACATAGGAAATGATGTAATTGAAGTTTTGAGTGACATAATGGTTAGTATCTTTAGTCATTTACAGATCTAGGATTCTAGGATTCTTTCAAGTCTTGATTGTTTGGTAAATAACTTCTTCCCTTCTGTCTGTCATAAAGGCCTGTTTCAACTCTTCTGATCTCAGCTAGGTGGCCACTGTTGACTGTTGTTGGGGAGCATTTTCAAATCAGCAGGTCAAACCAATCTTTTGAAAAAAGAGCCATTTATTCCATAGTCAGAGCACCAACCACAAGCAACCAGAGCAGCATAAATTTGATGTCTGGAGGTGGTCATTAAAACAGGGCTTTACTGGGTGTGTCTTTAATTGAGTCAGTAACATCACTGGTAAATGAAATGATAAATGTGCATTTGCGGCAGTTGTATAATTTATTTTCTCCAGATCTATATACAGAATAGCTGCTTGGGGATTGCATATTTGATTGCAATTTGTTCTGGCACCACTGTCTCTATCTGTGTTTGATTTAGGGTGGGGCAGAGAATAGGATGGGGGTGATGATAGCTATGAATAATTACCTAAAGCCCAGCATCTAATATCACCATTGGTTTTTATTGTTCACAGATAGAACAGATCTAAGCAGAAGAGCTCTGTACTTTAATTTCAAGCCTGAAAGAGGCAAATGGATGTCAGTTTTAGTTATAGGATTTGCCAGAAGAACTAAATTATTCCAGTTAGTGAGATATTTTTCAGAGGCCAGATATTGCATAAAGGAGAACAAGATGGTAATGTTTGATTAATTAGGCCTGAAATTTTTAACCTTAGCCAGTTTGATCAAGTGTAAAAATGTAAACCACTTCTCAGGAAAAGAATTATTTTGATTCGTAAAAAATCTTTCCTCTAACATGAAACTTGTAGTTTTCTATTCATCAGGATTATTAACTTGTCATCATCAGTACCCAATGGCGAGTCAGCCAGGGACTTTGAGGTGACTAAAATATTCTTTGATGATCTGGGTTCCTCTGGGTAGAACCAGATGTGAAAAAAACAAAACTAAATAAAACTGTGTTCTCTCTCCAATCAGTTCCAAGGTCCAAATCTAGTGCTTAAGTAAGGTTGTGTCCTGTGGAAAGATGCTTCTTCATGCTAGACTTATTGTTTAGTACACAGGAAGATTACAAAACCGTGTAAATGAGCAGTGAAAAAAAGCCTTTCTCAGTCAGTCAGAATGTATGTTTATCCTACAATCAAGACACTTGAGCCGCCTTAGAATGAAACACAATCTCAGCAGGTAGTGTGGGTCTTGGAAGGGATTGTAGGACTATGTCATTAGAAAACCATATATATTTTTTCCCTCTTTGAATTCTTTAACAACAACAACAACAAAAAAGGACTTTTGGCAGAGAGAAGAATAGTATGTCTTCTAAACACTAAAAAATTCTCTCAGAGGCCTTTCCAAGATGTTTTGGATGGCTCTCTGCCTCTTGCTCTCTGGCAGCCTGTTCTTCCATCAGTGTTTGCAGAAGGTCAATAAACCCCGTGCAGGCGGGCGCTGTGGCATGCATGTGTGAGAAAACCTGCCGTTGTTGCGGTAAGTGCAGTGTCCACAAATTCATTAGGAATGCATTTGTTCCTGGAAGTGCTAGCTATTCCGGTAACTGGCTGCCGCCAATGTTTTTAACCATATTCTTTACTTTTATGCAGACGTTACAGGGCAGAAAACCAGTCTTCTGTTCTCACTGCCTGCATCAATTTGTAGTTCGTTACTTGATCGGCTCGTTTTACCTTTCTTCTCGTGTAAAGGGCAGTCTGGGACACTGTAGTTATGTCTAGGCCTTCTTATTAGACTTTATGATGAAAAGGGGCTCTCAAGGGTAAGGAAAACCCTGAATCTACTTATTCGGCTCTAAAGGAAATAACGGCCGTGAGAAAGAGCTGAAAAATTGTAGGCAGCGTGAAAATCGGAGGAAAATAACAACTTTTACCTTCCTCATTTTCTCAGGCACAGCAGAAAAGATTGTATTTTGTGGTTTCACTAACATGTTAATATTTATTTTATTAAGGATCCTTTCTTTTCTCTCTGAGAGAATGACAAAAAGTCTTCATTCTTTCTAGGCAACACTTTTGTAAGTTAGCCCTTTTGAATGTCAACAATACTAATACTACCTGGAATCTATAAGAACTTGGAAAAGGCAAAATGAAGTTGTGTGTGAAAATGGCGAGGGCTGTACAGGCACACATACCAAACCAAATATTGCTGCTTTTAACCTGATCTGACTGCCAAGGTGACAGGAAAAAAACACTCAAATAAACATAAGATCACTGCCTTTTTCTTAGAAGACTGCCCTGGCTTTCTTGAAATAAGGTCACCTTAAGGGGGTGACAGCCTTGAACTTCCTGTGATAACAGTATCTGACATAACATGGCTTCAGCTTACTTGTAACTGGCATGTTAGAACTCATGAGAAGTGCGAGGCCCTTCCATCACGAATGAAACACATCTGTCCAGGAAATACACTTCACTGTGCCAAAATGCTTTTAGTGGATCTGCCCCCTGAGTGCCCTCTCAAACTACAATTCCCTGTCAGCAAGTACCTTGTAATTCCTTTCCTTTTATGTTGATGAAAGTCTTGATCTATTATGCCAATACTGCATACTTTCCACAGTCTCTCAGAAACTATTACTCAGTAATGTACATAGGAGATCGGGCAATGTTACTTAGACAACCAGCCTCAGCTAAGAGCATCAGCCCTTGTAAAAAAAATAAAATCAAATCAAAACAGCAACAGCAGCTAGATGATCAGACTTTCTAATGTGGCTGAAGTTCTACTTTCGGGGCGGGGGGAGGAAAGAAGAGGGGAAGGGGGGTGGGAGAGGAAAAGAGAGGAGGGGAAAGAGGAAGGGGAAGGGAAAGGAGGGGAGGAAAGGCCAATAGTGATATTCCACACCGAAAAAAATAACGCACTGCTTTTAGAGGGAGCCAAAAGGAGTCAAGGAAGTATTTGCCTTGCATCATTCTCCAACCTAGTGGGTTTTAACTGTATTGAATGCGTTCAGGTTCGGCTAAATCAGAACTGGACGCCCCCCGCCCCCAGGGGTTCCACTTACATTAGCAGTAGCAACAGCGCCTCAGAATGAAGCCTGGGGAACCCCTACCCTTATGATTTCTTGAGAAAATCTGAGGAGCTCCGGTTGTCTCTGTGCTTTAGGCTACTCGGGCATTAGGAAGTGCCTCATGCTCACAGTCCCTCTGAAGAGCAAACTGAACACCTAAGTTCAGGAGTTTGGGGTTTGGCCCAGAGAAGATTCACAGGAAGGGACCCAGATTCAAACATGCACTGATGTTCACCCAGACCATAAAATCAGAAAAAAATAAAGTAGATTCAGGAGATTAATATTTTGAAAATCATTTAACCTACCATAGTTTATTCTTTTGATAATTTCTAGATGAATCAAGATCTCATTAGCTATTGAGAATATATTGAGTGCTGTGACAGCCACCATGTTCGGCACCGAGACTGCAGAGTAAGTAATACGTAACACATCAGATGCTGCTGACTTCTTGCCAGGCAATGTTCTAGATGATTTAAAAATATTAACTCATTCAGTCTTCACAATGACCTTCGGAGAGAGGAATTTTACAGGTGAGGACACTGATTCAGAGAGCTTGAACAACTTGTACCAGATTATAGAACTATCAGGTGTCAGAGTAGTGACTGAAACCAGGCAGCCAGGCTCTGAGTCCATGCTCCTAACTAACCACTGTGCTCTCACATTCCATGATCATTAAGCACGAACAGAAGCACTATTGGTAAAAATGACCACTAAGGTCACAGCACATTGATGATAAAAGCAAGAAGGCAGTCCATCTACTTCTGAATTCCTGACCACTTGTGGTTAGGCCTCTGAAACACAGCCAAAAGAGAGCTGAGAAATGTCCATCAGCTCTTCTACAACCCAAGCGATCCTGGACAAAATCCAGCCCTTTGTGGCTTTTTTTTAGGTTAATTATTTTATCTTTTGTTCTTGAACTATTCGATGAAAACAAAACAAATTCTCATGTTTCAAATTCCCTAAATTGATTTCTCAGATCCTATATTTTATACCCAGAACTCACTCAAAAGGAAGATGACATTTTTGAAGGCACCACTAAAGTTACATCAGTTTTTTTTTCTTTTCTTTTTTCATGAGATGGCACACTGAAGAAGCTGGCCTTATTATACAAGTCCTCAAGAGTTGCCAAAGTTTCAAGTCATGGTCCTCAGTGGATATTTCTCAATGAATAATACAGGGTTTGCCACGAAACCTTTTAGCCTACATATCCCAGGTATCATGAAAAGAGGATAATAAATCCCAGGGCATACAGATAATTCATATTTTAAACTCCATATTTATATGATTGTTTAATATTTATTGACAAGCACTATTTGTTGGAGGCCCAAGTTGGCCAAACATTTATAGTAATTTCTCTCAGTAAGAGCTTTGATTTATAAAAATAACTTGGAAAATAATTTTTAAGTGATGTTCCTAAGTGATCAGCATGCCATCTAAGGAAATGTTGAAATTGGTATACTCTTTTAAAGAAGGAGAACATAAGTTCCCAATACGATTTATTATAAGACAAAGTTGTAGGTGGAAAACATCCTTAATATAATCGTTTGGGCAGATATAACAAATAGAAAAGCACTTCATTTAAAACCTGTCACTTCAAGAGTGACTTAATTATTAATTTTGGTTTCTGAATGATGTGTTCAAGCTTTATAACCTTTCAGTTTAAAAAAAAAAGCTTTCATTTATATTGTAGTTTGAGGGCTGTTTTTAGTACTTAGAAAAAGGAAGCCAAACACTTAATTAAGTCACCGCCTCTATCATAAAGACATGACCCATTTCTATTTGATGTAACTCTATTTCTTTTATCTACTTAATTCAAATATGTATAAGTACATATGTAACTAGATATACAGTTATGTGATCTGTAGCAATACAGACAATTACAACCCCGGGTCCTATTCTAAGCTCTGCAGGTTGAATAAGGCATAGTCTGAGACCTTTAGAAATTTACAGCTTAGCAGGAAAAATATATGATGTATAAGAGTAACATGACAGAAGTTAGTGATAATTAATAGTTGATAATTTCAACTTTGTATTTGAAGAATTCAGAAGAAGGAACGGTTGCATCTATTCTGAGACATGGAAAGGCTTCAGGGAGGCAATGCACCTGAGAAGGGCTTTGAGCAATGATGGTAGCAGTGCACTTGGGTAGAGGTCCCAGGAAGGAGGAAAATAGGTCAAGGCATGTACATGAGGAAGAAACAATTCAAAAGCCAAAATTTAATCATGGCATCAATAGGAAAAATAGCAGAGAGACAAATTTAACTTGGGGCATAGTGTGCCCCAAAAGGTTAAGGCAAGAAAGGTGTGTTAAATATCAAAATAAAGAGTTAGCTTGGATTTCATCTCAGGTGGTAGAAGATGTTTTGAAGATGGTCAATGAGTAATTGGAATTACCCTTTATGTGAGTATGTCAGACAGTGACTTGCAAGATGGATAAATTAGATGAAAGTGTAGAGATAGTAAACCAAGACTATTTGGCGGGGGATGAACTGTGGTAATATGATGAACCCATAGAGCCTAGCAGGGCAGCGGGAAGAATCATGCAAGACAGGATTTGTGATTCTTTGCTGAGGAAGAATTTCTAGACTCTATTATCTGATTACATTTCCAACATGGCTTAAGAACTTTAAATTCCTAAAACTCTTTTTAAGCCTTGATGAGTAGGAGGAAAATTTCAAACAGAAGTATTGGTGCAAAAAAAGAGAGCCTAATATTAAGCATCTATTTATCAGAGGCTGCAGGCAGTTTAACATGACTGAGGCTGTTAAAAGAGAACTTCTCAAACCCCCACAGCATGTTCGCTAAGGTAAATCTATGGCTTCAAATCCCCAGAGCAGATGCATTTTCTATGACCAGGATTCTTACTAAAAATATCCTCCAGGAGTTTTGTGTTGTTTTTGTTGTTGTTTGTTTGTTTGTTCCAGATGAAAGTGCTACTTGGGTAAATGTAAGCTTTTAAGTTGAAGATGTTACTCTTGTTGCTTAGATGTGTTCTTTTTATTTGAGAGTGTTACTTCCTCCGGCATGAGTGTTCCCCTGATAAGACTAGCATGTTCTGCACCCTCCCAGAGTTTGGGGGGGGAGGGGGTAGAGTCTTATAGCCAACACTGACAAGCCTCATGGCTTTCCAAATTAAGGTCAGAGAGAATTTAGCATTATGTTGTGCCATTCTCATCAATAATCTCAACAGAGCAGACCACAATGGTCACTTGCTTCTGTCACTTCTGAGTGATTGACAGCTATATCACTCAGTTCTGTGCCCTCATTCCAGTGTGGTGAAGTGCAAATGTGGGTGACTTTGTATCCCACAGACTCGGACTCTAATTCCATTTTCATCGTGTTGGTCACATACTCATTTAACCTAAGGTGGAGTAATTTCTACTTTAAATATTTAGGCTTTATCAATTCTACCATAGGGAGTTACTTGGTTATATAAACTTAATTTGAATTTTTGGCGACTATCAAAATGGACATTCAAAAGTAGAGCTACATCCTAGTCACCTTTCCTTCTTGCTATTAATCCTAATAATTAATAATAGTTAATTTCCCAAAACATATCATATTGGTAATAGATTTGATGTTTCCACTGATTGATTAAAAATTATACTTGAATATATCTTGAGTTCTAAGCAATGTAGCCAGTTCTGAGGACTCAGAAGAAATATAAAGAACAGATTTATCCTTAAGTGTTGTTTTATCTAGAGATATAAACAGAAAGCATACTCTTTTGGAGAATCTTTTTGTCCACAACCTTGAGAAGATGCCTATCTATTCAAGTTTTCAATGAAGTTTTAAGACAATATAGGTTACTTGGTAACAAACTCATGGATGAACTTTCAAAATATTGTTTATCTGAGCATTTTTGATAGCCTTTAGCCAGACTTCTAATGCTTTATTTATTTGCTCTTAGAAATTCTCCTAAAATTGAAACATCCACTCCTGGAAAGTTGTTTGTGGGTTTGTATGTTCCCATTGATATATAGGGAGATAAATAGATACACAAACAAGAGAGAAAGCTAGTGAGATATCATGTGTTTGAAAAGATTTTCTTCTTTGGGCCTGAAGTGAATTAATAGGGTGGTCACACAGTGGTTCTCAACCTTCCTAATGCCGCGACCCTTTAATACAGTTCCTCATGTGGTGGTGACCCCCAACCATAAAATTATTTTCATTGCTACTTCATAACTGTAGTTTTGCTACTGTTATGAATCGTAATGTAAATATCTGATATGCTATATGTGTTTTCCGATGGTCGCAACCCACAGTTTGAGAACCTCTGAATTAGAATGAAATATACATAGAGCTTCTTCAAGAGTAAAAATTTCTATTCACAACTGAAATTTAGACAAGGACTCAAGACAGTTCAGCAAAAGACTGGCCAGTATGCCATGTATGAAATCAAACTTAAAATGGAGATAGACCTCTATCTTAACAAAACAAAAAAAATATCTACTTTTAGGGCCTTGTTCCTGTGGCACTAGGGACTCAAGATATTGCACTCAAAGGTCATATTTGTATCATTAATTATTTATATGTAATGGATTATCTTACAGCTAATGGGTTTTGTTTAAGTAATTATAAAATATTCTTTTGACCCTTACTTTTTTATATAGAATTAGAGCTGAGAATATTAAATGGTTTAGGGGTACAATCATGAAGTGACTTTATTGTTCTTTAGCCATTGCCTTTTAATATACCCTGATAAATCTACTTTCTGTGCTTCTTGATAACAACTTGGGAATTGCATAGATTTCTAGTCACACACATTATGATGATAATCATGGTGATGATGCTGGAAAGAGATGGTTAGTAGGTAGGTAGATAGATAGATAGATAGATAGATAGATAGATAGATAGATATTGAACTTTGAAAAGTCCAGCTTCTACTAATTAAAAGTATCAATCTCACAACTTTTTTCCTTACTCTCTTACATATTAGATTTCCTGCAAAGGTATAGATTAAACTTCAGGGCCCTGAACATTCAGGGACTCCTTATAAAGCCTGTACATATTTTATTTGTAATTCTGTATTTTAATTTTTCAGGAGGATTCCCTGAATTGCATAAGGCCCAATGAAAACTAAAATCCCCTATCCAGGCAAGTTAGGCATGAAGGACATGTTGGAAGGAGTGCGGAAGCTAGTCTCTGTCACTCACTCCTCCAGACGTAGAGCAGAAGCAGGTGGCTTAGAAGAAAGAAGCACTTAATAGCAACTGCTGCTAGTTCACTCTTGGCTGTAGATGTCCTCTCCAAGGTAATCATGTACACAAGGGCCGTTTGTTGGGTAGACTTACCTGGCATGGGCAATGCTCTCTCTACATGACCTCAGATGACTTCCTACAAATCACCTCTCCCCTAGTTCCTGGCCCCTAAAGTCCATACCGTAGCCTCTTCTACACAACTGTCAGGCCAGACTTTTGGGTAGGGGACCTTTAGATAGATCAAGTCTGATCACCTGTATGGTACCTCCCTGTCTTACAAAAATTCTCCACAGCCTTGCCTAATAGTGTCTGTATAGGATGTATGGCTGTTGCCTTCCCTCTCCTTGTCATCTCTCCAATTGTCCTCTCCATTACTCAGATAACATCAAGGGGCTGATCAGCCTGTATGCTGCATAGGCAAATATATACCCAATAAATCAAATTCCAGGCTCTCCCCCTGAATCCCCTTCCTAATCTCTAAGATCAATTTCTTTGGCTCTCCTTTCACTTGACTAAGTAAGGAGAGAAAATGTAATTTCTCTCCAGACTAAACACTTCTACTCTCACAAACTTTACTACTTCAACCCCTCTTCATGAATATGTAGTCTTATCTTTATAAAACCTGGTTGGAGTAATAGGGGTGAATGTGAAGGACAAATATGGCTGCATTTTAGGGAGTCTTAGAGATGGTATTTGGTAACTACCTGTTTCATTTGTTAGACTATCATGTTGTTTACCATTTATCAGCTTTGGGGTTTTAACTAAAATGCTGAGATGATAGGAAGAGTCTCATTCAAATGCTCATTACAAAAGCCTTTTAAAAATAAAATTTTTATTAAAAAGTTTATAAATCTTTAAAAACATATAGCATAGTGGGGCTCAATTGGCAGCAGGCATGAGGACTCACTCAGCCACTTACTGATTAACATATTATGGGAGCCAATGAGTGCCTTCACTATATCGGAACTCTGAGTAAAACACATTTCTTTATCCATCCACATGGGTCATCCAATTCCTCTGTCTGTCCAGTCTCACCTGCCCTCAGACGGTAAAAGTATAGAGGGGACTCTGCTAAGTGAAATGTTGTGCTTTGCTGCCTGAATTGGTGTAAATGAAGCCAGTAACTAAAACTAGAAATATAGAAAGAGGAGTTATGGGCGAAGGTCAAGTGTCACTTGTACCATTATTATGATAATGACCAACACTCTCATATAGAAAGATGCACGAATACAATGTTTCATTGAAAAAAATTAGTTTATTAAACATTTTCTCTGTACCAGGTTCTATGCTCATATTATTCCTCAATAGCAATTTAACCCATTATTTATGATTAACACTCACACATGACTTTCAATATACAACAAATACCATACTTCTTGTATCATCAATGGTGGGCATAAAGAGCAGAACTGGACAAGTTCTGTGTGCATACTATCTGGGAATTTCACAAAGTATAGCATCAAGAAACTGGAACAATACAATGAATATCAAATATTTCAAATAACTCATTCTCTGTGATGATTGTGAAGGAAAATTCATCTATTGCTCCAACACCTGGCCGTTCACATGTATGACATTCTTTAATTTCAGAAGCAATTTAGTTAGGGGCAGTTTCATTTAAAATTCTACTGCTAGGCATAAACAAAAAGAAACCACTTTTTGCCCATTTATTGGGACTGCACTCAAGTATAAAAACAAAATCCACCAGATATTCAAGGTGAAAGTCTGGAGTACGTTTTAGGATTTTAAAAATATATTAATCAAGTTGCTGAATGTATTACTCAGTATTTGTTAACTTAGAGAGAAAAGGGGTAGTTCAAGACAGTGTTATAGTGATGAAGGCAAGAAAAAAATATGTTGACAAAGAGAGGACTTCCATGTGATGAAATTTGCTGACCTCAGTGAATACAGTGATAACACCATGGGCTTAAGATATTTAAAAAGAAACTACAGAGTAATATTTTTGTAAATGTAAAAGAATAAAGTAACTTATATTACCAGTAAATAACTTTAGATTTGTTTTTAAGGCTTTCCATATTTGAACTGACTCAAGTAGTTTACGAGGGAACAATGCTGTTTATCACTCTGTAGCTAGCTAAACACATGAAGCTGACTTTCTAATGTCATGTGCAGATTTCCCTCCTCATGACAAGTATGATTTTGAAACCAAGAAACTTTAGTTTGTCCTTCAAGAAAGTGATTTATAGAAGCTGGTGTGCAGGGGAAAAAAGGAACCCTCCTTTACCCAAAAAGGAGAGGAAAACCTTGCCCAAGGCAGCATTGTGACACTGCCAATGTGAGAGGGTTGTGAAATCCTGAGTGTATGTTTTTGTGGTGCTGTCTGAAAGTACTGGTTACTGTACTGATGTCTCGCTATCATGCATCTCTATTTCTGGGTATACTTCCTTATAATTGCTAATAAAAGTGGGGCAATGAGCGGAGCAGTGCATAAGTCTCTAATTATTCTGTAGTTTTCATTGATAGATGGCTCCTTCTGAAAGTTGCAAAATAATCCTCTTCCACTTTTAAGAAGAAAATAAATAATCCTCTCTTTCTAATTAAAGAAATACACTATGTTAGCTATGGTTATTTAGCCTTTTGTCCTATACTGATATACTATCAATTTCTTCATTCTTCTAACCCTGTGCATCCATTCAAACCAGTTTCTGATTATTCATGTGCATTTTGCAAATAATCAACAGGTTGAATCATAGTAACTGAGCAAAATCAGGGCAAGCCTAATAGTAGCCAAGCTTTAAAATAAAACCAGAACATGCAACTCAGATTATAGTACTAGTTCTTCATCTTACGGATGTTCCCAGCAATTAGAGTCAGTGTGGGCTATGACACTAGTATGTGTGGGTTAGATGGTTAAAAAATTGGAGAGAATGATAGGCTCCCCCCCCCCAACACTCTATTACCTATATTACTTCATGTTTTACAGAATGCACAGAAAATTTTTCTCATTTCTTATTTGCCATAATAGCAAGCTTTTAGTGAGACTTAAATTGGAAACAGAATGGCCTCCCTCTTCTGATGGCATTTTAGGTTTACAAAACACATCTTAGAAAACAAGTGTCTGGCTTTAGTTACTTGCTAGCTAAATGTCGTCACCTCATGAAACAAAATTTACCAATGATTTCTGTCATGGCACACCATGCAAGGACCAACCAGACAGAAAAAATAGCCTCCCTGATCATGAAAGGGACACAACAGAAACGCTGTCATGGTATTTATATTCCACCTACTCAGAAGACCAATTGAGAAACTCCATATGGACTCCAGTTTGTCACTAGCCCACAAAATTGCACTTTCATAACTGGCTTAAACTAAGAATTTTTGGAGAAATATAAAACTTTGCAGATATTTATTTTCATAGTTCTAGACAGTTTATTCTCATGTAGTTCTTCTCATCCTACCCATTCTCCTTTTGTTGACAAATTAGGAAATATCTCCTTAGAATTCCTTGAATGCCTTCAGAAGAATAGAAGGCCAGGTATAAGCGGGCAGGCGGGAGCGGGGTAAAAGGATGCTGCCAAATAGCTCTAAGGTGCATTAATGAGAAAAAGAGTGTCTCTATAAGACAACAAGAAAAAGAAGCTAACCTGCATGGAGGTAGATTGGCTGATTTGAATTATAATAGAGGACTGAAACCCCTTCCTCTCACTTCTCAACTCTGGCCAAATGACAGGTGGTACAAGTCCAGTTCCCCAGTAAGTTCCTTTAAACAAAACTACTTATTTATAGACAGCTTCTCGGTACTGTTTTCAGGAGCCCAGTCAGACTGCAACTCAGACCCACCTATCCACTGCAAAGAAAACAAAGACATAAAATTCTGTCTTCAAAAATCTGCTTTACAACTGGAGGCAGGTAATCTGATGCTCTATGTATTTAGACCGTCAGACTCATGATTAAGAACTGATGTCAAACAAACAAACGGAAAACAAAGAAGCCCATGAACCTCTGCTTTGGAACAAAAAGAAAACTGGGCTGACATCATGGAAATTTGCCAACAGAGCTAAGCAAAACTTGATGTCTCTACTTCTCCTTTCTATTCTTTTTTCTTTCTGTTGGGCATTCATGGGAACCAACCAGCCTTGATAGAGAAATCTCTGATCGTTAGTATTTAGGTACATCATAAAGTGGAGAATTGAGATTACTGAACTACTGATGGCTTTCAAGAAATACTTTGCCTTATATATTTGTATGTTGGTCAACTTAAAATAATAATTAAGACAAGGATGCTTTCTTTTTACATATTTTTTAATGTACTTTCATTTATTATAATTCAGTTATTATATGTGCAGATATGTACAGATTAATTCAGCATCTATTTCAGAAGGTAAATTCATCAGTTCTTTTAATCCAGACATGTAGAAAATAATAGGAAGTAGTATAGCTGCTTAGAAGGATTAACACTATAGTAGTATTTAATGTAATGACTAAATGAAATTACTTCACACATTCACCAATTTTTATACATCAACTGTCAAATTCAAGGCACCTTGTTTGTTTTGAAGTGGATACAATTGCAAAGGAACATAAATACCATCTTACTCTTTGGGAACTAAATTTTACCAAAGACATAAAATTCAAGTGCCACTAAAGCAGAGGTATATTTAAGATATATGTGCTCATTGCTGGCCCTAAATAGGCACTTATTAGGTATTGAATAAGTGTGTGTATGAAATATAAAATCAAATAATTCCACAGTAATTCATGATTAAATACTATGGAATTTCAGTGAAGAATTCATGGAGTTGTATGAACTAATAAGGATTTAAATTAGGAAATAGTTCAAAATGGGGAATCATTTGGTAGAAAGAAATAAGAAAGGAAGTCTCAGGCAGAGAGGAAAGAAGAGCTAGACCATTTGGAATGGGATAGAACATAGCATGCCAATAAATGGCATCCAGGGGATCAATCCAGTATGAGTAGGTGGGAAAGTAGTAAAAGAAAATGGATTGGAGACTGGTTACAAAGGCCTTGGCTGTTATAGCGAGGACTTCAGTCCTTATTCTGGACCAGTGGGCTCTAGGTCTCTCAGCGTCCTAAATGTGTTAGGATTTTATAAAGTCAATACATTAGATTATTTACTTTTCCATATATCTAGATACATATGTACATTACATATAGAAACTTTTAAGTATTATATAGCTACTATACTTTTTAACAAAACATTACAAATATAATGAAATAATTATTTCGTATTTATTTAATATAAGTCACCTATGTCCCCTGCTAAATTGCAAACTCTAGGACAGCAGAAAAGTTGTCATTTTTGTTGTCTCTATTTTACAAGTGACTAGTACAGTATTTGGCACAAAAGAAATGCTCATTAATTACTTGTTTGATGAAGGAATAAACTGAGCAGTTAGTTGATTGACTTATCAAATTTATTTTGAAATGTGAATACACTAATCTGGAATCATCAAATATCCTCCACATTTCCCACTAGAGATTGACCATCTATTTATTATTTTCTTATGAACATAAACTTTCAATCTCAAATTATCAATGACAGACTCCATATCTCAAGAAAAGGTGAAAGGAACAAGACTGTCTCATCTTGAAGTATAACTGAAACTTTCTTCCTTTTTTCTAATATATTTTATTGATTTTTTTACAGAGAGGGATAGAGTGTTAGAAACATTGATCTGCTGCTTCCTGTATACCCCCTACTGGGGATGGGCCCACAACCAAGGTACATGCTCTTGACCGGAATTGAATCTGGGACCTTTCAGTCCGCAGGCCAATGCTCTATCCACTGAGCCAAACCAGTTAGGGCAACTGAAACTTTCTTAATGTAATTCCACATTTCTACAAACTGAGGAAACAGCTGGTCTATCTTGGGCAGTGTTTGTTTTCCCTCCCACAGAAGATGGGTTAACAAAGGAATAAAGAATTTAATTTATCATTTCTTTATTAAAAAGTTTCTCAAAGTAGGTTCCTTAGAACCTAGGTATCCCCAGTAGAACTTTTAGTGTCTTTCATGGTATGAGGGCCAGAAAGAGATGTCAGGCTTGGGGACACACACTGCTACTTCAATCAGCCATCCCCAATCAGTCTATGAATATAGGTACTTTTTATGAGATGCTGTTTGGAAAAAAAGAGATTCGGGAAATTAAAACAGTACTTTAAAAAATGCTGATTTAAAGTTGTTTAAATCCTGTAGAAAAATAATAGTTCCAATTAATAACTATGTAAAATCCTGTGACTTAATGTCTTTTTTAAAATATTGACTTGATCATATTATAGCACGCCCACCCTTTCTTCTACAGTATTGCTGCTAAATCCAGAATAAAATAAATAAATAAAACTAACACTTTATCCAAAGAGTTTTATCCTTATTCATTTTGGGTGTTGTTTTTTTTCCCCTATTTTCCTTACTAGACATACTCCTCCCTTCTATTTTCTATCTATCACCTGGACTCCTTTATTATTGGCTTCTGGTTTAGGTCAACCAAAGGAAGGCCCTGGAGGGAGGTTAGAGCGTGGGAGGAGAGAGGTCATGGTTTTCTTTCAACTCCCCGCCTGCCTTGGTGCTGCATCTCCGACAGGAGCTGTCTCTCTCCATGGCTCCCACTGGCAGACCCTTCTCCACAGTTCCAGTTCTCTCTGAACTCCAGAAACACAGTTTCCTTCCCTTCAGCTCCAGAGGGTAACCACTTCCCACTGTTGCTAGTCTCTGGGTCCTGGCCAGCCTTTGTTTGTCTCCTTATTCCTTTCATATCTCTGTAACTAATACCTTGTCTGTTTATTTGAGCCATCTGGTGAATTATGCCTTCCACCATGACCTTAACTGACACAAAACTTAAGCCTATTAAAATAGCAAGATCTAAAATACAGAAAATAAAAATTTTGGTTATTAAAGTGTTAGAATATTAACTCTTCCTCATTTATCATGTTTCCAATATATCATGCCATATACTTTTGCCAAAACAATGGCTACCCTATTCTTATAGACTATGAGCAAATAAAAGTTATAGAGAAGTGATTTAAATGTCATGTCAATAAATGTCCAGTAAAAATTCTTACTTCATTGAAAATGAAGGTTTGGAACTTTCTACTTTCTGCCTTCATGCAAGACAATAGGTGATGAGGTCACATAACTAATTTCACATTTCACAAATCCAGGGAAGATTCAGGAAATGTCCCTGAAAATATCCAAAGAGTAAAATTTATGCCCATGCACATTTTTTATACATTTTCTACACAAAAGCAGACTGTGATATTGTCAGAGTCCTAAGAGATGAGTTAATGACTAATAGTAGCAAAATATTTGTATCCAGGTATGTGTCAGTTACTGCTTGAATTTCAATGAAAAGTATAGCTGGTAAACACCTTGATAAAAATAACTAGCATTTAACTGTAATATGCATTGTCTCTAGAAACCCTGAGGGGAAAAAATTGATGACATGAACATGAAGAAACTTTTCCAAGACTAAATAAATAAAGAATGTTACTATATGTTTTGAACATATTCTTGAAAAGAGATCATAGAGAGAAAGTTTCCATAGAGCTTTTTTGAAAACATTGGCTGGTTATTTTTATATAGCTATAAAAAAAATAGCATGCCTCTTAACAAAGGAATAAAGAGAAAATTTTTGTGATGAGTTTTTAAGAAAACCTTGTTTTGAGAGAAATGTTTAACAAGTCACTCTATTACATTAGGCATCTTAAAGGAATATGTACAAAAGAAAATAGGTATTAAAAACAAAGGTGATATTTAAATATGTATGGGTAGTTAACTAATTATGGCACACCCATCTCTGAAAATAAGAATGAAATCTCGTCTAGATTTACATTAGTGAATGTTCAGGACATCATCTCAGATCAAAGTATTAAAGAAAACTAGATTATTGGCTTCTGTCTGCCTTGATTTTACAGAATCTACAGGAAAGAATACAAAACATAACAAAAGAACACTCCCATAAAGACAGTGTAAGGCAATTTTTGTTTCTGTCAAGTAGAATCACAGTACAGAAACAACAGAATGTCCCTGTGGTTTCTTCAGTGATTCACGTGAAAGTTGGCTATGATTACAAAAAAATTATGAAAAATAGCAGTATCCCTCCCACGGTCTACCCACACCGAAGAGACAGAGCTGGGGTCAGAGATGAACTTGCTGACCCCAAGTATGTATGGCAGAATGTCCAGACCACCATGACGCTATGGGTAGTATTTGTAATATGAGATGGGAGAATGCTTATCCTACAGATGTCACCAAATTCAGAGAAGCAACAGTGGGTAATCAAATTACCTTATAAGTCAAATTTGCAATTTTGGGCACTAAGAAGATTGATAAAGGAAAGAAGAAAAGCTCTTACATGAAAAACAAAATACTTATTAAAATAAAATGATTTACAGAAATCTCCTGAGATATTAAAACCATGGTGCCATTTTGCAATTTGATACAGCTCTGTTCTTCCAATCCTGCAGTAATATTTTTCATATATATGATAAATTCATTAAGGTCATCTATGTTACTTGTTAATTATAACATGATCCCTAGGTACTTTTAATCTGGCTTCTACCATCAACAAGCAATTGAAAATCCCCAGAAAAGTCTTCAAATTTTCTTTATAATATTCAGAATGATTTATCACCACTACCATCTTATAATGTTTCTTCCATTGGGATTCATGACACAAAAAGCTTTGGTTTTCCTCCTACCTCCCCAACTATACTTTTACTGACAACTTTCCTCTGCTCATCTCCTAGATGTCAAATCGCCTACAGACCAGACTTTTTAATTGGAGAGTCAAATCACATTTTGGGTTTTGGGACATGAGAGGAAGTGCTTTGCTTTACATTATCAGAACTCCATCGTCAAACAATTCCTCAACTTATCATTGAGATAATTTCCTCATATTAGACAAAGTAAAACATTGCTTTTAATGTTCTTATTTGAGTAGTTTGCTTGTTTTGTTGTGGAGAGTGTGTGTGTGTGTGTGTGTGTGTGTGCACAAAAACAGTAATGGTAGCCATGGCCGATACAGCTCAGTTGATAGGAGGATAGTCCTGTACACTGAGAGGTTGAAATTTATGGGTTCAGTTCCTGGTCATGGCACATACCCAGGCTGCAGGTTCAATTCTCTGTCGGAGAATGTGCGGAAGGCAACTGACTGATATTTCACTCCCACATTTCCCTTCCCTTCCCTTCCCTTCCCTTCCCTTCCCGTCCCATTTCTAAAGTAAGTAAAAACATGTCCTCAGATGAGGATTTTTTAAAAATTAAATTAAATTAAAACGGTAATGGGTAGACTCAGGCACACCAATCAGTGCCTTTCACTTTAGACTATGTCTATAATGCATAAATTCATGTACAGTTACAGATTAAGCAGTAACATGGGGATTTGTTGAATATGATAGGAATAATATTTACTCTCTAAGAGTTTTTAATTTCTTACCTAAAAAATCATTAAGGAACAGTACAAGATTAATGAAATATGATTATCAGAAGATGTCATCATTCTCAGCATACAGGCTTGTCTTGGTAGCATAGATTTTATGGATGACATTGATATTGGTTCATGTAGGTATTTTTTTCATACTAAGAGAAAACACAAAATATTGTCCTAAGTTATTTTACTACCCAGTTATAGCTGTCATCAGCTACACACTTGTCTGTATGCTTTGAAAGTTACTGTGAACAATGATCCTGCATCTCCTGCTCTTCCTGGGGGCTTTCTATTTGTTTGGCCTCCTCTGAGTTCTAGTTTCTGAGTGAAGCCACTG
Organism: Myotis nattereri; assembly: GCF_964212035.1. Classification (NCBI taxonomy): domain Eukaryota; kingdom Metazoa; phylum Chordata; class Mammalia; order Chiroptera; family Vespertilionidae; genus Myotis; species Myotis nattereri. The sequence goes on along the minus strand of NC_138079.1, from coordinate 49,579,997 downwards.
AGTGTGTGGTGTTATGTGAAATGCTATGTTATTAGAAGGAACCAATTGATCATGAACACATGGGTCCTTAACAGGTTCAGAAATTTATTCAGCTCAGACAGGAAGTGAGAGAATCAACTGAAGCATTGCCTCCTGACAGACAATAGGTGTAATGTACCTTTAGCCATCATGAACTATTAAGCTAAAAATGTTCAAAACTCGCCGAAACCGGTTTGGCTCAGTGGATAGAGCATCAGCCTGCAGACTGAAAGGTCCCAAGTTCGATTCCGGTCAAGGGCATGTACCTGGGTTGTGGGCGCATCCCCAGTAGATGTGCAGGAGGCAGCTGATCAATGTTTCTCTCTCATCGATGTTTCTGACTATCTACTCTCCCTTCCTCTCTGTAAAGAAATCAATAAAATATATTAAAAAAATAAAAATGTTCAAAACTAAAGGTTTATGCTAAATCAGATAATTGCTGCACTTTCATTTTTATATAAATAAGTAGTAGTAGCAACCAGTATTTTAAGGAAAATTATCAAAGAAAACATTGAATTAAAAAAAAAAACAATATCTATATTCTCCAGTGGATTGGGAAAATATTTACTTTAACAGTAAAACATATTAATACAGCTTCAGAAAAACTTTCTGGAGAGAAGCTTGCAAACTTAGATCACAGGGTAATAAAGCCATAGACTATAAAATATGGCACATGGCTTATACATTATTTATTCTAACCCTTTAATTTTTCAGATGTGAAAAATGAGGCTCAGATAATTTAGGTGAATTTCCAGATTATATAACTAGATATAACAGAACCAGGATTCAAGAACATGGGTATTCTGATTCCTCATTCAGCACAGTTTTCTTTACTCAGCAGTCTTTGCTGCCTTCTACTTACATGGAATTTTTTTTTCTAAAAACATCCAAAAAGTATGAAATGAATTTCAGGTTTCATAGTAAAAAAATTGAAGTTCTGAATTGTCTATAATAGATTCTTGATTTACTATCATAATTTTTCTGGCCCTTAGCAGTTGTCCCAATAAATTTTTTTGAACAGAAATAAAAAGTGTTGCTCAGTAATTACCTTTAAAATTCAGTGGCTTGAAATACTTTAGGATTTCACTAAAAATTACCTAAACAAAACTCTTTTAATAGCTTTCAAAAACACCATTTGAACAAATAATTCATTGAGCTATTATGTGACCTACATGCTAACAGTAAATATTTAGTATTGAAGAGGCAATAATTTAAGTTGAAATTATAAATGTATTTTAGAAAAAACGGATTCCTTGCGATTTGGTGTCCATTAATTTCACCATTTTTGTTTGTTTCAAATGCCCCAGAGTTAATGGTAGTATTCACAAACTTATTTACTTGCAGTTCTGCCTTTCCTTGAGGCATTTCTAAGTGCCCGAAACTATTAATAAGGATGAATAAATAGACACAAATGAGCTTCTTTTCAGTCATTTACAATTTAGTCCACTATGTGCTAATCCTGTGTCCTCCGTTAATCAACCCCAAAACACAAGTCTTCCACTGTGCTCAGTAGAGATGAGGCATATGTGGTGGAATTCAGTCAAAATATTAATTTAGACATTTGAGAACCATCACCTTCTTGAGAAAACTATCAGGTAAAATACAGTGATTTTCAGCCAAGCTAAATTCCCATGTCCATGAATTGCACAACCCTGTTAAAGTCAGTAAGTGTCAAAGTCTTGAGCTATGGACTAGACAACATTGCCCAATAACCACAATTAGGGTTTCCAGCATCTGCTGTTCCTCTTTTACAAATCCGAATTCTTCTTCCTATGCTATCTCTAATATACATTATTCATGCTGATGTTGAAATACTGACAATTTATGGGGAGACTTCAGGAGATGTGTAGCACTGGAAATCACTGCCCAAGTAACAGAAGGAAAGCTTACCCCAGGAAATTATCCCATAAACATTCCCAAAACCCCATTTTATAATGATGTGCCTTAAAAAATTATACAATAATATTAAATCTTTTGTTTGTTCCAAACTCTAAAACTAGATTCTAGTCCTCAGTATCACTTTTTTTTTCCACAGACTTGCCTTGATTTTACTTTACTTTTTCCTCCACTCCTTTAATCAGTAGTCTACCAACATTGTAATCATGTCTCCTACCCTTGGCCTTCATTCGCACTTACACTGGAAATAGTTTACCAGTTTTCATAACCATTTTCCCCCCTATTTCACAGAACTCTCAAGATGCAAAATTTTTAATGTAATTGATATTTAAATACAATGATTATTTCCACAAATCCACTCTATATTCTTCAGGAAAGTTAATTCATTTTCCCCTTTGGTCTTTATAACAACAAGAGAGAGAGACAGAGATGAAAGTTCACACAACATGTAAATTATCCATACAAATAGGTAACAGCCTTCAGGTCTTTAGCCTAAAAAAAAAAAGAAAAGAAAAGGGAAGAAAACTTAGTGAGAAATCAAAAAGTGGAACTGGAACAAAAGTTTTAATACATTTTTGCTTTATTAAAAACATTTCTTTGTTTTTTATGGAAATATAAACGATGTTTTTTTAAAATATATTTTATTGATTTTTTACAGAGAGGAAGGGAGCGGGATAAAGAGTTAGAAACATTGTTCAGCTGCCTCCTGCACACCCCCTATTGAGGATGTGCACACAACCAAGGTACATGCCCTTAACCGGAATTGAACATGGAACCCTTCAGTCCGCAGGCTGATGCTCTATCCACTGAGCCAAACTGGTTAGGGCTGGAAATCTGAATTTTAATGAAACTCTAAATATTATGGTTTTGTGAAAAATGATGTCTTCTCTGATTTAGGAATCAATCAAATTTTTTGGTCACCACCAAGAAGAATATTAGATGTGGAAAGGACCAATTTTGCAGGGCAAACTGAAGTTTGGAGCAAAACACTTTTTTTTTAATTAAGGGAAGGTTATATAATTACTTGTTAGTATTGTGCATTCAATTAATATTTGCAAATATGCATAACTCTTTTTAGAAGAGATAGGAAGTCCAGGTAGAGATGATCATTTTTTTGGTTAAGTACTGCATGTATAACTTTCATCATTCTTAAAAAATGACAATTTGTCCTATGCATAATCCAAGATCTATGACTGAATCAAAGGGATCTCCATAATGCATTTTCTTGTGGTTTGTAGCAAATGAACTTTTGGCTTGAGGGAAACGTTGACTTGTTGATTCACTGATTTATTACTAAGTCTAACTCCCAGGAAATCTCTAAAATTATTTTTAACATAAAGTTAGAAAAGTTTAGAAGGCATTCTAACGTTTTCATCCACTCCTTCTATGCAGACCACATTTGTTTTCTGCGTAATCCTTTTCCCCTCTTAACAACAGCTGTAGCACTGTTTAGCGCCCATTAGTCTAACGCTATTCTTAACTAAAATTACTAAATTGCCTCTAAGGGAAGCACGGGAGGGGGCCAAAGGGTACATGAGTGCAGGGCCTTCCATTGACCTGCCCAACAACTTATTCATTCAGTACTTACTAATCTACACATACTTAGAGTAATCAGATAATCAACCAACCTCAAAGCTCATTGATAATCTACTATATGTAAGGCATTGTAGTAGGCAGTTATTTGGAGAATGCCGAGAAATATGTTACTGACAGGATATAACATTACTACTTTGGCTACCCCCAAACAACAGTCATGGGTTCATGACACGTAGCAATTTGTAATTTTGCTGAGGCATGAAATTGAATTACATGTGGCAAGAGGCAGGTCTCTAGTAGGAATCCTTTAACAAAAGTGAATTTGAATGACTGGCCCACATATCTTCTCACAGTGGTTTAGATATTCTCTACTTGTGGTCAAGTTACTAAGTAGTAATTCTCATGACATGATAAAAACCTATTTTCTTTGTGAATACTCTTCCTGAAAATAAAGTCAGCTGCTAGTTCTGGTGATGAAAGTAAAGTGGAAGCAAAACTATTCAAGAAAGTGGTGGTTCTAATCCAGAAAACAGAAGTTTTATGGAGACAATTACATGCTAAACTGATATTCATGAATTTGGTGCTGCGGTATCCCTCATGAATATTGAGGGCATGCCATATAAAATAAAGTCCTTATCGTCAAGGAACATTTAGAAAAACATAAAATTCATTATCATAGTTATCTTCTTACAAGCCACGTTGTCTTTAGATCATTGGAAATACAAATGCCGTCTTTATTATATTTTAGAATACGACACCCATGTTATTTATATCTTCCTAATATTGTGCACAAAACCAGCACAGTGTCTACTGTTCCACTACACAAGATCTGAGGTCTGACCAAAACTACAGTTGTTGCCGAAACCGGTTTGGCTCAGTGGATAGAGCGTCGGCCTGCGGACTGAAAGGTCCCAAGTTCGATTCCGGTCAAGGGCATGTACCTGGGTTGCAGGCACATCCCCAGTGGGAAATGTGCAGGAGGCAGCTGATCGATGTTTCTCTCTCATCGATGTTTCTAACTCTCTATCTCTCTCCCTTCCTCTCTGTAAAAAATCAATAAAATATATTAAAAAAAAAAAAAACTACAGTTGTTATGTTTTGAGGAGTTTGTGGGGGGTTTTGGTGTGTTTTATTTTTGTTTTGTTTGTTTGGTTTTAGGTCCTAGCTAATATAGATTGGGTTAAATTAAACCTAAGAATTGGGATACCTATTCCAATTAATTGTAGCAACACGCAATATAGACTTGGGCTAAAACAATTCCTTAGGGAAGTGGGATTTGATATATTTTCTCAAGTTACCTTAAACATTTTTTTTCTGGAAGATAAGCCTAGAAACAGTTTTCGAAGCCCAGAACATGGTGATAACTTGATGTTGCACAATGGAAGTATGTGGGGTATCTGGCCACCTGTCCTTTGTGAAGATAAGGCCCATCATTTCAGCTCTTGGCAGCTATTGTTTTACACTCTCCCTTCTTCCTGCTGCTGGTCGTATATCTAGCCTCCCAGGGTCTCCTACCCCTAGGCTGCTCCTGTTTGTGTTCTTGCTCTGGCTATTTTCACTCTATGCAGGCTGTCTGTGTGCTTTCTTTAACTTGTAAAAATAGGATTGAAAATCCAATGCTTGACTTCTTGAATGTAAAGCTTCTTCTTTCCCTGACCAAGCATGCAATAGACTGGGGAGAAATGAGGATAAAGGAAATCGGGAAGAAACAAGTCATTTATCTCTTAAAGTTTGCAAAGTACTTTTTGAAAATGAGAATTCTTTGTATTTTTAAAATTTTCCCCACCCATTAGCCTCAACACTGCATTGCTGCTATACTTACACCTCGCTCGTTATGTATTTACTTTTTATATAACTAAGCAGCACCCTGTCATAAATGAAATATTCATGCAAAAAAAAAAAAAACCTGCTCAAATGCATTTATAAAAAGAACATATAAAAACTACCATCTGCTCCCATTCCTCACAAGCCCTTAGATACCCAGTGTAAGCCCTCTGATTCCACAGAGAGGTAAGGCAACATGTCTATGATGTATTCCTGAAAGCCAAATCTTCAGACTTTGTATTAAGATGGATCTATGAGCTCCGGCCATCTCAATACTTAGATCAACATTGATGGGCTTAGATATTGCACATAATGAATTCATGTGCTAGCATATTGTAATGGGTAGCCATACCCGGTCAGGTTGTGCTGATATGAGCTGAAATTCTTCTGGGAAGTTGTAAAAGCATTTTGTAGTCAATTGATAACATAGTGCTTTGTGACATGCCTTCCTTTAAGGAAAGTTATCCAGATATCCCAGGACTCTAAGCTGATGTGTGGGCACTTGTATACTTTTTTGTTTTTAATTCAAATAAGAAAGCTAGGACTACTTCTGATATACTCTGGACACTTTACTAATTACCCTTAGGGTCTCACTATTGCTACACATGAGATACATGATTTTTTCAGTAGTTTAATTTGTTTCAAATGGTAAGTTGCACTTTTGTAAGATCTATGAACACTAAAGAAATTCTCCCTTTCTGTATCCTTCCCTCCCCATCCAACATATTCCTCCTTTCCTTGATGTTCAGTGTGTCAACTTATGGTGGTTGATACCAATTCAATGCCAACAATAATCCCCAATTTGGGGTATGGTGAGAAAGGAAACTTTATTCAGTTCAGAAGAGTTCAATTGTGATGCAGCTGGGCTGTGAAAACAGCATGGCTGTATGGCAGCCCTGGGGCCAAGATGGCTAGACAGCTCTGCTCTGCTCCCTGTGGGTCTGCTTTGCACTGTGCTGGTCTGCCACTTTCTGCTCTGATCTGCCCTGTTCTGCACCAGTGTGCTCTGACCTATGCTGCCCTGCTGGGCTCTGGGAAGACATATTCAGTGTTTCAGCTCAGTCAAGGAAACACAGTCTACAGTCTTTGGTAGAAAGAGAAAGTGTGCTCCCAGAGCCCAGGGGGAGCTGGCTTATATAGACACAAATTCTAGCCCCTAGTCCCTGATTGGTCTATCATGCAAATGAGGACTCCAAATTGTCACAGTTTGATTGGTCCGAAAGGCACTGTCCTGATTGGTCATAATAGAGCTGCTCTGGTTGGTTGGGTCTGTGCAACTCCAATTAGATGGGGGAAAGCCTCAGTCCTATCGGTTGACATGGGATTCCTGGAACTCCTTTATAAAGGCTGGCTCAGCTGGCAGAAACACAGCTCAGGCAAGCAGTTCAGTGTAGAGGCAGGTAGTTCAGTGCAGGCTTCTCCACGAAGTGCAGTTTATATGAGGCCCCTGTGTATAAATGGCTGCTAGGCTCTGGGTATTTTTTTTTTTTAAATTTAAGCCCAATTAGCCACAGGAAGCCCTTCTTAGTAGGTATCTTCTGTCTCAGGTTCCACAAGTTATATCCACTGTTAACTCTAATTATGAAATTTTTATGTTTTTCCCTGAGTCAGTTAGAATTAAGTTTTCTTACAAGTGACCATAAAGCAAAATAGCAATGGATTAACAAGAAAAACAATTATTTTCCCCTCATAGGGAAGCTATCAAGAGGCAAACATTCTAGAAGTAGCATAATGATTCCAGAATTATCAGAAGACAAGGCTCCTCTTTGTTGCTGCTTCACTGCCCTTAGTGCATTAATTTATGGTTAAAGATGATTCCGTTCAGTCATTTCATTCACTCCACATACCAAGAAGAAGAAAGTTCTTCTCCTTGTTTTCTTAATAAGACTTCTGGGAAGTACCACACACTTTGAATATACATTTTTTACCATCATTTAGTCACATTGATAAATCTTGCTGAAAATTATGCTGGGAAATATAGTCTTTTAGGTTGATACATTGCTACCTGAAGTCGATTCAGGCTCTTGCACTAAGGAAGAGGGGAGAATTGATGTTGGGATAGACAACCCATAGTCTCTGCTTCACTTCACTGGCTCAATCATAACTTGCTGTTACATATCATTTGTTTAGGTTTAAATTTCTATTGTCTTAATTGGCTAAATAATCCAAGTGTTCATTATTCAATAATCAAATTATAGATAACATAAAAATAGATAGAAAGGAAGTCTGGGGTACTTCAGTAAGGCACTTGGCTCATTATTATACCTCGTTTTTGTGTAAAGGAAGTTCTAAGACTGTCTTAAAATAATTGAGCATATTTAATTACTTAAATGAATATAGATTCAGGCCTATAATTCCATGGCCAAAACTCCTGATGCTTTCTTTCTTCATCAGTAGAATGACCATATATTTTATGAACCAAATCAAACACTTTTACAAGAGTGTGAAGGGGAAGGTAACTGGAGTGTATGGTTAGTCACCCAACTCGTCTTCCATACTGGATCACTTCACAGATCTTGTATAGATGCCAATTTATTATTATTAATTTTCCAGTCATTTCTCACTCGAAATGTATGGGGATATGAAGAAAACATGGCAGAATTGGGCTATTAGCATACAGATCATATCTCTGAATTTGATACAGAAGGGAAGAAACCCTAAAGAGTCTAGATTAACTGAGAAGTTAATGAACTATTTCCAACTAGTCATGCTACTATAAAGCAAAATTGTTGTAGGAAATAGGTATGAGAGATACACATTTACTCCTGGCGCTCAGAATCTAGTTCTAAAGTACTCTTCTTAGACACTCTGAGTTTGTAGTATTTTTATCCATAATTCTAAATAGTTTGTCACTTTAATCTGTAACTTGCAACAGTTGACAGCTGTCTGTTGGGAGGATTTGCTCTCCCTAAAGTCCAACCAAAAAGAACAAGGCTGAGTGTGATAGCCCAGGGTGACAAACTACTCCAGCTTTCTTCATGGGGCAATAACATGTTATTATTTTTGAAAAGTGCCTCTGTCTATGACAAAAGCGAACACCAGACCCTACTTTTTCCCTCATTCCCATATATTTTTTGTATAATATTCCTGAAGTATATTCCAATTTGAAAAAGGTTACTATCTATTAAATTGTGCTTTATTGTTTTGGAAGCTTTCAAATGTGCTTAATTAGGAGAAACAAAGCCACTTGATAAATTTGGATTAGTTATAATTATTAGAAATATTCCTAAGTTTCCACAATGTACATTACATATTTTTTGTTTGTTTCTGATGTTTTCCTTCCCTAAGTGAGTTTATAAAGAGCAGTGTATCATGCTTTAAAACATGTGTATTTGAGTCAGACCTTTGAAGTTAAAATCTCAGCCCTCTTGCTTCCTAACTGTGTAACTCTGAGTATATCAACTATCTGTAAAATGAGGGCAATATTAATAATTACGTCATGGCTGCTGGAATATTTATTAAGTTAAGAATATATTAAATGTGCTTAGAGTAGTGCCTGGCATACACTAAAAGCTTTTTAGGAGTTTGCTATTTGCAACCTATAGGTGGATACAAAATATGAAACTTGTCTCTGTATGTAGATTGAATCAAACTCAAGTTCAAAACTGAAATCATCTTCTATAGCAATATTTGCTTTTTCATAACATCTCAATCTTTAAGTATATCACTTTCTCCCATGTATCTGGCTTCTAAATACTCTACATTCTTCCTTCCCTTTTTCTTCTCCCTCACATTTGAAAATATTCAATTTTCCTTCCAAAATGTATTTACTTTTTTCTCTTCCCACTGCTATTTGCCTAACTCAGAAGCTTTTTCTCCTTGCCCAAATAATTCTAATAACTTTCCTAACTTGCCTTTGTATCTCCAGACTTATCCCTTCAAAACCATTGTCATACAGTTTATAGAATATCTGTGTTAAAATCTTATTGTGGATCCTTTTTCCCAAAATAATTTCCAACCTACTCATCCTAACACTTAACAATCCTATATAATAAGAGAGGAATATGCTAATTAACCATTATGCTATAACATCATGACCAATCTATAAGTGGTGGAGAGCTACAGGAGGTCGGGGCAGTGAGCTAGGAGCAGGGAGAGCTACAGGAGGGTGGGCAGTGAGCTATGAACAGTGGAGAGCTACCAGCGGCTGTGGGCAGGTGGCCAGCTGAGGCCAGCAGCATTGAGCTCCCCGCGCACGGATTCGTGCAGAGGGCTACTAGTTTTAGTAAGGTTCCAGCCTACCTTTCCATTCTCATCTTCCTGCACTCTCATGCCCCAGAAAAGAACAACAGAGAATTAACTGTATTTTGGCATCTTAATATTTTCCCCAAGCTCTTCCAACTAAAAGGAATGTTCTCTACTCTCCATTTTCTGAATATCAACACGTTGCCCATTTTAAAGGTCCAGCAGAGATTCAAATTTCTACATGAAAATTTTTCTGAGTTATAAGTACTCTTTCCTTGTACATGTGTGATAGTTCACTACATTGCCTTCTAGGTTATATTTCTTATGTATACCTCCTCGAAGTCTTAATCCACGTGTCTTCATCTTTGCACTTCTTAGTTGGGTCCCTCCTCTTACACACAGAGCACTCCTGGGCCATTTAATATGATTGTGAATTGTTTACACTATTCTAAGGAGTGGGCCTATGTTATCTAAAATCTAGCCCATCCTCTGCCTGTCAAGCCATGTGACACTGTCTGTTTCACTATAGAGGGAAGCCTTTTTCTAATCAATCAACCCAGAGCTGACCAAAAGAGCTGCCTCATCCTTTACTCCCTTCAGTAGACAAGCTCTGCACACTATAGGAGGAGCACCTTTTTCTAACTTATAAATAGGAGCAGTTGCAACTAGCAGTATCCCTGGACACTCATAATAAGTTCTTTAAAAAAAAAATCAAAATTATCACAGACTTGTGACAGGAGATGTTAATAAAGCTATAGACCTCACAGGCTCGAGTTCCTCTGCTGTGGACACCCTCCTTCACCAAGCAGATCCCTCAGGATAGTGATGATTAACAAGAGGGTGACATGATCATGCATCTCATGGTTGTAAACTGCCTGAGTTACTTGGGACAGGACCAGATACAGTAGCAGAAAGATCCAAGACTATATAATGGCTCAACCATGAATGAAGTTTGTCTCCAGTTCACATAATATTCCAAAGAGGGTGTTCTTGGTTGGCAGGCAGCTCTCCCCCATATGGTGATTCTGAGATAAATTTGCAAGGTAGATAAGGAAGGACATTTTGTAGAAAGGCATAACGCATGAAAAATCATAGCAGGTTTACAGAATTGCAAATAGTTTCATCTGGCTAATGCACGAGTAGCATGAGGGAGTGTGGCAAAAGATGAAGCTAGCAAGATAGGCAGGGCCCAGAATGTGAATCTGGGTCTATGTTAGCTAAAATCTAGCCCATCCTCTGCCTGTCAAGCCATGTAACACTGTCTGTGTCACCATAGAGGGAAACCTTGAAAGTCCTGGAATAAATGGGCCTTTGTCCTTCAAGTGATAGGAAGCCACTGGAGTTTGTTTCTTGCTTTATTGTTCTTGTCATTATTGTTTTTTCATATCAGGGTGGTTAATGTAGTTTGATAAGGATGTTAGAAAATTAGCACTTTCAGGAGTATGTAAGCTGATTTGAATCACTGTGAACAGAAAGACTGAATCACCACGGCCAAAACAATATTCCAAAAAAACACGATGAAAGCTCATAATAAGGCCATGGCAGTGATGATGGAGTGGAGGGAGAAGCAAAAGAGCAAGTTAGGAAGCAGGTTAGAGTAGTCTTGGTCGTTGTTTAAAATTCAAGAGATTAGAAAGAAAAAGTTGAGCATGCCTAGCTTTCTGGCTGAATTGAAGTCTGTGTCTGTGCCTACAAAAATCAAAAGTTATTCATTTCTACTTTAACACTGAATTTAGTTGTGCTATCTAATAAGCATTTTTTATTGTTTATTTTGGTCATTCGTGAACAAATTGAATGAGAATAAATGCCTTTTCTACTACTAATCCCCATGTGGATAAGACCCTGCAAGCTGGAATGTGAGAATCCATCACATTGTCATAATAAAGTGCCCCAGATTCCTGTTGGTTAAGTAAGAAAATAATTGGCAGGGAACTGACTGTGACCTTTCAACAATGGTTGCCTGACCTAAACATCACCAAAAAGAAACACATACAGGAACCTCAAAATAAAGTTGCCTTTGCCTATTCTGAAGTTGCTATTCATTATTCATTGCCTGCCTTTGTTTTTAAACTATTTGGAATCTGAAAATTTGCAGTCCTCAATAAAAATCAGCACATGTTAGAAGATTACTTGCCCGTATGGCTGCTGAGCATTATAAAGTGTAGGAACAATCATGGAGACTTGCAGTTGCTGCTGTTTTCCTAGCTTGTTGAAAAGGCGGACTGGCCTCTTGAATCCATCTCCCAGGGATTAAAGAAAATTGGAAAAGGTTTGACTCTTCACTGAATCTTCACAGCCATATGAGGCTGGCTGAGGATGGCACTCTGAGTTGAATTGGCACCGCTCTGCAGCATTGGAATGGTATTTTTGACAGGGTTGGATGGCATATGTAGTTTTGTGTATTGTTCTGGTGCTTCTTAAATCAAGTTGCCCAATTTAAGTCAAACAAATGTTCTCCATTCTCCACTGTCCCTTCATATCACACCAGTCCTTTGTTAGGTTAAATCATAATTCCCTGACCCTGTTCTGCAAAGTTTCCATAGTGCTGAAAACAGACTTTCATTTTAATACAATAATACACTCAAGAATACTTTAAATGATTCAATATTTTTATTTATTTTTATTTTATTATTCCTATGGTAACTGTTTACATTTTTAGCGTGTAAATGAGTAAAAGTTTATTGACCTGCATAAAGTGAGTATAATTTAAAAAAAAATGGTTCTCAGATCTTATGTAAGTTTCTAGATTGCTTTAATTTCTTAAAGATAATTTACTTGCATTAAGGTATATCCAATATTTAATCAAAGAATGTCTAAGTCAGCATTGACTTTTGTGCAAGAGAAGAGACTGGCTTACAAAGAGCATCTGCAACATCTCCTCAAACTACTTCTGGGCTGTTCTTTATTGGAGTCAGATTTACAAATTTGAGGATGATATGGATATGTTTGTCTTATAATTTTAATCTTTTATTTCATAAAGACACCCAACTATTGTCACTGCTTATCCAGATTACTTCTAAGATTTTCTGCCAATCACTCAAATACAAGTTCATGGTCATGTATGTTCCTCGACTTTATCCTGTGTTCCTGGATCTCAGGCCCTAAGGCCTACCAGGAAAATTTTTGGAAAAATTGGGCTCGTGACTGATAATTTCCAGTGTGGCACAACAAGGGCAATAGCTGCATCTGGATAGTGACATGGAGTGACTTATCTAAGTTATTGACATTTCACAATCTTACCAGGTGGGTGGCATCTGAGGGTACCTGAAGTCATACAGGAAGGCAAGACATATGACATAAATAATATCTGGGCATATAACATATTCTAACTGATAATCTAGATGTCTGTAGAGTTTCGAATTGGGGAGGAGTAAAGTTCTGATCAAGGAATTAAAACAATGAAGTGGCTAAAGTTGATGTATGTGGTGAACATTTGGGCCCTTCCCTCAAATTCCTAACCCTGGAAGTAGAAGGTAGAGCCTTTGGACAGTGATTAGGTCACATGGTCAAGCCCCCATGAATGGGATTAGTATCCTTATAAAAGAGACCCCAGAGAGTCTCTCACTCCATCCGCATGTGACGGCACAGTGAGAAGACAGTTGTCTCCGAAGCAGGAAGAGGGTCTTCATCAGACACGGGATAGGCTAGAGCTTTGATCTTGGACTTCCCGGCCTCCAAAACTGTGAAAGATAAATGTTTGTTGTTTAAGCCACCCAGCCTATGGTATTTTTATTATAGCATCTTGAATGGACTAGGACAGTTGGTGTTAGAATCTCTGAGGAGCCCTGCCTGGCTGGGTAGCTCAGTTGTGTAGAGCGTCATTCTAATACACCATGATTGCAGGTTCCATCCCTGGTCAGGGAACATGTAAGAATCAACCAATAAGTGCATAAATAAGTGGAACAACAAACACCTCTCTCTTCTCTCTCTCTCTCTCTCTCTCTCTCTCTCTCTCTCTCTCTCTCTCATGCCCTCTCCCCTCTCTCTAAAATCAATCAATAAAAAAATAAAAAACAAAAACACTACAAAACAAAACCCTGAGAACACCCTAACTGGAATCCCTTCCCTGGACATTTTGCTAGTTTCTATTAGGGAGCCCAAACCTCAGACTTCAAGGCCTTCAATTACTTTATATTTCCTGGTGGGAACCCACCCCAGCTGTCCCATCACACCACAGCTTTGTCAGAATCTTTAGGAATTGCTCAGCACATCTTGACCCCGTATGAGGATAAACTGTGCCTGTGGGCTATTTACATAGCCAAGCTCTGTCTTATCTTAATGCTCCTGCTGCTCTCTGGCCTCCAGCAGTTTGCTTCAGGTAATTCTGGATGTCACCTTCCTTTTCCAGGTCTCCCTCTGAGCCCTGACCCTTGGACAGTTCCGAGAACATTAGCCTCCTTCCATCCTGTTTTAATATGTGCACGCTTTCCAGCTTCTTAGGTCACCCGGGGAAGTAGGTGGGGGAGGAAGCGGCTTGGCTTGTTTGTTTTTCATTCAGGCCCCAGGTCTGGGCTTTTGGAAACAGATGAAAATTCTTCACAGTCACTGGATCAGCCTGTTTGGCCTCATATAAACCTCCTTGGATCTGAGAAATAAGCCTTTTCTTCATTTTTTAAAGTTTAGATTTCTTTTCTGTGGTCAGTGTTGTTTAGCTTCATTTTCTTCTCTTTATTCCTCTCTTTGCTTTTATTCCTTCTCCGCTGCTCTGCTGCCAGCCCCTGCCAAGTTTCTTTATCATCTGTCTCTACAGCCAGCATAACTTTCTGAGCCAACGGTGTCAGAGCAGAATGCATATGGGTACTGTCAATCTCACGTGGTGTGTCTTAGAAGTAATTTCCGATGCCTAGCAGATATTTAACCCATGAGCAGAGTAAAATCCCGGTGGCCCTGCAGTCTCTAAATTAAAGTGCTCGCTCCTTAACTCTCTATTCCCTCTCCTGCTATTTTAGCTCCCACAGACCTCAGGGTCTGCCTGGAGGCAATGTGTGCCTGCAGCCCTGTTCCCAGCTTGTTACCTAGCTTTCTTCTAGGTCTTGGGCCCTCCTCTGCAATCCAGCCTCGCTTTTTGTCAGCTCTTGTTAATCCCTTGCTTCCTATCCCCTCAGTCACTATTTGCTCTAAACCAGAGGCTATCTTCAAACCCAGAAATGGCAGTCATGTCAGAAAACTCTCTAGAATTCCCTGTGCACACCTCACTGGCCTTTATATCTTCTGGGACACAACAAGAGCTTGGACAATATTCTCTGGACACCTCACCTTCACCCTCGCCAGATCCTCCAGCCTACCTAGCCTGCCCTTTGCCCTCGTAAATGAGATAGTGTGGTTTAGGCTCACTCTCCCCACAGATGACCCCATGTTAATGCCTCAAGCCAAAGCCCCCATGTTATGTTATCCTTGCATCCCATCTAGATCCCATTTATTCTCTCTGCTGTATTCACTTTTCTTTAGATATTATCTGGCAACCTTTTTATTTCTTCTTTACTCTTGAAATGCAACCTCCCAGCTCCCCTTACCACACAATACACTCCAGCTCAGCAGAGAAATATTGCAGAAACCTCTGTTTCACTGATGTTGAATTACTTCACTATGACTTCAGAAGATATTTTGTCTCCTCAGAGCTCAAACCAGACTTACTAGTAAGTACAGTTAATATTTATTGACTACTCACTATTTGCTAGTCACCGTCCTCCATAATTCAGTACTTGTTTAACCTTTGCAACATCCATATGAGGCAGATACCATTTTAACCCCACATAGTCTTGGAGAGATTAAGTAATTTTCCTTGGGTCAGCCAGATAAGCGATAGAGTTGAGATTTGGACGCAAAGTTCTTGCTTTTATCCAGGGTTACACTCAGTACAGCCTTTTAAGTCCCATTTAGGTATCAGTTTCCCAGGAGATAATTATTTTACTCATCCACCAAAGATTTTCTGAGCACTTGGTAAGTGGCAATGACTGCACTAAGCCCTGGGGACATATGAATTAACTAGAGAGGAGGAGCCACTCAGAACCATCTGACCCCAAAGGAGCTGATCACTGCCTGGAGAAAGGTTAGGCCCCTCCAAGGCAGGCTCAAATCACAGATGGCTCTATTGTTGTCCTCTGTAGCTAGGGCATTCAACACAGTTTCTACATTGGTCATGAATGGGGCATTTTAAGTTAATCCACTGAGAATATGGAATGTCAGAACTAGAAAGAAAATTGAGGTCATCTGGCTTAATGGTCTTGCTTTAGAAATGAAAAAAAAAAAGGTAAATAACATGCTGAGAAGTTAACTTTTTCAAGGTGACATGGATGTGTAGTGAAAGGATCATTTCCTAAATACAATTCCCCATCTGGTACATTCACTCAGGTATCACAGAGTCTCCTGGGGAAAGGGTGGGGTACTTGTTGGAGCCAAAACTTACCATGGCTACAGGCAAAACTCTCAAGACTGCAAATCAATTTCTCAGAACAAAGGTCCTTCATTTAAGCCATTGCCCATAAAATAGTTCTTCTAGAGTTTTTTGTTTTTGTTTGTTTTTAAGTGGTATCTAACAACTGGGTAACTGTAGATTTGTAAGACTAACGCATGCTACTACTGATTGTAGGTAATGGTGTATGATCTTAGTACTGTCTCCTGTTAGAAGTGGGGAAAAGTAAAAAACATAGAGAACTTCATCTTTCCGATGGAGGCAGCTTACTAATGAACTAGAGGCCCGATGAACAAAATTTGTATAAGAGTAGGCCTTCCTTCCCCCGGTTGCCGGCACCCAGGAAAGGGGCTTCCCTCAGAGCCCCAGCTTCGTCTGGAAGGTCATCCGGTCTAATTAGCATATTACGCTTTTATTATTATAGATGTCACCACTGGTTTCTGTCTCTTTATGAGACCTGTTCATCCTTTCCCATCTAGGCTACATTCTTGGGTTTTCTTTGCCACTGAGGATATTAGGTTACTCGTTTCCATATATTCGATACTTTCTCCTTTCATCAGTTTACCACTTTTGCAGTTTATCCTGATGTTTGAGAGTATAATCATCTCCTCGCTTCTGCCACCCACCCCCCGTGGTGTGAAGTCGGTTGCTTTGTTTCTTCCTCTGACACCCTTGCGCTGTGCTATATTTAATTCCAGAACATTAGCATGAATATCCAGCCGCACGCGTGAGGTTGCCGCTGTGCATTACTTCCACCAGGTACAGTGGGGGTTTATTCTGCTAATTCCTTTTGGGCATAAGGAAACAGATGCAAACACAATAAGAAAAGGACTGAAATTTCTCTCCACAGTATATTGAATACAAATCTTTATAAGGAGTTTGTGTGCATGATTTTATTCTTTTGCTTTTTTACCTACTTTTTGCCTTTGCTTTTGGCTGGCACACAAAGCAACTTACAAAAAGAGAGGCTGACAAAATAAAAGAATATGCCCTTAAAAAGAGCTCGCTCTTAACATAAAGAGAAACATAGGAGATCAGCAACATAGAGCCTTTTTATAAGCTTCCCAACTGCCTAGAACAATACTTAGTACACAGTGGATACTCAAAAAAAAAGGTTCAATAATTAACCAGATATGATTTCTTCCCTCTGGTTAGTCTCCCTTTGGCTGGATAGGAATTTAACCTATGCTGAGAAAGGAAAGACTGAGAACCAGGAAGAGAGTATAGGCATTGCAGGCTACTTATTTATTCACCCAATTTCTTTTTTTCTTTTCTTCCTTTATAACTTTTCATCTATGAAATCTTCTCTGCCCCCTCCTCCTCCTCATTCTCCTCCTCTCTCTTAATATGTGTCTCTTATTTGAATTGCTTTTTTTTTTTTTAATTTAAACATTTGGACTACAGTAGCATTTTTTTTTTAACATTCAATAAATCACTGCCCCATTAGAATAACAATAACAGAAAGGTGTATTGAAGGTTTGTCATCCAAATAAAAAAGCAACTTTTTTGTCATGGTTTAACTGTTTTTGTGAGAAAGGGACTCACAAAAAGCAGTATTTTATTGTTTCTCAGCCTTTTGGCTAAGATCAAGTGAAAAAGCAATATTTGATTCTTGGGTGGTCAAAATTTATTTAATGAATATATTGACTATGTAAGGCAGATTACAATTGTATTCAATTAACGATATGGGTACTATTTGTGAGAGAGGCAGAATCACTCAAAAGTAAAAGAATAAGGTGAGAAAAAGAGACAAGTAGAATGAGAGGAAAGTGGGCCCGAGACTGAAAAATGCATGGAAAGCTAATGGCTCAAAAAAAGAGGATCTCTATGGTATCCTCAAAGGTCTCCCTGCAGAAATGTTATGGGGAGAGCAGGCCGAATGTGGAGAGTGGTGTTCCTCTCTGAGTCCCTTCCATGGAAACACAGGGGCTACTCTCTCCAAGCCCCAGACCCCATCTAGGAAGCTTACTGCATCCTCATGGTCTTTGAGCTTCATCAGACATGAAGCCAGCTAAAGCTAGACCTAGGAGGTTTCTAGAATGATGTCCAAAGTTAAAGAGTTCTTGTAGAAGCACTTCTGCCTGGTGTAATTGAAAGGTCACTCAGCTTAGAAAGGACCTATCCCCTCCAGAGAAGTCCGGCTGGAGTCAGCAGTGTACACGTACACGGACATACAGCTGATGGCACTCTAACTGGTCAGTGCTGATGCTTTGTTTATAAGTATCTGAGTGTCACTAGCTACCTTGGGATAGTAACTGAAAAAAATGAAGGTATTATTTTAGATTGCATGTACCTCTAATTCCTTTAAATACATCAGTGTAAGCAAGTTAGTTTCATTCATTCATTTATTCATTCAACAAGTGTTTATTGAGTGCTCACTATTGTTAGGCAATACGCTAAGCAATGGGAGATAATTTTTGAGAAAAACCGTCAGCCTGATCTAAGTGTACCTTTAGACCATTCTTTGAAAACTTATATTTTGTTCTGTTTTTAATAGGGAGCGAATGAAGAGTTTTAAACAGGGAGTCCTGTAGTCAGGTTTCTGCTTAGAAATATCACTCTGGTACCCGGATGTAGTTAAAGACTAGTCAAAATGCTGTGCAGCCGTATAGGTAAGATTGATGAACACTAGCCAGACCTGCAGCAAAGTCAGATCCAAAAAAATGCAAATAACAGGACACGGGAACACCCTTAGTGTTGAGTTAGATGAGAAGAGGGACATAGGGTAACTTCTCAGGTTCCTGCGTGGGATATGTGGCATATATGGGCTTACTTCCGAAGAAGTGATCTTGTCAAGGAGGAGATATGACCATGACAGGAAGGAGAATGAGAAGAGTAGCATGTTGAAGGGAGAATTATGAGAAACAGAAAGAGTCAAAGAAAAGCTGAAGAAGATATGCAGCAGAAGAGGCCGACAGGGTATGGTCAAAGGATTAGGAGGAGCATCTGGGAAGCACACTGAAGTTTTGAGTGAGTCAAAGTGGAGACTGAAAAGAAGTGTAGATAGAAAGTGTAGACTCTGTTTTTAAGACATTAAAACAGGAGACAACATGATATGGTGGGAAATGGGTAGGGGTTGGAGTCTAACTGATATGAAATTACAACAGCTGTCAGTCACTTATTTGCTCTAACATCTTGGGAAAGTTACTCATCCCCAGTTTTTTGTTTTTTTTATTCTATAAAGTTGAGATGATATCTTGTACATATGATTGTTTTGAATAGTAAAGGTTATGTTATGTTTAGTGTCTAGCACTATGCCAGAAAAGTCCTTCACTGATTATTTTCCCTTTAGCTTTACCCTCCTCCAGGCCATCAACTTCTGGGCTCAAAAAAGAGGTTAGATTAGATCAGCACCCTGCATGTCATCCCTCATGGTATGCCTTTACCTGCAGAATAGGGGCCACAGGTGGCCTGATCCTTGCTTACTTAATTAGCCCCATCTCTCATCACTTCAGCACCTCACTCTAGCTACACCATATTTCATGCTCTCTCATACCTTCAAGTCTGAACAAACAAGCACCTTCCCTCTCCTAGATTTTTCTCACCTAGTTCTCTGACTGCATAACTCTTTAACAGCTTTTCAAGACTTTAGTTCAAGAACCTCGTTCTTCATGTAGGTGTCTCTACTCTGTACTAATCCCCGGCATTAATCAGACCAAAATCTTTTTTCTTATTGCCATAATTTTTGTAGGTTTTCCAATCATACTTTTGTTTGTTTTTTAGGCAACATTTTAACTATTTGTTTATGTGTTTGTGTTTCCCCCGCCCAATGGTGATTTCATGTAGTAGATGCTCAATAAATGTCTATTTAATGACTGCATGGTTTTAGTGTAAGGCCCTGGGTGCCACAGGCGAAGCATGTACTTCATTAAATACTTAGATAAACAAAGAATAATTTTAGGACAACAGTTTCTTGGGAGTCTTGTGGTCAATTGCCTACTCTGAGGCTAGATTTAGATTTGAGGTTCAGTAGGTCATTACTGTACTGACAATATCCAGGCTCTAAACCAGTCGTGGGCAAACTATGGCCCGTGGGCCGGATCCGGCCTGTTTGAAATGAATTAAAAAAAAAAAAAAAAAAAAAAAGACCGTACCATTTTATGTAATGATGTTTACTTTGAATTTATATTAGTTCACACAAACACTCCATCCATGCTTTTGTTCCGACCCTCCGGTCCAGTTTAAGAACCCATTGTGGCCCTCGAGTCAAAAAGTTTGCCCACCCCTGCTAAACTCACATTACCCTAGAGGTTTGTTCTCAGCCCAAAGTTCTAATCCAGTCTGGAAATTATAAGTAGTTTGAGAGAGAGAGAGATAGAAGGCATTGTGTGGTAATTATGAACATAGATGCTGGAGTGGGACCACCCAGATTCAAACCGCTTTCACTGGTCATTACTAACTGAATGGTCTGGGCTACTTACTCAACACCTCCATTATTCAGCTTCTTCATCTATAAAGCAGTGCTGACAATAATGGGACATATCTCCTAGAGATGTTATGAGAAATGAATGAGTTGATACAAATAAAGGGATTGAGTGAGTTATACATAATGGTAAATTTTAGCATCTATGACTTGTGACTTCTTTTAAGGATGTCAGTAGCTGAAGTTATACATGTCCATAGACTACTTTGTGCATATACAGTTAGCAGGATAAGCACCATATGCCAACAGAATTTCATGAGAGCTCCAAGGGAGATTCAGATCCTATATTTGCCCTGAAATCAACATGTGCTCCCTATCATCTTTCTGTCTGAGTTTCTTCTCCACCAAACGGTTCTTTCACAACAAGCACTCAAGGGAGAACGAAGGCAGAGCAGAGCAATCAGGGTGAGGCTTTGATTTTAAACAAGATATTTGAGAATAATAGATACCAGTGATGCCAAGCAACAAATATTCTTTAAATACCTACTATAGTTGAGGCACTTTTTCAGGCACAATGAGGCCAATCCCTTTTATTCAAGGCTATTAAAAGCCCTCTAAAATCATGGAGATGTCCCATTATTTTCTGCCTTAAAGGATCCTTATGCTAGAACAAAGAAAAATCTGAGGTTGCTTTTTAACCTGCGTTGTGCTTTTTTATTTATTTATTATTTCTAAAACAGCACTCTTACCAATGTTTGTAGGCACTACAGTGATAGCTGCTATATAAGTACAGGAATAGAGAACAAGAGAGGAGGTGGAGGTAATTAACTAAATTGTATATACTTTCTTTAGGAAGCAGAAAAGAAGTTCTCCATAATTTTATTCCTATCTCCAAAGAGGCAGAAAAGGGTGTTCTGAGAGAGACGCCCTTACACTCAGTCCCAGAGCACAATGCTCACTTTAAGACAGGGTCCACTAGATTTTTCCACCTGACTGTGCAAAGTAATCCAATTTCCCTACTGCTTTTCCCCTTCTATGTAAATCGCTTCTTTATAAATGGGAAAATGGAGAGCAAGCCTTTCAAACAGTTGTCATAAATTAGAATAAATTGCATTAATTAAAAATGTAAAACTAGAAGAGCCAGGAGAACATGCAACATATTTTCCTCAAATAACACTGCGAACAAGCACAAGTGTATACTTTGGGCATATGTATATCTTTCCTCTGACTGACAGCCTGAAGGATAGTCCATGTGATTTTTGTGTTGCTGAGGTGGAAACAATCTTTATTTGGATTGAATAGCAGAGTAAACAGGAATGAATAAGAGACACAAAAGTTGACAGTACAGATGGTTTTCTGATTCGTTTTTTAAAAATGTATGCCTTATCAATTAAAGGTGCACTTGCTTTTTGTTCTAGTCAACTGTTCTAAAGTCTTTTCATGGTTGTATAACAAAAAAAATTAGAGGTGATCAGTAAATTTTGCCCTGGGTTAAATAATGCCACACAGGCTATATGTAGCATTAAAAGTTTATCTTCTCTATCTTTTGTCTGTAAAAATGAACACATCTTGTAGTGTAGTTATGTAAGTCATTAAGAAAACTAAAAACTTCAGTGATAAAAAAATTTAAACGAGGATACATACCACACACACACACACACACACTCACACACACACTCACACACATACCTACACTATGGGGGGAAAGGGCAAAAGAGTTTGATGATTCAAGAAGAAAACAAAATGGTGTGCCAAAACTGGTCTCCAGAGATAAACAACTTGATTAAACCATAATTACGCCTGCCTGTGTGCAGCATACACCTGTGTACCTGAGCGCCTTCTTCCTAGAATTGGGAGAACATTTTCCTTCCCACACAGTCATCTGGCTCTGTTATCCGAAAGAACTGCCTACAGTACCATGAGGAAGGGACTACATCAACATCCATCATCTGTCAAGTCCTCCCTACCCAATTTAGGGAAGCCCAGGCTACTTGTGATAGAATTACCAACTTTACGACAATAATGTCAACATGTAAAATAAAACAGCACTATCTACTTACTCAGCATTTTTATTTAATATAATGATGACATTGAATCATGATTTGTCTTTTAATCTGTGTCCAATAGTACCTTTATCCCCAACATTTTTCGAACACAGAATGTGGGGCAGTTAAAAGGTCTAATTGAGGACTCTTGAGAGATGAGTAGACAAACATGCAAGTTTGACTTCCAGGCTCGTCCTTGATTCTGCTGGCTCTTCTGCCTGCCTTGAAAAGGCCAGTTATGGCTCTCGAGGGTGCTCTAATCTGGAACAATTCCCACAAAACAATCAATGGTGTATCATCATTTCTTTCCCTTTCCCAGAGAACAGGATGCACAGAAAATAATGCACATGTAGTAAAGAGTTTGAAAGCCTAATGCACATAGGAAACTTGCCGCCTCTCCAAATCAGCACATCAGGCCACCAGATACCAGTCTCGGGGAGGAGTTAGTCATCATTTTCTTACACGAGCCATGCACTGCTCCCAGGATTGATGCATCTTCTTTCCTTCCACAGAAAGAATTAGCTGAACAAAGTAAAACTAAGTGGACTCTGGGGCTGCAGATGGCTGACCAGCTGTTTCTGGGTGACTCCCCATGAATCAGTGCCTCATCTGAGCTTTAGTGCTTCCATGTTTTGGGGGCAAAATATTCTGCATTTTGGAAAACTAGTTCATGGAAAATAATACGGCAAACTAACATTTATAGAAAACCACAGTAATCTTGTAACAAATGTCCTAAATTATGTACTCAAAAGCAGATCCAATTTTACCCAAGGTTCTCTGTTTGCAGAGCCTATAGAATCCTTTTTGTTGTTTATAACTCTGGCTCCTCCCAACCCCCAATCCAAATGCCTCCCTTAAAATGATACACCACTTTATATACTAGACCTCACCGAAGACAAAGTTTCAGTTTGAAGCAGAGACAAGGGGATGGGGGTAGAATATTTAAACAACTTTACTCTTCTGTCCCTTTTGGAAATTCATCATATAAATTCTCCTTTAGTTTGATGGTATGATTCATGCTGCTTTAGAAAGCCTCCTGATTTCCTTTTGAACACCATTCACTTGTCAGTGTTAAGTGCAATGTTGTTTGTATTGACAAAATAAAAGTAGAATGGAACTTTAGATTCTGACCTCTCTCCCACACCTTCAGGGCTGAAGTTTCTAGCAAGGCAAGAGTTTCATTGGTTGTCCCTTCAATTTTAGGTGACTGTTTGATGTAAATATATTTAAGAGGATATATTTTGAAACACACAAGAGCAGAGATAGCTCCAAATGCCTATCATGGGGAGGGGGGGGGGGTGGATGATGTGGAGGCATTTTACATGATGGGAGAGTAGGAAACTTTCTGTGATCATTTTTATTCAATGAAAGCCATTCTTTTGGGTGGGAGAGTCAAATGCTATTAACCACACATGCTGCATGCATACCAGCACAAGCCAGAGGAATGCAGATTTCTGTATCTGAGAGCAGCTGCTAAGTGAAATGGAACATCCAACAGATGGCTACATTGTCATTGTTGGGGGAAGATGAGAGGGGAGCTATTTTGGTTTTTCTGGTGTGTATGTATGTGTGTGGGTGTGCGTGCGTGGGTGCTTAATAGGATGTGTTCCCCACTACCTGGATCTCTCTGTTGTTATCAAGGGCTTTTATTCACTTTGAATCTTTGAACTAGAACAAGACTTCGAGATCATTTCGTCATCTGACATGTAATGGAGAAAGAGAGGGAAGATCGAGGACACATTGCTTCTTAGACCCAAGACCAGAGAGAGCTCTTTCATTAGTCCATACTACACAGAAGTCATGCATTCTATTTACTTGAGTATTGGGATTTAGCACCGATACCAAAGCTCAAGAAAAAGGAACACTACAGCAGTTGCAGTTTCATACTTTGAAAAGTACACGTGTATTATTTTCTTGAATGCCTTATGGTGGAGTTGCCCTGTAATTCTCACGTTGGAAGAAAGAGCTAAGATATTTAAGCAAAGTCATACTGGGTCTCTATTATATGTGTTATTAGATATTTGGAACAATAGGCCCAAATTTAAATAACATGCTATAAAATAAAAAAAGATTCTAGAGTGGTTCCAGAACAAGGAGTTAAACTTACAAGTCAAAGCTTCCAAAGGTCATGTACGGTTAAGAGGCAAACAGAAAAGTTTTGGGGTCCCATCCTGCCCTGTCTACAAAGGGTCACCATCCTCGTTCTGAACGGGAGCTTTGGGTCAGTTTTACAGTCACATGGCTCACTCATTGGTTCGTGTATGTTGTTTTTTTTTTCTTCCAGAAATAGAATCAATAGAGAACAGACAAACCCACAGTTGCCAGTTTGTACAGTGTTGTGGTTTCTGTCGGGGCTACAGGCTCGAGCAGGTCTACCAGATAGTGAAGGCAAACTATTTCAGTTCCTGTGGGTCTGGAGCGCCTCAGCAGAGTTCTGGTTTCAAACAAATGAATAACAAATTAAAAGGTACAGTAAAATAAGGGGGTGGTTAAAATATATTAACTAAAATCAATGGAAGAGAAACGTACTTGAAGCCCCGCATTCTCAGCAATCGTCGGTGATGTATTTTGTTGCTCTCTTAAAATTTATGTTAAAAGCCTTTTAACAGAAAGTCAATATATTTGGTGGTTGAGCAAGTGTATCATCCTGTCCTGGTGGTTGCATTAAATATGACGCAGAGGCTCCATTCCCTGTAGGAAATGAACACAGGTCCATCCAACGGAAGTCCCACCTCAAGGAGACCAGACTTTTTCCCCAAAACAGCCCGTGGAAACAAGCTGATATCATGCTCCCCTCCCCAGTCTAGGTTCCCCACTGACGTCAGTGAGAGTCCTGGAAATGAAGCGGGATCAGAATACCAGAAACACAGCCTAATAATAGAGCAAAAATGGAGAGCAGATGGAAAATAGAGCGTCTCGATAAAGTGTGACCTAATGTTATAAATTTGTTCAGGGAAACAAAACAACAACAGCAAAGCAAAAAGGCCTGTAAGCAGACACTGGTGCTAAAATTCAGGAATATGGCTCACTTGAAAAAAACACCTAGATCCTTAGAAA
This sequence comes from Myotis nattereri, assembly GCF_964212035.1. Lineage (NCBI taxonomy): Eukaryota > Metazoa > Chordata > Mammalia > Chiroptera > Vespertilionidae > Myotis > Myotis nattereri. Next base: position 49,554,661 of record NC_138079.1, on the reverse strand, counting down.
CCTTCCAGAAAAAAAGATTGAAAAGTAAACAGGAGAACAAGCAAAATGAATTTTTGGATGAGTTTGAAACACCGCTAGCAAACGTGCCTCGGGGTAAAAATGACACACAACCAGAAGTAGGAAGCTAGAAACAGATAATGAGCAGTTTCTTTTACTTGTGATGGTGCAAAATTTGATCTCTTCTATCTTCATCCCTCCTGGACAATCTGCTGTCCGCCTGGATAAGGAGTGCTGGAGAACACAGGTACGGACACTGAGCATGGTGGCCAATGGGGTGAACTACGGGCCCAAAGTAAACGTTTTGTGTAGGAGCTCCAAGAAATGCTCTCACAGTGTACTCCGTGTGTGTGTGTGTGTGTGTGTGTGTGTGTGTGTAGCTGTGTATGTATGTAGTCAAAGCCACGAAGGCTACATTTATCTCTTAGTATGGCTATGACCTCTTCTGAATTTTTACTTACTGTGTATACATTTTGTCAGAAAAACATAAGATTTTTAGATCTACTGAATAGACTTATAAACATATGTTATTTTTGATATGGATAAAGAAGTCTCAAAGTTGTTCAGATTATGATATGAAGAGAAACCTCCATTTCGGTCTCTAACTGCTTTGTCCTATCTAGAAATCACCAAGCTGTCCTATTTGATAAACACCCTGCATTTTCTAAGAATGGGCTATTGATTGGGGAAAACTAATGAGGTAAAATTTTAAAACAGAGCTACATTTTCACACTTTCTTTTCATTTTTGTTGTTCACTGATTGAATTAAGAAAGAAAGCCTTTTTTTATTTCCCTTTTTTGGCTCATCACTCTAATGGTTCTTGGGCTCTGTCTCTAACACAAAAGAAATCTTGTTTCTTCAGGTAATCTTCTGGGTTCTGCCCTCCTCAACCTCTTTTTCTAGTTAACATTTTTCTTTGAGTCTGCGTCTCACTCTGCCTGATCTTTTGAACTTGATATTTTGGACTCTCCCTCACTCTCAGGAGGGCTCGCTCACTTGGATTTCAACCAAGACTCCCTCTGCTTCTCACCCTGTGGCTGAGGGTGAGCCCAGTCCATGCAATGCCAGGCTTCTAGATGCCCAGCCTGGCAGAGTTCCAGACCTCATGCCACCACCTACCACCCCCAGGATAAAATATTGGACCCTATCTCTGCTTGGCAGACCCTCAACTGGATAGATAACAGGGAACTATTCTAAAATAATACATGCTACGTGAATGCATGAGATGAGAAGCTTAAGAATCACAGAATTTTAGACATAGAGGACATCTAGAAATCACTCACTTTATAGGAGAGGAAATGGGTACTCAAAGCCAGTCAATAATCCAGTGTTCCTGTAAGTAGAGAGTGACATAATGTACATAAAATGCTCAATAAACTATATAGCACTATATTGTGTGCATTAAAAAGTCAGTGTTTGTCTTCTAGGTAATATATTTGAGAGTCATTCTAAAAATGCTGCCATTACTCAAAATGTTTTAAATCTCCTTTTTAAAAATGTCATTTCAGGCAGTTAAGACTGTCATTGTATAGTCACATCTCTCTCTTACCAGGAAAGGTATTATCCAGGATTCAGACATTCATCTCAGATTTGATCTTCAATGTCTTTGAAGGCAGAACCCATGTCTGTCTTGCTCCTTGCTCCTGGTATACTGCCTGCCACTTAGCAAGCACCTGATAATTATTTGTTCAATGAATTTTAAAAGAAATATCAAACCCACCCTCAGAGAACGATGATTTGTGTGATTAATAGGCAAAGGCTCTAAAGACATTTTCAAAAGAGAATTTCCCAAATAAAATTATTTTTTATCTATAACATTGTTTTTGGAATAACTTCAAGGTTATTAATTGGGAGGGGACAACATTCTTGTATCTACACATCTGTGCTCTGGCTGACCTGCTTACCATGGTAGAATTTATTTTTATCTCACCTTTCAAGAAAATGAGGCAGATTAAAACAACAACAAAAAGAAAATCATAATAACAATAATGTTAATAAGAAGCATATTACTGTAATCATGTCTCAGATATGCACAGCAAAAGCAGCCCACAGGGTGGGTTCCTTATGTGTGGTTAGCTAAGGAGTGACAGTAAGTAACAAGAAATAGAGAACAAATGAGACTCACCCAGTCTCAAGCACATGTCTGCCAGCCATCTGGCCCTTGTTCCCTGTTGAGTAAAAGAGTTACTTACAGCTAGTAAGAACGCAGTCATAAGGAAACACTCTGAGCAAACTGGGGTGACAGGCTTCCCAGTTGATAATAAGTGCCCACGAAGAAAGGCATCTGCAGGTGCCATGATAACCAATCATCAGTGTTGTTAGCACTAACAGGTCAAGTCAGTTTCGAGGATTCCATGTGACACATAAAAGTGAGAACAGTCCCTCTCCAATGAACTGATATTTAAATGTGCTTGAAGAGGAAAGAAGGAACAGAATACTGAGATGCAAGGCATATTAATCATGAAACAAAGCTCTCCACCTTTTTCACATGTGAGTTACTCTCAGAAGAGTCTAAGAGTAGTGATTTTACAATTGTTTTAAAATGAATTAGGCACATACACAAAAATCCAATTCACACCACAAAAGCAATGAATTTTCTCCCATATTTCAACTAGTTCCAGTCTAAAGCATCCTGATCAGGTGACGGCTCGGGGCATGCATTAGTAATTGCTCAGTAAACATATTTTTCTGTTCTTTTTACTGCCCCCTGAAACATCAGATTAAGAAAATTCATGGAAGTCCAGCTAAAAACAAAGCAAAATGTGGTACTTCATAAAAATGAAACCAAGCAGTGTTCAGAAGAAGAAGTAGAGAATGCTGAATTTCTCAGCAGCCCACCAGCTTGCTCATTCGGCCGCCACTCTGGTTTTGATGAGAACCAGAGCATGGATGTCATTGGTGAGGTGGGTATCCACAGGGACAAATGTTACTCTTTTTTTTTCTTTTCTAAAAATCAGTGCCATAATTAAAATAAGATTACTTGAATTCTGAAGTGGCTGTCCTATAGCTAAGGAGGTAATATCAAAGGCCACTTCCATAGAGAATTCATTTTCCAGCATCACTCCCTGAAATCTCATCCCATGCCCTAACCCCAAGGCTGGGTTCCAGTATAATCTCCACAGAGCATGGAGAATAAATTTCTGCAAATCTGATTCTATAACTACACAGGTTATTGAAGTCCAAATTGTAAGCTTAACATATGAAGATTGTTAAGGAACTGACTTTTTTCTTTCGAATATTATCTTCTACAGCTTTTTCATGTACATCCTAAGCTCCAGGAGTAATGAATTAATTAAGGTCCAGAATCCAGGATTTCAACATGTTCACTTCTACCTCTGAGGAACATATACTTTCTTTCCTTATTCCCTAGAAAACTACTATTAATTCTTTAAGACCCAGACTTTCATCTTCTTTTGATGTCTTTTTGCCATGATTCTCACTTTCACCCCCTAACCATGAAGACTTAAGTACTGCTATGTGCAATTCTAAGAAGTATGGTATATCCTCAACCATTTTGACTCTGCCATTTTGACTTTGAGGGGATTTTGATCCCACTGATATAATAACCTTGAGTTTCACTCCTAAAGGGACAGAGCACATGAGTATATATTGAACTAGTCTATATCGCCATGGCTGTTTTCTACCCATCCCACAGGATAATCAGCTGCTTGAATAAGATTGTGTTTTAATCAGCATATTAGTCCACTTGGGCTGCTATACAAAATACCACAGACTGAGTGGCTTATACAACAGAAATGTATTTCCTCACAGTTCTGGAGACTAGAAGTCCATGTTCAAGGTGCCAGATGATTTAGTTTCTGGAGAGGTTCTCTTCCTGGCATATAGACAGATGCCTCTTGCTATGTCTTCACTTGGCCTTTCCTAAGTACATGCACATTGGAGAGAGACGAGAGAGAGAGAGAGAGAGAGAGAGAGAGAGAGAGAGAGAGAGAGAGAGAAGGATGAGGGAGGGGAGTGCTAGCTAGCTCTCTGGTATTTGTTTTTCTAGACACTAATCCTTTCATTTTAGGGTTCTACCCTTATAACCTCATTTAACCTTCATTACTTCCTTAGAGTCATGCTATAGGGTAGGGGAGGACACAAATATTCAGTTTATAGCAATGAATTTGGGGAGGATACAACATTTAGTTTGTAACAATCACCTTGTGTTCCCAATTCCCAACGTAGTCCTTGTAATGTCTGTAAACATTTGTGATATGATAAAATGCTACACCATATAAAGAGAGAATGAGTAAAACTGGTTAACTCATTAATCAATCAAAAGTATTCATTTAGTGTGCACCATATACAAATCTCTGTTATAAAACATGCCAGTGTTCTTAAGGAATTCACAATCAAATTATCTAATTGAGAATTTAAACACAAATATGTGCCAAATAAGTGGTTTGAATCACAAGCAACCATAAAGTAGAGCAAAGAGCACTAGATGTGGAGTCAGGAAACATGGGTTAAAAATCTAGTGCTGCCACTTACCATCTCCATGAACGTAAAGAAAGCAGCCTGATTTCCCTAAGCTTCCGTGTCCTTTTCCATTACAAGGTGACGCGATATCTAAACGAAGAATGAAGTGAGAGAGAGCATGCACATACACTTTGAAAATGCTAACACCACATCACAAGGGAAAGGAGCTGTGGGGCAAGCCCTCACAGAAGGCCCCTTTGACGGGATCCTTGGTCCATTCCTCTTCCCAAGTGGGAATGGCAGCTTTCCTGCAGGGCATTGCCTCCCTACAAGGCTGTATTAGCCACACTTGTGCATGCCGAGTTATCATCACTCTCGGAACTCAGAGGGTTCTGCTGGTGCCCCACCAGAAAAGGAAGGACTCTGGCTTATTTTCTACATTTGCTTTCTGGCATAAAAGAGAACCAGAATGCTTCACTTCTGAATCATAGAGAAGTTGTGGTAAAAATCAGAATGAGAAATTCTTCACAAGCCAAGGCCACATGGGTTCCTTCAAGGCTGTATGCACTCTCACTGAAGCACTCAGGTACTAACACTTCAGTTAAGGCTGAAATGGCCAAGAGTGGTTTAAACATGGAGGCCACCAGACGGTGAAAGTTCTTATTAAAAATCCACAAAATATGTTATCATGTGCTATCAGCAGAGAGAGAATTGTCTGTCAACGATGAAATGTTCACTTTGTTGTCAGTGCCAGGAAGGGAAATTGACCTTGACCAATTGCTAATTATTGCTTCACCTTCCAATCAGCAGCTATCAGATCACATTCCTCAATCTTAAACAAGAGTGTGATATTTGCAGTTTGTGGAAGCAAATGGAGTCCAGGTGGACCTGCAGAGGGAAAATGAGAATAATGGCTCCTCACCAGAAACCAGAGATGAGCAGGGGAGGACAGATTCAGACACCCCAGGCTCCCAAACGCCCTGCTGAGAAGTAGCTTGTGTTTTGTGTGCATGCTCTCTCTCGCTCTCTCTCTTCTCTCTCTCTCTCTCTCTCTCTCTCTCTCTCTCTCTCTCTCTCCAAGCACGTTATTAATTTATTTTTAAACAGCCTCAGTTCCTACTGACGCTGGCAATGCTCTTCATTTTCATTACATGTCGAAAAAAAGAGTTCAAGGATGGAAACTAAGGACTGTAAGAAAGATTTCTTGATTCATTCAAAGCCAGGCTCCAGAATTGACTTTGTATTTATCCTTTATCATATATCAAAAGCAACAAAATACCACAGCTAAAGAAATAGACACTGAAAACTCAAATCGAAACTGTAACTGAAGCATCCTGGAGTGACAAATGTGGCTTTTAATGTCTAATTTATTTTCTTTATCAAGCGTAAAGGTGTCACTGCATATAAAGGCTCCTTATCAAATGTAAAGGTGCCGATGCATATAAAAAATAATCGCTTGAGTTGCTAGGAAAACACTAAAGCAAAAGCATAAAGGAGCCCTCCCGGCTACAGGAAGTCACTTGTCCATTCACTGGGCGGTCAGGACGTGCTTTACAAATCTCTCATGTGTCTGCCTCCACGCTCTTCACAAAGTAGCTCACACAGACAGAGGCATATTTTTTTCCCCTTCTTAATCACGTACCTTTTAAGATTCATAATTTGGGATGAGCAAAAGGCTCGGCAGGAGGTGGGAATGAATTAAAAACCATAAAATTGATGCTATCACTCTGATTGACATACCAGTAGTGCAGCACACATTTCCTGTTTGTCAGGAATGAAAGGTGTTCACATTCTGTAATAATACCTAATAATGTTTTGGAAAGACAAACTGCTGTCTGACTACATTTTAGCAAGATGGATTTTTTTTTTTTTTTTTTTTTTTTTACTTTCTGTCAGCACTGAAATCAGAAGCTCGAGTATATATTACAACCCTCTATAAAGGATGACCTAGATATTTAATAGCTGCAGCTATTCCAGTCCACTACCTGGACCTCCCCAGGTCTCTGAGGCTATATTCTAGCTTGCCCCGAAATCACCATTACCCCTGAAGACTAATTCAAGAGAGTGTCCCGGGAGCTAGCTGTCCAGGACAAAGGGAAGAGAGTATCCTTTGCTACCTAGAGCTGTCTCATCACAAAATTGGTCAACCCTCTACTTAGAGGTTTGTCTAGTCTGACAATTAACATTTTGTGCAGGGTAGTAAAGAGAGCCTTGTACATGGGGGTTAGAAGGCCTGAATTCTTCTAGCTTCCATGTCAGTCTGTAACCATGAGCAAGCCACATTTAACTAGCCCACATTTCAATGCCATCACAGTTAAAACAGAGACGCTTCCATTTGCCTTGACTACCTGAAGGAGTTGTTGGAAACATAGAAGCAAAATAATAGTTTTGTAACTGCCACATAGATTCTAAATATGATTTTATGTTAATTAAACAAAGGATTTGGGGAATGTTGAAAGACATTTATTTATGGGGTGGCCATTTAGCAAAAGGATGAGGAAGAATGGATAAAGTACTAGACCTTATATGACAGGACAACATCAGGAAAAAAATCAAATATAGTTATAGCCATTCAAGAATTTAGCTTATGGTAAACTTGGAGCCAAAGATGTAGTCCTCTCCTTACTGTCCTGCCACTGCCATTTATATTCCTACTGAGTATCGATTATGGGCACAAAACCTCAGGTTTTGAAGGTTAAAAATATTATCTGGGAGAGAGGAGAATAAAATAAAAAGATGAAATAAATCATAAAATGTCAGGAGGAAAACAGAACAGAAATGTTTGTGTTAAATATTTCAATGGCACATTTTTGTATTTTAATCTCCGGGATTCTGCCATTTCTTCAGAAGTTTTCAGGAAAACAAAAATGTAAAATCAATGCTACAATCATTGCCGAATAATACCAAGTTGCAATAGTCAGGCACTAGAGTCTGAACAAGCCTTTGTCTCCAGAATTGTAAACACCAATTTGGATGCTTTGGGAAGCCAATGGAAAACTAGCCCAAATGAAAAGGAGAGGGTGTTACGTAGACCCTGCTCTTGGTAATAATACTGTCGCATGGGGATCAAAAGTGCTTTTGAATACAACTTATTGCTGTTGTTTTTTGCTAAGTCAAATAAAGGCTTTAAACAAAAACAGGTTTCAAGCCTTCTGCTTATAATTGCGCTTCATGTGACTTGACAATGCTGATTTCTATGTAATTTTTTAAATCCATGTTTGGTAAAAAGAAAAGGCTTTTCTATGAGTTCTTCAAAGTCACTGCTGGTGAATTCAGCTTGTTGGTACACATGCTAACAGACACAGTGCAAATGAAACTGGAAAAAAGCTCAGCAAAGTCACTTTTGGTCCCTCCTAACCCTGCAGGAGTTAGGGTGCAACGCTTCTAGGATTTGAGTGCATTTCAATCCTGGCTGAATTAATTTTATATTCACTAAAAGTAAAATTAAAGACAGAATGTATGGATCACATCCTCATACTCTCCAAGTGGCAGTTCCCAGACTGCTGTTTCCTCAGTTGGATTGACAAAAACTGAAACAAAGCATTAGCGAAAGGGATCATGAGCTCTATCAACTGAAATCTACCTAAATCCCCACAGCAAAGTGTAATCCGGAAGAAAGAGGAGGGTCCTTGAAGGTTAGGGTATGCAGTATCCATCCCTCTACTTGCTCAGTTCCCCAAATGTGGTGACAAACAAATAATGTTAAGTATTCAGGCCAGAGTATTTATCAGAAAGGTATGACTTACCTGGCCATATACCTCAGGGCAAGCCTCACAGGAAAATATAGGTACAAATATGCCTAAATTGTATTTATACAAGTTCTATAAAATTAGACTGGCATTAATTAAATGGCAGAAAAAGCAATGGGAGTATTGTTTGGAGGGTAGCCTGCTCCAAGTTCTGATTATAACTTGCTTCCCAAAGAAGGAGCCGCCCACAAGCTTAGAAGACAGATGAGAAGATCATCAGCGCAGATTTGCTGTGAACAGCTCAGTTCAGCTCTGTCCCTGCCAGACTCGGGGCCACACCCACCCTCCCAAGATGGCTAGAGATTTACAAAAAGAGCACCCACTTCTTGCTCCAGTTTAGGCAAAGGCAGAATGTGGTTTTGTCTCTGGGTAATTTGAGGCCTACCTGTAGAGCTGAGAACTGCCTCAATAGCAAAATTGTCACCGTCATCATTACACCTAACATTTGCATTATCTCATCTCCTCTTCATAATAATCTCATGAAGTAAATACTGTAATTACCCAAATCTCACAGAATAAAAAACTGAGGCTAAAATGAGCCCCCGGTTACAGAGATGGTGAGTGCCAGAGGTAAGACTTGACTTCAAACAGCTTCACTCTTTTCAAGTTTTACTTCTTATACTCATTAGAGTAGCTTATCGACTACAAAAACAACAACAACCATGAAGTAGCCTTTTAAAAATCCTACTCCACTTACAAAGCTCTTCCTATTTATTCATGAATTTTATACATAAATTTGGTTAGCCCTTGCAGAGTACCAGGAACTGTTGAAGCACTAAGAATTCAGCAGTGAACAAGACAAATTCTCTACCTGTGTAGAGCTTATATTCTATATTCCTTACACAAAACCTCATTTATTCTTTAATATAACCTCTTGGGGCCATTAACATCACCCAATTTTTAGATAAGGGAGCCATTACTCAGAGAAGTGAAGTAACTTACCCAAAGCCACAAAGCTCATAAGTAGGAAAGCCGGAGTTTGCCCCTGGCATTCTGACTGTTAATCCTATATTCTTTTCAAAATAAGCCACAGGGATGTAATATACAGCAGCATAAGGAATATAGTCAATAATCTACTATATCCTATCTAATAATACAGAAACATGGTAATTAACCATAACTTTGCTACCCTTCCCATTGGCTAATCAGCGAGATATGCAAATTAACTGCCAACCAAGATGGCGGCTGGCAGCCAGGCAACTGAAGCGAAAAGGAGGCTTCCTTGCTCCAGTGATGGAGGAAGCCAACATTCCCTGCATGCCGCTGCCGGCCTCTGAGCTGCACTCTAAGAAACGTTGTTACAAATACAGAAGCTAAACAAACCCCAGAAACCTGCTTTCAGCCGGCCGGCCTCAGAGCTGGAGCTGAAACAGTGTTTCAATTATAGAAGCCAAACAAACCGAGATCAGCAGCCGAGGTCTCAGAGCTGGAGCTGAGCCTCAGAACTAAAGCCGGCTCTCAGTTCCTGTGACAGCCATAGAAGGTAAATAAATCCCAGAATAAAAAAAAGAAAAAGAAAAAAAGGCAGTTGGGGGCTTCAGTCACCCGCCAGCCTGAAAACGGCCCTCAGCCCCTCACCCAGACTGGCCAGGCACCCCAGTGGGGACCCCCACCCTGAAGGGGGTGTGACCAGCTGCAAGCAGCCATCATCCCCTCATCCAGGCTGGCCAGGCACCCAAGCGGGACCCCCACCCTGATCCAGGACACCCTTCAGGGCAAACCAGCCGGCTCCCACCCATGCCCCAGGCCTCTATCCTATATAGTAAATGGGTAATATGCCTCCCAGCACCAGGATCAGCGGAGCCGCGAGTCCTCCTGGCCCCTGAAACAGCGTGACAGGGGGCAGCGCCCAAATCCCCTGATTGCCCTGCAGCTCTGTGCGTGACAGGGGGTGGGGCCACAACCTCCCTATCCGCCCTGCTCTGTTCATGATAGGGGAAGGCGCCCCAACCCCCTGATCGACCCTGCTCTGTGCCTGATGGGGGGGAGCTCCCCAACTCCCTGATGGGCCCTGCTCTGTGTGTGACAGGGGGTGGCGCGGCAACCTCCCCATCAACCCTGCCTTGAGTGTGACAGGGGGCAGTGCCCTAACCCCCCAATCGGCCCTACCCTGAGTGTGACTGGGGGTGGCATCGCAACCTTCCGATCCGCCCTGCTCCATGCATGGCGGGGGTGGCGCCCTAACTCCCCAATTGGCCCTGCTCTGAGCCCAACCAGGGGCTGCACCTAGGGATTGGGCCTACCCTCTGCCACCTGGGAGCAGGCCTAATCCAGCAGGTCATTATCTCCCGAGGGGTCCCATACTGTGAGAGGGCACAAGTGGGGCTGAGGGACACACCCCACCCCCTGCAAGTGCACAAATTTTTGTGCACCGGGCCTCTAGTATATATATATATATATAAAATGCTAAGCGACCTTCTGACCATCCAACTGGCCAGTAGGTATGATGCACACTGACCACCAGGGGGCAGACACTCAACACAGGAGCTGCCAAGCTGGACTGACTTGGCAGTGGCGGTTCTCAGGTGACGTACCAGGAACCAGAAAGGAGAGAGCCTGATTCCATGATGCATCACCCGAGAACTGCCTTCTTGCAATCTGTGACCCCTCAGGGGATATAGTAGAGCCAATTTCAGCCCAATCCCCACAGGCCAGGCCAAGGGACCCCACCTGCCAGAGGGACCCCACTCACTCCGCAGATGACCTTTGAGCTGCAGCACCGCCCAGGTGCGGGTGGCCGGGGAGGGACTGTGGGAGGTTGGATCCAGGACCCTTCCAGCCTGTCTTGCCTACTCCTGCCTGCTGGTACCTTCTAATTAATTTCCTTTTAATGTACATGAATTCATGCACCAGGGCACTAGTATCATTATAACTATGTATGGTGATGGGCAGTTACTAAATTTATTATGGTGATCACTTTATAACAGGGGTCCTCAAACTACGGCCCGCGGGCCACATGCAAATACAAATATTGTATTTGTTCCCATTTTGTTTTTTTACTTCAAAATAAGATAGGTGCAGTGTGCATAGGAATTTGTTCATAGTGTTTTTTTAAACTATAGTCCGGCCCTCCAACGGTCTGAAGGACAGTGAACTGGCCCCCTGTTTAAAAAGTTTGAGGACCCCTGCTTTATAAGGTATATAAATGTTGAATCACTATGATGTACACCTGATATTTATGTAGTCCTGTTACCCATCGCAAGATGGCTTTCAAAAGCTGGGCAGAATGGTTGTACTGCCAGGATAGGAAATAAGACCAAGTTGGTCCTTGTCTTCCTAATTTTTCCCTCTCTTCCTCGCTTTTCAGTCCTTATTTCTTTCATGCATCAGGCATCACTATCTTCTAGTTGTCCACGGTCTCCCTCACCCCCAACAAACCTGTTCTGCCCTCCCCTCCACTGTCTTATATATCTCTCCTTCTGTCCTTCACTCCTTCACTTCCAAACCGCAGGGTCATTCTTACCTCCCACTCTTCACTTTACAGAGTAGGCCTGACATGCTGTGAAAAATGATCCAAATGGGAGTCTCTTCTATCATCATATCAGAAAAACCTGTTCCTAGTAAGTCACAAATTTTATTTCTCAGAATTTCTTGAGTGAGTTTTCCCATGGAAACATTCTCCCATGTGGCAGTTATATTCTGCAGTATTTACTGCAGGTACATCTGGGCTAAATATGTTCGTAAAAGGCTGGCCAGCAGAATTTAACAGTGGATAATATGCTTTGAATTCCAATCAACCCAACTACAAGTGACCTCTGGCAAAGATTTCCTCCATAACACATTCCCTGTCTTCACTCTCATTCACAATAAAAAATAAAAAAATAAAATGGAAAGAAGTAAAAAATAAATTGTAAAAATAAATGATTTCTTAGAATTACAGAGATAGGACCAATTGGTATTAAACACAATAGAAAAATAAATAATTTAAATTTATGGGTGGCAATAGTGGAGGTTGTAGGAGGTAACAGATAAATGTTTCTGGCTTTAGAGAATTTCAAACTGTGAATGCAAATGACATTCAAGAACCTCCTCAATCTGATCCTAATTTTTCCATTAGCTTTGAGTCCCATGAGAGTAAAGAACACATCTGATTTTGCTCAGCATTATATCAGCAGCACTTAGCCCTGGACCTGAGACATAGTAGGCACTTAATAAATGATTACTGAATGAAGGAATGTCATCCTAGACATCTACAGCCACCCCCTACCCCATCCCGCCACACACACACACACACACACACACACACACACACACACACCCCACCACCACCACCACCACCACCATCTGCTTTCCAAGCAGCAATGCTCTCTGTTGACTAGCATTCTCTAAACAAGGCTGAGTTTTCACATTGAACTTTTCCCTCAGGCAGTAGCCTGTACCTCTATTGTCTTTCCTCCCCTCCAGACCTGTTGAAATGGAATTCTTTAAGACCGAGGTCAAAAGTTGTATCTGTTGCCCTGGCTAGTGTGGCCTAGTTGGTTGGAGTGTCATCTAATATACCAGTAGATGATGGTTCAATTTTGGTCAAGGCAAATACCCAAGTTGTCCCAAGTTGTGGGTTTGAACCCCCCGTTGGAATATGTATGGGAGACAACAGTTCAATCTTTCTCTCTCTTGCTCTCTCTCTCTGAAGGATATGTTACAGACTATGGGGAGTGTGGGGTGGAAAGAGATTATTATGCATATATGCATAGCCATGGACAGACAATAATGCAGGGAAGGCCTGGGGAAGGGATGGGAATGGAGTGGAGGGGGACAATGGAGGAAAAAACAGGGACATCTATAATACTTTCAAGACAATTTTTTAATAAAGTGTTATGCTTCTCCTAATCTGGATCCCAGGCCTGAATGCAGCAGCTTTGTTGGAGGTTGGGCGGAACATGTTCCAACACAGAGGTTGTGATTCCACTAGCTGGTGGAAAAGGGAGATTAACCTCCCCACCCTACCAGTCACACATTATCATTTCACTCTGGGAGCCTGACAATGAGTAGCTGGTCCTGGACCTGAGGAGGAAAACATTCTGGTTTCCTTTAAGAACACATTACAACTTTCCCCATTGTTTTTGAAGACTCTCTAGGAGCAAGGGGGCCTATACTTGTCATCTTAGCCTCTGACTTTGCCCAAAGGTTTACTGAACTGACTTGAGAGAGGGAAAGTAACATTTCATTTCACATAAAAAAGTAGATAATCCCAAATCCAAATTTACCTGGACAAATCAGAAATTGGATTATGTAACACCAATTCATTTTATCCCCCTGAGATTATTATGCATCTTATTCAAGAAAAGAAATTTTACAACTTTACCATGCTACTCATAAATTCTTTTCTGCCAGATTAGTAGAAAACCATTATAACTGGATTTATAAACTTTTTCTGGGACATGGTCTTCTGCAAAGGATTGGATACTGTTTAAAGTGGCACCTTTTCCCCTAATTCTCACAACATACCTACTTGGTCCTGCCCCTTGTTCCATATATACCTCTAAGTTGCATTGGCCTATCTGTAACTTCTTTTCCCTCCCCAGAGTCACCACTCTCCAACTGAACATCCCTTTAGTTGCATAAAGATGCTGGAATAGCGGGAAAAAGGCACACCATGTGATTTCCCAAGAGCCAATATTTCCCAAGAGACGGTTCTGGCTAAGGGGACACAAAAATAAACACTCTAACTCTAACAGATATCCTGTCCAAATTCTCTTTTCATAATACAATGTAGCTGTATTCAACATAAAACAAGTAGAGTGAGAATTGAATGTGATATACAGAGCAGAATTTTAGTCATGACACATGAGTTAAACAAGAAAAGCATCAAAAACACCTTTTTTATTTTATTGTCAGCAGTTTTACCATATATATCATTTATTTAAAAGGTGGCAACTCTTTGAAATGAGTTCTCAACTTCTCATAAAAGTTTAGATTGTTCCTACCCTCTTAGTCAATTAATAGAGATGATTTTTATTGCTACAAGCCATCCATGTTGTTTTTAAGAACATACCATTAATCATGATTAAATTGTGTAGGCTGAAAAATCTCTAATAATTGCAGTAGAAAAAAAACACACAGCTGTAAAAATGTTTTCTAAATAGAAAAAAAACTTGTGTGGATTTTCTCTATAGAAATCCACCAGCAATAGGAAATGATAAAATTTATATTTTTATCCTTATAAGAATCTTCATAGGTTTACCTAAAAGTGAGGAATAAAGTCAATTACTTTACTATTTAAAATAGATTTTGCTTTTGACAAGTATACAGATCATAATGGAATTGTACCTTTGAGCTCTTTAATTGTGACAACTCTGAGACACTGCTTGGTAAAGCAGATCATGCTGCTCCCGTTATCTCTCCAATCTGTTCTCAGGTGGAATCATGCTCATGTTTCCAAAGCAGAGAAAGCACCAAGAGGTGAGCTTCTGTTTGCTCCTGCTATGGACTGAATTTTGCCCCCTCCCCCCCCCCCAATTAATATGTAAAGGCCCACAATGTGACTGTATCTGGAAATAGGGCCTTTAAGAAGGTGATTAAGGTTGAATTAAGGTCCTAGGGGTGGAGCACTGACCCAATAGAACTGGCACTGTTTTAAGAGGAAGAGACATCAGAGTGCTTTGGCATCTGTAAGCCAGGACTCATGAGAGCTTGACCATTCTGGAACCCTGATCTTGGACTTCCAGCCTTCAAAACTGTGGCAAAATACACTCTGTTGTTTAACTCACCCAGCCTAAGATATCTCATTATGGCAGCCTGAGCTGACTAATACAGCCCCTTAAGCAACTGAACTAAAACTAACCATTATCATTAATTTTTTGCAACATAGTAAAAATAAATGTTTTAGAAGATTTTTAAAATTATTGTAATTTTTATACAAAAAGTGTGAGTGAAATAAGCCCATCAGAGAAAGATAAGTGCCATGTGATTTCACTCATATGTGGAATTTAATGAACAGACTGAACTAAGAAGCAAAATAGAGACAGACTAGAGCAGGCAGACAGCTCCAATGGGGGTGTATTAAGGAGGGGGGTAGAGGAATCGAGAAAAAAAAGAGAAAGAACTCATGGACATGGACAACAGTGTGGTGATTGCAGGGAGGAGGGGGTGGGTAGAGGTGGAAGAGGGTATAGGAGGGATAAATGGTGATGGGGGAAAATAGATTGAATTTAAAAAATCAAATTAATAAAAAATTGAGTTCTTTTTATTGATTTGTAATAAATTTTGTAAGTAAATTTGATGTTTTTGCTATGCAACCATAGCTTCAAAAGAAATACTCTTGCTTAGGCCTAACAGATTATTGCTCTAAAATTCTTTTTATTTGGATGTCCCAGAGCCACTACTGCTCAAGTCCCAACACAAATGCCGCTGATTCTTATACTTTCCTAATCTATCCCCCTTTTACTCTAGCACAGTATTTAAATTTAAAATGTCTATGTCATTTATCATATCACCTTGTAATTCTGTGCCTTGTGCACATGCCTATCTCCTCCACTAGAAGACACAGATGCTAAGAATAGAGTTCAGGCTATCCTTTTGGATTTCCCCAATGTTCATTACAATCTTTTGCCAGTGGTGAGTAAATATTCAGTAAGTGTATGAAAGAATAAACTATTGATGGATGAATAAATGAATGAATAAATAGGTTAATAATTTATTAATAAATAAGTCTAAAAAAATTACCATTTTGCTTCATCAATTTTCTATGGCATCCAGGAGACTTACCCTTCCACCATAATGCATCCCCTTGATGCCACATTTCTGAAAGAAAGATGGTTAATAAAAAGGGAAGAGGTAGTAGTCCTTAGTTGCAGTGCATTCTTTAGGCATAGTACCTTTGTACTTATCCTTACTACTTTGGGAGTTGAGTTTCACTACCCCCATTTTTATGACCAGAAAACTGAGGCTCTGTGAGGTTAAGTAATGCTTCCATACCCATACAGCTAATAAAAAGCAAAGCTACAATCGAAAACCAACACCAAATCCAGGCTCAATCCCGCATATTAAATTGTCTTTCTTTCTCTATGGCTTTCTCAATACTTTTTGCTTTAGCTTTTTGTCAAAAAAGAGGTACTAGTAGTTCAAGATATTTTCTGAAGCCATTTAATATGGCCATGTTATTGGACCCAATTTGGAGGATGAGGTGAGGTGTTCATTATTTCCCAGCATTTTTTCATTTTCCAGTTAAATTCTGATATCTCAAGGGACTCCAGGGATGCAAAGGAAAGAAGTCAGGTTCTTTCCAATATGATCTCATCCATATTGCTACTCCCCAAAGTATAAAACTTAGGGGAGAACATGTTATGTTATGTTCAGGCAAATTTGAGTTACAACCCAGTCTTGGCATTCATTAGCTATGTACTAGTATAGTTAAGTAATCTGTCTCAGTTTCCATATTAAATAATGTTCATGAACTCAGACATATCTGAACATATGGCCAAGGCTAGGAAGAGAGACCCATTAAGAATTAAGTTGCATGAGAGGTGGAAAAAGCCCCTTGGTCAATGTGGCAGACTGGCTAAAAACTCACCAATCAGATGTCTTCCTTTGGGGCACTTAGGAAACTACATTTCCCAGCATCCTTTGCAATTAAACTGGTGCCATGTCATGAAAGTAAAGTTCAGCACTTCCAGTCATGGACATAAATTGCATCATGTGATCGTCCTCTCTCTGCTGCTCCACCAGCTAAACATAGATAGTATAGCAGTAGGTTCTGAAGAGGCTTTAGCAAGTGGCCCCACCATATTGGGATTCCAGAGTCATGGAATGGGAAGCTGCCTGCCACACAGTGTGGTCTTAGCCAAAAGAAAAACCTTTACTGGGTACAGTCACTAAGATTCCAGGGTTGTTTGCTATAGCTCCTGGCACTGGTTACCTGACTCATGCAGTCTGTCAAGTTAGCAAATAGGAATTTAGGGCAAACATAGCAGGCCATCAAAAAAAAAGGGGGGGGGATGATTTTTTATTCTGTGACTGCTCAGCACTGCTCAGCATATTCTCTGGGCTGCTTCCCTTACCACCCTATCCCTGCTCTACCACACTTCGGCTGGTACTAAGGCCACAGGAGGGGCTCTCAGGAAGATCCTTCTCATTAGAGTCTCCACAGGATTAAAATTCAAAGCGGTATTGCTTTGTGGTCTGTGTAACAGAAGGAAGGTGGGGGATATAACCTCTCTTTGACTAGAAAATGGTTGGAGAGCAGAACAGAGGAGCCTAACATGTCAGAGGCAGAGAATGTCCCACTAGTTACCCAGGGAGCAAGCAGCCCAGTCAGAAGTGAGAGGAGACCACAGCAAATTGAAACCTCAAGAAAGGTTCAGCACCCCCAGACACCCGCATAGTTAGGTGGGGCAGAATTAAAATAAAAGAGCTCAGGTTTTAATACCCATTTCCCCCCCTCCCCCCTTGTTTCCCTTTTATGTGCACTGCCCTCATTAAAAGCATCCCAACTTTCTGACGAATGCCTTTGATTTGCACAACGATTTTACACTTCCCTGTAAAGGAGAATATTGGAATTACACATTGAGTGAGGGACACGCTGAGAGTTGCTATCCATCCTCCAGTGAACTGCAGGATAATCCCGTTAACCTTTCTTACAGGAGGTCATTAAACAATTCTGAAAGCTGTTTCCTTTCACATCAGAACTGCATGCGAAATCTGATCTAGTGTTTTTAATATAGCTCTTCAGCTGCACAGACAGCCCTTCACATGTTTCGATGGTCTTTCCTTATGCTTCCCTTATCTGCTGAGTGCTATTAGCCTTTCTCTCAGTTTAGGTGTTATCCTATCCCCCATACCCTCCCCCCCCCCCCCGCCCCCGGCCATGATTTCAACATCTAACACATTTCTTCCAATAGGACAGCCCCTGTTTTCTCATTCCTTTTGATGCTTTTGTTTATCACTTGTGCCAATCCATGTTTCATTCATTTCAACATATCACCTTCCTGTGCATGTCTTCTAAACTTCATTGTAGTTGGTATTTTGTTCTTTGTGCTGCTTAGCTATTTTCATGAAACTATCAATTTATATTAAACCTAATTTATTTCTATATTTCACTCACAGTCTCTTTTTTTTATCCCCAAAGACATTTTACCAGTTTTCTTCTTCCTCCCTTCTCTTTTTTTTCCCCAGTGAAGTATGCTAGCAGCCACGTGATGTCAGAATTTGTGCCTGAATACATTTTCGAGAACAAGCATGTTTTCCATATTTATCTTCTTGATCATGTAGTCCTACAATTCAGCTTGAAAGTCTAATTTCCTTTTGGGTCTCTAGAAGCACTAATTTTTTACCTTACGTGTAAAGTAAAAACTTATATTTTTAACCACATTTAAGAAAGTAGGTAAAAATTGAAATATGCTTCTGGTGGTTTCAATAACACAAAATGGATTCCTCATCTCTGGAGAGGATTCCATAATAAAACCCTATCATTGAATCAGCAATGCAAACATCAAGAAAGTCAATTTCAGGACTGTCATGTTAGGGCACTTGACATGTTTAAGAAATCTCTTTGCAAACGGGGGCCTACTTATCATTGGATGAAGGACACGGATTTAATCTCCAGGGGTGACTGAACCCGGTGTCTGGGGTTCTTCCAAAGATTTAAAGTCATTTCCAAATGTTTTTGATGCAGCACTACCCCAGAAGGATTTTGGCAAGTGTGTTTTCCCTTCATTTTAAAACCCATGCGTATTACAAGGGAAATGCAATCCATATGTCTTTGATTCATTTACACTTAAATCATCTAAATGCCATTGTGCAAGAGCTATTTGATGTACAAGAAGCCTGTGAGCCTGTTGTATAAGCCTTTTTAAGCCTTATTTCTTTGAATCAGAGAGTCATGTTTTGCCGGCCCTAAACAGAACTTGAACTGGGAAAGGCTCAAGTTCACTTCTAAACTGAAAACCTGCAAAGTTTTGCGTGGCTTCTGTACTTAGCAATATGTTTCCCTTTGCCTAAAGCTCACAAACACCCAGCATTTCTCTTCTCTGTCTCACATGTAGTGAGAACAGGGTAAATCAATTTTTGAATCACATTTTACTTGTAAAATTCACATTTTGAACCTCAGTTATCTCCCAGGCATTGCCAGAAGTTAAAATAGCAACACTTGAAAATTAGGCTTTTGCTCTAAAAGGGCAAAACAGTCTATAAAGTACATAAATTACTGCTTCTGTACATTTATTTGTTTGACAGGTTTAAGATATAAGTGTGGCTTACATATGGATTTTCAGGATGCCAGATTGGATGCTCCACGAGCTACAGTCACAAATGTAACCTCTTTTTTTAAGACTTATGTTTGGGAGAATAGAATTGGAACAATCTTGCTGTTCTGCACAAATCTAATTGCTGTGTCAAAACAGCAATGGGATATGATGAACATTTGCATTTTTCTCATTTACTGGCCTTTTCTGTGGCTTTAATCATATTCGCATCCGTGGTCAAGAAGAAAGTATGTTAAACTATTTGCTCCCTTGCTCCCTGACACTTTAAAAATTTCTCATGAGTTATAAACTAATACTTTAGGGCCTAAAACTGTGAACCTCTAATCAGGTGTTTGGAGAAACCCAAATGATTAACACTGATTGCTATGGACACGGAAACATGTCTTGAGAATGGATAAATCTTTCTCAAGCAAAAGCACTAATTATCTTCAAATGTGTGATTCCTTTGTTTTTATTTAGACACAGCTTAGAGGTTGCATTTCAGCGAGAAGGAAGAAATAATGATGGTGTGATTGTCTGAAGAGAAACAATATTTTAAATTTACGTTTGAAGCTTAGGGAGTAGAGATGAATATAAAAAGAAAGAAATTCAGGTGAACCTAATTATTCCTTGTGTATTCTCTACAGTTCATGTATATGATAGACTATCATGTTTGTGTAATCAAAAGGATTTTAAAATTTAAGTTTGGAAAAAAGGAATTGGGCACTAAACCTAGCAAACGCTTAATTATGCTGAGATAATTAGATAGCAGAAAGTGTTGGATTTAGTTCTTTTTCATAGTTTTCATTAACTACCAAGTCTTCATGATTCTCTGCAGGCAGAAATTATTAGCATTCTATTCTTAGAAGAATGGTACACAACTGACAAAGAATTAGAGTTTCAAAGAGTGTGACAGAAACCTTTATATTGAACTATCCACATATTTTCTTAAAAAATAGATTTTTTTCTATTAAAAATTTTATATTACAAAGTTTAAAATCTAAATTAAATTTAAAAATATGTAGTTTAAAAATTTAGCAGACAGTCATAACAAAACCATATATTTTTAGTATCAATTTAAAAAACAGAGCAAAGAACTTGTGTTTTTATGATTTTGCTGCCAAAATCACCAAATTGAACTACAAGGTATTGATTGTGATTGTGTCATAGGTCAATAACTCTGATTTTGGTCAAAACAACTAATGTTGTATTGTAAAGTTCCCTGCCAGCATTGATGAGATTAAACTTGAGTTCAGGTGGACATTTAAAAATGTTAAGAACCAAAGCTCAGCATTCTTCCTGCTCCTGACCTGCTGCTCTCCACACTCATCTCTTCTTGCTCTAGTGAAATTCTTTTCCTCCTGTAAACACAAAGCCCTGTCAGCCCTCATGTGTCACCTCAGCATGATTTGCTGACTATATTGAGAACCCATCTGATGTAAGGCATTGTTGACCTCACCTAGTGGGTGAGATTGGTCAACTCGCTGTTAATGTAATAGAAGTTTCAAACCTAAAGGAAACACAGACAGTGGAGGTTGGAATATAATCGGAACCCTTGCAGTGATAAGAAGACACTAATCAGTAAATTCCAACTCTGAGAATTCTAGTTCTTATTTCAAATGGATCAGAAAATATCTTTATAATGCCCCCTTGACACATATTTACCCCCTACAAATACACACACATATACACACATTTACATAAGTACAGTACATATACCCATACATATATATATACACATGCAAACACAGACCCTGCAAACCATATTCTTCCATAAGTGCGATTTTACATCCAAATAAAATTTTGAGTCTCAAATATACCCAACTGTACATGTTGAAAGCTTGGTGGGGGGAATCCTTTCAAAGGCAACTATAAGAATTTATGAAATATTTTGTACAAAAACATCAAATTGGTTTTTATTTTATCTAAATCTATTTACTCAGTCCTCACTTAAGCAGCCATACAATCTGTTTGTTATATAATGAGCAAGAGTCAATGGTATAAAATGTTCCTGAAAACTGTCATGGAAATTTATGTATTGCAATTTATCATATTTTATGAACAATCAATTATGTAGATTTTTATATGGATTGGGAAAACTATAGACTTGGGAATCTTATGAAGGCAGATAGTCCTAGGCACTGTCTTGAGATTCAGACTTAATCATTATAAAATTTTAAACTCAAACTTTAACAAACTTTAAATGTTTGCTTGTGAGAAAAAACAATTAATTACTAATGTTTATCTTTATCACAAAAGACTTTAATCTTCAAAAGTGTCATTCAATATTATCATAGACAGAATAATGGCCCCCAAAGGCTTTCACATCCTAATTCCTGGAACCTATGAATATGTTAATTTATGTGGCAAAGGGAATTTTACAGATTTTATTAAGGATCTTGAGATGAATTATGCAGGTGAGCCCAATATAAATAGAAGAGTTCTTACTGGAGGGTCATATAAAGAAAGATGTGAGAATGGAAGCAGAGATTGAAGTGATGCACTTTGAAGGGCCATGAACCAAAGATGCAGATTGCTTCATGAAGCTGGACAAGACAAGGAAGTAAATTCACCCCTAGAGTTTCCAGAAGGAGCACAGTTCTGCTAACACCTTATTATTAGCCTGTGAGACCCATTTTAGATTTTTGACTTCCAGAACTATAAAACAATTAAATACTTTGGAGCCACTAACTTTGTAATAATTTATTACAGCAGCAATAGGAAACGAGTACAAATACTAAGTCCCTCCTATTTTGAATGCACTTTTACAATAACTATATTAGCCCATGATACCCATGTATTAATTTAAAACTTTCCTATGTACTTTGCTTTAAACAAATATATACACAAGTTTCATTGTGTAAAAGGATACTTCATAGGATTCCCAAGTCTATAGTTTTCCCAATCCATATAAAAATCTACATAATTGATTGTTCATAAAATATGATAAATTGCAATACATAAATTTCCATGACAGTTTTCAGGAACATATCAATTTGGTTGAAGGATATGGTGCTAATTACAATCCTTTCCCCCATAATTACCTTTCATTTTTCTAAAGACTAAAGTTCAGACATCCCTATTTATCAGTTAGCATTATATTTTTCTTGGTTAAATTGATTTAGTATTCATATTTTATAACCCCTAGTACCAAAAATGAAGTCCCTGTTGATTTCTACTCATCTTTTGTCCCTAAAGGCCTATCATCAGAATAACTTGGACCTGAAGTGTGGAAGCTTGGGCTCAGTCAGTTATATCCATGACACCCATCCCTGAAATTGACTACCCTCACTCAAGAATTTTGCTCCATTTCTTCACTGTGAAAAGTTTAAGGATTTGCAATTTGATCGAAAAAGAGGCAGGGCCATGAAAGGCAGTGATACATAAGCTCTGGTGGGTGATGTCTGGACAGAATTGTGTGAGGGGTACATCTTCCATTGAGAGATCTTCCAGAGTCAGTGATAGGAGTCCACTATCCAGAGGGGAGTAAATCAAGAAACCTCCTGGCAGAGCAGGGGAAACCATAAAGGGTGCTTGCATGTCCACATGATGTCATACAGCAGCAAAGAGAGGAGCCTCTGGGTAGAGAGCTCTGAAGAGCAAAGCAGTTTGAGATTCTTTCTAGCTGCAGGGTTTGTCTTGTCTATAGTTAGCAGACTTTGGGTGTAGTTTCACAGGATATTTAAAGTAGGTTCTAAATGGCCAAAAATATGTTTATGTAGATTATATTTAATGCAATCAGTTGTATAAGAATTTGAAGGTGGTGCCGGCAAGCTTTGGGCTAGTGGTCCTAACCTGCTCTAAAGAAATAACATGGAAACCACAGGGGCCATCTTTGGCCATTTATATGGCATCTGCTCTGTTCTTTCTTCCACCTTCCCAATTCCTTTTCATTTTTTGAACTAATCTCAGGACAAAACACTACATCTTTAGCCTCTTTGCAGAACATAAAATGTTTCTTCCACCTCCTTGCTCCAGTTCAGATTGATTTTTCCCCAATGGCAGTACTATTCCTTCCGTAATTTTGAATAAAGACATTTCATTCTCTTGCAACCCAGAATCATGAATCTGGGAGAATGGAAGAACTGCCTACAGTCCCTCCTTATTCTGACCCTTCTATCCAGAAAGGTCAGGTTTCTCCCAACAGAGCTTTTTATGCTTACACTCCAGGCTTTCTTTTTTAAATTCATCCTACCAAAGATCAGTTTACCTGTTCACAAAACATATCCTTCTTTTATATGTCGTCTGTTGGCCTCGAGGTTACAGACCCATATTCATTGTACTTGTCCCCTGGATATTATCCTGAACAGCTTCAATGGCAATATGTAAGAACTCTCCAATACTCTTCCTCATCCATCAATAATACCTTAAATTCCAGAGGGCTTGGCCTCCACTCTTCTCACCTAGCTCGTTTTTATGTCTCCTCCTGGACTGTCTCGGGAACAAAAACTTCTCACTTTAGAAATCAGAAATTCTTCTCTTCTGCCTTACTGCTTCCCTTCTAGAACCTTTCTTTACAACTGTCCTTCTACATTGTAGAGTACTTAGAAAACCTTGTGATTCCATGTAATTTCTTAATTTCCTGATTTCCTTCCCTTCACAGATTCACAAACACCCTCAACTGGTTTGCAGCTGTATGCTTTTGTCATATATACTTAACTTTGGATCAATCATATAAATTGTCCACCTTTGGACTCTGAGGCTGAGTTGGATTGAAAAAAATAATACAATTCTGTAGACTGGGATTGCTAAATGTTTATACCCTTCAACTACAGCTTGCTTCTCTCCATTGCTCATAAAGGTTTTTTATGTATCTTCTTTTAGTTTCCACTCCCATTTCCCTCAATATCAATTCAAAATATTTATCAGTTTACTCAAAACCCCTAACAAAACTCCTATTTTTTATTCTCCATAGTAAATGTCAACCTTTTCTTCAGAGAGAAAATTGGGGTCCCCAATTTAACTTCAAAAATCTTCTTGCACTCCTATCCTGTTGATCTCTATTTGTGGTCTTCAGCCATTTAGGCATCCAGTCAGAAAACTAAAGGATATTGTCAATATTTTCAACTCCATTACTCACTATAAGCAGGCTATCACCATATATTTCTCATTTTTTTCTTCGAAATGTCTTCTTATCATCTAAATATTTATTTTAGGCTGGCTGGTGTAGCTCAGTGGATTGAGAGTTATCCCCAGGGCCAAGAGGTCCCTGGTTCGATTCCCAAGTCAGGGCATGTGCCCAGGTTGCGGGCTCAATCCCCAGTAGGGGGTGTGTAGGGGCAGTCAATCAATGCTTCATTGATGTTTCTATCTCTCCCTTCCTCTCTATCTAAAAGTCAATAAAACACAAATTTTAAATGTTTATTTTATTCTTTTGTATACCTCCCATGTTACTTCCAAGTAACTTCATGTTACTTTAAAATTTAATTGTCTCTTTCTTATGCTTTGAAAATACCCTCTAATAGTGCTCGATTAAATTTAAGAAATCATTTGTTCCACAGGATAAAGCATCCTACACTGAGATTTAAAATGTTGGTGGGCAGTGCCCAGGTGTTTAGTTGGGGAAATGGTGATTTCCAAGTAATTTATCAAAGAAAGATTGTACAGGGGTGAGGAAAAGTAGGTTCACAACTATTCATAAGGAAAAAATACATGCAGGTTATGATTATTACAATAGCTTTATTAGCTCAAAAACGTGTCACAGTGGCACAGCACACTTAGGTACAATCTCGTAAGTGCTCAAATTGCCAGCCTTCATTATTACACATTCTTTAGTCTACTTGCTAAATAAATCTTGTTTTGTGTACTCACAGCTATAAACCTACTTTTGCCCTGTATCATTCTTGCTTCTGAACTGTAAAATCCCCACAAGATAGTCTTGTCTAGCCCAACATTGTATATGGCCATAGTACCAGGTACAGAACAAGTGTCTAGTAAATTTTGGTAGAGAAGGGAAGAAGAAAGGAAGCAGAAAATGATAGGATTTTACTACTCTAACTTTCCTCTTGTCAAATATTTTGTGGACATCCTTTAAAATACTTTACTTACAAAAGATTTCCAGACTATCTATATCACTATTACCAAAGGGCAATGGTCAAATATACCATTTATGGAAATAAAGAATTAAAAGAATTTTAATAGCAGTGCCATCAATTTCAGAGTGAGAAGAGTGAGAATGAGGCAGATTCATAATTAATTTATTCTATATTTATACCATAGTAGCTACGATCTGCTAACTATATGTATATATACATTAGAATATATAAATATACATATATCATACATATATCCAACCTTATGCATAATGTGAAGAATAAAACACCTCACCCATAAATAGGTAATAAAACAAGCCAACAAAAAATGTATTTCTAAGTGACTAGCAGACACTATGATTTGATTTATATATTAATTGATTTTTAAAAATCATGTATTCAAAGGTTAATAAACTATGTATCCTGACCTCTAGGATCTAAATGCACAGCAATAGAGATTAATGGTTATCTCAGAATAAGGAGCCATGGGAAATTAGGGCAGAGGGAGAAGTTATCTTCCTGGAGAGATTAGGAAACACTTCATTGGGGAGATGATAACTGTGCTGGGAATTAAGGATAAACAGAATTTGAATAAGGGAAGAAGAGAACAATAAATATTTGAAGTTTCATAAGCAATAGTTCACAGGGGGCGATGCTGGAAAAGGCTATTGATGACTGTGGTGCTCACTACTGCTGTTCACTAATATCTGGCTTTCTTCTCCTTGTGCCGCATGGTAGGTTTGCATTTCCTACGTTCTCCCATGGTGAGTTGGAACCAAATGACTAATTCTAATTCTGGCCAGTGGGTTAGAGCTGAAGTGACATTTGCTACTTCTATGCCATAATATTTAATTGCCAGTATGAGGTCCTCTAAAGCTCTTTCTACTCTTCCCATACAATGGAGACCAGCAACATTTAAGATGGTGGCTACTGCCTGGCTGATGTGCTTAGTGGATTGAATGTCGCCCCATGTACCACATGGTCATCTGTTTGATTCCTGGTCAGGACACATGCCCAGGTTGTGGGCTCAACCCCCAGTAAGGAAGGGGCATGCAAGAGGCAGCTGATTGATATCTCTTTGACCCATGTTTCTCTCTCTCATTCTCCCTTCCTCTCTCTCTAAAAAGTTAATAAAAACATATTTTAAAATAAGATGGTGGCTACTACCTTGGGTGGGTCTTTGAGTGACAGCAATGAACAAAGAACATTCTTGCTGGCTTGAAATGCCTATATAATGTATGAAAAATAAATTTTTGTTAGTTTAAAACACTGAAATTTTCAAGTATTTTGTTACCACATTCTAACCTAGACTACACAGACAATTATAGAAACGGGACTCCATTTGATAGGCATATGTAGCATATTAAATGGAAAAGTGATAGATAAGTTTGGGGGCAGCAGGGTAAACAAGCTGATTTGTGGAGAAACATGAATTCCAGTTGAGATAGTTTGGACTTTGTTTTATAAAGTAGAGCTGTTAAAAGCTTTCAAACAAGGAAATGCTCTGAAGAGAATTGTGTTTTAAAAATTTTAATCAAGCAGGATAGAAGATGCCTAGAAAGCAGAAAGAGGCTGAGAAGCCGGGAAATAAGTTATGTTATTGTGAAAAGCCTAGCAGTCATGGGGTTTAAACTAGGGTAGTGGCAGTGGGAACCAATTTGGCAGGATGAACAGAACAGTAATTTGCTGGTCCTGGCAACTGACAAGGCCCAAGAGACTTATACATCATTCTAAGAGTTTGAGCCTGAGTGATTGCCATTGCCACTAAAATAGTGAGTAAGCAGAGAAACAAACACATTTGAGAGAAAAAAGTGCAAATTTGGGTCAAGCATGAAACCCGGCAGGCAATGCCCAGTAGACAACTGGAAATAAACCAAATATATATTTGACACTCATTTGGGAAGTGAAGCCATATAGGAATAAAATTATCAAGGAGAGGGAAAAAGAACCAAGAGTAGACTTTTGTGGAACACCTATATTTAGATAACAAAAAGGGAGCGAAGCAAAGATATCAAGAAAGGTATGTTTTCACAAAGTCAGGATGAGGTAATTTTAAGGAAAATGGATTATTTAGAGCACTAAACATAAGAAAGGATTAATAATTTTTTGAAATCATTCAATTGGTTAGTTTTAAGGGAATGGTTTTAGATGATAACTAAGGAAGAAGACAATTTCAAAAGACTGAGAATTAAGTAGAAAAAAACAAATTGGGCTTGTAGTTTCTTCATATAGCATAAAAATACTTAGAAGTTAAAATGAATAAAATGAAATTATTACATAAGGAAAGATGATATATCTCAAAAAAAAAAACACTGAGTAAAAAAGTACATGAAAAACTATACATACTGTATGATTAAACCTATTAAGCATACAAATAATAAAGGCACATATTATTTTGTAAGTACATATATGTTATTCATAAAACACATACAAACATATACAATTAAGGATAGTAGTTACACCTGGGGAAAGTGAAAGAAGGGATGGGGACGACTGAGCAGTACAATTTCATTAAAAAAAATAACAGAAGCAAATCAAAAAGATGTTAAAAAAAAAAAAAAGTAGCCTGTTTTGAACATGATAAATAGTGAAAGAAAAAAAGGAACAGGTAGTAGCTTGAGAAAAAAAAGAAATACAATGTAAATATATACATTTGTCTTTTCAAGATACTGGGAAACTAGAGAATATTTGTAAGATGATGTAATGTATCTGTTAGAGAATACAGAAGTTGAAAATATAAAGATGAAAACAAGACATCAGAATCCAGAAAGAGATTGAATGAAAGATCATATGTGTAAAGGTTAGGCACTGGGGAGGAGAGCAATGCTTTTCAGCTAACTTCATTTGCCCTTATTATCCTCTAGTTTATGTTCCAGGCAATAGGGGCTTTTCACTGTCCCAGGAAGCCTACTTTACTCATCCCTTTGCCTTCTCATGCCCACCATTTAATATTCTACTCTAAAGTCAACTAGGTCAACTATGCCATCAATACTAATTATCTTGTCATATTTGTACTTTTCTAACACCTTAGTTTTTTTTTTGTTTTGTTTTTTTTCTGGCTCTTGCCACAACTAGTTATCACTGTTTATTCTTTCTAACTCTGTACATGTCTTATCACCTTAAATTTGTCAGAGTTCTTAATGTACAGGTAACAGAAAGTATTTGACCTAACTATAGTGGAAAATGGATCTATTGGAGGCTATCAGATGGCTCACTGAATTAACAGGAAATTTGAGAACCCATCTCAAAAAGAAGCCAAGGACCTACGGAAGGTAGCCAACTGCAACTATGGCCAAGTTTGAAAGATGGACGCAATCTGGTATGAGTGCACAAGTAGCAGCACTGTCCCTTGATTCTCAACCCTAGGGTGCAGACTTTATCAACCACTCCTTGAGTAATTTCTCCCCACTCCTGGATTGTTGCATCATTCTTATCAAATCCTAGTTCTGGGGACCAGAGCCTTGACCACACCCTTGATCTCCAATAGCCTAAGGCAGGGAGGGAAGAGAGCTCTTCAGCTCTGATAGAGACAAAACAGAGCTTTCTGCCAGGATTCATGTAGTGAGGATTTTCCTGAAATAAAAGGGATGTTCAGAATTTAGGCAGCAAGAAAAACGACGAATACCATTTGATTCTTGTTTTCTTTTTCCATTTTGGGATTTTCTAACATATTGTGTTTGATATAGATTTACAGAATAAATGAAATAACTAATAAAGTAGCTATATATTTAATTTACATCAAATTCCCCAAAGATTTTTTTTTTTACTAATAAACATTTTATGATATGGTAGCACAGATATATTCCTGAGTTTGGAGCTATATAAATTTACTCTGTGACCTTAAGGAAATTATGACCTCCCTAGCTTTAGTTTCTTATCTGTAGCAGAGAAGATAAAATTCCCATGTCTACTAGTAAGAGTTTATGTAAAGACCAGAAATAACATGTTACTCAATATGGTGTCTGACACATAGAAAACGCTCAACTAAATAGTGCTATTATTTTTATTTTTCCCATTAATGATAGAGAGAAAAAGATAATAATATTGTCCTTCCTCTGTACTTGACAAGGTACCAGAGAGGAAGTGCATTACCAAAGGGTAAAGGAGATGAGAAGGAGGTAGAATAGGGTAAAGAAGAGATAAATGGTGATGAAAGGAGACTTGACTTTGGGTGGTAAACACACAATACAATATGCAGATGTTGTAGAATTGTACACCTGAAACCTATATAACTTTATTAACTGATGTCACCCAATACATTTAATACATTTTTTAAAAAAGGAAGTGCAATATTTTGATCAAGTGAAAGAAAAAGGAGCCAGACCTCTTGGACACAGATCATAGCTATGACACGTACAACAAATTAACTGAGTAATCTTAGAAACTTAGCTAATCTTGTTATAATTCCATTTATTAATCTATAAAATGGAGATAATAAAACTGATGGTGATAATAATGATATTGATAATGGTGATAATGGTACCTATGATTTTGATAACAGAATCTCCTTCAGGATTGTGACATTTTAATTAATAAACATAAGCTGTTTTTAACAATATTGGTACAGCCTATATAATAAAGAGGCAATATGCAAATTGACCCTCATGCCATCACAAGATGGCCACCCCCATTTTGTCACAAGATGGCTGCCACAAGATGGCCACCCTCACATTGCACAAGATGGCCGGCAGGGGAGGACAGTTGGGGGCTACCAGGCCTGTAGGCGAGGGCAGTTGGGGGCGATCGGGGCAGCAGAGGAGCAGTTAGGTGTCAATCAGGCTGGCAGGGGAGCAGTTAGGGGGTGATTAGGCTGGCAGGCAGGTGAGTGGTTAGGAGCCAGCAGTCCCGGATTGTGAGAAGGATGTCTGACTGCCGGTTTAGGCCCGATCGCAGGGATGCAGTTGGACGTCCCCTGAGGGGTCCCAGATTGCAGGCTGGGCTGAGGGACACCCCCCCACCTCCAGTGCATGAATTTCGTGCACCAGGCCTCTAGTATTAAATAATCCATATCTATTTTAGGCTGTTATGTTATGTATGTTAGCTATTGTCATTACTTGTGTGTTTTGTTTTTTTTTTAATTGGAGAGTTTTGGTGTTTATTTTTATTTTTTCCTTGACAGGCTTACTCGTCATTATAAGCCATACATTGATACTTGGCTGCTCGGAAGATAGTTAAGGATAGACTCTGTAAGCAGCAATAAACTTATACTTGCCCAGATAAGAAATTACTCCTAAGCCTATCTACATTAACACAGTGATTAAACCTCAAAAAATATTTATATTCTCTCATGCATTAAAAATGAGATAAACTATTAAGTATTTACTATATATGCAGACACTGTTCAAGGTCTTTGGGATACAGTAATGAACTTAACTGGCAATGTCTTTGTTCTCATTGAGTTTTCATTTCTTACACACTTGTTGAATGAATAAAATATATGCTAAATTTTGGTGTAAATAAACATTGCAGACTGTGTTTCTAATAAACATATGACTTAAATATAAATCAAATTAAAATCCCCATAGTTTTGAAACTGAGTACACTCTCTTACACTAAAACTCTGCACAGGTGACCGCTTCTCCATCTTGAATCACTTCTTTTTCATTTGATGTTCTTGGTATCACTACTGACATTTAACCTCTTTCTGGCTTAGACTCAGTCTCTAAATGCTGTCCTGTCCAAAGGCTTCAACCTGCTCCTTCTCTCTATTTACAATCACTCTTTATTTTTCCTCATCCAATCTGTGACTTTCAAATTTATATCTGCAATTTTCACCTCTTTTGAAATTCCCATTTTTCATCAACTGCCTTCTTATTATTCCCATTGCATATCTCTTAGCTTCTTAAATGTAGCATAAAGCAGAACTCCTATTCCATCTCCTCAATCTACTCTTACCATTTTTTTTTTTTTTATTGCTCAGTAAATGGCATTATGATTTGTACAACTGCATAAAACAGAAGTCTGGATGTCATTCTTGAAAATTTGCTTTTCTCCTTTTCCTTATCTCATTCTCCCTTCAAAATATAACCTGAACTTAATCTCATTTTACCACCTCCGCAACTACCATTCTATTCCAACTCACCTTTATCTTTCTTCTGAACTACATAGACTCATAGTTTACCTCATAGCTTCCACTGTCCCCCACACAGTAGCCAGGGGGAACTTTTAAAATCTCAATCATACCACATTTTATTATTAATCCATCTAAACTCTTTCCAAGGTTTTCCAACATACTGAGAATTTAATTAAAATTCCCAATCCTTATTTTCATCATGTAGCTATTTTCTATTTTTCCAGTCTCATTTCCTATAATGTCCCCTTCCTTCATACACATTACAATTTATCCAGTGTCCTTCTTACAATTGATTTCATACATCAAGTCTTTACAGACCTCAGTACTTTAATGCTTGCTGTTCTCTTTGTGTAGAACAAATCTTTGATCTTCCAATAACATGCTCTTTCATTTTATTCAACTTAGAAAGAAATTCCCTGACCAACATGTCTTTAATATCTCCCCTTTCATTTGTAATTCCTTTACAATAATCTACTTTTCTTAATTTACAACTAGAAATTACATTAAATATTTTATTTCATTAATTTGGTTTTTATTCCTGTCCTTGTCACTGGTATATAAGTTCCATCCAGGCAAGAAATTAGTGTCTAAAATATTTCTACACTTAGTAATAGATTATGTTAAATTGGTGAGTAAATTCATGACTTGGTTGATAAAAAATGCTTTTTTTTCCGACATTTCAGAGTCAAGATTTTATTCCTCCTTTGGAATTTTATCTTAGTCATATCTTCATTTTTTTCATTTTATATGGCAGATGTGGACATAGTTAAAAAGTATTCTGCTTTAGAAATTTAAAGGTTGTAAATAAACACTGAATATCAAAGGCTTTGTGCTTTCCTGTAGGATTGAAATTGGTTAACTTAGCCAAGAGGAGCATGAATTTGAGAGTCAGTTGCCCAAAATGTTTAAAACTAATGACTGTTATGAAGTAAGATGCTTTAGTGGTAGAAGAAGAAACAGTAGTTTAGCTCTATCATTAACTTTTATTTAATTATTGTTTAACTGTCTATTTCTATTTATATGAATAGATTGCTTTCAAATAATTTTAGTGCCTCAATATGTCCATCCCATTCTCTGTATTTGCATAATTTATGATTGAACAGCTATCATAGTTTTCACTCTCTCATTTAAAACTGAAGTTTTCTTTGAGTCTTTATATTTCTTATTGAATATAAGTGTCTTTAATGTTTATCTTTCCTATTAGACTGCAAGCTCTGTGAGGATAGAGATACTATCCATTCAAGTGATGTATCCTTGTTGCCTGGTTCAGATGTATTCTTTCCCTCAGTAAACCTGACATTCATCAAGCTTCCTAAATCAGTCTTTAGACAATATTGGGAAATTACTGACCATTTTTTCTTCAAATATTTCTTTTGCTTCATATACTCTCATCTTACTCTTGTGACTCCAATTACATACATATTAGTGTATTTGATGGTATCCTATTGTGGGTTTTTTTTTCCTCTATCTGTTTCAGTTTGGATTTTATATTGACCTCTGGTTCTCATTTTCTGTCTTCTGCTATGTTCAACTGACAGTTGTATCCATTAAATGGGTTATTAATTTCAGATAATGTTTTTTATTTCTTGAATGTTCATTAGATTTTTTTAAAAAATGTATCTTTATTGTTGAAAGTATTACAGATGTCCCCTTTGTTTTATTTTGGGGTTTTTCCCATTGACTCCCTCCACCCCACACCCACCCTCCCAGGCCTTCACCACACTATTGTGTATGTCCATGGGCTATGCATATATGCATATAAGTTCCCCAGTTAATAGCTGATCTCATCTCTTCCCACCTACCCCCTACCCCTACTTCCCTCTGAAATTTGTCAGTCTGTTCCATGCTTCTATGTCCCTGCATCTACTTTGTTCATCAGTTTATTTTGTCCATTAGATTCTACATATGAGTGAGATCATATACTTATCTTTCTCTGACTGGCTTATTCAATGGAAGATTGAACACATCCTTGAATAATTAATATTAATAAAATCAAAAAATATTTTATTATATTTTATAAGGTATATTATAGAATATTACTAAAACAACATTTTTGTTGGATAATAGCCAGAAATATTTTATCTACCACAATACTGACAAGTCAACTACTTGTCTAACTCAGCTACCTATTTAAACTCAAATTGTTTGATCTCAGAAAGAAAATGAAGAAAAGGAAGTGTGAATGAGTCACCTTTCATGCCAAGAATGATTTATATTCCTCTCCCCTTAACTAACAAAGACACCAAGTTTGAGGTATTTTCTTCAATTACCATCTCCCAGAAAGATTTCAATCACCTTTTAAAATAAACTTTATTTTTTCATCTTTTCAGCAAAAGGAAATCAGCATTGAAATTTCAGAAAATAGTTTAATTAAGAAAGCAAAATCACCCATAATTCCATATTCAAAGATGATTGCTGTTAGCCTTCTTGTGTATTTTTTGCTACTCTCTAACAAATGCATTAATCATACTAATTTATTAGACAATGCTTGGCCTACATTTTTTCTTTATGTGAAATACATATTTTAAAAAGCATTTTCCAATGCTGTAAATCTCACTTTAATGAATTATATTGCATTATGTAGATATACCGTAATTTATTTACCATTTTTCTAATTTCGTTCCCAATTTTTCACTATTGCATTAGTTGGAACTGGAATTCAGTAAAATTATCCACTTGAGATCCATAAATTTAAGACTTTATGTTTTTCTTTCTACTACCCTTGAAGATAAATTAAATGTTAGCATTGTTTGTGCTTTGAATTTTATGTGTAAACAATCTACTTTTAAAAGTTGATTTTCATTAAAAAAAACTTTCTAATTTCCTCTTCCTTTAAACATAAAAGTTAGCTTCTAGCCAGCCTTGCGCAAACTACGGCCCGCAGGCCGGATCCGGCCTGTTTGAAATGAATAAAACTAAAAAAAAAAAAAAAAGACCATACCCTTTTATGTAATGATGTTTACTTTGAATTTATATTAGTTCACACAAACACTCCATCCATGCTTTTGTTCCGGCCCTCCGGTCCAGTTTAAGAACCCATTGTGGCCCTCGAGTCAAAAAGTTTGCCCACCCCTGTATCTAGACATACTGTTTTGTAATATTTTTTCAGGTGTAACAGTATATACCTATGTAATATTTCCATTTCAGCACTTCAGTATGTAGAATGTTTCTCCTTCTTCCTCCCTCCCCACAAATGCCTATAATTGCATTGTATGAATGTACCATAATGTATTTAGCTTGTGTCTTATTGATGGAAATTGTTTTATGCCGGTCTTTTGTTACAGCAATCAATGCCACAATAAATAAGCTTGTACACTTTCATGTTAATGTGCACATATATGTCTGTAGGACAAATTTCCAGAAATATGATTGCTCAGTAAAGACATAATTACACTTGTAACATGTTTTTACATCTTGAATTTGTATTAACACACACACACACACACACACACACACACACTCACACATACACACACACCTGGGGAAGTATACAAAAAAATAGTGGGCTAAGTAGTTAGGAAATGCATGGGATTAAAATTTTGCATATTTCATACTTTTATAATTTGTATTTTGAACCTTGTATGCTACCTTTTTAGAAAGTAAATTTTAAATGCTCACCTGTCAATATCACCCAATAGCTCTAATTCTTTATTCTATCAGGATAGATATTTAAAGACTGTTACAAAACCCAAACTGGACACATTTGCAGTCCCTGCGCTCTAATTCGCTGAGTTTTGTGACATTCAGATATGTAAAAAGGCATTACCAATTCAGACAGGATATGGAAATGGCTAGACTGAACTATAGGAGGGTCTGGAACACTAATTCCAAGGCTTAGCCCACAAACAGCCCCCAGTTGTTACAACATAGTTTTCAAGAGAAGTCACCACTGAGAACATTTCCCAATGGTGCCAATCCCTGTGAGAGTATTCAACAATATAATGTGAGAACTGGTTCTCCAACCCCCACATATGGAATATAACCATTTTAAAATAGCTCTTTATTTTATAGTTTAGGACACTCTAGACAGAGCATCAAGTGTTTTCCACAGTGAAAACAATGGACTTTCTAGGAAGAATGTCCTCCCTACAGTAATCCCTCTGCATTAATGACAAATGGGGGTGGAGGGTGCGAAATTTAAAAACAAGGATGGTTTCTTGGTATGTTCCTTAAAGCAGAATGCTCTTGTATTATACCTCTTATATGCATAATGACAGGTGATTTTTTTATACCCATGCTTATTGGCCATCCTAGAGTAAATAGGACAATTTTTCCATATAGGATTAAGAATTTTATCATTCTTTACTAAATGCATTTTTTAATACTAATGCCCACCCAAATTGGAAGAAAAACAATGTGAAATAGCGTTCAAGGCTTATCTAAGTTTAGTCCTTAATCATAAAGCTTTGGCTCAGCATGAGCTCTTAGTTTACATTGAAGGAGGAAAGAAGGTTTTAGTTTTTTGCAGCATATATATTTCTAGTACTCCTCTCTGATTTTATGGCCAATTCTGTCTTCATGCTTCCTTAATCTTGAAGCTCTTTCAAGGCACCATACTGTGCCAAATGTACAGTGATTATGTAATGTGGACAAAAATCCAGTGGGAAATGTGTAGAGCAGATCAAAATCATTCCACTTAAGACCTCTTACCGTCATTTGATCTAATGATGTTCACTAGGGCTTGATGTACTAAAAGGCAGTCACTGCGAGAACATACGGTTTGCATCAACATGTGAATTTTCAGTGAAACTGGGATCATTGTGGTCTCTTGAATACTGTTTTACATACAAAATAATAATATCTATAGAAAAACAAATCCCATGACAAAACTTTCTGAATCACTGAATGTTATGCCACTTCCTATGAAAAATCTCTTTTTTAATATATATATGTGTGTGTGTGTGTGTGTGTGTGTATGTGTGTGTGTGTATATATATATATATATATATATATATACACACACACATATATATAATTTATTTATTTATTTATTGTCAAATGGACATCAAAGTGGTATCTTACATGAATGGGAAGAAGATAGAGAAAGCCATTGATTATCCACATTGCAAGTATGGCCTATCTGAATTTTGGAAAAAGAGTAAATTTCCATCTAGTTTGCTACATGTAGTTTTATATTTCAGCTATAAAATATTTCCTCATTCCTCTTTATGGTCTATCCTTTATTTTTTTCAAGGTTCATCAATATTGTATATTTCAGGATTCAAAAAAACATGCAAGACTTCTAGTTTCAACTCAGACATGTAAGGAGCTTGGAAGTATGGGGGTTCAGAACAAGCCACCCCAAGATGTGTCTCAGTGGTATGCAGATTACTTTAAAATAAAGTTAATTTTAGCTTCAGGTTCGAGAGAAATTTCAGTCCTTCCCTTTAACCTTGCCCATAAGAGACTATCAGCGATAACTTCTTTTGACCTATCTACCCAGCAGGGCAAGCTTCTATTTACTGAATGTCTGCTGTTCTTATCCCTCAATGAGCTTTCGAAGCCCCCAAGGTGCATTGTCTCATCCCTACCTCAGGAGGTCTTCTATATTTCATTCCCCTTGCTATCCCTGAACCTCTCATGTAGGATCTCTGACTCTCTCATGTGTGGGAGGGTTCCCGCACATAGTATGTATTAAATTTGATTATTGTTTCTTGCTAATCTCCAGTCTATTTAATTATTAGAACAGCCAGAAGACCCTTGAGGGTAGAGGAAAGTTTGTTCTTCCTCCAGAGAAGTCATTACTCATGTCCTTGTAACAATAAAAAGCTGAATAAACTGAAAAGCTATGGTTCTTGGATCACAGAGGGATGAGGTGGCAGGGCAGACTGCCACCCAGAAATCCAGGGAGACAGGCAAGTTCAGAGTCACAGCAAGACCTGCCTGCCTGGAGCAGAAGCCACTGGAGCCATAAACTGGTAGAAACACTTAAATAGTAATTTTGACAAATTGCTGGAGGCTGAGTGGACTAGTGTGAAAATGAGAAACTCCAAGGGGCCACAGTCTTTGGGGACCCCACTCTTTTTGTGGTTTTACCTCTAGGAACCTCACCAGATTCTCACTGTGGGGATCCAAGAAACATTCCTCAGGGCTCTGGCAATAAGAGGAGAAGAATAATCATTGTGAAACACATCCAGACCTCTCTCCATAACAAAGGCCTACAATCCAGGGAGTTTGTAGCTCATCCCAGAGGAGGAAAGGGAATTCTTTCAACTCTAGCACTCTCCAGTCTTCAGTTCTGCCTAAGAAAACAAAAACAAAAAACAGGAAACAGGAATCAGAGATTTAAGGATATAGATTAGGAATGCTGTAGTCAGAGACAGGGATAGGAGCAGGGGGGAAAAGCCATACCACTGGAAAAACACTTGTAAAGTGTTCACAGCCTAAAACACAGGCTGACTAAAAGATTCAGCTTTAATTATAACATTATAGAATCTTCCCTTCCTCCATGTCTTACTACATCAACAGGGTTACACTAAAAGAACTGTAAGATGCTCAGTCTTTCTGAGGAGT
The DNA here is from genome assembly GCF_964212035.1 of Myotis nattereri. Classification (NCBI taxonomy): domain Eukaryota; kingdom Metazoa; phylum Chordata; class Mammalia; order Chiroptera; family Vespertilionidae; genus Myotis; species Myotis nattereri. Next base: position 49,516,694 of record NC_138079.1, on the reverse strand, counting down.
ACTTAGAGAAGCCCAAAGGCAAAGGGTAAATAAAACAAGTACACTGGAGGAATGTGAAGCTGCAGGCACCTGCGTTACAGCCAACATAAACAAGACCAACGCTTAGCCAGGTTAGGATAAATCTTCACATTGAAGTCCTATTTACCTGTTTCTATTGCCCAATATATCATGGTTTTCAACAAAAAGACAGGAAAAAAACACTGTTTAAAGAGACAAAGCAAGTATCAGTTCCAGATTCAGAATGATGCACACATGTAATTATTAGACAAGGAATTTAAAATAACTATGATTAATATTAGGGCTTTAATGGAAAAAAAGTAGACAATGTATAAGAACCTATGTGTAATAAGGGTGCATAGATTAACAACATGTGGTATATTCATTCAATGGAACATCATTAGATCATAAAAACAAATGAGGTACTGATGCATGCTACAACAGAGATAAACCTTGAAACATGGTGCTTAATGGAAAAATCAATCAGACAAAAAGGTGACATATTGTATGGTCTCATTTACTAGTATATGAACTATCCAAATAGAGGTAGAAGGTAGGTTAGTAAATGCTGGAAGTGGTGGGATGAGAATAAAGGGTGCCTATTGATGGATGCAAGTTTTCCTTTTATGATGATGAGGATGTTCTAAAATTAGATAGTAATGGATGTACAGCCTCTTGAATATACCAAAACCCACTAATTTGAACACTTTCAAGTGGTGAATTTTATGGTATGTGAATTAGCTCTCTCTTATACCAAAGACATGGCAGAAAGTAGGTGATACATTCAGATGGTTTAATTAAAGATAATTTAATAAAGGGACTATTAAACAACAGGATTAAAGGAGGTGGGGAAGGGAGAAAGAGAAGTGTTTTGAAGTTAGCAATGGTGGGGAAATATTATCATCCTGGGACTGAAGAAGCAAGGAAAAGGGTGCATTCCAAGAACTTGGAAAGAGCTGTTGGAGAGGGCCACACAATAAGAGCTGGGCCTTTAGTACAGGTTCCCTGACCCTGCTAAAACAGTCCCCAGGAGAGGAGGGAGCCTGGGCAACAAACACCCCAACCACTTTCTCATCCCCTCCCCACTGCTGATCTCCTACCAGTGCCTCCCCAACTGACCACTCCCAATAGAAGCCAAGAGGTAGGGAAGCCCATCTAATGCAGTCAACAGAAGTTGGCACCCTGGGGCACAGAGCTAGAGGGAGAAGGGCATCCATTACATCCAAAGGGGGCTGAGAGAAGATACAGCTGAATCCTTCTAATTCCCATCTGAAGAACGAGTGCTGAGTAAGGGGGAGCAAGAGTTGCATAGCAAGAACCACAGGAGCAATATCCGAACTCCAGGGTGATGATGATGGTGACTTGAACTGGAATGACAGTAATGAAAATCAAAGAGAAAGAGAAACCTTAGATGTTTTCCTAATCTTTGAAACAATATCTAGGAACAAAAGGTGCAGTAAGTTGTAAATCACAGACCAGAAATGTCAAATAAGCTAATTTTCCAATGTTTAGACCCATATCTAAGATCAACCAGTTCATTTGAAGCCCTAGTTCAATGCCCTCCAAAGTGAAAACACCTTGTGGAAAGATGGGGCCCCAGAGACATGCGATATGAATTGGCCACCCAACTCAGGCTTCCTTTTTCACTGGGACTGTAGTCTTGAGCGGCTGAGCCTACAGAAGAGCAAAGTGATTTATCTGAAGGGTTTTTTCCTCATAGATTTTGGAACAGAAAGTAGCCTTCCAATAACTTAGTCTAGCCTTAATTTTAAATGAGGAAACCGAGGCCTATAAAATTGGCTTGCCTGGCCTATCCAAGGTTGTTTAATGGGCAAATGGCACAGCTGGCCCTGGCGTCCAGATGGACCCGCTGCTAGGCTGAAGTGCTTTCAGTCCTGTTTTCTAACTGTGAGGCTTCCAACTGACGTGCTCTGTCTTTCAACAACCTCCTTGTTATAAAGGTGATCCCAACCTTGACAGTGTTCTTTTGGTCTTGAATCCTGCTGCACTGGAAGAGGAAAGGCGGGCACACAGTTTAACGTTAGATTAATAGTGGAAGGATTTCCAAAATAATGTTAGTGGCATGACTTACTGGTTAAGAATGATGTTTTTAGGTGTCATTTTCAGGAACAAAATATTTGTTTTGCACCCAATTATGCTTCAGCATGTCAGATTGTATTACTCATGTAGTTTTACCTTCTAATATCACAGCTATAGCTGAATATGGTAAATGCAGACTTCTGGAGGGAAAAGGCAGCTTGTGATTTAACTTTGCTTTCACATACGGCGCACACATTGTGGTATCAGTGCAACAGGAAAAGAGTGAAGAAAATTATGAAACCCCCTGAGAAATATGAGGCTGGGTTCCTTTGTGGTCAAAACTGAAAGTGCCACCTGAAAAAATGTGTCTTACAAGTTGGCTATATTTGTGATCTGGATCATGACTTTGCTTATCTCACCTGGTGGTCAGGAGGACCGTGAGAGTCCAAGATCATGTCCAAAACTACAAGGTGAGAGTTACCTTTTGTCCCCTCTCTATTTTTAATAGCATTTAGATTTCATTTGATTGTCAAATTTATAGGTTGTTCATTTCATTTTGAGGTACCTAATATATATAAAGTGATCAAAGTGGACAGAACCACTTTTAGGATGTTCAGGATCTCAATAAAAATATTTGCAGGCCTCTATCTATATAAACAACTTGAATCACCCTAAATCAGCAGTCCCAAATCACCAAACCCTGAAAAAGAAATTCAAATCTGGCCAGTGGGGGTGATCCATTTGCCAGGCCTCCCTCCAGGGGCCCCAGGAAGTCCTCCTACATACAAGTTCCCAAGCTACTCCAGCAATGGGGTGACTAAGGCAGAAAGGGCTGAATAGGTTTGGAGAGTCCCTAAAGAAGTAAAACAGGGACAAGGCCCATTCACATTCCAGTTCAGGCTTGGGTCTGGGCCCGGGCCGGATAGCAGAGGGGGACTAAGTAAATACCAAGGAAGACAATCCAAAGGTAGATCTTCTGAGCTTACAGTTGGGCCAGGGCCTTGCTTTCCAGAGCCTAAAAGAAGTTCTGAGGATGCATATAAGCTCTGGTGTTAAGGACCTCATCATATCATGGACCTTCCCATCTAATGGGAAAGGCAGACATTGCCAAAGTCTACCCAAGTGAAATTATTATTATTAAAGATGATGATGGTATGCTCTGGGGTTCCCTAGCTCAGGCTGGAAGGAAATAAACATTTTCCTGAGGAAAATATCCTTAGATGAGATGCAAGTTTGGGCATGAGCTCGGTAATAAGTGGAGACATAATGTGTTTTGTTTTGCTTTTCACAGAGCATGTGTGAGGGCCCTGACTAGGGACATCAGAATGGTTACCAGGAACTAAAAATCTAGAATCGATGGAAATTAGAGTCAGGTATGCTGACCACTACTGAGCGAGAGTAAATTAAGGCCAATTCTTCCTTTTTTTAAAAAATCATTTTCTAGGACCTTGATACTCAAAGTGGGAAAAATGGTGCAGTGTTATTAGCATTGACTAGAAACTTGCTAGAAATGCAGAATCTCAGATCCCATCCTTGACTTACTGCATCAGAATTTGCATTTAACAAGTTCTACCAGTGATCCATATACATATTAAAGTTTGAGAAACAGTGGTCTAGGTTACCGAATTCCTTAAGGCAATGTAGCATAATTAGGAAGTTAGTACCCAGACCATCTTTGCTATACTTGACCCTCATAAGGAAGGAGTTCACCATGGTTGTGGAATAATGTAAAATCTATTTGGAAGATCTGATTCCCATGGGAATATATGAATCCATATTTATATAAGCCAGGTTAGAATGAAAAGTTGCAATTTCCCAGAAATAAAAGCTCTTCTTCAGCTTGGACTATGGTAGTGACAGTGGAGTTGGGAATTGATCTTCCTTGCCCTCTCAAACACTGCCTAGAAACTTGAAATTCAGCACTGCATTCATGTGTACCTCACATTCAGAATTATACATGCATTTAAAACACAGTGTTACTTTCTTGAGGTTAATATGTCATTTCAACAACTCCTCCAGGAACATATATATATATATATATATATATATATATATATATATATATATATATATACTAGAGGCCTGGTGCATGAAATTTGTGCATGGAGGGGGCGTTGTCCCTCAGCCCAGCCTGCACCCCTGCACCTTCTCCAATCTGGGACCCCTCAGGGGATGTCCAACTGCCGGTTTAGGCCCAATCCCGCAGGGTCCGGCCTCCTCTGCACCTTATAGAGCCACGGGACCCCTAGGCCTCACCGTGCAGAGCGGCCTCCGGGCCTTGCCTCTACTGTGCACGTGGCCATCTTGTGACGGCCATCTTGTGACAATGTGAGGGTGTGACACCACCTAGGCTATTGTTAGTGTGTGTGTGTGTGTGTGTGTGTGTGTGTGTGTATATATATATATATATATATATATATATATATATATATATTAAATGTCTTAGTTAACTAAGCAAATCATATAGCTATCTATAATAATAAAAGTGTAATATACTAATTAGACCAGCATCCTTCCGGACGACCTTCCGGATGAAGCCAGAGCTGCAAGGGAAGCCTGGGTCCTGGGTGCCTGCCAACAGCTGGAGGAAGGAAACCCAGTTCCTGGGTGCCAGAGGGAAGCCAGTGCCAGGAGCCAGGGGAAGGAAGGCCTACTTTTGCTTGAATTTTGCGCATCTGGCTTCTAGTGTTTTTATAAAACAGAATAAAAAGTATCTATGTGCATGAAAATGCCATAAAAGTATAATTTCCACTAATTCCAGGAGACAAATCTATATGAAATGCAGCACCAAAAAATAAGAGAAGTTGCAATTCTTAAAAATGAAAATATGTAAAAATACAAACAATAGATGTTATTTTAAAAATTCAGACTTTTTTGCTTTTCTTAATATACTAGAGGCCCGGTGAATGAAATTCATTCACAGGGAGTGTGTGTGTGTGTGTGTGTGTGTGTGTGTGTGTGTGTGTGTGTGTGACTCAGCCCAGCCTGCACCCTCTCCAATCTGGGACCCCTCGAGGGATGTCTGACTGCCTGTTTAGGCCCGACAGGCAGTCAGACATCCCTCTCACAATCCAGGACTGCTGGCTCCCAACTACTCACCTGCCTGCCTGCCTGATTGCTCCTAACCACTTCTGCCTGCCAGCCTGATCGATGCCTAACTGCTCCCCTACAGGCCAGGTCACCCCCAACTGCCCTCCCACCCCCCGTGCCAGCCCAATTGCCCCTAACTCTCCTCCCTTGCCAGCTTAGTCACCCCTAACTGCCCTCCCCTGCCGATGTGGTCACCCCCAACTGCCCTCCCACCCCCCGTGCCAGCCCAATTGCCCCTAACTTTCCTCCCTTGCCAGCTTAGTCACCCCTAACTGCCCTCCCCTGCCGATGTGGTCACCCCCAACTGCCCTCCCCTGCAGGCCTGGTCCCCCGCAACTGCCCTCCCCTGCAGGCCTGGGTCCTTCCCAACTGCCCTCCTCCGCCAGCCCAGTCCCCTCCAGCTGCCCTCTCCTGCAGGCCTGGTCCCTCCCAACTGCCCTCCCCCACAGACCATCTGGTGTCCACATGGGGGTGGCCATCTTTGACCACATGGGGCAGCCATCTTGTGTGTTGCATATTACATCTTTAATATATAAAAGATAAAAATCCAGCTCCAAAAAAATAATTTTAACAAAACCTGTATACCTATTTGTTTTACTTTTTTTATTTGTTCATCATAAATGTATTTATTTTTAAAAACATCACATTAAAATGCTATTTATCTCTTTTTTCTTTATTGATTAAGGTATTACATATGTGTCCTTATCCCCCCCATTGCCCCTCCCACTCCCCCACTCATGCCCTCACCACCCCTAGTGTCTGCATCCATTGGTTAGACTTATATGCATGCATACAAGTCCTTTGGTTGATTTCACCTCCTTACCCGCTCCCTCCCCTGCCTTCCCTCTGAGGTTTGATGGTCTGTTCGATGCTTCTCTGTCTCTGGATCTGTTTTTGTTCATCAGTCTATGTTGTTCATTATATTCCACAAATGAATGAGATCATGTGATATTTATTTTTCTCTGACTGGCTTATTTCACTTAGCATAATGCTCTCCATCTTTTTAATGTTTAAAGTCTATGTTTTTAATGTTTATTTTTCAAATAATAAATACATATATATGTATAAATAATCAAGAAAAACCTCTAAGACTCATGTAAGATTTCTCTTGATGATGAAATAAGTAACTTAATTTTTTAAGAAGATTTTTTTAGGCAACTGTGTTTTCTTAACTCCCACATTTAGTATGTAAGACACACACACACACACACACACACATATGCATACATAAACACACAAAGAGAAAATGAGCATAGTTGATAGAAAATAATGACACAGTGAAGAGTTATAAGAGCCCAGCTATTTCAATGAGCTAGAACAAGGAATTTAGGATAATTTAGGGTTATGTTTAAGTGAGAGGCAATAATCTTAAATATCTATGCATATTATTAAGCATACATGTTCTTATAAAATATTTTTATTTTGAGAAAGTCTAATGATTTTTCTAAGATAAACTGATTCTTTCTTCAAAGAGTCTATGAGATAATACATGGAATACAATTACAGCAAACAGTACTTGACATAGACACTCAATAAACATTAGCTACGTTATTATTGTCTTATTTTGTCAATATAATTTAACTAAAATGACCAATTATCAATACAAGAAATGTTAAGTTCTGTATCCTATTCAGCCTTTAAATAACTTCATGTCATCCCATCCCATTCAATAATTTTCTGATTTCTTGGCTCAATTAAAATTCAGGCAATAAGTATACATATATATTGATCCCTAAGAGTATTCTTGTCATAATGATTCTTGCTGGGTAAGCTTTCAGGTTTTCTATTTTATCCTTTAATCTTTTCTAACCAGTGGCCAATTGTTAATTTGTGAAAAATAATTGTTACTATAGCTTTAATAGATGATGATAATGGCAGCCTATGTCTTTCTCTCATGGTATATAAGCTTTTAAATAGGGACTGAGGTAGTTATCTTGTTAAAATTTCAGACAGATCTATTCCTCTGAAAAAAATAGCATTTAATTGTGCTTCCCATCTTGCTATGGCTGGTGCTGGAGCTACCCATGTTTTACAGAACTTATGTTACAAAACGCAGATCACATTTGAGTGCTTCTTCTTAAATGCTTAATGGGAAACAGAAAACCACTGTAATGCTACACTAACTTATAAGGGCTGTGTCTCTACTCACAGAAATCAGCCTGGCTTCCAGCTGGCACGGAGCCCACAGTTCAAACTACATCCCAGATAGAAAAACCCCTGAGAGGCAAAAAAATATGACAGAGGAGTTCAAATAGTTTTCCTTTAATCTACTGAGCTACATGAAGTATGACATGCTTAAGAATTCTTCGAGGAAAAGTTTCTATGTAAAGGTTATCATTAAATAAAGTAATGACAATCATAAAGAACTGAGTGACCCTTAAGCATAATATTGAAAGACAATGGAATAATAATGATACCAATTGAGGAGAAAATTGATGTAAGAAAATGGTCTGATGGACAAGAAATGAGTGAAGAGTTATAATAAAGTTTCATTGCTGTGGATCTGAGAAACTTCTAACACAACCCGGTCATGGAGAGCTAAGTAGTATTTGTATTACTCCTCTTCAGCCTTCCTTCTACAACCTTCAAATAGGCAAATTGCCTAAGATTATGTAAAACACACAGAGCAAAAAAAAAAAAAAAGTATTAGTTCAATTGCCCACTCTAATGAATTGGGAATTGCTACTCCAAGCATGTTGTTGAGAAGGGCAAGGTCATCTCAGTGAGAAAAGGAGGACGATGATCCATTAGTGTTTGTTACCATGGACTAAGGGAGAATGAGACTAAAGAAGAATTCATTATAATGTCTAATGCTGTCTTAGATAAAACCATATAGAGTCAGTATGAATATTAATCAATCCGAGGTTTTACAAAATATAAATATTATTTCAAAATTAACAGTTTTTTTTAAGATAGACAATTTAATTTTTTGACAGATCTATACATTTCCTCTTTAACCCTGCAATCTGTTTTCTTTTTTCTTCCATTTCAAAGTATACATCCAGTCACTACATCATCAAATTCATTGTTTTTTTCTTAAGATTTGGCCTTTGGCCTTGCTGAGATTTTCAGTAACTTTGAAATCCATTACATGAAACTCTCTCTTCCTTTATCCTTCTGTGGTTTGATCCCTTCGGTTATCTTTTGTCTTGGCTTCTAAATAATTAGCTTCTCTCTAGTAACTCAGGCTACATACAGTTTCTCTCTGTTCCTAGCTGTCCTGTCCCTTATATCTCACTGATCTTATTAGAACATTTATTTCATCACGCTGGTTTTTTACTCAAAAGCCTTGCTACTTTTATGAGATAAAGGTCAAACACCTTAGCCTGGACCATTAGAGTCTTGTACTAGCAAGCGCCTATAACAAACCTTTCACTGGTTTATCCCCGTAGAAGTTTATTTTTCACTCATGTAAATGTTAGTTGAAAGCAGGGAAGGGCCCCTATTCCATGTCGTCTCTTAGGAACACAGACAGGTGGAGGTACTGCGATTTTCTACTCGGACACGAAGCCAAATCAGCAAAAGGGAAAAAGGAAAAGTGGAGGATTACACAGGTTTTTATGAGTCAGGTCTCCCATCCATATTCCATTGGCCAGAATCAGTCATATAGCCAAAATAGTTGTAAAAGAGTTTGGAAAATGTACCCGGGAGCAAAACAAAATGGATTTATTGAATACCAATGCAGTCATTGTCACAACTCTGCACAATCTATTACAAACTAACTTCCAAAACATTTTCAAGTCTCCATAAAACACAGCTGATTGTACCAATTCATTTTTTTTTTCTGGCTATGCTCTGCCTATTTACACTGTTTTTCAGGAAATAAGGCTACCCTTCACTCTAACTGGTCTCCCCCTTCTCCATACACCTAACCTCTATACACCTTTCAGAGTTTGGTTTAAGTTTCACATGATCTATGGAGCTTCCCTAACTTTTCGGTGACCTCTGCTTCCTCCAAGTAGCCAGCACTATTTTATTATTTATTGGCAGATGCTTCTCCAAATATTCGGAAGTATGGTAACAAGACCATGTGTGCATGCCAAGTTCATGGCATGAGCTTTGGGATTACCTGGACCAAGAGGTATTTGCACATTTTATAGGACCCAAAAAGAAGCCTGGCTTGTTTCAAAGTAAGAGCCAACTGAACACATTTCTGTGCATTTGTGAAAGCCCGCACCCACACTGAATATGCAACTCCACAACTTTTGGAGTATCTGCCTCGTTCATGAGTCAACAGTTCCCTATCCTTTGGAAACCTTTTTCTTTTGGCAGTATGTACCCCAACTCTCACTTTAGTACAGAGTGACTCCCTTCTTCCTTTTCTGCAGCTATTAGATGGTAAGCTCTTTTAAATAGGCTAGATAATGCACAAAGGGCAAGTGCCTTCAAAGTGGCAAAACAGAGAAAGCCAGCCGTTTGTGTTACTGTTACTGTGCCTCTGGAAAGGGTCCGAGGGTCCTTAATAGGCATCTTCATAGGTTGCTTCAACCAAAATACAGTGGTTACCAGGCCAGGTAGACCCAGAACTCTTGTGACTGTTCTCCTCACTTGCTAGAGACAGAGAAATTATAACTATTGTTAACTTCCAGGTGAGTTTCCTATCAGAAGAATTCCAAATGTTACATGTAAGTGGAGTTTTTATCTTTGGAAAAGTAGCACTTCTCCACCTAGCTCAATGCTTCTCAGGTTAGGATGGCAAGCAATAATTATTTGAGAATGAAAACTTATTTTTTCTCTATTTTTCAATTTACTATGATAATTAATATGTGAAAGAGAAAAAAGGACATCTCCATGTTCATATGTTAGTTAGAAATAGCAGTATTGACAAGATCAAGTAACTGTTTTGATCATTAAATAATTACAGATGCTATAGAATTTTGCAATGGAATAAAATACAAGCAAATGCCAAAATTCTGTGTTAGTAAGTCACTGCCTTAAACATATGGAAATTTAATTTAAGACAAATGCCTGAGAAGCATCTAATCATAGAAACAATAGTAGTATCTAATGCATAAACAGTAGTAGGCAGGAAAAAATAAAACATACATAATTGCTTAACTGTGTATTACATGAATAAACATAAATATTTTTGACTTTTAAAGAATTTTTGTATTAGCTAAGAAGTTTGCAGGAGTGCCAATAGCTAGTTCAAAGAAGGAAATAGTTATTTATAATTCTGTGGAAAAATTAATGTCAGAAGTACTTATACATTCTCTGGGGATGTAATAAAACATGCCCCACTCAGTTTGCCTCTTCCTCTCCAGTTGGAAGGACAAAACAATGCAGTAAACATGTTGAAAATTTATTTTTTTTTAAAAAGTGAAACTCATATCTAATATCCTGGCACTATGTTAGTTACATGTACAAGGCAAGAAAAAACCTCAGAAGCCTTCAATAATACAAATGTGCTAATTATTTCAACAAACATTTGTTGACCACCAATTCTGGGCCACATGTAGGATGCTGTGGATTCTAAGGTAAATGAAATGATCTCAGAAAGATTTGGAAACTCAAACCTACTTCATTATGGATAATTAGGACCTCTGCCAAAGAGGATGAAAAAAAAATAATAATGAGTAATACAAGGTCCCAGGTATCCCAATATAAAACCTACTCTTAGCCTCCAAATATCTTGCAGGACACAACCTCTTGGTCTTTTGGCAGAACTGTGCAGATAAAAAGGAAGGAAATCTGACTCACGTCTGAAGAGTGCTTTATCACAATGGTACTATCTATTTGTCTCTCCTCACTATGTTAAGTGCAACTTTACCAAAAAGCTCATCAGATATGAAGATTACTCTCTCAAAACCTACCTAAAGCTCAAATCTATACTGAGATAATGTGGACTAGCTCTTGTCAGAAAATACTTGTCATGGGGAAAATAGACAACTATGGGAACAAAACAAGATATATAATGGTGTGCTAAGTGGAAAGATAAACAAAAGTTAAGGGGGAAAATGTGGGTTAATATTTTTAAAAATTACAGTACCAAACAAATAATAGATGGTCAATATATTATAATAAATATATTATAAAGACAATGCCTTCCTGTATAATAGGACTCAGCAAACTATGACCCAAAAGCCTAGTCTGGCACTCATGCCTGCCTCCCAGAAGTTTTATACATAAAGTTTTATTTGAACATAGTCACACTCATTTGTTTACATAATCTATGGTGGTATTTTAGCTAAAGTGGTAGAGTTGAGTTGTTGCTACAGAGACCAAATGACCAATAAAACCTAAAATATTTAGTGCATTTTTTTTATTGAAAAAATTTGTTAATTCCTGATACAGAATTGGAAACTTTCTCATCCTCATTGCCAAACCTACCAGAGTGTTCCACCCCACTCCAACCTATTTTTCTTCATTATTCCAAGCTTGGGATTGCCTTTAAGTATTCTCTCTGATTTCTTCTTATAGGCCCTGACTAGCTGAAATTTATTCTATATTGGGCCTTGTAAGGAGTCTGGAAAAAGCATTTTTTAAATGCTTTTTGAATGAATTTATGGAATTGCTGCCTTTTCCTGAAGGGAAAGTTTGTACTGAAGCAATTTCTTGGAAGAATTTTGTGGAAGCAATAGATGCAATGGTGTATACCACATGAGCAGTAAAATAAGGAAGGTGAGATTACCCAGAATCCCCAGGACTTTGAGGAAGCTGAGGGAAAGAGAAGAAAGTATTATTAGTATACATATAAACTGAAGATTTAGAACAAATGTAAGACACCTATGAATCCTTACAATGGATCTGATTCTATGCTTGAGATCTAATGAAAAGCTTCAGTAAATTTATAAGTAAGTCTTGATATTCACCCCCCCCCCATAGTTTATAGTTTCATAGATATCAAACTAATGGAAGGAAGTTTTAAATGTCTGTTAAAGGGCACATATTTACAGGAGGATTAGGGAAAAGATTAAGTAAACAAGAAACGGGGTATATGCTTTACAAACATTAACTGAACATAAACTACATTCATGAAAGTAATAGTTGTTAAAAATTAAAAACTCAATTGCTACTTTTAGGATGCTTAGAATGTACAGAAGCTAAAGCAAATAATTATCCCCATCCCTACCCTCAACTGAGTTTTATAACAACAGAGATCCAAGTCTGTTTTTCCTAAGGATACATACAACCTTCCCTCTTACATATTAAACCTGAAGCAACCTTTCCATTAGGCACATTATATAATAACTGACTAATGGCCCAGTGCACAAAATTTGTGCACATTAAAAGGGGATTAATTAGAGGAAATATTTTAATATTGCTATTTGCCCTTTCTCTATAATAGAGGTATCAGAGATGAAAGAAAATTCGTAAAATGTATAAGAAAACCTTCCTCCTGTCAGAGTCTGGGGTGCACTGCAGGACCCAGAGTCAAGTCTCGCCCACCTGCGGTGCCTCAAAATCACGCGAGACCCAGACCAAGCCAGCCCCACCCCATTGGGCAAGATCCAGACCTGGCTGGCCCCACCCTTGTCAAGCCCTGCCAGGCAGGGGGGCACAGCCTCAGGTCCCCTGCCCCAGCCAAGCACCATGCAGCCTCAGGTCCCTGCTGATTGCTCGTTAAGGCTTGTTATGGGAATTCAGCCTCCGCTGTGGGTGTAGCCATCTTTGTGATGGTGTGGTGGTCAATTTGCATATTACCTCTTTATTAGATAGGATAGTTATTGCCAGGGACCATGCTAGGACTTTCTTTACATTAAATCATTTAATCTTTGGCAGAAGTCTGTTTGGGTGTTATGATTTTTGCACTTCATCACAGTATTGCTTGTTAGACATGATACCATGTTATATACCACCAAGGGAAAAAAAGTTACCAATTAAATCATGATATTCTATCAATTGCAAGACTCAACCTGATTTCAGAAGAGCTATTTGTAGAAATTTGTACTGCTTAGATACAATTTCTCAGGTGAGAAAACCAGAGCACAAATAGGTAAATTGTCTTGCCTAAGGTCACTTAGGTAGAAAGTGGCAAACTAGTCCATGACCTTAAACACCGAGCTCCACTGCATATGACAAAAAATTGGATGTAGCATATTGGAACCCTCAAGAAACATAAAGGTGCTGGTTACAGGCAAAAATAGCAGGAAGCAAAGTCACAGGGAATATAGTAGCTGCCACAAAGAAGTCTTTTTCTTCCTGTGCCCTATGAATTCTTTCTATACAATCTCCTGTTATTTCAATGGTATTTGGGTTATTCATACCTCCCCTTTATTGCATTATAATCATGACTTGAGAGAGATCAGTTGAGAGCAAGAGGGAAAACCAATCCATAAATATGTGTTAATTTAGAACACATTGGAAAAATATTAGTAAGTACCATATATACAGAATTTCCATATGGCAAAAGCCTGCATGGATATATGTGACACTAAAATTTATAATATTTTAAGTGTCAAGGTATGCCTTTACTTATTTCTATTATATGAAGTAGCCTATCTAATAAAGAAGGAATATGAAAATTGACTGTCACACTGCCAAAAAGATGGCAGCGCCCATAGCCATAAGATGGTGGCGCCCAGTCTCCTCAGCCCCACTGGAGATTACTATGGCAAGTGGACAGAGAAGGTTTTCAGCAAGTGTGAGAAGCAAGCCTTGGCAGGATCAAGGGAGAGCCAGCAGGCTCAGGGACCTGGCACAGGGCGGACGGCAGCGGCGCTTCCTCCCCAGCCCACACTGGAGCGGGTCCCTGCAGTTTCAGAACCGAACTCCGAGGGCCTCCCCAGTCCACAGGGATTGGGCCTAAACTGGCTGTTGGACATCCCCTGAGGGGTCCCAGATTGGAGAGGGTGCAGGCCAGGCTGAAGGACACCCCCACTGCACAAATTTCATGTACCGGGCCACTAGAAGAATTATAAATTGCATGTTTTAGTGCAGATAAGATTCTGTTTGCAAAAGCACTTTGGAAATGAATGTAAGTACTATAGGGAGCACCTGTATGCCCCAATGACTTAGGTTGTTATCTACAGGGAAGTATAAGAGCCACAAAACTGTGAACTACCAAAGGGCTAAAACTGTAGGTTGTCTTGCGCTTAGCACAGTACCTCCCACAAGTCAAAGAGGGTGCTTTTTTGTGTGTGTGTTTTTTAAAACAAATTCATGACTTTTTATACATTCATTACAAAAGCAAACTTTTTGTTCATTCAATAAGACCTGTGTTTTGGTAAAAGATAATATATGTATATATCTCTCACATATATGGTTTTGATTGAGTATGACTTCTCAATATGAAGCACAAGATTTCCAGTGTGTGAGACTGAAGTAAATATTCAACTCTTTATGACTCCAATGGGCTGGAAAAGGAGAGAACTTTTTTAAAAAATATATATATTTTATTGATTTTTTACAAGAGGAAGGGAGAGGGATAGAGAGTTAAAAACAATGATGAGAGAGAAACATTGATCAGCTGCCTTCTGCACACCCCCTACTGAGGATTTGCCCACAACCAAGGTATAGGCCCTTGACCAGAATCGAATCTGGGACTCTTCAGTTTGCAGGCTGACACTCTATCCACTGAGCCAAACCAGTCAGGGCAAGGAGAGAACATTTATGTATTCCAGATAGCCTTAGTGATCAGAGGATAGGCTATATGCTTTGTAAACTTGTTTTTGAGAGAGTAGAACAAGATATAGAACTTTGTAATTCATTATTTGCTACTGACCCTCCCTTGGTCATTAATAACAATGCCTCTTGAAGTGAGGCTTTAAGGTTTTTGTTTTGTTCTGTTTTGTTTTGAGATCTACTTTGGATGAGACCAAGGCCACTCTAGATCATATATTTTGGCTTACCCAGACCCAAAAAATTTGAACCCAAAATAAAACCTCGTTGCCTTGCATCATGTTCAAACTGAATTTTCCTTTATAAAGCCAGAGTCTATTTCATTCTAATTGCAGTTATTTTGTCCTATCTCATCCCCTATAATCAAAGTATCATTTTAAAATGTTAAGAAACTATAGATGTCAAGGGTAATTGGAAATGATACAAAATGTAACAATTTGATCTTTCATGAGTTAGTCTTCATATCAAAATATAAACTAAAAAGGGATTTTATATCTGGCATACTCAGGATGTAATGCTAGCAAAGAACTGGAATGAGAGAAGAAAAGTGGCAAAGTGCAGAAGGGGAAAAATTAAAAGTCTGTGTAGAACAATGATTGTTTACTTTAAATGCAAGGGATAGTCTTTTGAAGTGAATATTGTGCTAAGTGTTAAGCCAAAACCAAAATTATATGAATGGAAAGAAAGTAAAGGCTTTGAGTCCCCAATGGATTTTTTAAATTCCTGTGGAAAGTTTGATGGGCTGTCTTTCTTCTTATAAATAAACTATTGTGGTTTAAAGACATGTCTTGCGTCTTGGTTTATTTAATTCTGAATAGCAGAAAGAAAGAGTCACTTGGTGGGTAATACACAATATATTGGCATTCAAAGTAAATACAACAGATCATGTTTAAATTAAAAAGGGTCTGCCTCAGAAGCAAAGCCAAAAGGCAATATAAAAAAAGGCATTGTGGTTGTGAAGAAAATCCCAGCTCTATAAAAATAATTTAAACTAAATTATGGCAAAAGAAATTCCTCATTGAACAGATGAACTCAGCCTAGTTAGTTTGATTTCAATATTATTAAACACTTTCTGTTATTCAGAAAGTATAATCTAGTCTGATTTTAAAAGTCATTAGGAAAGAGGCAGTTGTTGGTTTTATATTACCATCTAATTCTAAACTCTAAAACTTTCCTCATAATTTTATTGACTTATATTCAGGCAAATTGTGATAAAATTGGCTAAGAAATAGACATAACATACAATTTTTTTTTAATTTTTAGAAAAACACATTTTTATTTTTATGGCTATAAAGCCTTTAGCTATATGTTAATTCTAAATGAATCTTTATACCAATGGTCCTTGGCAAAATAGATGTATGAGAAAAAGTTTCCAGTGATCTTAGTTTGACCTCACCTGAGCATTCATATATCGGTAAGATATATGTGAATTGGAGATGTTTAAAACTACAGAAAATACATCTGTGAAAACAAGAGGGGATTTTAAATCCTAGAAAAATAAAGACAAATTTAACTGATCGTGGCGAAATTATATTTCCAAATGTATACCAATTTTGAAAGCCTAATAGAATCAGTGCTTTACACAATGTAAAATCCAGACATCTCTATTGAATTATAACTAGGTGCTCCTCCTCTACACCTACCCCTTATGGGGTCACAGCCCTCTATTCACTATAGATAATCTTCTGGGGGGTGGGGGGTTGGAGAAGACAGGATAAATAGGAGAGAAAAACTACACCCACACAGAAACAAAACTAGGCCACCATTCAATAGTTTTAAGTTTCACTCGATAAAAAGGTACAATATGTATATGTGTAACTAATTTACAGCTACTATCCTGAACAAGCATTCTCAGCTTTTTTCCCCCCTCTCCCCTCCATTTTACAAGGTATATAAATTAGAAGCAATCTGTCCCCATGGAAGAAACCATTCTGTTTTATCTTTTGAAGAGTCTGAAGTCACAGTCTTTAAATATTTTCTAGTGTTGGAAATTAACATATTAATGTCTGTAATATGTCAAGCTAACTTTTCCTGACACATTCACTCCAACAGAAAGTTTCCAAAAGTGTGCTCAGGAAGACTACCTGCATTAGAATCAAAGGGGCACATCCTGAAAATACAGATTCTGGGGCTGCAGAGTCAGATTAAGATATTATATGAAATAACAAATCACTCCTTAAATTTTTATGACTTAGAAACCCAACAGTCAGAACCTCAGCAAACAGGGTCTGGAAAGCTACATTTTTTACAAGTACCCCACCTGTTTCTGATGGGTATTCCATTTTGAGAATCACTTATAAGAGTCATTCAAGGGTCACAGAGAATGAGGAAATGAAGGAATAAACAAAAGCTAATTTTGTGCATGTTTATAACAAAACAAGAAAAAGAGTATGTAAAAGTTATTCAAAGTACTGGAGAGGTCATAAATTAGGGGTAACAGATGCAGTACTAGAGTTCAGATTAGAGATAGAATGTAGATAGAAAGATGATAAAGAGACAGAGGCATAGATGGATATTACTGACACATCAAGGTCAGTAGATAGCTAAGTAAAAAACGCATGTACATAAAGTAGGATGCATTCTCTCTTCCAAGGACTTGCTTATAAAGTATGCACATTATTTTAATTATACAATCACTGATATCTTGCAGATACTGTGGGATTTTTGTCATAAAAAGTGTTTGTTTTATTAAGACAAAGTTCCTTGTGTTGTATGTACTGATTTGGGCACTGAATTATAAACTCTACTTTTTAATATAGAGATTTACTGGGTGCCCCATGGTCAGAGGATAGTTTTAAGATGTTACATGAAATAAGAAATCACTCCTTAAATTTTTATGACTTAGAAACCCAACAGTTAGACATTTTTCAAATGAACTTAGAATGAGCTGAAGTCATGAAGAGACACCATATAACATTGCTTAAGATTTATATGGAATGTTAATAATAAAATTATAGCTTTACCTTTGGGCATATTTAGCAAAAATGAATAATTTTATTCAAAATATAATTATATTTCAAGCTATATTTGAAAATAATTTTTCATCAAGCAGTAAAGATTTACATTAACTTGCCACCTAACATATTCAAAAAACATATTTGGATGAACTAATAAGCTAATGAACGGCTACGAAACCCACACACCAGCTCATGCAAATTTAACATTTACAATTTAAGAGAGATGAAAAGTCATTAGGAATTTTAGTGCTTTAACTTTGAAAAGAAAATACCCTAATAATCTCCTTTAAACTGTATGCACGAATATAGTTAAACAGTCTTCCGAGATTTCATGGAGACTATTTAAATTTTCTGATAATTTGCCACTACTTATCCTTGTGTTGAGATTATCAACACTCTAAATAGAAAACAAAATGTACAACCATTTGGCTGCAGAGGTGATGGAATCCTGAAGACATAGGCTCTGGCACACTGCTGAGTTGGAAGCCTGGCTTCCACTTCACTACGTCTTCATGTGATTGAGAGGAATGGACTTGCTTGGCTAGGACATTGCCTCTCTGTGAAATGAAAATAATGGTGGTAACAGTAAGATGAAATGGAGATCTAAAGAGATAATTCACCCCCCGGTACAGAACACATGCCAATAGCTGTTTTTATGATTGTTTTTCTACCCAGTTTTTATTTTTGTCATAGCAAGCTTACTTTTCTTAGTTTGCCTTCAATTTAATTTAAAAGTATAAATTAAATATGTTATAGTAATACAATGCTTTTAACTAGTATATATGTGTGTATATATGTTATGAATGTTTGTGTGTAAGTGTATGTGTAGATAGATAGATAGATGCTGTAATATAAGATTGTCTTTAATTAAAATGTCCAGTTGTTCAATAAAGTTTGAAAGCCAACATAATACTACTTACCAGCCTGAGTGACATAGCTCAGTGGTTGAGCATCAACCTGTGAAGAAAGAGGTCACGGTTCGATTCCTGGTTAGAGCACATGCCTGGGCTGTGGGCTGGATCCCTAGGTGGGGGGCATGTAGGAGGCAGCTGATCAGTGATTCTCCTTCATCATTGATGTTTCTATCTCTCTCTCCCTCTCCCTTGCTCTCTGAAATCAATAAAAATATGAAAAATTAGTATTTACCAGAATTAAGAATTTTTAAAAAGAGAATTCAAAATGTGCCTATTCACTTACAGATATTATCTAATATGACATATAGTAATTCTATAAAGTATGCTTTATTTTTATTATCATTTGCAGGTGAGAAATGTGAGCCTCAAAGAACTTGCCCACAGCCACAGAGACAGAAAAGGGAAGATCTATGATTAAAAACATTTTTTACTCCAACACCTATGGTTTTTATATTACATACTAGTAGCCCGGTGCACAAAATTCGTGCACATTAAAAGGGAATTAATTGCCCTAACAGGTTTTGCTCAGTGGACAGAGCATCAGCCTGCGGACTCAAGGGTCCTGGGTTCGATTCCGGTCAAGGGTTTGTACCTTGGTTGCGGGCACATCCCCACTGGGGAGTGTGCAGGGGGCAGCTGATCGATGTTTCTCTCTCATTGATGTTTCTAACTCTCTATCCCTCTCCCTTCCTCTCTGTAAAAAATCAATAAAATATATTTAAAAAAAAATCAATAAAATATATTTTTTTTAAAAAGGGAATTAATTAGCAGAGATATCTTAACATTGCTATTTGCCCTTTCTCTATAATAGAAGTGTGAGAGATGAAAGGAAATTAGTAAAATCTATATGAAAATAATATCTAAATTTATTAATAAATAAACACTAACAAAAGGATATAACAACAACAGAAGCATGATATAAAAACGACAAAAACATGATATGAAAACAACAAAAACATGATATAAAAACAACAGTGATGCAAACAATGACTGATAAAGTGATTAAACTTATTCTAATATCTCCCTGTACATCACATTAAGAGTGAAAACACTTTCAGAGTGCTTGACTAATTTCCCTTGTGATGAAGTACTTAGAACTTTAACTGTAACATCACATGCTCTTCAAACTCGAGAGAAAGCAACATATAACTGACCATGTGCAAAAACGGGTTCAGGTAGGAACATGCCTACTCTGTCTAGAGTTTGTCCTTGTGATTTATTAATAGTCATCGCAAATGCTGGCATCATGGGAAACCTTCGTCAAATCAATTTAAATGGGAGGCCAGTGTCAGATGGGGACAAATCAATTCTTGGAGTCAAAACAGCCTCTCCCTCTGCAGATCCTGTTAATACTTCAGCTTCAATAATGTCGTAATCTTAGGTCATTAGATTAGGTTGTAAGATTAGGTCGTAATCTTTTGATAATAAATCTGATACCATTACAAAGACCCCATTTACTATTGAGATTTCTCAATAGCATGATGATTGCACCCACTTTCAATTTTAATTTGTGACACGGCATTCCCGAAGGAGTAATACTATTCAGAAATTCGATGGGGAAATTTTCCTTTGTTTTTTTGTTATGGGGTGGGGTCACAACATTAGTAACAAAGAAACAGAATTAAAACTTTATTGTGGGGAGCCGCTACAGTGTTTTGAACAGGTTCAAGCCTTGGACTGATGAGAGGGCACAGTCCTCTCATTGCCACATGCAAGTCCCAGCTTGGAGGGCAGGGCCCTCCCAGCACAATTATAGCCAACAGCTGTAGTTGTAAGCTTGAACCTATGGTCCGAACACGTGACCCCACGTGCCTGAGTGATGTGGGCTTGATAGAGTTCAGGTGCATGTAGCTGAGTAGGATTGAAACCCAGGAGAATGCTGTAAACATCTTGGTCATGCCCTTACTTTGCCTCATAGCATCTGCTATAAACTAGAGGCTTGGCTGTGGGGCGTGGACGCTGTCTCCCAGAGAAGCAGCATCCCACCGAGACCCGGCTTTCATTCTCTTATCTGTTTTTTCTAAGCCTTTCAGCCGCCCCACTCAGGTTCAAACTTTAGAAAGATCTGCCTCCATGCTCCCAGGGCGGGTTCCTGCCTTAAACTCCACCCTTACAGGAAACAGCTCCGGGAAACAGCTTGGGGAGGGCGCAGACATTGCTAAGACAACCCCTGTAGGACTGACTTCCTTCCACTGGTCGCTGTCCGTCCGTATGTGACGAACACCACCCATCGTCTTTATATAAGTAGATACTGCTTTACATTAGTGCAAGATTTTTAGCAGCTAAAACATTTAAATAACCTGGATTTAGGACACTACCTTTAGATGCAGGTAACGGTTGAACCAAAGCAATAAAAGGTATTAAGGAAAACCAGTGGAGAGGACAGGGACTAAGCTCATGAATGGCTGGGATCTGCATTTTCTGGCCAAACTGACCCTTTACTCTCCACCACATTCTCAGATGATTTCTCCATGGTGTCCATTTCCTTAAATGACTGCAGTCTACAGCTTCTTAAATCCATGCAGTAGCCATCCTGGAGAAGAATGCCTGACATGAAACAGCTGCAAGGGTTCAGATGCCCCTGTCAATCTCATTTGTCATTTTCCATCAAAGCCATCTTGGTCCGACGGGTATTCTTAGTTCGAGCCTACTTAGTTGGCGGAATCACTGTGACCTTTCTTTTTATGGCAGTCTGTTCAAACAGCTTCTCCTGCCCTGTACCTCCCTTTCACACTGTTATTTGACAACCCCTATGTCAGACAGCTCCTTAGGAGACAGGTTTTCTGAATAGTGTTCTACAAGCAAATGCACTTCTCTAATTTTTAAAATATGTCTCACCAATAGTAACTCTTGATGGTAAGCTATTTGCAAGTCTCATCCAGAGAAAAGTTTGAATTACTGTGGTGTGAGAATTAGAATTATGTTGTGTTGCTTATGAATACATAGTCGGTTCTAGCATAGGACGCTTAGAAACTCCCTTTACTTGGGTAAGTGTGTTTCTACCATTTCTGATTTGGGTTTTTTTACTGCCTACCACAGGAAGCTAAAATTGCAGCAATTTCCAGGGTCAGATGGGGAGAAAAGTCCTGGATGAAATTTAGACAGAACCACACACTTCCCTTCCCCAAACCCCCCAAGATGTGGCCCCTGGAAAAGGCCTTTCATAAAGAGGACCTATCAGTTAAACGTCTCCTCTGTGGGCAGATCTGGCTCCAGCCATGTCTAAAGGTGTATAAAGAGAGTGGAAGTTTTTACAGCAATTGCCCAAAATTGTGTTTTAATTTCCATACACGCATTTGGAATCTTGTGTTATTTTTAGTTTTGCCATCACTGTTCAAACAAAACAGCAGGTTAAAACTTTTTTCCCCCCTCAAATCATATAAAAACCTCATATAACAAAAGTCCAGTGTTATTTTAGACCAAGTAAATATAGACAAGTAGACCTTAGACCTCTTCTTGTCTTTTTGGCTCTGCTTCAGTTTGAACTAAGAGAAGTTTTTCTAGGGGGGAAAAAAAGGGAAAATTATAATTCTTAAAATGAGACTAAATTTAGGAGACCTAACAAGCTATAGTCCTGCATTCAGTTGCTTTAAAGTCCAGGAGAACTACCTGTAAAATTGAAGACATTAGGTACCATGTCCTTTATTCTTGTTTTTATTTTCAGGACAGCACGTGTGGGCGTGTATTCTGACAGCATGTGTTAAAATAATAACCAGGGAAACTAATGCAGTCCTATATTCACATAATCAGCGAGCATTTATTAAATGTCCACTATGTGTAGAGCCTTAGGCTGAGTTGGGAGGAAAACATGTCTTCTTCCAGACTTGGCCCTCAATGAGTCATAGTCTAGAAGGGAGATCAAACTATAAACAAATCATTACAACACAATGTGGAGAGTGTTGACAAGTGTATGCATAAAGTGCAATGAGAACACTGAAGAATGAGCAACTAACCATGCAGGAAGTAAAAGAAAAGCAAGGAGGAAACTTTTTACCAAAGAGGTGGTGTTTTAGCTGAGTTGTTTGGTTAAAAGTGGGTCAGAGTATTCCAGAAGATAAACAGGCAAAGGACCAAAGAAAATAAAGCATATATTACATTCAGACAATCAGAGCAATTTATGCTAGATTTCAGGATGGATTTTAAAAGTAGGAAGGGGCCAACATTTCCTGATGACTTCTGACAAATTTGAGCATTATCCTGGAAGCAGTAAGGAGCTGTGCTCAAGAAACTGAAAATGTTTTAAAACTGCATAAATTATTACTCTACTTAAGATGCCTAATTGTTGGGGAAGAACACATTCATTGACTTGTTTATTCCGAAAGATTTACTGAGCACCTAATATGTGTTTTGTACTGAAGTAGACCCTGGGGCATAGCAATAAACAAGACAAATTCCCTGCCCTCATGGAGCTTATAATCCTATGTAATAAAAGGCTAATATGCAAATCGACCAAGTAGCGGAATGACCAGTGGCTATGATGCGCACTGACCACCAGGGGGCAGATGCTCAAGCAGGAGCTGCCCCCTGGAGGTTAGTGCGC
The DNA here is from genome assembly GCF_964212035.1 of Myotis nattereri. NCBI lineage: Eukaryota > Metazoa > Chordata > Mammalia > Chiroptera > Vespertilionidae > Myotis > Myotis nattereri. The sequence goes on along the minus strand of NC_138079.1, from coordinate 49,493,595 downwards.
TCCCACAAGGGGAGTGCCGCTGAGCCAGAAGCTGGGCTCATGGCTGGCGAGTGCAGGGGCAGTGGCAGGAGCCTCTCCTGCCTCTGGGGCAGCGCTAACGACCTCTCAGGGGGGTCCCGGACTGTGAGAGGGCTCAGGCCGGGCTGAGGGATCCCCTCCCCCCCCACGCCAGTGCACGAATGTCGTGTACCGAGCCTCTAGTCCTGATATAACTAATAAACAACTAAGCAAATAAATAATATGTATCTTCAGAAAGGGATGAGCGTAATGGAAAGTAAGAAGATAGGATGAGTGCACAGAGAGTGGCCTGGCAAGGAGTGGAATTCACAGGCAGTGTTTCAGAGGAATGTTCACTAAAGCTCCTTGATGACTTCATATCAATATCTACCATAGTTTCAGTCAGACTTTCTCTCCTTTTCTCACCTAATAAACTGAAATAACAGCTATACTCCCTTCTTTACTGTCCTTATGAATCAACTCTTAAGATTCCAGCTTGATTTTTCAGAATCAGGTTCATCTTCCTGATTCTTGTTATAAAGAAACTATGAATTGATTTAAAATTAAATAAATTGCCTTGGAAATTGAAAACACATGTAAAAATTTTCAGAATATTAAAAGTTTTCAACTAAAGGAAGTAGTAAAAGTCTTGCTTAAGTAAATTTTAATATTTCTTTTGCTATCTGAGGAAGACTACACATTTTGGATTGTGTAAAGGATAGAATGTAGTTTTTAAATGTGATTTATTTTACTCTGGAATCTAACAGCACCTGCCTTATTTTCCTCGGAATCCTTTCAAGCACCTTCTCAAGTAAGCATTACATTTGCCTAAGGGAACTGAACATCTATGAGTTTAGCTGAATGTAACCATAAAAATGAAAAGAATGTTTTGCCATATATTGTATATTATACTGTATTGAATATGTATTAATTATAAAAATTATCAAAAATGTTATCAGTGTTTAATTATTATATTGAAGAATAAAAAGCCCAATCGATTATAAAGTTAGGTATGCTTGGATGTTTGATTGCCATCGTGCCACAATAGAGTCCACAAAATTGCCTCTACTTAAAGATCCTTCAAAATATTTTTAAATAATTTTATTTTAAAATATTGGTTCCCAACAGATTAAGGGATATATATATATCACATAAACATATGTGATATATATATCACATAAACATATCCACATATGGGTGTGTAGTTGAATCATGGTTTTTTCAATGCCACTTTTCTCTAGAATCTTGGTTTGTCTACACTGCACCCAAAGCTATATAGATTTAGGTAAGGGCCAGAGATTAGTTACAGGTCACAGAAGTGTTCGTTTTCTAGTTTGCTTGATCATCACTAGTCTCTGTCTACCTTATTAAATTTAGCTCAGAGCATTGGGACTTACATAAAACTACAGAGTTTTCAGTTCCTACTGTCCCCATTTACAGAATGCCCCCAAATGATTCCATTGTCTACACCTCAAGTATAAAGATGAAGCTGCAGAAAAAGTATTTGATCTAAGACATTCTCTTTTTTTTAATGTTTTTTATTGATTTCAGAGAGGAAGGGAGAGGGAGAGAGAGAGATAGAAATATCAATGAGGAGAAAGAATCATTGATCGGCCTCACACTGTGGACTGAGCCTGCAGCCTGGACACATGCCCCAACCTGGAATCGAACCGTGACCTCCTGGTTCATAGGTCGACGCTCCACCACTGAGACACACCAGCTGGGCTCCTGTGGCATTCTTAACCATGCATTTCTTCTTGATGAAACCCTTTCCTTGGTTTCCATGATACCATTCTTGTGGGCTTTTCTGATTTTCTTTCAAATTCCCTGGATGCTTAGGCTTGTCTCTTTAATTACCTCCCTTTCCTCATTCAGAACTTAAATATCAATGTTCCACAGGGTCCTGTCCAACACACATTACTCTTTATTAGTACGTATCTACCAACAATTACATTTTAAGATCTATGCCAGGCAAAAGAGTATAGATACAATGGAGAGAATGGGAAGTCAGTTTCAGTACAGACTGTGCTCAAAGTGAGCTTGTAATATGGTTCAGCCAAGTAGATAAACAAGTTTATCCAAGGTTCGATTGTATCATAATCTTTAAATTTATTTGCCTGTGTTATATAGAGAGACCATACCTGAAGACTAGACTTCACTACATAGTTATGACATCTTAGAAACATATACAATAAAATGTAATCATGCATTTCACTGTTATTCCACAGATTCAGCTATGTACGAAGACTGTGATATCTAGAACATTTTTTACTCCATCATAAAACCCCTCAGATAGGAGGAAACCAACATTTTAGGACAAAGAGCTTGGAATTTGGGTGTAAACACATTTGGGTCTTATATATACCCCACTTTCTTTTACAAACAAGTGAGTCTGACTTTTTTTTTTTTTTTACATTCTTGAGGAATAACAGGTATGTACTAGTAAGTTGCCAATTTTAACACCTGAAAAAAAGTTGATTTTTTTTAAGGTTTAGGTTACATCTTTACTGAGTATTTACAGTACTTTGATAAAATGATACTATGTAGCACAAACACAATTTTAGTTCCATATACGCAGTAATCATAGAGAATTATAATAATTATATACTTCTTTTTTAAAATTAAAATGTGAATTTTTATGCCTAAATTGATCATTTATAATTCTTAGAACCTATATCCTTGTATACTAGATAAGACAAAATATTTAGGGCCTTTAAGTTAGAAAAAAAAAAAAAATGCCCTGGCCAGGTAGCTCAGTTGGTTAGAGCATCGTCCTGATACTCCAGGGTTGTGAGTTTGATTCCCAGACAGGGACATATAGGAATCATCCAATGAGTGCATGAATGAGTAGAACAACAAATCTCTCTCTCTCTCTCTCTCTCTCTCTCTCTCTCTCTCTCTCTCCCACTCTAATCCATAACTTTTTTTAAATGGGAAAAAAATTAGGAAAAAAACTGTGATTTCTAATTATGAACTATCTTATAGTTTAAATTTAGATGTTCTTTTTCCTTTAGTAATATTTTTATTTTATAATTCCCAAACAGAAGCAACCCATAGATAACTGTTAAATAATTATTTTCAGTTGATAACATCTGAGGAAAGGTAATATATTCTCATTGGTACACAAAAATATGTAATTCTCTCATCAATATTAAGGGATTCATACATTTATACTGCCATATTCTAGAAAGAAATCAGAAACACTATGAATTTTATAATTCATTACAACTTCAAACATAAAATAATGTCAAGTAATTACACATACTTTATTTTGCTCTATATTAATTTTCAGGTAAAATAAATGCACATATATATGTATATATATACATCATAGCTTAAAAATAATTATTTTTAAAATTATAGGTGCTATTGTATCCAACTACAGTTTATAAAACTTTGTTTCTATTTCCAAATAATATATATACAAATGAACATTTGGCACTTTATCAATTTTTAGGATGGTTTTTTAGGTCAGGGATTAAACATGAAAATATCTTTTCAGAAATCACATTTTTAGTAAATTTTTTCCTTCATACACTCTAGATTTGAAGATAATCTAAATTAGATTTCTAGTTGCCTTGGCTATTACATTTTTCAGCATTTCACATGATATACTTTGCAAGCAATACATATATACAATTTGACAATAAAATCATAATTTACTTTCATTAGCTGCACCTTTGAAGTGTTTACTAAGCAGTGGATTAATATCAGTATTCTGACATATTATTATAGTAGATTAGGGTTTCTCAACTTTGGTACTAATCACACTTTGGGTCACATAAATTTTGTTGTGGGGTATGTCCTATGTATATTAGGTATTTAGCAGCATAGTTGGCCATTCCCAGTATATTCCAGGAACACACCCAGTCATGTCATTTAAACAAGTCTCCAGACAATGCCAAATGTCCCCCGGGGGCAAAATCACCTCAGGTTGAGAATCACTGTATTATGAAGTGTTAAGTGATATTGTAAAAAGTCTAAATGCCTAAACCAGTTTTGCTAAGGCAACATTTGTATTGGAGGGGGAAAAAAATGAGACACTTAAACCCATAAAAACAACTTAGAAATGTAGCATTTTAAAAGATCTTTTTTTTCCCTCCTCAATCCAGACAAAAAGCCACACCAGAAGTTAAAGCAAAACATCCTGATTAGATTAGCACCAGCTTCACTGGTGGCCAGCAGTTCCCTCCCTTACAGGGTGTGGCAAGAAAAGAAAGTTACTTCTCTTCAGGGGCTGCCTGCCTGCAGCAGCCTTTATTTGGGCAGTAGCCTGAAGCAACCCATCCTTTATTGGAGCCATGATTGATGCAAGTTTATTGTTTTCCTTTGTGGAACCCCTAAGGACACAATGTTTATTGTTCATTTCCTCTGCACAGTGTCTGCCTATGCAGTCTAAGGGATGCAGTGTCCAAACTTGGGTTTGGCAACCTCCAGCCTCTAAACTCAATCCCGTAGGGATAGTACTGGTGAATGCCAGGCCTGGCTTAACGTTTAAGAATTTTCTTGGCCAAATAACAGCATACATGGTTTAACCAGATGTCGGGAGTTAGTCCCAGCGACTCAATCCTTCTCTAGATTGGAGGAAAAGCACAACCACAAATCTCCTCCTCTTCCTGATGTCCTTCAAGGTCCTGCCCTCAACATGTTGGCCCTGTGTCGAGAATTCTGTACTGGGGATCCTTACAAGGTGTACTCTGCCCAAGGACAATGACCCTGTCTTACTTTAAAGCAGGTGCTCTAGATGCATATGGTGACTTGACTTTTGTCCCAGGTGGAAACTACACAATCTATATCCCACTAGGACATGCCATCTCCACTTTTTGAGTCTTCACATATATTTTGAGTAAAATACAATGACCACCCATGCCATACCTTTTTCTGCTATTTTTACATGCTGAATAAATTGGTAAAATTCCCATCAATTGCACATCATCCGCACAGATCATCTATGGACCAGAAACTTCCCTGTGAGCCATAAGTGTCAATGGTAGTGGAATGCAGATGAGCTTATCTAAGCTTCACAAGCTTTAAAATTCTTGAGCCTTCCTCTTAACCTACCCACCCCATTCCAACCCCTCCTAATATTTGCTCAACTCTGAAGCTGGCTTATTCAGGCAATGGAGAATCAGAAAGTCCAGTCATGAACAGACTGTATGTTTGTGTCCAGGCTGTGGAACCACTCCAATGGCCATGCTGTGGAATGTGAGTCCCTAGTACCATCCCATGTGTCTGGCTCCAGGCCCCAAAATACCATCAGCAACAAGCAACCAGTTGGCAACCATATCTTTCAGACTTACGTGTAAACATGCACCTATATAAATACCCACATATCACATTTCCCTGCCCACTGAGGTAAGGATGCCTTTTTGTCTTGAGTTTCTAGTAATAACCTAAATTATGGTGGGCTAAAATGTCATACAGCTTATGATCATATCTGCAAGTGCTTTCTTAAGAGGTTTCCTGACACCATGGCTTCCAATTTCTGTATTTTTAAATTCACTTGAACATTAAAAACTCAATACCTCTGGTATTAAAAAGCAAGTGTGCTCTGCCCATGAACAAGGAGATTGTTGAACTTGTTTCAGTGTCAAAATGTCATCTGTGCTGGTAATTTTTTTTTTAATTCTCTAAAAAATTGTTTCTCTTCATCTGTTAAAAAATTTAAAGCAAATTGAAAACTCTTTGGGAATGCAAACCCTGTGTGATTGACAGTGACAAGCACACATACCTTGAAAGTTCCACTGTAACGCTTATACTTAACAACAAATACTGTGGCATCTGAGAGTAGCCTAGTCAGCCATACAGCCTTGTACCTGGCATCTTGTAAATTAATCTGGGTGTTTATGCTGTAGATCATCATGATGAACATATTGCTATAGCAACATGCATTTCTTCCATTTTTTCCCTGCTAATTACACTAACATCACCATTAGCTACTAAATCTTTGAATAACTAATGAATGTGTGTGAAAAGCAATGTCTTGAAAACACTCTTTCAATGTGTACTCATCCAAAAGTAAGAAAAAAAATGCATGTAATTTGATTATTTTTATTTGTTGTTAATCTTGTCAATATAGTGTTAATCCATATTTACATTTGAATATGTTGAAGGATTTGGGAAGTGTCTCTATAGAATAACATCTTTCTCAATGAGAGAGAGCCTGGTGATTCCAGGTAGACTTCTTTCCTCCAATGCCCACTACCATACCATCTTTATCATTTAATTAACATTTGATCACAAGGAAGTATTATTTAAACCCATAAACTTCTCAGGCTCCTAAGTTTCTATAACTCAAGCACCAATATTATAAATATTCAGATCTATTTAAATTAAGCCTTTTGGTAGAGAGTCTAATGAAACAACAGAGATTTTAGTTGATATGTAGCAGGTAGGTAAGACACTTATCGAAAATTCATGTTCATTAACACTTGTAAGGATAAAGAAAGACTCATCCGAGGTAATTTTCCAAACCATTACATCTTGAAAAGAATCTGTTTAGTATTCATCTCAGTTGCACATTGAGTGTGTTTGGGAAAAGCTTTCACTCTTTCAGACCATCAGAGTTCTATATAGGTCACAGGAACATATTTTTTAGTCATCTATTTGATGTAAATTATTAGTGCTTACACTAAATATGTCCACACATAGCCAGGCTGTTTGGGCCCTAAAGCTTAGTTCAAATCATTAGTAAAGATGGAAATTTCTAAGATGACCCAACTAGGGTGAAAATAGAGGTTTTCACTTAATAAATATTGAGTGTCAGGAAAACACAAACAGGGAACAAGGGACGTGAGAATGATAGCTAGATTCCCCTAGTTTAGTGGTCGGCAAACTGCAGCTCTCTGGCCCCTTGACTGTGGCTCTTCCACAAAATACCACGTGCAGGCGCGCACATACAGTGCGATTGAAACTTCGTGGCCCATGCACAGAAGTCGGTATTTTGTGCAAGAGCCACATTCAAGGGGTCAAAGAGCCGCATGTGGCTCACGAGCCGCAGTTTGCCAACCACTGCCCTAGTTAAATAAACCACACCAATAAAACCTGAGGGTCATTTGGTGGCTGTTTCAGCCAGACATTCATTGAATTATGAATATGTAAAACTACTTACACATCTTTCAATGTTCATGTGTAGGAATGAGAAGAGAATGTCTATCATGTAGCAATATGAAACTAATACAGTAAATTAACTATCAAGAAAATAATCATAAAAAGTATCGATTACTATTCTATTCATTTATTGAGGTCAATGTTATTATTTCTTTTGCTATTTATTCCAGAATCACTAAAATAATACTGAAAAATTTGCAATGATGAGTTCATAAACACGTGTTCTCCAACAACACTTTTCTCAATTGGGTGCTGTGATACCTCTTTCCTCCTACAGGGCTGGGAGGAGAATCCAGAAAGATTTACCTCTTGCAATCAAAACATTCATAATTGTTGCTTTTGGGACATGGGTTCAGTAGAAATCTTTGAAGTTAGAATGGAGGGCATAGTGAGTCTCAGTTGTCTTTCTCTGCAGGATGGAGAATTCAGATCAGTTTGCATCTATCACAGGCCTCACAAACTCCTCAGTATCTCCCAGCCACAGCATGAAGAAGCTGGTGTAAGTGTGAATAGATTTGATGGAAGTTACTTGAGGGTAAATAATTCAAAATATCAGGTCATTATTTTATTACTCAAAACTGTGTATTCATAATGCATCTGTAAGTAATTTATCAAAGGAAAGGTTAGAAGAATGAGTACTGCTTGGCCAATCTATTGATCTTGACAGAAAAAAAAATTAGCTCTACTACTGGGATGAGATTTAAAAGAAATAAGTATAAATTTGGCTTTTAAAAGTGTGGCGAACAAAAAAAAAAGTATGTGTTTCCAAAAACATGGAAAGGTGTAAGCAAATATATAACAATCCCACTGGGATTAAAAAAGAAAGGGGCCAGTTTTTAATATTTTCTATGCACAATTTTGTTATTTAACCTCTTATAAAACAAGCATGAACTCCTCTTTTAGTTTTTTAAAAATAATGCCAATATACCATTAAAAAGGAGTCTTCTATCTGATGAGAAAGGACATTAGATATTAGATGTAGAATGAACTGTTTCCTCTTTTACTTATTTATCAAGAATTTTCCATTTAGAAGGTAGACCGATGCCTGAAAATTTTTTATTAAAGGAAAACCACTTGAAAAGCTTTACAGAGGAAGACTTTATCTTTAGAAAATTTGTAAAAAGCAAATTGCTTTCTAACTGAGACCATGAATGGCAAGTTGCAGCTGAGAGTGAATTTTTAATACTTAGTTAAAAGTCCTTGGTAATAGAGGTTTATTATACAACTATTAACAAATCCTTAATTATATCAGTGTTTGCAACAAGTCCAACTGCATTATCCCAGTGGTTCAGCACCTTTGTATATATTATGTCTATCTGATTCAATTAGACCTCCAACGTAATCAATACAGAAAAGACTAAAACAATTAGTTTCCTTTTCACACTCTCAAAGTTAGTCAGAGAATAGCTTAGAAATAACTCTTTATTCTCCACAATTTGGATTGTATGGGCTGCCAGCACCCAGGAGGTTTCCAACATGGTTCATACAATAGTTATCATTGTGTAATTTAAGTTCATTCATACTAATGTTGGTGTTTTAGTGGGTGGGAACATAATCCAAAGAACTCTTTTAAGAATACTAAATGAGAAAATACATTTTCCAATTTTTTGAGGCAACAAGAACTATTACAAACGTTAGACAATGATTAAAGTATCTCTGCTCTATCTTTCTAGAAAAACAAAAACTAGACTTGCCAGTTATTTCTTTACTGAGTCCAACTATGGTTTAATTGAACCTGGATTTTTTTATTGTTCTGTTTTTGGCCAAAATGCTATATCCCACAAATCTGTTTTTACCATAAAATCAAATATAACCATTCAAATATTTAAATATAAATAAAACCTCATTAAAATTCTCTACAGAAAACCATAGCCCCAATGAACATGCAAAAACCCAAGGATGCTTTATTTAGAGACCCCCTGAAATGTACCCTCCAAAATGCGTTTTGAATTCACATCAGGCCAACATTTGTCAGCTAACATCTTCTTTATACCAACTATTCACTAGTTAAGGAGGTAGAGCGATTCTATTCCAGAAGACTCGGCTGTGATTGGGGTCCCTACTGCAGAGTGCAAGAGCGCGAGCTGAGGAATCCAGGATCCCAGCTAAGACAACTAACTGTGTGGCCTCAGGCAGGGAGAGAGAGGCTCCTTTCTCTTGGATCAGATGTAGATAACAATGCTTTTCTTATCTCAAGAAATTACTAAAAGGACTCCAATAAGATAAAATTAGCATCCTCATCTTTCCTATTAGGAATGATTTACTAGAATTTATAATGTGTTACCTCCTTTTAACCTACTTATATGTTTATCTTCCCCACTACTTTATATATTCTCCTAATGCTTGTATTGAGCCCTTTTTTCATTATATCCTAATTAATGAAGGATCATAATACATGTTTGTGAAGTGAAATATTGCTTGTAAAAAGTAAAGCGCCACATACATGCAACGTGTTGGGTATGATTTTGCTTTAATATTGACAACAGGAGTCAGTCTAATGATGAAAGTCCCTTTGTGAGGTGGTCATTTCACTATGAAGGGCATTGAGTTTGGAACTGATGGGATTCACATTTCTCTGAATTCAGTGCTATGACCAAGGCTATTATCTACTAAGCCCTGGCTTCCTCATGAACAAGTTCCTAATAAAACAATTAAACTTTTTAGTTTTTATTTCCAGCTTGCACTGAATGAAGGACATTCAATGGTAAAAGTGTATATTAAAATGAATGCAAATTAGCCAAATAAAAAATGATTATTAAGCTGTAGACTTTCTAAATAAGGTTCCCAAATACATCTACAAGATCTCTTCATTTTATGGGATAGTTTGCACAAACATGGGTTCTTCATTCTCAAACAAGAAAAAAGAAAAACCACACATTTCCAGCAAAATATATGACAAACATTAGAAAAATAACCTGTTTTCCCTTTCATATACAAAAAGAAATCTACTTCACAAACAACATGGCTACCTGTGGTCTAGCATTACATAAACATTAATAATGGTTTCTTCACTTTTTTTTATAATAATAAAAATTATCTTAGCTGGGTAAAAATTTCAAAAGCTATTGGCCAGGATCTAACTATTTCTATAATCACTCAAATAGTATATAAGAGAATATACTAGTAACAGAAGACCAAAATATCAAGTTGAAAATCAATGGATGTGAATAAAAGGATTCTATTTCAGTTAATTTTTAAAAATTCCTTCAGCAAAACTAAACATTCTTTAGATAAAAAATATAATTTAGTAAAATAATAATTTTCATATCATATGTGTCTGGTCAACAAATTATTTAAAAATCAATATAGTTATTGAGAAATGTGTTTAAAAAATACAAGGCTTTGTTCCAATTCCACTTCTTAATCTTTAATATAAAGTCCTGATTTAGCATTTCAAGTTACTTATTTTCCTTTTATCTTTTGTTGCATGATCTAATATTTGTCAGATTCCATCAGGACATCGTTGCCGCACCATTTTGCAAGTGCAAAATTGAAGAAAGAGCATTCAAGCGACTTGATTAAGATCAAATAGTAAATTCATGACAGAGATGCCAATGCACTAGAATTTTAGTGTCAACATTGCCCGTTACCACCTCAGATACTGTTCTGTTCTTTTCAGAGAGAGAAAGAGAGGCAACTTTAAAGCTGGTACACTAATTTTTAGGAGAGAAAAGATTTCAGTTATACTTCATGAAATCGAATTGCTTCTCTATTAAAAGGTCACTTTTGTAAAAGAAATGTTTAGGTTTAATGTTGAAAATATGGGAAATTGCAATGTAGATGAAAATATATTATTTTATAGAAACTATTTGTTTTGAACTTCCCAAATCTCAAATATGATTAATTGATAGTCACTGGTATTCCTTGCTACTTTAGACAAAGGTCAAGAGAGAGGAGAAGACCAACTGATAAGCAAATCAGATGAGTAGGAAAGAAAAGAGGTAGTTCAGCTAACTCACAAAAATATTTAAAACCTAAATAGGAGTGTTCTAAACTTTTGCCACCAAGGATTTCCTTCTTTAAATAGTTTCTATCTAGGAAACTATTTTTTGAAATATCTGCTTTATGACACAAAATATGCTTAGTAAGTTTTTACTAATAATGAGGTAAGTCTTTTTCTGTACTGAGGCCCTAATTATCCTCCATGGCTTTATCAAAGGTAAATATATACTTTGTCTTAGGTGTATCAAAGCCATGAAAAGGCTCACTCTGGGATGTCTAAGGATTAATATTGTGAACTATTACATTAGGGAATCCGGTTTTTCCTCTACACCCAATGTCCATAATTCCCTTCTATTTTGAATACTCCTGATGTTGAGAATTATGGTAGAATTTATCTATTATACTCTTCGGTACTCAACTATCAGGAAGTCCTGCTTAATGTACCTCTATGGAGTATCTCTAAATTTTCTATTTCTCTGTTTCATCTCTGACCTTTTCTGTTCAAAGGATCTTCATCTTCTTTTTATGGCCCACTGCAACAGCCACCAACCAGGGTTCCCTGCCTTCATCTCCCTCTACCTAAAATTCACTCTCTACAAAATATTTGGAGGTTTGTTTATTTTTTTAATGTGTCAAAAGATTATGGTGCCCACCTATTTAAAGTTCTTTAGTGAATTCTCGTTGTAGAAAAAAAAAAAGACTCCTTTCCATGACCTTCAAGATGTTATAATGATCTGACTCATTTCTTCCTCTCCAACTTCACTTTAAAACCACTCTTTCCTGGACACTGGTCATCAGCCTCATTATACTTCTGTAATTTCCTCAAATATGTTAAAAGCATTCCCTGTACTTGTTGTCACCTCTACCCGAAATTTTCTTCTCTCTGATCTTCCCATGGCTAGTCCTCCTCACCATTCAGATCTCACTTCAAAAGGCACTCATTCATAGAGGCCTTCCCTAATGATTTAATTTGTCACAATCCTTTCACACATCTAACATATACATTATTTTACATTTTTATTAGCACTTTTATCACTATCTTAATTCATCATATTTATTCATCTGTTTACCTCTAAAAATCCTTAAAATGGAGTGTAAGCTCTCTGACAGTGAGGACTGGCACAAAGTATACGTTCAATAAATAGCTGTTGAACAGAAAAATGAATGTTATAAGCTACATATTTTAACTGAATACGTTTGGGAATATGTCAGATTCCCTCTATTAAATGTGTTATTCATATTCATTATGGATGTTCATCTTTGTTCTCTTTTTTCCTGCACATAGTAGATAATTAATTATTTGAGTGAATGAATAAAAAAAAAATCATTTTAGTTCCATCAAAGACTTCTGTGCTAGGACATAATGATACACTCTGGGTAATTGTGGAGAGGAAAGTTTGTAAGTGGAGGACTAAGAAGGAAATTAACAATTAATCCTTTCCCAGCCATTGTGGCTCAGTAGTTGAGCATCAATCCACGAGTCAGGAAGTCACGGTTGGATTCCTGGTCAGGGCACACACCCGGGTTTTGGGCTCGGTCCCCAGTAGAGAACGTACAGGGGGCAGCCAATCAATGATGAGAAAATCATTGATGTTTCTATCTCTCCCTCTCCCTTGCTCTCTGTCTAATATCAATAAAAACATGTTTTTAAAAAAGAATTAATCCTTGCCTCCTACCTGGAAAAACACATGGAAACAATGAACTATAATACAAAATAGAGTGAGATAAATACATCTAGATGATGGGAATTAAGATCAGAGGAAACTGATTCTGAAGATGGATTAGTCCAAGGCATATGTAGGGATACAACGAAAAATAAAATTGAGTAGAAATAAGTAACACTTAAAACAAGAAGAAGAAACTATGAATCTTCCCTCTGTTTAGATGTCATTTCCTCCAAGACGCTTTCTCCTTCCCTGGAAGAATTGCTTAGAGCACCTAATAGAACCCCTTACTTCCCAATTAGAGAATCTACTCTATTGAATTGAAATTTCTGGTTTACCTGTTTGATTTCTCCATTGTCTCTAAGCTTCAGAAAGGAAGTCCTGTGGGTAACTTGCTCACCATTGTATCCCCAGCTTCTAGCAAAGTACTTAAATCATGATGAGGGCTCAATACATGGTTTTAGAAAGCAATGACGAATGAAGAGAAGGTAGGAGGAAGGTAGAAGAAAGGAACAAGGGGGATTCAAACCAGTCTCCCTTCTACTCTGCACAGTCCCTCCCCACACGGCAGTGGCAGTGGGGTAAGCAGCATCTCCTCTGCTGCCCACCACTTGCCAACCTGGATATGGTCCATCAAGTGAATATAAGTGGCAAAATAAACTATAAGCACATTGAATAAGTCATATTCATAGTAACAAAAAATAAAGCCAGTTCCAACAGTTGTATTTATAGGTTATATCTTTTGCAGGCTGTAATTGAAGAAACATTTTAAACATTTATCCAAATTTCAAAACCATGTATTAGTCATTGATTGAATATATTCTCATACATGTGTTCAATATTTAGGCAATTTACTATTTTTATCTTAATTAAGACATCTTTTTTAAGTTGCAGCAAGAGAAATCATATGTATTGCCATTCATAGTCAGACCTCTAAACTCTATAAACTTCATTTGTTTGAGCAGGTAGGTTCTTATCATTCTGTAGTGAGGGCATTTGGAGATATAAATGTACATGGCACCTTATTTGAAACTATATATATATATATATATATATATATATATATATATATATATATATAATGTTTAAAACAAGCAGGGAATGGTATGAGAGAAGTTTCAACTCTATCTTATGTGTTTTTCAGTCTATTATTTTGCACTGGGACAAGGTCACTCAGAAAAACTAAATTGAGTCTATATATGAAATAGCCTGCCTGTCCTTTAACAAGGAAACCATCCTGATCTTTAGTTTCACCATTTGTTTTGGAAGAACTGCGCTGCACAGCAAAAATGGCCCTTTAGACAGCACAAGAATGGGCAGCTAGCTGCAGGTTTAAAACCATATCTACAAAACACTTCCTATTTAACAAATCAATAACTTCATTAATATCAGTTTCATCAGTTTCTTCATTAATATTCATTTCATATAAAACGAATCTTTTGATTGGAAACAATCAATGAATAGCTGATATAAATATAGGTTTAAATCTATTTTTTTACATTAGCATATTTACTTGTAAGTGAAACTTTTAATTTGGAATAATGTGAACCACATTATCAATTTAATGTGTTTGTGCTACAAAAGTTATCACAAGTTACTTTAAGGATTTTTGGAACAAAAAGTGTTACTTCCCTCAGAGGCATTTCTAAAGGGGTCTCAGAATATATCCAGCTATAGTGAAGTCTAGGCCATTCAATTCTTATATCCAATGAATATTTACTAGTAAATTCAATTTATATTCACAAAAATATAACCAGTCTTCTAAGACCTGTACTATGCTTTCTGCTTATTGATAGAATAAATTAATTTTAAGAGCAATTGTTTAACCACTCAGGCTCTTTGTCTTACTGCATGGGGCAGGAAAGTCAGCAGTATGGGAAATAGTGAGCACAGAATTTTGAGTCAGAGTTCCCAGTGTTGAGTCCTGGGTCCATCCATCCTTTACTACCTGTGCAATCTCGGGAGATTCATTTCCTCTGTCTGAGGGTTTTGAAACTCTCAGTTTCTTTGTTAGCACACAGGGTACATAGCACTATAACTTAACTGATTGCAGTGAAAATATTACCTAAGGAACAATGTGTGGAGTGCTATATAAATGCTCATTATTACATTTCCATACTATTTAGAATATTTCAAATTCATTCTTATTATGGCAAATGTTTTAAACCTTCCAGGTTCAGATTATTTATGTATTTTTAACAAGCTTCCTGATTGGAGGCTAGAGTATCTGCACGAAGTTGAATGCTCTCAGAGCAAAACAAAGTCATCTTGTACAGCCTCCTTATGCTGAGTCTTTTTCTTGACACTGACAAATCTCTGGTTGCCAATGTGTACGCAAGATTAATGCACTTGGGCAAAATAATAACATAATAGAAGCATCTCACTTTGGATGGTGCCTGGCAGGCTCTCAATACAATGGTCGAATGAACCTTCTCTAGGGATAAGATGAAGGTCTTTTTTGGTCAAGTCTTTCATAGGAAGACAATTTATCAGTCAATTTCCCCCAAGTTAATTTTTAATCCAATTTCCCTGACAATATCCTAATAAATAAGAATGGTTTTGTATTAACATCCCTGAAGCCCCATACCAAGCCAGACTTTGCAACACAATCAGCTATTATGGGCCACATTTTCCTCTTAAAAGTCAAAGGACCTAAATAGGCACTTTTCGAAGGAGGACATACAGAAGGCCCAGAGACATATGAAAACATGCTCAAAGTCACTAATCATCCAAGAGATGCAAATCAAAACAACATTGAGGTACCATCTCACACCTGTCAGAATGGCTATCAACAAATCAACAAACAACAAGTGCTGGCGAGGATGCGGAGAAAAAGGAACACTTGTGCACTGCTGGTGGGAATGCAGACTGGTGTAGCCACTGTGGAAGACAGTATGGAGTTTCCTCAAAAAGTTAAAAATGGAACTCCCATTTGACCCAGTGATCTCATTTCTAGGAATATATCCCAAGAAACCAGAAATACCATTCAGAAAGGATATATGCTCCCCTATGTTCATAGCAGCACAATTTATAATAGCTAAGATTTGGAAACAGCCTAAGTGACCATCAGATGAGTGGATTAAAAAACTATGGTGCATCTACACAATGGAATACTATGCCGCTATAAAAAAGAAGGAACTTTTACCATTTGCAACATCATGAATGGAACTGGAGAGCATTATGCTAAGCAAAATAAGCCAGTTGGAGAAAGATAAATATCACATGATCTCACTCATATGTGGGATATAATGATTAACATAATTTGATGAACAAGAATAGATCCAGAGACAAATGGCAGGGGAGGTCTGGAGGGCAGGGGCTTAGAGAGCAGCCAAAGGACTTGTGTGCATGCATAACCAATGAACACAAACACTGGGGCAGTGGGGGCTTGCCCGGGGTGGGAATGGCTGGGGGGCAGGGGCAATCAGGGAAAAAGGAGACATATGTAAAACTTTAAACAATGATAATTTTAAAAATGTAAACTTGTCTACCCTGTCTGGTGCAGCTCAGTGTTAGAGCATTGGCCCACAAACCGAAGGGATGCAGGTTCCATTCCCAGTGAAGAGCACATACCTGGGTTGCAGGTTCAATCCCCAGCACCAGTTGGGGCATGTGCAGGAGGCAACCAATTGATCTCTCTCTCTCTCTCTCTCTCTCTCTCTCTCTCTCTCTCTCTCTTTCTCCCTATCCCTCCCTCCTTCCCAGTCTCTCTAAAAATCAATGGAAAAGATATCCTTGGGTGAGGATTAACAAAAAAAAAATGTTTCAAGGTCAACTCATCTAAATATATTGGTACTACTAGGTATCTGTTTAGTAACTTTGCTAAACAGTTCAAATGTAGTCTTTTACATATCATTATAATAACATTAAAAAAAATGTGTTTGTGAGATAAATCATTGAGTATATTTTCCCCTAGCAGATTTTGGAATTCTCCTAAAATAATAACATGAAGAGCCATGGAAGATGATTGAGATAGCTAGCAGACCAGAGTTGGCACTAGTGAATGCCAACTAATACAATTTTTATGGAGCAAATATATTCTTTGACTGTTTTTGAAAATGAATTGCAGAAACTGGAATATAATTCCTTTTTAGGCAATTTTTGTAACTCTATGAGATTTAGAAAGACAAGGAAAAGCTCTCTGAGACCCGGGCTTTCCCTACCTTCCTATCAGTTCCAGGGTCTGCTGCTCTGCCCTCATTGACCATGTGCTTCTTATTTGGTCTGGTGTCTGAGAGCTGCCTTTTCTACTTAAAACGTATGTCAGCTACCCTGCTTTCATAGTGTCTCTCCCAACATTAGTCCCTGCCTTACATAGCTCTGTGTTTTTATGGTTCTAACAGTTGTGTATATTTCTTACTCAGACTGTTAAAAAGGAACAGAGGTTTAGCAGACTGTGGCAATGGGAAAAGAGCCTGAAAATTACAGGGGCAGAAGTTGAAAACATGTATGTTGTTTTTATGAAAATACGAATTGCTAAGACAAATTGTAAAATGCAGATATATCTTAAACAGAGAAGTCCTAACATTGTAATATTAAATTTTGTCAGTTATGCATGGTTCATCATTATTTTAACATTCAATTATATTAATGGAAGTGATTTTCATATTCATTAGATTCCATATGTAGTCTGAAAGACCTGTACATATGGAAAATGGAAATAAATCTTTCTCCTGGAAAGAAATAGACAGTGTTTTGTTCTGGTGTTGGTATTGTTGTTGTCCAGGTTGGTGGTGATGGTGAGGTAATTTTTGTTTCTATTTTTTTATTAGACATGAATGTGCTGCAGAATTAGATGTAAACTGAATTCCAAACATACTCTCAGATTGAAATAACTTCTTGGTTATCTGTCTAGATTTTTACTTATGTAAATATATCATTGATACTTTAAATAATTTGGAAATTGAGTTAAATATAGTAAAGTCAATACAAAAGGCAAACTATACTCACAAGAGATATTAAAAATATTTATATGTTTCTTTGCAGAGTAAACCATAGAAATATGAATATCATTTATATGGCACAATATTTCATGTGGTTCTTACATCAACAATCTTACAAAAATAAAATAAAGTTTCAGACATATCATTTGCCCTAAAAAATATTTGTTTTAGTGGCTGTATGCAAGGCTAGATGACTGAATGACTCCCAGTAAAGAAACAAAATCTCAGAGAAATTGACTTGTCAGAGATGGCACACTAATGCATCTTAAGATCCTAGCCTTGAACACAGGTATTTTGACTCTAATTTCATTGTGCTTTGACTGCCCTATTATTCTCTTTCCAACAATTGACATTGACTTTCATCTAATCTTCTCTTCTGCTGTGCACCTGATCTATTCAGGGCAGGTAAAGTCTGATGCCATTTTAAGTTTATTAACCATATATGGCCATTAATTCATAGCATTTGCTCTTTGATCTCTGGACAAACTGGACAGTGGGAGACATACTAGGGAAGAGATGTGCTGAAAGCTGTGCAGACAAATTAGGAGAGAAGAAAATAGGGAGTACTTTCTGATTTGAATAGAATCAAAGAAAAATACTGTATTCATCTTCAGATGGTCCTGGGGATTCCACTAAAAGCAATAATACCATTAGCAATTCTGGTCTTCCTCTTTAAAGAACAAAAAATCTTTGGACCTATTCTGGACCCAAGGTTCTCAACCAGAAAGCTCTGTTTAGTTGGGGGGGGGGGCGGGGGGGAGGTGTAGAATGTAACATTCCAAATTGTACTCAATTATTATTAAATATTATAAACTTAAGTTTGCAAAGAATTTAATGTAAGCAAAAGTTAGAGTCAATTCAAGGTTATCCCTACAATAAAACCACCCTTCATGTACATCTCAATATTACTGCTCAAGACTTAAAAGTTGAGTGGACTAACCATTGAAATTCTGTGAATTGCTTAGAATCCAAAGCTTATCTTGGTGTGTCTAGGGGAAGATTGAAAGCTTTACAATACTCCCCTAGACAGATGGATCTAACCTGCTGAAATATTGTGCACACATTTCCCAAAACCTGTAAAAACAAAGTATGTAGGCATTTACTAGAATCACTGATTTCCCAAAGGGTGAGAAAATGCGGGGAAAAAAACCAACATTTAAATACACTTAGTTGCTCTGGACAATTAACCCAATGGATCAAGAGGGATTATTCTTGTATAATCATCTTGCCAGATATTGGCTGAAATTTAAAAATAAAGTAAACCTAAATAACTAGGAAATATCACACGTATGTGAATTCCAAGTTACATATTAATTCCATTTTCGTCAGTGTTCCTTAGGTATGCTCAGAGTGGTGACATTTTTTTTTTGTAGTCAAATAAAGAATGGTTTTTCTTAGACAAGGAATTCCATCATTTCTGAACTTTTACAACTGTGTGCTCTACCCATCATTTTCATATGCTTCCTTAACCAGCAAATGATGTGGTAAAATTGTGGGTAGCGGCAGCATGAAGAACAGAACCATTTTAATTTCTCCCATCTGGCATATTAGCATTAATAAAAGATGTTGAAAAAGAGAAGCCTTGAAAGGCTTTCACCTTTTGATTTAACAAGATAATAAGGAAAGCTTGCAATCTGCCACTAAATATAACCGATTAGAATAAGAGTAAGTATAATGTGATGATCACCAAGATTAACCTTTGAGACAATTTTAAAACCCTGTTGATTACAATACAATCATGTCAAGACTAGCACTGAAACTGTTGTTGTTGCTTTTTAGTGCAAATATAATAGAAAAAATTCCATTTCATAGTAATATAGACTACATAGATTATTAGAACCAAAATTAAGATACCTACAGCTGCCTATCCGTCAAACTGACCCTTACGGATCTCTCTCTATATAGGGTTAGTTGTCAATAGTATTACTACTAAATCATTGCATTACTGGTTTAGAATATGTATGACATAATACTGATTGCACATTTATATATTTATCTGTTTCACCCAGTTTTGTTGTTTTTATACCACTATTCCGCTTGCTAACACCTCATTAAAATTTTTGCATTTACCTTGGGTTTTTGAATGGACAAGGGGGAAGATTTTACTTACCCTGGCAGTTTCTCATTAAAATGAGATTTGGGGATCATATCCTTCCTCACTGTAAAATTACCTGAGTAGTTAGTTCAAGTTTTTCATAGCTTTGTTGGCTGATTTTTTTTTATTTTTTTTTTACCACGACTACAGTTCAGAAGAACATTGTAACTGACAACTACATAGAGTAATAAAATGAACAGCTCACAAAGGAGTTTAACAAATATGTTTTTTTAAAAATATATATTTTATTGATTTTTTACAGAGAGGAAGAGAGAGAGATAGAGAGTCAGAAACATCGATGAGAGAGAAACATCGACCAGCTGCCTCCTGCACATCCCCCACTGGGGATGTGCCCGCAACCCAGGTACATGCCCTTGAGCGAAATCGAACCTGGGACCTTTCAGTCCGCAGGCCGACGCTCTATCCACTGAGCCAAACCGGTTTCGGCAACAAATATGATCTCAATTCATTTCTTCAAGTTACTCTTGGCTATGCTTCAGATGAGGTATTTCAGATAGTTATCTTATAGGATGAGAATCAGGCTGGGAATAAAATTTTGTTTATAAATATGCTTTTTACTTATACAGATTTATAATAGAGTCAATGAGGTCATCTGCTCATTCTGATATCAAGATGCACCTAGAAAAACAAAGACAGGCCTGGTTACATAGTCATACCCGTGTTAATCACTGCCTTAAGTAAAGGCAGTTTCGTTTTGCTAATTTGAGGCAGAATTTGGCAATGTGCTGTATAGGGCTTAGAGCTGAGTACTGGAGGATGTTTTTAAGCTCTCCTTAGTGCAAATTTTAAGCACCTATAGAGCAGGGAACTTATTTATGTAATGAATCCCTAAGCACATAGGGAGTCTATAAAGACTTGTTAGTTTAGTTTTGGCACATATGGCATTCAATCCTAAAGGCCACTTTTGTATTACAAAGATGCTAATAAACCTGTAGCATTCACAATGGATATATACATGTTGTATAATCATCTCTACTATATACCCTGTTTAATTTCTCAATTGAAAGCAACTGTGTATATTTAGAAGCCCAAAGCAAAAGCAATAGAGACTGAGGAACAATAATGGACATTCTGCGCACAGAATGAGGGCTGAATGTGGTCCATAGGAGGAATGATAAATCCATGGTAATCAAGGCAGATTTCTATTTTTAGACAATCTCAATTGATCAAAACCACTTGGCTAGCATTTTTTTAATGAAAGAAGCCAACCATAAAAAATTCCCACTCACTCTTCATGGTTGTAAGAATGTGCAATATAGTATGCCTAAACCACTGAAAATTTGGAAAAATAAGCAGTATAATTCTTAATTTATTCTTCCTATGGAGAAAGCAAGGGATTTGGGACCATGCATAGCATCTAAGAAGAAGCATAATTTCCTATCTACTATGTTTATTATTATTTTCAGTGATCCCAAAAGTAAGCACATCTCTTTTTTATTTCTTTTTAAAATCTAAAAATCATTGAAAGCTGAATTTCAAAGATGCACAGAATGAACCACATGTGTTAACAGCCATGAGTACTATATGGCAGATGAAAAGATTCACATGTATTATGAAATCCTTTAATTTTCTTTCTTTCAATTTTGTTAATAAAGAATACTAAATATGCTAAATAGTATATTATTACAGCTTTTTAAAAAAATATAAATATTTTATTTCTTTTGAATACATAGAATTAATTTGGATAAGAAGCATTGGTAAATATCCTAAAGCTAAAAAAATATGAGCAAACACTGCTTTCAATATTTCAAAGATATTTTAAATATACCATTGGAAAAGAAAAAAATTTAATTACCCTTAAGCTTCCATCTTTTGCAAAGTAAAGAATACTTGATTCAATGTTTTCTAACCAAAATTATTAAAAATTCTTCAATGGGCATTTATTTTCTATGGATCTGTCCTCATAGCAAGTTTTTCTAGAAAATTGAAATTCCCTTGATGATGAATTTTCCAAGAATTATATATAACTCTAAGACAGTTTCTACAATGTGGATAAATCACAAAAGTAAACTCTGTTTAACCAAGCCACTGGACATGTATGTTTATCAAACTGCATGAATGGCTTTGTTTGTTTGTTTGTGTTTGTTAATCCTCACCTGAGAATATTATTTTCATTAATTTTTAGAGAGATTGGAAGGGAAGGAGGGAGGGGGGGAGAGAGAAACATCAGTGTGAGAGAAACACAGCTATTGGACACATCGATTGGTTTCCACCAGCATGTGCCCCAACTGGGACTGTAGCTAGATTGAATCTGCAACCCAGGTACCTGCCCTAGACCAGGAATTGAACCCATGGCCCTTCCATGCATGGGTCGGCACTCTATCTACTGAGCAAAACCAGCCAGGGCAGAATGGCTTTGGTTTTGTTGAGAAATGCTGGGCTGTTGAATTCAAGGTTTCCACTTTTATTTCTCCAACCAATGGATATAGATGAATCACTAATAATTCATCACCAATACTGGAAAAGTAATACATCAAATATTTCATATTAATTCCATATTACCAGTATACATCAACTTTGTATATGGAAAATAATATGAATAACTCCCTTTATATCAAATACACTTCTAAATTTTTATTGAAACAACAACCATACCAAAATATAAAGCCAATACAAGTCATCTTGAAATACAAATCAATAACCTTTAAAAAGTTCATTTGTGTCAAATCTTGTTTTTAAACACCATACTCCAGAAAGAAAGAGAGGGAGGAAGGAAGGAAGGAAGGAAGGAGAGAGAGAGAGAGAGAGAGAGAGAGAGAGAGAGAGAGAGAGAGAGAGAAACCTGGTGTTCTTGGAGAAATGGCTAATCCTAGAGCTGAAGTAAGGAAAATATAAGGTAGGCCTGTAGCATCTTGTAGTACTAGAACAAAAAACCTAAAGGCCAAAGCTGGAACAATTTGATCAGTAAAATAATGGAGTATTGAATTACGGCCCAATGTATAAAATAAATATCCATGCATCACACTTATATAAATAGATGGTTGAATAAAGTTATTCAATGTAAAGAAGAGTCAAATCATTAAATTCCAAATAATATATGTAGATTGTCCCCTCCAAAAGGTAAAGCTTAATTCCCCTTCCCTTGCTTTTTTCTCTTTTCCCATCCAAAAGGCACTTTTCTCAAAGCTTTTAAGAATTCTCCTTGACGTTTCCTTCATAATGAATTTGAATCTTGCTCATCAGTGCTTACCACATAGCGGTCACACAGTAAACATGTGCTGGATGAGTTTCTTGAATGAATGAAAAGAGGCGAATCTTGATCTTCCCTCTCCACCAATATGTAGAATGCTAGTTGTGCTACCCTAGTCTGTGGTCGGCAAACTGTGGCTCGCGAGCCACATGTGACTTTTTGGCCCCTTGAGTGTGGCTCTTCCACAAAATACTACTTGCGGGCACACGTACAGTGCGATTGGAACTTCGTGGTCCATGCACAAAAGTCGGTTTAAGGCCTGGGCGAGTCTATTTTGAAGAAGTACTGTTGATATTTGGTGCTGTTGACTTATGAGTTTGCCGACCACTGCCTAGGTTATAAAACCATTAAATACAACCAATTAACTACCCTCAAAACATTTATAAATGCTAATTTCGAAGTTCAATTGAAAAAGTCAAACTTATACAAAAACCTGCTCTCACATCTTCTTCAAACTCATAATATTGTAAGTGACTTCTTTTTAAAGCCAAACTGCAATTAGAATGCTTGAAATACACTATCTGTGTTTGATTACTGTTATCGATTAATGCTGACAACATTCAACAGCATTGCTTAAATTTCACAGAGTCTAGTAAAGAGAAAAGAATATGTATACATCTGGCTAATTCTCTGAGTTATAAATTTACAATTAAAATTTGACCAAGCTTTAGATACTTAAGAGCTTAATTGACCATGTAATTCCAAAACACGCTACAAGGATTCTATTATAGAGAACGCATGGTTATAGGTACATAGCTTAACGATGACAAATTCTGCACATCAAATTCTACTTTCATTTAATTTTTTCCAAAGCTTACCCTTAAATCAGTGACATAATCTTTTAAAACATACCATATGTCTTTTTTTTTGTAGCACATGTTTAAAAGTAGCCTTAATTAGAGCTGGTGCATTGTTTGGTTTCTTCACTGCCACTTCTCTTATCCTGCCCAGCATTACAGCTGTTACCCCTGCACCTTTGTGCAAGTTGGAGACCAAGTTAGTAAAGAGAAGGTTCTAGAGTCTAGACAATCCAGAAAATCTAAGTGGCTACAATAAGACATCAATTAGAATCACACCATGTATTCACTATTCCTTTAAGGAAACAACATAAAAGTTCTTATTTTTTGTTCATAGTAGCAAATATTTGTCAGATACAAATGCTCTCTTCATTGGTGAATATAAGGGACCACATTAAATATCCAGAGAAGGGAAATAAGGAATAAAATAATTCCTGAATTGTGACCTTCTATTTCTTATTTTGGTCCAATGAGCCAATATCCATGGTCCCACAATTAAAGGATTCTGCAAATATCTAAGGCTGACAGTCCCATGTGGAATTGCAAAGCTTGTTTTGTTTGCTTCTTTAACATCTGGCTTAATATGTCTCATTCCTTTTCTCCTCATCTAGAAATTTTCAACCGTTTTAATTTAAAATAAAATGATGCCTCTTGCTATAGAATAATTTATTCATCCTGGCTTCTTAAATAGTGTCTTCTTTTATCCAAAGCCTTAAATTCCAGCTATGCTTGAGCCTTGGTTCTTCTCCCTTCTTTGCCTTTATAGACAATCCTATAGACAGTAGTCGGCAAACTCATTAGTCAACAGAGCCAAATATCAACAGTACAACGATTGAAATTTCTTTTGAGAGCCAAATTTTTTAAAATTAAACTATATAGGTAGGTACATTGTTATTAACTTAATTAGGGTACTCCTAAGGCTTAGGAAGAGCCACACTCCAGGGGCCAAAGAGCTGCAGTTTGCCAACCACGGCTAGACACTAATAAACTCTTTACCTATGACTATCCAAAATGTCATCAGTTCTCTATAACCAATCCCCATCAACTATGCTTGTGAAAAAAAACTTAAAAATTAAAATGTAAAATAGTCACTATATATGTTTCTTCCTACTATATTTAGACAGCAGGAATCACTTTTGAATAACATTGTTCAAAAAATAGTTAGTAAGCACCTGCGATTTGCATCCTAATACTACAATCATGTTACATGTTGCTAATGAAATCCCTTCCCAACTTTCAAGGTAGTCTTTCAAAACCATCATCAGCCTCAGCCATATCAGTGACCTCACACTCCTCCCTTCATATCACTTGCTTCCAGCTAAGCCCAGACATTGAGGCTATTAAGGCTAAACTCTTTTTACTCAATATCTCCCTTCTCTTCATAGCCTCAGCCTACCTCAAACATGCATCTGTAAATATGTCTACAGGGATACTCCCTCCCTCCCTTCCTTCCTTCCTTCCTTCCTTCCTTCCTTCCTTCCTTCCTTCCTTCCTTCCTTCCTTCCTTCCTTTTTTCAGATCTCAGGTTGGCTCCTTATAAATTAAAATATTGCACTGTCCCTCTGCATTGCTCCATATATTTTTACTTTCCCCTAATCAGCTTCTACTCCTCAGGAGAGTTCTTACAAATATTTAACCTCTACATGCAATTACCCCCTTCACCTCAATCAATACCTCAGACTTCAGTGAGGGAATGACAGCTATCTGAAATGAAGTTCAGAGTTTCATATATATATATATCACCCCTATTTTGGTACTTAGGTTTTACTAAACTGTTTCTGCTTAGGTTTTACTAAGCTGTTTCTGCTCTAAGGGGGAAAGATATGATTCTTTCCACTCACCTAGAATAGTCATCACATTTCCTCCTACCTTATAAGGAATCATTATCTTTTTCCTGTATGCTCAAACTCTCCTTCTCTACTCTCTCCATTCCTCCCACCTCAAATACTCTCAGATAACCCATCCTCTCCTCCCACCGCTCTGCAAAAACAAAGCAAAACAAAAACTTTCATCTTGATCCTGAATCTTTTTCAGGTTACAACTATATTACTATTCTCGTTTTCATGACAAAATTTCTGCATCAGATTTTTAGACATCTTTCTTGCCTCCATTCCCTCAATCCAATATCCTTTGACTTTTGCCACACTACTCAACACCTCCTGATCTTGCAAAGTTTAGCACCAGCCTTCTAAGGGCTGAGTCCTCATGAACTCTCTTCTTCCTCACAAATTCTCCCTCCTGACTCTCTTCTAAGTCTCTGACTCTATTTCCCTTCTTCTTCTTCTTTTTTCTACTCCTAGTTTGCCTGCCTCTGAAATTCTTCAAGATTTGATCCTCTTTTCACTTTGTACATTGTCAGGAGCAAGATATTCTTACACAGATATTTTAGAGAAGGCATTTGACACAGCCACTTCAACTCTGTGATTTTGAAGTCATGGATAATAATCCCTCAAAAAATTAGTAACAGTTAGCTTTTAAGAAATTCTCAGTTCTAATCTCCCCACGTACCAAATAGACACAACGTAATTAATTGTTTCATTCGAGAATTCTATGAATGAACATGCAGACATCAAATTAATTGGTCAAATGTTTTCTTCACACCCTGGTAATCTAATTTTACTAAACGTCCTCCCTGTGGGATTATGACTTAGAATCTATTCACCAGACTTCATCTGTCTTTGACCTTAAGGCCTATGTTTTTAATACTTTCCTGAACATGTCTACATAGATGTTCTACTGGTTCTTTTAAAACAACAAATTCTAAACGGAATTCATTTTCTTCTCTTTTTCAGGTTGAGAGTCCCCACTGTAACCCTCTCTTGGTTAACAGCACCAAGAAAAGCCCAGTCACCCAAAACAGAAACCCAAGAGCCATCTGTAATTTCACTTTATACCCTTTCCAACAGTCAATGGCTCACTAAATTTAGTCATTTATGCTTTCCTTAAAAGTCTGTCCTCAGTGTATGGTTACAGTTCAAAGCTCTCAGCATCTTCGGATGTAGGAGGCTCCTAACTGGTTTCTTACTACAATTTGACTATCTTTCAATCCATGTACTATGCCAGAGGCAATTTCCCAAGAGCAAATATCTGCTTAAAAGTGTGAACAGTTTCCTACAGGCTATAAGAATATTCTCCTTGTCTCTTCAGAGTCCTTATTTGCCACTCCCTCACATGCATCCTGAAATTTAGGCATTCCAAACTAAGCACAATTCTTTTAAGAAGTACAATCTTAATGGCTCCCTGTCTTTGTAGATGCCCCTATTTCTTCCTGCCTGTATCTAATGAACCTCTAATTAGTTCAGTATTCTCATTGTACTTTTAATACACTTCCAGGAGTACATGTCTTGAACACTATTGCAATCATTTTTTAAAGTGTTTTCATTTTCTTCTGCTAAAGTTGTTTAATGCATAGTGTCTTATTTATATCTGAATATCAAGTGCATAGTGGAGTTTGGACATTTGGTACTCAAAAAAATTTTGGTGAATTTTAAATAAAGGCAATCGCTATGCATATTTGGATAGTATACATTTTTTAAATTGTGTTTCTTTTAGAAAATAAAATGTCTATGGAGGAGAGGAGTGAATATATGTGTGTTACTTAATTTTGAATCAAGAGCAACCTTGGATGGTACTAGATTTGGGGCATCAAAAAATGAGCTCTTTCAATCACATTCTTATTTTACTACTCTACTTAAGATTAATGTCCCTTGTGTTCTAACATTTTATCTGTGAATTCAATCACTGGAAATACAACTTACTTTTTAAAACTCTCCTTTAAAAACCCATTGACTGCTTCTAAGCAATACAAGCATAAAGGGAGAAAATATGAGCAAAGGAACAATCTGATTTTTTACAAATAATCATGATGAAAGAGTTTTCAATGTAGTTATTAACTCACCCACAGAGATTGTTCACTAATTTAGGATTTTTAAAAGTTACAAAGAATTAAGCCTTCCATTATCAAGATTTTGCAAGCATTCAGTTTTTCAATGCTGCAAAATAGACTCGATCAACTGTTTTTCCCCCATAAGGTTCTACTTTAAGACCTCCATATGCTCAGTTTTAATAATCAGCTTCCAAAACCAGGAACCATTCCAAATATGAGTTATGGAAATATTGTGCTTCTTATTAAAAACAACATGAAAAGAAATATCTGAAGCCCAGGTATCAATCTGTAAAACACATAGTGGCAGATCCATGTGAAAGGTTTGTATGAAGAATTACTGCTTAAAATCACTTTTACAGAGGCAATTTAACTCGTTTCACTAGAAGTGAAAATTGCTATGACAAATATGTCACTATGGAGGTCAAATGGTAATTTGCACATGCTAAACAGCTCAGCAGGAAATTACATGTGATCCTCGAAATCACCAGCATTCCCACCAGAAATCATTTTAGAAGACATGGAGGTCACATGGATTGTGTTAGGGATAAAACTCTCTCAAACACATGTTCACCCTCCCCCTTGGGAGGAAGAGATTGAAGATATGGAGAGATGTATGATCAAGGTGTTTGAAGTTGGAGAAATGTAGTTTAGTGTAGTTATAGAAACTAGTGAAAAGCATCATCAGAGACCAATAAAAAGTACCTGCTTAACTTACTTGAATCTTTTGATACTATTTTATCACTTGAATCAAATGCAGTTATGCTCACATAGTTTGTTATCAAGAAAAACATGAAAAAAGAGAAAATATTACAGGGAATAATTTAAGTGAGCTTAAAATGAGTTTCTGTGGTATTTTAGCAGATTTACTTCACCTTCATGTACCTCCTACAAAAACTAAGATTTGAGCTAGCAGTCTGTGCTCCGGTGGTCTGGATGGGTATGCGATGGAAATGGAATGACATTTGGCAGTATCCTGGATTCTGAACACTGCAGTAACATTGCCTTACAGTTTTATTGTGGTTCTTTATTCCTATGATAAAGTCCTGTGAAAAATTTGTCAGGGCAAAAGCCTACAAAAGAAGCAATTCTTTTTCTTTTGACAAGGACTGTATCTATAACTATCTCATCTTAAACAGTTTTTGTTTCCCATGTCTTTCCTCCAGTCTTATATAAAGACTAGAGGCCCAGTGCACGACATTCGTGCACTGGAGGAGGGATCCTTCAGCACGGCCTGCACCCTCTCGCGGCCTGTACCCTTTGGGCTTGAATTCTACAAGCCCAAAAAGTACAGTATAAGATGGCCTAGCATTGATAGGCAGCCTAGTTCAATTAAAACACACACACACACACACACACACACACAACTAAATATGTTTTATACAGCTAAAGCATGGACTTCATGGGAAACTTCTGAGTAAAAGAGAGGGTGATTCTTAGGGATTTTGCACTAAGTACAGTTTTTGGGAGCATAGACAGAATTGTGGGTGGTCTTTGCTCCTCCTTCTTGAACCATGACAACATGGTTAGGAGCTCCCCTTAACATTTGAGTGGTATGGTAACATCAGGAGAGGAAGCAGTGGAGATGCTGATAATGTTGATCATGACAATGATGATGAGGAGGATTTTCTTACTCTTCCCTGAGGGGAAAGAATAAAAATTGACATTAGAAGATCCAGTGTGGGTAAAAGCCCAGATAACTCTGGGTAGGAATCTCATTTCTTTATAGCAACAATAACTCTGCCCTTAGATTTCAGGACCCCTCAGGAGATGTTTAGTGGATGGATCAGGCCTAAGCCAGCAGTCAGACATCCCTCTTGCAGTCTGGAGCTCTCACAGTCCGGGACCCCTCACTCCTTACTCCCCTCCTGCAGCTTGCCAGCCTCTGAGCTTGGCTTCTGCTGAGTGGCGCTCCCTCTGTGGGAGCACACTGACCACCAGGGGGCAGCTCCTGTGTTGAGCACCTGTCCCCTGGTGGTTAGTGCATGTCATAGCAACCAGTCATTCCCCTGTTCAGACAATTTGCATATTAGGGTTTTATTATATAGGATTCCTATATCTGGACATATACTCATCCATTAATTTATTGTTAATTGAGCACCTATTTTGTCCCAGGTACTGTGCTACAGTTGTAGCCAAGATACATAATCCCTCTTCTCAAGGAGCCTTTGATTTGATGGGAAATACAAATTAAGGTGATAAATACTAAAAGAAGAAAATGGTAAGTTGCTACTGGGGCACATAGCACAGTCATCTAGCTCAATTTGAGTGATCAGGAAGACTTCCTGGAGTAAGAGACACCTAAAACTTAAATAGTGTGAGCATAGAAGTGGGAGGGCAGCAGAATTCTACAAGCCCAAAAAGTACAGTATAAGATGGCCTAGCATTGATAGGCAGCCTAGTTCAATTAAAACACACACACACACACACACACACACAACTAAATATGTTTTATACAGCTAAAGCATGGACTTCATGGGAAACTTCTGAGTAAAAGAGAGGGTGATTCTTAGGGATTTTGCACTAAGTACAGCTTTTGGGAGCATAGACAGAATTGTGGGTGGTCTTTGCTCCTCCTTCTTGAACCATGACAACATGGTTAGGAGCTCCCCTTAACATTTGAGTGGTATGGTAACATCAGGAGAGGAAGCAGTGGAGATGCTGATAATGTTGATCGTGACAATGATGATGAGGAGGATTTTCTTACTCTTCCCTGAGGGGAAAGAATAAAAATTGACATTAGAAGATCCAGTGTGGGTAAAAGCCCAGATAACTCTGGGTAGGAATCTCATTTCTTTATAGCAACAATAACTCTGCCCTTAGATTCCTAGTAGTATAGCTTGGGGACAAAGTTAATATTTATGTAAACCAAAAATAAATTTAATAGCAGGATATAGGTTGACTCAGTGACCCTTCCAAGACTAGAATATGTAAGTGGATAAAGTAATTTGAGTTCAAGCTAAGCACAGCTATTGGTTGAGAGGTGAAATTAGCCTTTAGGTTTTAGTCATTCTATTCCTGGCTCTTTAAGCCTGGGAAGACCCAGGCATATGTCCTGCTGGTTCATAAGAACAGCTACTAATTGAAACAACATTCTAGGCACTCCCACTTTCCTCACCTCATTCCATGGCTCTCAATCCAATATTCACTTATTCACTTTCTCATCAAACCGACCTTTAAGTGCCTTACTTCTGGTTTCTGATGTCATTATTTGAAAAACCTTTGACCTCCTCTTTTAGCTTTTTTTTTTTTTACCTTACCTTTCCCATATGGCTTTTGGCCGTCTCCACTCTCCTGAATGGGTTTGGAGCACAGCTTTGCAGAAACTCACCCTGGTCCCTGGCCACCCAGTGAACATCCAGATGGCTCATCTTCAGTGCCAGTAGTCAAGGAGTTGGAAATCATACAATATTTTATTCAGCATGGTCTAAAGGCATCTAAATAGTGAAAACTAAATACATGAAAACTTGACCATTTGTGAGAATCCTTGTAAAAAGGCTAAGCTATATATGTGATCAATTTGAAAATCTGGGAGATTATCTTAGAGATTCTGCTCATGGTATCACATAATTGCTGTTTTCTGAAACAAGCTATACCCAGACTGTGTTTTTTGACCAATGAATAGTATTGTACCATAGGGTTTTAAACCAAAAACCTGACATATTTTTAGATATTTTGATTAAGAAAAAAATTTTGGGCCGAACCGGTTTGGCTCAGTGGATAGAGCGTCAGCCTGAGGATTCAAGGGTCCCGGGTTCGATTCCAGTCAAGGGCATGTACCTTGATTGCAGGCACGTCCCCACTGTGGGGCGTGCAGGAGGCAGCTGATCGATCTCTCTCATCGATGTTTCTGACTTTCTATCCCTCTCCCTTCTTCTCTGTAAAAAATCAATAAAATATATTTTAAAAAATATTGGAAGGGAATGAAATCAATAGCTTCATTTAATGGTTTAGAAAGACAATTTCCCCTGGTAGGGACAAGAGAAAGTCTACTTATTGTGGCTGTTAAAACTCAAAGGTTAGATGACTGATATCAGGGCATTGTGTGGAGACTTTTACAGTTCATGTTCATGCTACCAAACTCCCTAATCACTCCAATATACAGCTGATAAGGAACCTTAATGGACCTTTCATATCTGTACGGGAACTAGAACATACACCATGTATGGTTATGAGATTGTCACCTGTAAGTCTTTGTTCTGATAACTTAACTTCCTGCCAAGTGATGTATTACAGAAACTGCTTCCAGATTCTCATCTCTTTTATTACAATATTATCCATGCAAAATGTCATATTTAAAAATTCATAATTTTAAAACCTTCTGGGTTATTTTAATGGAGGTTATATATTACTATATTGATTATTTTTATAAATTATATATATATATATATATATATATATATATATATATAGTTGCATATCAGTAATACACACACACACACACACATACACACATTAGATTTGTCTAGCTTTGGGGCCCTTTAGAAAAGTTATGTAGAGACTGAAGGAGCTCACATATGAACCGAGCATTAACTTTAGAAGGAATGGCAAGTATATCTTAAATGCAGTTTGTAGTGGTGTTTTTCAAATGTGTGTATACGTGCTTGTGGCTACAAAACATACATTTTATTAAACTTATTACTGGATGAATTCACTGCCATTGCCCTTTTATTCTAATCAATAAATAATGTACTATTATCTGTGGATAGAAACTTTTTAATTCTTTTGCCATTAAGAAAGGTCCTAGTAGCTGAAACACTTGAGAACAATTGCTGTACTGTTCAGAAATTCAAAAGGAACCAGTCTTTAGTGTTGGAAAAATTTATGAACTATTTACATATAACAGACTAAGAAATCTGCTATTTTTTTGTTATGAAATGTCTATACAGAAAAAACACTTGGTTTCATAATGGTGCATATACCCCATGACTTCTAATGACAAGCTGAAATAATTCACCCCCACCCCAAATCTTAAAAAGTAAATATACAAATAAAGAGGAAATTATAATAAAATTTCAGCCTCCATGGAGTTACATTAGAAATAAATGTTGGCTAAGAAACTCATGCATTGTAAGAAGCTGCTAGTCTGCACATCCAAAGCAAAAATTACTACATTAAAAATTACAGTTTCTAAAACATTTGTTTCTCATCTGGCATTAAATAAAGTTTAATTGCAAGTTGTTTTATGTCATTTTCCCTTGGGATATGTTTTTCTAAAAGATACACAGGCGGCTCATATGTACACACATCTCATTATTTCTCAGTAGGATTCATGTTTGTGCCACCTACCCGTGATTGGAAGTGCATACGCTGATGTCTCTCTGATTTACTTGTACTGGGCTTTTATAACAATTTAATTCTTACTTTGCTGCATGGTTCTGTAGGCTGTTTCAAAAGAGATTCCAAATTGCCAAAAAAACAAACCACCCAACCAAAAACCCTTAATGACTCTCAACAGTTTCTTTGACATATTTAAGCAAAATATTCTGTTCCCTTCAACAAAAAAAGCACAAAATTTTGGGTTCGGGTTCGAATTACATTTGGCCAGCAGCTGTTTATAAAATTGAGCAGCAAACAGTGCAATAATAACAGATTATATGTGGATTCTATTTCTTTCCTGGACAGCCTGTCTTGTAAATATTTGCTTTTACCATCAGCATACGAGAGGAAAGCATTAGCCTCTCTCCGCAATTTAGAAATGGCTTAAGAGAAATTGTAAAATAATCATGCAACGACCTCCCCACTCCCCCCAAATACCCCTTATGGTTTCTTTGGTTATTCCCATGCAAAAATATCAAGAAATTCGCTACATCTGGCATGGAAAAGAATCTTGTTTAGACCCTTTTTTTAATGTGCTGAGCAGAAGGCAAAATGAGCTCTGCTTCAGGCCCACAAGGCTGTAGGTCTCTGTTGAATTTGTTTGAGACCTTAACTTGACTAAGTGCAAAGCCTATCTGAAAATATGTACTGCCATGATTCCTGAAAGAAAAATGGGGGCTTTTGATTAGTAGACAAGGGTAGCCACACTGCCTCCTATTTCCTGGCATTTGCTGATTACAGTTAAAACATGTCAGTGGCTTCCTGTTGCTCTTGGGGTTTTGTCCTTAACAGAGCTTACAAGGCTGGGAGGCTCTGTCCCCTTCTCAGCTCTTCTCACTCATCTTCTGGGTACCCTGCCTGCTTTTTACCGTCCATCTATGAGGGCTTCCATCTGGTTGCTGCTCCTGCCAGAGCTGCCTCCCATGGTAGTGCACAGGTGTGTCCTCCACGGGGAAGGCCTCCTGTGCCGCCTCCTCTTCTACGCAGCTTCCTCCTTCCTTTTTCAGTCAGTCCCCCATCACAGTCTCCTCTATTCACCCCGCGGCTCTCTTGTGGCACTTAACCCAGTTGTAATATTTGGTTACTTTAGGTCTTTTCCAGTGACTATAGTTTATGGGGCTAGGAACTCTGTTTGTATTTACCATGGTATCCTACCAACAGCATGCCTGGTACATACTAAGCCACCCAAATATTTGAAGGATGACTAAAGGAAGGACTCCCACTCTATTACTTTCTATTCCAGAGCTCAGTAAATTTAACAAAACAACCCTCATTTTCTGGTCAACATTCCTCTTCTTTGCAACACAGACTACATCGAGTTATTGTTGGACGGGTACTAGCCATTGTGTTTGCCTACATGGGCCATACAAGAACAATGTATTACTGATTTGTAATGTCCTATGATGTACCCTGTCTAAGAAAAGTTGCATACAAAAGCAAAATCTTTTCTATTCTATTCCAACATTCCATTTTGTATAAAATAATCATAAACAACCTCCCAAAGAAGGCCACTTTCCCTCAAGGTAATTTAGAAAACAATGATTCTATAGCAATAGGAAAGCCCTACATTGTTTTATGAGCCTTGCCTTCATTTCTCCAGGCAGTAATATTGTGCTAAATCCTTGGGGTCTCCAGGGGCTCTCTGGCAGCTAAAAACCAGTGATTATAACCTGAAGCTGTGCAAATGCTATCAGAAAAGTCCTGTCAATCCACTTCTCCTAAGTACTTACCTTGGTTAGTTAGCAAAGGCCATCTATTTAAAATAAATAAATAAAATGAAATGAAGCACTAATGCCATGATCTAATCTAGTGAGGAGAGATTACTTAAGTAATCATTATTTAGGAAAGGGCTCTTTCTCTTCTGGCTTAGCATGGCCTTGCATTTCCACATGTCACTCTGTCAGCCTTCCTTATTATTGTCACTGCAGTTATCAGCATGTTCCACGCATTTCTATCTTATCTTCTACCTCCCTCTCCTGGTCCTTATCCATTTGGAACCTCTACCTAGGAGCCCTGGCCCTAGAGTGGCCTGAGTGGCGGCTTTTCTCAAACCAGCTGGACACGATCAAGAGAACAGAGCAGGAGCCCTTTGCCTTTCTCCCTTTGGTGCAGTTTCTTAGAAACTTCTCAGTTCACAGGTTATTGCTAATTCCTTGTGTTGGCAAAGGGGCAAACCACAGAGACAAAACTGTCTATCAAATATTTTCAAAAATTAAACATGGGCTAATAGGTTAAGCAAACTTTAACATCTTTAATTTCATATTCTAAACAATAAGATCTTTCCCACTACATGGGTATAAGTGAAGTAAAATGGACTATCAGTAAATCACACTGAATCTTGAAGTTGAATAATTCTTTCATTATCTGATTTAGCTTTCACATTTCCTTGCTTCTGTACTTGCGGAAAATGGAAACAAAGATGTTTGTATGTTCAGAAAATTTCAAGATGGCCACTGTCATCTAAATTAGAATTTTGGCATGTTTCCAGTTTGTGTAGAGCCGGGCCCTTTCTTTAATAACAATAATAACAAATGCAAACCTAAAACAGTTTTGGTCTTGCATTTGCATTCCATCCACCTTCTTTGAAATGTTAAAACATCTGGTTTTAAGAAAAAAAAATCAACTTCAACATGTTTGGAGAGAAAAAGGCAGCCCACAAAATAAATCAGGGTCAAGTGTTGTTATTTCATGGGTAATTATAAGGCAGTCCAATTTATTAGTAAATCTTGCATCATGCCTACTTATAGCCACAATCCTTGCAATTGTTCTTACACTCTCGTTGGAAAGTGGCTAAATTATAGGATTTAGAAAAATTTGGGGCCAAATATCATGGAGAAGAATGCCATGTGGTCTCTTCATACCTTGCTTCCCTAAGTTTCTCATCTTGCAAGTAAAATTGTGTCTTTGTTTAGTTCATTTTTCCAATTAATTCATGAATCTTTATAACAGTTACTTGGAAACAAAAAGACGCCCACAATAAATTATTGAAAAGAAAACGCTTGCTAGTTTAATTGAAGAGCAGATGGTTGGCTCAAAGGGTCTTCTTACTGTGTTTCAATAGTGCAGCACGGAGGGGGGCACATGTTGCAGTGATACTGTGAAGCTAACACAAACAACTTGGAGGAGGGTGAGGCTCATCATTTGAGAAAGCCAACTACTTTGAGACTTTAATTACATTTCAAGAAGATTCTTCAGCCTCTCTTCTCAAGCAAAAAGGTTGACAAGGCATCTTTAAACAAGTCTTTAAGAGAACACAGACCCTGGATAAAAACATGGAGTGCAACGTTTTCAGACCAGGCAACACAAAGAAGTGAAGCAAAGTCAGCTTCACATTTCTCTAATATCCCTGCAGATTCATAGTAGTTTTACACCTTCAGGACATGCTCACGTATTCACCAACTAATGAATGGTTTTCTGCTTCTCCAGAGGACCGGAAGTGTCAGTTTAACAGCCAATGAAACAGATCCATCTCCTACTGCTCAAGTTATTTTTTAAATATTTTTTTATTGATTTCAGAAAAGGAGAGGGAAAGATAGAAACATCAATGATGAGAGAGAATCATTGGCCGGCTGCCTCCTGCACACCCCACACTGGGGATTGAGCCAGCAACCCCGGTATGTGCGCTGACCGGGAATCAAACCGTAACATCCTGGTTCGTAGGTTGACGCTCAACCACTGAGCAACACCAGCTGGGTGTAAGTTACTTTTTCTTTCCCTGTTTTTACCAGTCACCCAGCTTAAAATATATCTATATTGAAGACTGATACCCCAATATAACAGAATTGGCTTAATTGTGAAATTCAAGA
This sequence comes from Myotis nattereri, assembly GCF_964212035.1. Lineage (NCBI taxonomy): Eukaryota > Metazoa > Chordata > Mammalia > Chiroptera > Vespertilionidae > Myotis > Myotis nattereri. The sequence goes on along the minus strand of NC_138079.1, from coordinate 49,456,828 downwards.
ATTAGATTAGGAAACCATATTTAATGGTTTTCTTTCTGGAAAATTTGTATTTATAAAGAAATTGTTTAACCTTTTTCCTCTCTGTCAAATAGGTTATATTCAGCATCAAATACAATTTATTCATGTTATTATTTTTTAAAAAAGGAATTTAGACAATATCCATCTGATGCTAGATATCTGGATGGGAATTAAGATATTTGGTTAGATACAAAACCAAAACAAACCCATGTGTATTTTCCAACTCTAAAATTCTGCTTATATTTAAAAATAAATTATCTGACAATTACCTGGACAATTGCCAAAAAATCTAGAAGTGAATAAAATCTGGGTAGATAGTATAAATTCTTTAAATTAAAAAATGCTCATAGTTTTATTCATGAGCCTAATCACTGACCATCAACCAGAAACGACATTTTCCTATTTCACTTAGAATTCCAGTAGACCTGGCTGTCTCAGTTGGTTCCTATATTGCAGTAATTTACACATTGTGATTAGAAGAGAAAAAATACTTGAGGTAGGAATGTCATTGGCAAAAAGAAGTGATATTTGGCAACAATAAAATGGCAGAAAAGCTCTTAAAAACTCAAGAATATTATAAGGGGGGGAGGGGGCGGCGGTCTGCCTAATGTGGGATCAAAGGCTACACACCCAAGGGCTGTTTATTGTTTCTCAAACACTCCTGGTAATAACAATCACTGTGAAGGTTTGTTAAACACTCAGCTTCTCTATTTCTTCTGTTGAGAACTATGATTCAGTGTGTCTGGGTTAGGACATTTGGATCCATACTTAAATAATGTTTGGGAAACCCGTCCTCAAGGCTATAAGAGCTTACAGCCCTAAGACATTAAGAAGAGGCTTTATCATGGGCCGCATTCTCTGTTAAATAGTAGTTTAGCCCTGTTATTTAATATTTCTATCAATAATGGGTTGTTTCAAAGGGTAAGTATCAGTAGGTATAAGTTTCATTCCTCTGCAACTGATCATTCTCTGTCAAATTGCTCATTGAGAAAAAGTGGTATGCAGATAGCCATCCTCAATGAAGACAGATGGTGGGGTTTTGAATGGCATGATTTGGACTAAGCTTGAATTCTTTACAGGTAGCATTGTTGAATAGAGAGCAAGTACCTATAAAAAACATTATTTTATTAGGATTATATTACTATATTCTCAAAGGTATTCAGTAGTTAGATATGACTCAATGAATTCATTATCTAGATTCTAGAGGGTTTTTAAATGCTTCTTAATTCAATAGTAAAAAGTTGCCAATAACATCAGTACATGTGTAAAAGAGCACTGTTACTGAATTAAAGTATTTTCTCAGAGTAAAAAACCATTTCTATTGCAGCATTCTGAAGTAGGTAGAATTTCAGCTGACATAACCTTTATTTATATGACTATGGAATTGCTAAAAACATCTTTCAGAATTTCATCCCCTCTTTCAATGAAGATTTTAATTAACACTGACTTCTCTCAGTCTCCAATCCTGAATCTCCAAGGGGCTTCCATATCCACTTATATGACCTGCCTGTTCAATAATCTTGGCTTTTAATTCCTCATCTTCAATATCAATGTGACCTTTATCTATAAGCCATGTCAGCTATCCTGTTTCATTGCTTCCCAGCAGGTCTTGTTATAACTCCAAACTTCTAAGGTATCAAATTCAATCATCCCACTTTGTAATGTTTGGGTTTTATGCTTCCTGTTCACCCATTTACTTTTTTCTAACACACAGTTTCTGGGAAATGTGGGAACTTCTGATCCTTTGTCTCTCCCGTCTTTCCTTCTGAACAAGTCCACTTTTGTTTTCACATCTTTTCCAACCCAACTTAGATGTGCTGTCCATTCCTTTAACTATCTTGCTCTCTTGTCTTTCTAGCACAACTTTTATGAAAAGTCTCAATGCTAAATTAATCTAATTGGGCCAACCCTAGATCAATGCAGTTCCACAGCTTGTGAAAATTAAATGAACTTGAAGGTATATGCCGCTCAATATTTATGATCTCCAAAATCAATGTCCACCTTGACATATATCTCTTCTCTGCCATATGGGTAAATATATTTAATGAGTTGTACACTCACTGCCTTTATAGCTCACCTTTACTTACACATGAACTTAAATATCTTGGCTTCTGCTTCTAAAACTCTGATGAATTTGTTCTTTCCAGGTTCACAGATCTATTTCTTTATTATTAATGAAAGTAGCACCAACAGCTGGGTCTTCAGTAAACAGTAGCAGCTTCTAGTGCAGAGGTGGGCAACCCCTGGCACACGTGCAAAAGATGGCACACCAATAACTTTTGCTGGCATGTGAAACCCTCTCTTATAATCTTCCATTTACAATTTTTTCTTAATATCGAATTTTTTATTTTTCAGATAAATTCAGTGTGGGTGCATCTTAGATAAATAAATAATCTTACATAACATGTATATATTAAAAAATAAATGTATTTTTCATCATCATATACTGTGTTTTTTGTCGCTCGAATGAATTTTATTATTTCTTCAAGGTTTTTCACATACATACACCTTAAGAGATATCAAGTAGGCATAACATGTTCTCAAAAAATTAGGGTTGGCACGCAGAAGAATTTTGAGTCAGAGATTTTGCTGGTTTTGGCACGCACTCACAAAAAGGCTGCCCACCCCTGTTCTAGTGTCTGTTCCTAAAGGATCTACCTGACTCTTGTTTCATAGCACCCTTGAATACTTCTTTAATGGATAATGGACAGTTTTCTGATTGTTCTCTACAAGCTCTATAGGCAGTGATTCCCAACTGTGTGCCTTGAGGTTTACACACATACACACAAACAAACACACACACATAAACAGATACACATACACATACACATATGAACAGCAGTATTACTGCCTCTGCATTTAATTTTATATAATTTTATTTGGAAATATTGAATAAATATATAAAGAACTGTAATTGTCATGCAATTCTCTATTTTTAAGAAATGCATACCAGCGCAGCCAGAAGTTACAAGAAGGATCACCTTTTGACTTTTAATCTACACATTGATGCAGTATTTACCGCTTAACCATCAGGTTGATGTGTTTTGTCAATCTGATGATCATTGACCTACATTGGTATTTTATAATTGAAAATTACTGTATAGTTTTATTAAATTTTTGTCATATATTAAAAATGTATGCTTCCTTACCCCATTTACCATGAGCAATAAATGAAAGGAAGAGTATTTTTAAATGAGTCATGTGGTTTTCAAATCATGTATAAATAAAACTAGTAAGCAAGTAAAAAATCAGAATATTTAAAAATAAAAATGATGAATCTCAACGTTTTCTTTTTCTTTTTTTCGGACACACAAATAATTAGTTATTCTTGGAACACTTAATTAAATTGCCCCCAAATTGAAAAATATGAAAGTCCAATTATTTTTCATTTTTTACACAGCATTTATATAAAATATTATTCTTATCATATAGCAATATTAAGTAAATATGCTGCTAAAGATTGTTTGATGTACTGATATATAAAATGTGGTTTGATATTTTACTTAACCTTCAAGTGGTTGTTTCTTGTTATTAATAAAATAAAGTATCTGATTTGTTTTGGAATATTACAAAGTTAAATCAAGAACACTTATGAAGAAGTTTTGGTCATTTTCGTAGCTTTTAAATTATATATGAGACCATTTTTAAGGTCTTCTTTGATCAGGTATACAATATATCTTATGACTTCCTTTTAGTGTTCTATTAATATGCTATAACTTACTCATGTTTCAGCAGTCATGTAAATTTGGGATATTCTGCTCAATATCCTGGCTCCATCAAATCCACCTAATCCTTTACTAGGTAACATAGCTCTGCCTACAAGCTTCATTTGGCCAAACTCTTTATTGCCACATTGGAAAAGCAAGCACTCTTTTCCCATTCCCCACGCCAGTATTCAAGTCCTGTCTTTCCCTTGACTCTGGATAAAATCTCACATTCCACATTGATTTTATCCCAGAGTGTGTCTGAGTGAAGCCAATTTTGCTTTCAGATAGCCTAAATTTCAAAATTTAAGAACTTGAGAAAAAAACTATTCATTTTCACTTCATTTCTGCAAATAAAATCCTAGGGACACAATTATTAGAGTTCACAGTTCTCCAAAACATCTATGTAAATTAAACTCTAATGAGGATGTCTAAGTAAATTCATTCTATATATGTTTCCTAGAATAATGATTCTTTGGACATATTTTCTTTTAGTGTTTAAAATAAAATATTTCCTATACAAAATAACAGTCTTATTCCAGTTTTCTCTTACACTTCCCCCCTTTAATATTTAGTGACTTTAGGGTAATGTGAATGTATGTGTATTGTTTATAATTCTTTTCATAAAGTTGACATTACATTTATAATGTTGGTTAGAACATCTTGCTTTCATATAAAAATCTATGATCAGTAAGCTAATTGCTATGCTGCCTATAGAATTCATTCTGGCTTTTTTCCCCTTCATTTCCATTCGTCCTTCCTAGACCTACATGATTTACAGATTCCTTCCTCCCCTCCTTAAACCAAACTGTAATTAGAGATTTAGATCCAGAAAATATTCAAATTTTCCATCAATAAGCTTCACATGGACACTTTCTTTTATCTAAAATGCCATTCTCTTTAGTCTCTGTAGTGTACAAGGTGTTGCCTAGAAAAGAATTTTGCTCAAATTATCCAAAGCCTACTTCATTTATCAAACCACTGTCCATACATCACAAAAATAAATAACAAATGGCCCCCATTGATTTTGAACTGATAACTTGGACTAAAAGTCATCAACTTCAATGCTAAGAGGCAGGGAAAATTCCCACACTCCACAACCAAACCCTGACCTGGGAGATTTGTTCTAATGTTCACAGGAAGCCGTAAATTGTAGAATACATTCTGCCCTGTTGACTCATAATTTGTAATGGAATAATATAAGGTTTACACAGCTCTGTTCTCCCAAAAGCATCTTAGGGACGCATAAGGCATCTAAAATCCTTCACAAGAAAAATGTATTTTCCCCTGACCCAAAGGCATAGTGCCACTATGAATCAGTAGTTATGTTTCCCACAGAGTGAGAAAAAAATGAGAGAGCAAAAGAGAGGCAGGGAATTCATTTGTAAATTGGAGAAAGTTGATGAACTACAGTCTAGTTGTAATAACTTACTTGTAATTATTTTTAATTTTGACAACTGTCTTCAGATACATACATCAGAGCAAATTTTCCCAAGAATACATATTGTTCAAGAATATCTTTGAGATATATTCCTGGTTGGGGAAAACAGAAAATGGTATACCTATCTGAAAAGAGTTTGCTTTTTATAAACACAAGTTAGTCACTATTACCTATACAATCCCCTTGCTAAAATCTTGGGATCTCTTTTTATCTTTGCTTTCAACCCTACCCTATAATCCAAAGTTGAATCTTTGAGTCCATCCCCATAAATTCACTCTTAACTTTTCATTTCTTTCCAACTCCTCTCCATCTGGTCTGGTAAAACCCTCATTATCTTTCATTACCTCTTACCCAAATTCCCTGTAACCAGCCTCCACCCAGCATCCACACTGCTGTACAAGTGTTGTTTCTGAAACAAAATTCTCTGATGGTTTCTAATTGCCTATGGGACCCACAGAATCTTCTCTTAAATGAAGAATGTCACCCCTAGCAATACAGCCTTTATATCATTTCAGACTCACATCTAGCCAGACTCCTCTTCCATCACTGCTCACTTCACCCTTTCCCTTCTCCTTCTGGAGGTGTACAATGCACATTTCTACTTCATTGGATCAATTATTCCTTTGTTCATATATCTACTATCATATTTATTGAATTGAATATAATTGTTTATTCCCCCTCAAGAGGAACATTTCTTCAAAGTGACAACATCTGTCTAAATCATCTTTGGATTATATTGCATATGAATCTCTTGTAAATCATCATAGTAAATATTCAATAAAAATTTAAGGAATAAATAGGAAACAAAATCCATGTTTAAAAACTGTGATGTTGTTGTACATAAGAAAAATAATCTTTGAACATTCTCATCTTCTTTGTCTCTCTCACCCCAAACATCTCTCCACCTTTTCCAGAACATGGTCTCTGGAAGAACCACCAAGCTTTAACTTCCACCATTGCGAGCTGAATATTATACTCAAGATCCTGAAATATTCCCCCAGTTTCCTTCATTTTGCCCTGAGATTTATTTCCCTATAAAGATACAATCTGCACATGAATCAAGTATCTTGCCATTTACATTGATATTTAAAAATTTTCATCTAAACAAAGAAATAGAAGCTTTTTCTCCCTATTGATATTGACCTATAGGCTAAAGAAAGGCCATTTGTAGACAGGCACCTACTTACAGACACTAAAGACACTTTAAAAAAAGAGCCACTTGGCAAGCTTTTAGCTACAATAAGCCAACTGAACAAAATAAGGCCCATTAGTAGACCCATGCAGTAATCAGGCCTGTAAGTTATTTTGTTTTGATGACTTTTACAGTTGGAGAAACAGTCAGAGTAGCTTTGACTTTAACAGTTTAACTTATTTCAACTTTTCCAAATCACATCTATCAATCGATAGCCTAACAGTTCTAGACATTTTGAATAGTTCTTTCATATTCCAATCAGCCTGTTTATAGAGACCATTTGCACTCATAGGCTCTAATACAAACAAAGTTAATAAATGTGCAATTCCTTCCATTGAGATATTAAGTCTATTCTACATCTGTAAACACCAGAACCACACTGAGTCCTGTTGACTTAAAGCATGACCATCACTCTGCCACCACATGATTTTGTTTACAACTCAGGGCTCAGGGAGAACTTCCTTCAATGATGAACAGGAATGTCAGTCACCATAATCAATGGCTTTACCTAATTTACCTACATAGGAATTCTCTGATTCTCAATTATCCAGTGTGTTTCAAATCATCTGCCAATTCATTTCCTTTTTTTATAAAATAATATCTACTCAATCTGGTTAGGGTCAGAGGTTGAATGCTTTCATTTCTCTTTTCAGTCATTTCAAAATGTGCATTCTGTGGTCTTTACTATGCATTTCAGTTTCACTAACACCCAGCCATTTTCAAATTTTAGAAAATGTCCCCCTTTCATAGATAGGGTTGAAATGCCAATAAATGTGAATATGTGAAGAGCTGACTGGAAAAGTACAAAAGATTTTAGCTTGAAGTCTTCATTTTCTCAGAAGGTTGAAGGACTTTTTTCCTCACAAATTCTGAAACGTAGTCATCCAAGTTAATTAATGGCCAGGACTGGCTAGCTTCCAGGGTCTATGTACCATCCTACCCTCCCCCATCCCTGCCCCCCAAGCTGACTGTGGTAAAGGCAACCACAAGATGCTATCCACCCCGGGCCCCACACCCTTCCACCACTCTGTAGTTAAAACTATGATCAGCAAACTAAAATTACCATGAGGCTTTTTCTTTCTTTGAGTCATTTAAAACTGGGTAGATCTATAAATGCAATATATATATATATGCATATACATCCCTTATTTTCTGATTGTTGTATAGCTATATGTGTTTATAATTCTGCTTTCTTTACTATGATGAATTTAAAAAATGAGATTGATTTGCTGATATGTCATCTCTTCTAAATGCTACACTGAATTGAAATTCTATGGTCACAAGTATAGCAAGGTATTTTTGTTTGTTTGTTTTTTAAGATCCAGGGGAATTTCTTACTAGCTCTCATTTTTTTAAACCTAAAAAGGTTTAGGATTTCTTCCAAGGATAGATCCTAAAAATCTCCTGCAAAAATTGTAATTGTCATGTCAATGTGGCTTTTCTCTTACATATTATAGAATGAACTTAGTTGAACTCTGAATGAAGTTAAATGTCATGATCAAATTGTTTTATAAACAAAAGTTACAAATGAATTTGTAATTGGAGACCATCCAAAATAAAATATGAAATAACTCAGGTTAAAAATCAATGGAAGATGTTTTGGTAAATCTTTCTTTGATCTATTCATTAAATAACATAAATATTTTGAGGAGACTTATACATTAGATATGTAACTGAAACAACTATATAGCAAAATTCTGTTTTAGAAAAGTTGAATAATAGTGTTTTAAGAGAGAGATTATTTCTCCATTTACGTAAATAAATGTGAATAATAATACAAATATTAAGTAATTAGCTAAGATGAGCATATCTTAATGAGAGCTGTGTCCCTACAACAGTAATATACCGCTGTGACTTTTCTTTTCCTCTTTCATTTTACCTGATATTTTGTTTTTTTGGTAGTTAGTTTCTGTCATACATAATAGAATTTCTAGGAAAGAACAAAAACAGTTAACTATGATGCCTTATCATTCACACCTACTATATAGATAACTAATAAAAAAACACAATATATTTTAGTCCAACCAGGTTAGAAAAGTTTGAGTTTAAAAACATTTACCTCTTTTATATCAAGTCTAAACACTTCATATGCCATGATTTTGAAGCAAAAGACTGTACTCTTTCTTTTTGCCCAAAGTAAAATAGAGGTAGCTATCTATGTACATGCCTGATCAATTTAAAATTGTTAGTTCAATGTCTTTCCAGAGCCAAATGTCACACTGAAACTTTTATTAAAAGGTAAAAATGACAAACCAAGAATCCTCTGAAAACTACCATATTGTGTGAGTAAGTCACGTAACTCAGGCGCAAACAATCAAGAAAATTAAAACATTTTGTGATTCTTCTTTCATAGATATCTTTGAAGAATCTATATAAAAAGAGAATATACTGATTTTTAAAAATAAATTTGAATAATCTATTTGGGAGAATAAATTACTATCAATGATCAATTTAAAAAATCATAACAAAGAATTGAAATAGTGAAACCTTAATGATTCACTATAAGCACGTATGTCGGTAGAACTGCTCTCCTAAGGATCTCACATGTTCTCCCAAATAATTTTAACTCAAAGATGGAGGCTGTCACAATTGAGCCAAAACTGTTACTCAAGGCTAAACAGACAGGAAAACAGACAGGAAACCAGACTCAAAAGACTTTGTTGTCTTAGCATGTTTTAAATCTGACAATACATCCCGTCCCCTTGGTTCCTTTTCCTTACTAATAATCATTGAGAAGAGTAATTCCCTCTTCTATGACTACAGTTGCCGATCAGATTCAATGAGTTAATTTTGAGAAGAGTATTTGCCTGCTCTATAATTTTTCCTATTTCCGCAGTATTTGCATGGCATTGTTTTGGGTTACACATTCATACATACACACAAGAAAACCCCCCACAAATAATTTATTACTTTACTTCCATAATATCAACAAAAGTCTGACATAATTAAAACCAAAATATAACCTCAAAATATCCATTTCTATCTTTTAAAATTAAATACTTTCTTAAAACCACTAAATATCAACAAAGCTAAGCAGTTCACATGATTTGTTTTGTTTTTCATCACTTTTACTCTGGTAAGTAATATAAAATGGTAAAACATTGACATGGTGGCCATGAAGATGGTGGGTAAATATTTCACAAATTGGACACTACTGTCTGAGTAATAATTTAGTACATTGCATTGCATAGCAAACCTTTTCTACTTTTTCTACATATTGGTTATAAGAATTTGGAAAGAATAACAATTAAGTAGAATAGCTATTATTATAGGGAAAAAAATCACTTGCTAATGTCACAAAGGTCACTCTAACTCTTTAATAATAATTGCTTTATAGAACTTATTAATAATTTTAACATCAAGATAATAGATTTATATTTTTTACCAAAATTATTGATGAACATGTTAACCTGAAATTTTATTATGTCATAATAAATGTCTATAAATTATATGTTCAGAAAGGTTAAAAATATTTTTTTAAATGTGTCTTCAGCTAGGACTCAATTATATAGGACATATAATAAGTAATTTTTCTATTGCTATTCCATTAAACATTGATTTCAGATCTAAAATGTGTTTGACTTATCTATCAAATCATATTATTGTCAATAAAGAGTATAACCCCAAATCACCAGAAAACAGTGCTCAGATTCACTATTTCAGCAAAATCCATTAGTGTACTCTCTACTTGACCAATCCTTTGTATAAAAAAACCAATCTTTTCTCATGCTAAATATTCCATATTTCATATAGTTAATATTAAGGATATTTTATAGCAAAATAACTCTCTTTATCCCTAACAATGTCAGTTAACAATTGTCCTTGAAAACTCTAAAAGAACTCTTAAGCATATAGCCTTTTAGGTTGAATTAAAACCTAATTAATGTGCAATTGTGGAAAAGTTATAATGGTTGTCTATAAGACAAATTTTAATACTGCTGTACCAAAAGCATTATGATACATATTGAAAACTTTTATAATGCCAACTTTTACTGTGTTGTATTAGTATTGATGGGTTTTCTAAATAATTTGAAATTTTTAAATATGAAATTTAGATATATTAATTGTATAATATTTAAATATTATTTCAAATATTATATTTATGATATCGCGTATAAGAAAAGAAGTAAAGAAACATAACTACTTTTCATGAAACATCGGTGACAATAGTATGTATATACCTTGTAGGACACTCAAGAATGAATTGCTTTTGCCCTGACCAATGTGCTCAGGGGCTGGAGCATTGACCTAGCACACTGAAGAGCCATGAGTTCAATTCCCAGTCAAGGGCACGTACCTGGGTTGCAGGTTTGATCCCCAAACCCTGGTTGGGGCACATGCGGGAGGAAACCAATTGATGTGTCTTTCTCCCTCCCTCTTTCCCTTCTACTCTCTCCAGAAAAGCAATGGAAAAAGTGTCGTTAGGTCACACTTTTGAATGAATTGCTTTCAAAAACCTATTTCATAATATTAAATTAGATACTGTTTTTCCTTTCACAGAAATCCAGTATATTTTTTTTTGAGAAAATACTGATAACACAGAAACTGACAATAAAAACAAATGTAACCTCTTTGGAATAAGACAGTATGTATGAATTAATAAAGTAAGAATCTTACAAATGTAAACTTGAGACAAGTAATAAACTAGCAAAGTTGTTCCCATTGGGAAGGCTCTGATACCTCTCATTTCATCTGCTTTATTTTCAAGATATATAACATGACTATTTTAAGCTCCATATGGCTTTATGTGTTGCATATATATTTATTAAGCACTTATTTCTTTTGAACATTAGTAGGAGCTAAAACTATCTAAAGACGTGTTACTTAAATATTCCAAATCTAAGTAAAGATAGGGGCAAAATATCATTTAATAAGTCACTCTCTGTGCACATGCATTTTCTTAAAGTATAAACAATGAAAATATATGAATGCTTTGGCAGTCTACAAAATTAAACATTATTGTTCATCCCTGTTGCTTTCCTTTCTGGAAGGCAAACACAAAATCACTGCAATCAAAAAGCAAAATCTCCTCTATTTTAGTGGTTCTTATTTTAGTGTTAAATTTACCAACATAGAGTTTTTACATGAAAATTGTCTTCACTTTTTTCAGAAAGTAACTCTATGCTTTAGATTAAAACGAGAGTCCATTTAAAGAGTTATGTCAAAGTAGGCATAATAAAAACATTAAAACTTTTTATTGGTATAAGGTATTCCATATTGAAAGCAACAAATGAACAGAAGTCTCTTTCTCCGACACTATGAACACACAAGTGCCATTAACCCTGAAGCAGGCTGCATACCCAGCCTTGAGAATTCAATGGGTCTGCCTTTTCAATAAATGCTTTCCTTTTAATGTCAGTTATATCCAGAAATTACCAATGTACCTTGGTACAAGGCCTCGTTTGTTTGCAATCTAGTGTGATATGAAATTATTCCAGGACAGTCTATCTTTTAATATTTGGTACATATTTTTTAACAAGGTGCCTATGGTTATGTGGAAGAAACATAGACATTGAGTTCTTAGGAATGAAGACCTAAGAGCCCTCTGAGACAATACTTTTAAAATATATAGATCAGAATAAATAAATTTGTATCAAAATATAAATAGCAGGAAAATGAACACATTTAAGAAAGTTGTGATTTATCAGACCCATTTGTTGTAATGCTTCTTCCAAAGCATAGAAAAAGAAAGTATATTTCTATTCAGAAATCAAATTTTATTTTTAAAAAGCAGTGTGGATGAACTACCTTTCTATTTCACATTCAGGTTGCAAATTTAATTACTTAATGTTTAAATAATTTAAGTTTGAATTGGGCTTGAACTTTTCATTTCCTAGAACTTTCAGATATATGGCCAGGGGACGTCTGACCCTTGAGTTAATGCATTTCTCTAAAAATCCATGTACCAGAACCTGATTCGGATCTACAAAGGGTCAGCTATGGGAGTTTAAAGCCTAACTCATATTAGAGGTTCTCAAGTAGTGAACTCTCTAAAAGTATGGGTTCTTTAAATTGTCTCAAAATTAAAAATAATTTACAGCCAGGCATTCAAGGCAGAATACTAAGTACATCTTCAGAAAATAAAAGTTATGACATGGAATAGCTGAAACATTTTCATTTACTTCTTGCTCTTATAATACATTCGAATTTAGTTACTGTTTATTGCCCCCCTGTCAGCTTTCATTGGCTATGAGTGGATTAATCATTGTGCTGCTCAGAGATATGCATCTGGACAGGAAAAGAATGTCCTGAATTTCTTTTTAAAAAGACATGATTGCGATTTAAGGTTTGCACATGGTATAGAAGAAAATGGGTTAAAGTTGCCTATCCAAAAATGACAAGTAGAAGGACATCGGCAGCTTCTTCCAGTTTCTTTTTGCATCCCATTTTAATAGGAGAAGTCAGAAAGCAGAGCTTTGAACAACATTTAGTTGGATGGAGAGTAACAACTGTTTGCTTGATGTTCTTAGTAATGTTCTGACTCAATGGAGGTGTTACATCTGGTTCAGAGCTGAATATTTGTGGCTTGAATGATTCACCAAAATGCAACTGCATTGAGAGGACAAATGCAAACTTTGCATAAGATTTTTCAACATTTTCTTTACAAGGTAGAGCACTTCTAGGCTTTGACAATTTTTTGTGTGTGTCAGATTTCTTCTTTTTTTACACTTAAAATTTTGTGTAAACAGACCATAGGCATTGAGGTCAAAGATGATGTTTACAGAGTTCATATCTATAAAATCTGGCAGCAAAATGTAGACAAAAACACCAAGTATAGTAGACCACCTCAGTTAGAATCTCTGTTCCACTGGTAACATTACAAAATCTTCAGTTTCTTCATCTATAAATTGAGCATAACCCAAGTTTTAGGATGATAAAATGGATCAATACATTTAAAGCATTTGAAACAGAGCCTGGCATATAATAATCCTATATAATAAAAGGGTAATATGCAAATTGACCCTAACAGCAGAACGACTGGGAATGACTGGTCACTATGACACACATTGACCACCAGGGGGCAGATGCTCAATGCAGGAGCTGTCCCCTGGTGGTCAGTGCGCTCCCACAGGGGGAGCTCTGTTCAGCCACAAGCAAGGCTGATGGCTGCCAGCACAGCGGTGATGGAGGTAGTGCTCCACTTCCTCAGCAGCACTAAGGATGTCCAACTGCAGCTTAGGTCTGCTCCCTGACAGTAAGTGGACATCCACTGGGGCTGCTTGACTGCCAGAGGGATGTCTGACTGCCAGCTTGGGCCTGATCCCCTAAGGAGTGGGCCTAAGCCAGAGGTGGACATCCTCCGAGGGGTCCCAGACTGCAAGAGGGCACAGGCTGGGCTGAGGGATCCCCCAAGTGCACAAATTTTTGTGCACCAGGCCTCTAGTAACTATATAAATAGTTATAATCATCACTACTATTGTCACCATCAATTATTTTCTCAGAAGTTAAATTAAGTATCTAACAGATTGTCACATAATCTGTGGGTCCATAGCAATAAAACATTTTCAAAAGTACCCCTTTTTAGTAGTTTTTTTTTTCCATTTCAAATACTTTTGTGCATCCAAAGGATGAGCAAATATAGAAAGAAAAAGCAATGTTAATACCTTAAACAGTATATTAAACAATATCAAATACCTTTCTGAACCTTTTGATCACAATTTTTATTGTCATTTTACTTATTTAGGGAACTAATTTATCTAGTAATCAGTCAATATTTTTCTGAGGGAAGTTTCATTTTTTTTCAAAAGTAAGAGAGATTAAGAATAAGAAAAAACAACAACCACAGTTTCTTCTTGTCATTAGAGGTAATGTAAATGAACAAGTAAGCTTGGCAGTAATATGTGATTTTTTTTATGTGAACACAAGTGTCAGTAAACACAACTTGCTTTAGGACAGGTTAGAGTAAAGAATTCCTTGAGATTCAGATTTCCAACCACTATACAAGTACATTTCCCAGTGACCAAAATTATTTTCTTTTTTTCACTTCTTTCTATGTCTAAGTCATACTCAGCCTCCATGGATTATGTTAAATACTATTTTCTCCAAGAAATCCACCTCCTCCACAAAATTAATTCTCTCTCTCTCTCTCTCTCTCTCTCTCTCTCTCTCTCTCTCTCTCTCTTCTCTCATTCTCTTCTGTGCAAATCCAGGGTAGAAAGCTTTTTATAATTTTCCCCTTATATATATGTTTGCTTTTATACATCATACCCTCCTACTCTTCTGTAAGTTACTTGACAACAATTTCTATCTGAGTCATCTTGGTATGCCTCCACAACAGCAGTTGTCTTTTATACAGTGAATACAATACATGTTTGTTAAAATAATAAAATTCAGTTAAACTGAAAATCTTAAGTTTTTTAAACCCATGGTTTATGTAAATATTATTGATGAACTGGTACATCAGCAGTAAATGCAATTTTAATAAACAAAACAAGTATTTCTTTCCTTTTCCAATTGCAAATATTCTTGCCATAGCTTTTTTTTTTTTTTTTTTTTTTTTTCCCCCTTGCAGTTCTCTACCTTCTGGCCCTTTAAATACAGCTCCTCATGTTGTGACCCCAACCATAAAATTATTTTCTTTGCTACTTCATAACTGTAATGTTGCTACTGTTATGAATCGTAATGTAAATATCTGATATGCAGGATGGTCTGAGGCGACCCCTGTGAAAGGGTCGTTCAACCGCCAAAGGGGTCAAGACCCACAGGCTGAGAACCTCTGCCTTATAGCCATGTTCAGGGACCTTAAGGATTTCAATGTCTTTAAGGCTCATTACATGGCTTTACTATTGCCATCTTTCTCTAAATTTCTGCAGAACACATTCAGGTAAGCAGACTCATTGGCTGGCTTCCTGTCATAGCTTTTTAAGAAACCAATCAGATATGTCAATACATTTGTCATCCAATATTTGTGATATTCTATTAAAGATAGACACATATTTGGATGATAGTAGTAATAGTTATACATACACAGCACGTAGGATGTACTAGACACTGTTCTTCATGTACATTAACTTATTTAATGTTCACAATACACACATGATGGCATTCCAAAAGAAACTGAATAGCAAAGAGCTTCAGGAAGTGGCCCTGATTCATACAGCTAGTAAGCGGCAGAGTCAGGATTCAACTATAGCCATTCAGGACCCTGAGTCCATGCCCTTAATGACACTCAACAAAACTCTATTCATGTTTTCCCCACCACTCAGACAAAGGCCCAAGTGGAAGGGAAAGGATCATGTTCCCGCTCACTCTGGAGGGTAACCTTGAACCCCTTCTCAAGGATGAGTGAAAAGCACTCTAGAGCCTAGAGCAAATGAGACATCTCCACTGGGTATTTTTCAAATGGCATCTGTGCAATGAAAATCCTAGTAATACATCTCCAAATGTCATTATATAAGGCTTTTGGTACAGGGAGATATAGAAAATGACGTGTTTTAAGGGTGTTGCCTTTGTAGTAGCCTCAGAAACAAATTTTCTAAAAAGTAAAGTGGGGTATATGTGAAGGCCGGAATCGCAAATTCCCTTACTGCACGCATCCTGCTGTGAATTACTCTTTGAACAGAATTGTTGCTTAGACTTCAAACCACCACTGTGACCTCAAGAGGTTAACAGAAAAAAGAACATCTTTGGTTCAGAAACCATAACATGGATATAATGCCATTTAAAGGCCCAAGATTTAGAGCTCAATGTAGCTTTTTGGAAAAAGTCAGTCAATCCTCTTCTAAAAATGAGAAAAACTCAATGAAGTCTAAGACTTTTAAATCCCAGATTCACATACAGACCTAATAGCAGTAAATATATTTTTCCCATAAAAAGTAGATTCTATGTTCTTAAACATCATTAAGTAAATCATGTTCTTCAATTGATCATGTTCATGCCAGACATTTTTAAAAAATATATTTTTATTAATTTCAGAGAGGAAGAGGAGAGAGAGAGAGAGATAGAAACATCAATGATGGAAAGGGAATCATTGACTGCCTGCCTCCTGCACGCCCCCTACTTGGGATGGAGCATGTGGAATCAAACCTGGGGCCCTTTAATCCACAGGCGGATGCTCAATCCACTGAGCCAAACCAGCTAGGGCATGCCAGACATTTTTGAATTGCAGCAGTCTGCTAGTGCTCTGGAGAAAGAGACAGTGAAAAACAGGGTACATGAAGTGAGTTGGGCCCATGGAGAATACATGATATAGCAATTGGGAAAACCCAAAGAATTCAGTAGGCAAGCCAGGCAGCCCTTGTTCACAGAAGTGGATTTAGACCACATGGCTGGAGATTTGATTGATCAGGGACAGAGTCCTTTTAAGAGAAAGTCCTGGAACAGAGACCAGAAGGATCTGTGTGAGTGTATGATTGAGTGAGGGAGACACACACATACACACACACACACTTCATGTTTTCATGTGCTCACACCTTACAAGATCACAGCATCATGTTTTCTGATGATCCACACTGTCCTCTAAGTTAAGTAATTTTTGTCTTTGAGCATCTAATCAAAAAGGGATTTTCCCTTCTTTTCCTGAAGTCAGGACACAGAAATAATAATGGCAGTAGTTATCATTATTGCTATGAAAATAACAGAATGAAAGGTGGTGAGAGAATAGAAGAAAAATATAGTTTTCATTTGTGTCAGTTCTTGTAAAATGTATCAAGTTACCATCTCCTCTCAGAGAAACATTAAAATAACACCTGGCTAGTTTTATCTAGCATTGCCAAATGACCATGTTCATTTATTCTAATACAACATTTTGTTACTAGAATATTTAGTATATAATGACTGAATCTCTAATAGCCATAATAAACATTTGCTCAATACAACAGATGCTCTTAGATTTTCTTTAATGGGCTGATTACTATAAGAGTAACTAGTGTTAGAAAAGAAAAAAAAATCTAGTCATTTTTTTGATGAAAAAACTGTTACTATAACATTTACATGATGTTCACAGCCTCAAGTGAGTGATTTTATCATTCCAAGCTGTTTAAAATAATCAGCTTCATAAAATTTTAATGACCACCACTTTCTCCTCTGTATTTATAGCAAAGCCTCCTTGCTAATTTACAGAAACAGACTAAATTCTCAAATACTTTCATGATTCAATTCTTATGTGGTATGAGCTTTATCCCTTCTTAGTCTCAAGTGTGTTCAAATTGGATTTAACCTCATGGTATAAACTATATGATTCGTAGACTTTTCTACACAAATTTCAGACTCTATTGAGAACATTTAAAAGTTGTTGAATGTTTTAACCTAATTTAATCAATTTATTAGTATTAAGTTCGGTACAATGTAACTTTACTATTATTCCTTGGGCTAAGAGATTACTGTATAATTTATTGGGATTAAGCCAAGTATAGATAACTAATTGATCATCCATAAGAAGCCAAGTGGAAAAGCATATTCCCTCTGCTCAGGTAGATGATAGTATATGTGCCAAATAATATAGCACCCCTCTCCCCCTCCCCACCTACTTGGTATTTTAAACATGCTTTTTGTTGTCAGGCTCCCTGCCAATAGGCTGCATGGGTCGCATTAGATACTAGCTGATATTTCAAAGGTGAGTTAATTAGGGGTTGCAGTTTGGAATGTTATCAAGCTGCTGCTCAGACATCTATCTGCTTTCCATACAGGTGTGAAATATTGACAGCAAATTTTAGAAGTGTGATGACATTTTTACCTTCACTTATTTGAGTAAAGTTTGGTATGGCTCATGCTTTAAGGGGAATAGGAACTCTTATCTTTTTTCAAGTAGATATTTATCATAAGAAGGCATGTCGGGGGTTCAAAAGAAATGCAGTATTAAATCTATTACAAAATGTGCTTGAGACCTCTTACGTACTTCCACAAAGATTGATTTTGAAGCATATCAGAGTTATTTATACTGCAGTACCTTTCCTTCAGAGGTTCGGAAACTATGATGACACTGAAGGCAGATCACAATGAAGCTTTGTTAATTTATAAAATTTTAATCATATGTGATCACATTTCCAAGATCAGTGGTCGGCAAACCCATTAGTCAACAGAGCCAAATATCAACAGTACAACGATTGAAATTTCTTTTGAGGGCCAAATTTTTTAAACTTAAACTCTATAGTTAGGTACATTGTTATTAACTTAATTAGGGTTCTCCTAAGCTGGCCTTTGCTAAAAACGTCCTCAATCTGATTGAGGTACTAGGTCGACCCCTTCCAACTCTCCCATCCACACTCGTCTTGCAGTCTGTCTCACTCAACTCCTGCATGAATCGCGCGTGCCTCCCCCGCTGCGTACCCCTCCGCCTGCCTGTGCTGTGTCTCCTGTCGCCAGGCCTACCGACACTCCCCACTTCTTCTAACGTCACTTCTTCAAAATAGACTCACCCAGGCCGAAAACCGACTTCTGCGCATGGGCCACGAAGTTTCAATCGCACTGTACGTGCGCCCGCACGTGGTATTTTGTGGAAGAGCCACACTCAAGGGGCCAAAGAGCTGCATGTGGCTCACGAGCCGCGGTTTGCCGACCACTGTACTAGATCAATAATAAGTCACTGTAGAGAAAGGATTTCAACTTCAACTATTCTTGTCATAGTATCACATCAGGAGAAGCAAAGACCATAAAGAGGCCCAAATCTTGATGCTAATCTGGGAATTTATCTGGGTAAGAATTAGGTGAAAAAACATAGCCACAACACAAGGGGAGAAAATTCTATAATATACATTTTACCACCACACTCTTAGAAGGAGTTCAATTTTTTTAAATGAGTGTATTATGATTAATGAGCTTTAAATGCTGAGTATCTACATATCCTTCTAGAATTGTCCTATTTTTTTTTTCTAAAATACTAGGAGAAAATGCATAATCAAGAGATAGAGCAATTAACTAGGCAAATTATTTTTTTCTTTTTTCCTCTTTACTTCCAGTCAAAATTAGACACCAGCTTCAATATCATGCCCCAATGTCATTTCTTCACTCCTTAATTTCCTCCAAAAAACAGGGTACTTTGCTAAATCTAAATCTTATATTTGTAGACTTTTATGAAACTCATCACATATTACCTTGAAATATGTTTGCATATTTCATTTACTTTACTATGAGTGATAGAGATGATGGTGGTGATGATAAACGTAACAACAGAATTAAGCATAAAATTGTTTTTAAAATTAAACCTAAAAATCACCTAATTTCGGTCCTTTTAATGTATTTGTGGAAAGTGAATATCTTAATTTGATCCCACTGAAAGCAGGGCCTGAGACAAGCATATGAGAACATGCAGTTTAATGAATAGGTCAGCTGAGTAAGCAGATGTGAAAGAGTGAGGAGAGGCAGGGAAGTAAAAAATACAAGTGTAAGAGCTTATTAGTGAGCTTGTGTCTGTCAGGGCTCACTTCTGCTGGGAACTCTGGGAAGCATGAATACCTTCCAACACTGTCTACCTGAAGAAGAGAAGATGACTGCTTAAGGGTTGTCTCCAAGGGCAATACATACCTCACCCTTAATACCACACACTTCTCAGCAATGCTCATTTCAGGCCACATTTCAGAAAAAAACCCAGGGAGGAAAAGCTGAAAGAAACATAGTGTGCTTACGATAGGACACCACCATTCAGAGAGAAGTCTGGGCTCACAAAGTGCCATGCAATGCAACAGTGCCTACAATCACAGGTGGCCAAGGGAATGTAACCAGGGCTACCAAAGATACTCACTGCTACAATAATTAAATTATTTACAAACTACCAGTTATCTACAAACTTGTTATTGTTACATTTCTTAACTCATTCTCAATCAAAAAGAAATCATTGACTATGTTTATGTAAGACTTCTTGCTCCAGGAGCAGAGATTGATGGTTTATTATTATAAAATTTGGTCTTCTTTAATAAGGTAGCCCAATCTCAGCTCCAATGAAAATAATAATATGCAGTAAAATGGTCAGAATGCACATAACAGAAAAAACTTTATAAAAAGAAATCCAAGAGTTTGTGATTGTGTTAAGTGAGATTATTGATAGGAAAATATTCACTCCCTTCTCTTTCCACATCTATGGTAAACTGTTACATCAGGCGCCCCTAATGAATCATTCCTCCAGATGTTCAATGTTCCTGTGTAATGGCTCTGTGACTTGTTTTGGCCAATGGAACATTACCAACTAAGCTGCAAGCAGAAGCCTGCTAAGCATTTGCACATTGGGGCACCTCCTTTTAGGACACTGCCCCATGAAAGGCAACCATCATACAGACACCAGGCCATAAAGACACTCAGTCAAAACTACTACTAAATTAAAAACCCTGGAAGGAGATAAGCCATCTTAGATTTCCTGGCACTAGCTGGGCTCGCATCTTAAAGAAGTTACTTAAGTAACTCAGTTACACCATGAGAAACAAAGAACTGCTTTTAAAATCATGACAAATAATAAAGCATTGTTGTATAAGCTACTAAATTCAGGTAGTTGTTAATTTGTTTTGTTTTTTTGCAGCAACATATAGCTAATACAGAAATTGGTTTCAGAGATGGGATTCTATGTAACAAAAACCTAAAATATCCCGACCTTTGGGACAGGAGTGAGGAGAGGCCTGAAAGGTGGCAAAGAGCTGAGGCTTGAAAAGCAGGAAGGGTCATCCCAAGTCATCTCCTAAAATCTTCAGACATCCACGCCTTTCTGCAGTATCGGCTATCTCTTTGCCGCTGTCCTGTGCCATTGGTCAAAGCACCCTGGCTCTGATCTCACTGCCTGATGCACCCTCATTGTGTCCAGAGGTTCAGGCTGTCCCTTTTGGAATGTCACGTGACTGCTGTGCCATGGATGTGAGAGCTGTCCTCAGGGAGAGCCTGGATTGTGAGGTCTCAGATCAGCCTTTGGTGGGAGACTGTTGAAGAAAGTCCCAAGGTCGTGAATCAGTGACCCTGAGGCTGACCTGGGTTTCCTGATATTTCTTACCAAGATTCTCTTGGTGGTGTTTGTGAACCCCAGAGGGACAGAGAATTTAGAGCGAGGTTTCCACATGAAGCCTCACCAGGGTTCTTCTCCACTGCCTGCTCAGAGCATCATGGAACAACTGTGCACTCTGCACAAAAGACCAGAGGGAACGCTTGGGGTCCATTTCAACTGGCTCTGCATCTTGACAGCAGTATCCTTAGAGGGCCATCCTGATGCACCTCTACCATGCCTGGAATAACTTTAATAACCAAAAGTCTTTTTCTTGAATTTGTAGCTGCTCATCACTTTCCTCTCCACCCATCCATTTAATAAACCTTACAAACCTAAAAAAGGAAGGAAGGAAGGAAGGAAGGAAGGAAGGAAGGAAGGAAGGAAGGAAGGAAGGAAGGAAGAAAGGAAGGGAGGGAGGGAGGAAGGAAAGAAGGAAGGAAAGAAGGACAGAAGGAAGGAAGGAAGGAAGGAAGGAAGGAAGGAAGGAAAGAAAGAAAGAAAGAAAGAAAGAAAGAAAGAAAGAAAGAAAGAAAGAAAGAAAGAAAGAAAGGAAGAAAGAAAGCTATTGAAGGCTGGAGTAAGGGACACCTTTTATTATGCAAAGGTAAATGAGAGTGTTGCCTGTGATAACTTTGGAGATAGAAAATGTATTTAAGGATCTGGTGGATATTTCCTTGTAGAATGTTGAACATGTCAGTTGACTCTATTTAGCCTCCTGATAAAGTATTACAAGAAAGATACAAACTAAAGATAGAATTGGTCAATTTCCAAGCAGAATTTAGAGAGGATTTTTCCAACCCAGAGCTTGATGGGTGGGAAAATGAAACTCTTTATTATTTTCAGCCTTTCCAGACAGCAAAAAATTCTCAAGTAAGATATGATCTCAAGGCAAAGATAAAATATAGAGTGCTACCATAAAACATGACTTTGGGGTCAAGATCAAATCAAAGATGAAGGTGTAATACCCTTTGTTAAGACCTTAAAAGATTTAAGGAAATGTTTTATAGACAAAATGACTTCTAAGAATTTTTAGGGCATTGTTCCATAGCAGGAAGCCTCAATTAGAGAGGGATTGGTCTGGAAGAGATTTATAAATTTGGTTTTTATCTAATGGAGTAAATTATAGTTTGATATATAGAAAACCCATAAGTTGTTTAAAGGAGTTTAATGAGCTAACGTCAGAAATAATTCAAAATTAAAAGTTGTCCCTGGGTCCCCAACCTCTGCAGGCAAGAAATAGGCTGGAAAATTTACTCAACTGCAAACATATGCCATTTATTAAGGAAAAAGAAGGATAAATGAGAGAGAAAAAATCCAAGAGCTGAAAGGGTAAAATCATGAGCAATGAATTAGAGAACCATTTCCAAGAAGTATAATTAGATCCTACTCAAGGAGAAGTTCCTGAGCCCAGAAGAAGGGGAACTAATGATATCTGTCCAGTTGCTATGGACAATAACTATTACATGTCTTCAATTCCTCTCCTTTTTAAATGGGAGCCTCTATTGTTGTTATTCTGTCCTTGTTTCAGCATTGAGTAGTGGCGGTGTGTGGATCAGATAGTTTGTCTTTTTAGTTTACAAGCTTTTGCTACCAAGAAGCCATGTCTGAGAAATAACGTCCAAGGAGCTACACATGAGGAACCATAGCCAAGACACCTCATTATACCAGTACCTGATTTAAATAATTAAAATGATTACATTAGGAAGTTCATGCCGGAGTTTGATAGCAAAATAGGATTAGGCTTTGGAAGTCTTAGAAAGAAGTGCATTTTGCAAATAGAATGGATGCGAATCATTAAAAACCAGAGTGTGTGTGGTACACGATTACATTGGGTGGTCCCTAATAAACCACAACTCAATTGTTTCATGCTCCTGTATAGTCCCCTACCATACTGACTCTCATTTTAGCCATATGACTTGCTTTGGCCAATGGGACATTACCAAGTGTGATGTGAGCAGAACCTCTATTTGCACTTTGGTGCTTGTAGCCTTGAAACACTTCCTCTTGAGAATCAGTTGTTTTACTGTAAAGACGTTCATGCTAAATTACTGAATTATGAGAATCATCTGGTGAAAGGTCATGTAAGCTGAGAGACCATCTTATTTGGTAGCCTCATTGAGAACCCAGCTGAATGCAGCTGTATACATGACTGTGGGCAGCTATCTTGCATGGAGCAGTAAAACTGCTCAACTGAACCCAGTCGACATAATAAATCAACATGGTTTGTTATACATTATTGGATAATTAAAGCACCATCTTCATGGGAAAACTATTCTCCACCTCATCAAACTTGCCCCTGGCCCTGTTTCTTTTTTAAAAATATTTTCATTGATTTTTAGAGAGAAGAAAGGAGAGGGAGAGAGAGAGAGAGAAATATCAGTGTGAGAGCAAAACAGCTATCATCTACCTCCTGCATGCCCTCTACTGGAAATGGAGCCCACGACCTGGGCATGTGCCCTGACCAGGAACTGAACCAGGAACCTTTCGGTTCAACAAACTGAGCCACATCAGTCAGGGCCTGGCCCTTTATCCTGTATTCCCATAGCTAGTAGTCCCCACACCTTCACCAACTTAATGTGCTTGGAAATGACAGTGCTAGTTCTTGCCTAGGCTTTAAGAGGCATTGTGTATTCCCATTCACTCCTTTAAAAGCTTCTGACTTACATGAGAAGAACATTTTACAGATAGCTATTGCCTCTCCAGCTTGGGCTAGGACTAGACTCAGACAAGTAAGATGCTTAGGGCTCAAATTTCCAGAAGGCAGTCACTGTCAGGGTTATACAAATATCATACCTATACTTGAACCACTCTGAAAGTGAGTTCTTCCTTAAATGACGTGCCCTACGCATCTCGCCTCACTCTAACCTCGTTCCGGCTCCAGAATGTAGCATGTGAAGCAGACCTGCACCAACTAACCTCTTGCAGAAATGTTAGACAGAAGCAAATGTTTAGTGTATATTTCTGACATTTTTGTGGGCGTTTGTTTCACAGCAAGGTGACAATACAAACCTTGATAATCAAACTATGATATTCAGATTCATAACTTCTGCATCTTTATATTTCCATTCTATTATGGACTAAATTGTGCCCCTTAAAAATTCATAAGTTGAAGCACACCACCAATGTGGGAATAATTGGAGGTGGGACCTTTAAGATAATTATGGCTAAATAATACCTTAATCTGATAGGACTGGCATTCTTATAAGAAGAGAAGAGACAGGAGATATCTCTCTCCAAGCACACACAGGGAAAGGCCAGTGAGGATATACTGAGAAGGTGGCTGTCTGCAAGCCAGGAAGAGATGTCTCACAAGAAACCAAATTTTCTGATACCTTAATCTTTAACCTCCTGCCCAAGATTCAGAACTGTGAGAAAATAATTTTCTGTTGTTTAAGCTACCCCGTCTGTGTTATTTTATTATTGCAGCTCTAGCCAACTAATACACATACCTCGCATGGCAACACCTTTAGTTTGTTGCCTAAGTAAAAATTTGCCATCTCTTCTCTTAGCATGAAGTATATCTTACCTTGGCTCCAAAATCCATCATGCAAGTCCATTAGTCATATAATGAAAAGTATATCCTTCAAGTGACTCATTTATTTC
This sequence comes from Myotis nattereri, assembly GCF_964212035.1. Classification (NCBI taxonomy): domain Eukaryota; kingdom Metazoa; phylum Chordata; class Mammalia; order Chiroptera; family Vespertilionidae; genus Myotis; species Myotis nattereri. The sequence continues at coordinate 49,431,971 of NC_138079.1, read as the reverse complement.
TAGATTTTGAATTTTTGTCTTTCTCTCAACCAAACTTCCAGGGATACAACCTGTATTTACATTACTTTTCTGTAATCTGTACCGCCTACCCTTTACTCCAGCATATTTTTAAAATATATTTTTTATTGGTTTCAGAGAGAAGGAAGAGAGAGAGAGATAGAAACATCAATGATGAGAGAGAATCATTGATCGGCTGCTTCCTGCACGCACAACATTGGGGATCGAGCCCACAACCTGAGTATTTGCCCTGACCGGGAATTGAACTATGGCCTCCAGGTTCATAGGTCAAAATTCAACCACTTAGCCACACTGGCCAGGCTACTCCAGCATATTGGTCTTTGCAATTGATCTAGTAAACTCAATTATGGGTGGCTAGGCTTCAAGAATTTCCAAAGGTTTTAATCATGATCACGAAAAAGAATACAATTGTTCAAAAAGATAATAATGATGTGGCGTAGGGAGAAATTATTCGGATTAGGAACTCGACCACTATAGTTAGCATCCTGTCTCTCCAATCTGTGGGAAGACAATCAAATTCTACGTGCCATGATTTTCTCAATTGTCAAAATGAAATGTTGAACTTATAATTCCTGAAGATGTTTCTTTTTCTGTGGTTTATATGACTTTATAACTCTAAGTCAGAGGACAAATAATTGCCTGATTATTTGATTTACATCAGACACTGTCATGTTATTTCTTAATGCTTTGCCTTAATCTTATAGTGTATCCCATGATTTTTTACTGTAAATATCTGATGTTCATTTAAAATATATCTATAAATTAAGTCTAACTTTTTTAGAATTTGTGAACATGAGAAAAATGTACATCAGTGCTACATAATTAAGTACCATTTATTTTTTTTTGCACTGTTTAAGCAAGCTACAGATATTCAATTGCCATTGAAATATTTTTGTAAACCACGCAACCTTTTACACAAAAGATAATTATGAAATAGCTAACATTCATTTGACCACAACCAATAAATAATTTATGAACTGGGTGTTTGAAATTATGCAAATATTCTAAATACTTTTTGTTGCCTGTACATCTGAGTAAGTATGATTCAGAAGAAAGTGTGCAATGGATTAATAGATTCAACATTGAAGAGATTTGCATTTCTACAGAGTTCTTTTCTTTGCTGGCTCCTACTATCTTTAGTATCATGGCTCAGAAAACAAGCTTGACAATACTGTCTCTAAATGTATTTGAATATCCTGGCATTCCTATTCATCAGCCTCTTTGATGCTTTAAATGTCTTTTGCTTTCTTTCCAGAACTCTTTATGAAGGCAGAGAGATATGCTTTTAGTAGAGTATCCAACTATCTTATAATACACACTAAATGGAAGGGAAAATGAGCGTCTTTAAATATTTGATGTATTGGTGATAGCCCATAGCAGAATGAGGCTGTTACTATGAAAAAACTGCATACCAGGTGCCACATACAGCATCAAAGCAATGACCAGGAACTGTTGACTTCATAAACTCCCTTCGAAAATGAAAAGCTATGGACACCTGTAAATTAATTGGTGGATAGCCCCTATTAGCTGTTGCATGTATATTGCCTTTGGTAAGACTAGCATCACATGGAGAAAATGTGTTTAATTTTGAATTATAATCAAGTAAAAGAAGTTTGTATTATATGTAACACTGTATCATCCAAAATATTTCTTTCAAACTACTAAGAAGCCTAGAGGTCATTTATTTTCATTTCTTTCCACACCTCGGGATGGGGAGTGGGTGACATTTCTGTTAAAAATATTTATGTCTTCCGTTTTATGATTATTCCAGTTGATGTTAGTATAGTAAGTGAAGACACTATATTTTTATTGCTAGTAAATATCCTATCATTTCATCAAACACCTTTCTTTACCCAGATGCACCTTGTTCTCTGGCCAAATTTCATCACACAATGTATTGACAGATTGGTACCTTGCACTGTTTTATAAATCAAATGAGTATAAAAAGAATAAAAGGGAACTATGCTGCACAGAGTGGGTTAATATAGACATTTGAGTACTTTTTATCCTCAAAAGCCTTTTTCCTGTAGTATGGTCCTATTGCTTAAGAGCTATCGAACATTTTGCGTATATCCAAACAAGAAAATTTACATCATGTGAGTTAATATCTTCACTAATGTAAATGCTTATTTTCTCAAAAAAATTTTTTTTTCACATTATCTTTCCTAATCACAAAGTTCCTAAAGCAACCATTAGGGTTTAACTATTCATCCAAACTCAAGTTTTTCTTTTTTTTAAAAAAAATATATTTTTATTGATTTCAGAGAGGAAGAGAGAGGGAGAGAGAGATAGAAACATCAATGATGAGAAAGAATAATTGATCAGCTGCCTCCTGCTGCCCCACACTGAGGATCAAGCCTGCAACCGGAGCATGTGCCCTGACCGGGAATCAAACCATGACCTCCTGGCTCATAGGTCAATGCTCAACCATTGAGCCACGTTGGCTGTGCAGTTCTTCTTTAGTATCTCATTACTGCTCACATCCTCACACATCTTCCCCTTCATCCAATCAACATTTGCCTCCTTTTTTTAGTGTTGACTTTTGTGCCTTTCTACTCTGAAAACTCAAGCCCACAAACTGCAGACTGAAACAAAGAACTCACTTTCCTTGGCACTGTTGTGTGAATAAAATTTTATTTTTATTTAAATGTACTATGTCTTTTGACTTGTGGTTGCACAGCACAAAGTCACTCACCTACCCCAATCCCCCAAAAGGGACAGTAGCAATGTTTTCTTAAGTTATCCATAAATAGTGAAGCAAGAGAATATATCAAAAGTCATGCACCCTGAGGATGGCTCACTCTGTTCTACACAGAATTCAGCTGAGATAACTTTAAAACATTCCTTTTCATTTAATACTCTCTTAAAACAGCATAAAGGATAGAGCGCTACATAAGCTGCTTACCATTTCTACTGCACATTTTATCAGGAAGGCTATCTATCCCAGATTTCTTCTCTTCAGAAAAATTTTAATGATCCAAGGTCACACCTCTTAAAAAGGCTGAGGTCTAGTTTTACATAAGAAGGTCCAACTTGTAGCGTTTTATTTCCTTTTTATGCTCAGACCTCACAAACCGAGGACCACAGTCTTCAAATAACACTTCTTGTTAAAACTGAACTCAGAAAAGAAGGTTATTCTACCTCAGAATTTTAAATAAAGCTCCTACAACAAAGTTCAGTGTTCCAAAGCTTTAAATAAATTGGAATTAAAGAAGCACTCCAACACTAAAGTGTTTAAATCAGGTTGCTAATCCCCTTACTCTGGAAACACGGCCTAGTATTTTGGGGGGGTGGAGAACATTGTAGTCCTGGGATTGCTTCTCAAAGTGGGGGCCTCAGAACACTTGCATCACAATCACCCGCAGAGTTTACTGAAAACAGATGCCTGGGCTCATTCCTCTCCAGCTGAATCAGAACCTCCACTGGGGCGTCCCCACCCTGCACCCCTGACTCGTTCCTGGGGTGATTCTTGCACACACCGCAGTTTGCAAACCACCGTGGGGCTCCACCATGGCTCCCATAGAAGTCCAGCTTGAACCAACTCTTCACCTACATTAAATTCTCCAACTTTGGGAGACCTGGTGCTTTTAAGTTGGCCCTCACAGCCGTCACTCCGAGGCCAGGTTGATGCTCAGAGGATTAAGTCAGGTCCCTCCAGATACTCAAAACTCTTGTCTCCCTGCTGTCAGCAACCAAGGAAGCTGGCAAACGCTGGTCTCTCACAGTAACATTTAGTGCCGGTCAACACACCGTATGGGCTAACATCTGAGCCCAGAAATAGGAAAGGCGAGTATAAATAGATTTGAATTGGGGTTGGACAAGGATTTGGCAGGCAAAAAATGACTGTGTGTTGATGGGGTGGGAAAGGATAGCTGCCAATTCAGGGATCCGTGGTTGAGGAGCTTCCTGACCCCCATCCACCCCAGAAGTTCCTGTGCTCTCTCTGGACTGTGAGCCTTTGGCTATAATTAGGGGGTGCTGCTTTCCCTGGCTTCTTCCATATGCATGTTAGTTATGTTTGGCATTCAGCAGCAGTGTTTGAAGAGTGTCTGGCCCCACCAGCAGCCAGTTGAGCCAGTCAGTGGAAAAAATGACAATGGTATCTGGCATAGAATTCAGGTGTTAAAATACCTTTATTAAAATAGAGGAAGTAGCACCTATTAGGAAGTGACCCCGAGCTACCAAATTTTATTAGCCTGGGAGGAGGTGTTTTTCCCTTCTTTGAAGCATACTGTAAATTCCCTTATGTCTTTCATGGTATTTAAAGACAGAAACGGGCACATTCAATAATTTCAGAATTTCTTGCTATATTTATTACAACTCACTTTGCGTAGTATCAGGGAATACAGAGCTGGGGCTTGGCACATTTCAGTAAAACTTTTTGTACATATTTAGCTAAAAAAAAAATGATGGGGAGAGGAGAGAGAGTCAACACTTTTGGCAATTTCCCATTAGCAGTGCAGGAGGTAAAAGTCAAAAATAAAGCCTGTGGGATAATCTGAGCATGGCATCCACGCTGAAAAGAAATGCCATTTCTCTTTTTCATCCTGAGGTGGGAGAGGAAGCTTGACAGGAGCGAGCGAAGCTGCACTCTGTAACATTCGTCTGAAGCCAGCCCTGATGTCAGCAGTGAGCACGCTGAGCTGTGGATGAAGTGGGCCATGTCCGCCCGCCACAGCTCTGCAAAACCGCTTTAAAGTCAGCAAGAGGTGCCGGCAGTCCCCTCTCGCAATGAAAAGCATGCTTCTTGATTAAAAATGTATGTTTCTACTTTACGCCAAAACAAGAGAGCATTATTTCCAGGATGATCATAGAAACCAAGTTAAATGTGTTTCTTATTTCGAGAGATAAAAAAGTATCACAACTCGGGGAAGAAACACTTCAGTGCTGGATGTTGGTTTAATGTAGCACTACTGTGCACGTGATTTATTTTGAAACACAGTGATGTATGAAAATCTTCAGCATTTTTGACAGAATGAGATTACACATTCATCCTCCTCTATGCTTTAGAGAAAGAAAACCTTGACTTAACCTGCCAATATTATAGATAATATCTGTATGTGTGTGCATTGTAATACTCCTCTGTTACTTCCGCTCCAGAGAGAGTAATTCCTGCGCTAACTTCATTCATAAAGGGTTCCCATAGGAATAAGGTGGATGGTCAGGACAAGATATTGAAGAGAGTTTGTAGCTTTGTTGGACAAGTTCTTGGATCAGTTTGATTCTCTCTTGTCCATCAGGAAACTCAGGACTATTTGCATGAAGATGAGGAGAGAATGTGTAGGGGATTCAGACACCTCCTCTCCCAAGGGTGAACTATTTACAAGGTGGTCAGGCTCAAAATGGATGCCTCCATTTTCAAGACTGCTGTCTGTCCCTAGAAACTAAGTTATTAGATAACATTTTTCCACCCCTTGCCTTCTCTTCTCTGAAATGAAGCAGAGAATGTAGGATAATGATGTAGTATGCAAAATAGAGAGAGAGATGAGGAGTAACTAAAAAATCATATATATGAAGAAGATTTATTGCCCACAGTAGAATGGGGCAACTGCAAAATTTAGGTTACTTGTTTGCTCTAGAACAATATTTAAAAAATGACTATTGATTCATAGATTTTCAAACTAAAATATGACCTCATATACGAATGTTTTATCTTCTGTATCATGTAATAGCCTTTTAAATCAGTTCATATAATTAGAAGCTTACTTATCTGTCATTCTACAAAAAGGAAGTCTCTATCAGCAGATACTTCCTGCTTTTACTAGTTTGGTTGACCTGGGCTCAACAGGTGTATCTTGAATCATTAAGGTTTAAGTTTGTTTAATTTAGATTTAGCATGAAAACACATGCCATAGCAGGAAAATTTCTTGAAAAGTATTAATGCATGAATAATATTCAGAATAAATATTTATTAGTCAGAATACTTGATTAAACAGCATAATGCATAGTACAGTCATTTCAGACACTACATTTTTCTATACCAATGCACTAAAAAGACAGATGGTAATATTAGAATGTGGATCAAAAATAGCTAAATTGTAAAATTATGTGCACAGCCATTAATATGTAAAACTTTAGAAATATGGAATAAATTAACTTATTTATTTAGTATCTACTGTGTATGAAAGGGCATCCAAGCCACCCATGGCATTCATTGTTTCTTCCCTCAAGAAACTTATAACACAGATCAGATTTTCACATGAAGGCCTAGAGAAAACCACACTTCAGAATATGCTCTTAGAGAATAAAGCATGACACCTTAGCAATATAAGCAATAAGGGATCAGCAGATGGAGTGGTTAATCAAGGAAGCAGAGGAAATCGTTGTTCTAGTATTTCAAAAGTAGCAGCTTTCAAATAAACAATACTTAGAAATTGTGGTAACTCACAAATATCTACATGTATGCACACTATGCTAATATATTTCAAAATTTTGTACAACTCACTCTTAGTTCAATTTCAGTGCAAAACTATAAGGCTTACGGCATTAGATAGGAATGGTCTTCAAAGTTTCATATCTTAAAAAATCATAGATACAAAAACCATACACTTCTCCCTCAACAAAACAGCCAATCTATTTCTTGGACCAAGTACCCTGGGCATGGAAAATTGCTAGACTATTGGTTTGGAGTATTTCTGGGACTGGTGCTGTGCTACCGCTACTACTACCAGGCATAATTGGCACTGCTAGTTTTTTAGTTATTGTTACAGCTGCTAGGGGTCTTTTAATAGGTTATTTAGCAAAGAAGAAAAGAGGACAATTGACCCCGGGTGGTTCTCAAATGGAGCTATTACTGGTTTGTTTTCACAGATTGGCAGTACCCTACGACAGCCAATGTTCAAGAAATAAAATTACAGTTGTATTAACAGCTTCAAATTAGGGGTATTTTTTCAAATCATTGTGTGGGGTTTTAGTGGCGCAAGAATGAGTGGTTTTAATTGGGCCTTCTTCCTTAGAAGCCTTGAGGAAACTCTTCAGCTCAACAACAGAAGGAACAGGGTAGCAGGACAAGAGCCGCAAGGACAAAAGCCACATTATCACTTTATGAAAATTGCTGGTCAGGATCTGACATAATATTTTCATGATTTATTCAAAGACTTAAAATGCTGGGACCTGGTCCTTTGCAGTAAAATATATTATAAAATAGACAGATCCCATTTTGGGGGGAACTCTTCAGAAGCTGAACTGCCCCAGGTTCCTGCACCATAAAATGATCTGAAAAGTTGACTAGCATATTTTGGCTGTGAGCACCAGAAAATCCCACAAACAAAATATTTGTATAGCTTATAAAACACTCAAGCTGAATATTAAAAGCATCTGTTTTCAAGGAATATAATTACAAAGTACTTGAAGTGAATCAGGAGGCAGGATTCACAAAACATTAAACATGTTGTAAACAAGCCATTTGACTCATTCAAATACTATGGGTAATAGATGGACTGCTGATTTACAAAGGGATACTTTCATTGAAGATTCTGACATTAGAAAGCATGATAGCCAGGGTTAAATGCTTCCTGATGTCTTTCCGGGATGAATAATCTGGGCCAGTTACTGAAGCAGTTTGATAGTCTTTAGAAAAGGAAATGTGGACAAAGATAATCCAAATATTTTATCTTTCAAGAAACATGTAATCTGGCCAATTCACGCAGTCAAGACCACTGACGAAGTATGTGGTGATGGTGAATATTATAATGAATTACATACGATGAATTTTTTGGCCACACTTTACCTGTAAAAAGGCATTTACTATCACTCAGGAGTGTAAAATTCAAATGTGCTAATATGCAAGGTATTTTCCTGTTGTTTTTACTTGGCCATATCAAAAACAAGAAACTTCATTGTGGACATTATGAAGTCAAATGCAATTCATAATGGTACTGCTGTTTGTGAAAAGAGAGCAGACAGAATCCACTTTCTAAGATTAAATTGAAACTTCCTTCCTCAAATGTTAAGCTAAAATTATGGGCAAAATTCTTTTCTCACATTTGCATTATGGGACTTAAGCCTGTTATTCTTTCCTCCTACAAAACAGGCTCCTGGGAGTTCTACCTACTTATCAGGAGCAAAATATTGGATTTGACATCTGCAATATGCATCTTTCTTGAACTTCATCCCAAGTCAAAATAAAAGCCTATTGTATATTGTCCTCCTGAGGTCTTGGGAAAGAGTTTATCTATTTAGAGTCTCAAAAATGATACACATTCTTAGTAAGATGGTCTCTGAAAGCATTAATCCTGTAGAAATATGTAAATCAAGATTGCTTTACCTCGCACAAGGTGCCTAAGCTTTGTACTGCTTATAGGAAAAGAAAGCGGAAAGAAGAAGATGAAGAGAGAAAGATGCTGAAGAATAAAATATTGCGAAAAGAAAAGGTCGCTAGATATAAAACTGGACACTCCCAACGCAGTGGGACTCCGAGGTTACATACAGCATACCCTGAAGTACTCACTCAAAGTTCACGGGGAGCAGTGGCTAAAACTGTAAGACTCTGAGACAAGTATTGAAATTTTATGTTCTCTTCTATAAAACTCTCACTCTCCTTTTTTTCTCTCTCTCTCATTTGATGTGCTCTATTTTACTGCTGATTGGAGTATTTGACTCTGACAGGTCTCTTCACAGACCAACTGTTAAGCCTGAGGACTTTTAGCAAAGCCACACCAGACCAGCTTGGAGACCCAATGACATCTTTGAACTGTGGCTCTTTCCTCGAGCTTGATTAAAGATTTTATCCTGACCGCCAAAGAGAAAGGGAACCTTTCATGAGAAATGGTGTTTCGTGCAGGAGCCATTGATACAGGGAGAAGAGGGACTCCACAAATTAAAGGCTAGCTTGGCTGAAAAATAGGGCTGAAAATCACTTTAAAAAATTGCACCACTATAAATCACCATGTAATTAGGCACACGATATATAAAGTGAGCGTAAAGCATATGGAGAACAATCTTTGTAGATATTGTTAATATGAATCTTAAATGCCACCATAAATGTTTTGCTATCTCAAATTCATAGTGCTAGAAGAGTTTGAATTGATGAAAATTCTACCATTTGAAAATAAAAAATACATATATCACATCCTATGTTATTTGATGTTCTTTTTACTAAAAGAATAATTCTTTGGTTTTGAAATGCAAGCTTTCTGGGGAAAAATGCATTTCCATTGGTGCTATTTTACTTACACCATTTTCTTGATTTTCTTAACATATAGAATAACAGAAAGAAGAATTTTTTAAAGAAAAAATGCAAATGCTTCCTTTAAAGCAATGCCCTCTGGACTCCGGTAGGCACATCATTACATATGAACTCACCTTGTGGAGGTTCTGTTCTTTCCTCCTGAGAAACAGCAAGTTTAAAATTAAAGATCTGACCTCGAGATGCAAGGGACTCAACTAATACAGTGAATAATACTTTTAAAAATTAGTTAATAGGTTTTCAATGGGATTAGTTGTTAAATTCTATCAAATTTTTCAGGAAAGGAGATCCATTGAATCATTTTATAGGTCCCCATTAAATTATTCTCAATATCTCTTGGATATAATTAGATGACGTTTTCATGTACTTTGTGATATTTAAATCGCGTAATTTCTGAAGAGACCGTCCAAGCACTCAGGGGAGAGAGGCATTCCTGGGTTTGAATGCTGTCTTTTCATGGCTGCTTAAACTACATAAAGATGAGCTTAAAACCACATCAGGCTTTTCTCTGTCAGGATTTCAGTGCTTTGAAATCAAAGGTCAGGAAAAGAAAGCCCAAAGTTTCATATAAACTCAGGCAGAGGTTGTACAACCTGCAACGTAATTTCAGACCCTGTGGAAAATTGTCAGGAGACAGCATGACTGCTTGTCACCTGGGCCGTGATTCTAGCACATTGATTACCCCACCCCTGCATGGAAGGCAAATCTGTGCTATGCTCTCTATCGGTGCCCTAGTTTTTCTGATTTTCCCTTTTCCCCGCATTTTAGCCACTCAAGGTAAGACGCGCTTTCCTTTCCCTTTCCCTTTCCCTTTTTTACAAGTTGTCTTTTCTTTGTTCAGAGAGCAGATATGCTACAACATACTGGACGTTTACTGTGGTTATTCATACGGGCTGATTTTTTCTTAAGACAAAGAAATAGGTGTTTTTCAAAAGATCCCTATTTTAATCCCTATTTCAATCTACCTCCAGTGCTACAAAATGTAATACAAAAAATGTTTGTTTTAAATCTTTAACAGTTACCAGTAGAACTAAAAATTAAGGCTCAAAAATAAGAGATAGACTAGATAGCATATTGTACCAATATAATTAATTTTAACTTTTAATTATACTTCAATTTGGGAGTCTAACATAGCCATAATGCTACTGTTATCAACCTTTTATGTGCCTGATCTCATTCACTTTGTTATCAGCACTAACTTCAAGATTCTTTGGGATGTTGGCTTGTCACCTAACACATGAGCTATCTTATCCAGCTTTGTGTCATATGCAAATTTCATCAGCATTACATAAATATTTTCATATGAAAGGAAGGGAAAAACAGCAAATGGGTTATGTGAATGTATGTGTGTTTACACACTTGTACATGCACACATTCATCTTGAGAACCACTATTTTTTTTAAATATTTTTGAGCCAGTTGCTAGAGGACAGGGGTAATTTTATTTCTCCTCCTTTGCTTTTAAAAATATTTAACCTTTGTTATTAAAACAGAGTATAACTGGTTTTCTTTTCTTTTTTCAGTAAAAATGATAGTTTCGCCTTTAGAGCTGCCATTTTAGAAAGCAATATACTTATCCCAATCATGGTGCCCTTGTTTTTCTTTGCTTCTTTGTTTTTGGACCTGAGGTGCAAGGAATTAGATTTATTAATAGTTATAGTTGATTTATAATGCACCACCATCATTTATTTATTCACCTCTAAATTTTGTCAGCTATTTATTTATTATATAAATAAAATCTATGAACTCTCTCTTCAAGTCAAGAAATAAAATGTTTTGTTTTTCCGTATATTGGGATGTTCATCTTCCTCCCCAGCCCAGTGTACCCTTTTTTCAGAAATCACCCAGACCCTGAACTGTGTCTGACGTCCAGTTGCTTTATCACACATGGATGTTCACCTGCACAATAAGCTGTTCACTTTCACTTAGCTTCGAACTTTATAAACAGGCGTCATGCTGCCTGCATCTTTAGAGACTTGCTTTTTGCACTCTATTGTGTTCTTAACATTTTTCTATGCATTTCACATACATGATAAACAGAGAGCTTGAACTTTTGTCATCATGGTTTGAAATGATACAGAGTACAATATGGTCTTGAACTTCAGCCTGGTAGTTGGATTTTCTCTCTATTTACTGAGATGGAGATGCCGCTTTAGTCACAAAGACCAGTCAAGACCTGGTTTCTCACTGCTTAGAGGCCAGATTTCTATCCAGCCCCAAGCTCTGTGACCTTATCATTGAGCACCCATCTGTCTCCCGTACCTAGTAACGATACACTGTATTATCTAGGGAAGATAGGACTGTGATATTTAACTCTTCGATCTCTTAAGTGCATTATTTTGTGAGACAGATGTGAAGGGGAAGAGAAATTTGCTAAGAAAGACTTTTAAAAGACACAATTAGCTAGAGACCTCACTCCTCCCCCAGGACTAAAGAAAGACAACATTCCTGGTATACTGCGTGAAAAAGAAGAAAGTGCCCTTTTAAAACTTACCATAACTCTCTGTACTTTTTAGCTTTCACCTTCCAGGCAACATAATAGCATTCCTTCCCACACGTGTCCACATTATGTCAAATATCGATTTTGGAGCTGGATGAATAAAGTAAAACATTTGTGAAAGAGCAAGCTATCCGTCACATCCAGCCAGCCAGATATTATCAAATATCAAGCAGCCAACGTTTAGATTCTTCAGTGTTCAGATTGCCAGTAATAGGAGCTCTATGAATTTAAACCCAGACTCTTCTTCTCATACTTTCTATTTATATTTGAGAAAATTTGTCTGAAAAAAAAAAATTCTGATATTACCGTCTTCATTTCCTATGAGGTCACTGGCTTCTTTTCTTTCACAAATATTTGGTTAGCATCTAGATGCTGAGTATCGTAGTATCTCATTGCATGGTATTATGCTTCGATGTGTTTGGCTTTTTTACTCTATGAAAGTGATTAGAGAGTCTCTGAGAACCAATGCAACAGAAACTCTACCTATATGAGATCATTATCTAAGGCAGCAATAGCTTACTCCCCATAATTAAGAGTTTTTCCCCATGCTCAGCTATCTTTTCTTCTATTGTATCCCAACTTCTGTGCTGATGATGTGAGCTATATTTTTAATATCTCTTGTACTTTGATTTTTTTTACTTTTACTGAATTCCACTCATTTATAACAACCTTGACTATTCACTTTGCAACTTGGTCTACCCTTCTTGCTTTGCTGTTTTTATTACTGTCTCTGAAATTTTGACTTACTTATCTTCAGCCACATTTATAAAATGCACATAAATCTGGAAAGATATTTTTCCATGATGTTTAAGTAAGATCTTGATCTCTGAAGTCACACTACCTGAGTTTAGATTCCAATGAAATTAGTCTAATGAATTTTTAGCAAATAGATTACATTCTCCCAAAATTCACTTATCTTTATTGTTACAACTTAATGAGTATACCTCCATTTTCATTCAAGACATTGAATTTTACAAGGGATTACACATACTTGTCACTCTTTCTTGATGGAACTTGAATACTCATTTGGAAGTTGAGTGGCAATATAAAGCAGTACATGACTAATAGGCAAGCAGTGAGAGCGACCCAGATAGAAACTATCTTGAGACTTCAGGGAAAGGAGAGATCACTCTGGTTAAATTGTCAAGAAGATTTTACTAAAGGGGGTGGGTGGTGGGTGGTGGGTGGGGTGAAGGTAAAGCTGAACTTAGCAGGGAAGATAAGAGCTAAATAGTGGCCAGGGCAACTAGAACCTTCATGGTAGGGTAAGCAGAAAAAAACACCTGACAAAAGTAGAAGAGAATATGGCCTTTCCTAGAATATTATATGGCCTGATTTACTTATCTCTCCTCAACTGGGAGATCAAGTTGGAAGAGCATATTGATGTCTCATGATAAGGAAATTGGGGTGTTTAGTTGAAATATAATAATGTAATTATTATAGAGCAGCAGTCACATTTCTGTATTGATTTAATTGATAAATATATACTGAGTACCTATGTGCTCTTTTTTTATATATATATTTTTTATTGATTAAGATGTTACATATGTGTACCCTCTACCCCCCCCCCCCTCCGCTCATGCCCTCACCCGCCCGTTGTCCGTGTCCATTGGTTAGGCCTATATGTTTGCATATAAGTCCTTTGGTTGATCTTTCCCCCTTGCCCCCACCCTCCCCTACCTTCCCTCCAAGGCCCGACAGTCCAATCAATGCCTCTCCGTCTCTGGATCAGTCCTTGTTCATCAGTTTATGTTGTTCATTATATTCCACAAATGAATGAGATCCTGTGGTATTTATCCGCTCTCCAGTTCCATCCATGCTGTGGCAAATGGTAAGAGTTCCTTTTTCTTCTTCTTCTTCTTAAAGAATACCTTTCAGCATTTCATATAATGCTGGTTTGGTGGTGATGAACTCCTTTAGCTTTTTCTTATCTGTGAAGCTCTTTATCTGACCTTCCATTCTGAACGATAGCTTTGCTGGATAAAGTAATCTTGGTTGCAGGTTCTTGCTATTCATCTCTTTGAATATTTCTTGCCACTCTCTTCTGGCCTGCATGGTTTCTGTTGAGAAATCAGCTGACAGTCGGATGGGTACTGCCTTGTAGGTAACTGACTGTCTTTCTCTTGCTGCTTTTAAGATTCTCTCTTTATCTTTTGCTCTTGGCATTTTAATTATGATGTGTCTTGGTGTGGTCCTCTTTGGATTCCTTTTGTTTGGGGTTCTCTGCGCTTCCTGGACTTGTAAGTCCATTTCTTTCACCAGGTGGGGGAAGTTTTCTGTCATTATTTCTTCAAATAGGTTTTCAATATCTTGCCCTCTCTCTCCTTCTGGTACCCTTATAATTCTGATGTTGGTACGCTTGAAGTTGTCCCAGAGGTTCCTTACACTATCTTCATATTTTTTGAATCTCTTTTCTTTTTTCTTTTTCGGTTGGGTATTTTTTGTTTCTTTGTATTTCAAATCTTTGACTTGATTCTTGGGATCCTCTTGTCTGCTGTTGGATCTCTGTAAATTATTCTTTATTTCAGTCAGTGTATGCTTAATTTCTAGTTGGTCCTTTTTCATGTCCTCCATGGTCTCACTATACTCATTGAGGGATTCATTAAATTTATCGGCGGTTTCCATAAAATTCTTGAAAAACCTTATAAACGTGGCCTTGAACTCTATATCCAGTCGTTTGCTTTCCTCCTTTTCTGCCATTCATGACCTGTTTCTTTGTCTCCGCATTTTGGCTGCTTCCCTGTGTTGATAGAGTGGCCCTGCGCGCCAGGTGTCCTGTAGGGCCCAGTGGCTCAGCCTCCCCAGTTACCTGGGGTGGACACTCTTGGTGCACTCTTGGTGCCTTGGTTGTTGTAGGATCACTGGGAGGAATTGACCTCCAGGCCAACCGGCTGTGGGAATCAGCCGTGTCTGAAGTGGGAGAATGGTCCCCCTCTGACCACTGGGCACAGTGGCTCCTGGATCTAAGGAGGTGCTAATTCAGCCTCTGCCTGAGGCCACACAGCAGGAGCCACGAAGAGGCTCAGCTGTGAAGCAATGCAAGCCGCTGCGGGGCTCTGCCTGGCTCGGCTGCAATTAGGTACATTCACATGCAAAAGCCTCTGCGGCAGCCTGGGTGGGGCAGGGTCTCAGGGAGTCAAAAGGGCGGAGAAAGAAACTATGGCTGATTCTCCACCTGGAGTCGCGCGTCTCAGTGTCCTGGTAATGGCTGCAAGCACCTCTGAGGGAAAGCCGCCCTCAAGTTAGCCTGCTGCCGCCTGACAGACCAGCTTCTCCCCATATGAGTCCTGGGTCCCCAGAGACTCGCCGGAACTGGAGTTCAGAGCAGTCGGGAGCTTGTGATTCAAAAAGACAGCCGCATCCTCAGGTGCCACCCCCTTTCCGCGCACACGAGCCGCCGCCGTACCTCTGCACTTCACCTCCGCAGCTCCTCTGGCTCTCAGCGTGCCCCTCTTTTCTTCTAGTTGTAGAATTTACACTCAGCCAGCCTTCCTGTTGTTCTGGACGATGTTTGCTCTGTCCTTTGCGGTATTTTTCAATTGTTGTGTGAGGCGACTATTACCCGGTGTTTATCTATGCCGCCATCTTAGTTTCCCTGCTATGTGCTCTTTATAAATGCTAGGAATACAGCCTCTTCATGAAATTTATATTCCATTATCATGACTCAATGCCTACAGAGGTGTAGGAAGTAATAGAAATTAGCTAAGTAGACAAGATAAGTCACTAGGGACAGTGTGATGATTAATTTTATGTCAATTTTACTGGGCCACAGGGTAGCCAACTATTTGGTCACATATTATTCTGGGCATGTATGTGAGGGTGTAAGTGGATGATATTAATCTTTTAATTAGCAGACTGAGTAGATTGTCCTTCCTAATGTGGGCGGGCCTCATCCAATCAGATGAAAGTTTGAATAGACAAAAAGATTGAGTAAGAGGGAATTCCTGCTGCCTGACTGCCTTAGAACTCAGACATGTGTTTTCTTCTGCCTTCACTTCAGATTGAAACTAAAATATAAGCTCTCCTAGGTCTTGAGCCTTCTGGTTTTTGGACTGAAATTACACCATATATTCTCCTGAGTCTCCAGCTTGCCAACTGAAGATCTGAAGACTTGTTAGGCTTTATAATTATATTGAGCCAATACCTTATAATAAATATTTGTGTGGATAGCATATATATATATATATATGTGACCCAGAGAGTGACCCAGATAGAAACTATCTTGCTAAGAATCATAATATATATCATGATTTTATTACATATATACATTATCAATATAATACATAGATATATGCACACATTTTATTGGTTCTGTTTCTCTGGAGAGCCTTGACTAATACAGGCAGGGATCAGGGCAAACTGTAAAGTGCATGCCTTGCTCCAGCTGATTGCTTCCATGTGAGAATGGGGACCAAACACTGCCAAACCATATACTTGTCAAAGAAGCCAAAAATATGGGTTTCTGTGTTTTTTACTACCTCCATTTTTAAATGCTGACAACAAAGTTTTGTTTTGTTGTGTTGTGTTTTCATCCAAGCAAAACCTCTCTAGAGGTCATAGGTATCCCAAGGCTTCTATTTCCTCATTTCAGCTCCAAATAATTAAGAATCCATTAAGAGGTTTTTTTGAGTAGTATTACTCTCATGTCAGTACAAGATAAGAATTAGAAGAGAGGCATGCTAAGGACTCAGAGACCAGTTAAAAGACTTTTCTACAATTGAAGTTCAAATGATAAAATTCTAGCATCGTGTTAGAAAAGTGAGACTAGAAAGGAAGGAACACTTGATGTGGTGGTGACAAGCAAGGACAAGGTTGATGATCAGGCAGTTCACAGAAGTCTCCCTTCTCCCACTGCTGCTTATAAGGCTACTTATAAGTCTCTGGTTTCATTTCCTTGACATTAAAAGAAAAGCTTATTCTTCCAAATGCATATTTTTGAGAAGGTAACACTAATTGATATAGTAGATATACTTCAAAACTCCAGTGGCCTAAGAAATAAGTTTATTGCTCACTCAGACAACAGTCCTATATAGCTGTAGAGTAGATGTCTTGCCCACAATGATTGTAAGATCTAGGCTTCATTCTCTTGAAGCTACATCAGTCAGAGGGCCTCTGAGTCCTTCAGTCCAGGTCAGTAGACGGATAAAGAGCCTGGAATCAGGCAGGGAGTTTCTAATGGGCCTTGTATGGGAGTAAATTACATCACATCTTCCCATGTTTGAGCAGAATTTAGTCACAGGTCATACCTAACTGCAAGGGAGGAAGAAGAAGGAAATTGGATGAATGAGTAAGCAGACTATCACACAAAAGGAATATTTATTTATTCTCTTCAGCCCTATTTTCTCAACTATTACTAGTAAATGAAAGGTTCAGATTTGGTCATTTCTAAGATTCCTTATTTTTTATTAAGTTTTGGTTACTTAAATGATTTATTGACTACTAGTAGTAGATAATACAGTAGAAGACAGAATTAACTACAGGACAAACATAGAAAAATGTCATGTACTTTCTTAAGACAACACTTTATAAGATTATTTTAACTGATGAAAAGCAGTGTTCAAGTTATATATTTCATGAGATGTTATTAATTATCACAACATGGATTACATACAATGGATTGATATCGGATATTATTTCCTTCCTGTATTTCTAGATAGTCATAGATCTTTCTGTAGTAATGACAATAAGAATATACAAAAGGACACAGCTGGCGTGGTTCAGTGGTTGAGCATTGACCTATAAACCAGGAAGTCAGGTTTGATTCCCAGTCAGGGCACATGCCCGGGTTGTGTGCTCGATCCCCAGCGGGGGTCATGCAGGAGGCAGCCAATCAATGGTTCTCTCTCATCATTGATGTTTCTATCTCTCTCTCCCTCTCCCTTCCTCTCTGAAATCAATAAAAATATTTTAAAAACATATACAAAAAGATAACATGGTTCTTCAGACTTTTATTTAATTAACACTGAATGGCATTACGCTTAGAATAAATAAAAGATGAACAGCTCTTTTCATTTTCTTATTCTCTCTTATTCCTAGCAGAAATCATTTATAATTTCAACTGTTCCTCCTTCTTCTCCAAAATCCCAGTTTTAAACCCAATCAAAGGTGCCAACATATTCTAAAGTGAGAGAATGCTTTCGATTCTGCACTCCTCCTGTCTCCTTCATCTTTAAGAGATTTTAAGCCTTTTCTTTCCCAAGCTGCCAGTTACGCTGAATTGTTCTGAAATGTGAATAATTTTTTGTGTAAATATGAGCTTCTATCGACTAGAGCAACAATAAGAACTTCACACTTGTCATTTACTAAAACCTGCCTTTTGAGCCCTGTCAGTCATGTGCCTCTACATGTGTGTTTCTTGGTCGGAGCAGCGTTGTTTTATGGCAGCTTCTGTTTAAGAATTCACGTCGCTACTTGGCATTTATGTAGTTCAGCTGTTAAGGAGTCAGGGTAAAAGGAAAGAAAACACGCAGGAGTGAAGGTTTCAGGAGCAAAGAGGGAAATAAGAAAGGGCTTTAGGTTATGAAATAACAATGCCAGCCATGTGGCAGCAGTAAACCACAGGCACACCCCTCAGTTTAGGCAAGACTGTGACAGAACAGATGTAGCTCACACCCATCCTGCTGCTCTGGGTGGCTGACTGCTATTACAAAGGGCAAGTGCTGCATGCAATCTTAGCAGCATGTTCACCTTTCAGTATTTTTCATTCCTTACAGCACTGAGCTTGATTACATTGTGTGCCACTGAGCTTAGATGTGCGTAAAGCAAAGACAAAGAGACTCTGGAAAAGATAGTCATTCGGATGAAAAACTAAGTACTTTGGTTCCTAACTGAGGATAACAGAACTGCATGATTCATAATGTGGGTTCAAATATGCCCAGAAGTTCAGATATTCACCCATCATTTATCTGCATAAAACCATGTACCTCGGGGCTCCAGTATTTTAATGGGAAAATAATAGGAGTCGGCTTTCTCTGGGGTTCTCAAACACTTTGAGCCTCTTATTAGTTTCAAATAACAAGAAACACTGAGTGCAGAGATCTGAGATTCAGGAAGCAAGCTTTTTACACTATTGTAAACAAAGGGTAATGCAAATTAAATTTCACCCTTTTCCCTAATAACTCCAGGAAATACAGGCTTTCACTCCTGTTTAACAAATATCTGCTACTTGTATTTGCCAAGGTGATAGTGTATATTTCTAAGGGTTCTTTGGAACATGTAGCTTATAAACAGCAGTAAAGAGGTAAAGTAAAAATT
The DNA here is from genome assembly GCF_964212035.1 of Myotis nattereri. Classification (NCBI taxonomy): domain Eukaryota; kingdom Metazoa; phylum Chordata; class Mammalia; order Chiroptera; family Vespertilionidae; genus Myotis; species Myotis nattereri. Next base: position 49,413,013 of record NC_138079.1, on the reverse strand, counting down.
TTTTAAAAGTATAGACGCCAAAGAGCATATTTTCTTCAAAAATCATTGCTTCCACTCTGCAGCTTCTCCACGTCTTTAACTAAACAACTTGAGTCTTGCAAGTGATGCTTATTTATTTATTTTAAAATACATTTTTATTGATTTCAGAGAGGAAGGGAGAGGGAGAGAGAGATAGAAACATCAATGATGAGAGAGAATCATTGATCGGCCGCCTACTGCACGCCCCACACTGGGGGATCAAACCCGAAACCTGGGCATGTGCTCTTGGTTGGGATCGAACCCAGGACCCTTCAGTCCACAGGCCGATGCTCTATCCACTGAGCCAAACCAGCTAGGGCACAAGTGATGCATTTTTAGATTTGTTGTGATGTCCAGACTGAAACATATCTATGTTTTATTAATATTTCATTATTGATATACTAGTATTTTTATGTTATCTTAGTATAAAATCTCTTTATAACAACCAAATGCAAATATGAATAACCAAATGATATCATCAGAGTTTAAGACATGATTTCCAACTTCTTACATATACTCTAGCTTAATTTATGCTCACCCATTTTTAGTTTAAAAAAAAACAAAAGAACCTCAGTCTAATAACTGAAATGTTATTCATTATGGCTAAAATTATCCAACAGTGAATGTATACCGATAGTGCCCAACAATAAGAACGTGTTATGTTTGTACACAATGAATAGTATTCTTACATTTAATATCTCTTCACATATAATGGAATAAAATTGTCAGCCATGTGTATACACAGCAATTTTCATGCACTTATCATTTCCTCCTTTATAGTCATTTGCCAAACCAGAGAGTAAACTGAATTGCCTTGCTTTTCTCTTCCACACTTAAAAACTGTATGTACTTCAACAATTCTTTGATCCTGAGAACTTTTTTTAGGATAGCAAAATAGTTAGCTGAGGCATAGGATGAATCAACTTTTTGTTTCAAAAGTATTCTTAAGGTAATAAAATACAAGATGATTTTAAAACACTAATCATCAATTAACACTTCAGTTATTCAAAAAGAGGTATGCATTAAGTTGGAAATGAGATTAGGACAGGATCTTGAATATTATGCTTTGCATGAATACTACGTCTGGCACGAAACTGGGGAATTTTCTGACTTTTCTTGTAAAGTGTTCAGGGCAGTAGTTCTAATCTACTACTGGAAATATCTTTGGAGATTTAATAAATGAATGCTGTAGAAAGTTTGCAAACTAATGTAAATGTAGTCATATCTTTCTTCTGACAGCTCTGTATGAGCTCATTTTGGCGGTATACATAGGAACAATACCACAATGAGTGTGGCCTCTGCACACAGATGATGTTTAAATTTATGAAGTGATCTGTATTTTCCACTGAGAACCCGGGACCACAGGGTGGAGGGAGAGTAGTAACCACAAAGGGCCACAGTGTAACTCTTGAGTAGTAATAGAAATGTTTTATATCCTAATGGCAGTAATGGTAATACGACAGTATACATTTGTCAAAGCTCATCAAATTGCTGTCTTAAAATTGGTAAATTTTATTGTATGTAAGTTACATATCAATAAAGCTGATAAAAAAGTTTTCAAATATTAAAAAATCTTGGCAAGAATTCTGACGCTTTCTGCCATCCCCTACACTAATTGGGGTAATAAAATTTCATGAAAATTTTATGAAAAGAAGACTTTTCATCTCCGTTCATTTTTGCTTGAGGAATCGAGGCACAGCAGAATCAACAGGTCTTATTACAATTCATCAATCTCTTGCCTAAAATATAAGTTCACCATATTTATTCGCCACATGTGTAATTCAATTAGATATTCATATAAACATTTAAATTAATATATAGCAGTTGCTCATCACTAAACTAAGGCAAATTTTGAGGAAACATGGAGAGTGGAATGATCAATGATCAATAATGTGCTGCTCTGAAAAAGCAAACAAAATAATTTGCGGACAATGTCTTTCACCAAGATAAAGATTATTATTCAACTTTTGATCCCCCAGATCTATTTTCTTTCTCCAACCATTCATTTCATTAAAACTTTAAAAATATATACACATGTTATGCACAGAACATGGGGATGTGTTTGTCTGTCTCCAGTATACACACTCAAAAGTTTGGTGAAATCAATAATGCGGGGAAAAGGTTACTTTTTGTCTTTTCTCCCTCAGACAACTCTTTTTGGGGGGCTTGTCAATCTTATGAGGTGGGAAAAATGAAGCTTGAACAGAAAACAAAATTGAAGATAAAAACAATAGATAAGATTGATTAACCCCACCTTATCAAGTAAGTGTCAATAAGAAGGAGCTACTGGGCATCTGCACTGTTTTCCTCTTAGCTTTTAGCCTTACATCCGTAAAACCTCAAGATAACTATCTATCATGGAGTCAAAGTGGCGAACAACTGTGTGGTCCTTTGATAAGGGACAGTGTCACAATTTGTCTCTTTCTCTTCCACAGATCGCCTCTAATGGGGCAAGGCCAGACCACAACAGCTGCAAATAGCCCGAAGACATTCTTTAGTGTAAAAGAAATCCTCAGGAAATATGTACAACAGGAATCTAACCAACCTTCAAAAAAATACCTAAATTTAATGCTGATTTACTTGGATGTTTCATGTCAATTATATTTGTTCTCTTCTTTCTAAACTCTACTGTTGGTAAGCCAATATTTTAGTAAAATATATGGTAGGATTGTAATGCATTTAAAAATGAGATGATGTGAACACTTCTCTGAAAGCCAAAATGAAGCATCTATGTAACTAAGTAATATTTAAAATCTGTGGCTGGACTATATTGACATTTATAATGCCTACCTGGGGTGAAGTTATGCAGTTAGATATACTATAGAACATCATCTTTTCTGTTTAAAAAAATGAAGAGAGAGTGTCCATTCTCCCAGAAAAAAAAATTAACCTAACTAATGAAGAATAATTAGTGGCATTGAAAATAATGTCATAATATTAGGGGGTGGGGGGAATAGCAACATTTTAAAATATGAGTTACGACTACAATTATGTTAATAAATATTCACAGGAAAAAAAGTGATTGAAAGTTTGCAACATATATTAATTGGTATGTTAGAGTAGTGAGATTGTGGAGTATAATTTTTTGTTCTGTTTTATACATTTTTTCAAAAATTAATTTTTATTTCTTGACTTTTTTTTCCTCTACACATTTGAAAATTGAGCAAGTTTACATTAAGATTCCCTAACATATCGTGTCCACAAATATTAGCTTTAGGGGGAAAAATAGAGTTCTGTGTCACCACTAGCAGGGCAGGTGTTGTCTCAAGCAAACCTGAAACGATCCTACTGTGGGCAGCAGCTGCCAACTTCTTGAACAGGAAGCAGCTCTACTCAAGGGTAGTGAGAAGAAATGCAATCCGGGTAGGTGCTGTGAAGTCGTCTGTTGTTACGCAGTCTTCGGTGGAATGAAATAAAGTGGAAATGAGGAAAGAGAATCTAAGATTTATATAATCCATTTAGAACCTCATAGAACACACTGATGTGACCAAGCAAAGGAGTAATTCTGCCTTGACTTGACCACATTTCTCTCCTTAACCTATAGTTTGTAACTTTGTTTTTTGCCTTCCATCTGCTTTGGTGTTCATTTCTGATTGACTTTATATGTATAAAAATATTTACGAAGGAAATATTGAGTTTCCTCAGGCTCCAAGCCCCTTTCGAAGAAGATTCAGCTCTTTAGCCCATATGTGTCCCCTAACATTCTCCAGCTAGCATGATGTCTTAAGTACATTCTTTTTTATTTTAAAGGCATTTTCATATATTTTGTTTTCACCAAAATGCAAACAACTATCAGAAGTGTATAATTGACTAGTGTAATTTTTAGACATTTATGTTGGAAGTAAACAAGGATATTGGCCAAATAAGACCTGTGAGAATGGGGCAGTAGAGAGGAATAGGAATCACTAAAAGGGAGCAGTTTATGGAAGGGGGAGGGAGGGACCACTCAAAATAAATTTTACTTTACTCATCATTTTATCCTGGGTCAATCCTGTTGATCCTGGTTGAATAAAAAATGTGAACTTTAGAATCTGACCAACATGGATTCAAATCCTGTCTCTACCACTTAGTAATTGTGAGGTTATAAACAAGTTATCTAACCTGTCTCAATAGTGTGTTTCCTTTCCACTAGGAAAACACTTCAGGGAGATGTTTTAAGTAATAAATTGAGGTCATTGTGTATTTAACCAGATATAATAAGAACTTCACAAATGTTAATTAATATTCCCTTCATTTTCCCTTTCTTTTTATTTTCTTCTCCAATTTAGAGATACATGGCCCCTAAAACCCAACTTTGCAATGTGCTTTAAAGCCCCATGTATAATTCACTAATATCCTCATCCTCATGATGGTCAAGAAGACTTGGTTTCCAAAAGCCAGGCTGGCTCCTGGGGATTCCACTTTGTCTTGGGGAGAAGATCCAGGTCTGTTTTCTAACTCTGTAAGCAAATGGAGTGGAAACTTCACTTGTGTGCTTCTTGGATGAGGAATCCAAACGCCTGTTTCATACTAATCTATTACAGGATGGAATGAGCTCCCCAGAGGTGAGCTGTGTGACAGCGGAGCCACATGCAAAGACCAGTAGAGAAATGACTCTGAACACAAGCCCCCAGATGAGGCCTCTAAAATCCAGGGGGCACCGCAAAGAGCCACGAGAAGCCCAGTTATGAGTGTGCAGGGTCAGCTGACTGTCCCAAACCTAAAGGTCTACTCAACCTGAAAAACTGCCAGAGATGCTGATGCTTAATTAGCAACACATATCTTCTGCAAACTGAAGTTGTCTTTAGTTTGTCAAATACAAAGTGTTTGGAAATCCCAAATTCCAAATCATTATGGAAAAATATTTTCAAAGGATGTATGGTGAGACCTAACTGGAGTATAAGCAAGTTTTTTTTTAATTAATTTTAATTTTTTTGCCTATAAAATCAGAATAAAAACAGCTCTAAACAGTCTGTGGTAAGTAAATAAAATCAGCAGTTTTGCCGATTGAAGAACTATCAGAAAGAAGCCTTTGCTAGAACAAAAAGTGCTACCAGTTATTCTAAATTTGATAGAAAAATTAAGCTCATATGATGTGTAATAATAATCCATGACCATGCTCTAACAGCATTTAGCATGCAAGCTTTATTTCTTAGAGTATTTTCAAATAAAAACAAATGTGACTCAACTTTGAAACATAGATAATTATGAAATTTGGATCTATTAGACTTGCAAATGGAACAAAATTCCTAAGATAAAAATGGGAGAACTTTTGAGTCTTTGTTTTGCTTTCTATTTCAAAACCCAAAGAGGCAAAAATTATTTTTACAGAAGCTTTTTCATCCATTAGGAAACAATTCTCTCTCTCTCTCTCTCTCTCTCTCTCTCTCTCTCTCTCTCTCTCTCTCACACACACACACACCAATACATGAATGTATATAGCAGTATCTTACATAAGTGCTTGCTAAGCATGTGATATACATGATAAAGCATTGTTATACTCAGAAATATGGCTCTAAAATAGTCATATGTGACTGTTCAATGAGGAGAGTGTATAGGATAACCCAATTTGAGAAAGCTGTGCTACAAGATCAGATTCTATTTTTAGGCTGGATTTTTCTAGACAGATGTTAAAAACCCATAAAGAGGATTTTAAAAGTGTTATTACCGGTAAGTTATTGCACCCTTAATGTAGTCCGTACTGTGGCAATAGCGCTTCAGGAAAACATCTTTTCTTTCTGTCTCTTTCTCTCTTTAAACTTTATTTATAGCCTCGCAAAGGACTAGCATTCACATAACCCGCCTTTGCAGGCGTGCCAGGAGATTAATGATATCGCAGTGTTCTTGAGAACAAAAATGTGTCTACCACTGTGTTGAATAATCTCTCCTTTCACACATTAAAAGTGAGATGAGGCCTACTTTAGGAAGCAAGGACCATGTGTCACAAAGAGTTAGTTGGCTTACAGACATTCCCGTATTGCTACCCTGAACCGCAAATTGTTTTCATGCGTGTTATCTTCAGAATAAGAAAGCTTTTATCACCATCACTTTTTTCAAAATTTACATAGAGGCTAAAAATTTAACTTATTCCAGCTTTTTTTTTTTTTTTAATCTGTTGCTGGTAAAAATTGAGAATTTAGGGAAAGTTGTTTCCTATGACCTTTTTTTTATCTTTGTTCTCATTAAATTGGCTAACAAGACAAAGCTATTGAAAGATTTAAATGTTATAGATTAGCCATTTATGTTAAAGTTACTTTTGCCTAGTTTTAGTAATAACAATAACCCATGCCATATGTAAATGCTCAACATGTATTATCTCATTTAATCCTCATGAAAATCCTAAGAGATAGTTACTAACTATTACCCTTTAATGAAAGAGGGAATTTATGTTTAGAGAGATACATGGCTAACCAAGCCTAAGTCACCCCTCCAAGAGGTGACAGAACCACACCTTAAACTCAGGTTTGGGGCGGGGGGCATGCAATGCTATATTCTTAGCCACTATGATATACTGCCTCTTGGGCAATATTCATGTAATATAAACTTTTATTCAGACAGGAGATGCTTATAGAATTTCATCTCCAACATTTAGGTGTGTGCTATATGTCAGTCACTACCATTGGACTTCGGAATTATAAGAGTGAGTAAAACATATGACACAAGAGACAAGAACATATAATGGGGTAAAAACAGTCTGTGCAAAAAAAATGACATTGGGTAAATGTGACAGATACATGCAGAAAATATGAAACTAGACCACCTTCATATACCATAGACAAGGACAAACTCAAAATGGATCAAAGACTTAAATGTAAGACTTGAAACCCTAAACTCCTAGAATAAAACAGGCAGGAAAATCTCTGACATTCCTCTAAGCAATTTTTTCTGACATATCTCCACAGGCAAGGGAATCAAAAGAAAAAAAATAAACAAACTGGACAACATCAAACTAAAAAGTTTTTGTACAGCAGAGAAAACCATCAACAAAAAGAAAAGATATTTGCAAATCATACATCTTATAAGGGGTTAATATCCGAATTTTAGAAAGAATTCATGCAATTCTATACACACACAAAACAATCCAATTAAAAAAAATGGGCAGAGGATCTGAATGCCCACTTCTCCAAAGGTGGCATACAGATGGCCAATAGACATATTAAAAGGTGCTCAACCTCACTAGTCATCAGAGGAATGCAAATTAAAACCACAATGAGATATCACCTCACCCCTGTCACAACGGCTATCAACAATAAATCGACACACGAGTACTGGCGAGGGTGCAGAGAAAAGAGAACCCTGGTGACTGTTGGTGGGAATGCAGATTGGTGCAGCCACTGTGGAAAACAGTATGGAAGTTCCTAAAAATTTATAAAATGGAACTTCATTATGACCCAGTGATTCTACTTGTGGGTATATATCTAAAGAAACCCAATACATTAATTTGAAAGAAAATATGTGCCCCTAGGCTCACTGAAGGGGTTGGCGTGCTGGGTGAAAAAGGTGAAGGGATTAAGAAATACAAATTGACCTTGGCTGGTTTGGTTCAGTGGATAGAGCATCGGCCTATGGACTGAAAGGTCCCAGGTTTGATTTCGGTCAAGAGCACATGCCCTGGTTGTGGGCTCGATCCTCAGTTGGGGATGTGCAGGAGGCAACTGATCAAATATTCCTTCTCATCATTGATGTTTCTATCTCTCTCTCCCTCTCCCTTCCTCTTTGAAATCAATAAATATATATTTAAAAAAATACAAATTGGTAGCACAAATAGTCGCAAGGATGTAAAGTACAGCATAGGGAACATAGTAAATAATATTGTAATAACTATGTAAGGTGCCATGTGGGTACCTGAAAAATCAGGGGACCACTTTGTAAAGTATATGATTGTGTAACCACTCTGCTGTAAACCTGAAACTAATATAGAATAACACTGAATGTAAATGAATTTAAAAATTAATAAAAAGTGGATAAAACAGAACTGGGGCCACAGATCCAACTCAGGCTCCAGTCATTCGGTTTTCTCAACCCAGCTGACACCATATGAAACAATAAAATGCACTCACAGCCCTGGCCGGGTGGCTCAGTCGGTTGGATTGTTGTCCTGTACACCGAAAGGTTGCGGGTTTGATTCCACGTCAGGGCACATACCTAGGTTTCAAGTTGGGTCCCTGGTGGGGTTTTTACAGGAGGCAACCAATCAGTGCTTCTCTCACATCAATGTCTTTCTCTCTCTCTTCCTTCCTCTCTCTCTAAAATTGAATGAGAACACACCCTCAGATGAGAATTTTAAAAAGTGCACTCACATCTCACATTAAATATAATTCAAATAACTACCTATGAGCTGGGTTACATTTTCTTGAGATTATCTTTATGGGTATTTTCACATTCATTATCTTGATGTAGTCAATATACTTATTTTCCAGAGTACCAGACATTTTTGCCTAGGTCCTCTGTCTATGATACATAAAGTACATTGGATACAATGAGGAAGACAGAAAAGTAAACTAGAAAGTGACAATGAGGTAAGTAAATGATACAGATAAGTGCAAAGTGTTATAGGGGCCAAAGGATATGATTTCACAGAGCAAAGAAAATTTGAGGAAAATTTTGGGGTATCAGTAGCATCTCACCACATAACAAAACCCTCATTTACAAAGTTATTGAGCTACAAAAATATGTGACATGTCCAAGAAATATCAAGTAATAATGTGTGACTTAAGAAGCATATTTGGGCAACATGATAGAGGATAGAGATGGAGGGAGACTTACAGTTCAATGCCTTTTCATTTTTAATATGTAAATTATACTAAAACTTATTTCTTTACCGTTCTGAATAGAACAGATTGTTTTTCACTAACCATAATTTAAATTATAATTAATGTTATTCTCAGACATTATTTTTTGCCGATTTTTCTACAGGAACTAATTATACTATTAATTCAGAACATTTATTAATTATCAAGTGTTTATAAGTTATTTGAGACTACACTATACATATGTACATATAGGTTGTATGATATATATAAAGTACAAATTTTCATTATATGATATATACATCTATATACCATAAATATAGTATAGACAAAAATAGTAAATAGATAGTATATTTCTGTGTATGTGTATATGTATACATTACATATAAATATTATAAAATATATATTATAAAAGATATTATAAGATTAATATATGTAATCAAGCAATCAGTATATGCATGTGCTTTATGTCCATGACCTCAACATTTTTTGTTACATCATGTAATATGTCCAGCATAAATGACCAAATTTTCTATTTCCCATTTAAAAAATTGAACAAAAACATTGACAAAAAAATGCTTTAAAGTGTAAATGGAAGTCTTTGAGGATGAAAGTATCTGGGGGGCGCGGGGTGTGGTTACCTGGTAATTCTTTTTAAGTAGTTCTTTTCAAAGTATTTAACACGCTAACATAGTCTGTCTCTACTAATACCTTAGATTACTAGCAGAGGAAAACAAAACAAATAGCTAGATACATTAGTCTCTGAATTAAATATCTTTTAAAATGCCAGAGAAAAGATGCTGTTCTATATTAGTTAGTGTTTAGAAATGGGAATGCTGAGAATAAAACCAACTAAAATGGTAAACCAACCAAACAGAATAATAGCACCACTAGTTCAAAGCTATCCCATCCGAGAACTCTTGGTCTAAATAGAAATAAAAGATTATGGAATTGGGAGTTTATCGTATAACTGAGTTTCACCTTGTGAAGCAGTGGAAAAAAAGAATGAACAGGTATTTTAAAGCATAGGCTGAAAAAAATTGGGCCATACTGTGTAAAATAATATATGAAAAAAGACACGAAGAACTGAGAAAAATTCTCCCTTTCAAACTATAATGATGGGAGCCTTTACCTATATTTACTAAGATACATTGGCTAAATAAGACATACAACACATGACTGGTCAGACAAGACTTGTTTGTTTTCCATGCCAAAATATTGTAATGAGAATGACACCAGGTTTAAATTATGTCGTGTTGTGATATAATTAAATAGTCATCATCCCAAGGCCACATAATTCTGTGCCTTAAAGTCTTATTCCTGGTAGTGCCCTCTCTGTTTATTTGTATTACTGTTTTAATGAAATTCTATATTTCCCTTTTCTTAAAAAAGCAAATTCTTAGTTTTGATCCATTTGTAAGTTATTCCTTGCTTGAAAATCATAGCCTAATATGCATGCCCTCACATAATATATATCTATCCTCTCTAGAGGATATTTTCTCCATTGATTTCTAGAGAGAGTGGAAGGGAGAGAGGGGTGGGGAGAGACAGAGAAACATCGATGTGAGAAAGACACATTGATTGATTGCCTCCTGCACATGCCCCTACTGGGGCTGGGAAACCTGCAACTGAGATACCTGCCCTTGACCAGAAATCAAACCCTCAACTCTTCAGTCCCCAGGCTAATGCACTAACCACTGAGAAACCAGTCAGGGTTTTATTCTATGCATTCTAAATAACTAACATTAAGTTAGACGCTGAGAATATAACCTTAAAAAAATATAGACGTGATCTTTGCCTTGTTGGAATTAAGGTCTAATAAGGGCAGAGAGTAAGAATTGCAAAGCAGTGTAGTACATGTTATGATGGGAAAAGTAAAGGGGTCGTGAGAAATGTCAAAAGACATTACTTAGAGGAATCAATGCCTAGGAAGGCTTCTGGAGGAAGTGAAATCTAAACTAAGACCTAAAGTATAATTATCAACTGAGTCAGAGAAGGGTGGGGAAATTAGGGCAGTGTTTTAGGCAGAGGAAAAAGCATATGCAGAATGTCAGAGGTAGGAAAGCTTGGATACTATGGTGATGGGGAAATTGAAAAGATAAGTAAAAGCTATTTCATAAGGCATTATATATCACATCAAGAAGACTGAATATTTTTTAAATTTATTTTTATTGATTTCAGAGAGGAAAGGAGAGGGAGAGATAGAAACATCAATGAGACAGAATCATTGATTGACTGCCTCCTGCACACCCCCCCACTGGGGATTGAGCCCACAACCTGGGCATGTGCCCTTGACTAGAATCGAACCCAGGGCCCTTCAGTCTGCAGGCCGACGCTCAATCCACTGAGCCAAACTGGCTAGGGCAAGACTGAATATTTTTAAACTGGGAAAGAACATAATTAGATTTGCTTTGTAGAACCATTTTTTTTATTTTCTATGCAGAGAATTGAAGACAGAATTGGAGGTAGGGAAACCAACCATGAGATTGTTGTAGTAGATCAGGCAAGAAAAAAATTAGGGTAGGGACCGTCAAGATAAATAAAATTACGGAAATATTGGTACCTGTACTTAAAATGAAGAGTTTATAAGATTCATATTGTACGTGGGTGAGTCAGGGGTAAAAATGGGGAAAAGAAATATAAACCTCAGTTTGATGAGAAACCAGATAAGTGGTGGTACTATTTAAAGGGAGTGGGGAACATGGGACAGGGAAGCTGACAAGTCCAATTTTGAATATGTTGAGTGTGAAGAACATTTGGGCCACCAGATGTGGATGCCTAGAAACCAGGTGTATATAGAGGTTTGACACTCAAACTGAGGTGTAGGCTAGATATAGAAATTTGGAAGTCATCAGTTTATAGGTTTTACAATAATTTAAATTCTAAAACCAAATGAGATTGACCAAGGGGAATAGATAGAATAAGAAGGGTAAAGTGCCGAAGGCTGAGCTCTGATAAAGCCTAACATATGAGGAATGAGAGGAAAAGGAATATTCAAAAAAAAGGACTGTGGAAAAGATGGCAGAGAAAACGCTGAAAATAGGACAAATAGGAAGAGTTTCAGAAAGAGGGAGTATTTGACAGTGTCCAATATGTTTGAGAAGTCAAATACAAAGACTAAGATGTTTCCATTCTCCTCATATAGGCTATTTGGTGATATAGAAGATAGACTACTTCTATTAGCATATATGTAATACATATATGTGTATACTAGAAGCCCAGTGCACAAAGTTGTGCACTGGGGGGGAAGGGGGTACCTCAGCCCGGCCTGTGCCCTTTTGCAGTCCGGGACCCCTTGGGGGATGTCTGCCTGCTGGCTTAGGCCCTATCCCCCAGGTCACAGTCTGGGATCCCTCGGTCCTTACCACCCGCCTGCAGCGTAGGCGGGAGAGGCTCCCACCACCACCACTGAGCTTGCCAGCTATGAGCCCAGCTTCTGGCTGAGCAGCGCTCCCCCTGTGGGAGCACACTGACCACCAGGGGGAAGATCCTACGTGAGCATCTGGCCCCTGGTGGTCAGTGCACGTCATAGTGATCGGTCCTTCCACAGGTCATTCCACTGCTCAGTCGATTTGCATATTAGGGTTTTATTATATAGGATAACTATATGTAGTTATGTGTAACTTCTCTCTCTCTCTCTCTCTCTCTCTCTCTCTCTCTCTCTCTCTCTCTCCCTCTCATTTAATTACAATAATATTATGGGGTAGGTACTACTAAAATTATGCCCTTTTCAAGATGAGAAAATAGACAAAAGAAGTGTGTTTGTCCGAAGTCACACAGCTAGTAAGTGGCAGAGCCAGAAATTGAAATAGATTGAGGACTTGAGTGGGAGGTGAAGGAGTAAAGACTAGGGGTGCAGATAGCTCTTTCCAGCAGTATCACTGTGGGAAGATTGTCTGCTTATCAGGGCCGAGCTATCTGGTAAATACTACCCAAATTGCAGACTGACTCTCTGACTCTCAAGGAATAACAAACGGCTTTTGAAGAAATCCTTTTAAAAATCCAATTCTACCTCAGAGGACACACCTTCCTCCAATGGGTGTGATCCAGGCTCTTTATGGAGAGGCTCTAGTCTAGGGGGACGAGAGCCTGCAGTCACTCATGGCCAAGGTAAAAAAGAAAGGCCCAAGAGCAAAGATGACAGTCCCCTAGGCCATGGTGCTTTCTTACCTGGAGGAGGAGGGGATTGAACACAGCTGTGACCTGCTCACCTCCTGGAACCTACAGAAATCTGCCTGGCCAGGACTCTCAGCCTTGGCTGTCAGGTTTCTGGGTAGTCCTCCAAGTACTGTCCCTTTGGAAAGGTTGCTCAGCACACCCACCAAGAATGGTAGCTTCAGCCAGTCCAGGCTCATGATGGGCCATTTTGAAAAACTTATCCTCTTGGAAGTGAATCTTCCATTAATACACTTTCAGTATTGAAATCACAATGGAGCCACCAGGCTAAAGATGTTGTTGCTCATTGGGCACCAGCTGTTTGTCACAGGCTGGTGGCTAGCACCAGTCAGGCCCAAGGAGGACATCAGACCAGACACTCTCAGGTCCACACTGAGTTTCTCTTGTGGTCTCACCGTGACATCTATATGTGCCTTACTCCTAGTCCTTCAAGCCAGGTACCCTGGTGTGTTTTTTACGGAGCCCCTCTTGTCAATTATGAAAGACAGTGACTAAATTTTAGCCCATAACTGTTTTTAAAAACTGGGGGTTGATCTTTTCCTTCTCCTGGGAGCACTCGGGTGCCTTTCCTTTCTTCCTCTTCATTCCTCTCAAGTGTGCATCTCCGAAACTCTCAGGGACCCCAGGAGACTTACGACCAGGAGAGTGGTGGGCAGTGGCAGCAAGTCCCAGGTTGGCATGCTGAGCCCACCTCCAAGGCCACCTTTTTTCTCTGACTTCCCAGGGAGCCACACCAGCCCCACCTCGTCTCTCTCCTACTGCTTCTTCTATTCTAAGTCCTTCCTTGTTTCACTGTCCCCAGCTTTAATAAACATACTGTAAGTAAGTAAATAAATAAATAAGTCCAGTGTGTTTGAGTGATAGTGGTAACAACATAGAACATTGTTTTCCAGTGTACCATCTTCTTAAGTTTTAAAAACAATGCCTCAGTGTTGCTCCTTAAACCTAATATTCAAGTGTAACTCTGCCTGGAGCTACTTCAAATATCATCCCAACAAAATTCTCCCAGGGGTCTACCAAAGTCACTAGAATCTTGAACACTGAGCTTTAATTTATTAGTATGTCTTTATGAGGTACCGGTTATGTACAAGCACTGTCTATTTAGAGCACAATCTTTCTAGAAACATCTTTATAAAGCCTGATTGGTCAATATGCTCCACCCTGAGAAATGAGTTAAACATTATTGTCAAACAAGTGGGGTTTTCTTTGTATGGATGAAACACCACTGACTTGTGTGGAAGAGAAGAAATTCCTTCAAAATTTTCTTTGCATTTCCAAATATTTTGAGAATGATTGTGTAGCCACATTCATCATCTACTAATATCTTCTTATAAACCATTGTTGACTGAGAAACCACATTAAAGTATTTGCTATTTACATGATTTACTACTCTGGTGCACGTTCAGTTCTAATGTGGAATGAGTAAGAGTATAATTATAAATCCTTTTAAAATCTGATTTATAAATACAAAGTTATCTCTGTAGTTTTAAAAAATGTGAAAAAAGATACTTAAGTGAAATTGTGAAAATTAGATAGATCAGCAAGTTTTAAAAAATTTAGGACACCATCTTTCAATTAGTCTAATAATTCCAATTCCAATTTTCAATTTAGTAGTCTGTTTTCTGTCTCTTTATTTTTAAGAAGTTTCATTTCCAAAACAGAAAGCCAATAATGTTTGCAGTTGCCTCAAGATTTTTCTTTGGCCACAGTTGCTTATTTTCCATAATTAATTTCCCAATGACAGTTCCATAAAGTTTATTGTCAGGTTGACAGCCAAAGACACTCTATTCTCCCCCCTCCCTTAGGAATGTAAGTGATGCTGAACACAACTAACATGAAATTGGGAAAGACAATGACTTGTTTTTAACCACAAGAGGCATAATAATATTTAGTTGAGCCAAATTTTTTAAAAGAAAATAAGTTTGTTTCCAATATTCTAATATGTTACATTGGTCATGTCAAAATAAGGTTACATTGTGCCTAGAACAACCCTGATATTCCTCCAAATTTCACCATTCTACTAGACATGAAGTCTATCATGTCACGTGAGAGATAATGGTGCCCTTCTCCAATGACAAGAGACGCATTAGGGGTTGTAGCCCTGTGTTTGACCGCAGACCTTATTTTAGCATCGGACCCCTGATTTTCAAAGGTTACCTTTCCCAAATTAAAGGAAGAATGAGACATGAGGGCTCCCCTGTGCTGACTGCACTTTACTTACATAAGATCCTTTAAGTTTCTCAATAAGAAACCGTACTTCCAGGCGATAAATGGGTCAAATTCACAGAATATTGAAAGTGTGGGAAGGAGGTTGGAAGAGAGAGAGGCTTTCCTTCTTTCTATTTCCAGCATGTGGTGTAACTGGGATATTCACAAGGTTCTGTTCTAAAGAAAGACATACAGTCAGAGAGGATTAGAAAAGTGCTAATATAATAAACGGGCAACCTCCGTGGTTTCTTTCTTTTTATTTCCCTACTACTAAGTATTTTTGATAATGTTTTCATCACTTTTAACCACCTCTTCCCTTCTTCTTATTTGTCTTAACCTGTCTCCCCTTATATATAAAAAACTCATAATTGTCACAGTGGTTATGTGGCTCAATGATATCTGTACATAAATCCTTTGATTCAGACAATTACCCTTAGATTCAAGCCTAATAACCCAGTGGATATCTGCCTCATATAAATTCTCCCAACCTAGGACACCTGAACACCTGGAGAATCTCCTTGAGCAGTCCTTGCTTTATTTAAAGGGCTAGATAAAAATGACTTCCTATACCATATTTATTCTAGAATCAGGAATCCTTACTGAACACACATGTTTCTACTCTATTCCCATTTTCTTTCTCTTCTGGCTGATACCAAGACCGAAGTCCTGGGTCTCAGGCCAAGCAACAGAGAACAAAATAAACACAATGAACACTAAAATGGGAAGAAGGAAGAAACGAGTGTATGTGTTAGTGTTTGATAAATGAGGGCTTGGCACTCTAGTTTTCTTTCATCCAATCTCATCTGCCTTTTCTTACATCAGTGGAGCAATCTCCTTTGTGCTTCCTCAGTAAAAAAAATCATCAATGTTATCTATCAAAATTCTAAATTAGCTTTAGTTTTTGCAATAAAAGTTGGCATGAAGGCTCTTTTCTTTTTTCAGAAATAACAGATGTAACTAGACATCAAGTACCTTGAAGTCTACATTCTTCACTCATTAAAAACAATTAATAATCCATGTTGGCTCACAGAAACTAAATGTTCCATCAGCAATTACTTCTTCCATTTTCTGAACATAGGCTCTCAAAGATACTTGGTGAGTGCATGACTAAGATCCACTCAACTGATGCTGACTCCATCATAAAGGGGGTTCTTTGCAGGTTCATTACCTACTTCCTTTTTTGTTCTAGGTTGCTTTGTCAACTTATATAAAGCAACTGTTTCCCAACCAACTGCATTATATTGTTGACTACAGTAATAATATCCGTGTCAGAGACAGGTAGATTTTTGGTGGCTTTGCTCTACATTCTGACACAGATATGGCTTTTTTCTTCTTTGTCATTTTCTCAGAAGCATCTTACAACTTAAAAGGAATCCATAGAAACCAATTAATCCACCCTTCTGTCTTCACACAGTTAAAGGGTTATTTTTCACATTTACATTGGAGGCAATTGAGGCCAAAGAGGTTAAAGAACTTGCAAGAATGTCTGTTTGTTAATAATAAAAGTTATTAATAATAATTACTTTCATAAAATTTTAGAGGACTCAATAAGTTAACAAATAGAAAACTCCTAAACAGTGCTTAGTATATTTAATAAATAATATCTATTGTGATTTATCAACCCTAGTCATTTAGATATTAAACTAATTTTCCTTATAGATTGAATGAGATGTATTTAGGAAAAATAAAATAAAGTGCTGTTTTAAACTGAGGTGGTGAACATGAAATATTAACCTAAGGAACTATAGAGGCTAGATACATAAGCAGCTTCAGAAGGTGTTATATAAATATTGTGTTAACAATGGACTTGGACAAAAAGCAAAGAAGGTCGATGTGAAGTTCCCAGCTTCTGAGGCTAACAGTAAGAGATGAAAACCTTGCTCTCTTACAAATGTCCTTTGCAGTTATTCTCAGATTTACCATAAAGTGACCCCTCTAGATAGCAATGCAGTTTCTCTTACATAATGGAGGCAGTCTCTCCAAAAATCCCTCACTTCTTCAATGAACATGTAGGAATGGAGAGAGCTCAGAGACTGAGATGTATGCTGTGTAGAACGAGCAGACTACACCTGCACTTGCATGCCCAATTATTTATGTTTTAAGCCATGCCTTACGGATAGCAAAGATGATAAGAACAACAAAACACTCATTTTCCCACCAAAGGAACCAGAGGCTCAGAGGAGACCACTCCACGTGGGGCTGCTCTGGCCAGGGGAGGGCAACGTGGCCAGGATGCAGCTCCTCCTCTTACCCTTCTAATGCAGTCCATCGTGGTCTCCGTGGTGCAGCAGGGCCTTTAGCCTCACCCCCATGCTCTACACTTCTCTCAGTGGTGTCTGGCCCATGAACAGCTGTTAGTTGTCTTCTTGTGAGGAGGAGTGAAGTCAGAAAGACCTATGTCACCATCCTGGTGACATTACTCCCGTCCTCTCAGCCGCATGTGACACAATTAATCTCCTTCCTTTCTTTGAAATGCTATCTTCACTGGCATTTAAGATGCCACACTCCTAATCATTCTTATTTGTAACCATTTAACCATCCAATTGTGACTTACCAGTGCATGTGCAAGCTTACGCAACCTCTTTCCTTTCAACCCCTAAAGAATAAGCTCCATCCAGTGACAAAGTTTTTAATTTCTCGGTAAGTGAGAGTCCTCTTATTGGTGGAATTTGGATATTTCTACTTTCTGCTAATGCCAGCACCGAATTCCAACAAGTAGCCAGGAGCTAACAACGCCCAAGGCTGCTTCTTTCCAAAGAGACCATGAACATTACAGATGAGCACTCTTTTTGAAGAATGAAGAGTCAGGTTGGTATTTAACTTTGTTGGAGCCTCTGCTGGTTACGGGTACTGGGCAGAGGGGTGAACTGGTGAGCCCTGGAGATGCTATCATTCAGACTTTGTAAGGGCAGCTCTGCATAGAGGAGAACAACTCCTACACTTGCTAAAGCTGGGAAAGTGGAGCATCCAGAGATACCGCCTCCAGTAAAGTAATAAAGCTCCATTAGCTGCTCTGCTGTTACACGTTTTACCACAGACGGCTCCTCTTCAGGCTGCCTTCCCGTATGTGGCTCTGTGATAAATTTTATCAGTGGTCAGTGGGACCGGGTTGCAGCCTGGGCAGTAGCACAGTGGCTTTTTATCTAGCTTAGTTCCTCCTGCCGTGCCCCCCACCCAAAGCGGTATTTTCTTGGTGTAATTTATGTTGTGGCATTTCTGTCAGTAGATGTGGTGTCAGCAATTTGTTCCTAATGGAAGTTTACATGGAAAAGAAATACTTAGCCACAGAATAAAATTAGGATGGGCTAAAACTACTAAAAATTGTAAAGCAAAGGTGTTTGTGCCCGCTCAGAGCCTTAAAAACATTTTAAACAAGGATTGTCTTTTGCCAGGAAAGCTTGTTTTCCAAGTCTAAAATACTGGTACAAGTAATAGGTACTGAGTGCATCTACTCACAGTTAAAGCTAAAATTGTGTCAGCACTTAGGAGCTTCTTCATTCTGGAGGCCTTACAGCGCAGACATGAGATTTTAAATGAAAATGGTCTTTTAAAGTTTTAGAAGCCAGAATGCTCAATAAAAATTTGTGGTGTTTGTACCTTAGAAAAATATGTAGGTATGATATATATTTTTGTAAAGTTAAAAAACAGCCCAGTGCAAATTTGATTGGAGAAATCATTTTACTAGATAAATATACTGCCCCTTAATAAAAACTTATTATGGTTTAAATAATAAGATTTTCAATTATGCCATTGCAGGTTATTGAGAGCATTTAGAAATAGCTGCATACCACATTAAAAATGAAGTAGAAGCCCCGTTGGCATGGCTCAGTGGTTGAGTGGTGACCTATGAACCAGGAGATCACGGTTCGATTCCAGTCAGGACACATGCCCAAGTTGTGGGCTCGATTCCCTTTTGGGGAACATGCAGGAGGCAGCTGATGAATGATTCTCTCTCATCATTGATGTTTCTATCTCTCTTTCCCACTCCCATCCTCTCTGAAATCAATAAAGATATATTTTTTAAATAAATAAAAATGAAGTAGAAGTTTTGTTTAGCTCTGGAGTTATTTAGACTCTGGACCCCTCCATCTTAGAAAGGGCTTTTATACAAATGGGATCCTCGTGCGCCCAGAGGCACAGCGCACAGCAGGAGCGTAGGTAGAGCTCTTCCTGCATCTCTCTTCCCGTCTCATTCTCTCCTCGCACAGAACACATTGGCCGAGAAGGGAGGAAAAACAAAGACACTGTGAATCCTCTTGACAGCTTCGCTACATTATCATAGGAAGCTTCCTGCCCCTGAATTAACAACAAGCAGATTTTACCACTTACATGTTCATGTGTTTTTAAAGTTACTTTACAAATATCTTAATAGCATTTCCCCCCTTGGTTTTCCCCCCTAGTTGATCCATTCATCATATGGTCTGTATCTTTGAGGCGTTGGTAATATTCCGAGCTGCATGTGAAATGAAGGTTATTTTATGCACAAAGATGTTCAGAAAGGAGATTTACTCCCGCGAATGATTCCTGCATTTGAAAATGTGTTCTCAAGTCAAACTGGCAAGAAAGACTTGAGCTCCATTAGTTGAAAATTTTTACCCTTTTGAAATGATTTAAGGGCCTGTCCATAGTAATTTTGATTAAAGATGAATGTTTTGAAACTCAGTCGCTACATCCAAGGTGGATCTACCCAAGTCCCACCACAGACAGCAGAGCAGCACACACAGCTGACACACGCCAAAATGCCAATATATGTATTCAGCTTTGTAAATACACCTTTAAAAATACCTCGCCATATTTAGCCACTCCTAAATATGTATTTACACAAGTCTACACACTGTAAGTGTTTACCTGGGAGACAGAAAGGTCTCTCTGGTAAATAATATGGGTTTTATAGCCTTTCATGAAGGAATTTTTTGTTTGCTATGTAAAAAAAAAAAAAAAAAAATCAGCTCCTCTCAGTTATAATTTAATAAAATTTTTCTTTCCCTCTAAATTTACTGCATAGCACTTGAGGTAAAGCCTTGCAATGTTAAAAAAAAAAAAAAAAAAAGCAGCAGCACTGGTGTTAGCTCTGGGTACAGAGTGGCTTTGATTCATTCTGCTGAAGACTACACAGTAGAAAACATGGATACGATGTCTGAAAACCAAACAAATAAAAATAACCTGTCAGGTATATTTTAGAGCTATGGCTATCGAGTAATTACCTTTTTTTCCAGGTTAAAAAAAAAAATCAGAATCTCTAGGAAGAGCCAAATGATTTAAACTACTGTCCCTAGAATTTTCTAGACCATTGATTTAATTTTATGTTACCTCAGTTTAAGAAGGTTAAACATTTTCAACTGATAAACAATATTATGCTAAATTAAAGATATAACAAAACTTTTATAGAAGAGCAGCATTGCCCAGAGCACCAGTCTAAGGACAGGAAATTTTTAGTTCATACTCTAACTTCCAGATACTTGGCCTTGAGCAATTGAGTTGATGTGACTAATACTTTTGAATTTATAAATTAGGTTGTGATCCACCCTAGACCTAATGAGTGATGAATACATACTTAAACATAAGGTACTGAATTTGAATAGAGAAAAATATATCTTTTTTAAAAATAAGAAACACTTTCCTTTTTCTAAATTGAAAGATACCAGGTGAAATAGAACATGTTTGGGATTAAAGAGATGTGCCGTTACTTGGGAGGTTCTCACAATTTTTTCACATCCCATCCCTGTCTTTGCTCTCCCTTTATTAAGGTTTTTAAAATCATCTAACATTAAACATCTGGCTCTTGGTTTTTGTGAGCCACGTTAGGGTCCCAGAAATGGATATGGCTTAATTTAGAATCCTTTAAAAAATTTTTTTAAAGAGAGAATCTCTCTGAAAGGATCACTCTCCTAATCAGCTCACTTCCTCCTAGAAAATAAATGTGCAGGATTTCCAGCAGCTTGTCTCTGGAACCACTGAAGACTTTCCTGTCATCAGTGGAGTTAGAGACCTACCAGAGAAGAACAAAGACAGGCCCCTCACAAGAATTCTAAAGACACTTAATAAATCACAGCTTTATAGTAAAAGGTCTCCTCTTTCTTTGTTCAATGTCTTTCAAAAGTTTTCTCTTTCAGAATCTTTCTGCACTTGGGTGTTTGTGCCTGAGTCTTGTTTATATTGTGGAGGTGGGAAGTATGGACATTTTTGGCAAGTCTAGATACAGAAACATATCAACATTTTAAAAAAGTTATCTTTATTGTTGAAAGTATTACAGATGTCCCCATTTTTCACCCCATTGACCACCTCCACCTCAGTCCCGCACACCCCCCCCCCCCAGGCCTTCAATGCACTATTGTCTGCGTTCCTGGGTTATGCATATAAGCATATATGTTCTTTGGTCAATCTCTTCTAGCCCCTCTTCCCTTCTTCCCCCCTGAGATTCATCAGTCTGTTCCATGCTTCCATGTCTCTGGATCTATTTTGTTTGACAGTTTATTTTGTTCATTAGATTCCACATATAAGTGAGATCAGGTGATACTTGTCTTTCTCTGACTGGCTTATTTCTCTTAGCATAATACTCTCCAGGTCTCCATGCTGTCTCAAAGGGTAAGAGATCCTTCATTTTTACAGCTGCATATTATTCCATTGTAAAAACATACCAACTTTTTAATGAGTCCAATTATGTACCCCCACATAATTGTTGAAATTTGTGAATGCAACACAGGTGCTTGTATGTCCTTCTATCTCATCTCTCAATACAGCTTGAAAGACATCACATTTATTGATGTGTGTGTGTGTGTGTATGTGTGTATTTACATCTCATATACAGATGCTTTAAAGTACTTTACTTTTCAGTATCTTTCTTCCATTTATTTTAAAAATGTTGAAATAAACACCCTATTTTAAAAGATTAAAACAATCTTTTAAAAAATAATTTGTTTTAACTTTAAATATGCTTGAAATTTAAATACAAAAATATGCTTAATGAACATGGAACAGGGGAGTTGCAACTAGGTCACCAATTCAAATCTGAATACCCTACAGCTGTCTATCATGAGTATCTAAAATGAATGCAACAAAAAATATCTGATTGTATTTCCATACAAATGTTATACCGACTCTGCTAATTGAAATGGAGCATAATGCACTATTCTTACATTCAATTTACACTTTTGAAAATTATTCTATAACATCTTACATTTTCACAAAGCGAAGAGAAAATTCATTATCATGTCAATAATACCCTGACGTGCTCCAAAGGACACAAATAATATCTTCCCCACCTTCTGAGTATGAACCCACATGATGTAATTCTTTCAGCTCCATCCTAGATTGTCACATACTCTGCACATGACAGCTTAGCAAGATCACTCCTATGTACAGCACACCCATCCTGGCCGTGATAAATTATGTCCCAGGGTACTGCAAGAAGGAACAGATGAGCGAAACTGCTGACTCCCATGTTGGAATCATAGTCTGTTAGAAGAAGCACTGCTTTCTGTTTCTTAAAACCTCTCAGACATCCGGAGAAACACAATTTCTATTCATTTGCTTTGACCAGTCACTCCACACCTTATCCCCACAAAAACTCAGACACAAGTTCAGAGTGCCAGAGTAAGGGACAAACCCCTGCCACGCTAAAAGTTGCCCCTCTCCCTCCTTCCCTGTTTTCCTGGAAACAAACGTGTGCACTTTGACTCTCGTCCCTGAGGGTTCCTTCCTGAAGCTATGACAAGATTTCGGCGTGCTTGGGTTGCTTGGAGCCTGAAACCTGCATGGGTGGAGATGAGGGGATAGTGGGAAGGGTACTCAGCTAGGATGAAATCACAATAGTTTGTGTGGCTGCCAAATGTAATTTTAGATGCATATTCTCTAAAATTCCCAGGGGGTAGTGCCACTCTAACCTGCACTAGTTAAATAGGTCCTGGATGTACTGGGCTTTGATCTTACTGCTACCTTATAAGACTGCACAGAATTCAGGGAGGAGATTACAAGGCCATAGGGGAAATACAAACATATCCCAGAGATCACAGTTGAAGCACTGGGACTACTTTTTACAAAAAGGAGGAATTTGGAATCCCTTTCAAATATCTCAAGAACTGTTAAAAGGAAGGTGGAATTTGTATAGAAGCATCATGGGATAAAGTGTCTGGCTGAGCATAAAGAACGTTCTATGAGTTTGTGCTGTCCCAAAAAGAATGGACCGACTGCCTGGAGAACCGAGGCAGCATCCAGACAAAGGCTAGATGGCCCCTTGGGGGTTGGGCTAGATGACCTTCAAGCCTCTTCCCAATGCTGACGTGGCATGAATCTACAAATCAACCCAGCTGAGGAAGTGCCAAGGGCGCTCATTGAGGATACTCCTAGAGTAGTGATGGCGAACCTATGACACACATGTCAGAGGTGACACGCGAACTCATTCTTTTGGTTGATTTTTCTTTGTTAAATGGCATTTAAATATATAAAATACATATCAAAAATATAAATCTTTGTTTTACTATGGTTGCAAATATCAAAAAATATCTATATGTGACACGGCACCAGAGTTAAGTTAGGGTTTTCAAAATGCTGACACGCCAAGCTCAAAAGGTTCGCCATCACTGTCCTAGAGTCTAGGACCTATCATCCCAACTAGTTATATCCTCATTTTGGTCCTTGCTGAGTCCATGATTTCTTTCAAGGAGCCTGAATTCCCTGTGGTGAATGTAATCATAAAAAGAGCATGGGTTCCATCATCAGAGTACCCTGGTTTACAATCCTGGCTCTTCCATTCAGCTACTTATATAAATTGAGGAGGCCAATGAACCTAAGAATCTCAGTCATAAAACTAAGAATTACTCTCATCTCATAGGGTAGTTATGAGCATATAAAATCATCTGTCTATTTCCTGGTGTATGCAATAGGCATTAATTGTTACACTTGTGTAAATACATGATACTGAGATATCGTGGCCAAAACAGCCCACTCCTGGACATCCTGGGGGAGGATGATCATATTGGAGTAAGTTCTGAAGCAGTGAGCTGGGAGATGTATGTCAATTACCTGCTTCTTTAAAGGCTTCCTTTTCCGTCAAATTTATGTTAATCTGGAAAAGGAAAAAGATCCTACTGTGGAAATTGTGCTATAAACATATAAATGTAGTAAATGAAATAATAATCACAGTGATGAACTTCATCAAAATTTACATGAGATGAATAATGCAGGGGCCGAGGGAATTATTCTCTACAGCAGCAGAAATCCTCTACACAGCTCCCTCCGAATCTCAAGATTCTTCCAGTAATACAGAGTTTATCTGATTATTATCACTCCTTTATCATTTCAAAATCAAATCACCTAAGGTTGGAAGCACTGGTCACAAGGACAAGAGGAAAGGCCTGATCTCTCTGCTAAATGCATACTTTTCACTCTTGGCAAATGATTCCTAAATTTCCAAACTGAAAATTGTGATTTTTTTCAATCAGGAGGGTAATTATTTTCACATATAAATAGTTGGTCAGTTTGATCCAATAAACTGCTGAGTTTATTAACTAGTTATTCTGTATATTATAAGCCTCAGCTACAATTTTTATATATAATTAGCTCTGTATTTAATCTCCTTTCAGGTGTTAAGCCTATATTTAGCTGGCTACTCCTTTGAAATTAGAATTAAAGATCTTTGATCTGGTCAGCCTTGACCACATGTATGGGTATTTATGACATGGATTTGGAATTTTACCATCCCTTGAAGGACACTAACAGCCACTGAGTTCTCTTCAGTTTAAACAGGAGCATACACACATTTACACTGAAAGTAGTATTGGCTATAATTCCTACTAAAATGGTTTGTGTGCCCAAGAAGGGATGACTAGATTTGTCTGAAACATTTACTCCTAATTTCAATGACTGGTTTCCTCAAATACACAGCTAAGTTAGGCAACCTTTTAAAGAGTTGAAATCCTTCCTGCAATCTGGTTATGATACATGACTTAATGCAGCATCCAAAGATGCTTGACTTTCAACTTGTGAGTGGTTAGCAGTTGGGAGGTCGTATTCCAAGAACACAATTCTCTCACTCCAGTACAAGTGCTCTTGCACAGAGAGAGGGGGCAAATTATTCAAAGGGGAGGGCTATGGGATAGCCCCTGGCTTCCTGCCCTACCTTCATGTGGCAGTAATTTTCCTACACAAGAGGCAGAGGGCCTCTTCTTGACACACACTGTCTGCCTCGCCTCCCACACACAAACCCACAAGAAAGTCTGACCCCGCGCCTATTAAGGAAAAAAGCCCTGACCTGACCACACAGCAATTCTGGAGCATGAGCAGTAGCCACTGCCGTGCTCCTGGCAAGGGTTTCATTGCATCCGATTGAAAGTGGGCCTAATAAAATTCTTTTGTCAGGAGTCCCAGTAGAGTGTTGGCAATTGAGTGCATGCTCTCCCCTTGGTAGGAACGACTGCGGAACAGCATGAAACCTACGTGTTGGCAGCAAGAGAACTAAAGATGAGCTGGCCTAATACTTACAAGTTATCTGATATGTTGAATCACCTCTAAAAATAAAAACAAGAGATTAAAAGAAAGTTGTGAGTCTCACAAAAGAATAAGGATGGTGAGGTGAGCTTTTTGCTTACAAAGAATGATTTTAAAACATGCTGAGGATATGAGCAGAGGAAATAAAAATATAGAATTGTGAACACCTAAGATGTTTTAGTTCATTCACAATTCAAGGACTGGGGGTTTATAGCCAAATCCCACAATAATTCAGTGAGTATTTATTAGTAATTTGTCAAAAAGCCCTCTTATCCACTAAGTTATTATAAAATTCAGTAAATACCAGGCACTGAACTTAGGTTCTAAACAAACAGAAATAGATCCCACCTTTACAAATATATATTCACAGATATCTATAATAATAAAAGCATAATATGCTAATTAGACCAGACAGCCGAACATATTCCAGACATCCTTCCAGATGCCCTTCCGGACACAGCAGCGGTGGCTGAGAGGGCCGGCAGCAGTGATGGGGTGATGGGGGCAGCGCCTTCTCCTGATCGGCCTGGTCGCCTCCCACAGAGGGAGACCAAACTGTGACTTAGGCTTATGTCATCAATAGGACATCCCCTGAGGGCTCCTGGACTGTGAGAGGGGCAGGCCGGGCTGAGGAACACCCCACCACCAGTGCACGGATTTTCATGCACCAGACCTCTGGTAAGGTATCAACCCTCCAGATAGCAAAAGATAAGAGGTAAAAATTAGAGAAATTTGAGTAAAGGCATTAAAAAGAAAAATAAATATTCTAGAGAATTATTCAAATATCTTCTTTATTTTTCAAATTTCTCAGTGTGGTAGTGTGTCCGTCTTTTCCCTCTCCACCCTGTTACATTGCCTAATTGGTCAAAGCCACTGCCTCAATTTCCTACAACGTCAGAATTATTGTTACTTCTCTTTTTTCTAACTAGCTTCTGACCTATTGACCCAAAGATATCCATAGTCCTAGAATAGGTTTGAGTTCTAAGTCACACAAATACAATGCTTCTTCCCAAAGGAATATTTTGGGATTTCTTACACTAGGATACTGTGCTTTCTCAAAGAACCTAAATGAGCAGAGAGGACAGCTTTGCTCATGGCCACCACTACCCTCAGAGAGCACAGATCTTAGGGCTGGAGAGAAGCACAGGGGCAAAGCTTCCATTCTCTGAGATCCTGGTTCAATGTGATAATGCCACTTCATTATCTGTCATTAAATTCAATCTCAAACTGTATTTGATTTATCAAAACCACATTGTTTATTAGATTATAAAAACCTGCCAATGCTTCAGGTAATACAGGACAGAGATAAAAAGAGTCTGTATGAGCCATGCAGAGTGGCGAAAATAGAGCACAAAAATGTGTAAATATTTTCCTTAATATGACCAAGATTTTAAAAGTAAAATGAAGAACCTGTCAATGGGGCTAAAATTGAACCACTCAAACCAGGCTCAATGTTTATAAATGAAGAAGAGCCAAACCAATAATAATATTGTGGCATTGATTCTTTATGGTCTCAGTCACACCCACCTCATCATTTAATATATTTTTTCTCCTAATATGTGTTCAATCCTTTTTGATGGCTTGGCTCAGAGCTTAAATAATGGAGCCAAACCATATCCCTTTGGTTGGTCTCAAGCTTGGCTGGACTTTCAATGACTTCCACATATTATGAGCCACTCTCACAAAAGGCTTAATATATAATAAAGCTACCTACCTAACAAGAATCAGCATTTCTGAATTAGTTCTATGAGCCAGTCACTGTGCTTAGTGGTTTACACACAGGATGTCATTTAATCCTCATAAGAACAGGCTGAGGTAGCTAGAATTAGACCCATTTTTCTGATAAGGGAACTGTGGCAGAGAGCTTAGGACTTTCCCACGGTCACAGAGTTAACAAACAGTGAGACCTTGTTTCTGTCAACTGCATTTTAACTGCTGCCGGGTCACAGAGTGTTGTTCTGCTATACTTTGAGGCAAATTTCCTGACAAATTAGGATTGCTACTTGTGGAAATGTAGAAGGCTTCATATTGCTGCAATATGTGAAGGCTGCCAATATTTCCTAAGGTGTCTGTCTGCCTGGGAAATAAATCGCTCACTGTGAGATGGCACAGAGGTCTGAATCAGTTCACAAACATGATCAATTCCTAACCCCCCACCTTCTGCGGCCACCACCACCACCAGCAGCAGCAGCAAGAAAAAATAGGACTGCTGCAAATGTAGTCCGTGTATTATGAATGCCCCTATATGCAAATATTGGGTGAGGGGTTACCCAAAGCATGAGTTACCTCGGGCCAAACCCAAAATAGCCCTGATCCTCCCACCCCTGGACTTAAAAGCCGGCCCATTCTCCCTGCTCTGCTGCGGTGACTGCAGTGGTCACAGGCCGCAGCCTGGGTGGTCCGCCATGCCCAAGCACTCCCTGGGCCAGGGAGCAACCACATGCCCTGGTGCTGGGGTGGGAAAGGATGGGGAGAAACAGATAGAGCTGATAAACACACCCTGCTTCCCCTGACTCCCTCTTGGGGAAAGCCAACTGTATAGGAGCCGACTGTGCTTACACAAGGCGAAGCTTCTCAACAGTACAGCTCTGTCTGCCTTGCCTCGGGTTTTTCCTTCCTGCCTCCGCGCAGCAACACGGAGCCCACGTGGCGCCTCAGGGCCGCTGGGAAGATCATGACACTGGAAGCAAAGAGGCCCTGGTTCTGACTCCAGCTCTGTCACTCTCAAGCCCGGATGTTCAGCTCTCTGCCCATCCAGGCTCTTCATCTTCTGTTTCTCTGGGCATTGGGCACTGGGGCTTATTTGTTTGTTATTTCCTGTAGATAGAAAAAAAAAGTATTTCTGCCAGACTTCTGCAGGCCCTGACGGTATGAGAAAGCAATCATTTGTGGCAGGCAAGGTTCAGCCCTCGAAAGAATTCAACGGGCAGCCAGCGCTCGTGTCTTCTGGAGGGCCGACAGGAGGTCGCGGGGAGAACCAGGCCCACCGCAGGGCAGCCCTTCTCAGGGGAGGGGAGGCCATACACCCGATGGCTTCTCAGCAGAGTCCGGGACCGAGAACACTGTCCCGTCGTGTAGCGGAGACAGCTCTTGCTCCAGCCTGTGACCGGGCTCTCATCGGAGCCACATTCGCCACAAAGGGCCGGTAGACACAGAACCACTCCCTCTGGGGAAAGACCCTCTTCTTTATGAGACTCATCAGGAACCCGTCCTAGAAGATGAAAGAATGCAAACGTTTCCTCAATTAAAGAAAAAGGGGGTATTTTTCCTTCATTGACTGGCTTATTTCACTTAGCATAATGCTCTCCAGTTCCATCCGAGACCATTATAAACTTTTGAACAATAATAGATACAGAGGCAGAGCTGCCTCAAACAGATTGTCAAACTGCAGCGGGAAGGCTGGGGAGGGTTGGGGGGCAGGAGGTAGGGGGGTAAGAGATCAACTAAAGGACTTGTATGCATGCGTATAAGCATAACCAATGGACATGGGACACTGGGGGATGGGGGAGGCTGGGGGACTGTCTAGGTCGGGGGGATAAAATGGACACGTATGTAATACCCTTTGTAATACTTTAAGCAATAAAAAAAAATAAAATAAAATAAAATAAAAAAAGAAGAAGGGGGAAAAATGTGTTAATGCCATAGGCTGCAGGGTTGGGAGAAAGAACTGGCCTTTTCTTTTTTCTTTTTTCTTTTTTTTAACTGGAAAGTCCATTTGCCCCCTTTATTCACCAGACAGGAGGAGCATATCTCATGGCCACAAGTTGTTTTATCTAATTTTTCCCCTCCTGGTTTTCTTTGTTGTGAGTTCCAAGCTGCTTTGTACCCTTCCATCCTTGACAACCACCGAGTCTCTTCTACAGATCTGTGAAAATAAACAGGCCGTGTGCAGGTTGCCAGCCAGCGGCACCACATCCTGTGTTAGCGCTGATGATAAATAGGAGGGAGGCAGGTAGTCCCCCAAGCACATCTGGGAAGCATCCTCGCCTCTGAACAGAAGCACACAGCATTCAATTCTAGCCAAAGCTTGTCTGGCCTTGTGGTCTGCTGAGTTGAAATGGCTATGTGATTTTCCCTCTGAATCTAAAGATTATGTTTTTCCTCTGACATTTTTTCTTTCCTAAATTTTGGTATATAAAAATATAACCCCTTGGGGGAAACTATTGGCTTTAGCCATGAATCCCAGGTGTATCCTAATTAGCTTTAAAACTCACATGTAAAAAAAAAAAAAAAGCTTCACAGTGAAGACAGCTAAAGCAAGGAGCAGCCACAATTTGGGGCTAATTAACTCTTCTGGTAACATCTAGTGACTGGAAACGATGGTCTCAAAGATTCTGTGATGATACGATTCTACCCAGGATTGTATCTGTTCTTTCAACTTCTTTTAAATTAATCAGCTTTATAATGATTAGCAACCTGAAATTATTTTTAGCTCTAGTCCTTATTTATTCTTTTCCTCGCCCCAATTTTGTATTCTTCACTTTCTCCCAGCTAAACCCTCCAAGCTCTGCTTAAAATATAGGAATTCCATGAGCAAAAATACACTGAGGGGGTCAGCATGGGGAACAATCCTTCTTTTGCATCCTACATACAGCAGTCTCAGAAGCCAGGGCAGACTGATGATGGGCAAAGAAAGGGAAAAGTACTGTGACTCCACTGTCTCCAAGAACTCTTACTTTGCGCTCCAAGATCTTAAGCGGCCCTCTCCCACTTTTCTGAACCACTCAAGGGAATGCTGTTTCCATTCGCAGCGGTGCCTTGGTAGCTGATCTGCAGGAGAAGGAAAACCACACCTGTGGTTATAGGACGGTCCCAGGAGGGACCAGCCAGAGATGCCTTAATTGTGCGCAGCTGTCCATCCGTCTGGGCCAGCCTATGACAGTCAGCAAGTGGGCCTGGAAAGCTGCAATAAAAGCACACTCATTCCTACTGAGGTCTCTCCCACCCACCTGTCAGGGAAGGCATCCTTTCATCCAGCTGACAGTGTCCATGGTCTGAAAGGGCTATCCCGCAGGCTTAGACAAGGAATAAAAATCTTCCATCTTATATTAAGAAAAGAGAATATTGGCCCCGAAATCAAAAGAGCTGGCCTCTAATCTGGAGTTTCTCCTTATGAATATTCAATCAGGGGATCGTGAAGGCCCCTTCCACCTATAAAGTTTCTGTGGAAGGATGTGTTCTCACATTCGCTCCTTTGAAGACCAGTGGCTGACTTCTGTGCAGATAGAAGGTGGAGGAATGAGACTTGAGGATACTCAGGTTCACATTTCATAGGGAATTCTCATAGACACGTGTTTACCACTTTTTTTCTGGAACCAGGAGAGCTTTTGCAGGTCAATGCGTGTTATAAGGCTTACGTGAAATAAAATATCATTTTTCTGATACACTGACCACCAGTCAGAAGGTTAAATTGAGATTCCTTTGCAAAGCAATAAAGCAACTCTAAAAGTTTAAGTAAGATAACTACAACAATGGAAACACCAAATGAACACTTATTTTGTGCCAGACTCTGAGCTCAGGATGTCTACGTGTATTATCCCGGCTTAGCATTATAAACACACACTGTCCTCTCATTCTGTTCTCCAATTATCCCCTCAGGTCGGCTTGCCATATGTCCACCTCCTGCACAGAGATTTTTGTATAAGGTAAGACCTTTATGCACAAACACACCCAACCAGCCCAAATCCACCCGAAGGACTTCCATAGCCTTCCTCTCAACGCATTACTCAAAAGGGAAAGAAGTCCCTGTGTTTGTTTTTTCCTGGTGCACTTCCTTCAAGTCTCTGGAATTATTTTATCTACACCAGGAGTGTTTAAATCAATATCTGCAAAAGCTCTTAAGCTATAATAATCAGGATCTTCAGCACTCAATATATTCTGACAAGCCCGCCCTCTATGTCAAGTGAAGTGGGTTAACTCATAGGTAGGGATTTTTAGACCCACTCCTTAGCTACTAGTACTTTCAGTAGGAAAGTCCATAATTATTAAGTCAAATGCAAGGGGACAAGCATCCCCAACTATATAGTTTTAATTCCCTTTAAGTCCAACCTGCACAAACTTCATCACTCCCTTGTAGTGTTGCTAACTAATGAGTTGAATTTTGGCAGTCCATTCATCTTAATTTTGTAAACATTGATTTTTTTTCTTGGGTTTTGAATGGAGCTAAAATTAGCATGGTTTTTATTTTGTTTTGTTTGGGTCTTTTTGTGTGTTTTTTTAGTATAACCTCTATTTCAACTTCCTGCTACTGGATATTTTATTACAACAAACAGCTCCATCCTTGATCAGGGTCTAAAAAGAAGTCAGAAGAGTTCTGGGAATAATGATCCCACCTCTCATCTTGTTTCACACACTTCCCCTGTCCCTTCTGGGACATGGAACTGCCGTTGACTTCTAAGGAAATTCACTTGAGGCTCAATTAAAACTACAGGGCACAGAAAGAGGCATGTCCTCACCTTTTCCTCCCCAGTAGTATCTGTTTCCAGGACCAACCAATCCTGTCCAGGACATTTGAGGGCTTGTGGTATATGACTAAACTGGGAGGGCGAACCCAGCACTCACTTATTTGACAACCCCTGGTTCACTTCCACTTCCTCTCTTAAGTGCAAATGTCTAAAATTTAAAACTGAAAGGATCTCTGGCACCAAAGGGAGTACTCATGGCTTCTGATCTTTCCCCAACATTCTCTGGCTTCTTAGCCATTGCCATTTAGCAAAAGTTTAGGAAAGAGCAGTTTTATTATTGTGGGGGACATGGAGTGTGAACTACACTCTTTTTATTTAAGCTGAGTAGGTCATTTCACATCACTCATTTCCACATCATCTCTTTAGCGTGTTCTCACCTAAAACAAGCTATCTATTCTATCTTTCTTCTTTTTCTTTCTCTGTGATAGCCTATTCCAAAAGGCTTTGAGCCTTTTCCCCTTATTTTTCTCAAAACTACTATTAAAGACCCTCTCTTCCTTTCTCTACTCTATCCCTTTCGTTTGTTGCCATTACTTCATATTTCTACTGACAAAATACAAATCCAATCTTTAAGCATTATCTGCTCACTTACAACAAACCAAACAACCATATTTCTTCTTTTGAATCATCCTGACATTTATCACTGTCCTTCGAGATTTTATGTGGCTCACTGAAATTCTTAAAGCAGTCACCAAATCAGTCTCAGGAAAGAAAAAAGAAAAGCTCTCCAGTGCCTAAGGTTGGATTTTTGGTGATGAAAAATAGAGTCCTCGTGGTCAGATCACAGCCAGCCAGGTAGAAATCTCAGCTCCAGCTTAGTGTCATAAGCTATTTGCGCCTCATTTTTTTCCCATCTACAAATTGAAGATATGATAGTCTTTACTTCTCAGGCTAGTTGTGAAGACTAAATGAGAGCCTATGTATAACACTTAGCATAGTGCCTGGCACATGGGTTTTTAATAAATATTAGCTACAAAACAAAAACATACACAATTGTTTACCAAACGTTACATCCTCAGGCCCCAGTTGCAGTTTGAGGATTATTATTCTGCTATACCATTTCATTTTCAGCAGCATTTTATTTTATGGTATGAGGAACATGGGGAAGTGTGCACAGATGTATATTTGCATTTTGAATTTTGAATCTTTGAATTTCTCTTTTACTGACCTGCCACCAAGTCTGAAATCCAGCAGTAAGTGCCTGCATTTTGTGAGATGCTGTCAATCAGACTATGACTGGTAGGAAGAGGTAGGGATCTAGTCCCTGCCCTTTGAAATCTAGCTGGAAGAGAGGACACACACTCAACTGAAAATACCAGCCACATAAGAGCCATCTCACACACCTCTGCTAGTCATTGATTAAATGAGTGGCACAGTGACTGTCAGTTTAGACAACTACTACCTGTCATGGCATAGGAAGAATTCATGGCGCGAGAGAACTAAAGCCTAGTTTTGACTTATGGGCCTGTTTGGATCAGATAAGAGAAGTGGGCTGAGCATTACCAGCAGGGAAATTTCAGAAACAGTGGCCCAGAGTGTGGACAGAATAGAGTGTGTTCAGTAGACAGTGAGGTTCTGAGTTGTGCTAGAGCAAAGTGAGAATATTTCACACCAACTTCTAGTGGAAGACAGATTAGGACCACCTTATGCTTAAGTCACTGAGTGTGGGCTTTCACTTTGAATTTCTTATGGTGACTCAGGTATGACAAAGAAGTTTCTTCTAGAAAACTATCTTCTAGCAATTGTCAGTGGTTCATTAGAACTCTCTGTGGAGGAGTCTGAGGCCACTGGCTCACGGGAAAACAAAGAATGATTGAGTATTAATGTCTGCCACAGGGAAGGAGAAAGAGGTGACTTACAGGCTTTAAGTCTGCCATCTAGGCAATGTAAACAACGGAGGTCAAAGAGGGCAATTCAATCTAAAGAGTGACGCAATGAAAGAGATGCTTGACAAGTTAAATTTGGCAACAGATCATAGGATGGGCTGCTGAAAGAAGAGAGGAGGCACGGAAGCCACTTTGGAGGTTTTTGCTGAAACCAGGACAGTAACAATGCAAACATAAAAGAAGGAACACATTTAAGAGATTGTAAGAACGAATCGATATACTTAACATGACTTCTAAAGAACCTTTAAATCGAGTTAGGGTATTTTTAATAGACTTTATTTTTTTAGAGCAGTTTAAATTCACAGCAATATGGAGCAGAAGGTCAAGGGTTTCCCATACAGCCTCTGCCCCCAACACGCATAGCCTCTCTCATTATTAACATCCCCAACTGGAGAGGCACATTTGTTACAGCTGGTGGACCAGCACTCACACATCACCAGCACCCAAAGTCCAGAGTTTCCACTAGGTTTCACTTTGGACGCTGTACATTCTATAAGTTTGGACAAATGTATTATGGCATGTATCCTCTATTATAGTATCATACAGCATGGTTTCACTGCCCTAAAAATAACTGTGCTCTGCCTTTTCCTTCCGCTCTAGCCTCAGGCAACCATTGATCTTTCTACTGTCTCCATAGTTTTATCTTTTCCAGAATATCATATAGTTGGAGTCATATAGTATGTAGCTTTTCAGATTAGCTTCTGTCACTTAGAAGTATGCATTTTATTGCCCTCCATTGGAATGAGCTTGGTAGCTCATTTGTTTGTAGAGCTGAATAATGTTCCATTGTTTGGATGTACCACAACTTATTTATCCATTCACCTACTGAAGGACACCTTGGTTGCTTCCAAGTCTTGGCAATTATGAATAAAGCTGTTACAAACATCCATGTGTCGGTTTTCATATAGACATACGTGTTTTCCTCTTTGGAAAAAATTATCAAGGAGCACAATTGTTAAATTATATGATAAGAGGATGTTTAGTTTCGTAAACAACTTGTTCTCCAAAGTGGCTGTACCATTTTACATTCCCACCAGCAATGAATGAGAGTTCCTGTTGTTTCACGTTCTTGCCAGCATTTGGTGATGTCAGTGTTCTGGATTTCGATAATTCTACTAAGCATGTAGTAGTATCACGTTATTGTTTTAACTTGCATTTTCCTGATGACATATGATGTGTTGCAGAGTTAAGACATTTTGATTCTTGAGAAGGGTACCATATTGGCTAGTTCAGCCGTGGGCAAACTATGGCCCGCGGGCCGGATCCGGCCCTTTTGAAATGAATAAAACTAAAAAAAAAAAAAAAAAGACCGTACCCTTTTATGTAATGATGTTTACTTTGAATTTATATTAGTTCACACAAACACTCCATCCATGCTTTTGTTCCGGCCCTCCAGTCCAGTTTAAGAACACATTGTGGCCCTCGAGTCAAAAAGTTTGCCCACCCCTGGGCTAGTTTTACATTAGCAAAGATTTATTTATTCCATTGAATGCATTGCCAACCACTGCACTTAACAGACAGCAAGGTAAGAGGGCATTTGAAATACAATGTAGGTAAGTTCTGAAAAATTATCCATAAGGAAATTTTAGATAAGATCTATTCTTAATGTCAGTGAGTATTTTGTTAACCATGGTAAATGCTTTACCCTGGTAAAGCAAAGCCCACCTGGAGGGATTCAATGACCTTGCAGAGATGTTGGAAAAAAGTGAACCTAAACCTTGCCTTCATCATAATTTCAACCAAAACCTCTGGCCCTGCCTTAGTTCGCCCACTTCTGTCTCTCTGTCTTGTGATAAGTTGACTATGTGTATAAGGTATATCATGGCAGTTATGCTAGAAAAATAGATACAAGGCTGAAGCCAGATCTTATTTCAAGGACAAGTCTCCCAAAAGTCCTCCTGGAATATCGGGCAGAGGTAAAAGGGGAAGACTGATTATAATCATTGATACTGTAAAATGTATTTATTTGTTAATTTATTGAGGAAACACTCTGTATGAGTTCTGAATTTAAAAAAAAAACACACTTCAAAATTATAGCAATGATGTATAACATCCAGAAATATGCATTCTACTTAGGAGGAAAAAATAACATGTTTATTAAAATTAAGGAATACATGAGATGGCACAGGCCATACATAACAAATGTTCCTGCCTTGTATCTCACCAATTAAGCTCAGATGTGCTGCAAGTTGGTTGAAGGAAAGTATGATTTGGGAAACAGGAATAGCCATTCATGTAAGGGCTGAAGCACAGAGATTTCCCAGAGCTAGATGAAAGCTAGGCAAAAGAGAATAACAAATGAGGAGGAACTGTGTGGTGAAGGACTAGCCCTGACTGGGGCTCCCCCTCTTTCTGTACAAATGTGTTGATTATGTGAAACCCACTAGGCTGAGGGAAAGATGGTTGGAACATTTCCTTAGACAATGGCCCGATTGAAAGGTCACTTCCTGCCACTTTCCATATCCCTGAGGGGCAATCCCATCCTGGCTCCCAGTACACAGTGATGGCTATGTTGAAAGCCAGGCTTCCAAACAAATGCCTGCCTTGCAGAATCATAGGCCTCCACTTTGGGGTTTAGAGATGAATTAAAGATTAGTATTCATGCTTAAATGTCCACTCAAATATAATGCAATCTGTACAATTTTTCAATCATAGTCATTGCAAGTAGCTGTGAATGTTTTCCTGTGTTTTGTTGACTCTATGATTTTTCATATCATCTGAGAAACAGAAATTCTTCACTCCCAAATGAGCAACATTTTTAACTCAACCCTGACCCTAACATGATAAAAATCTGTGCCGTTGAAAAGAAACATAAAGTGTTTTGTTGTTCTGTGCTTTCTTTTCCCCTGAAAGCCATCCAAGGGACGAATCCCGTTGCCTGCGTTCACAATGAATATGACATAGAAAGAGCATGGTATTTTAGACAGAGCTTTCAGAAAAATCCATATAAGGGCAAAAAGAAACATTTGATGCTGAATTCTTTCCTAATTTAAGGCATTTTGAGTCCAGTTTTTATTTAAAAAAAGAAAAAAAAAGGAATAAGAATTCCAGTGCAAATGCTCCTGGGATTTCTTGTGGGAGATAAATGTAGTGATGAACAGACATTGTTCAAGATTGTTCAAGTCATTGAAGGAACAAAAAAAAAATACAACTAAATGTCTCCTCACTGTGCCTAACCAGCAACAGCCTATACAAGGGATCTCACCTCTTCCCCAGCCCACAGTCCACATCCTCAGTTCTTGAATCCCAACATAACTCAATACTCTAGCATATTACACATGTTGGTGTGTTGTTTTGAAATTGCTCTGAAGTTACTTAGTGGAAACATTGCATAACCTAATGCAATGCTGATCAAAGCAGATGATCTACATCAGAATCACCTGGGGTTTTATTAAAAGGCAAATTCCTTAGCCTATGCCTGGAATTGCTGAATGTGGAATGTCTATGGGAGAGGCCTGGATATCTGCATTGTTAGAGGCAGTCCTGTGGTACAGATTCACGTGTAAACAACTCTGGGCTTTGAACTCTGGGCTTAGTTCTACTACTGAACATTTGTTGTAGACTCTCAGCCGGTTGCTTAATCTCTGTTTTTTCACCTATAACATAGTATTGTTGTGAAGAAATATACACAGAAGTACTCAAACATATAAGAAAAATATCCCATGCACTTCTGAATTCCGTAATTAGATATAAAAGTCTTTTTGAGATCCAGGGATTTCTTTTTTGTACTTTCCCTATTGGTAATGTCATATTGATAGCTGGATTTTAGTAAATTGTTGTTTAATATACTATACAGCAGGAGACTTGAAAGCATTTTCACCTGATACTTAGAGAAAGTCAATTAGCCACCAGGAATCCACATCAATGTAGAATTTACTTTGGGTGAATTTACTATGAACAAGGGTCTTCTCTAGCTAAGACTTAAAGGTTAATAAACTATCAGAATTGATTAAACTTAATAAAACTGTTCTTTGCTATCTAACAATACTTCTAAGGTGGACATGTAAGGCCTCCTTCCTAATTTATTTAATTTTCCAGGAGAAAAATAACTCAGGTAACTTAATAAGTCATGTTGACTACCCAACATTGATTAAAGTAAGACTAAGGAGAGCTGCTTTTTAAGTTAAAAAACAAAACAAAACAACGTTTTATTGAGGACATTATTTTAATGCTTTCTCATATCAATACTTCGAGTACTGTTTTATACCTCTATTTTACAGAAGATTAAACTGAATCAAAGGAAAGTTAAATGGCTTTCTCCTCAGCTTGATATGTGGTGTATCTACAAGAGGGGAAGGCCTGAGTGTGGCTGATCACCGGGGCCAGGCAGGCAGAGTCCTGAGACTGCCAGGGGGGACACTCACTAAGGCCACTCACTTAATGCCTGGCCATTGCCCTTCTTTTGGTTGATGTATTTATTTCTTTAAATGTGGTTAAGTATTTATTCAGGTTCAGGTCTGTTTTTACAGGCTCTGGAGTCATTTTGTCTTGTAAAGTCAGTGTTTCCCCAAGTCCATTTTATTTGGTAAAAGGATGAGTACTTTTTTATATAAAGTTTTTTATGTATTATCATGGTTACTATAAAAAATATATAACCCATATCCTCAAATCTAATTTCAAGATAATATTCTAAAGATGAGGTTAAATAATTTAAAATGGTGATTTGATATAAAGTTAATTTAATGAAAAACATGAAATAATAGTTTTGGTGTTGTGCAGAAATCACCAATTTATGGAAGGAATAATAAGGGCTGTTGGGGAAAGATTGCTTTAAATTGATTTACCTCTCTCTGTTTCATTTGGAGTTGCTTTTAGAGTTTAACTTTAAGGAAAAAAAGTATTTGTTTCTGTTTTCCAAGTCTTCAGGGGCTGCCTCAAAGTAGCCCCTCATAAGCCAATAACATATATGTATATCATTCAAAATTATATTGCTGACTATGTAACTCCAAACCACACTAAATATACAGTGAAAATTGCTCCATTTATTGACTTGTACCTGATTTATACACTCTTCTAGTCATTGCACATATGCAGTGTTAGTTATCAGAACTCCTGTGGTATAGTTAGCATTATTCCCAATGTATAGGTGTGCAAACTGAGACCGTGAAAATGCAATAATCACCTAACAGCCCCCTAACTTACTAAACATGGGAACCAAAACTGAAACTCAAATATGTCATTCCCTAACATGCTTGTTCTTTTCCCAATACATGTTGCTTCCCTGTATTAAATTTCTTAAAATATATTACCTAAAATATTTCACAATGTCTTACACAGCTAAGTTTCAGTGAGTATATTGTAGTTATAGAAAAGCTATACTCTATTACTGTGTCTGTTTGTCTTGAAGAGAATTGAGTTTATTGTATTTTATATGTGTTGGCTTTGAGTCACTATGTTTATTTTCTCTGAAGCTAACATTGCCTCTACCCATGGAAATGAGAATCTGGCAACTATATTTATACATGAGAGACCACCTTGCCCTGGCCAGCTAGGGATGGATCTACACCTCTCCTAAGTCACAGTCACTCTGATTGATTTTTTTCCTGTAAATCTTGACTAAGGACTACTTTGCTAAACAGAGAACAGGTAAACTGGGGAGTTATGGGACAGTAGTTGGGGTGGAGAAGCAGAGAGAGAAGACTGAAGAAAGAATTCACCTAGAATGAGAGAGAGAGAGAGAGAGAGAGAGAGAGAGAGAGAGAGAGAGAGAGAGAACCAATCTGGATTTCTAGTGACGACCTCTCCTGAGCCTCAGTTATGCATCTCCTACCCTTGTGCTGTGAAGTATCTGTACAAACAAATCCTTGTTTTAATTAAGCTAGTCTGACATGGATCTCTGGTATTATAACCAAAACCGAGTTAATTAATACAGTCACAATGTTGGAAAGATATTTCTCCTTAAAAACACTTTCCAGTGAGCAGCCCTGAACCATTCAGGTTCGTATGATCATTTACTGTAGTGACAATATGACAGATTATTTCAGTTAGTTCTAGAAGCCAGTCCATTTCACTACATTGTAATACCTACACTTAATATGCAAAAATGCATGACTCAGGTTTTTGGTGAGTTTGATTAAATTACACAAATGTTTTTGTATCATAAAGACATTCAAATGAGAAAATATTACTTTCTCCCCTAAAGAGCAGAATCACAAAAGATGGCCTTTATTGATCCCCTAAACATGTTTGTCTCATTTAGCCCCTTTTGTTGCTCCTTCTACTCATCCTGCCTTAACCATTCTTAGTAGAAATTCTAGAATAATTTTTGACCCAGACAAAAGTAGAAGCAGATTTAGCAACCAAAGCAGTATATTACTTAGCATGTGTTAATATGATGGTACATACCAGAGGAACAAAATAAAATCATCACAAGAAATTACTGCAAAACACAAGCACTCTGTATAATTCAAACTAAGTCTTGTAAGTGGTTCAAACAATTTGGTTTTGATTTTATACATCACCAAAGTGAGACATTAAAGAAGACTCTACACAGAGCACTTTTTTTGTTGTTCATCCATGTTTTCCCTTGGGCTTAAGAAATGGGGAGAAAAACAATGGAAAACCATAGCTTTTTTTTTTTCATTAAATTGATTTTTAAAAAATGAGTTTGGAAATTAAAATCAGATTTTTTTTCAAGCAAGAAAAAAAAATACATCTGAGTAAAGCACTTATACTAAATGTCTTAGCAGAATGTGGATTAAATTATTGGTTTTAAAACCACCCTTTAAAAATGGCACTGACTCTGGAATGGAAAAATCAGTGGGTCCAAAGTAGAACAAGATTTTGACACTAGTAAGATTGAAAGCTAAATTAAAATTTGGTGTAAGTTATTGAAGATTTACTAATCCTAGGAAAGTTCTGCCTATAACATCTTCCTCGCTGAAATTAATATTTTCCTAAGTGTTTGCCTTTAATGATTGTTTCTAATTTGTTACAGAAATTCTTTAGGCTCTGGCTATTGAGACCTGTAATTTGATCCTCCAAGTAGATTTTGGGAAGCAAATCCACATGGGCCTGAGCACCCAATCTCTTGACCTTGGTTCTTTCAGCTGTAAGTTGTTCTTTTCAATGTTTCTGCCCAAGAGAGGAAAGGCCAATCTAGAGCTGTGGGAGGTACCCTTGCTTTGTGAGCCGCCATAAAAGTTGGCAGGTGCTAAAAGATCGACTGCCATAAGACCACAGCTGAAGTTATAAATACATGTTTTTAGAGAAAAAAATATCGTTAGTAGCATATTAATATTTTTATATGTCATGCTACAGATGAATTTACTTCTACAAAATGAATGTCTTGTTGAAAAATGAGCCAGCAGAGGTTGCTTTTAAAAGGAAGAATTAATGCACAAGGTTTACATTGACTATTTTTTTTTTTGAAATCTAAAAACTCAATGTGCATTACTCATTGAATTCATCAGACCACTAAAAGTTATTATTAGGCACTGTTAATATATTAGTATACAGAAGAGTAATGGGTCAGGCTGGCCCTACACTGGCAAATAAGCAACTTTCCATG
Source organism: Myotis nattereri (assembly GCF_964212035.1). NCBI lineage: Eukaryota > Metazoa > Chordata > Mammalia > Chiroptera > Vespertilionidae > Myotis > Myotis nattereri. The sequence continues at coordinate 49,371,537 of NC_138079.1, read as the reverse complement.
AAGAGTCTATTAGAGACAATATCACCCTAAATCCCCACAGATGCTACCTTAACCCCTGGTTGATGCCAGTGGAAACATGTAGCTGTTAAAAAGCAAGCACTGTTGAGCTCCTATACCATCTCTTTCTGCTGCTTACAAGATCCTTCCCGGTACTCCTTTCTGTGGGAATAATTTTCTTTTCGTCTCAGTTTAAATGTCATCGTTTCTCTGAAGCTTTCTCCCCATTAGAATTTTGCCCAACCCCCACTGAAACAGAATTGATAAGGTAATCACATACTCCTCTGTGTTACCATAGCATTCTGCTAATACTTGTAGCACAGCACTTATCATGTTGTATTATAATTAGCTCTGTGTCCCTTGGTCTATCTTCATGAACCTGGAGACTTTTGAAAGTGGGGACAACGTGTAATTCATTCAGTGCTTTGTTTATAACAGGTACTCGTCAGAAACACGTGAATAAAATCCTCTTAATACAAGTATACTCACACATTCCCTCATTCACACCTCTTTTCGACAAGTAGTGTCACATAGTATATATTTGGTGTCTTATTCCAAAATATTTTCTCAGAGCCAGTTCTCAGAAGTAGAGGGTAGAGACCCAGAAGTCACTGGAAATCTTTCAAATGCATGGCATCCCGTAATGGACATGAAGTCTCATTAAATGACAGAATTGCATTTGGTGCCATGCTAGTATCAAGCATGGATGACCATGCTTGTGAATCCTAGAGCTCTCAGAGTTGGGAGAGACTTTAGGAAAAATCTATTTCAAGTTCAATGCAAGAATCCCTCTCCCCCCATTCCTCACAGGTAAAATCTGTCTAGGTATAACCAGGGCAGAAATCATCTTCCTCACAGACAGCCTGTTCCATTTCTGAAGAAGTCTGTTTCTTAGAATGCACTTTCATTTCCTGAGCCAAAATCAAATTCCCTGAACTTCAAACATTGATCCTGGCTCTTGCCTCTAATGTTTCAAAGATTTAATCTAATCCCTCTTCAAATATTGAAAGGCAGCCATGGTTCCCTCTAGGTATTTTCCACTACAGCCTATAAACCCGACTAAAGCTGTATCATCCAGCACACATGTGTCTATTAACCACAAGGACATCATGAGAGATCACTTCAAAGGACCTTACTCATGTACTAATACTAGTATTTCTTTAACCACCAACTAAATAAGCAATCATTTGATAATTTATTTATATTCTATACTAGAGGCCTGGTGCACAAAATTCATGCATGGGGGAAGGGGTCCCCTCAGCCCAGCCTGCACCCTCTCCAATCCAGGACCCCTCGGGGGATATCTGACTGCTGGTTTAGGCCCGATCCCAGGGCCTAAACCAGAGGTTGGACATCCCTCTCACAATCCAGGACCGCTGACTCCTAATCGCTTACCTGCCTGCCTGCCTGATCATCCCTAACTGCCCCCCTGCCCACCTGTTTGCCTCCAACTGCCCCCTGCTGCTGGCCAGGTCACCCCAACAGCTCCCCCCATGCTGGCCTGGTTGCTCCTAACTGCCCACCCACCCCCTACCAGCCTGGTCATCCATTGCTGCCCCCCTTGCAATGCTGGTTGCCCCCAACTGCCCCCCTTCTGGACTGGCTGCCTCCAACTGCCCCCCACTGGACTAGTTGCCCCTCACTGCCCCCCCTGCCAGCCTAATCACCTCCAACTGCCCCCCCCCACTACCCCCCTGGCAGCCTGGTCACCCCCAACTGCTCCCTCTGCCAGCCTGGTCGCCCCTAACTGCCCCCCCCCCCGCTGGCCTGATTGCCCCCAATTGTCCCCCCTTGCTGGCTGGTTGCCCCCAGCTGCCCCCCCTGCTGGTCTGGTCACCACTCATGGCCCCCTCACTGGCCTGGTCACCCCACGCAGCCTGCTTGTTCAGTCATTTGTTCATTCCTCAGTAACCCCTGCCAGCCTGGTTGCCCCATGCAGCCTGCTTGTTCAGTCGTTTGGTCATCCCTCACTAACCCCCCTGCTGGCCTGGTTGTAGGTAGCCATCTTGTGAGGGTCTGAGGGTTAATTTGCATGTTGCCTCTTTATTATATAGGATTTCTTTCTGTTATCAGTTACAATTCAACTGGGGAGAAGGGGTTCTTAAATATTCAAAATGGGAGAAGAGGACAAACTTTTACAAGGAATTGGATACACAGAAGCAAGAAGGCTCACTGAACAGGGAGGGAGTGGTGAGGCACCCTAATTAGAAATAGCAGGAAGTCACTAGGACTCCTAAGTTAGAGGAAAAGAGAGAGAAGAGCCTGTGGTATCAGGACCAGAAGTTAGAGTCACCTAGAGTAAGGCAGCATGAATATATAGCAAGAGTTATAGCTACAGAGAAGACACTACAGGAGATATTTCCAGAGATACTACCTGAGACACAGAGAAACAGGGAAAATAACCTGGTTTCCCCATCCTGCAGCCTTTTACGGTCCCACTGGGGTTTCCCACTGGCTAAACCCACTGGAGAGAAAGCTGACACAGAAATCTGTAAAATGCAGCCAGTAGGGGAACTAGAGCAGGGAAGGGGGGAAACACACGCCTTCCCACACGTCTACATATTCTGTAAATATTACACACTTGATGAATATATCAGTACTTTCGTTGATTACCTTCATCATAGCACTTGCTTCATTATGCTTTTTTTGGAGGTTGCTCCTCACACAAATGTTTTTCCCAAATCTGAACAAGTCTGACATAACCATGTTATCATTGTTGTTATTATTGTTGTCATTTGACCATTGTTGTTGTTGCTGTCATTTACCCTCATAGCATTAATTCTGTGTTGCACACAGAACACTAAATTAATAAAAATTATTAGTTATTATTCCCCCCAAATAGCTCTTCTTTTATTATCTCTTCCTTGTTTGCGGTTCCATTTTTGCTTCATTGTGTTTGCATTATATTTTTCAGTTTACAGTGTGTTAATAAAAAAATTAACTGGAGTTAAATAGACCCAATTTTCCTTCTTAGAGGGTTCACTAGACAAAAATGTCACTTAACTGATTTTTTTTTTAACAGTACACACCCAACTTTGATTGTTGTGAGGAACACAAAATGTATCATTTAAATGTTCAATGACATTTAAATGATACATATCAACAGGTCTTTGATATATTTTTATATTTTTAAATAATTCTGGGGTGTTTTTTTTTGAGATTTTACTAAAGTAATACTTACATAGTAGCCCTGGCACAAACATTTTGGCATTTAACAGCCAGGTAGCTTTATAAAATCATAAGTCAGCTGGCTGAGTTTATGAATTTAACTAATCTTTCCCCAACAAAATGGCAGACTTTAACCATAATTAGCAGAATTGAACAATAATTACATAATTGTGTTGATTCAGAATGTATGTCCAGAGCTTTTCCTAACTGTCCAAAATAAAAAAAATTTCAATCACAAGCACTAGACTAAGCCTCAAATGGTGACATATAAAACTTCCTGTCCCATACAGTAGACACTGGCCATGGAAAGCCACCAAAAACTTGAAATGTGGTTCTAAATTTGCCTAAGTTGTAAACATAAAACATGCACCAAATTTTGAAGACAGTAAGAAGAAAAGAACGCAGAATACCTTATTCATCTTTTGTATTGACTACATGTTAAAATTATAATAGCTTACATATATCGGGGCCAATAAAATGTTACTAACATTAATGTCACTCGTTTCCTTTTACTTTTTAAATTGGGGTCCTAGAAAGTTAAAAAATACATAGGTGGCTAACATTTGTGGCTTTCTTCATATTTCTTTTGGATGGTGCCGGTCTAGAGCAAATGAAGAAATGTCTGCAGAGACAGGACATAGCAAGTAAAGGAGAAGTCATCTCTCCTTTTAATTAGTTTTGGAATGGCGGCAGATTTGATGTCAGACATTTAAGAGACAAGACTATTCTCTTCAGTCAAGCAAAACTCCCACTGTGGTTCCTAAGAGTTCTGCCTGAGTGAAACAAATGAGATTAGGCCCATGATGTTTACTTTGTACTAAAACATTTTCTTTTTTCCAAAACTTTCTTTACTACACTGTTGGCTACCAGGCGGCAGACGTACAGAACAGAGACAGGATGAAATAGCAATAAAGGAACAATTTGAAAGTGTTGTTTTGAAACATGTAACTAGTGCTGTCAACTGCTGGTTCTTTCCATTTTGTGCATTTACATTTCCTGACTATAGTTTAAGAACGTTTCACTGTGTGTTACTATCAATCATCCTTAACCTAGAATTGCACTGTACATTAGTAACAGTTAATTGGCATATTTAAAGTAAATAGCTACTTAGTTTTGTTGTGAAGGTTTTGCATACAAATCTATAGCACCACACGCTTGTTTCAATAACAAATATCCCTGCCTGCAACATTGCCATTTCTGTCAGTAGATGAATAGAGATACAGTCCCATTGAAACACACTGCGCGCTAGAAAACAGCCCAAATGAGGTCCGATGTGTAAGCGGGCGCTCTCTGACCATCAAACAATGGCCAGGCAGAGGGAAAAACACAAAGACACAAAAAGGAGAGGCAATGTAAAGTTTTAGAAGGATGGTCAAGAGAGAAAAAGGGAAAGGATAAAATGGAAACTATGACCATGCCTATATATTTTGTATATATTAATGAGCTAAACGGGAGATTATTTAGTAGACATTGTCTTGGTCTCTGCCATTTGTTCAATGTCAGGTTTACATTCAGTAAGCAATATACTTCCCAAAGCTCAGAAAGTGATGTCATTCTGCCCCTCTTACCCCTCCAAGTCCAGTAGCAAGTGGAATTGTGCCTTCCCCTTGGGCAGCATGGCTAAAATGGGAGCAGGTTGGGTATTTGATAAAAGAACGTACAACAAGAACTTCTTTCCAGCTGTAAATCCACTACACCTATGAAATATGCTTTTAAAACAAACAATCCACACTTATTTTTATAAACTCCAGTGTCTCCCTCACCTAGAGAGAGGAATCTTTACCTGAGTATCAACGTTTCCTTTGCTACCTGCACCAAGAATTCAAAAGAGAGCATCGTGTGTGTGTGTGTGTGTGTGTGTGTGTGTGTGTGTTGTGAACTAGACAAAGTGCTATCCTTTCTCTAGCCATAACTCTGCAGTAGGATAAATGGTTGGCCATATGGATCATTATCACAGTCCATAAAAACCCTATAAACAAAACAAAAGATTAAATTTAACAATATCACTATTAAATAGTACAATTAGAAATCAGAAATCATAGTGGTGTTTTTGTTAGCAATAAAAACATTATTTCAACTCTAGTAAGAGGTTGAAGAAGAAAGAAAAAGTTTTATGGCAATAACCTCTAGAGAGCTCACCACTACTCATTTCTAATAGTATTTCTTTAACAAAATTAAAATCTGAGTTACCAAAAAAGTTTACTTGGCATATCATTTAGATACATCATCAGTAAGCAGTTTTGCTACTTTTTATGGGCTAACCTAGTTATAGTATTTTTCAGTGCTTGGAATATGCCAACATCTTCTGCAAAGGTAGGAGTGGTCTGAGCAAGTGTCCTTCATCCGCCCCCAGGTATTGCATCTACCTTGTAAGGGAAAAGAAAAAAAATTGCAAATAGTGGTATCTCAAGCATCAGAAAATGTGAAGAGGGAAACTTCTCTTTCTCAGTAAAATTATCATGAAGAATTTCCCATTTGTTCTAAATTTCTGATTCTGAACTCTTCAGTTGAGGTCCACAGTCCTCCATGCGCCCTGTGAATTTCAAAATAGATGTTTTGCTATCACTACGTCAAAACTAAAAATCAAGAGTCCCTAGTGTTTCAAGGCTCTCTTTCCAATGAAGCTGTCCTATTGTCTACTGCTAACAACACCATCCAGGCTGATATCGGGCTTGGGGTTACATGCCTCTTCTTGTCTTATAGCCTGTTCAATTCAAGATGACATCCTATTCCTTCTCCTGTGTACTATTTCCATTATGTCTTCCTTTCCTTCCACAACTCCATTAAAGCTCCTGATCCATGGTTAATGCATAACTAGAGGATTGCCATAACCTCCTCTTCATAAAATTATGAAACCATGGACTCTAAAATGAGACCTCAGAAATTCTCTGAACACAGTTAGTGAACATGGTTTTTATTTCCTCCAATCCATTATGGATAGATACTTTGGTAAACTAAAATAAAATAAAGTGAACTTTTGGGAAAGTGATCACATGCTTGTATGTCACAACTATGTCAAACTGTTATATATGTTTCTAAATGATGACTCTCAATTTCTGTGAATGTTCATCACAGATCTTTATCAGTTTTCTGAACTAAATCAGTCTGTATACCAACTCTAAGCAAAACCAATGAATTACCTTCTGTCAAATCACCATTATTTTCACCATTTATATGACTTCATTCCAAGTACCAAATGTAAACATAAAACTAAATTGTCTATTCAGATAAGTTGAATCTAGAAAAAAACCTGGAAATATTTTTTCTCTTCCATGAAATAGCATCTGATTAGAATGCACATTAGAATTCTGTAAGTTAGATAAAATTGTCAACAGATCTGATGACAAAGAGGTACCCGTTCCTTGATCAAAATATGAGAGGGCAAGAGGATACTTGAAAACATGTGGCTACAAGTTTTACAGAGAAGCAAAAAAAATCACCCCCAAAAGAAAACCCCACCCAAGCTTAGTAAATAAATTTTAAGAATATTATGTAAAAGGGACATAAAAACTGTATCCAAGTTCTTATCACTAAGATGGCCAAATTCAGTATTGAAAGGCAATAAGAAACAATTTCTTAAATAACATATTGCTGTGCAATATCCCTTTAGAGCTAGTAAGTTTTTAAAAAATCATCAAACTGTTCTTTTTGTGTTATATAAACAAAATATCCAGATTAATATCTGAAATTTTGACCATGGTGACTGATGTCAATATGTTTCAGAGATAGAGAGAGATAACTCAGTGAGATACTCACCCTGCAGCTGGACCTGGGCACATATACTGTCTGTCTTGTGGACTAAAGCACAGGGATAGCAATACCATCTCATCCATAGGCTCAGAATCATAATAACCTCCTTCTCTCTGGGTTCTAATGCTTGAGCCAGATTACTTTTCTTACTGTTTCTTCATATACTTTGCAACAAGATCACATTGCATTTTTCTTCAAAACTCTGGCAGATTGTTTGGGCTAGAGATAGATGGAGACAAGAGGCACCATCTGGTGCAAGATCTTTATTCCTTGTTAGCACTGCAGGAGTTCTGGTATTTTACATGGTGCCGGGAGTAGCAACGGCTTTTTCAAATGCATAAACTGAGAAGGTATAAGATGGTCAAATAGCCCTTGACACTGTCTAATCACACCACTGGTTTCATTGGTGTAGAGTTGGGGTTGTTTTTTATTTTTGTTTTTGCTGGTTTTTTTTTTTTTTTAACAATTCAGACAACCAGTGCCATATGGTTTCATGATTTACAAAGATGGTCCTTGACTATAGATTTGACGATCTCAACACAACTTCCAGGCTTGCCAGAGCTGTGCTACAGCAGAGAGAGCAAATAGCTCATGATATTTCTTCTCTGATGAATAAGCTCCAAATCCCGGATTTAAATTTGATCTAGGATGGAAAGAAAAAGAACCATGCCCTCCCATATCAGCATCCGTGGTTCTTCTTCATCAGAGGTCAGTGTCTACCCCTGTGTCATTAGCCCATGGCTTCAGGGCCCAAAAGCTCAAATAGTACCCAGGTTAATTCTGTTGACTTAGACTGAATATATACTTTTGTTCTTTTCCATATCTTTCTATCTATTGAAACTCCAAGCCAATTCTGAAATTTAGCTACTGTTCTTTAAAATCTAGTGACTACTAGAATTTTTTTCACCTTTCACATGCAATTACAGTCAGTATTTTCTAATGGAATTAGCTAAGAGTTGGGAGCCAGGAGATTTGCCTGATGATGCTAAGAAGCTAACTCACAGCTAGTTTGTAAAGATAAGTGAAAAAAAATGAACTGGAACAGTGCTTTGGAAACAAACTTAAAAAAAAATGGTGCTTATCTTGACTGCAATTCAAGAATGAAGTTAAAAGGAAATCCTCACCTATCAGCCCCTGATTTCAGAGGACTACTTGAAGTTACTGCTGTTGGAAAGTGTTGTCAAAAATTTGAATTATCAATCTACTTATCATATTAATGCCACCTTAATCGCTGGGAACTGCTTTGAAATTATCCTATACAGGAATACTCCTTACTCTTCCCTCTCCTCTTGGCCAGTTCCTTTTACTTTTTTGTTAATCTTAAACCTTCACTTCTCTTTCATGCTTTCTGCATATACTCTCTTAGCTCAAGCCTCACCTTCTTTTTTTTCTTTTTTTCAAATATATATTTTTATTGATTTCAGAGAGAACCGGAGAGGGAGAGAAGGAAACATCACTGATGAGAGAGAATCATTGATTAGCTGCCTCCTGTACGCCTCACACTGAGGATCAAGCCCAAACCCCAGCCAGATGCCCTTGGCCAGAATTGAACCTGGAACCCTTCAGTCTATAGGCCAATGCTCTGTCAACTGAGCAAAACTGGCTAGGGCAAGCCTCACCTTTTACACAAAATGATCCATGAATTATGACTTTTTTCTACTGAGCCCTTTGATCATTTATCCCTTCCATCCACCACTACCTCACTGAAAGCTTTCTTTTTTGATATCATGAAATGGTGCAGATATAACTTGAAGAAGGAAAAGAAGAAATAATAGAACATACTTAAGAAAAATAGGGTGCTATGTTGAAGAAAGTAGTTGTCAATATGACAACAGATGGTGGAGATAAACTCAGTATTGATATGGTTGATCCAATATATTTGACACATGGTTGCAATTGTAAAGCATACACACAGCTCAAGTATAAGAAGCTTGACAAGTGGTTATTCATTGATGCTGTTTCATCAAGAGCTATGCCACAATTGACTCCTTTTATATTTGCCCAAGAGGCAGAGTAGCTCACAATGTTTAGGTCATTCTTCTTAAAAGCTAATGATCTGTGAGGAGCCTTATTTTTGTGTTAATAGCAAACAATCTTCAAAGGAGCTATACCTGTATACTCCTCACACTGCCCAGTTTAAATTTTATAACTGAACTCTGCTCCTTTTGGGAACACATGCCCCCAAAGAAAAAGTGAACAGACATCACTCTGTCTTGATAAACTGGGAGAAACCAATCTCCCTGAGGAAGTTCATGTCTTTTCTTTTCATTTAAATTCTTTATTATTTAATGTATTACGTAAGTCTCCTTTTCCCCTCATTGACCTCTCCCCAGCAACCCTCAACCCCCAACACATGCCCTCACCCCCACCTGTGTCCATTGGTTATGCTCATAAGCATGCATACAAGTCCTTTGGTTGATCTCTTACTCCCTTCACCCACTGCCTTCCCTCATAAGTTGGACAGTCTATTTGATTCTTCTATGACTCTGGTTCTATTTTTGTTCATCAGTTTATGTTGTTCATTATTTTCCACAAATGAGTGAGATCATGTGAAATTTATCTTTCTCTGACTGGCATATTTCACTTAGCACAATGTTCTCCAGTTTCATCCATGCTGTTGCAAATGGTAAGAATTCCTTCTTTTTTACAGCAGTATAGTATTCCATTGTGTAGATGTACCACAGTTTTCTAATTCACTCATCTGCTGATGGGCACTTAGGCTGTTTCCAAACTTTAGCTATTATAAATTGTGCTGCTATGAACATAGGGCTGCATATGTCCTTTCTGATTGGTGTTTCTGTTTTCTTGGGATATATTCCATTTGATCCAGTAATCCCACTTCTAGGAATATAGCTCATGCAGGTGAAACAGAAGGTGGAGTCCAGGGAAGGACCAACATCCATGTGCTTTAAATTGTAATAACTTCCAAATTCCTATCTTGGGAGATAAATCTGAAGCTAGTGAAAATTTAGGATCCAAATTGCTAACAATACATAGATCATCTCAACATCTACAATGGTTCTGCAGTGAATAAAAAATAAAGACCACACTTATTAAATCAGCACTTAGAGTTCTCCCCAACCTGATAGCAACCTATCTTTCCAATGTTTAAATTGCTATTTTCATTCACTAACCATCAGTTTCCTTTAGAAAAATCTATTCATTGTTAACTTAAAAATGTCCTATGGATTCCATGTTCTACAATTTCATTTATATGTGTCTCTTCTTGAGACATTCACCTCCTTACCTCTCAGTGTATCTAAGCAACATCCTCCCTTTAGATCCATCCTAAAGACTCATGTCACCTGTTTCCCTCCCAGCTGCTCCAGACCACAATGATACCTTTCTTCTCTGTTCACTTGGAAAACTGATCTCCCACACTACCCATTAGGCTCTTATTGTGGGCTATCTTTGTTGCTAGTTAACATTTTTTTACATAGATCCCATCCTCTATACCGAATTCTACTGTGTCAGGTGCTGTAAGTCCCAGAGTGGAAGTTCCCTAGAGGCAAGCACACATTTATAGTATACCCTTTACAGAGCTTTGAAAAGGCACTCATTACATTTGTCAATGGTTCTTTTTATTGAATCTCTACATTTTAAATATAAGTGCATAATCAATGTTAAGTCATCAAGTCCAAATTTCTCTAACTGTAGAGACTTGCCAAATTGAGGCTAGCTTTAAAAATATCTTATTGCTAGGCATTAATGTAAGCCTGTGATAACACCCTAAAATCTAATTTAGAAAAATACAGATTGAAAGCCTAAGAAACGAAGTAGAAATAAGATATTAAAATTCTTTTATAAATCTGCAATAATGTATTGTGGTTTTTAAAACATATTTTTAATATAGCTAAAAGTCTGGCCATTAACAGAATATTACACAAAGTTTATTTTAAATAAGAGATCTGTAGGATTGTAGGATTTTTTTAAAAATACAGAAATATCTGTAGGATTGACCCTATCAGGTATTAACAGCAAAAATAAAACATGAAAAATATGTTGTGTTGAAAAGATGCTGAGACAAACCTGGTCAGTATACTCTCAGCTAAACTCTAAAAGACACATTCTTCTGAATAACCTAGAACAATGGAGCATTCTAAAAGGAAGTTGGAACAGTAAATTAGGGAAGTTGACAGTGTCTAGAAAAATAAATGCAGTGACACAAATTTTATACCAGCTGCAATGTGAGATTATATATATATATATATATATATATATATATATATGGCCTATCTAATAAAAAAGAAACATGGTAATTGGCATACGGCCGCTACCCTTCCCATTGGCTAATCAGGGCAATATGCAAATTAACTGCCAGCCAAGATGGCGGCCGGCAGCCAGGCAGCTTGAAACTAACATGAGGCTTGCTTGCTTCAGTGACGAAGGACTCCAACGTTCCCCGCCTGCCGCTGCAGGCCTCTGAGCTGCAACTCTAAGCAACTATGTAACAAATATAGAAGCTAAACAAAACCCCAGAAACCTGCTTTGGTCTGCGGGCTTCAGCCAGCAGGATCGCAACATTGTAAGCAAAGGCCAGAAACCTACTTTCAGCAGTGGAGGCCTAATAACTGGAGCCAAGCCTCAAAGCTAAAGCTGGCCCAGAATAAAAAAAAAAAAAAAAAGAAAAAAAGGAGCTTGGGAGCTTCAGTCACCTGCCAGCCTAAAAACAGCCCTCAGCCCCTCAGCCAGACTGGCCAGGCACCCCAGTGGGGACCCCCACCCTGAAGGGTGTGTGACCAGCTGCAAACAGCCCTCAGCCCCTCACCCAGACTGGCCAGGCACCCCAGTGGGGACCTCCACCCTGAAGGGTGTGTGACCAGCTGCAAACAGCCATCATCCCCTCACCCAGGCTGGCCAGGCACCCCAGTGGGGACCTCCAGACCCTGAAGGATGTGTGACCAGCTGCAAACAGCCATCATCCCCTCACCCACGCTGGCCAGGCACCCCAGTGGGGACCCCCACCCTGATCCAGGACACCCTTCAGGGCAAACCAGCCAGCACCCACCCGTGCACCAGGCCTCTACCCTATATAGTAAAAGGGTAATATGCCTCCTGGCACCGGGATCAGCGTGACAGGGGGCAACGCCCTAACCCCCTGATTGGCCCTGCTCTGTTCATGACAGGGGGTGGTGCCGCAACCTCCCCATCGACCCTGCCTTGAGTGTGACAGGGGGCGGTGCCCCAACCCCCCAATCGGCCCTACCCTGAGCGTGACTGAGTGTGGCATCACAACCTCCCAATCGTCCTGCTCTGTGCATGACAGGGGCGGCGCCCCAACTCCCCAATCGGCTCTGCTCTGAGCCCGACCAGGAGCTGCACCTAGGGATTGGGCCTGCCCTCTGCCACCCGGGAGCAGGCCTAAGCCAGCAGGTCGTTATCTCCCGAGGGGTCCCAGACTGCGAGAGGGCACAGGCCGGGCTGAGGTACCCCCCATCCCCTCCGAGTGCACAAATTTTTGTGCACTGGGCCTCTAGTATATATATATAATGCTAATTAACCAGGACACTGTAATGGGTCGACCAGACAGGAGAAGGTTGCACGTGCAGCGTCGGGGGCAGGGCAGCAGGCATCTCTGCACACCTGTGCTGGGGGAGGGCCTGATTAGCAGTGGCTGCAGCTGCTACAAGGGCCAGAGAGGGAGGCAAGTCTGGACCAGTAGTGGCCACAGCTGCTGTGGGGCCCGGAGAGCGAGGCAGAGCTGGACCAGCACCTGGAGGGTAGGCGGTGCCACGTGATTTCAAATCATTTACTGGGCTCCTAGTCCTATATAATAAAGATGTAATATGCAAATGGTCATTACACCATGAAGCATAATGACCAAACCTGTAACAACTGTGTAATGGATCAGCAGGAGGGTGGGGCAGCGAGCTACAAGCGGGTGGCAAAGAGCTACAGGAAGGGGCAAGGCAGCAAGCTATGGGGTGGGGGGCAGGGGGGCAGAGGGAGCTACAGGAGGGCAGGGCAGCAGGCGGAGACCTACTGGAGGGCGGCAGCGAGCTACTGGCCAGCTACTGGTGCACGGATTCATGGGCAGGGCTACCAATATATATATCATGCACAAACCTTTTATGCCAAAGTAACCATCCCATTCAGCCAAACAATTATAAATTCAGTAAATAACCAAGTGGATTGACTTCACTTAATTGCTGGTCAATTGAACTGGCTGAATGTTTAGGCATTAATAAATGTTGCTCATCACTTAGAGTGGCCTTAGAATTCAAAGAGTTTTTAGCTGTAAAAAGCATTTTCTAAGCTTAAAGTAACATACAAAATGTTGTGTCACAGACCACCAGCAGTCCACCAAAGATGTGTGTTCCCCTCCACAGTGCTGGAAAAAGACAGCTCAGCCAGGGACTCCATTTCCCAGTCAACCTTGCTTTAGGGTGAGGCCATATAACTAGTTCTTGTAAAAAATAAAATAAAATAAAGCTTAACTAGTAGGGGGTATTGGAGGGATGAAATGGTTAAAAAAGCATTTGTGCTTTCTCCACAATTCCTCTTCCTCTATCTGCCCAGGCTCTTCTCCTTTGCATGCTTTCATCATTGCTCTCTTCTGTTCCTTGTGGTTGGGAAATATTTTTCTCATAAGCTAAGTGTATTAGGCAGCTCAGGCTCTTATAACAAAACTAGAGGCCCAGTGCACAAAATTCATACACTGGAGGGGGGGGGCAGTGTTCCTCAGCCCAGCCTGCGCCTTCTCACAGTCCAGGAGCCCCGAGATCAATCACCCACAAGAGGTAGGCCCCGCCCACCCACTGCAGCAGCACTAAGATCCACTTTTCAGACCATAAAGTAAGATTTTTTTTCCAAAACCTGATATTCATTAATTTCTATTTGCTTATTTAAAGCTTAAAGGGATGCTTAGGGGAAAAAAAAATTGTCTGTTGAAAATGGAGACCACTATTTATGCATCATAATTCAATGTTTGATAATGAAACTAATGATGATGTGATGATTACAAGAAAGAGTGAATGGATATTTGTTTTAGAAAAGATATTCTTCAAAAACAATTTGTTAAAATGGATACCATGATCTGGAGACTTTCTTTTTTAGTCTTTCAAGGGGAAAAACTAATTATTTCAATTTAAAACTGAACTAGGCAGCTTAAGAATTTTCTTTAAAATTATCAGAAAGGGAAGACTGTTTAGGCCTGTTGCAATTTATTCCCCCCAAGGCATTCATTGGTAAGGGCTATAGGGCATGATGGTAGCTTTGTGTTAAAGTTACTGCTTCAAACCACAATCCACCCAAGAAAGCCCCCTGCAGAGCCCTTACTGTTTTCAGTGCCCAGTATCTAATTTAAAATGAATTTGTATGAGTAATTTTCTGCACTGCAGTCTTGTGCAGCCACAACATTACTCAGAAGCTGGACCAGGAAAAAAATATAGTTAGAGTCCTGTGAGTTGCAAAGGAGTGAGACAAACCCAAGGTGTCCATAAGATCTTGAAAATGAAACATACGTTCCTAATTGTTCTACAATTTCTTTACTTGTTAGCTATAATAGAAGCATTTACAAGACAAAACAGGAAGTAGCATTAGCAAAAACCCCCATTTTAAAATTATAAAATAATTGCTTTTCCTTCATTTGGACTGATTTTCTCCTTTATCCACAACCTGTGCTGTTATTGGGGGTTTCCAAATTTAATAGTGCTTATGACCATCCTTAATTGCACCATAGTGGGTGTTAAGCACAGGACTGTATGCAAACAGACTCGACTTTTCTAGTCTTTGACTGTTCCTTGCCTCTGGCCTCTGTCAGCGAGGCTTGCTAACTGCATCTCAGGGGAGCAATCACATGGCTTGGCTCAGCCTGTGGCTCTGACTATTGGGACTTCCTGAAGTCACAACCACTTTGGCGTCTAGAACTGGGGCACAGAGTGTCTACTCTTCATAAAATTCAGAGATTGCCAGGGAAGTGGGAAATAGGAGAGCTGATTAGGGATGCACCTTAAATGGTATCAAGGGAGTCAGTTAGCAATGCAAAATATTAGATAATATAAACATAACATTCACTGCCAGTTGATCACTTGTGTGAGTACCATGAAAAACAAAATGCAACAGGAAAAGAAATCTGGGGATCAGCAACAAATACAAGATTTACTCAAAGATAATTCTGCATAAAAGTGCAATTTCACGGGGGAGAAAATGCATAATAAAATGACAGGGAGTGATGTGCCAGAAAAATTTGATGTGTCTATTTGTCTTTCTGGAACTTGCTTGGTATTAATCAATTTTAATGGGTATATCTAATCCTCTTTATACACACACCCTTCCTTTCGTGCATGTTATTGATTGAGAGAATTTTAAGTTAGAAGATGCAATTATTTTGGCTGTTCTTCACCTTCTGTGACTACAACAGAAGATTTCATGCTCACACTTAAGAGTCAAAGTAATTTTAATTCAAGGATTTCTTTTTTAATTATTAATTTTTAAGGAACATAACATCATGCTTAGCAGAGAATCCCTTTCTTTCTCAGTATTCTGGTGTAGCTACTCTCCTGTCAGCCTAGAATTTCAGAAATAAGAGAAAAAATTTTCTTCTTAAAAGCCTTGGCCTAATTAACAAGAATGAACTAGATTTTATGATGAACAATTTATAGGCAGTTAATAGAGCTCGTACACAGTAGCCAGGAGCTAGATAATTTATCATAAAAGGAATCTCACTTACACTCCTAATCCCCATTCTCTTGATATTGCAACCAACTGCATTTACAATTGCCACTTTTATAAGCCTTTGATATACTGACAAATGATGCTGCGTTTATAGAGTCATAATGAAGCTTATAAATGCAATAAACACTTGTATCTCTGCCCATGTGCTTCAAATTTTTTGCCAAACAATTTACTTTTCTGCATTGTTATCTCTAAATAAAAATAATTTTTCAAAGATTTCCTAAGAACTCCTCACACTAGCACAATAATAACAAAAATAATAGCAAATTGTTTAACTATCCTAAGTATTTGTTAAAAAGAAACTGATTTATTCCTAAAAGAATAATGCAGCTGTTGTAATGAGTTACAAATTATAAACACTTTATAAAATTATGAACACGGTAAAATAACAAATATCCAAACATAATGTTTTATAGGGTAGAATTTAAGGTAGGTAAGACCCAGGAGATCATATCATCTCTTACCACTTGGTGTCTTACTGCTGTTCGGTTTTAAAGCTATAACAAAATGCAGCACACATTGTGTAGGCAGAATTGGGTGACTATATCCATATATACTGCCATGGCATCAGCTACATCTTGTTGATCTACTGATCTCTAGAGGAGTTCTTAAAGTCCTCAAATTAGATAACACTTCTTCCAGGAAGGTTTCCATGACCACTGGTATTCCTTATAAATGCCTTCTGGTCATCCTAATCTTCCTCTACCACAAAAGCAAATGCAATTTTTTAAAATATATTTTTATTGATTTCCGAGAGGAAGGGAGAGAGAGAGAGAGAAAGATAGAAACATCAATGATGAGAGAGAATCATTGATCGGCTGCCTCCTGCACGCCCCCTACTGGGGATCGAGCCTGCAACCCAGGCATATGCCCTTGACCGGAATAGAACCTGCAAGCCTTCTGTCCACAGGCTGACACTCTATCCACCCAGCCACGCCAGCTAAGGCTGCAATTGGGTTTTAATTGCATGATCACCATTCACATCCCCCATTGACCATGAGCTCCAGAATGGTGTTCTGACCACTGTATTCTGACTCCAGAGTCAAACACATTCCTGGAAAATAATGTATTTGTGAATAAATGATGTTTCCAGTTTCTAAAGTCTGTTCATGTAAGTGAGCGTAATCATCCTAGTTGTATGATCCAGCAATAAATTGGTCACTAAAATGGATGGTAAATTAGCAGTATTTTAAAAAGTAGAACATTCAAAAGTTATGTCTTGTAGAAATACTTTAAAACATCATGTTCTATTCAGATCTTCCACATTTTAAAAGGGACATGTTTCAATTTTTATAAGTAACAGAGAAAACAATAAAAATAAGAAATGGCTAGAATAGAAATCCAGACAAGTTCAGAGAAATATGATTGTGTGACCTGACACAGATGTACTAACTATTACATGAATCCTGGTCTCCAGGGACACAAAGAAAGTGCTGCCTATTCCTTGAATACAGAGCCATGAGCCATTGTAAAGTTGTTTAAGCCCCATAAGTAACAGCTTCCCAACCTAGCAGGCTATGAGATATGAGATTATATGTCTAAGGGTGCACTCAACAGTCCATTTTTCAAGTGACTAGGGATTTAATTCTGCCTGCCAGACAACTGATTTTGTATCGCTGATCAAATTACAGCATGTGGGCAATTTCAGTTTATTATCAGCTATAGCCAAATACAAAAGATACCTCGCTTTCATCCAGGGTTTCTCATCTCCTATCTAGAGGTGATGAAGATACGTTCTATTATTTTTTTATAGCAAGATACGTTTCTCGTAAAAAGGGGAAATGATCCCTTTCCATCTCCAATTCACCCATCACCACAGAAAAGCTGAGGCCCAAACAGCTGTACCAGAGGCAGGTTCCTGGCTGCCAAATCACCCGCAGGAGGCCAGCAAGCCCAGCACACTCGGAGTGGCTAGCGAGCCAATGCAGCTGGACACCTGATAGTTCCCTGACACCTTTTCCAACTTGTTCCCTGTCGTGGAAGTGCAGAGACCCACTGTACAAATGCCCCTTAGCGATGTCTACTAGGATGCCAGTCCAGCAGGGCTGTGCCAGCCCATGACACCTATGAGAGATGGGACCCTGAGTCAAAATAAAGCAAAATATGTGCTATCTTTTATGGTTCCTAATGCCAACTAAAAATAACAGAGAGAGGTGGTTAGTTCAGACCTAAGCTTCACCTTGGAGATTTTTCCTAATTGTACATATCCCAAAAAGTGTCTTTTTTCCAAATGGAATTGGTCACTGACATGTGGATGTGCTCCTAATAGCAACATAAAAATATTCCCTGCCTGAAGCATTATAATAAAGTTGTCTTTTTCTATTTCATTGTCTCAGAACATTTAATCAATTGAAATGACATCTGGGGCAGGTCAAAAGAAGCTACTTATATTAATTTATAATTGTAATAGTCATTAACTTATTGATGACATACCCTTATTGCTTTAACTTATTTTTAGCAGTTTAAGTTTTAGTTTTTAAAATGTTTTCAAACTATAAAATATCTTGGGAGTCAAGGATAAAGACCTGGACACATTGTGTCTGCAAAAAATTTGGCCTCCCATTTAGAAGAGTCTCCTATTGCCTAACTAATTTCAAGTGCCTAGGATCATCCTCCTAATCAACTCTGTTCTAATTTTCATAATAATTTTGAAAGTGTATTGCATTCTCCTAAGACAGAACTGGGTACATAGAAGAAGCCCAAATGTTATTAGCTCTTTCCTTTTTCCACTTCAGAAAAGAATCTATTATCAGGTATTTCCAAATGAGAGCATCAATCAATAGTCTTCTACCTGCAGTATGATCTCTTTTCTAGTCATAAAATGAAAGCCTTGGCTCCCCCATTAAAGGAGTGTGTGTGTGTGTGTGTGTGTGTGTGTGTGTGTGTGTGTGTTAGGGGAGGGAGAAGGAAATGAAAGAAATACAGATACTTCCTAGGATGCACAAAATAAGCAGTTACATCAGTCCATCTACACATAAAACCAGAGTTACCGCACTTCTTCCCCCTCCCCACCCTCCTGGGAAAGACCAGCTTCCCCATCTGTCTTTATCTTCCCTGAGTTTACTAGATTCTGATGATCCTCTCTCAATTCTGACAGCAGCAGAGAACTAAGTACTTTACTGACAAGACAAGTCTTGTCCCAGACAGACAATGGGAAGTAGATAACTGTTAAAAATGTTGAATTCCAAACATGGGAAAGAATTAGCTAGACCACTTTGGTAATGATTTACCTCAGTAATGAATACTATGAGAAAAGGCATTCCTCAGCACAATGGTGTGTCCTTGGCAACTGGTTGGGTTCATTTACTGAACATGTTTTACATAAGTTGTGATTAATAGTTTGCATTTTTTTCTGATACTGTCTCCATCTTTTTATGAATTTTAGGTCTTAAACAATGGCTGTGTTTTAAATATTTGAGAACATACCAGACAGGCATCCTCCACCCTATTACCCAAAATATTACAAGTACTAGCTAACTTGGGGAATCTGCATCCCATATTTCTTCCCCACTGAGCTTATAAAATGCCTGTGCATGTACGCATTCGCAGGCAAATTTTCTTGCTGAACTTAAGTGTACTCACAAAGTCAGAGTCACTCTCTTATTTGTGCAGGCAGAAAGTAAGGACAAGGACTAAATTAAAGGTGCATTTCTGGGCATCCTGGAATGGCACACCCTCTCTACAGAATGTGGGCCACTCATCTAGACATCCTAGTATTTTGACATAAGCCCTGTCAGATAGAAGATTCCATGCTACCAGATACACTTCTTTTGAAAATGTCATCCAGGGTAGAAATTGATTTTCTGCCTCAAATGCAGCTGCTGCTCTGAGAAACCTCCTATCTTATTAACAGTGTCCCTGTTCCATCTCCATCGAGACATAAGCCACATGATGGAATTGACATATTGTAAGAATGCAAAATTCTCACTGATTCATTCAACAACTGCATGCCAATCACTGTTCTAGGTGCTGGAGATACAGCAATAAACAAGACAGCAAAGGTCCCTGCTGTCATGGAACTACTTTTTATTATTTGAGATAGTATATTATTATGAGACAATAATATAAAACAGGTTAATTTGCTAGAGGAAGACTACTGTGGTTTGGACAGCCAAAGGAATCCTCTCTTAAGTTTTCATACTTGAGCAAATCATACATAATTGCAGCTATTAAATAACCTCCTGATAGGACACAGGAGTTGGAGACAGAAGACTCCTGTTTCTAATTTCTTAAGTGTCTTTAGGCAAGTTCTTGAAAGACTTCTGCCTTTTAGCATACAATTGGTAGCCCATTGGGAACATTTCTCATTCTTCCTAAAAGGGTGGATTCGGTTCAAATTGATGAGCTCTTACATTATGAAGTTTATATCATGACACACACACAAAAAAACACTACCTCTACCTTTTTTAAATATGAAGATTCTAAATCAATGGTTCTCAAGTCTGGATGCACAATATTAATTTAGAACCCCACTGCTGCTAGCATTGATTTAAATGCTGAAATAAATTATGTGAGATGAACTAGTGGAAGGATTTAGAGGTGTAATCTAACGGCAGCTAAGAAAAGGGGTTGGCATGGGAGTCTTTCGGGATTGGTAAATCTATATCTGGATACTCCACTGCCTTATAGAACACCACCTAATATAAGTAAAAAAATTTAAAGCAATTTAACATTTTTGTAGCAGACTTATCCCAGATGATTTATCCCAGTCTTGGGGTAGGGAAAAAAATCATTAAAATATCATCAAGCACAATTTGGATTGGACAAGATGTATATGTTTGTGGTGTTACCACATTTGTTACCACATTTTTTTCAAGTTATGCAACAGAAATCACATTCTCTTGAGGTTAAGTACTATCCTATTTCCTTTAAAAGATTTTAAATTTCACACCTCCACCCACACATTAAATTAGTAGTCCAGACCAGATGGAGGTGTTTCAGGTTAGAAAGAGCAATTGGCAAAGTACTTTTCTTGTATTGCCCATAACTCTGGCTTTTACCTTTAGGCCTATTAGTGCTTTGCTTGATTTCTGACCTTAAAGTGCATTTAAAATGTTCTAAGACTTACCCTGAGCTACATAATTTTCCATATCACCACCATGTAAAGTGGCTCGAAAGAACTTTTTTTTGTACATCATTAGGAACAACCAAGAGTGAATTCAAAGATGAATCAGGAGCATTTTAATAAACAAACATGTTCACAAGCCAGCACCTTTTCTCATGGGGCTTTCTATAACCCCCACCAAATGCTCATTTCTTCCTTCTGTTCACACAAATTTTACCCAATTTTCAAGGCTCAACTTACCCTCATTCCCCTTTTCCTTTTCCCAATCCTCTAAAATGCATAATTTGTATATGTGTATATATATATATCACTGACTTCTGTCCCCTCTAATTATATTTTGTGTCTGATTTAATTGAAATATAAGCCTCTGGAAGATAACAAGTATATCTTACTCTGCTGTCCCTCAATGACCTCTCTGTAATTAGACTACAACCAGACACATGATGGGGTCTTGGAAGGTGAGCAATAAATGGAACTGATTTTGAAGAAGTCTTCTTGCCTAGGGCTTATAGAATTAGAGCTTGACTTAAATCATGGATTCAGAAAGAATCAGTAGACTAGACCCAGTAAGCATGTTCCTGGCTAAAAAAAAACAACAACAACAGTAGCTTTGAAAGCAGGAGGAAAGATCTCAGAATCTGAAGAAAGAACTAGATGCAAAGGTCAGTTCAGTCACTCTTCTGTAAAATGGGCTTGAAGAATTGCAATAGAAATATATATATAATGTGTGTAAAGCAGCTATTCAGTGTCTAGTATACAGTAAGTGTTTGGTAAATAATAACTGATGGCCCAATATTGTTTGAAAAAAAGAGGACTTTTAATACATTTTTATCTGAGAGTCCAGGATGAATGAGATATAAAAATTATAGGCAAAACTAAAATCTATGACAAAGATTAACTGCATCAAATTGAACACTTGGATCCAAGTGAAATTTCAATTTGTGTAGAAAGAGGGTTTCTCTTTGGCTTTTCTCTTTTTATCACAGAAATGCATCATTTTTTTCCTTTCTGTTGATCTTATAAAGTATTAAAGCTTTCATCTTCAAGAAACCACAACAATGTGTTACAAAAGAAGGAGCCCAAGATTTAAAATTAGCATGTATATGTAAAAGACTCATTGAAAGAAACTGTGCAAATATCTTCATCTCTACACCTTGTTTTAATCAGTTGCAAAATGAGCATCTTTACTCCACAATGCTCTTGAGAAAAGTTAGAGGATGTATAAAACTTACTGATACCTTGGAGTTGAGATCAGCCAAACAATTCAGCAGTCAAGTAAAAATATCAATCAATACTAAATTGGTACTTATTATTTATTACTAGAGGTCTGGTGCACGAAATTTGTGCAGGGGGGGGTGGGTCCCTCAGCCGGACCTGCACCCTCTCCAATCTGGGAGCCCGCAGGGAAGCCCTCTCCAATCTGGGAGCCCTGATGATTTAGGCTCCCTCCCTGTGGTTCTCTGCTCTCTGCCTGGCCGCTCTGCACTCACTGCCCAGAGGCTCTCCACAGCCGGAGTGGGGTGCTTGCCTCATCGCTGTGGCAACAAAGCAAGCATCCCGCTCCAGCTACATGCCTGTTGCCCAGAGGCCCTCCGTGACCGAGGTGTAATGCTTGCCTCATCACAGCAGCGATGAGGCAAGCATTCCACCAGGTCACTCATGCTGCCCACTCTCAGCGGCCACTCACCCAGGACTGGGGGTCTCTGGTGGGGCTGAGGGGACTGGGCACCGCCATCTTGTGGCTATGGGCGCCCACCATCTTTGTGATGGAGTGATGGTTCATTTTCATATTACCCTTTTATTTGATAGGATACGCAAAGAACCATGAAAGATACAAAGGGAATCAGAACTAGAGAACCCAATCCAGGATAGCTAGCTGCCAATGAGACTGTAATTCACTTAAAAAGGACAGAAAACTAAAGAAAATAGTGTCAACTGGGAAAATATGGAGCACTATGGGGAAATATTGGGTGATTATACACAGAGCTTGATCATTATTAACTTCCCAGGGTTATCATTCAGTGGCCACCTCAACAGAATTTTAACCCACTCTGGAAGCCTCGTGTCACAGGTCTGGTCTGGAAATAGTTTCAGCCAAGTTGGAACACATGCTATCCACAAACATGTGCTAGACTTCCTCTTTTATGTTTGCTTATGCTCTGTCTTTTTGCATCTAACCAATGAGCTACCCAGAATCTTTCCTCTTCTTAAAATCCCTTCCATTCATTATCACACATTCTAAATTCTACTTTTTCCATGAAGCTTTCTAAATCTTCAACTACTCATTTTCACTTTTGAACACCTCATTTCAGTTTCTTAGTATCTCTCTGTGGCAATTTGTACGTCTACTAACACATTAATTTTTCCCTCTTGGACTATATGACAGAAAACTTAACCTCCTTTAATTTGCATCACCCTCAACAACTGGCTCATAGTAAGTATTTACTAACTTTTTAAAAATTGAATTCACTAATATAATCTGGTTAAGATGCTTTGATTCATGTAATCTTGATTTGGACCAGGGGTCCTGAAACTACGGCCCACGGGCCACATGCATATACAAATATTGTATTTGTTCCCGTTTTGTTTTTTTACTTCAAAATAAGATATGTGCAGTGTGCATAGGAATTTGTTCATAGTTTTTTTTTAAACTATAGTCTGGCCCTCCAACGGTCTGAGGGATAGTGAACTGGCCCCCTGTTTAGAAAGTTTGAGGACCCCTGATTTGGACAAAACAACTGATACTACCTCATTCATTTATTCCTTTAGTTATCAGTGCCTATGTTGTGTAAGCCTATGGGATTCATGCAAGTAAACAGCTTATTGCAGAAGCAGGTGATAGGGCTTTGATTAAAAAAAAGTACAAGGTGTGAGTTGGGGGAAGGGGGATAAATACTTATTTCTCAACACTCTCCAAAGTACTTTTAATGATTGAGAGAAGAATTTTCTCAGTAGGTGATCCATGAATCAGAAAGTTAGTTTTGACATCAATTCTCTCCAAGAATGTAGGAATAGAATGATACAAACTCCACCAGAGAACAGATAAGGAGAAAGGATATGGAGAGACTGTCCCCTCCTCTACATACTGAATAATTCTCTATCAGAGAAAAATATTGGGCAGATTGATAAATATTTTCATCTCCCTAGTAAAAACTTCATATTATATACAAGCCATTATTATCACAATTATACTTTTTATTCTCACTTTTTTTCTTTTTTACTGATTCAGAACAATTGCATCTCAGGTAGTGTTGAAATATGGCAAGCATCTTAGTTCCAGCAGCAATAAACTTAAGGCTGGAACATAAAGTTTTTTGTATATTCCTTCTCTATTTTTTTCTTTTGTATTATAGATTATGAAAAAGGATTTTTATGTAGCAGTTGGTGACAAAATATATCTCTTATAATGTGTAATATTTGCTACATTCATAATTTTATGGTTTTAATTATTGATAAGAACTTAACTGTGCCCCATGTCCCTTTTTCTTGCAGCACAATAAAAACTATATATTTTCTTAATTGGGCTTCATTTGAAGACTAGCAGACAATGCCAGAGTGGTTTCTTGCTAATTCACCTTTCTACAGCCAGGAGAGAAATAGAATTAGCACCTTCAGTGTGGTTTAGTGAGAATAAGTGTCTAACTGTTCTGAAAGTGTGACTTCCCTTTGCACAGTTAACCTCACCCAGAGGCCAGGGAAATGCAGCCAACTGAAACTGACTCTGCAACAAGGGGTGGGTTTCTCTCCTTCCTGGCTCTGGGGAGACACTTCATTGATTTTAGTAGAGTGGGAAAGGGAAAATTGGGGTCACCTATATGGTTATCATACTGTCTTCCTTCTTTATATTCTCTGCGTTACTAGAAATGTAATCTTAGTCTTTCCTGCTTGATTTCAACATTCTGCCATGGTACTCCACTTACAGTCACTGGGATTGTTATAACCACTTTATTCTGTGTCCAAATGTTTCAAAACAACTAACAAGAAAGGCTAGATGGAAGGAAATGAACATTTTCAAAGCATCTGGTCCAGGTTATACTAGGTGTTTCCAATCAATTATTTCTTTAATCTCCAGGGTTCACAATCACAAATGCCAACAAAATCAAAAATGAAGAAAGCAGATTGAGCTTGAGAAACAAGGAGCCCTCTGAGCCCAATCTTTGATTTTCCACTTTTGATAGAGAAATGAGTCCAGAAAAGTGTTTAAGGATAACATTTGTAACATTCTGTAAGAATAACAGAGCAAGGGCGATGAGGGATTGCAATTGATGCTGGCTCTCCGCGGCAGGCAGGCCATGGGGAGTGACAGATCCTGGGCAGACTGAAGGCACACTCTCATCTGAAGCAAGATTCTCCATTCTAGACTAGTGTTGCCATGCTAATAGCTCTTCCAAATATTTAAGTGAAGCTTAAAAGCTTCATTGTCACCTTTATTTATTTTCTATTCTTATGTAAAAGATTATCACAAACTTAGTAGCCTACAACATTATAAACTTATTATTAGTTTTCTTGCTCAGGAGTTTTAAACACAAGTTAGCTGGGTCTTGTGTTCAGTGCGTGGTCAGGCTAAAATGTAGATGTTGGCAGGGATACAGTCACACCTGAAACTGTCGGATCTACTTCCAAATTCACTGGTTGATGGTAGAATTCACTTCCTTGCTGTTGTTCAATCAATAGTCTTATTTCCTTTCTAGCTATTCACTAGGAACTACTCTCAACTTTGAGAGGCTGCCCTAACATCCTTGCCGTGCATTCTTCTCCATAGAAGCTTATTTCTTCCAGGCTAGCCGGGGGAATCTCTGACCTCTTATATATTTTTTTATTTTTTTTTTATTTTTTTAATTGACTTCAGAGAGGAAGGGAGAGGGAGAGAGAGAGATAGAAACATCTATGATAAGAGGGAATCATTGATCAGCTGCCTCCTGCAAACCCCACAATGGGGATCGAGCCCACAACCCGGGCATGTGCCCTGACCAGGAATTGAACTGTGACCTACTGATTCATAGGTCAATGCTCAACCAGTGAGCCACGCCAGCCGGGCTCTGACCTCTTTTAAAAGAGCTCACTTGAGTATGTCAGGTTCTCCCAGGATTATCCCCACCTTGATTAAATCAAAGTGAAATTATTAGAGACCCAAACTGCATCTTCAAAGTCCCTTCTGCCATATAATATATCATACTCACAAGTCCTGTTCCTACTCAAAGAGAGGGGATTATATACTAGGGGGAGGAACTCTTGAGGCTATCTTGGAATTCTATCTAATATAGCACGTTTTCTTGGGTTTCTCACAGAAGTATATTGAGTACTTTAACTTCCTTTCATTTTCTACAACTGTTTGGACCTCTTGGCATTATCTTATCACATTATCTGATTGGTCTAATACCATCTACATTGAGTGCCTGTCACAATTTTTAAAACTTCAGTGTTGGAGCCTTTTCCCTGCCATTGATAAGTATAATAAATAATTGTCACGAATTTGCACAAAAGCTGACTGTGATGTCAATAACAGGTATAGCTTTTATAATTGTAATGTAGGTTGATTCTTGAAATTCTGAATTTATCATTAGTACACTCTATTCAAAGGGACTTACTCTCTTGATACATAGAGAAAATTCAAACTTCAAAGCATTTTAGAAAATGACAGGCATCTGAAAGTCCCATTTTTATTCCAATGAAAATACCTTTTACCAAGAAGTTAAAATCTCCCACAAAATGTAAAGGGACTTTAAAAAAATAAGGGTAATAAAAAATGCTATTATTCTCAGTAAGAGAAGTCTTAACCATGTAGAAAATCTCTAAGCCAGTGGTTCTCAACCTATGGGTCGTGACCCTTTTGGGGGTTGAACGACCCTTTCACAGGGGTCACCTAAGACCATCAGAAAACACACATATAATTACATATTGTTTTTGTGATTAATCACTATGCTTTAATTATGTTCAATTTGTAACAATGAAAATACATCCTGCATATCAGATATTTACATTATGATTCATAACAGTAGTAAAATTACAGTTATGAAGTAGCAATGAAAATAATTTTATGGTTGGGGGTCACCACAACATGAGGAACTGTATTAAAGGGTCATGGCATTAGGAAGGTTGAGAACCACTGCTCTAAGCATTTACTTGGGCAATTGCAAGGTAAACTCAGTTCTCACAATGAAAGGGAAAATGTCTTGAGGAATTTTCTGGGGTTTCTTTTTAGCTGTTTGCTTCTTGTCTATATAAATCTTTTATATCATTTTAAGGGAAAACTATAAAAAATATTTATGTTTGAAGAAGAAATCCATCTATAGGAATTCGGATTTAATTTTAAAAACAGGTAAACAATCCTATAAACAAAATCAATGATTTCCCCCAGGTGCTTTTTGAAAATAAATAAAAACAAATCAGCTCAGGTTGTCTCATTTGTTGCTTGAACACTAAAGAGCAATGCATTGAGATTTTAAAGAGCAGTTGTATTTATTTTTCACTCTACAAATCATGTACAATAATTCATGATTTAGAAAAGACTATTGAGCTTCCCAGCTATTCTCCTTTAAGAGTGGCAGTTGAAATAAACAATCAGTTCACTTCATGCATGGAAGAGAATTCTCCAAACTCTTCTCCTTAAACAAATCTTCAATCCGGTAAATGACAACTTTGTTTAAAAAAGAAGTATTCTGTACTTTGCCAGTTCATATTGATGAATATCTCAATCTAAGTTTTAAAATCTGTGTGTCAACTAAATGGCAATAAGTGGATGGACACGCTTTTTATAGTACAAAGATTAACTAGATCAATTAAACCAAATGCCAATATTTCACCCCATCTGATTTTCAATGCAGCATGTTGATATATACTTATAAAAAGTGTAGCTTGAGAAGACGTTTAGAGTTGCACAAATGTAATCTTAATTTGAAAGTTTAATATAATAAGTTATAATTTCTGTGCACTTTTTTATTGTACCAAGGATAATTTTTAAAAACTTGTGATAAGTTTGTTGTGATCATTTGATAAAAGTAATACAAACTAGAGAGAATGTGAAATTAATTATAGCAACAACAACAACAAAACATTCATTTAAAAGCACTTTCTTGGTTTTTTTTAATTATATTTAAAAATGAGAGCAAAGCTAAATTTAGCTCCTGATTTACCTCCTCAGTCTTGTTAAGTGAATAGAGAAATGTCTACATGCTATAATTTGAGAAGCTTTGAGCACCTTCAACTGGCCTTGCCTTGATCCTGATGATTAAGACTTCAAGACTTCAGTTTAAAGGCATTGGCAATCACCATTTAAAAGCCGAAGTTATCTGTCAGGGTAATTAATCTGAAAGATAAATTGTGGCCTAATGAGTCCTTAGCAGAAGAGCCAGAGAAGTTGCATTTGAAGTGGATGGGGAAGAGAAAAGTCATCTACTAAAACATTCCAGCACAATCATCACCCAGTGAATCTCTGTTGAGTTGGATCAGCTTGAAGAGAGAGCATCAGACTTTCCCTCTGGGACCCTGTCAGAGAGAAATGCTTTGTAGCTGAATCTCAAGGGAAACTTAAGCCCAGAGGAGAGGAAAGGAACAGTTAGAGAACATAAACTGCACAAAGAGGTAAAGAGAGTATCCACACCCATAGCTAAATATTTAAAGTAAAGTAGGGGTGCTATTGTGTAACTACTTCCCAGAGAATTGCCTCTCTCCCAGAGTACAAAATTTAATCTCTTCCTATTTATTTGATTCATTCATTTTAGAAATCCATAAAGGTTAAATTGACACTTGCAATTCAAACAAAAATTTACGGAAGATTTTCATATATCTAGGTAGCTTGTAAGTATAATTTTTATATCATTTACCTGAAAATTCCTTCAGTTTGTATCTTACAGAACATTTTAGCTATGATAGAAAATTAGGCTATTGGTTTACAACATGAACTATCAGCACCAAGTGTAAGAGTGAGCTATTATTGCACTTGTCAGATTTACAGTATCACTTCCAAATTGGCCAAAGCGGGAATTTGAATTTGCAATAAAGTCCTTATAACAGAATATACCTTTAATTTTGCTGTGTGGTTATTTTATTCAAGATTATGTATATTCCCAAGTTTAATTTTAAACTTATAATCATTGTTTAATTTTCCCCAATAGTATATTGGTGAGTTTCTGCCTGTGAATTGGCAAAATGGTAAATTTTTTTCTTCATTTATGTTGTACCCCTCAATAATTTTCAACACCGCTCTGTTTTTGAGAGCCCTGGGGGTTTTTTGTTTGTTTTTTTATTTCTTGTAAATGAGAAGAGGCTTGTTTACAAAATGAACAAAATCTAGGGGTTTGTAAGTGGGGAATTGAGCAATTATTTCAATATTTCCACCAACAGTTTTCAGAGAATAGGATTATACTACTCTGTTTAATCAGAGGAGTTTATCACAGAAGCTCTGAAATGAATGCCAAAACATTGCTTATGATGCAACGCTGTCTATTGTTATCTAGAACTTGAAGAGTTCAAAGGAAAGACCCATGAAAAGTCAGGGAGTTCTGGATAATAATTTAAATATGCCTAATCCCTACGTAAGTGAATGATTGTGCTTCCTTGATTCAAGATACCCATCTTTCACAATTATAGTTTTCAAAATCAGGAAGCGACCTTTAATCAATGGTGATTCTTAAATGATCAGTGGTTCTTTAGACTTGAGAAAACAAGTAATCTCAACAAATAAATAAAGGGCTAAATATAAAAAGAGTAAAACCTATGAGAGGACCAATATTTGCCCCAATATTGAAAAACCTTAGCAAATGAGGAAAAACAGAAAAGGAACAATTTTGTACCATAGTAGCAATCTTAACTATTAGACACTAAATCTATGTTAAAGAGCTTATAGACTACTTCTCCAGATTAAATTTAGTATCCTTGTGGGGGAGAGAACTGTGTGTGTGTGTGTGTGTGAGCGTGTGCATGTGCGTGTGCATGTGCGTGTGCATGTGCATGTGTGTGTGTGTGTGTGTGCAGTTTCCACATAATTCAAAGCACATTAAAGGCCTCAAGACCAAATCTACAATATGACAATTAGTTTTTTTCATAAAAGATAAATGATTACATGTGGTTAAGAGTGGTGATAGCAAAAGGACTGTTTTTCATTGAAAAGTTGTAATTTGACCTGTTTTGACACATTAAGGGGGAGTTTCCAACCTAAACCTTTTTCTTAATTCATGAGTCAATCAAATTCTAACTGGGGCTCTAATTGAGCATTTTAACAACAGAAGGAGACTCAAAGGTTATCTATAATATGTAGCTCATTTTATAGACTTCTCAGAGAAGTTTTAAGAAAGCAGAACTCAATTCTGCCAGAATATTCCAAATTGTTCTTTGTGCTCCTCTGATCACTGTGCACAGATACATAGTCTATATGGCTTTTGTAACAGACCTGGAAATACTAGCATTAAAATACAGCATGTGGAGCAATCATGGAAGTCTTTAATAAGTTAGAATCATACATCACTGTCTCATACAATAAATATCATTTCATTCTCTAACTTCATAGAAGAGGAAGATAACATCTGGGAAGGTAAAAGAGCCAATCACATGCTGGTCAGTGCAGGCTCAGGACTGGAACACAAATTCTCTAACTCCCTCTCCACTGCTTTTTCATGACACCACATGGCTTCAACATGAAATATGTCCAGGAAATGGAAAGATGCAAAGGAGAAATCTCTTATAAGAAATCTACAAGATACTTGTCTGTAGGCCTGGCTAACTTTTTCTCCTGGTCTTACTCAATGGTCAATGTCCTTCCTTATGGGCTCACCCCTCTTGCTCTATCAAATTATACTATTAGAACAGGTTTCACATGTGATCTTATTTATTCTTTATAGCAACTTTATTTGGTAGGCGTTAGTATTAATATTGCCAATTCAAGATATAAAAGTGAAGGATGCTTGAGGATTGAGCTATACAGTTTATCAGTCAGTGAAAAGAAAGGATTAAGTTCAGGACTGTCAGAATTTGTGCACCTTTTTTTTTTTTAAAGCATTGCTAATTCAGCACTATCTAGAACACAGAATATGTACAATAAATGTGAGTTACATGAGAATAATGATGATAGGAAAGGAAATTAGAAGGGAGGGAAGAAAAAAGGAAGGAAGGAAGGAAGGAAGGAAGGAAGGAAGGAAGGAAGGAAGGAAGGAAGGAAGGAAGGGAAGAAGAAATGTAAACATGTTGTAAATATTAAAATGTAGCATGTACACAAATAACTTGTTTGTAGGTATACATCTTTTCTGCCTGATAACTTTCTTTCTCATCTTTGTGTCTTTTCCATCTCAGCAATACTTTCTACAAAAAAGAAAAAAATGATACCACTTTCTTGATAGAGTCCCCTCAGGGAATAGAAGTCTGTGGGACACCATGGGTGAGAAATTATGGTCAGTAGTCAGTAGCCTAGAGTCTGACGGGATCCAGGATTACCTAACACAGTGAAACCAGAGGAGATGGAGAAGAGAAGTTGATGCAAGAGGAATGGTCCAAAAAGACATACAAAACAATAATTAGGTCCATGTGAGGAAGATAAAACAAAAGGTCAGAGGCTGGATGGGTGAGGACCAGAAGGCTTGGTTAAAATGGGTTCAAGACCTCAGAAGGAGTCACAGTCATGCCTTATGTGTCCTAGAGGAGAGTGCCTGATGATTTAAAGAAACTAGACAATTACCTACATTACATTACTCCACTGGTATACTATGGAGTCTATGATGTCACTCTCTCCTATGCAGCCAATGAGACAACTGGTGGTAGTATGCCATCTCAGGCATCTGTGGTCAAATCCAATTATTTTCTTGTTTCTGCTAATTTGTATCCAAACTCAATTTTTAGAAAATTTGACAATGCATTTATTGGGCAAACATGTGGATTTTAGAATTCTAAAATTGGGTTGCATATTGTCCTCATTTTAATAAAAAATATATTTCAAAGAAAACGTTCAAAGGGTTATAATAAGTTTCCCTCTTAAACCTCCAATAACTAATTTTAACAATTACTTTCATATCGTTCTCAGTTGGGCATTTTGTTTAGCTCAAAAAAAGCAATAACTAGAATATTTCTCTTCTAATAATGTCAGGAAGTTTCTGGTATTACCCAAAATGAAAATATTTCACTAATGTAATTTCCCTCTCCATTATACAGCATAAAGATCAAGAGCCATAAAAATTATTATTTTGTTGATGAATTCAATCTTCCTATTTCAGAAAAAAAGGAAGTAAAGAATGAAACTATTTCTCAACATCCAAACCAGTTTGCTTTGAATTTTGCATATGCAGACAACTAACTGTTGGCTGTTTTACTGGTTTGAATAACCCAACAAAAGTACAAGGAAGTCTAACTTCTACCTTAGAATCCACATCTGCTTATGCTAGAATGAAAACCCATCTGAGAATCAATGAAGCACATGGAGAGGGTCTAATTAAATCCCTATGCCATTTCCTTTAAAACTGTCAAATTCAGATTGTAATTGTGTATTCATTCACCTCCAGTGGTGCAGTGGTAATTTTAGAAGTGGGAATATTTAAGCAATAAGATCCAACGGGGTGTGTTTTGCTAGGGTATCAACAAGACTAGATAGTTCTTAGGTAAGCAGCCAATAGTCTGAAAACAAAACATTACCTAAATAGTAAGTGAATCACAAGACCCTCTACAAGTATACAACTGCACTAATGAGAGACTTAATTCTGTATTGGGAATGGAAACTTGTAAGAGATGTACTTGTTAAATGATATCATAAAATTTTACTAACATGCTAAAGGACAATAAAGCAAAGCACTGGCACATTAAGTCAAAGTGATATTATATTCAACAAATTAAAAATCAAACTTCCAAGATGTCTGGCTTTTGAGGTCACAATAAAATTCCAAACACTTGTCCTGCCTTCCTATAATCCTCTCCCTTCTCCAGTCTAATTTTGCTGTTCCTTAAATGATTCCCAACTAAAATCTAATTGAATAAGTATGAGAGGAATATATGATCTGCAACTTGTCATTGGGGGTACATTTTACTCATTTGAGAGGAGAATAATACTGTGAGGATGGGAACACAGTTTTAAAACATATATAGCTAAGACCCAAAATTACCCAGGATGCTTTTTGGACATTGGTGAAGAAAGGCAACCAAATCATATAGCTAATTCACTGGCTTCATGAAGATCACAGCCTGAGTTAAAGGGCCATGAAGGTATCTCCAGTTCTCAACAGGAATATATTTATTCTCTTGCTTCTTAGGCTGTTAGCATGATAACATTCTAACAATCCACACATAAAAACATTCCTCCTTTCACTCAACTTGTCTCATTTTTTACCCTTTCATTCTCCTCTACACCCAATCCCCAAAATAAACTCGTCTGTAAGAGCTGGTGTCTGGCTGCTCTGCAGATAAAACCCAGGCAGGAAAGATCATCAAGGTGGGGCAACAACAGAGAAAAATAAAAACTCAGAGCTCTTCCCATTCCTTATGCCAACCCCCTCCCTCCACAACTGTATCTTAAAAGTTTTCTTTAGTCAAGCTAGGTCATCCTCCAAGGTCACTGTGTACAAATATAACAACCTCAGAGAAAATTAAAAGGAGGCTCCATTGTCCTGCACGTCTAGGATGTCCTTCAGGGGAGAATTCAGATAAGCAACGCTGACAGTAAAAATAAAATAAAGTAAAATTGAATATTACTTCTGTGTAAAGAACTATGGAAAACTGAGTGGAACTAGAGGTCACAATAAAGAGAGAAATAACTGTATAATGGGAGGGCACTCTTCCCACCTCCTTCCTACTTTGCTTAAGCCCATTCAACTTCTGGCGTCTGGAGATCAGGAAAAGGGAGGAAGTGGACACTTGGAAGAATGAAAGTCTACTGCTTTGATCAAATAAATTTACCCTTTCTTATCTGTCTCTCTTAGATAATATAACCTACTCACACCATCAATATAAAAGATCATAATGCCACACACTATATCCTCTACCCTACCTTGGCAACATATCTGCACAGAGAATAAGAGAATTCGCAGATAAGTTAAAGAAGATGAAATCCATAAATGGTTAGCAAGGATTGAAAACCATCAAATACTTAAAGAACCCATAAATTGCATCTCTCCACAATAAGCCAGATTCCTAACATCAGTCAGTAATAGAGAGAACATATTCAAGGTATGACAAAATGCCAACATCAAACTCTTGTAAAAAAAAAAAAAAAAAAAAAAAGAAGAAGCATAAAACGTATATGTCTTGGGGCTTTTAAAGCAAAAGTCAGCATTTGGATTCTAGGGGATTGCCCTTTGGGCTCTTATTTTACCTGAGTCAATTTTGTTCACATTTTAAAAGATCACATTGTTTTAAAAGAGCATATACTTCCACTCTCCGGGATTAGTGATCATTTTCTTTTTTTATTTATTTACAAATTTTTATTTAATTTATTGGGGTGACATTGGTTCACAAAACCATACATGTTTCAAGGGTACAACTCATTAAATATCTGCACACTGCATTGTGTCCCCATTACCCCAAGCAGTCTCTTTGCATCCCCATTTCTTCCCCTTTACCCACCTCTACCACCCCTCACCCCTTTCCCTTTCTAAAACCTCTGCAGGAAAAAACACCCACAGTTAAATTACTTATTTTCAATACTCATGGGATGGCATATTTGAGGGCTCAAGTTAATCAAGCACTAATTGACTTCCTCAGCAGGTCAAATACATGCGCCTAATTTAAAAGAACTATTTTATAGCTTTATTTCCACCAAATGAAGTGATGAGTTTCACTGAAATGCAAATATTATCCCTCAAAATAGTATTGTCTATGGTGTGTGTGTTTTTTGTAAAGGAACTATCAAATGAATTTCAAAAAGCATCTTTCACATGTAACATCATAGGATACTCTTTTTCATTTTTGCTGGGTTTTCTCTTTTACATATAAATATCATCAATGTCTACAGTGAAGGGGATGTGTTTCCGTTGAAATAAATGTGCTGATTACTAACAACTTATATTAAAAGGAAATAATTTCATATTATTCAGACATATCCAAAACAAAAATTATTTCATATACATCCAAAACAAAAATGGACCATTTATAAATATTAAGAATTATTAGTTACTTGAAATATAATTGATTCTGCTACATCGCAAGCCAGTTCATAATGAAAAATGATTATTTATCTAATTGGTCTTTGGCTATATAAGAAACATGTAGAAGACACTCAAGTCTAATCGTTATAGGTTAGATAACACCTGACTTACCTTGAGAGACAGAAATAGCAAAAAGTTGTTAAAAAATCTGCCATTTTAATTAGAGATGTGGTATTGTGAAATACTACTTGCTTTTTTTCCTCCTGCTGGAAAAACACACCTGCTCCTAACTCACTAACTGATCTTGTCAGTGCCCAAATAGTGAAGAGCAACCTTTCAATACCAAATGGCTTTCTGAGTGATACGTCTCAACTAACTTCATGCAGAATGATGGCTTGATAGAGGAATAATTGCCTCAATAACCCTAGTAATAATTTTCCTCCTGAAGCTAAGTGTTTGTAAGCTTTCCTACTTAATGTGGGTTTTGTCATACCTGTGTAGCCTGGCCACAGGCATGCTGGGATCTCCATGGTGGGGTAACATGAAAAGTGTAGTAAACTGGAATTGTGATGAACCAAGCCTAACACAATTAATCTAGCTATAGAGCCAACCCTCAAAGAACCAAATT
This sequence comes from Myotis nattereri, assembly GCF_964212035.1. Taxonomy (NCBI): domain Eukaryota; kingdom Metazoa; phylum Chordata; class Mammalia; order Chiroptera; family Vespertilionidae; genus Myotis; species Myotis nattereri. Next base: position 49,336,199 of record NC_138079.1, on the reverse strand, counting down.
GAGATTGTCAAATCTTAATTTATTATAATAACTAATAAACTTTAGTTAAGATTAGAAAAATCAAATGTTTTGATGCCTAAGGAAGTCTCACAATCTCAGAAGCAATCCTGACTGCCGGTCACACAGCTGGGAAGCAATGCCACAGCTTGTGCTTAACAGGAGCCCCTGGTAGAGCGGCAAGCACTACCTGAGGGGTAAGTGCACAGTCACATGGCCCGGGGTTTGTGGCAGGACGCTCTGCCAGCAAGCAGAACTGGGTGACACTGGGGAAGCAAGCCCAGTCAGGGGAAGGGCACAACCAGGTCAGGAGACGAGGCTACAGCATGAAACGCAGGGAACTGCTCAGGCCCATGCCAGTCCAAGCAGGGACCACCAACTCAGGACGTAAGACTAGTTCCTGCCTGGCAGAGATGTAGCTCATATTTTTCTTTCAGTCTTAATTCTCTTTAGCTCGAAACTGGGCAGAAACAAGTCTTGAAAGCAAAGATTTTCACTATTGAGAGCAAAATGAGACTAGAGAACATATGAATGTGGTCATTTATAATTTTTCTATGCAACAAATGCTAAGTTCTACACACACAGAAGCACTGACACACACTTACATGCTTTTGCTAATACAGTATGAATGATTTTCTTAAGTTTGTAGCTTTCAAAGGTCCAAATTTATTGCTGATTGTCAAATCTTAATTTATTATAATAACTAATAAGCTTTAGTTAAAATTAGAAAAACCACATTAAGTTTATGATTTTTAATATTTGAGCATATTTTTTAAATATTCATAAAATAATGGACTTATAGGAAGCTTTGGGCTTATACTTCATCACAGATTATTCAAATCAGTGGTAAAATATAGAATAACCAGTAGGAATATACATATTTCCAACTATGGGATTTCTAGTTTTAAGCTCTTTTTATCTTGATTTATCAAATGCAAACTTTGAACTTTTCCAGCTGAAACATTTCTTAAATTCTAATATAGAAGGATTTATATTGGCTCCCCATTGTTTCATTTGCTTAGAAAACAGATTGAAAGAACAATGATGCTGGATTTCAGATGTCTGAAGGAAATACTGCATGCATGACATCTGTTTTCCCTGGGGATTCCACACACATTTGCTTTAATGTACTGGTGTGTTCTTCATTACCTTAGAAGCTATATGCTAAAAACAAGAATGTGTTTCAGTTTTCAAGGGAAAAAAATCATAAATCACTTCTCTCCAAAGAATAATAATTTAGGGGTTAAGCTTTCAAAAAGAAAAAATGCAAATAATCATGTTTCTAAATGGCCCAACTTTTAAAAGATTATGTACAAGTCTCCCATGAGCCTTCTGTACATGGAAGTCTTCCTTCTTACGGAAGAATTATCCAGAGCCAGAAAGAACCTGCCTTTGAAAATCAACAGCTAAAAGAAATCAGATCTGCATCTCTAAATAGTCCAAGTCACCAATTTAAGATCTTTGAGGTATTAATTCTCTGGAAAATTATTTGCCTCCAGAAGCAGTGAACTTTGAAACATCCTTGGTGGGTACCCTGGAGTCTTGCCACAACTGACACATGAAGTCCCACGCCAAGCACAGAATGCCACTATTCCACACTACACCAGCTGGCTTGTAACATCTACATCTCTGTATAATTGCCCTTAATTAAAAACATATAAAATATCCAAAACACGTCCACAATTCTCCTGTATCTGTTCAACCAATCTGCAAATTAATATTTCCCCCTTAAATTCAGGTCACCTGAATTTAAAAGCTGTTGTAAAGTTCTTTTATACTGAAAGAACACAATCCAGTATGATAGCATGAAGAATAAAATATATTGCAGGTTAAAGTTCACACATCGCATGGGTAGATGAGATAAAATCTCTTTTTGCATTTTATTTGCTCTTTGCCTGAGATGACCACATCAAATGATCAAATGTTTCTTTGCAGCATGAGAACTTGATGGAGCTCTGAAATCAAGTGTCTTGAATCATTTCCTAAGTCCAGACAAGGATAATAAACATCTCTCGAAGGGTCTAAGCCAGACCCATTAGTGAACATGAGCCACCTCACATCAGCTGAAAGGAAAACTGTCTCCTGAAATTAAAGCGCAATTGATATCAACATTTGCTTTCCCCTGGCACCATCTTTAGAATCTTGGACTCAGACCTTTGACTCTTGTATCCTGATGCATTTAAGTGAAACTAAAAAGACTTTAAAATCCCCCACTCAGTGAATTGAAGTAAATAAGTGAATTAATTTAGTAAAGTGCATGTATACACTTAATTAAATACATTTCACAACATAATTTGGAGAATTTGATTTAATTTTACATTTATTACAATGGCTTTTCCTATTAAAAATGGAGAAACCAAGAGGGTCAGAATGAATTAGGGATAGAGGTCAGAAGCCTTTGTTTAAAAGACTAATAAAAAGTGACTTAAATGTCACCACCTCCTGCCAAAATGTGTGAGTTTCAGGTTTGACAGGAGACCTCCATTCATTTTTGTTGGTGTTGAATTCTGCACATAAATTCTACAGATTTCCAAAAGAGGTATGTGTGTACTTAGCAGCTAAAACACTGACAGGCTTGGAAACCAAAATCTTCAGCTTATCCAAAGGTTATGAAGTGCACTCAGCCACAATACGAATGTAGAGTACAGTGCCTACATGAGCTTCCAATACAATCTGTTGAATAGACCAGTAATTCAATGCCCACCTTAGCTAAACATATAGCAGAGAAAGATGACCAAGTCTAGATGGCTGAGGCAAGTTATTGCTAGCAAATATTCTGCCAAAAAAAAAAGAGATTTAATAGTTTTTATGGTCTATATATTTTTGGGCTTAAATTTTTTAAAAACTGAGATTCTACAAAAATATTAAAGTGAGATTTCTTTATGATTGAATGAATACAACAAAATTGATTAATAGATTGGTGGGTGATTAAATGTCTAGATAAATTGAGAGATGAAATTTCAAAGACTCTAATTTATAATATAATTTTTATTTAAATAAAAGACCCCAGTGTTTTGCTTTCTTCTTATGGCATCTTATTTGAAACCGTACCCAGGAGGCTGAGACGGCTAAGGGAAAAATTGGGGAAATTTTTCCTTAAGAGACTATAATGACACAACAATTCATTTTCCCTATAGCATAGATATTATCATGGAAGATAAATTGAAAAGATTCCAGGAAAGAAAAATATGTAATGAATCTAGGTATTGACTCATCAGTTAAGAAATTAACGCTCCCAAGACTTCATTTGTTGATACTTTTTACAAAACCATATTCCAAATGTCCTGGCTGGACATATGCACTGCATCAGAATGAGAATCGTGATAAGCTGGATCTCCACAGACCAGGATCATCTCCATTTGTAAAGTAAGTACCAGGGGAAGTCAGATCAACAGAGTATAATTTATTAACCTATGGCTGTGTTAATGAAACTTCCAAAAGTAACTCGTTTACTATCCGGGATTTGATCAGCCCCTAGAAGAACCTGGTTCATTTTATTCAGATAAGGTTATTTCAAACCACCAATTTCACTAACTGACCCTCAGAGTAAAAACCATCTGTAAACTTAAGTGTGTTGAAAATCTGTAAAATTCTAACATTTGTTTGCCCTTCATATCAGCACCTTGCTAGTTGTACAGGGAGTTTTAAAATATATAATCCTACTGGCTTTTTTTTTTTTAAGATAAGTAGGCAATATCAAGGGGAGGCATATTTTGCTCAGGAATCCTTACACCATTATGATACTACCCAATATGTTATGGCAATTGTAATACTTTGTAGACCAGTGGAAAATATATCTAAAAATAACTGTGCCATTTCTGAGCAAAAGCAGAAGTAATTGATGTTTCCTAGAAAAGTGATCCCACCTGGCTTTGTAGAAAAGCAGCATGAGTGTCTCAGTGACAGGTAGATCCGGAAGAGAGCTTTGTCCTCAATATCATTCTGATTCTCTGAAACCCCAAAGCAAGGTTCATAGAGATTCTTTAGAATGCTCCACTTGAAAGCCAGATTACACTATTTAAGTGGCCTATGCAGTTCTGTATTATAGGCTCCCTGCTGCTCAGGCATTTTTCCCATTATAATATATTGCTGTAGATTTAACACTGTGGCTGTTCTATCATTTAACTAATATGACTCAAAAGGTTGTCACTGGGGACACTTCTAAATTATATCACTGCAAATAAACCTTGCTAGGAAGGAATTGCTTATTTAGCAAAGACATCTTATGGCATATTTGCATAAAAATACTACTTCTGTCTTTCAAGTTCATCTGTAGCATTGCTGCTGAGCAGAAGAGCATTAGATGTGTTACAAATACAAACGACTCTGGCAGCAAGCTAATTTGTAAGTGCATACTTCAAGTGCACTGCTATGTCCTAACATACACTCTGCATAACTCATAGATGTTTGCACACTAAGAAAAGAGAAAAAATACTTATTACACAGCTTTCCCATTTAGCTTACAGGAAATTGGTAATAAAGCACTGGATGTGAGTCCCCTGTTACATTGGCCTGCAAAGCAGGTGAATGAAGCAATTCAAAGCCAGGCAGTTTCCAGAGGAGAATGAAATATTGGATGCCTGGTTAGATTGTTTGAAGAGATTTTTTTGGCCCCTCTTCTGAAACCAATCAACAGTGAACACTAAAGCAGACATGAGAATGAAAGCTATTTACCAATCATTTTCATGTCCTCTTGATCCCAGCTGAGTGTCGTGCTTGTTGTACACTACAGAACATGGTAATAGTTTAGATTTTAGAATCAGAGAAGCCTGAGTTCAACATTTGTCTAATGTATGTGCTATTAGACCATAGACAAGATATTTGACCCAAGACTCAATTTTCTCATATCCTCATATATTTTCAAACGAGCATAACATACTGATCTTTGTGGTTAAAAGAAGGTAACAGCCTTTTGAGCTAGACAAGAAAGACAGGTAGGTACTTTTAGCTACTTTCTTTAAACAGGGGCATTAAAGTTTAATGAATTTAAGAGATGTATACAAAGTTTCCTACATAGATAATCCCAGAGTTGAGTACAAATTCCAAGATTTCTGGCTTATGATTTAAAAATACCTCTTTTACACTGTGAAGAATTCTGCATTTGCTTTCTTTTTACTGGGTATTCTGACCTCACTAATGTACACGTGAGTTATTTTCATTTTTAACCCCCAAAAAACTCGTGATTTGATTCAGATATATTTAAAAAAATGAAGAAAAAACGCACAAAACATCAAACAGGTATGGGACTCTGAAAGCCTATATTAGCAATTGAATATAAACAATGCCCTATGTTCATCACTATATATCCCTTTACACTCACTTCATAGCATTCATCACTAACTAGCATCTATTACTTATTTAGAAGATAAGCTCATGGAAAACAGAATCATTATCTATTTTGTGTATTGCTATATCCCAGTCTTGGGACAGTTCCTAGTATATGATTGACATTTAGTAAATATCTGTTGCAGTGGTTCTCAACCTTCCTAATGCCACGACCCTTTAATACAGTTCCTCATGTTGTGGTGACCCCCAATTTCATTGTTACAAATTGAACATAATTAAAGCATAGTGATTAATCACAAAAACAATATGCAATTATACATAGGTGTGTTTTCTGATGGTCTTAGGCGACCCCTGTGAAAGGGTCGTTCGACCCCCAAAGGGATCACGACCCACAGGTTGAGAACCACTGATCTATTGAATCAGCTGAATTATAAAAATATTTATGATCTATTTATGACAATATAGGGTAAGAAGAAATCATTTTCCTGGGGCTAGCAAAGGGAAGCATATGGACCAACTTCTGTTGGCCTGTGCAAAGCAAACCTTCAGCAGAGAGAAATCAGGCTTACAGTTCACTCTCTGCAGAAGACCTTCCTTTGCAAATTGCTGAGTAAATTCAGAGTTCTTAGACAATGCAAGAGAAGGGCGATAGGGTAGAGAGTGGTGGAGATGTTGGCCAAACACAAGAGAGCTCCTGCTAATAATGGCAAATCAAGTTTTTAAAATATTTTATAAATAGAAATAAGTATGACTCTATTTGCATACAGAGTTGATGGAGCAAATCAGATCAATTACATGAATGCGTCACAAAATGTATTCCACGAACTATAAGGGAGATTTTATAAGACTAACATTCTGGGGAACACACTGGAGAAATGCTGCCAAGTTTAAACTGTATAGAATAGAGTGTATTTTGCAGACAATTTTATTAATGACTTGATTAAGTGTTTTGGACCAGTTAGATATAGCACCAGAATTCAAGAAAAATGATTTATTCAATGAAAATACTTCATTTTAACTCTATAGGTATGAAAAAAATATTTTTAAACTCCTAAAAATGGAAAATTTAGAAAGGAATGAGCTACTAAGTGTGGCAAGCATAAGTTATTCAACTTATAAAGCCCCAGTTCGTTTTCATAGGAACTCTATAAGATGTGTATTGCATCTCTACTTTTTATATGATGGAAATAAAACTTGGGGTGTTTATCTGGCTTACTAAAAAAATATTAATTGTAGGAACAGAGTTTGAACCCAGATCATTCTAGTGTCAAAACATCCCAGAATTGATTCCTTCCTTTCTTCTTCCCTTCCTCCCTTCTTCTCTTTCTCATTCATGATGCTTCTCTAAAATTCAAAATCAATCAAAAATCACCAATCTCCCCACCAAGGTTTAGTTTTGTTAAGGGAGAAATACTACCTTTTGGAAATCATCAACTATTGTACAGGTTCCATGAAAAACGGGCCCCATTTCATGTTTAATGATCCTCTTAATTTCATGATTGAAACTCACAATTAAATCATTGCAGCACTTCTAACAAAAAAGGTCTTATCTACATAAAGAATTTTAAAAAGTCATACCATAAGATACTCTCATAGTCCAACCGAATAAATAAGAGAAGACTTTTAGAAATGATTTTTTCTGCTTTACTATATGTCAGGTCGGCTAGTGGACACGGGGAAACATGGGCAAGACCGCAGCCTTGTTACTAAGAAGTTCACCGTCAAGAAGGAAGACAAGCACAGAAACAAAAAGTGCCAGCCACTGGGCTAGTGAAGGCCTTTGTCAGACATTGCACTGCCACGTAACTCTGCTTCCTGCCTCTAACTCACGTCTTTTGTGCTCACTACGTTGATATCTAACATAAATCTAACATGACCATGGCACACACTTGCACTTAGTGTCCTACTAGCTTCTAGTAGACTTTAATGTCAAGTCCAAGGGCCTTAATCTTGAACCTAATGTTTTAAAAACCCATAATAAAAAGACCAGATAAATTATAACTGCTTTTCACTTATTGGAAACTCACACAATTTCTATAAATGTATAGTTTCCAGTAAAAATTATTAACCAAACACATACACAAAAACACACACATAAAACAAAACAAAAACACTTGGTATCTTTCTTTTCTCAGTTGAACATTTTTTAAAAAAACAAAAACAAAAAATATTTTCCATAATGTGGATTATTCCTGAATATAACTAAATAGAAAACATTTAAATTAGTTTTCCCACAGCATCATGAGCATATCTCCATTTTTAATATCCATTATTGTGATGAGTGGTTCCCCATCTCCACCACTGCCGCTGTCAGTAGTTGAACATTCTCAGGATCTGTTTATCCCAGAGATCAATTTAAGATGGTTTATATAGCCCTAGCTGGTTTGGCTCAGTGGATAGAGCGTCAGCCTGCAAACTCAAGGGTCCCAGGTTTGATTCTGGTCAAGGGCATGTACCTTGGTTGCAGCACATCCCCAGTAGAGGGTGTGCAGGAGGCAGCTGATCGATGTTTCTCTCTCATCGATGTTTCTAACTCTCTATCCCGCTCCCTTCCTCTCTGTAAAAAATCAATAAAATATTTTTTTTTAAAGAAAAGATGGTTTATATACAGTCTCCTTAATTTTACCAGCTAACATACACAGCAAGAAATCTAGTTCATTTGGGTATAGGTTATGGTCTTGGCTCTACAGATCCCAAGAAACACATTACTGAACAACTTATTTCAAGCTGAGAGACTGAAGCCCAGCTGTATAGTTTCTGACCATTCACTCATTCAGCAAATATTTAGTGAGCTTCTACTGAGGGTCCAAGCACCAATCTATGTGTAATAAATGCTAATATACAAAGAACACCCATTACCTTCAGGGAACTCACAGTGAATTCACAGAGAATGGCATATTGACGTAGGCGCTATGTTAAAAGATGCTGGATGAACAGCAAGGGGGCTCCAGAGAAGACTCCCAGGAGGCATCGCATCATGAGCCTAACAGTGCTTTTGGGGACTTCAGGCTTTGGTTGTACCCAGGAATGTGTATGAGAGGGTAGAGAGAGGGGAAGCTGGACTAGCTGGTATGCCTTGATAGCCAGCAGCCTCTCATACCATATTTAGATTTTACCCTGAAAGTGATGAGGAGTCACTAGAAAAACCATTCTGGCTGAATCGCAAAGGAGACAGGAGAATCAGTGAGGGTCATTGTAGTAATTCCGGTGAGATAGGGAATCCTTAGAAATGAGCCTGTTTGGGATGGAAGATATTAAGGTCAGCTTGGGAGAAGCTAAAAGAGCTGCTAGAAACCTGACCAGAACACATTTCGTAGTTTCTATAGTTACACAGTTTTACCCTTCTAGCCATCCCTAGTTTCCATCTAAACTGCATGCTGTCACTGCAAGTAGTAGACTAGCTGGTCACCGTTAAGCCTTCTGCTAACTCCAGGCTTCCGTTCTGTAGTGAGATGGAGTTTGTGTTATGCTTGAATTATCCACACTAGAAAGTTTGTTTGGGGAATTTCAATCACGTTTGATTTAGCTTTGAATCACAGAAGAAAAACTGTGTCCTAGTTGTCTTGCTTCCTGGGATTTCTGGTGGAAGAACAAAAAGGTCATGGAAATATGGAAATTTTTTCCCTAGGGCTATGTTTATTGGCCAGCTTTCCACAGGGCACAACAAGGTGAGGCAGGAAGGAGTGGGCGCTAATCTCTTCTGTGGATACTCAGATGTGAAGGGCTGTGGTCCCTGGTGTTTTGGTCCTGTCTGGCCACATACAGAAAATCAGCAGGCAGCTACAAGGCTTTGGAAAGTATGTCATAACGTCTTTTGCCATGATTTCTTATGGGAAAATTATTTTTGATAAGTGCATTTTTGGATTACTCATGCTTCTCTGATAATAATTCCCCAACATATGTCAAGCAATTACTATATATGTGTCTGGAAATAGAAAAAAAAAGATCTAAGCTAGAGATTATAACAAAAACACAAACAAAGTAATATTTTTGTTATCGCATACTCTAACTTTTTGCATGTGAAGGAAGTGTTGTCTCTAAATCCACCTTAAAGGTGAATGACCAAAATAAAATAATGTACATGAGTGCCAAATATTCTAAATAATGGGCCCTGGTAACTAAATAAGCATGTCGGGGTTTCTAGTTAATGATCAAACACCAAACTATCACTATGCAAGATTTTCTTATGTGAACTGATGCAAAAAGATTATCAATTCAGACACTTTATAAATTCCAATTTCTAAATTAATTTTGAAAACTTTGAAATGTTTTAAATATAATTAACTCTAAAATTTGTGACTTCTCCCCCCACTCCCCTAAAGAGAATACTTCATTAAACTTTGATTTAACAGACAAATTTAAAGTAATAAGATTTTTAAGTCTAAGATTCTACTCAGACTATTAAGAATTAAACTAATAAAACTATACTAACCACTAATTCATTAAAAGTTTTAATTTCTAAACATCTATTATGCATAAATTAAGGGATATTTATTATTTCAATTGGTATACCAGGAAAATACTAAGTTAAGTATTGCTTTCTGTTCATAAAATTCCAAAATATAAGTGCATTTTACATCTTCATAAAATCACCTTATATAAACTGCCTGTAAGAAGTAACACAAGAAATCAGCACATTTTCTACCACTTGATAGTAATGACTGGAAATAGAATTCTTGAAAAAAAATAAATAACATAAAACTGGCTTCTTAGTTAGCAAGTTTGGAGTTTCCCGGTCTGTTATGTGGTTCGACTATTGCTGGCTTGTCTGAGTTGGGTTGACCACCCATCTAGCACTCAGTCCACATGCTCAGACTTGTGGGTATCTTTCTGTTCTCATGGTTTTAAATTCATGTTTGATTTTTTTACTGACCTCCTGTTATGGTGGCCTTTGAAGCAAAAACATTACTACCCTCCTCCCCCTCCCCCCCCCCCCCAACGGCTATGTGTGATGTAAACGTGAATTAGGTATTGGACAGATGAGGTTTTTTTGTTTTGTGTTTTTTTAAAGTAAAGCTAAAAATCCATGTAGGAGGCCAAACAAATTAGGGGGGGAAATGCAAAAATCTGAATTGCTAACTTCTGAGAATTTCCCAGGAGCTTCATAGCATTTCCACATTTTCAAAAGAATGTAATAAGAAATTTTACAAAACAGACGCTGATGCAAATAGTTGAAATATTATTCAACAGGGAAATATAATTCATTTGTTGAGAAAAACATATAATGTTTTGAAAAGTACATTTTGTATACAGTTACAACAATGGCTAGATGTATTTCAGTGGTACTACATGGCTTCTAAGGCAACCAGGGTTTGGTCCCTGCTTACAAAGGACACGTGGAATGGTAAAGCCACGTAAAGGCTCAGAGACTATCTCTTCCCATGGTCTGATCTACCACACCATGCACCATTCAATTTAGGTAGTGCTGCTCTTAACTACTTACAGGTAACATCTATTTGAACCAAGTGTTTCAGAGCTTTCAAAAAAATTTGAAAATCACTAATTTATTCTCAACTCAGAAAGATAAATTTCCTGAGATGAGAATGTAGAACCCTTTCTCCCAACTGCACTTCCAGGTTTTATTTATCTATCTCACGGTGGCTCAAATTAATTCAGTCACCAAATATGAAAGAGATTGCCACAATATAGCACAGTTAGGCAATAAGCCCAACTTTCCTCTTAGACACTCTATTCTTTTGCCCACTTCGACTTTTTGTATTTTGAAACTCTTAGCCAGATTTCTTTTTTCATTTTATTTTGAGACTTGTAGCTGAGATAACTAGTTATCTAAACAATATTCATTTACTGTTTGATCCCTACTAACAGAGCCCAACTTAGTTGGGGGTTGCAACACATTCAGCTAAAAACTATATTTACCAACCTCCCTTGCAGGTGGGTGGCCCTATGACTAATTTCTGCCAATAAAACGTAAGCAGAAGCTGTTGGGTGTGGCAGATTCAGCTGGTACATGCCTTTCTCCTTTCCCTTTCCCTGTTCTTTCTGCCAAAAATGGTCACATTTTATACAGACTTTCCTCTGTCACAGCTGTGGAGCAGAAAGCTAGAAGGATCCTTAGGCGTGGGTGACAATGGATGGTGACACACTAGCCCTGGAACCTTGGGCTTTCTTCTCTGGTGGTTCCTGTTCATCACCATCCTACACCTTTGTACAAAAACATAAGGGAAATTTTTTAAAATTTCTCCCACAGTTTAAAAGTAGCATAATAAAAATACCCCAAATGTGTGAAGCTTATTCAATAGAAATGTATCACTCATTGGTAGTAGCATAGTTTGACTCTTCTCCCATTGTTAAAAGAATCTCAAATTCTGGATGCAGCAGTAGGATCTCAGCTTTTGCTTGATATGTGGGAAAAAACGCTCTCCTGGAAAATTTCTGTGAAAATAAATCGCTGTGCATTAAAATTTATTTTAATCAGATTCCATGAAGGGAAAGACCTGTACTAGTCCAATGTTCTGATTTATAAGTTGTGTCTAAAAGGAAACACAGTTTTGTTGTTTTCCTGAAGATAATATCCAATGGTTAATAGCAAACACTATAAAGGTTTTGTTCCGTTATCTTAATTAAATACATAAATCACATAATATCACAGCCCTAAAGAAATCTATTTTTATGTTTAATTTTTTTCCAGTTTTATTGAGAAATAATGAACATGCATCACTATAGAAGTTCAAGTTTATACAGCATGATGGTTTGATTTATATTATGTTGTAAAATGATTAGCACAATAAGTTTAGTTAATATCCATCATCTCATATAAATACAATAAAAAGGAAAAAAATGTTTTCTCCTTGTGATGAGAACTCTTAGGACCTACCCTCTTAACAACTTTTCTATATATCATATGGCAGCGTTAGCGATAGTCATCAGGTTGTAAATTACATCCCTGGTACTTATTTATTGTATAACTGGAAGTTCATACCTTTTGACTACCTTCCTCCAATTCCCTGTCTCCCCCATTAACCACAAGTCTGTTCTTTTTATGAGTTTGGTGGAGGTGGGGTGTTTTTGTTTGTTTGTTTATTTTTTAGATTATACATATAAGTGAGATCATATAGTGTTTGTCTTTTGCTGTCTGACTTATTTCACTTAGCTTTCTCACTTTTTTTGGAGATATATATATATATAATTTCGCAATCTGAAGAAATCTTGATGATACTCTAGGCCACCCTCTCATTTTTCAATGGAAAAGAGAAAAGAAGGAAAACTATTCACTATGCATTGGGTTCTTTCTCAACATCAACAAAAAACTTTATTAAGTAGTCAAGAAGAAAGTAATTCTACTACTTGTTTAGCGTACTCCCTCTTTGCCTTTCCTCTTGCCCTCCCCCTTCACAAGATGCCCTTCCTTCCCCCACTTATAACCCCTCCCTCCTCTCACCTGTCTAACTGTAGTGCAGCCTTTAAGACCCAGGCATGGGCTCATCCAGAAAGCTATCCCTGACTTTGCCCACCATGCCCAGCCCGGCCAGGTGTGAGGTGCTTCTCCTGTTTGCTGGCGGAACACTGTGCATCCCACCATCACCACACTTACCCCAGATCATAGTGATCTGGGATGTCTTCTCTTTCCCAGAAGAAAGTGGACTCCCCAAGGGAAGGGGCCACACTGTATGCACCAGCACACAGCATGGGATCTTGCAGAATATACTTTCTCTAATTTTGTGTGTGTATGTTGTTGTTGTTTTTTTTTAGAAAATATATGTTCGTGAACCCTGAAGCAAAGAGGACAAATGCTGAATCGGTGTAATCTTACTCAACTCTTTCATGTGTTTTGAAACCTTTTCTCCTATCGACTTCCATCCTACAGCCAAATAGATGTCCATAAGCTCAGGGGAAATGGTTCCCAAAGGCCACAAAGAAGTTTGGTGATACAGGAAAAGTTGTAAACAATCCATTTTTATGTACATAGTAGTACAATACAAAGTACATAGTTCTGCCTTTTGGGGGTGGGGACACACGAATTTTATTATAAGGAGCACATAAAGGCAGTTAAATGAACAGAACACATTCGATAAAATCGTTTGTTGCACTGCAAGTCTCTGGTTGCCCAGGCTTGGTTTCCTAGCATCTTGTGAAAGATATGGCGTTTTAAATTAATAGGTTAATCAAGGCTTAAGAAAGGAAGATACAGCAATGGCAAAACCGTTGATGCAGAATGTAGCAGGAAATAAACTCTTAGAGGAATTAAATTCCTAGAACAGAGATTAGGGAAACTAGAATGTCCCAAACGATAATCTTTAGGTAACATAATAATTTGTTTTTAACCACATCAACTATAATTTGGTGATTTTAGTTGAAGAGACTTCTAAATGAGAGTTCTCATAATTACCCTCACCTCTTTTTTAATGAATGCTCTTTTCCATTCATCATATTTTAAATGATTCTATAAATAGTGTTTTATGTTAAAAAAAAACAATTTTCTCTTTAAAATAGAGTATTAAATGAGGGTCCTCTTTAAAATATCCTACAGAGTGAAATATTAGGAAATAACAACCAAATAATGGATATAGTCATTTTAATCGCTACCTTATTATCTGTGACCTAGTTTGCTAGGTTGTTTTTATGGGACCTGATTCTCTGATTTCTCTGATTTACTGGAGAATGTTAGATCCAGAATGGATGTGAGAATATTCAGATCTCTCTTTTAATTATATTGGATTGCCAGTATTTCTGTAAAAACAAATGAGGCTAGTAAAACACAGTTTTAGTATATTTTTCCAAATAGCAAGTTTTTATTAAATTGGATTTATTAAAGAGGAAAAGCAATTTTTATAATTATTATAATATATATAAATGTAGCAGCCAAAGGAGAAAATAATCTTATAGAGTCTCTTAGAACACTATTGCAAATAATCAAACAAAACTTGAAGTCCACTTCTTTCTTCATGAACTAAAAGCAAGCCTGACAACTTTTGGAGCCGGCAGCCTTCATTTTCTTCTCTCTGCAGCAGGTCTTTGGTCTGCATCCTCTTTTTGGAAACGCTCATCTCTATGAGTTACCCCATCTAATCAAGACACCAAATGACATTCATTTGCGATCAATAGAAATGTTTCCAAAGTGTACACTTCATTCCCAGCATATGTGAAGGTCTAGATGAAAACTGTATAAAATTGTGAAATAATTTCAGGTTTGTGGATATGCTTTTTCATGAGCAGCAGTGAAAATAATAATAAACAAATGGTGTCAGACGAAGTAAGAGAATGACATAGAACAGGGGGTAGTGAGACACACACATGAAGAGGCACAGTCACACACACGTGTTCGTGGAATAACTGCAGTCAGTATAAGGATTCTGGACACACTCTGTCAGATCAGGCCCTTATGTAACAGGTATTTCTTAGAGGTGCAGCTTCCCTCTCTAGTGAGGGTGAGCACTCAGTTTGAAGTGTGGACCCATTTTCCAAGATTTTGTTTCTTTGTGCCAAGGTGTGTGTCGAGGGAGGGGAGAGGGGGATGCCACAAATAAACCTACAAATGAAATTATAGGTGATAAAGTGAGAAATTAAGCCAGAGCATCAGAGACTTGTATCAAATCCAAAACCAAAGGACATCATTAAAAACGAGCAATATAAACAAAACTGTGGCTTTGTTGGTTTGGATACTTCTGAATAACTGCTTTATGACTTAAATGGCTGATCTGTTTCTTTCTTTAGCTTGACTGCTAAGAAAATCAGAATCATCTTTGTCGTTAAAATCCCAAATAGCCTCGCTGTGTTTTCTTTCTTATCTTGGTCTTCATTTTGGCTACATAATATCTTTTGTTTATTATTATTGATTTCAGAGAGGAAGGAAGAGGGAGAGAGAGATAGAAACATCAATGATGAGAGAGAATCATTGATTGGCTGCTTCCTGCATGCCCCCTACTGGGGATCGAGCCCGCAACCCAGGCATGTGCCCTTAACCGGAATCGAACCTGTGACCCTTCAGTCTGCAGGCTGACGTTCTATCCACGGAGCCATGCTGGCTAGGGCCGTAATATCTTTTTTAATGGATTTCGTCAGTTTTACTCACTTTATGGTAAGTCCTTTGTGAAACATTTTGCACTTCAATAAAGGACAAGGAGGGGGCGGATGAGAAGGAGGCAGCGTGAGAAGGAGACAAAGAAAACAAGAGCGAGTGTGTGTTCAGGGGTTTAGGGTTGCCAGGCCCAAGAATCCCGCTGCTTTCTAGCTTTGGCACTTTGGGCATGTTGCATAACTTGTCATTTATTTAACTGCTCTGAGCCTCAAATTCATCTAAAATCGAGGGATATTAGTACCTGCCTCAATGAAGAAAATACAGTAAGAGGTCAATTCATGTCAGTTTCTTTCGCCTTTCCTGATATTCCCATCAACACCTAACCCATGTGTGTGTTTGTATTACAAATGAAACTGTGCATACAGATACATCTCACGTATAGAGAAATATGTATATACACATACACACATATTTACATGTACACATGTGCATATCTCTCTAACACACACACACACACACACACACACACACACACACACTCATTTCTGGGATCAAAGCTATATTCAGAAAGTGCCCATTCACCAAGTGCCAAAGAATTTCAAGGTGAGCAATTAAAAAACTAATCCTTCCTTTATCACAAATGCTGTTTTGCTTTTTGTTAAAATTGTAATCTACAGAGGATATTGGAAGTCAAGTCTAGGAAACAAGCCATGTTAGTAAGGCAGAGTTTAGCTCATCTCTGTGTCAAACAGATACCTAATAGAAGGCCCTCCCCTCGCGTCCCCACCTGCCTGTCTGCTGCGCCAGCCATCCCTCGGCACACGGCGCTCACCACTGACCTACTGCAGACAGTTAATCAAGAGCAGGGAGAGCAGCTTTCACAGCACAAGGAGTTACTTGTTCTCAACTTTTTAAAGTTCATAATTCAGTCTTACTGTCATTCCTTTCCTCTCGGCGGTGCTTTTATGAAAGGTAAAGCTGAACAGAAAGAAAACCAGAGTCATTAACTGTTTGAAAGTTTAATGTGCTACCAAACCAGAATTAGATGTGATAATGAAATTTCCACTGCTGAAAGCAGACTTTGCTAACTGATGTATGTAGTGAGAAGGTGGTCACATAACCAATGAAAATGTAAAAAAAAAAAAAAAAAACCTCGCTCATTTTTTATATTTCTTATTCATTTTTTGTTTAAACTGGCCAAACACCAAATTAGACTTCAGTTAAGATACTCTAAAGAGAATTTAGTACTAGTAAAGTTCCACTTTTTTTCTTTTAGAACATATATATTCTACATTTATGGTATAGTTGTTGATCAAGTAACCTTATGCCTAGAGACATTCTAGAACAATAGATCAAGATTTATGGCTTTCCATTTACTCAGCCATCTAATTGGTCAGAAATCCCATCCAAGTCGCCATAATCCAGAGGTATGGAATGGTTCACCATTGGCATGCCCCTCCTCCGTCTGGCATTCAAGGCATGTCTAACTAGGTTTCCAATTCACCTTTTCTAACCACTTCAATTTCTGTCCTCTGTGCTCAATATAATATAAAATGGATCATTAGTTGTTCCCCAAATACAACACATTCTTCTCCATCCCCTTGTCTTTGCACAGACTGTTCTCTCCTCCTAAATTTTCAGCCCCTGCCTCTACCCCTTCCCTTCCTCTAGGCATCCCCACCCCCACCCTCACCACCCTTCTTCCCAAAGCTTCCACTCAGGCACCTCTTACAGACCACCATCTGTTGAAATGATACCCATTTAAAGTTTCATTAAACTGCCCTTTTTTTCCAAGAAATTATTTCTTCCTGTCCATGCCAAACTAACCCAACCTCTTTCTCCCCTCCATACAGAAATCACGTTGCATCACTCTCCCTAGTTCTTGGCACACAGGGAAAGCTCCTATACTGTGTGCTAAGTGACTCAAAGAATTATAGGTTGTATTGCACTTTTATCTACCTCCTAACCTTCTCCTCCTTCTGAGGTTATAATCCTCTTAATGGCAAAGATGGAGCTGGTGGGAGGAGGCTGCTTATTAATCTCTATAATCTTAAAGTATCTAATAGGTTCACTGCCCATCGCGAAGGCTTGATAAATATTTCTTGAATTGCATGATTAAACTGTGTCGGCTGGGCTGGGCTTGGTTGGAAGTGCTGTGGGATCACAGGGCGAGTGATGCAAGAGGTAATTTTCTTTGCTGAATCATAGCTGGGTTTATATCACACTAAGCTTTGGAACGTACCATTTTTCAAATTAAATATAAAAACTATAACCTTCCTGTTTGTAACATTTTAAGTTCTCCTGGCTCCTTGCAGGCATGGGGGCATTTCTGTAAGGTGTTGACCTAAATTTCTTCTGACCTAATTTCCTTGTTGCAAAAGGAATTCGGTGCAGCCAGCCCCCACTGCGGGAAGGTTTTGTTCTATATCACTGCCACATTTCAATGACAAATGGAATGAACTTTGTTAGTCCTTTTGAGATCTCAGAATCGCTCAGGATATTCCCTTCTAAAACCTAAGAGGATTTCAGAGGTTTGTCTTGCTGGCTACAGGGTATGAAGGGCCTCCCTTTGTCCTGTGCATCCCCCTAAGCAGTTGGGCTTCCCCTATGGAGGTACCAAGCACTACTCATACACATTTTTACTGAGGACCACTGAAGAGAAGGTCGTGATAAAAAGGAGAAGCAGGGAAGTGGCAAAATGACCCAGTGGGCTCTTGAGTCAAAAAAATAAAAAGTGTACTTTGGTTCTAGTCCTATAGTAAGTATTATGAAGAAAACCCAAGCTAACCTTTACTTCTTTGATAGGAAAAAAAAATAGATTTCCTCTGAATGATACAAATAAATAGATAAACCTATTTTTCCCACTATATTGTTAGCATGTGTGTATATTTGTGTGTATGTGTTTGAGAACGAGTAACTAGTGAAAGAATAGGATTTAGCTCAAATAATTCAGTAGCTGTACAAGTCATAAAATGATAGAAATGAATTAATTCTTTGGAGTAAAGACAACACCGTCTTCTATCAAGAATAGCTTCCTAGAAGAGGAGTGTGCTGGATGACTCCCCGGGGCTTCTTTCTGATGCTATTATAAACCAATGACTGTTGTCTAAATCAGATATTCACATGCAGTTTCAATATGGGATAGGCTGGCTTTACCATTCAGAATTTTGAGCATCACTTCAGTAACACAGGGAATGTGTTTTAAAATGCTTAAGATTACTAGGATTCTCTCATGTCAGTCACAAATTATAACTCAAAAATGTCACTCCATTATTTCCATTTGGAAGCAAGTCTCCTGGAAGACCTTATGGCACCACACCCTGCCAGTTGGTGATGTGGTCAGCAAAGTCCACAGCGGGTCACAGAGAGCAGCTGTCCCAGCAATTTAGCCTCAACCTAAATGGCAACATGAAAGAGAGCAAAGGGAGGGAAAAAATCTGACAAAGGAAAACTAAAAGATTGTTTCCAAAGAGAAAAGATGTAAGAAGAGCAATAGATAGCAGAGAAGCATATGCGGGGAAAATAAAGTTATCACAAAGAAAGTAAGTCTGAAGAAGAAAGGGAATTTTAACCGCTCAGAAAAAAGGCTCACTCCTCTCAAAGAGTCAAAAATCAGCCGTTCCAGTGTGGTTAGAGCGTTGGCCCACGCACTGAATTCCCAGTAAAGGCAGTACCTGAGTTGCAGGTTCGATCCCTGGCCTGGTTGGTGTGCATGCAAGAGGCAACTAATCACTGTGTGTGTCTCTCTCTCTGCATCCCTCCCTGCTGCCCTCCCTCTGTCTCCAAAAATAAAAGGAAAATTATCCTCGGGTTAGAATTAATAACAATAAAGAACAAAAGTTAAAAATCACAGAGTGCAAGATGCACCTAAATAATAAGTTATGTAAAAGAAAGCCAGCCAAATAAAAGCCTCAGTCAGCAAACAGTCACTAAGAACCTACTGGAGACACTGACCTGGGTGCCAGGGAGGCCGTGAAACCATAACGGGCAAGCCCATTCCCAATGTGCTGTCTCACCAGGATTTTGTTCCCAATGACCAGGAACAAAAGGAATCTTATTTAAACTTGTGTTTCTTAAATTATAGCCTGGTGCATAGTATTAAACCAAGAGCAAAGAGATGAGAGAGAGGATACGTACAGATAATGGGACTATCTGACTGGTTGGCTCCTGAGCAGAGAAGGCAATATATTATCAAGCTCGAACAGAATAGGTTCTCCCCTCACAGCACGACTCTGAATCCCTAGATAGATCATCTGCTAAAGGGAAAAATCTTTTATGAAATAAAATGAAATTATTATTCCAGGAAGTTGGTTTTGGCAAAGAGTTTCTTGGCATATTTCTGTGAATTATAAAGGCTTTTCTAGTATGAAGTAAAATTTGAAAAGTTAAATTTCCCAGTAGGAAATGATCTCAGCAGATGCCTTACAAAGTTGTACAGTATAAGTTCTATGAAAATTAGAGACCTTACCTAGGTCTTCTGAATTTCTTTGATATCTTCTCTTTCTCATTAAGGACTTAGCATGACCCCTCCACCTTGATTTGTGTAGGATGCAGTCAAGCTTTTAATAACCAAGTAAATTGGTAACCTGAAAATATGTGTCAACCCATAGGTAAGTCTGTGGTGAACTCTAAAGTCATATCTTCCTATGGACACTAGCTTCCCATGACTGTCTATTACAGCATCTATTCGAGGAGCAAAGGAGCCACAGCCACGGCTGCTGGGATTTATTTACCTTGTACGGCACCGTGGCATCATTACCTTCTGCTCCTGCTGCGACACACACACCTGTTACTCCAGGATCGTTTTTCTACCAAACAGATGGAAAGGCGAACAACTTCTGACATCCAGCTTTACGTTACCAAGACCAGAGTGACAATTTGATGCAAATGATGGGTGGGATTTAGCTCTTCATAAAATTGGCGGACCAGCCTCTGCTCAGGGAAAGGCCTGGCTGAATCTCCATTTTAGAAGCCACACTGGATTGAACAATCAGACTATTTGAAAAGACCCATTATCCCACAAGGATTTGTAAAGTGTTGAGCGTCTGGCACACGGGTGTTCTGAATAAAAGGATTTTGCTAGGAGTTTTGAGATCGGGGATCCGTGATTAATTCTGACTGCCTGGATCAATAAAGAGTGTTTTCCTTTGAAACAGAGCACCTATAAAATTATGTAATTTGAGGTATAGGAAAATCATTGCCGAACAAGCAAAAAGTACTTTGCTGCCCACAGAATCCATTTGGTAATAATTTTAGTATGAAAAGTAAGACCATTATTTTGATAGGACAAATGCATTTGAAAGTCACAAAAGATTATATCAGTTAAAAATTATATTTGCATAAAATATGTTTTCAGCACAAACTCACTCAGGTGTAGCACTATTCACACCAGAAATGCAATTCAGTGTGAGCTATTTCCTAAAGGAAAAGTACATGTGAGAATTTAGATTATTTTGTCTAGCACAGCTGCTGCTTGTACTACAAAAGCAGAGATGCAGCTGATGACAAGGTAGAATGGAACTTGGCACCTCCACTGGCATCCAGCCAAGAATACAGAATATTTTAGCCAGTCTGTGGCATGTGATCCATTCCTTAATTGCTGATAACATATAATTAGGACAATCTAAGCCTAGTTTAATGAATGCAATAAGTTAAACTGTAGCGCTCGACTACACTTGGATAGACTTTGTTAGTCTTGGAGCATGGAACTGCAGAGTAACATTTTATAAACAGTACAAAATGGAATCTTCCCTTTACAAACTATCAGCCTAGAATTATGGCCGACATCCTAACCCACAGTATAAATTCTGTGCACTCTATAAATGTCAACTGATATTCATGGCCAATGTGCCCAAAATAAATTTTCCCCTTGAAGATTTTTAAAGGTAAGATTTATGGGAAGAAATTGGGCACGTATTTAAAAATGACAGACTACACGTTCTGCTAATCAGTTATCAACCTGATTTATTTTGACAGACTTCTTTCTAAGATGATCAGAGCTCAGTCTAGTGTACTACACGTTTTTTTTTTTAATGCAATGATTTTCTTGAAAATAATGAATTATTAACTTGTTAAAAAATAGATTCATTGCATTCATTCTTTCATACCCCATATTACTTACCTGTAGGTTTTAACAAAAATGTTGTGATAAAGCATGAAAAAGACCTTTATCTCTGCCATAAATATTCAGCTAATTTTTCATATCTCTGGTAAAAGAGTCCTTTTTTTCCAAAGAAGGAAAAAGAATCCTACCTAGATATAAAATAATACAAGAAATAAAATTTTTTGAAAAAATGCATTTTAGCTTATCAGCCAAAAAAAAAAAAAAATTAAGGGAAGCTGCTTATCCCCAGCATGCATGCTTTCTCTGGTTGTTTTTCTCCCCATCTTTAAATTTGTTCTAATGTTATCAGAATTGATTTTTAGTCTCAGTCATCCCAGAGGAACTGTCTTGAGTGAAGCTCTTCTCCGGGAACTGTAATGAAGAACCAACTTGCAAAGCTGTTACTATGGTGCTCGCATATCTGAAGAAATTTTTAGTAGAAATAAAATTCCAAACACTAAATTTAGAGGTATTTAGTTTCCTAGTAAGAGGTATAAAAATAGTACTACTAGATACAATTTAAATTCCAAGGGGGGAGATATTTATTTCTGTATGATGCTCAACCCAGTACATTCTAGAAAGCCAATTTCTTTCCACAGGCCTTGAGACAAATTAAAAAGCATGTTAACCAATTCCCTCATAAAAAAAGACAATAAGTTTTAGGCAAAGATCTTCATTTCCACATTAGTGTTGCTTTGAAGATAAAACCTGATGAGGTGAAAGCATAACTATTTGAAAATGTATTCTTCTTCATGTGTTTGCAATGATACATAACTGTAGTGTTCGGTGCTAAATTGTATTATCTCACTGAGGGCAGGGAGACACAAAAAATGGCATCAAGGCCCAGACTTGGTTGCTAGAAAACTCAGGTTTAAGACACATCATCCATTGAAAGCAATAATTGCTGTAGTGTGCAGTCAATAAGATCCTTTTCCAAAAATATGAAAGAAAAATTTTCAGAAATCATGACAAATTACAGTCTTGAAATTAGTTATAAGCATCATATGTAAATACGTTTCTTCCTCTACCCACTATTAAAATATGTATTGAATTCCTCAAACCAAATTGCATTCCAGAGGTGTTACCTAAGTCACCACATGCAGAGGAAGAAATTTTTAAAAATCATCTTTAACATTTTATTTTTATGATTAAGTCACCAAAAGCAACAGGGGGGAAAGCCTGTAATAATATCACATGAGTGAGAACATTACATTACATCCATACATCTCAGTTCTTAAGAAAAACAGAAACAGGCATCTCTCAAGCAGCAAGACTAACAGAGCTACAGGTCTACACTTTTCTGTGAGTGATAGATGAACATGGAATTATTGACGAGGAGGAAATAAAGAATACTGCCATAATTCTTCCACCCGTTATGTAGAATTTTTATATGTATATTGGAATGAAAAAAATTTAAACATTAAGATTTGACAAGTACGAGTAAGAAAAAGGTTCTAGACTTATGCCTTTCCATGCACACAGGAGGAAGAAAAAGGTTCCCGTTATAATTGCCTTTAGTTTTGTCTGTTCTTACAAACTGTCCTTACATGCAATTACTCAGAAAAGCAATCCACAGCGCCATCATCTAAATTCAAATGCAAACCTCATATTAACACGAATAAAGGTATCTATAATTTCAGAGATTATTTTAGAAAATGCGGTCATTATATGTGTCTTTTTATGGCGAATTTGAGATTTGGGGAAAATGTTGGCTCATAATTAGAACAGAATGCCAAGACTGAGAGATAGAATGCATGCAATAGGGTAATCCCTGCTATTCTTTTACAAATATCTAATTCAATACTTTTAATTATCAGTTTGCACTACAAAAGAAATATTCCTTTGAGTAAAGCAAATGTGCAGCCTTCGTTAAAGATTTCACACAATTTTTTAGGTAACTTTTCATGTTACCATAATTTAATTTTCACCTCTATGTGACAGGGCCTGCTACAAATAGTGAAATCTAATGGGGGGGGGGGGGGAATTGTTTAAAAAGATGAGTTTATTTTGCTCTCATATAAAACAGAACTCAAAACTGTAGCATTCATAAAATAAAATGTACTAAAGCTTTTTTTCCTGACAAAACACTTAGAAAGAACAATTTCTAAAAAATGCAAGTTTAAAAACAGCTCAGGAACATAACAACGAAAAGTCACCTTTTTGTTAATTCGTTATTTATTGATAAAAGAAGTGTTTGCCCATGTTTGTGTCATGATGGCTGTAATCATTCCTTTTTTATAGGCTGTATTCTAAATATACTACTAGTTTTTAGCCACTTTTAGCGCACAGTAAAATCAGCTCTCCACCTTTCTTACTTGCCAGACACAATGGATTAGAAAGTGATTCTCATGTTAATTTTTCCAGAAGCTAGACAAAGTAAACTGAGCATTTAGTTACAGATTTCTGGACTCTGACTGTGTCTATGTAACTGTACCATAGCTGGTATTTTGCAAATATTAAACCAATGTATTTCACAACATTCTCTAAATCTTTTTTTTTTTTTTTTCAGTCTGCCATCTTCAAGGCAGACCCAGAAAATATATTCCCCTAGGTCAGAAAAGGATAAGAATTTAGCTTGAGAGCAAGGCTTTGTGAAGAGTAAATGGATTTGCTAAAGTATTTTAGTTCCTACTTAACATTTCAAGGTCTAAACCTGGAGGACTCAGTCTAGAATTCTCATAATGAAGAGAGGATACGTGCCATCTATGAACCCTCCAGGCCATGTGGCCAGCTGCTTTATGGTAGAAGAATTTAAGATGAAGAAGAAGGGGAACAAAGCCCACCCCTTCCATTTCTGGGGAATGAGAATGGTAGAGTGTGAAAGCAATTTGAGACTGCCTCCCAATTTCCCTTTCTTGTTTTCACTCTTCTGAGTGGTAAGGTGCAGGAAACCCAAGGGAAGAACAACCTCAAAGTCCGTATCTGACTACATTGCACCCTCCCCCATACCCTGGGGCTGTCTGCATCAACTACTTGGGAGCTCACCTATTAGTTTTGAGGCATGGCTTTCCTAAACTCCACTTCATTTCAATGTAACCTGGATAGAAACCAGGTGTTCCCACAACATCCTACCCCTGTCCCATGGGAATTGACAACTGAATTGGGAGCTAGCAAGGTGCTGCCACATGAGGAATAAAGCAGAGAAAGCCAAAGTGAGGGCAGGTCAATCAAGCCAAGATAAAAGGTGCTTACATCAGACAAGGGACATCACCCTGGAAACAAGAGGATCGGGAGGGCTCCACAACCAAAGATGCCAGCTCTTCCCCACCATTCCTAGAATGGGAAAGCCTTGCCCTCCACCACACACCCAGACACCAACTGGAGCGGGTGCTGAGGAGTAGACGGAAGGTTGAGAAATCTGAGGGACAAAGCATGTTTCCCTAAAAGAGCAGCAATGCCTAAAGGGATGGTTGTAATTATCGGAATGGGCCAAATTTTAAGCCACATAGGACTTTAAATTCATAAGAAAACCAGAGTAGTTATAGACAAAATAATGGAGTTACATTTTCCAGGCATGTCCAAGTTGCCATGGGAGTGAAGTCAGTATTATATAGCCAACGCAAAGAAGAACGTTTCTGTAGTAACAATAATTCCTCTCCAAACACACCTTCTTACGCACATACAGGATCACAACATGGCGTTTGGTGTGGAAAGTGGGATGGCTTTCTTTGACCGGAATTGTCCACACTGAATGACTATGTTAATCAAACTGACCAAAGAGCCACTTGGATTTCCTTTTGGATTTTTCTGTGTGTATATTAGTCAGAATTACCAGTTTAAGAACTAAAACAAAACAAAAAGCTTGTTCTTTCTTAGTTTACTCATCTGTAAAAGGTAATGCTAATACCCAGCATGGTTATTTGGGGGAATTAAATGTTTTATGTGAAGTTAAGGACTTTCTGTAAATTGGCTAGCACAGTGCCTGGCACCATTATCTCTGTCACCACCCCCACCCCATATTCATAACTTTTTTAGATCAGCCGGGTTCAAACCTTCAGCATCACTGACATTACACTTTCATCACCATCCTTTCAAAACCATCATTCCTGAGTTGGCAAGTCGTCCGTATTCTTCACCTGAAATAGTTCCTACACTTGCCTCTCATCTTCTCTCTACATGACCTTCTATCTGGATGTCATTTCTTCTGTTTGATTCTTGTGCCTTCTAACCAACTGCCAGTCTCCCATGACACTCCCTATTGTTTGCAAACTATTGCTCAGCTCTGAGCTGGTCATTCCTTTCCCCCTGTCCCTCTCTATTTTTTTCCCTTCTTCCTTTCTCCCTCCCTCCATATCTTTTTTTTCTTTTTTTGTAAATTCCCTAGAGAATATCAAAACATTTAAAATGTTGAAATATATAACATAAATCAATTAAAAATAAAGTTGGATAAAGATGACTCAAAAAGGAGCAGAGAGATAAATATTAGAAGAACCTGAAATAGGCTACTTCTCAGCTACGGTCTAAATTTAACTCTGAGCTTTATGCCAGTTCACAGGGAAAGGGAGGTTTTCTTTTTAGTGGTCATAAACTCCAAATTTTAAAACAATTAACTTTATGTTTCAAAAATTTGAAATTAGCCACAAAGAAGTTTTTCTATGGAAGTACTGAAAACTTTTAATTTTTTAAAAAAAAGGTTGATGTATTAGTAATATACTTACATTGCAACATTATCTATAAATCAAAAAGTACTGAGTATACAAGTTTCTTAACAATACTCATATACCAGAAACTCAATTCATTGGAATCTAATTTACTTAAATTCTTAGCTAACTAAATTTCCTTTTCTTCACTCAAATGAGGAAAAAGAAAATAAAGGGGGGTGGGGGGGAAGCCAAACAAATATTAGATGGTTACTCAAGGATTAAAAAGTGAATTTTCTAGGTATGCCCTGGAAGGTTCAACTCAATTTCTTATATCATGTTATATTAATTTCCTCTGTAGATATAATTAATATTCATATTTTTATACACATTAGATTTCTTATGCCCATTTCAAACTATCCATGAATTTTATTTTTTAATAAGTGAAGACTGATATACTACAAAACCTTTCGATGTAGATCTCTCATAATGAAGACTAGTCTGCCTATTTTAAAAAGACAGGAATAATAATAATAATAGTAATCGTTGGCATTTGGAGAATGTAGTCATTATCAGTGTTCTTTTACAAGCATCTCATTTGAATCTCACAAGACACTGGGTTTCTGAGAGGTGGAACAAATTGACTGGGACAACCCACCTAGTTAGTAAAAGCAATGCCGGAGCTTGAGCACAGCTTCACAAAACTCTTTTCACAGCTCCAACCAGTTTCAGTGGATTGATTAATTAAGTGAGAGTGATTAATTGCAAGCAGCTGGAGCCTGTGTCACCGAGAGTGTATTCCTCATGGCAGTCTCATCCGGGTCCTCATTCCCTTTTATCTACTTTAACCAAATGGATGGTAGCGGTGATAAATGAAGGAGGAGGAGGAAAGTGACATGTTGCATGCATATGATGTGTATTTCAAAACTGTGCAGATGCGATTTAAGGATATATTCGCCGAGGATTTCTGGAAAAGGAAGTTCCTCAGTGGCTTCCATGGCGCTGCAGGATGTGAGCAGGAAAACAGGTAGTGCTGGTGGCATCTCATGACCATGAGGAAGGTTCTGAAGGGCAGAGCGAGAAGAGAGAAATGGTCAAGTTTTCTTGACAAAATAGAGCCTCCTGCACCACACCATCTTTCAGTTAAGAGGCCCTTACATTCCAGTTACACCAGCATGAACTGGGTGTTTTGCTACTTGTAACCAAAAATACACACTGATGTGGGAAAGAAGTAGGATTGGGGGGCAGTTTACACCTCCTTGCATATTTCCGACTTGGGTTTAAAGTCATCACAGTGACATTGGTACTTAATGTACTAAAGTTTAAAAGTGCTTGAGGACATTTTGGATCACACCAATGTGAATTAGAAGACGTGGATACTGAAGTCTACACAGAGCATGAGGGAAAGAGCAGATGCCTCTACAAGAGCTGAAGGGGACCAGAAAGCCCCGCATCCTCCACAGCGCAGTGTGTCAGTGGATACCCCATCTGGTGTACAGGTGCCAGGAACAAAAGTTGTGTAAAAATTAGACTAGAAGGGAATGTGTAAGTGGGATGTCCTCTAATGGATCTCCTCTGCTCAAGGGAAGGGGACATTTCACACCCACGCTGGGCATCCTGTTTCTATTCTCCAGGCTCTGCCCTGTCCCAGGCCCCTCTCCCCACTGAAAGGCCATGGAGAAAATAGACCTTACCAAAGCATGAGCCAGAATGACCCACAGTGCAGTCCTGGAAGACAGCCAGTTCCTCGGCATTGATGTGGTCCCACTTAACTCCTCTGGGGTGGATGCACGTAGAGACTCAATGACAGGGAGCTATCTCAGCAGCTGGCGTTCAAGGAACTGAAGTAGAGTCACTGCAAGGAGGGTGGGCAGCAGAAATGCTCCAGAAAGCACTGAAGTGTAATTGCAGGCAATGCCGCATTGTTTTGGAATTCGGGAAACCACAGGAGTAAACAAGCCAAGCTGGCATGCAGCAAGCAAAAATAAGGCAAGACTTTTTTTTTTTCTCTCTCTGACCCAACAGAGAAACCAGATCAAAGATATGACATACAACTCTGGCTCTACAATATTGATTCATTCTGTTACCCGCTGTTTGCGTGCCTACTATGTGTCATACCCTCTCCGACACAGGAGTATAACAACGAGGCAGGCATGGTTCTTTCTTTTGATGCATACAAACCTAGAGCCACCAAACTCAGCTGTGCAAAAACTTTTTTCATTCCCCCCCCCCATAACAATTTATGTTTTATTTGAAGCCCCCACTCATGCAGACAGAAATCAGGTATCCTCTAGCTCCCTCTTTCCTGGGCTGTCTCTAAATTCCAGGGGATTAAAAAGTGCCAGGGAGTCTGGAGAGCAGGGTTGGGAGAGGAATCCAATCCTCAAGGCATCATCCCCTCTCCCCTATACTCTTTGGGAAAGCCCTCATCTCTGGGCTAATGTTGGGTCCTCCTCCTCACCCCAGCACTTCTCTGCTTGTTCACCATTCCAGGCACTGTCTGTGCCCCTTCTTAGGGGATCCCCCCGCAATCCCCAGCATCTAACTCCCTTAGTCTCTTCTCAAGTCTCTTCCCTTCCCAGGACCCAAGAAACTTTTACCTACCCTGGGCTGAGGGGAGCACAACAGAAACTGGCCCCTTATTCTTTCAAACCTATTTTCTAAATGAGACCTTAATTTTGAGTTACAAAAACAAAGTCAATTCCTTTATTGTCACTTGTTTTAGTTTTTGGTCTCTTCCCTGATGTAGCCTAGTCTCCTGAATGCAGAGAAATTATTGGGAATACTAGGAGGACGGAAGCATTGGTTAATATCCCAAAAGACTATCTCGCTCTAAGAGAGCTTTATTCTTCTTTGACACGATGAGACATTTTTCACTGAAGAGACAATACGGTACACAAGCCAGGTCTGAAAATGAATAGGTGTTCGTCAAGAGAAGAAGGTAAAAGGGGACCAAATATGCAAGTAAGACTTTACTTGTATTATAAGATCATGAAATAGTATAGGATTTAAAAACAACATGCAAACCTTCATTTAAAAAATGAAGGTTCAATATCATAAACAGTGTGAAATGTCTACTATAAGCAAAAAAAAATTGACTAGATGCTACTTTATGTTATGAGGTTGAAAGTCAATTTGAAATTTATATCCCTTCCCTCAATTTAAAAGTTAAAGAAAATTAAAAAAAAAACCTTTATTTAAGAGAAATATAACGTAAGGCCCCAAAACAAAGGTCACACACAAAATTTATTTTCCTTTCCTTTGTGGTAAGTGCCTAGATGACCAGAGACTTCCATTAGAATAATTGAGTAGTAGAATATCGCATTGTCTATAAAAAGAGATCCCTAATGACACTGCTACTTCTGAATTAGAGATTTTTAGATGCATGTTACATGACTATATTGTCAAAGAAATATGGAGACACATAAGCAAAGGAGATTATTTTTAATCACTCATCAACATAAAATCTCCTATCAGCAATTTGAATCACCCATTTTATCAGCACGTGCGTGACCTCCCCTTACTTCAGTGAGAGTCGTGTGGGTGCCCAGGCACTGGAGAAACAGAGCCCACAAGCACACATCACTCTTCCCAATTTATATTTTCAGGATCCTGAATTGAAGCATGCTCAATGAATCTGACAGGGAGTGCTACTGAAGTCTCAACTCTAAATAAATAGTTTAAAATAAAAAGTTGTATAAATATCGGCCTGTGCCAATGATGCGGTTTGAGAGGGAGTGCTATAAACACAAAGTAAATTAAATGGGATCTACTTTTGTGGGGTAAAAGGCTACTTAGACTGGTTATTATAGAGAAAATTTTGTTGTGTGGTGCGACAGCACGTACCCATGTGGCTAGCCTACCACTGGTAGAAGAAACAAATCCCACCCATTCCTAGGGGCGGGGTCAGAGCCAGACCACAATTCCTCTGAGGGATGGCCTTAATGTGCTGAAATGAAGGCCAGGCTCTGCTGCAGCTCATTAGCTGGTTGCAGACACACTGCGAGAGAAGAAAGTGGAATTTAGTCGATGTTCCAACTTCTACATGTGCTGTGAATAAAACAGACTATTGTTTTTTTGATAAAGAAGTATTGTTTTGAATGTGCAGAGTGGCTAAGTAAAGCCAGCAGAATTTTTTGGCCAAATATAGTCTCCTGCTCACTCCTAAAAATCCTAGCTTTCAAATTAGGAGCTGAAGTCATTGAAAAAAAAGTTTACATTCCTCCAGCCTGCTGCAGCAAAGCCAAACAAATGTTTGGCTTAAAGCTCACTTACATCTCTTTCATGAGCCTTTTCTGTAACATGGAAGTCTGAAAAATAGCATTTCTTTTATCGAGTCATTTAATGCCAAGTGTTTTGTGTGTGTGAGTGTGTGTGTGCTTCTGTGAGGACACGCACACTCAGCAACAGCACTGTAGGGTCAGTGTAGTGGTTTTAAAGCATGTGGGTCATATTTGAATTTAAAGAAACCATGGTTTTACAGCTTCTGGCATAATTTAGGTCACAGTCACAAACTGTGATTTTTTTAAGCATCATTAACCACTGAATGGACAAGGAATGTGTTATTTTCAAGGAGTTTCTTTGGTGCCAGTTCAGGCAATAAAAACCTAAGGACAGGGGTCAGTCTGGGAGGGTAGCCTAGAATGTAGTTGCCCTCCTGGTGCACTTTTTACCATAAAAATCCAGCATGCTTTTTAGCCTGCAGTCTCTCAGCCCGAGCTGGGTAACAGAGTGACAGCATGGGCTTGTTGGAGGCAGGCATCTTGATGGCACACTTCCATGGAGTCAGCCGGATTGGGGATTTGGCACCCTGAAGAACCCATTAAGCTTACAGAAGTGTGGAATTGAAGCAATGGTCTAGTAGTTTTCAGGATCATAGGTAGGGTCTCCTTACACTATTCTTCATGGATCAGCCAAAGTTTTATTATAATGATGACCTTCATAGGAAACAAATTTTCAAATTTCTGAAAAGCAGATAATAAAATCGTTTAAATTGAGCCTCTTTATAAATAGTTGGCAACTGACAATCCAAGGCCAGACGTGAGGAAAGGGAAATGGGGGAAGCTATGTGTGCGTCACTCTTATCCCTGTCCTCCTAGCTGGCTGCTGGCGCTGCGTGTTGGTGGCATTGCTTTGTTTTCGAGAGTAACTTGGTGTTGAAGGTAAAATTCCCAAGTGCAAGCGATTGGTGCGTCAGAGTGAGGACAGCAGAGAGTGAGCAAGCCTTCATGGTCAAACAGCAGCATGGTGAGCAGCAGAGGGTCTCCTTAGACCAGTGGTTCTCAACCTTCCTAATGCCGCGACCCTTTAACACAGTTCCTCATGTTGTGGTGACCCCCAACCATAAAATTATTTTCGTTGCTACTTCATAACTGTAATGTTGCTACTGTTATGAATCGTAATGTAAATATCTGATATGCAGGATGTATTTTCATTGTTACAAATTGAACATAATTAAAGCATAGTGATTAATCACAAAAACAATATGTAATTATATATGTGTTTTCCGATGGTATTAGGCGACCCCTGTGAAAGGGTCGTTCAACCCCCAAAGGGGTCGCGACCCACAGGTTGAGAGCTGCTGCCTTAGACCAACTCTAGTTCCCTTCTCAAACGTGAAACACTAAATAAGTACCTCCGTTACTCAGGGCAGTTGTTACACGGAAGGAACAAAATGAAGTATTTACTAAAAACATTCGTTACATATTGAATTCTTTTTTCAATATCAAAAATCTGGGGGTTTGGGTCGTATCCACAGGATCCCCAAGATCGCTTTTCAGGTGCCATGTTTTGTTGTAGCATTGCCTTTAGTAGAATTTTAACTGCACCGATTTACCAGCATAGTTTACATCATCAGTAAAAAAGGGACTATATCAGCATCACGGGAACAAATACATTTATCGTATATTTTTCCAGATACCCTAGATATCGACTCCTGTGCTTCTAATGAGTGTTTTTAAGATATTACAATCTACCAAAGAATGTCTTTTTAAAAGAATCTTCTAGGTGTGTGCTTTTAATTTGATTTTAGAGAGGAAGTGAAAGAGACAGACAGACAGAGTCAAAGACAGAGAGAAACACTGATGCGAGAGAGAAACTCTTGATTGGTTACCTCCCACATGCTTGGGGATTGAAACGTGTATATGTGCCTGGCCTGGGGATCAAACCCGCCACCTTTTGCTGTATGGAAAGATGCTCCAACCAACTGAGCCACACCAGCCAGGACACCCAAATAATGTTTTTTATTTATGTCAAAACCTCTGAGAATTAGGGCTGAAGGGGCTGTAAGAGAAACAAAAAAGGTCACCTTTCAAACGAATGGGTGGGGATTGCCTTCAGTTCTAAACACAATACCCATCGCATTAATGAGATGGTCCCAGACAAGCATTTGCCAAATAAAGGTTTACTGGGTATATAAACTAATTAAACACTTTCATTTTAGCCATTTTATTTAAATACCTTATAAAATATTTTCTACATGCCCTTTCCTCCATAAAAAAAAACACAAAACAGTTTGGGAATAAAATTTTAAAATGTGTATCTTATGTCATCATTATGAATCTCCACTGTTATGGATCTGTGTGTCCTGTTTGTCCCTAAAATCAACCTCTTCCTCCTTCAGTTCCAGGTTCGCAGTTAAGACGTTTCTACTGCTGTGCCTGTGCCTAATATTATTTCACCTTCTTCCTTCCAGTCTGTTCTGAGATAGAAAAAGAGGTCTAAATATGTTGACACTTTATGCTAAATAATAATCAATATGATTCTGGATAAAGACTTACTATACAAATTTCCTAGAAGTTTTGCAACTACATTTTCTGCCAAAAAGCTTAAGTTGCCAAAAGATAAGTGGTCAAGTAAGACGTTATTGTCATATATAAGTCCTAACTAGCTCTACAATGCTTCACAAAGTCAAGGAATACATATACAACTGTAATGTGAGTTGTTCGCCAAATGAATTCTTCCTTAATAAGCATTAAAGTTTTTACACGAATTTATATCCTAAGCATCTCCAATTCTACTGCATATTTTAACACTAACTTAGAGTTTATACATAACTTACCAATAACTTCTACATTATGTACTATTCCATTTTTGTGTTTGGTTTTGTCAGGTCACCAGGAATAGGAGCATATTCAAGCTACCATGCGTTAGTATAAGGTGTTACAGGAAAGTAAGGAACACAGTCATCTTTAAAACCAGCCAAGTGGACACGGAATATTACTCAAGGACAGGAATGTTGTTCAGAGTTTGGTGAATCCACACAATCTGGTTATCACATTGTCACCTCAGCAGAGGAGCACATTTCTCTCTTTGCTGTGACTTCCCCGTTATTCTCACCTATTTCTTATTTTAGTAAATTCTTAGTAATAGTTAAGACAACTTAATAAAGTATTTAAAACATATTCCAGTGTTTAAAAATAGTTTCATTTAATAAATAGATTGTATTAAATTTAAGTATTTAAAAACTATAAAAATACTGAAATATTTCCAATGCTAGAGGAAGGATTAAATGTTTCATCGTTTAAATAACCTAAAACAAAGATGGCGCTTAACACTCACACACATACGTAGTGACTCACTAGCGAAATAAAAAAGATATTGAGCCTCTAGGTGTGAAGCATTTCTGGTGAACCACAAAGAGCCTTACCAATTCTACTGGAGCTTCTTTATATGGTTGGTGTTTAAAGATGTGGACTTCTGATGTTATCACTTGTATTTGGTCTAGAGAAAAAGGAATCATTTAGTTATTGAACCTGAATTCTTGAAATGTCATAGTTTCCAGTCTTTCAATCAGAGTATAAAAATGTGTCAGGGACACAAAGTCAGCCAAGAAGCATTAACACAATGGTCTCCTGGGGGTGGGGGCAGGGAGGAGAAGACAAAGGAATGGATAGCCATTAGCCATCATTTTACCAACTTTTCTGACCAAGTCTACTACTTTTGTAAAGCTACAGTCTTGGTATCTTGAGAAAAGAAGCGACTCAAAAGGAAGTGTGGTGGAAATTTCCAAAATACAGAGTGTCTGTTTGGATAAAAACAGTGAAGACAGGCTTCTATATTTAATGATGGGGCCTGGGTTGCCGTCTTCTGTGATCACTGGCTCTGTGTGGTACACTTTGGTGAGTTTATGATGGTGTAATCCTCCAATGAATGAAGCACTCCCTTCCCTTCAGTGCTGTTTATTCTTAGCTTATGCACACAAAGAGCAAAGAGACTTGTCAACAACACGTCCAGTTTATACAGTGAATACTGCTAAGAGCCAGCTGACTCAAGTGAACCAAGAAGCTCTGTGTCCTGAACGTCCTTCATTCATTCACATGCACACAAATATTTGCTCTGCACCTACTATGTGCCAGGCACAACAACAGAAAAGGTTAACTGGGGAAAAGTGAAGAACAGGGACATGGCAGTGGTAGCAAGGGAGGAAAGAGGAAAAAAAATAGTTTGGGTTTGGATTAATGAAAAGGGAGCTTCTTTTCCTGACATCCTGCAAAAATCTGTGTCTAGCATGTCAGTCATATTAATTGTCCATTTCTAATCTGAACCATAGGATTCTAGTGAAAGGGCCCCATGTTGGTGGGCCCTTTATTATTTTTACTGACATTCCCATAGTAGTTGATAAATATACCTACACTAGTTTTCTAAAATAATTCAAATCTATTTCAGAGTAGACAATAATGAAGATAAAATGATTTGTTGCCTTTCATGAAAAAAGCATAAAGTTCATACTTATAAACCCCACTGATGTGTCTAATATAGAAAATAAACAGATTTAAGTGAATACTCATGGCACCTAAATTCTAATACTTTTGATATAACTATTTGGGAGAATTAGGGGTTTTTTTTAGCTGGAGTTTGGAGGAGTTGTAGATCATTTTGTTTTGGGGTTTTTTTTTGTTTGTTTTTTTAATGAAGTCTTGCCCCTAGGGGAAAAACATTAGTACTTCTGGCCAATGACAGGCTGTTTCAATGACATTCTGTGAATTGAAACAACAGAAATAGCACTTGTTCAGAAAATATTTTCAAGTCATGATTTCTAGAAGTCACCCCACTTATCACTATGTCAGAATATTTTTCTTCAGTCCATTAAGAGCAGGTTTTGCCTTTATGTTGCTTTCAAGGATTTCAAAGGTTCACTCACAATGTCAGACTACAGTAAAATTCAGCGTAATGTGAACCACTCTGTGATATTGCCTTTCCTTATTGCCTCTCAGTTACACTGTTCTAAATGCAGTAAAGGAGAAGTTGTTCTGAATGGGACAGAGAGAGAAATGAGTATCATTCCCTGAGTTGAAAAGTCACAGACTATAATACGCTAAGAGCTAAGAGGAGCATTTCTTACACTGATGATTGGTTATTCGGGTTTGAATATCAGAGTACCCTGGAAAGCCATATAAGATTGCCTGTTACACACCGTGGTGATTTTTATTGCTATGCATTCCACAATGGGCAATAAAGCAGTGCCCCCACCAGCTGCAAAGATATTGATACATTTTTCTGGAAAACAAACCCAAGCAGCATTATCATCATAATGGACAGGAGAGCTTGCCACTTGCTCGCAGAAGGGCCCCTGAGAAACTGAGGTGCTTCTTTTTACATAGAGATTTGACTCTTAGTTACAGGTCAGAGCTAGGGAAGCAAGCGCTGCCCAAGATATTCTGGGGGCTGTAAGCCCGGGAATGCTTTGAGTGCTGCCAGTAGCGCCCCAAATGATCCTGAGCAGCTTGCATACAACCTTGGCACAGTGCAGACCTGCCTCTGCAGTCACTGCCCTGAGGTGAGCTTCCTAAAGGGAAGGCAGGAGCACACGACGAAGCTTGGTTTTCTATACCTTCTGGGGACATTGAGGCAACGCAGCAACTTGAGGAGAGAGCACTGAACCTTAGAGGTGATGTCAGGAGCATCCCAACATGAAAGCCATTTGAAACACTCACAGTATAGGATGGCTATTTTGCATATGGTCATCTGTTTATTTGAAGATGAAATGAGGGACTGCCAGACAATCCTGGCCTATAAATACCACTAGCCCCAGTCATTATTGTAAGTGTTTCCTTCACCCTCTAAGAAAAAAAAAAGGGGGGGGGGAGTTTATAAAAAAAACACTCAAAAGTAACATTTCAAGGGTAATTATACTCATATTTTGAAGTAACTTTTCTTAAGAATATGAATGATTGCTGTCCAGCTCACATCTTGGGTAGTTTTGTGCAGAACTCCCACTAACGATCCCTTTGCCCAGTACTTAAAATAAACCCATCTATTCTTTCTCCCAGAAAGAAAACAAAAATCTCAATGGTCGCAGTGAAATTATCCCCTGTGACAGAATGAGTCATCCAGGCCAGTGCAGGCAAAAGCTGCTTCTTTGAGAACTTGCTCCCCGTCTTCCTTCTAGGGAACAGGCACCCCTGGCCTGCGGCTGGAGGCCAGGCGGCTTTGCTTCGCTTATGCAGCAGGTACAGGCTGAGGAAGTTTCGTTTAAGGTTAATGCTTTGTATAAAAGTATACTTTCCTATGGACTTTCGCCATAGAGTTAAGAGGGACGCACAGAAAAGAGTTTGTGCTACTACATTTTTAATTTCAGTTCAGTTGCAACGTTTGCCTCAATGGGAATTTCTTGTGCCTTATTTTCATACATAACTGTTACTTCTGCAAAACAGCAAAGCTGATTCTGTACACTTACTCCAAGCATACTTATAAAAAAAAAATATCCAGGGTTTCTTATGTCTTTGACAGTTTTCCTTTAATATTTAAGAAGTCATGCTGACTGTACCAATTTAAGGTTGCTTAGTAAATGCTCATTTGTTGGAAAATCATTGTGAAGATTTTGATTAGAATCCACCCATCAGACCAGTAACTTTAAATATATTATATTCATTTACTAACCTCAAATCCGGTGGATTTATTTCTTACTCTATATCCTTTTCATTTAAATTAATAAAAAGCATAACAGAATAGCTACTATTTGTGACATACTTTATTTCATGTCAATAAAATTAATAATTTTAAAGTCAATCCGTTTTCTCCAGAATTTTTTCAAATTTTTCCCCCCAAAAAAATTCTTCATGTTCAATATTGAATTTTTATTGTCCTAAGTTATTGGAAGTTACACAGGCATTAGAAAAATTCTGAGTTACTCTAACATGAAAAAAAGATTTATCAATATTCACAAAGTTCATTAAAATTAAGAATCTCCACATTCTGGTTCTAGGGAGTGTATTTTCTGACAGGTTTTAAGAAATATAATAGGCCCTAACCTGGTTTGGCTCAGTGGATAGAGCGTCGGCTTACGGACTCAAGGTTCCCGGTTCAATTCCGGTCAAGGGCATGTACCTGGGTTGCGGGCACATCCCCAGTGGGAGATGTGCAGGAGGCAGCTGATCGATGTTTCTCTCTCATCGATGTTTCTAACTCTCTATCCCTCTCCCTTCCTCTCTGTAAAAAATCAATAAAATGTATATTAAAAAAAAAGAACCAACTGGAAAAATATTTAAAATAAAAGAAATATAATAGGAGACATTAGCGAGTGTTTTATAAGCCTCTCTTAAAGATATCAGTGCTTCCCTTTATCTGCAAAACTTTAGAAACACAACAGAGGGAAAGGCAAAAAAATCTATGTACAATACCATATGCTGCGCCAAATATAATTAAGAAACCTTAGATTCATGCCAAAAAAAAAAAATTACTGAATGGTTATCTTGGTAAGATCAACTCCCTTCAAGACTGTGCCCACTGATGACTTCAGCGAGATAAACCACTGCCTCGGCACTACTACGCAAATGAGAACCAGAACCAAACATCCTGAGAAACGTCCTAAGGGAAAAAAAAAAAAAGAATAAGAAAAAAACCATAGGAATTAAGGCTGAAAGGAACGTTCGAGGTCATTAATGATGAAATCACCTATTTTCAGGAAATAAAGCAAGAGTTGTTGAAACCATAACAAATACCCTGAAAATATAGGTCTTTTAGAAAAAATTAGAGAGCTCCACCATGATTCAGTAAATTAATTACATAACTAAGGTTTAAGGATTTTTTATAATGTATATAAAATCATAGACAAATTCAGAGCTTCCAGCTCTCACATTTTGAACGCCTTTCTCCACCTTTTGTTGTCTCTTCCAGGTGACATCTCTGTAACCTACATCCTCAGGCCTACCTTCACCACACTGCTCAACAATTCCAATTAAAGTTTTAACTGTGGCAGTTTAGCATGTTATCCCTGCAATAGATATTTCCACTGAAGGCTACAGCCTCTCAAGACCCCAAGGAACGAACAGAAGAATTTCAA
This sequence comes from Myotis nattereri, assembly GCF_964212035.1. Lineage (NCBI taxonomy): Eukaryota > Metazoa > Chordata > Mammalia > Chiroptera > Vespertilionidae > Myotis > Myotis nattereri. Next base: position 49,297,974 of record NC_138079.1, on the reverse strand, counting down.
GCAATTGATAAATAATGAGAAAAATGTTTAGTTCCCAAAGAGCTTCAAATTTGTCCTCAGGGGTTGACATCAAGTCATATACCAGTGATGGTCCTGATGGTGGAAGTGACTGAATTATGGAGATGACATCTGCAACCAAGATAAAATGTACAGTTTTGTTAGTTATTCAATTATTAATCAATAAACTGCTAAACAATAAATGCCACTCATGTATTACTTCTCCAAATTTTCATGATGCAGTTTGCTGGGAATGGAAGAAGAAATCGGTGGGAAGTCTGTCTTCCTTTGTGAACATACACATCTTACTAATTAAGCCATGTGTTGTAATTTTATCTAAGCAAGCAGGAATGCACATAAAAGAGCCTAAATTGTACCATAAGAACTTGATCTAAAACATAAGCGTGGAATAGAATAGTAAATTATCACTAAGTGGAAGGTGGTAACACTAGTAGTTCAAAATTCATAGTCAGCAAAGCAGCGCTACACAAATTAAAGCCCCAGGCATACTCTTCACGTGGGTGGCATAGCGGTACAGAACCACACACTCCACACTAAAGAATTCTGTCTGTGGAGGTTTATGACAGCCAGTGAGACAAGCAAAGAAACTCACAACTCGGCACTTTTTAGAAGAGTCATTCTTTGGATAGAGGAGAGTATCTCCATTGTAGGCCATGGACTAAAGGACAATACTGCTATGAAAATCCCAGTTTCTGTGACAATCTTTACTATTTCCCTGAACTTCTAAAGTCACAATCGGTACAGGTCCCTTGAACTTCTGTATATTTCACTGGAGATTTCCAGTGCATCAGCTATAAAATCCAGAGGTGCTTAAAAGTCATCATCTCAAATGTTCATATATTGACTCCATGCTTGAACCTTCATGCAACTAACCTCTAAAAGACCACATTAAGGTTTTGGGAAATTGGATGGTGTTTGTTTAAGGGAACAAAGGCAGAGCAAAATTGTGAGCAGAGGAGAAATGGGTAGGAGGAGGCAAGAAATGTATGAGAGCAGGCAAGGAATGCCTAAGAAAAATTGACTCTTAATTCAGAGGTGAGGCTAGATTCGCTAGAACTATACCCAAGTGCCCCATAATTAAGTCTTTTTATCTTCCAGTTTGTTTATATTGCTGTTTCTGACATTCCAAATCCAATTATTAGCTGGCATTTGTTTCTTTCATTTGCCTGGATCTAAAAGCCTTATAATCCCAAACCGGAGTAATACGCCCGTTCTAATCTTCTAAAAGTATGGAAGCAAACAAAAGTTTGTTAAACTATAAAACAGGAATGAGTAGGCTCTGTCTGAGTAGAAGAATGATGTGCTCTTCTATTAATACTGACATTGTGGACTCTCCTTTGCATTTCTATGCCCTTCCAATTGTTTTAAATTCCTACTTATGGTCTGAATGTTTCAAATATTGACCAGTTGTTATGTGAAGTATTAGTATTTCGGGGTTTATAGTTAATTATCCCTGCACACTTTAGCTCTGAACTGCAATGAATCCTTTTACATACAAGTAGTGGGCACATGGTTCTGCTACTTCTTTATAAGCTGCTAAAATGTATCCAAATTAGTTCATCCATATGAAGTGTGGTGCTCAAAACAACTATGCTGCCTCCACAAAATGAGCTGCATGTGAATATAAGCATTGTTTAAGGTAAAAGAACCTGGAAGTGCTCTTGAATGTCAATGATATGCATGGAGAGTGTCTCTTTTGTAGATATATTTCCCAATGTGTCTAGAGATTCTTATGACAAGTGAACTCCCATTAATAATCAGAGACTGGGGAACAGATGTTGTACAAAGCTACATCTCCTTCAACACATATTTATACAGCATCTATCCTAGGCCAGGTACTATGCAAAAGCCAAGGAATATAAAAATGGATATGAGAAAATCCCTGTACTCACAAAGCTTACAGTCTTTTAGTTGGGGAGATAAGTATATCTTCAAATGACTACCGTGTGAATTAATGCCAAAAACAGGGGAAAAGCAAAAAGACCTACTGACTCCCTTGGATGGTCAGGGATGTTTCACCAAGATGTAATTTTGAACCCTACCAGGAAAGAGTGACTATATGTTCAGATAAAACTGCGGAAGACATTCCAGCTATGGTCAGAGCATGGTTACTATTTGGTAGTTCACCGGCTGGTGTAGCTAAGGAGAAGTAATGTAGCCCTGTCCAGGTGGCTCAGTTGGTTGGAGCATCATCCTGTACACCAAAAGGCTGCAGGTTTGATTTCTGGTCAAGGCACATACCTAGGTTGTGATATCGATCCCCAGTCATGTGTACAGGAGGCAACCAACCAGTGTTTCTTGTTCACATCAATGTTTCTCTCTCTCTCTCTTTCTCTCTCTTCCTCTCTCTTTATCTCTCTCCCTCCCTCCTCTCTCTCTAAAACCCGATCCTCTGGTAAAGATTTTTTTGAAAGTAATCTAAAAGAGTCTGAAAAGCAGATGGTGCATGAAGTCTCTTTGTGCCACACTGAGGAATCTTGACATTATCCTAGAGGTGACAGGGGGCCATTGTAGTCTCCTAATGATATTCAGTAATCTTGTCAAGAGAACAAAACATACAATTTTAAAATTTAGGTATGTATTCAGTTACCTTCTAGCCTCACCCCGTCTTTGCATACTACCACACCCCAGAAAGACAGCCGGGATAGAGTAGCCCTGGGCCTTTCACGGAGAAACTGGGCTCTGGAGAACAACCCTCTCCCGTCCTCAGTAGGCTTTTTATTTTAAACATCCTCTCATTCCCAAATGCTGGCTAATATTTTGCAGCATACACAAATGGCATAGACCCCAACCCACCAGGAAAATATTTTCAACACTAGAAATGTTCAATAGAAGGGGTTTCATCTCATACACCCAGAAAAAAATAAATAAAACTTTCATGTAAGTATTTATAGAACGACTGATAACATTAGTTTTGTCTCAAAATTCTCAGTATCATGAATAAGTTCAAATGCAAATGAGAAGCTACCACAACCTCCTTCATCCACCAGTAAAATCCTTTCACCTTGCAAATTGGAGTTTTATGGGAAGGTAATGGGAATTGCAAATGTTTGAGGCACTCACATGATATGTTTCTAGTATCTCGCAAATGTCTGTGAAGAACAACTTATCCTCACTTCTCTCCAGACAGATATTGTGCCAAAAGGTGAACTCAAATGTGTATCGAAGAATATGTTTATGCGTTTATTTAGAGAAAGGAATCTCTTGTAAAATGTGTCTACACAAATAATGATTTAATTTCCTCTTACTCTTTGTTTTTGTCTGCCAATGACATATCTATAAATGAATTGAACCAAACAAAGCCTTGGCAGTAAGAAGAGCTGGGGTCCTGACAGATTATGCACTTCTGGAATTAAAAGCAAAACAACAACTAAGGAAGAAGCTAAGGCCAGAACTTCGTAAAGCTCATCAATGAGACATCATCTTATTTCCAGTTTATAAGATGTTATTCAAGTATAAAAAGTCATCATCAATATCATTCTAATGAAAGTTTACAAAATAAGATTTTTTGAAAATAAAAATCAGCAGGAAAAAAAGAGCATGCCCATGTTTCCTGCCTGCATGCTCTTCTCTATTGATGCACGTTCTGCTTCTCTGTATTTATTCCAAATCTTTTTTTTTTTATAAACCAGTTGCTTAATCAGAGGATCTAAACACTCCATGAGAATTTACTTTTTTCTTCTCCCTTGACTATATGAAAATAAAGATGCTAGCTATGACAAATATTTTAAAGACTTCTGCTTCCTAAAATGTTTAATTGACAATGGAAATAGGACAGGCATTATAAGTCATTACAATTATATGGATGTTCATTTAATATTCATTAGCGTTGTTACCTTGACCCATTGTTTAGATGCCTCCGTGGATCTGAAGGCAGTAATTTGGGGCTTAAAATTTGAATTTTCAATTGCCATATTTTTAATACAACCTAAAGGTGCTCACAGGAAAATGTGGATCTAGATTAGAAAATACCGAATTGTTTTATGAAAATCATTCTCCTTTCTACTTCAAATATCTTTTCATTCTTAATTTTCCCTAAAATAATTTTTCACTAATATCTTTAGCTAATTACTTGTGGCCATTGGATTAATTTTATCTTACTAGTGGGTATTCAAATTGTGTCTCTATGCTAGCTACAAGAAGGAAAATGTTTTTAAATGATGTGTGCTAATTTAACTTTACAGTATAAGAGTATACTCATTATAACTTACAGCACAAAGGTTTCAGACTCTGTACATGGTATTGCAATTCCTACAAGAAATTGTTGAGATTCAGGAATCATGAACCATGCCTAAGTTCTTGGAAACTATGTGTCTGCTATGGTGGCTGTTGGCTCCTACGAATGGAAAAAAGTGCCACAGAGAATTTCAACCAACATGAAGCAACTGTTCCAAAGAATGTGGCTTAAGATTTTCAAAGACAAGTCAGACAGTTAAAGCATGCAGCTGTACTAGAAGGTGACCAAGAATAAGAATAGATGAATCAAATAACAAATGCATTACAAGACAGGTTTGAATTGCCAGGACTAACTTCAGTTTTGTATTCTTATCTGAAAAAACACTCATATTTCAAAAGAAACAGAATTAAAATAATAATATAAACATAGAGAGCAAATTTCAAAAATGAGCAGTAGTAAATAAAAATGTTAAATAAATGATGTCTGAAATCAAATGAATTCGAGGTTATCAAAAGTTACCTTGACAACAGAAAGTACCTAAATTCTATATGTTCTTTTGAGGATAGCACATATGACAATTTTAAATCACACTACAAAATTCAACTACAAAATTCTTCCAGAATAAATTAGCTTCCAAAAATCAAACATTTTCAGAGAGCCTATAAAAAAAAAAAAAAAAAAAGATAAGTGTGAAGTGTAGGCCTTCTGTGGAATCACCAAAATCTCTTAGCTCTTTATTCTTCTTTCTAAAAAGTTTCTCTGCTGAAATATAATTTAGAGAACATGCAGAAAATAAATGTAAGATGGGCCAAAAAAGTAAGAGGCCTGAAGCTCCAATGACAATTTAGTGAATATAAATGTTATTAAACTTCAACCCATCTCTTCTTGGTAAACACAACTCATTATCTCCTAAGGAAATCAGACTTGACCAATACCATTGTGAATTACTTATATAAATTAAATATGCCACTTCTATAGAAAACTTTAGGTCAGCAGCAGATGTTGGTAAATTCCTACAGAAATGCATGCCCAGAGAATTTTTTTTTAAATGGCAGAAATCTGCTAGCTATTCCTGCCTTATCTGCAACAGCTGAGCAATCTTTCAGTGCCACGCGGAGACGGAAAACTTGGCTCAGATATAGCGTGGACAAGCTTGCCTTAATCACATTGCTCTTTTACATGTGCACAAGGACATCAACATTGACAGTACAGAGTAAAGCAGCCATTTGCTGAAAACAACTGTCAACGTTGTCAAGTTTTTGGAACCTCTTATAATGTGATTTGTATGACAAATCTTGTGGCATTTTGTTTGTCAGCAACAGTAGTGAATTTCCATGTATCTGGGAAGGCAGGAGAACTGTTCCGAAGTGGATTGGGTGGTGTTTTTTTTTTTTTTTTTTTTTTACACAGACTATGTTAAAGGAAAACAGTTATTAATTTTTAAATGGCAGGTATCAAATAGATCTAGAATTTTAAAAGTGGAATTTCATTTAAAATATCCTGCAAGCGTAATTCCCCCTTCCACTCAAACCTTGAAAAACTGTAATAGTTGCTTGATTTTACTTTGTGGCACTCCAGATTTTGAAAACAGTTTCTGTGAAAATATTAATATTTTCTGAGACAGGGATCTGTAGCAGTAATTATTAGGGTGAGCTCTAAGTGACGATCGTAGGTTCAGTCCTTTCCGCAAGAACTAAGTGCTCATTGCCATAGAGTTCGTGAAATCGGAGGTGACCAGGTATCACTAACCTAGCAGCACACCAGTGTTATTCAACAACATGCCCATTAGGGGACAATTACAGCGATCTTATGGTTCATCAGTTTTTCACCAATTCCTTTAGTCCTTCTCTGAGCTGCGTTTTTCATACAGCTATTCCTTAATGTGCTTCACTCATTTGTCCTAAGCCCAGGTCCTCCACTGCGTGGGTGTACTCCACTTGGACTCAATGTACAATAGACCACATATCCTGCACCCTGTGCACCTGGCAAAATGCCCTTGGGTATGTTAGACCAGCATGCTCGCCCAGGCAAGGAAGGCCCTGGTTCTTCACATCTACACTAGTTATGGTTCCTTTAGGACAGATATGCCAGAGTCTAATGAAAGGATATTTTGTATGTTCCCTCTCCTGTGGCTCTGGTTAGAGAATTCCAGAAAAGATATTCTCTCCCTCTTTCCCGTCTCCTCAAAACGTACTGAACATAATACCTAGAACCACCCTTATAAACACTTGGTTCTCTTTTTATTTGTTAATTGAATCGAGTTGAAGTATCAATGAACCGGGACAGCACATCTCAAAGAGAACTAGGCAACCTTCAAGTGCTCAGTAGCCCCATGTGGCTAGTGGTGCCATCCTGGACAGCAGAATTCTAAAGACCTCAGTTCTAGTACTTCTTTGTCTATCTGCTTATGTGACTTTGTGCAAAAGTCCCTTTTCTTTTTTCTCATTTTCTCCAACTATTAAAAGGGCTTTAGTAATCCCTGTCCTATTTTATCTGCAGGTAGTTAGTGTTAACACATGAAAAAAAAATACATTTAAAAGTAGTTTGAAAACTAGGACGTTTTCCTCAGTTTTAACTTTTTTATTATATTTCTGCTTTCATTTCCCAGATTTGCCTCACTCTCCTTTTTTTTTTAAGTTACCGGCTGCTAGTTAAAAATCATATATGGGAAAGCTCAATGTGTTTTATGGTTTTAAAAAACTACTGTCCAATGCTAAGTACCAGGCTTATTTTTTCCTTTCAATAGCTGTTTGCTATTAAATACTAAATTAGGGATAGTATCAATAGCTTGCCTTTTCTGTGATAATCACTATTTCTAAAAGACACATTCAATAGTTTTAGAACACTTCTGTCTTCTAGTTGGGCCTTGATACTTCTAAGTATAGCTTAATAATGTCGAAGATAATGTAGACACACAATGCAGTATACCCATGGTGTATTACAGAATTGTACACTTCAAACCTACATAATTTTATTAACCAATTTAACACCAATAAATTTAATTTAAAAATTTTTTTAAAGATAATGTAGAGAAAAAAAGACAGAACCATGTACCTATATTTATTTTAAATAGCTTATTCTCTATTTACAAAAATACTTAAAATTGAAAATTATGTATATGATTGAACTTTCAATGGCTATAATTTTAGGACAACTTAAAGGTGTTCACAGGAAAATGTGGTTCTAGATTAGAAAATAAAGTTTTATGAAAGCAACCACCCTTTCTATTTCAAATCTCTTTTCATCCTAAAGTTTTCCTAAAAGAATTTTTTTGTGAATACTTTTAGCTACTTTCTCACAGGTAGAAAATGCCTAGCTAGGAAACCCTGACTTATATTCTTAGTGTCCCATTTCTTTAAATTCTGAAAACCTCCTATGTCATACCATGATTCTTATTGACTCTGCACCCCTAGATCGTTTCACATTTATTCCCATCCCCTCCCTCCTTCTTACTTCCCTCCTTCCCTCATTCTCTTTCTGTCTCTCTCTCTTCCCCTGCCCTCCCAACCTCCTCACTTAATGTATTTTCAGATTAAAGCTAAACAGCAACCACACCTCTTCCCTTCTCTACCCTTTCCCTAGAGCAGCTTGTATTTAGTAGCTGGCAGGCGGTAAGTTAGCTATGGAAAAAGAACTTTGAACTTTTTGTTTGTTTGTCTACCAACAACCACTATCCTATATCTTAGAATTACACATTTTTAAATAAATCATAAAATTTCACATATAAAACATATTGTTATAAAACATCTTAAACATTAATCTGGCAGGATCTGGAAGTTCCACTGGCTGCCCAACTCCTCTACCATCACAGTAAAACAGCAATCTATCTGAACAGTAATCTAAATGTTGTGAAGTTTTTTTAATGCGTTTGAATACGATCTTAATCACCATTTCCAGCGATGTGTCTACATACCAGCTGCAGCCCTGCTGATTAGAACATCAATACCAATTGATTTTCTAACACATACTTGCAATGTCTATTGTATTTCATTGTACACTGTACACTATTGGTATTTGGCCAAAGCTAACAGGAGGGGAAAAGATTTTGTGTTCAGAACACATGGGCCCCAGAGAGTTTCATAATTCCCAGGAGAACAGAAAAGGCAGGTATTCAATGTCAGACTAAATGGTCTCTTACAGTTAATGTGTTTGGTGGCTACAGGCTCAAATCATTCGCTTGTCCAGAGCCAGGGTTACTCAGCTGTATAATAAGCTCTAAAGTCTCTCCTTCGTAGAGGACCCAGGATTCATGGCTTTAATTTTGCCACCGATAATATGAAAAAGTGTACTCCATACAGTACTGAGCAAGCATTCACTCTCAGCTTCCACTATAATGAAATTCTAATTGTTTCTAAAGTTTAGGAAGGATAAAATGCTTAATCTCCATGATGACAAAAGGAAGCCAGGAAAATAAAGTGACACACTTGAATGAACTGTGAGGAAATAAAGTGCACAACATGCGATAATGCCATGACTCCGTGTTATTGCGCATTTCTGGGCTGAAAAGATATGGCTTGATGGGTAATTTGTCATGCTGTGCAATAGAGAACAACAGTAAAGAGACTTCAGACAGAAGAAAATTACACAAATAGTAGGGTGGAAAGGTATAATTGAAGATGGCAAAAGATTGAAAGAAAGACATTTAAAATTACTGTACTGACCTACTAAATGCACTTGGGCGTGGAATCCTGGCCTCACAAGAAGAGGCATTAAATGACTGCGGGCTCTGACACTACTGTGGAGTAATGCCAATCTCCGAGCTCTCAGAGAAGAAAAACACAATGCAAAGCCTAACCGAACCGCCTCAACCTGCTTTCTTTCTGAGAGGCGTCTGGGCTTCTGTTGAACTTAGGAAAATTTTTCTAAGTTTTGCTTTTTAAAATTATGAGTAGATTTCATTTAGTATTTGGGAGGCTTAACTCCTTAATTTTCCAAAGTCAATAAATCTCCATTCTGTAAAACTGCAAAACCAGCAATATATATATATATATGTATTTCATGAATTCACACAAAAGTATTTTGCTTCTCACATCCAGTTAAGTTTCTTCAAGATCCAGTCCAAGAGAGCAGCATGACATTATTTGAAGCACGACCATAAGTCTGAGAAGCAGGAGACGTGAGCACCAGCCCCATCTCTTCTGCAGGCTCATTAATCATGCACAGCTCTGGGTATGTCTCTTAACCTCGCTAAGCCCAAGCCCCCTTCTCTATGGAAGGAGAAGCATGAACCAGACACTTTCTAAAGAATTCTTCCAGTCCCGTTATTCCACTGCAAACAGCAGAACCGCCAGAGAGCTTCTCAATAAAGGTTATTTCCTTCTCCTTCCTGGGCTCATAAGCAGGGGCTACTCCACCACCCACACTTTACAACGGCTCATGTCACTCAGCTCCTTTGTTCGCTTAAATTAGATAAATATGCTTTCTACCTATCATGTGAGATAATTACATGAAAAAATACCATGTGCAGTATTCATTAATTATAAAGATCTTTTTATTTCTCACATATAAGTGCATAAATCACAACCTATCTTTAAAAGGGTGATTCATATTGACAATACAGTAGGACCACCTTGGGGATACTCCAAGACCCCCAGGGGATGTCTGAAACCACAATAGTATCAACCCTTATATATTGTATGTATATCCCACTTTCAAAGGCTGTTAAATCGCATTGTTTACCCATATCTTCAGAAAAAAATCACTTCTACTGTCGTGGTAAACAACCTGCTTCCCTGTTTATAATGGTCTGGCCCTCTAGCCACTTCAGCGCAAAATTATAGCTAATTTGCCTACAAACGTCAGGTGGTCATAATAATCTGGCCACTCAGTGTATATATACTATGTTTTTTCCTATGCATACATACTAACAATAAAATTTATAAATTACACATATTAAAAGATGAACAATAATAACAAAATACAGAAAGTCCTCACTTAATGTTGTTGATAGGTTTTCAGAAACTGCAACTTTAACCAATTTTACCACAGGTTAATTGATATAAACAAGAGTTAAGTTTCCATAGCACATTTCTGGTTACAGAATCATGACCAAACTTCTAAATAAAGAACCAAAACACTTTTAATATTAAATAAACAAATATGAGCTATTTATTAAATGTATTCATATACATTTAAGAGAGATGAATAAAAATAAGTAAGGTAATGATTCCCCAACAAACTTATTCCAGCTTAGGGTTGCAGGTGTCTGCAGCCTGTGCTGGCAGCTCAGGGAGCAAGTCGGGACCCAACCCTGGGCAGGTCTCATTTCCACTGGCAGATCACTCTCACACACCCCCGGGAGCTCACAGTGGGACAACTGAGTCACACCAGTTCCTATCACACACACACACACACACACACACACACACACACATCTTTGGTATGTTGAAAACCAGAGTATCTGGAGAGAACCCACACAGATACAGGGGTGGAGAGTGTGCAAACTCCACATGGATAGTGGCCCTGGCCGGGAATTTATTTTTTCCCCCTCATCAACATTATAAAGAAACTAGAGGCCTGGTGCACAAAAATTTGTGCACTCGGGGGGAGGGGGGGTCCCTCAGCCCGGCCTGTGCCCTCTCGCAGTCTGGGACCCCTCAGGAGATAATGACCTGCTGGCTTAGGCCTGCTCCCAGGTGGCAGAGGGCAGGCCCAATCCCTAGGTGCAGCCCCTGGTCAGGCTCAGAGCAGGGCCGATTGGGGACTTGGGGCGCCACCCCTGTCATGCACAGAGTAGGGCAGATTGGGAGGTTGCGATGCCACCCTCAGTCACGCTCAGGGTAGGGCCGATTGGGGGGTTGGGGCACCACCCCCTGTCACACTCAAGGCAGGGTCGATGGGGAGGTTGCGGCACCGCCCCCTGTCACGCACAGAGCAGTGCCCATCAGGGGGTTGGGGAGCTCCCCCTGTCACACACAGAGTAGGGCCGATAGGGGAGTTGGGGCACCGCCCCCTGTCACACACAGAGCAGGGCAGATCAGGGGGTTGGGGTGCCGCACCCTGTCACACTCAGGGCAGGGCTGATGGGGAGGTTATGGCTCTACCCCATCACACACGGAGCAGGGCCCGTGGGGCGGGGGGTGGTTGGGGCACCGCACCCTGTCACACACAGAGCCGCAGGGCGATCAAGGGATTGGGGAGCTCCCCCCTATCAGGTACATGGCAGGGTTGATCAGGGGGTTGGGGCGCCTTCCCCTGTCACGAACAGAGCAGGGCGGATAGGGAGATTGTGGCCCCACCCCCTGTCACACACAGATCCACAGGGAGATCAGGGGGTTTGGGCGCTGCCCCCTGTCACGCTGATCCCGGTGCCGGGAGGCATATTACCCTTTTACTACATAGGATAGAGGCCTGGTGCACGTGTGGGGGATGGCTGGTTTGCCCTGAAGGGTGTCCTGGATCAGGGTGGGGGTCCCCACTGGGGTGCCTGGCCAGCCTGGGTGAGGGGATGATGGCTGTTTGCAGCTGGTCACACACCCTTCAGGGTGGGGGTCCCCACTGGGGTTTCTGGCCAGTCTGTGTGAGGGGTTGAGGGCTGTTTTCAGGCTGGCGGGTGACGGAAGCTCCCTACCGCTCCTTTTTTTCTTTTTTTTTTATTCTGGGCCAGCTTTAGCTCTGAGGCTCCAGCTCTTAGGCCTCCGCTGCTGAAAGCAGGTATCTGGTTTGTTTGGGTTCTATAATCAAAACAATGTATAACTCCAGCTCTGAGATCCCGGCTCGCTGAAAGCAGGTTTCTGGGGTTTTGTTTAGCTTCTATATTTGTTACAATGTTTCAAACTGCAGGCTCAGAGTCCGGCAAGGCAGGCGGGGAATGTTGGAGTCCTCCGTCACTGAAGCAAGCAAGCCTCATGTTCACTTTAAGCTGCCTGGCTGCCGGCGCCATCTTGGCTGGCAGTTAATTTGCATATCGCCCTGATTAGCCAATGGGAAGGGTAGCGGTCGTACGCCAATTACCATGTTTCTCTTTTATTAGATAGGATGGCTTTGAACAAAATGATGTTATTCTTTGAGTACCTGCTATAGTACAATATAACAATACTAGAGGCTCAGTGCACGAAATTCATGCCCTGGGGGGGTTGTCCCTCAGCCCAGCCTGCACCCTCTCCAATCTTGGATCCCTCTCACAATCTGGGACTGCTGGCTCCTAGCCACTCACCTGCCTGCCTGCCTGATTGCCCCTAACTGCTCCCCTGCTGGCCTGATTGACACCTAACTGCTCCCCTCCCAGTCCAATCACCTCAAACTGCCCTCCTTTGCAGGCCTTGTTGCCCCCAACTGCCCTCCCCTGCCTGCCATCTTGTGACAATGTGGGGGTGGCCATCTTGTGATAACATGAGGGCGGCCATCTTGTGATGTGAGGGTGTGAGGGTCAATTTGCATATTACATCTTTATCATATAGGATACTACAATAAAAGTTATGTAAATTTGACCTCTCTCTCAAAATATCTTATTGTTCTATACCAGGGGTGGGCAAACTTTTTGACTCGAGTGCCACAATGGGTTCTTAAACTGGACCGGAGGGCCGGAACAAAAGCATGGATGGAGTGTTTGTGTGAACTAATGTAAATTCAAAGTAAACATCATTACATAAAAGGGTACGGTCTTTTTTTTTTAAGTTTTATTCATTTCAAACGGGTTGGATCCGGCCCACGGGCTGTAGTTTGCCCACGGTTGTTCTATACTCATCCTTCTTCTAGTGATGATGCAAGCTGATACAATGCCTATGTGATGAGATGCATGAGGTGCATGATGTAGGCACTGTGACATAGCTTTAGGCGACTATATGGGCTACTTGACACAGCACTGAGATGCCTAGTCAGTCAGGTAACCAAGATGGCAGCTAAATGACTAACAGGAGGACATATATAGTGTGGAGATGCTGGACGAAAGGGTGATTCATCCCATGTGGAATGGAATAGGTGAGTGAGGGATTTCATCACACTACTCAGAATGGTAAGCAATTCAAAACTTATGAGTTATTTGTTTCTGGAATTTTCCATGTAATAATTTTGGGCCATGGCTGATCATGGGTAACTAAAACTACAGAAAGTAAACCTGCAGATAAGGGGGATTACATACAGTAAAAAACTTATTACAGAAAAATGACATTTCCTCACATAAAAGAAAGTGTGGTCTTTGATGATGATACTCAATTCTAAATTTAAAATGAAGTCTTAGTATTTTTGCAGTTCTTATTATTAGTCTCATGTCTACGTTATCCCATAATTTCTTCCAGGAAGCAGAAATCTTAAGGTATAATTTGTGTGATGCTCCATGAACTCCTCAAAAACATCTTGCAGTTGAAAATGTCCCAAATATATTATAGATAAGGTCAAAAATGTGGAAAAAATTATTTATAATTAATGAAGCAATTATTTTTTTAATAATTTTAAAAATAATTTTATAACTTGGAATAATCTATATAACATAAAAATGAGACCTTAATAAAGCCATTTTGTCTGGATTAAATCATAAGAAATACATTATAGTATTTGATACATTATAGATTTGAAACTTGTAAGGGTCAAATACATTTTTTAAGTATTTACCAACACCAAATAAAACACAGTTGTGACATACTTCAGGAAAACTTCAAACCTGACTTAAAGATCTTTAGAGATCCACTAGACAACCATACTGCTCCACAAAAGGTCCTTAACATCACAAATAGGCTTTTGGGCTAATTTCACCATGAAATACATATTTTTTCCATTCTTATATTCTTTTTCTTCAAGTTAAACATTTCAGACTTTCAATATTTGATATGTTTAATATTTGAAAATTATAATACTTATGATAATGAACAGCAGGCACTATAGACAACTCATGCAAAATCAGCTTTTCATTAATTAATTTTGATATATGAGGCTTGAAACCAAGTAGAAATGCATTGTTGTTAAATCTAGCAAATGCCTCCCAATTCATTGCACATAACAGAGAAAACAGAAGGGTCATTTCTGATTATTATTAATAGAATAATGTATTAATTATTTAATTAGAAATTTAAAAAATCATAAAACTAGGAAAAAAAATCAGAAAGTCACCTGAACTGGAGCTTTATACATATGGGGTGAGCAAAGATTCAGTCTTCTAATAAAAAAAATATTTAAAAAGACTCATTCATCCAACAAATAAGAGTCTTGGTGACTTTTAAAGTCTCATTCTGCTTTGAGATTATATGATGTATAAAAAGACATAACTATGCTCAAAAAAATTCTATTCAAAATAGTCACACGAAAGTCAAAAAACTCCTCAGAATCCCTAAGACTCAGTTTAATTGTCCACATTTTATGATTATTAGTAAGAAGTCTAATCAGGGCCATGAAAGCTACCAATGTAGTAGTAAACAGGTCCAAATGCTATCATTTAACAAAATAATAATAAATAATTCATTTATTCATACATTTATGAATACTTATTAACTGTCTATCATGTTTCAGGCACCAGGAATACAGACGGTAATAGACATGGATGCTGCCGTGGCAGATCTAGTGGAGAAGGGCAGGAAGTTGAATAAATAACAATGAAGTTTGGTGAGTGTTAAAACAGAGAAAGTATAGGAAATTGTGAAATTACACGAGGCTCTGTTAAACCTGCCAAAGAAGATGCGGTGAAGCTGAGACCTGAAAGATGAATAAGGATAGCTGCTTTGGTGCAATGAATGTCTCACTTCTATGTCTGCGCACATTCCCTACTTGCCCTTTTCACCTCCTCATTCCTTCTCATCCTCTTGGATTTAGTTTGGGCAGCATCTCTTTAATATAGTCTTCTCTGAATCCCCCTTCTCCACTGGTCTAGAGTGGATGCCCCCACCCAATAATTTCACTGAACCCATACATATCTACAACCACCAGTCCTGTAATTGCCTGCATAATTTTGGTCTCTTAGGCTAATAAAATTTAAGAAGAGGTTTCTTTGATGCTTTGGGAAAGCTTTTCTAACTCTTCTAGAAAGTCTCTGAAATAGCCCGTTTCACTTGATAGTCACCTTGCTGCTAGCTAGCCACGGGTGACGCTGATCCATAGAGACTGGGCGGGGGGGGGGGGGGGGGGGCGGGGGGGGCGCGGGAATGGAAGGAAAACTAAGACAAAACTACTGGGTCAAAATGTCCCTGAATTCCACTCTATCTCTGGACTCTCAGTAGTGTGAGCCAAGAAATTTCTTTATTACTAAAGCCATTTAGGTTTCATGTACCCAATAGCCAAAAACATGGTGACTAATAAAATATTATGGATGGGAATCATGTTCTTTTTCCTTAGCATCCAACATACTATTTAGCCCAGAGTAGTTGTTCAATAAATGCTTCTGGAATAAACAAACTGGGTAATTCAAAGAAAATACCTGATAACAACAAAATGATGAAGTTTCCACTGAAATAAAAGTGAAAACAAATTCAGTTTTCAACCAGAATTTTTTTTTAAATATATTTTATTAATATTTTTTTTTCTTACAGAGAGGAAGGGAGAGGGATAGAGAGTTAGAAACATTGATGAGAGAGAAACATCCATCAGCTGCCTCCTACACACCCCCTACTGGGGATGTGCCCGCAACCAAGGTACATGCCCTTGGCTGGAATCGAACCTGGGACCTTTCAGTCCACAGGCCGACGCTCTATCCACTGAGCCAAACCAGTTACGGCTCAACCAGAATTTTTAAAAGGTGTTTTTAAACAACAACATTTAAAAGGCCTACCATTTTTAGAGGTTTCCCTATATTGTAAAGAAAGTGAACCTTGTCCTCTGCTCACTCCATTCCTTCATCTCACCCCTATGCTCCCCTTCATGCCTACAATGCATTTCTTCTTCTTCCCTCACTTGCCAGTGTCCTCATATTTTTCCACCTGCTTCACCTTCAAGTCCTGTCCTCCAAAAAGAGCTAGTTAACTCATTCACACTGAATGCTATGGATCTGACTTAAACAAAATGCTATTATTTCTAGGAATATTGACAAAAATACGAAGATTTTCATCTCTAATTATGCCACTTCAGGTAACAGAACGCAGGCATTTGTGGGGCCTAATAGATAAATCTGTGACCATGAAACAGCAGGAAGAATGTCTTATTTCCTTGCACATAAGGGCGAATCCAGACATTGTCATCAATGGCCAGCCCTACAGCTCAACAGGAACATACTCCTGTTCCGTTTTCTTAGCAGCAAATAAATCCAGTAACCAGTGAACCATGTTCACCAAGCGATATTCCTGCCTCTAAGTTCTGGCTGTGGACTTTATCCTTGAGATGGGATTTAACACCATCTGGTCTGTATCCCGTTTGGAACTTAGTAACATCACAATTATAAGAAGCATCTATATTAGGAATTCTCCTACCCCAGTGGTCGGCAAACTCATTAGTCAACAGAACCAAATATCAACAGTACTTCTTCAAAATAGACTCGCCCAGGCCGAAAACTGACTTCTGCGCATGGGCCACGAAGTTTCAATCGCACTGTACATGCGCGCCCACACATGGTATTTTGTGGGAGAGCCACACTCAAGGAGCCAAAGAGCCGCATGTGGCTCGCGAGCCGCAGTTTGCTGACCACGGCCCTACCCCCAAATCCTATGAGCAATTATAAATAATGCTTGATTTACTCCAATGATCAGTGAACTCGGGATTCTTCGTTATACACCCCAAACTCAGATGAAAACTAAACTCTTAAAAACAAGTAGATGCCCCTACATAAATGTTCTACTCTAGAGCAATTAAAAACTGCTTTGGCCACCTTTTATTTTGCAAATCAGATATTCCAGAGCCACCTTTATTGCCAAACATAAAAGCATTCTACTGCACACCTCAACACAATTGCCTGTACATCCTTAATGTCTTTCTAAGCAATTTTATGCAGTCAGCACCCTATACATTAGGGAAGGAATGGATATGTGCTCTATGGGTTTCTTATAATAGCAAGGAACCTTCATAATCAGATCCATTTCTTAATTTTGCTTACTTTTTCATGCTGCTGCATTAATACTACATTGTCAGACAAAGACGAGAATGAACACGCGAATTAAGTTTAAAAACAACAACAATACAGCCATCTAAGGAACAAGTGCTGAGCTTGTAAAAAAAAAAAAAAAATCCCAGCTCCCATTTTATTAAATAATAGTGTTCATGCAGGGATGTCTGAAGTACTCTGCAAGGCTAATTAGAACAGATCAATGTACACTTACCTCTCTAGAAGGCTGAAAGGTGTGTAGTGACTATGTGTCATTAAAAATTTACTTGACCATGGGCATCAGATGTCCATGAGAGTATAACCCTGGTGAGCACTCTAAGTTTCCATTTTACTCATGTCAACCTCAATGCATCAAAAATGCCGTAGACACCATTACTATCACCCAGCCTCATAGCAGCTAATGTGCTATATATGTTTAAGAGGGTGGTATCAATTAACTATATAGCCATATTTGCAATTACTACCACTTCACAATATCATTAACACATTTGGTAGATTTTCTTTCCAAAGTAACATTTATTTAAAGGTTAATCAAAATTCTTAGAACAGCATTTATTATAATGTGATTTTTGATAATTGACTAAATCAGTGGCGCTTAAGAAAACACCCTTGTCTGAGTCCTGCTCAGTATACACCGCAGTGCCATTTGGGAAAAAGAAATACATATTAGAACTGTTCATTTCAGACCTCGTCATGGAGGATCATATATTAATGTAATCAGGTGGTACATTTACATGCTCATTAGTAATCCATCATTAGTCCAAATGCTCACTATTAGGAATAAATGTACGAGTTATTCAGAACACCCAGAAATAGTATTTCTTATTTAAACATGCAGAATGAGCCGACTGAAATAAGTGCACACCTTGAATTTGAACTTTCAAGACACATCACTAAAGTCAATCAGTCCTGTCAGGACACTCTTCTATAATAATCTCAATTATAAAAGTCCTGCCCCTCCCTAACAAGAGGAGTGGGGAGAGTTCCAATATCTGAATCCTTCTAATTCACTGTAACTGCAAAAAATCCTGATGAAGTGTGTGTTTAAATTTTATGCTTTAATACATACCATGCCACTAAAACCACATTAGTTATGCTTTATGCTGTTTAATCATATGTCAAAATCCGTAAAATCTGTTCTAGCATGCTAAGGTAATTTAACTGCAATTAATCAATCAAGGAAATAAATAAAATGTAATAATGCCAAATAATGTAACTTCTTTAAAAACAAACCACTCTCTACACATTTATCCTAAAAATACTTACTCGCAATACCATTGAAGGAAAACCAGTGAAAATTACACTTATTGAGTCTTTTCCCCATTCGTAGCTAGCTTCCAGTGCTAAATTTACCAATGTCTTAAAGAGATCTTTGGCACAATCTGACTTTACAAATAAAATATGAGCAACTTGAGGGTCAAAATTATAGGTTTTTATCCATTGTGCCCAACATAATATCTTAAATCATAAGAAGTGTAAAGTAGGTGTTTACTGAATGAAAGAATGAATGATTCCACAAACTAGATTATTTCATTATAATGTTGAGGACTTACAAAAATAGTCATTCATTCTTTTTCTTCTAGCAAAAAAAAAACCCAAACACACCCACATTTATTGTACATTATTATATGTTATTGATATTTAACTAAAAGTAGTAGAGCTCTCTTTATTAATTCTCTCCTTTTTTTTTTTTTTTCTCAAAAAGTCAGTTAGGAACCAGCAAGGAAGGTGAGTGAACGTGTGTGTTTGTATTTATTTTCCAAATTAAAACAGCGATTTTCTTTCAAGTTTGTAATTTAACAACTGACGGATATAGTTTTGTACCAAGACTAGGGAGGTCAATGATAAATCCTGTGTCTAGTCAGCAAGTATTCATTAAGCAACAACTGAATACCCTGCACTATGCTAATAAATACAAATATATCAATAATCTTAATACTGTACTTGTGTTGTGTTGGATTTTTAATACTATTAAATAAGATTATAAGCATTTGGGGGAGAGCAATAGAGATTAACAAGAAGCAGTGGATTTTCCATAGATTTGGAAAGCTACTAAAATTGTTTCTTCCTAAGCAGCCTAAGTATCCCTGAAACATTCATTTTGCAATGAGAGTTGCATAGACCCCAATATAACCGCTCCAGTTTGTAGACAGGCACCACCATCATCTCCCTTCTTTGCTCTCTGTCTATTGAAGCAGAGTTGAGATGAATGTACTAATGCCCCCACCTGCAGCCAGGCCCATCAGTCTCAGGACCAAACTCAACAATAATAGGAAGCATATTCAGAGTCTTGAGTTTCTCTTCCTCACTGGGTACATTTGGGGGCCAGCTACCACTGTTGAGCTTCCATGTTACTGCTCATGCTCAACTCGAATTTGTGTAGTCCACTAGATCTGGGAGGCCAGGACTGTGGGCCTCGTCCCAGGGGCCTGTGTGGCTCCCTTTCTCTCTTTGTGAGACTGTCCCCATGTCCTTATTCCACACTGTGGTATGTCACAGATACGATTGGATGTGATACTGTGCACCTGATTTTTAGGTATCCCACATAGTTATTCTTTCCACAGCCTGAGTTCATACCATGTTACCTATAGCTGCTGCACTCTGCCCTTTGAATGTTGTTCCTATCTATCTCCGTGCCCCTTGGTGACAACCATGGATGGGGTCAGCTCTGTATTTATGATCCCAAATGTGAGTACTGGCCTGGTATTGCTACATGCATCGAGCCTCACATGTGTGACAGGGAGAAAGGTCACAGATATGATTCTCCCCATGTTCTGGAGAGTGACATCTCACAGATTAGAAGTTCACATGATGGTACAAAGAAATGTACTGTACTATGTAACCTTTCCCCAGTGTTAACATCTTGCATAACTACACTATCAAAACCAGGTAATTGATATTGGTACAGTCCATTGAGCTCATTCATATTTCATCAGTTATACATGTACTTATTTGTGTTCATATGCGTATAGCTGTATGCAATTTTATCACATGGGTAGCTTTGAGAAAACACTACCACAATCAAGACACTTAACTTTACCATGATTACAAGACTCCTGAGTGCCACCCTTTTATGTCCACATATACTCCCTCTCCTCCCCTCTCACCCCAGCAACCACTGACCTGACTCCCATCTCTGTAATAATGTTATTTTATGAATGTTGTCTAAATGAATATAAGCAACAAAGTATCCTGTTAAAACAAACTTTTTTCCACTCAGCATAATTTCTTGAGGTTCATCCAAATTTTTGCCCTTATCAGTAGTTCATTATTCTTCATTGCTGAGTAGTATTCCATACTACGGATATGTTAGAGTTTGTTTAACCATTCATCCATTGACAGACATTTGGGTTTTTCCAATTTGGGGTTATTACTGACAAAGCTGTTATGAAAATTCCTGTCAAGTTTCAGTGTGAAAATAAATTGTAAGATTTTTAAAGGCATAATAGTGTCTTATTCATCAATCTACTGCCAACACTTTAAACAGCACATAGTAGATCTCCAAAAATATTTGTTGAAGAAAAGAATTAATGAACTACAAAATTGCCTCTAAATGGCAGAAAATAAAATAGGACTTGTCTTGTAGGGGAAAATAATTCATTGGGAGGGAAAATATCAGCAAAAGTTCCTGAAAGTTGCACTGACAATGCTAAAACTATAGCAGTTTTCAAAGGGGACACACACACACACACACACACACACACACACACTTCAATTCGAAAATTTTCCAATTTGGGTTAAATACCGAGCTTCATATTAAGATATTGCTTGGATTAACAAGTTACAACTGAACTATAAAGGGGGCTGGATATATCCTCATTCTTAAAACAACAACTATAATAACAACAACCACAAAACTCCTTTAAAATACATGAAGCAATGACTTTTAAAACATGGAATATCAGGCAAAAAAAAGCAATAATCCCTGAGAAACTAAAAGCTAAGGAGGTAAATCTTCTGACTGCCTTGCTTACCGTTTTGAGGGTGCTTCAGCAGTGGCACGGGGAGGGTAACTCAAGAGGCAGGTAGCAAACTGCCTGAGTTGAGGAAACAGAACTGAAAATATGGTAGAATAGGGTGGCTACAGTTCACAGGACAGAGCACCTGGCAGAGTGGTGCTGCATAGAGAAAGATCTGAGATCTCCATTCAAGAATTAAGCAGAGTACTGATCTGGGCAAATACGTATTCCTAACCCTAAGGAATAAATGGATGTAAATATTGATCAATACCTTCTAACATCACAAAAAGAGAAAACCAGCCATCTTGCCTAGCCGCCTCCAAATAAATTTGGTCAAATTCCTAGTCCCAATTGCCAATTAATTGGAAAGACATGGGACAAAGGAGCTTATTAAACAACTCCACAGGAATGCATCAGTAAATATAAACAATAGGAAGCTCTACAGCACAAATTAACCCAGTTTCCTCAACTAATAAGAAAAATAGAGAGGGGGGAACCTATGGAGTAAAAGAGAAGAGAAATATCAACCAATCACAGTGCAGGGATCTTGTGTGTGTTCTGTTTCAAACAGTAAAAAGTAATTATAAAAAATTATGAGACAGTTGGGAAAATTTGAATACTGATTTTGCATATTGGATAATAAGAAAGAAGTATTGACTTTTTAGATGCAGTCCATTTTTTAGATGTGGTTCATATTTTCAGTTAAAAAAAAAGTCTTAATCTATTAAATATACCTCTAAAATAATAAAGGATGAAATGATGTCAGGTCTCGATTGGCTTCAAAATAATTTGAGGTGGGATGGGAAGTGGAAATGATGAAATAAATTTGCCCAAGTGTTGATAGTTATTGAAGGTAGGTGTAGTTGTATGGAAGTTCATTATATTAAAATATGTAAATAAATTTATAATACATTGAGGCAGTGGTTAAAGACTCAGAGATCACAGTACATGTTTCTAAGTGAAAACAATTTCTCAGGCATAGAGATATCAGAAATGATATTTTATGAGGACATTGAAGACTGTGATTTGTAGAATTCCCTTAATGGAGACCATTTTTTCCCCACACAAGTCACTGGCTTTTCAGGGTAGAAATTTTTCCTGAAAATAGGTTTGGCGGTATGCAAGCAGTTGACTACCTATTTGAAGACACCAAAAGACATGAAAGAAGATTAAAAAAAAAAACTGGGTCTATAAATGTGGTTATTATTTCTTCCAGTTCTTTTAATAAGGCTAGGTTTATGAAAAGTCTAATAGAGCATATGGCTGCTCTCCTTCCAACATCATCTCACAATACTACTCATCTTAATCATGTTTGCCATTCCTGCATTTCTTGTTTGCTTATTGTTCTCAACTACACCTACAATTCATATTTTTTAGTCTTTTGTTTTTTTTTAATTTATCTTTGTTGATGAGTGTATTTCAGATGTCCCCGATTTTTGGAGATGTTCAAATTTTTTTTTCAAGTTAAATAACTCATTAGAGAGTATGTTTTATCTAGGATCTGATTGTTTTTAAGTAAGAGGGACATTCTGGATTGCTTGTCCAAGGTTCTATCACAAGAAGAACTCTCACCCAGCCAGTGTGGCTCAGTGGTTGAACGTCAACCTATAAAGCAGGAGGTCACTGTTTGATTACCCACCAGGGCACATGCCCATGTTGCACAAGAGATCCTCAGTGGAGGGCATGCAGGAGGCAGCCCATCAGTGATTCTCTCATCATTAATGTTTCTCTCTCTTTCCCTCTCACTTTCTCTCTGAAATCAGTAAAACATATTTTTTTTTAAAAAAAAAAGAACTCTCCTCTCCTTAACTTATATGAATTCTATCTATCCAAAAGAATATGTTCAAATCCAAGTGGAGTACCTAAGAAAGTGAGTGTTATATTTTCCTTTAAAAAAATCCCTCGTTGTCTCTGATTCATTATCCTACAAATAACCAATAAACTTTCAGTATAGTTTAGGTAATTATTCTGTCTATAATATTAATGTACTAGTAAAATAATCATCCTGCATCACTAAATGCCTGAAAAGGTCATAGGAACAGATTTAAAACCTAATGTGTGTGTTGAGAGCAGAATTAGCTTTAGGGAATCAGGACTAGTGAACATTTTTGTATGCTGGTTAAGTCTGGGGAATTATTTCCAAGGATATATTGTAGAAGTTGTAAGTGAACTTTCCAAAATATGTATCAACATAGTTAGAACTTTCATTAGAGTGTTTTTCTTTTTAGACACCATCTTGTTTATAATGGTCATTTAAAAGTTGCTACCCTAGGTTTATAAAACAATGTTATAATGTCTTCTCATCAACAGTATTAAAAACATTCATCTCTGGGAAAATGTTATAAAGAAATTCCATTGCAATAATAACTCAGATATTAAAGCAAATGTAAAAATGTTACTGTATAATAAAATACCAACAGATTAGAAATTCTATGCAAGAGGGTATTTTGAATTCTGATGAAAGCAGAATACCAGTACAGTACATACTAGTCAAGTATGGCCTATGTAAATTTAAATAAAATTCAAAATTTAGTTTCTCCATTGCACTACCCACATTTCAAGGGCTCAATAGCCACATGTGGCTACTGGTTACCATATTGAACAATGCAGATATACAACGTGTTCATCATCACAGAAAATTCTATTGTATAATGATGGTCTTTGTTTAAGAGACCATTACTGATAAATGGATGTGCATATATTTATTTCTATCAAGTCATTTGTCCTTTGTTATAGGAGGTTAAATAAATGGTATCAAATTTAAGTAATTTTTCTAAAATATCTATAATCTAATGTAAGTAGTTTAAAATGTGCCACACTCATTGCAGTATAGATTTTATTTTTTCTCTCCCTACAGGAGAATGAAATTTCAAAAGATTCCCATTTCCTCAAGAGTGGGAATTATAACATTAGCCAATCCTCCCCTTCAATTTGCATTTTCTTTCTTTATAAAGACCTGTTCTAACCTTGCTCTGCATCCAAGTTTACCCAGCAATGGCCCAACCCTTATTTTGTGGCAAGGAATTCCTATTTTAGAGGACAGTACTTCAGACCTCAAACTACACACTTGAGAAATTTGTAACCAGCATAAAAAACTCACTTCCTACCCAGGTCCTCCTACCAGGTAAGGAGGTTCTTACATCCTCCAAAAGTCCCAGCAAATTCCTTGGTCTTACAACTTCTTATCCCTCAATCCAGAAAGATGCGTTTGGTAACATACATATAGAGACACAGAAATGCATAAACAATGCAAGTGGGCCTCCTTCTATGAGAAAGTGAAGTGCTCCTGCAGTTAGAGTTTGAATACGAGGGTCTGTCCGATTCGATGGAGAAACTATGAGTGAGATTCTCTGCCATTTATGCTTAGCAAGGAACCATGTTGCCGCGGAGGGACAGAAATACAAGAGGAACTAAAGTAAATGAAAATGATGTGAAGAACTCCCAAACCACAGGGCTCCACCAGTTGCATTTATGCAATTCCTGAAAGCCTTGATGAAAAGTAAAATGTCCGTATTTAAAAGACTAGATAAACCGTATAGCTGAACCAGATGGTTAAAAAAGAGAGATCTATAATTACATGAGCATAGAGAGAATTTGAAGTATTTTCATGAAAAAGTGAACAGTAACGAATAATCATTTATTGTTAAAAATTTTTATTTTAAAAGTAGATAGTGCAACTATAATAAAATAATAAAGTCTAGGTCCGTGGTCGGCAAACTGCGGCTCGCCAGCCATATGCGGCTCTTTGGCCCCTTGAGTGTGGCTCTTCCTAAGCTGTAGGAGTACCCTAATTAAGTTAATAACAATGTACCTACCTATAAAGTTTAAAAAATTTGGCTCTCAAAGGAAATTTCAATCGTTGTACTGTTGATATTTGGCTCTGTTGACTAATGAGTTTGCCGTCCACTAGACTCTAGGTAAAGAAACTCTTAAAAGAATATTCCAGCCGAAACCGGTTTGGCTCAGTGGATAGAGCATCGGCCTGCGGACTGAAAGGTCTCAGGTTCGATTCCGGTCAAGGGCATGTATCTGGGTTGCGGGCACATCCCCAGTAGGAGATGTGCAGGAGGCAGCTGATTGATGTTTCTCTCTCATTGATGTTTCTAACTCTCTATCTCTCTCCCTTCCTCTCTGTAAAAAAATCAATAAAATATATTAAAAAAAAAGAGCATTCCAAATATTTTAGAAATGGATCATTTTCCAGAATAGCATGTTATTTGGAAACTAAATTTCCACAGCAGATTCCATAGTTCTGAAAATTAATTAGAACCTTGAAATTAGCTACAAAAAATGTACATTCGTTTGGGGACAGACAAAAAAGAAAACATAATATGCCAACTTCCCAATGTTTTCTGCTAACAGCTTATTGCATCTTGGAAATTACACTTGCTTTCAGGATTCTTTGCGTTGTTTAAATTCGTAAGTTCATCTCTTTGTTCACTTGTTCACTCCCTAAGAAAATCTAAACCCAATAAATTGCTATCAATGTTTACCAATAAAATAGTTTCTGGGCAATTTTTTCTTATTTTTAAAATTTAAGGAGTTTTATTATAATTAGGTAACTACATACTCCTGGCACAAGGCCTCTGAAATGTTGTTTCTCAAACACTAATGGGTCTTGGGAAAGTTTGAAACTCTCAGTTCATTAGGACTTGAGTAGCTGTTTTCTGCCTAAGAATGAGTATTGATGGAGACGTTGGGACCAAACGCATACTTTCATGAAATATGATAAAAACGTAAGGGTTTTGTTATGACGCACGTAGCAATCAAGAACCTGTTTCTTTTTAGCTGGCTCCTAAAAAGTACCTCCCATATAATTATTAAATAAAAGCACTCACTTATTCAGTACTCCGCTAGCTTTTAAACTCTGAATAAGAGAAGTACACAGTGGAGAGAGGCACTTCCATGGTTTCCTTGGATACTGGATGATGCCATTCAGGTCTATGTTTTTATCTGAAAGTGGTGCCCTGCGGGGAAATGAGGTTTGGTGAGTAGCTGTTTATACATAGTAAGTAAATAGGAACTTTGTTTATTTTGCAAAGCTTTTTCTTTTGACCCAGATTTCTTTTTCTCATCACACCCAACCCTTATAAACAGCGATAATATGATAGAACTGGTGCTTTGTACAACTCTTTTTAACACCACTTAAGAAATCGTAATTATTAAAGAGAAGCTCAGAATTCTTTGGCTCAGAACATTACTCCTTGGGCTGCTTAAATATCTTGACTACTATTATTGATGTCAGACGTATCAATGGACACTGCCTGCCTCTCTACTTTCCTTCAAAAGGAATTGTTTTCAAACTATCAGGAAAGAAATTAATCCTTAAAAAATTCACATCAATGATAAATGTCCTTACCATAATCAAAGCGTAAGAGAACACTAGCCTTAGCCAGCTCCCAAACCCCCTCAGACATTAGCTGCCATTTTAAATGTTGTAGTGGGATCCTAGATTCCCAATAGTTTAAATGCTATGCGCATACAATTTTGACTTTCGATCTCTCAGAACTACATGCTTTCTAATTTTGGTAGCATGATTAATCCTCCTATGTGATAAGTTTTAACCTTCTAATATTTCTTTGGATCGAAATGAAC
The DNA here is from genome assembly GCF_964212035.1 of Myotis nattereri. Classification (NCBI taxonomy): domain Eukaryota; kingdom Metazoa; phylum Chordata; class Mammalia; order Chiroptera; family Vespertilionidae; genus Myotis; species Myotis nattereri. The sequence continues at coordinate 49,271,270 of NC_138079.1, read as the reverse complement.
AAATGGCAACAAACTTTAATGCTTAACACAATTTAATAACCTGAAATGAAGGAAGTGTGGGGTATGTTTCCATTAAAAAGTTTCCAGCCACAATTAATTGAACAAAAACTTGTCTTGTTCCAAGATTATTCTTGGAAATGTAATTTCGAAGCCTGTATGAAATCAGAAAACGTACTTTTTGACCATATGAAAGCAATCTCATTTCTTTTGGGACTGATTTTTGGATAGACTTCCGATTTGATATTTTCCTTTTGAACTAGCAGCCTAGGGGCCTGGAAGGGGGGAGGGGAGGGAAGCAGTTCTGTGTTCTTCTGCCAGCACTGACAAAGGTCTGGTTGTCAGTGATACCTTTACAGCTAAATTTACTCCAGAGTGACAGGAGCAGGTGCACCTCGGCCTGCCAGACACTTGTGCACAGGGATCACGCATCTTACGGCCTGACGATCAAGGGGGGAAAGCCTGGGTCTTCATAGAAAAGGAGAGGAGGCAAACGCAGCCCAAACTGGGGGGTTTCTCTTCAAAGCCAGCTGGTCTGGCTTTATTCTACAGGAATTTTTTTACCTGTCAGAGTTTGGACAACAAAGCCCTCAGCAGGTGCTGACGGGTACAACTTCCTGGAGAAGCAGAAAGGCACTGGTGAGTTTCAATTGCCAAAATATATTTTTTTAATATCTAAAAGTTGATTTTGTTATCCTAGAAGAGGCACTGCTGTGGTACCTACATTCAGAAAGCTGATGAGACCACTGGAATCAGAGCCAACTAACACAACAGTGGGTTTGCCCGGTGTAGAAAGTGGAGCTGTTACCATTTGAGAATTTTTTTAGATTAAAAAAAGTTTTTTGAAGGGAATACTTTATGTTTTTAATGTTGGTCTCTTTCATTACTATCTTCAACATCTGAAAGATGAAGAATTAATTACATATATGATAGTATACTATTTAAATAAACACAAATACCATTTCATCTTTTTTCCTAATTCTGTCATCTATTATGAGTAAAATGTTATATTTTTAAATAAATCTCCAAATAAAAATATGAATGGTGCATGCTCTTTTTAGACATTTCATGTGCTAGTACTTTTTGTGTGTGCATGTGATAGGAATATGATTAGGGAGAACATTAAATTAACTTTATTTTTAATACACTGTTTAAAAACATGTATTGCACAGAATATTTATTAAAAGTAGCAACATTTTCTCATTACTTTACAGAGAATTTCTTTAGAGAAAATTCTTTGAAATAACAACCAAGACAGTTCTAAAGCATGTTTTTGCGTCATTGATTTCCAAAATTAGTACGTTTATATATTTGGTATTTTTATTGTGTGAATTCAAAAGTTTAGGCAAAAATATTTTTATTTTCAGAATAGGATTTTAATTAATGCAAAAGATGGAAAAATGAGACCACATGTTAGACACATTTCTAAAAAGTGATTTTATTTCAAGAACTCATTCTTTTAACTATGCTTCAAGCATTTCTCTACAAATTGTTGCATTTTAGCAAATTGAAAACATTTATTTAAGCTAGTAAGGAGCTCAAAGCTAGGGACTATACATAGTAAACATATGAAACCATTTTAATAACCAAATTCCATATTCACAAGCAACATGGGCTAATGAATGTAAAAGACACACAGCATACACTGATCAAAAATGCTATAAATTATTATGCATAAAATCAATTTTCTGGGCTGTGGGGGGTAGGACTGGTGCTTAAGAAGAGAAAGGATCACCAATATAAATTACTAATAGTATGAGGCAATTATTTTATTCTGATAATCCCATAAATAATTTTCAATCTACGTGCTCAACATATAGTTGTGTACTGGGAAAGTAACAAGATCTGACTTTTTAGAAAATAACCATTATATCTAAAACAATTTTCAATGATGACACAGATATTCCACAAATTTATAAGTATTATACTCTTTTACAGTGACAATTGCTGTTTAAAATTATGAAATATTTGTCGTTTAAAATATTACCAGAAATGCTCCACCTAACCAAAAAACTTAATATTTTAAAAACATAATCTTATCTACACTTAATGAACCCATGTTTTTTAAATTAAAACCCAAATATGATTTTCATTATAAATTATTATATGTAGACTATGGTTCAGAAAATTAAAGCATATTTTATTTTTAATATAGAATATATTGTAGTTTCAAAGTGGTATTTTTTGTGTGCTATTTTTCTTCATTATATTGATTCTGGCACCTGAGTAACCATGGTTGCTAAATACTTTAGATAACTTCATTAGTGCTTTAAAGAATGAGTATGTGCTCCATGCACTTGATGATTTCTTTTCAATTATATGGTCAGTTAAATACTATATTCCTAAAGACTCAGAGCACTCACTTGTAGAATAACTAAATACAACACAACTGAACATACACTCTTAAGTCAACTTCTGAATTATATTTGTTACGTTTTATGTGCATAGTACAGTTGGCTATAATTATTATACTATTGGTAATCCACCCCAAGTATAAGCAATAAAAAACTTCTTCCAAACTATTTTCATGACACTTGTGAATTATTGAAGCGTGACTGAATCTATTAGGAACAATGGTAGGTTTAGCCCAAAAATTTCTTATTTATTATTTTAACCACACCTTGAGTTGTGGGCTTAATCTAAAATTCCATGTTTTTTCTTTTAATTATAAGAAGAAGTTTTACTTTCTAGTTTGACATGCAGCTACATGTTTGCCCTTTTCTGATAAACTTCCAACTTTCATGTCATGAAAATACCTATGCCAACTCCTTCAATATAGAGGAATGCTTTCTTTTAATAAGTCCTAGTCAGAAATTGTGGCTTAAAGTTTCAATGACTCATATGAGCCCTAAAAGGTTAATTTGGAAACATACGCATTTTAAGCATTATTTGCAATACATCTTCATATCTTAAGGCCAGCTTATTTAAATGGATAAAAAATAATTATTCTAAATTTTGAAAAGCATTTTGTTTACCTTATATATTCATAAAGACAATCTAGATTCTCCAGCAACTAGCTTCAATAAATTATATTCTGAGTATCAATCTATTTAATTTCAGGACAATGAAGTTTCCAGCTAAAATGACTTGCTTGTAAGTAAAGAAACAAAAATATTTTGGCAGCTTTATATGTATCTCCTCACTGACCAGCCACCTGACTGACAGCTGTCAACTGTCCTCGAGCCAAATGTAACCCAGTAAAGATAAAAATTACATATTACTCATCCCTGTTGATAATACCTGGTGCCAGTAGGTTTTCAAATAGGAATAACTAGACTGTGGATATAAAGAAGTAAAAGAGGAATCATATCAACCACCTACCATTCTTCCTTTGTGATTAACTTATTTCCCCCTCCTGTTCTTATTTATCCTACTTCTGTTGATATCCACATCTCAGACCTACAAAGACTTAATTTCCTTACATGCAATTCACATGTATGTAACAAGTGTGTGTCCATGAAAATACTGGGCAGCCAAGTAATGATGCCGATACATTTCTTTCAACCAAATCTTCTTTGGGGCTCATGAAATCTTAGAGTTGTGGGAGGGCATCTTTGAAGCTTTCAACTACTCATTTCAAAGAAAATGAAACAGAATGAAGCTGTGTTTGAAATTTTCCCTAGTCACCAACATGAGAATGTAGATGCAGACTTGGGTCTGTCTCCCAACTTCATATTCAGTGATTTTTTTTTCTATTAGGCTTTAAACATATGAACTATCAAACTATAAATAAAAAGAGAACATGGAAAATTAAAGTGAGTTACATTCCTTTGGAGAACTGTTTTCAGTCACTAAACTTAATAGCTTCTTGGAGAAATACACAATTTTATCAGAGCATATTAAAATTATTAAATGTAGTGTGTTTTTAAAAAAAAGAGAGAATAAACACATTAAAATATGTATGGTATGTTCTTTTTTAAAAATTCTCTTTGCCATTTATATTGATTTCTAAACTGAAAATGTGATGATGTAGGTAAAATGGCAGAAATAAAAAAATCGGTGGCAATATATGTTTAGAAGATGAATGTAAGAATCAAAAGTTGTTTTTTAAATTTAAAATTTTTTTTAAAAATATTAGTGAATAATTAAAAATACCAAATATACCAAAGCACAAGCTTATGTATAGTACTCAAGTGCAGAATATATTAAATAGTGCATATAATTGACTCAACAACTAACGTGTGTGTGTGTGTGTGTGTGTAACTACCAACCTCTCTGCAAAGGCCTCATCAGCAAGTGTTTCCTAACAGCTCAGAAATTCTATGACTCAATAATCCTGTATTAATATAACTATCTTATATTTATTCAAATAATTCTTAGTGATATTAATAAAGATTTTATATTGCTATAATAGAATTTGTTGATAATGCTCTACAACATACTGATTCAGTCCAGGTCATGAAAATATATTCACGGTAAATATTTCATTCTTTTCTGACCCTCCAGGAAAGAAACTGTGTAGGAGACATCTACCTTGTTCTGAATTTAAAACAATTTATCTTAACCCTGGACTTCGCAGCAATATTTGCTTTAAAGCTCAGACATGCAAATGAATTTAAAAGGGGAAGGGGCATGGCGGCTTAAAACATTGATATAGAATATGGAAGAAAATTATGGATAGGTTTTCCCTGCAAGAGATTAGTCTAAAATAATCTCCAACAGTTTAGCAACTAAATTATATATATAAATTTACAAATATATTTGCTTACTCCACTACATTTAGTACAAATCACCATTAGTCATTAATAAGCAAATAATTTAACAATATCCAATAACAGTGTGTAAATCAATTGCAAGCAAAATAATGAGTAAATAATATCCATTTCTAACCATTGTGAAAGACAGGGGTGTCATAACAAAATAGGCAAAATCACAAGACCTTTAAAAAATTCAGTTATCTCCCTACGTCTCCATGGGGTGTTGGTGAAAGTGAATAAGTTGTCCCTCGTTGGCCTTGGAAAGATCATAAACATTTTCTCTAGAGTTGAAGAGTGTTGTCCAAAGAGCACCGGAGCAGAAGCAGGCAGCTCAGAGTCGTAGAATCAGTTTCACTGCTTAGTAGCTTTGTGATTGGAAAAAAGTCATGTCACCTCTGTGAGGCTACCGAATGGACGAGACTCTGCTGGGCTAAGTGTAAGTCGTAGGGAAGTTATCCAATAAAATATATTTCCTCTGCTTCATGTGAAGTCCCAGAAGAATCCTAGACCATATTGACGGCTTTCAGCCTGCAATGGCATGCCTCACCCTCTCCCTATTGCTATAAGTAGCCCACCATGTCAGCATTTCAAATCATTAAAACTAACAACAGTATTTAGCCTGTGAAATCAGTGGGCAAAACAAAATCACTCTGTAATACACTACCAACCAGCTGGCCATATTTTTCCCACTTGGGTACCCTGGTAACAAAACATGAACAGTCTCACCTTCAAAATTATATTACCACACATAGCTCTGCGGGGCTAAGTTGACACAAAGGATTTGATGGTCACTTACTGTTTTTAGTTTTATAAAATGGGAGAAAAAAATTTTTACAAAAAAAAAATATTTACCACACTCACTGTAAGCCAGTATGATGTGTTCGTGTAAGAAAAAAAACAAATGTTGTAATAAGAAACAGAAGCATCAGAGAACCCCTAAACTGAAGTGTTAAAAACATCTGGATTCAAGAGAGGTTAATGGCACCAGCTGGGTATGAAGAGAGGTTCAAAGGCTGGGAGCATGGATCACCGTGTTGTCTGGGATGGCCATGTTGTGAAGACCCTTCATAATTGCTGGGCAGACAGAGGGAATTACTGAGATCGCAGTGAACATTTATATTGATAGAAAGTCCCTTTAGTGCAAAGCCGATGAACAGTGCTACTCCTGGTTGCAAAGAATCTAGGCTCACAAGTAGCCGGCAGTCACTGAAGCATGAACCTGTCTGTCGGTCACTAACGGTAGAGATACCTGGATCTGAAACCCACTCTATAGGTTTTCCTGAGATCGTGGGATTCAAGGAACATATTCCACCCAAGAAAAGAGCTACTCCTCAGATAAGTAAAGATTAAAAATTGTTCAGAAATTTGAGAGAATTAGGTCACCATATTGGTTAATCAGTTTTCTAATGACAGTGGACAGCATTCAGGGTGTGGCAAATGTAGGTATATGGTTCTGAGTACACAAAACACAGAGTGTATTCTTATATTATTATTTATTGCATTATTTCCCATACAAACAACTGTAAACCTACCTTTGCCACACCCTGTATATGTGGCATGTCTATTTGCTTGTTTACTATAGGCAGCAATTCAGGCAGTGGGAAGAGTTATTCATTTTGAGCTCTCATTCTTTCTATTTCGAAAGGTGGTAACTAATATAAAGTTCTATGAAACTTGTTAAGAATAGTTGAGAGAATAGAATCAAATAATGGGGGAAAGTCGAGGTTATTAAATTAGAAGGCCTTCGCAGATCTTATGCTTACTCTTACCCTAAGGCAGGGACTTGCAAGCAAAATGTATATAAGAAACACCTGAAGAGCTAGTTAAACTGCAGACTCCCAGCCTGTAGCCTGAGGTGGGGCCTGCATTCTGAATGGATTTGGGGCACTCTGATAAACTCTTCTCTGCACTACATTGTTCTGTTCTCACAAGCGCCTTTTCTTCAAGAGGGTCGGTTCTCCCCTACAATAACAAGAAAACAAGCACTTAAGTCTTTCATTTATTAAATTATTTTTATGTGGACTGGTGAATAATAAAGTTCACCCAATACTAGTTGTAAGCCAAAAATCATTCTCAAGTTCTACCTGAGTTTGGGGCACTAAATAATGCAGCTTAAAGCATGAAAAGTGGCTTGAACTGACTCTTCAACAATGTCATAAGAAAACAACATAGACAGTACTTACGAGACGTCATTATGCCATACACATTCAAGTTTTAGAATACTTAATCATCACTGACCTAGAGAGCTTAAGAGGTTATAGATTAGCAATAATGTAAGGGAGACCACAGGCTTTATTTTGCTGTGCAGGAGTTATTTTGTGGCCAGAGGCTGCACAAACTAGAATCTTATAGCTACACTAGAGGCTCAGTGCACGAATTCGTGCACAGGTGGGGTCCAGCCAGCCTGCACCAATGGGGGCCTATTGGGGCCAGGCTGACAGGGGTGGGGCGGCTGCAGGAGGTCGGCCAGCCCTGCCCCCAATGGGGGGGGGCAATTGGAGACAGGAGTGGCACGGGGGAAGGGCCATGGGAGGTTGGCCAGCTGGCCCCGCCCCCTGGACAAACTCCCAGTCGAGGGGACAATTTGCATATTAGCTTTTTATTATATAGGATAAGATTGAGGTGAGAATGTGTGGATAGGTGACCATAAATCCTTCACAAACAATTGATGTACAACATAACACATGTCTTATTCCCTGTGAGATCATCATTATTGTAATTAAAGAGTGATTATGATTAATAACAAAAATAGTTACAAAAACTCTTCTATAACTATATTGTCTATAGTACATATCAATTGTTTAGATATAAACTTCTTTGTTAACAGTGTTTTATTTGGAAGTAATTCAGATAGAAAAAAAAATTGATAATATCGTATGGTCTGAAACAGAAAATGTAACTTCCAAAGCAGTGAAAAACAATCTGAGTAATTATTAATAACCAACCAGTCATGTGTGTGTATATGTGACTTTGCTGAGTTTATAACTGAAAATAGAAAATTTACAACTGAATATGAAGAGATGGAGCAGAAAAGATGAAGGAAGGAAAAAAGAAGGAACTGGAAAATATGGGAATAAACCTGTTAATAAGCTATTTAGCTATTACTAAAAGAGGTCAAAAGAAACAAGAAAATTATAGAATGTGTCTTACCCCCCTCTAAATAATATTCAAAATATTTTACTTAGAAGCATATTTCATTTTTGAATCTCCTCAAAGGAATGATTTTTAATATAAAGTACATTCCATTTGATATGGATACTCTGTATTTACAGGTTTAATGCTCTACTAACATGAGAAATGATTCATTTATGTGCCTCTTCTTTGCAAATAGAAACAGGCTTTATCAATGATTTCATAGAGGAGATAAAGGGCAGAATGCATTTGGCCCTCCAATCCTGAACCTCTACCAAACTCTTCCAAATTCTTCTCTTCATCCAGGAAGCAACACATATTGTCCTTACAAGGTTTTTACATCTCCTTCAAGATGTTTCTGGAGAAATATCACTAACGATACCTCTAGTGGCAGAAGGAAGTGCACACAGAGTGAGATTCAGTGACAACGTGGTAGCTATGGTACAAGGAACATGCAGCAACTATGGGCCTCCTATGCAAAGTGGAGATAGAGAGTAGAACAAAAGGTGCTAACGTGTACAATATTTTTAAAATAATACGTAGACACATTTTCAAGGAGCATCATGACATTTTGCTGATAGAAAGCTCATCTTCCAATCCCAACTTTTCAAAAGCAATAAAATTTCTCCTTTAAGTAAGAACCAGGCTTCCCATGGACTTGAACCCAGGGTTTACCTATATGTTGGCTAAGGGAGTGGGGTTGGGTACCTGAGACATGCTGAAAGTCTCCTCCTAAAAGCATCTTCTGACCAACACAGGCTGGAACTTGTGGAATTTGTGTAGTCCTGGATACTCCTTTGAATTATGAACATCTTTCAGAAAACTTGAAGAAAAGTTCATTGAAAGGAGTAACATGTTGCTCGGTATCATAAAGCAAGCTATTGGAGGGGCTGGCTCCTCTGCTCGAGCAGAGCCCAGGCCAATTCTGAAACATAAAGAGGCTGCTGAGGAATGAAAGGACCTTGTGGGTGAGGAGATAGAGCCACTCAATAAAGAGCTATTATTGATTTTTAAAATTGCTGCTGGGTAAATAGAGCATGCCAGAGAAAAAGCAGACAAATTGAAGGTGAGTTTAGGGAAGTTGGAGACCCAAAGACAAGCGCCAGCAACCTTACAATTTTGCCTACACCCTACAGATGATATTGATTTAAAATGAATTAAAAACTCAGGTTTACTAGGAAGCCACTAATTCTATATATTTCTGCTAAGATTCCTTGAATTTAAGCATAAGATTATATAATCAATAAACAATTTAGAAGATGTCTGATGAAACTAAAAGATAAAACTTTTAGCCTTATTCTGGGGAAATGGATATATAATTATTTTTAACAGTCTGATAAAAGCAAATATAAATCCAAATATTTCTCTAAAAAATATTATATGAACAAGGATATTACACTGATAGAGATAGTATAAATTGGTAGTCCCATTGTGCAAGACTTTTTCAATAATATATATTGGTTTAATCAACATGTTATAAATGTTTTTATTATACTTACTAGAGGCCCAGTGCACGAAATTCATGCACAGGTAGGGTCCCTAGGTCTGGCCAATGATCAGCGCCAATCAGGGCCTTCCAGCTGCCAACAGGGGCCTTCCTTTCTTCTTTCCACGCTGCCCCCTGGTGTTCAGCACATGTCATAGCAAGCGGTTGAACTCCCAGTCAGTCAAACTCCCATGGGGACAATTTGCATATTAGCCTTTTGTTATATAGGATTTCAAATATAAATGCTTTTTTTTATGAAATGAAAGCTACTTTGAAGCATGAAGCTCATAGAAAAGAAAACGTCTAGAATATTGTTAGATAACTGAGACATTGAGATGTTTTTCAGAAATATAGTCCCTGAAGTAAAATAGTACAAAAATAGCTACCATTTATTGAATGTTTTCTACATGCCAGGAACTAAGTGGTTATAGAAGTACAATTTTTGTCTTCCTCTCAACTAAAATAATCATCCTGGGTAGGTACTGCCATTTACCCATTTTACAATAAGGACATGTAGAAAATTAAGGTCAAATTGTTATTGTGTCTGAGTCTGGATTCTAAGTCAGGGTCTCTGATTTATCCCTGCCTGTTGTATGTTCTTTGAGAAAGTATTTCCCACAATATTCATAAATGATGTATAACTTTTAATTTTTAAAATCATCAGATCTTTTATGAGTGTTACCAAAATATCTCCTTAAAGGCTACACATTCATATCAGGGATACCCTTGAAATTCCCCTTTTGTATCTACAATTACTGTCCATTTACAAACCAGAGAGCAAATAATCAGCTGCTTTGTAATGACGCCATAGTTGCTATCAACCACCTTCTTCCCTACATTTGGTTTGGATTTAGTTTCAGCAACGAATTCATCTAACGATAAAGACTTGCCAACAATAAGACTAGTCTTAAGACTGCATGGCAAATCCCAAGGAGATTTGACTTGTGCAAAGACAACATAACTGAAATAAGCAAATAATTTCCTAAAGTGTCTACCTTGAAAAAGATAACATAGGTTTAGATGGGTATTTCTAAAATACTTTCTGATGAAAAAAAAATATCAATTGTATCATGTCCTGCTCTCATCATCCCTATAAGTGAGCAAAGCTACCTGTAAAGGAAGAAGTATAGCATCGAGCTCAGAGCATCTATTGGAAACAAACCTGGTGTCATGTCCTTTGTCTCCCAGTTGTATAAGCTATGTGACCCAGGGAAGGTAATATCACCTCTCTAAGCTTTAGTATTTAAAATCTGTAAAATGTGAAGAATAGTATTACCTGTCTGAAAAATTGTTGTTTCAATAAGAAGAAATAAAATTTATAAATCAGTTAATATAATACTATTAAATTAATTAAAGCAATTAATACAGCACTGACAAATACAGTGACCATTAATTGTTAGGCACTTTAAATTATTTCTTTCAATCCACATTTAAATATGGAAGTATTTGTTTTGCACATATACTGCAAGTATCATTGCATTACAAATATGAATATTATTGGTATGGAAATATTTTAATAACCACAAATTTAGTTTTTAAAAATCATCTATAGGCTATGAGACCTTTTGCGTTGTGGTTTTTGACTCAGTGAACTGCACACACTGGCAAAAGATAAAGTTTTAATCACTGACTTAAATTTAAGAGTCTTATTATATGTTACTTTTAATTCTCACCATAGTCCAAAATAACTTAGAGAATTCATCCCAAATAATAAAAATTAATTCTTTCTATTCCTAATAAATTAGAATGTGGATATAATTATGCATCTCCTTATTTTTAAATCTAGCATGTATTGGAAACTTATAAATCTATGCATGATCTTGCCTCCTTGAAAAATTAAAATTTTATATTATTTTGCTCGGTTTAAAATTTTAGGTTATAAATAAAATATTTAAAAGTAATTTTGTAAATTCCCAGCTAAGTTAAATACCATTATTTGAAAAATAACGTAGAGCTAGAGGAAACAAGGTACATTTTGCAGCATAGTGGCTTTATTATCTCCTTGCTGGACTCCTTTGTCTTAACTTAGTATTCTTAATGAGGAGTGTTAGTATGAATACCAGATAGAAGAATCCTACACATTCCAAGTGAATTTTATTTAAAGCAAAATATCTATGCCCTCTGTTTTTCAAAAAGTGGCAAACAGTCCCTAAACATAGCTGTAATGTTCATCATGTATCCAACAGATAACTACTTCCAGGTCCCTCTCACACAGAATGCTCTCATAGGCACTCCGTGGACTCTCCCTTCCCAGCAGGCCACTGTCGCCCCGTTGCCATAGATGGCCATCAGACATTTGGAATGACATCAGGAGATAATCTGAGCAGGCTCTGCCCTAAAGAATTCAAGTTAGCAGGAGACTGAAGATATCAATGTCTTCTTGGCTGACAACAGCATTCCAAAGGTCAACCAGGGTGAAAATAGGATGGACTTGGAGTTTCCAGTGCCTTTTCAAAAACCAAGCAGCTAACAAGTGGGGGGGGGGGGGAGAGAGAGAGAGAGAGAGAGAGAGAGAGAGAGAGAGAGAGAGAGAGAGAGACTAAAAGCGTCCTGAAGGCACCATGCCTGTGAAAGGTAAATGAGACAACCTCTACCCATTAAATCAGGGAACTTTAGGATTGAAGAGATCTCCACTTCTTAAAGGTGAAACAAACAGTTCTCCTGAACCAATTCTCAAACTTCTAACAACCTACTTCTCCAACTTTTTCTGTTCTGACAGGTCTATTATGGGTGAATATGGGACTTAATGATATAGAACTAGAATTTCTTTGCATGAGAATAGAATGACTAACTTTTACTGCAGTTTACAACTTTCCCAGACCTGTGCCTACATTGAGTAGCTGGTTTAAGTCTCATAACAATGGTTTGTGGGTAGTACTTTATGTTCCATTTTATAGATGAGGAAACTGAGTCAAAGAAAGGCTCAGTAACTTGTGTGTAATCATACAGTTACCACATGATAGAGCCAACTGGTTTTTGGCCGCATAGCCTCTATCTAGGCAGACCAGCCTTTCAATTGTCAGTCAAGGAGAGATTGAGGCCTTCTAGCAAGTCCGCAAGCACTTGAACTAAATGATTTTCTCTTAGGTTAGATTTCAGGGGGGATGGAAAGAACCCTGTCGATCTTGAACCACATGAAATGTTAATAAGAGGAATAAAGACAATAATTCAAATATGCTTCAATTCAGGGGAACTCCAAGCTTAAAAAAATTACTGTTACTATTTTAAAATTAGTTATTATTCATGAGTCCACTTATCTGAACACTTTAAGGGTTAACTTCAAAGCTAATTGCCATATATAGCCAGAATTCATGCCAAAATTTCACCCCCAAATAAAAAATATAGGGGATAATCATGGCAAAAACCAACCATCCAAACAGAACATTGAAGTTAGAAAGTTAATGTTTTATCTCTAAATCTTTAAGATGTAACCTGTTGCCTTACATGTCACAGATACTGTAATTCATAATTAAGCTTTGTTCACATTATTAACATTTCTGGTCAAATTTCACCCTAGCGATATCAGTCTAAGGCATAATCAATGTATCTGATACTATCTTCATAGAATTAGAAGATTGTTTTGCTGACAATTCTCACCTTATGTAAACACCTCACCTCCCTGACCTTAAGAGTGCTTTCTAGCTCTTACTTTAAAAAGTACTTCCATCTCCTCAGAATTTCTTAAATATAAATAGGCGCACAGTTATCCCAACTGGTCTCTTTAAAAAGGCATTATGCGATTCAATGACACCACCAAATGTGTTTCCAAATGGAATTTCTTCCTAGAGGAATGCTAAGAAGTATTTTCTCTTGTAAATGGGCACTCCTATCTAAAATTTTCTACCAGGTCACCTTTCTGAGAGTTCATTTGCCTAGCCAACCCCAGGCAATGTGCCCTGGTCTAGCACAAAGTATACTAGACTCTGTCAGTGACTTTATTGTATTTCCAAATTTATGGACCCAACTTCTCTTCCCTGTGAAAACTAGGTGCTTGTGTTAAGTGTTTCCCAGTATCTCTTTCAGCAGGAAGATACTGAAATTTGGACTTTAAAACTTTTCACATTAGTGCCAAGAAATGCAAATGCCAAGTGTCCTAAAATGTGACTGTTATCATAAAGCAGGAGAGAGAGAGAGAGAGAGAGAGAGAGAGAGAGAGAGAGAGAGAGAGAGAGAATGCAATTAAAGGTCTGTAGCAGCACATTCCAATAGAACTTTATGCAAAGATGGAGATGTCAACACTGCTGTCAGATAAGGTAGGCATTAGCCACCTGTAGCTATTGAGCACTTGATATGTGGCTAAAGTAACTCAGAAACTGAATTTTAAAATTTATTTAATTTTAATTCATTTAAATTTTAAAAGCTACATGTGGCTCTAAGCTACAATGGGTAGCAGCTCATAGCTTTAAGAACATGACGATTATAAACATTTTACGCCTCTGATTTATTCGGTAGAGTGTATGCCTTTGGAGCACTGATCTTGCCACCATGCTTGGTGCCCTTGGTACCGCTCCACACACAGATCAAAGAACAGCACAGGCTGTGATGGCATCTTTGCAAGAGCTCCCCGCACTGTTCTCAGTGGAAGGGGGAAAGGAAGTTGGGGGTGAGGGTGGGTTCTCCCTAGTATCCCATTTCTCCTTGCATTTGTGGCCTTTCCCTAGCCAAAGTGCGCACAAATCCACCCAGGCAACTTAACTACTAGAGCCAGCAGTTGGCTGTTAGTTTTTCCCATAATCCTGAAGACCCTGAGAGTTTGGGCTATAAAATCCGGCTCCGGGATCCCGCCCTTTCCTATTGGTCTGTCAGGTGGAAAACCAGGCTAGCTGGTGCAGGACTAGCTGAAGGGGGAGGGGGGGGGCGGGCACCCGCACAGCGGTACCGCGCGCCACTCTCCGGGTCCCAGGCTGGCAGGGCGCGGAGCACTCCCAGCCGCTCGCGCCGCCAGCGCGCACTGCGTGCCAGCGCTTTGTGTTGGGTGCGGGGGCGAGTTCACTCTCGCGTCGTTCGGAGCTCATGCCCGGCTCTTTGGAGTCGTCTTTAACCGGCCTACGGGGAAATATCCCCAAACCAGACCGGTCGGGCAACTCCCTTGGCACCACCGCCCGCTTCCAAAGCCCCAACACCACCATTGCGCCCTCCTCCATTCCCCAGAACCTGCCACACGGCCTCTTCACCAAACCACGGCCGCGTTTCCCCAAACTGTGAAATCCGCCCTCTGGACACACCCGCCGCCAAGGCAGCAACCCCTGGAAGTGCGCCTGGGCCCAGAGAACCCCCAGAAGGGTCCCGAACCCTCCCGCTCCTCGCCCGGAGCGCAAGCACGTGGCGCACCCACCCCTCCAAGCTCTAGAGACGCACTCCCTGGAGGCGCCCCCACCCCTCACCTCCGTCCGCCCGGGGGAAAGTAGGGAGAAGGGGTCAGGGAAGTGGCGCTGGGCAGAGGAAGGAGTATGTAGGTGCCGAGGGGAGGACCCGTAATCATTGCACGGTGTTGTGACTGGTGCGCCCCTGCTGACCGCCCACCCAGCGCGGATTCCCTCTCCACACAAATCCTCCGGGGGGATTGCTGTTGCCTGCAATCAATAACTTAGCGAAGTGAGCTGCTGAAACCAGCGGCGCCCCCCGTCTGGGTCTTTAAGAGGCCGTCGGGACTGAATCCCAGTCCTCTGCTTTCCAGACAAAGAAGTGGGCACAAAACGCAAGTGGAGTTTTTTGACCCCCCCCTCCCTCCCCCATGCCGCCCCACCCCGGATAAAGATCTTTAAAAATTAAAGGGCACACACAGAGAGAGGTATCTAGAAGAAAGAGTTAAAAGAGGAAGTATGAAAATCCGTCCTTTGAATTGAAGGTTTCTGTGATATTTCAAGAGATAGAATCAATGTTCCGATGAACATTTAACAATTTTATAAGTAAAGGTAAAGTCCATTAAATTTAGCCGTGCATATGAATAACTTTTTAATCAGCCACACATTCTTGGGCAAATTACAGATCAAGACTTATTTGGGCATACTGATCCAGGAAAAGGAAGAAATGTATCATAATTTGTGGTGGCATTTTTTAAAAACCTTAACATATCTTTCAGACATTGCTTCATGAAGGTTGCATTTCTGTAAGGTGAAAAGGCCCGGGGAGATGTATATAATGATTCCCACTTAATAGACTGTCAAACCAAACAGAGCTGGGGAAAAAGAGAATTCACCAGGTCGCCTGGCACTGCTCCCCATCACCAAGCTGAGACTAACTCACTGTGGGCCTGAGCCTAAATGATTTAAACTCAGCTAACACCCCTGAAATAAAAGTGTCCAAAATTCTTCATTTCTCCTTGACTCTGAAGCAACTTAAAAAAATAAAAATAAATCTTAAGGATGTCAAACCAAATATAGAGACTTCATAAATCTTAATGACTTCACTGTGAAACGTCTTCTGGCAAATACAAATGAGAGGATGGATATTGACCAGCATGGCCTGATATGTCTCAAGGTTGGGAGGACTAGACCCCTTCTGACACCAAGGAAAAAAAGTTCATTTGTGTTCTCAAAGATAGCTAGTTTCAAACAGATTCGGACACAGGGGCATTTGTGCTCATGCAGTTAAACAGAGCCTAGAAAGAAAAGGCATTCTTCATAATAGAATTCATCAAGGGTACTGAATCTACACCACTAATCCCAAAGGATTTAAAATTGGCCTTTAGGCAACATATAAACCAAGCCCTTCCAGCAACTTCAGTTGCAACCTCAAATTTTATCAGCTTGGGATATTATGGATTTGACTGTCTTCCTTGTAATTCTTCACCCGTTATAAAATTAAAATGAATGTAGGATCTTTAGAGATGAGATAGAAAATATGATTAAACCTTGGCTTAGAATGACAAACCCTTTGTATGTTGCAGATTCTCAACCACCAGCAGTCCATATGATGTATACTGTGCATTCAAAAGAGCGGTACCGAAAGAATTTTTGAAATTTAGATATTTGGCACTGCATATATTTAAGGTCATAAGTATTACCACGATTAATGATAATTTTCATTACTTTATGTTCACTACACATTCATTTGGTTTAATACTAGAATTAACATTAATGTTCTACAGATTAGGCTTTAGAAATAAATTTATGCAAAGGTACTTTAATATCAACATTCTTAAAAAAATTTTTTAACTATATATCATTTTGTTCTTACACATTTTAAGGTGCCAAAGAAGAGTTGCAAACTGTGAAGTAACTTCTATGAAGAGATGAAGTAAAGAATGGAAGGCAAATGACTGTATGTGTATGTGGTGAGTGCTCAACGTTCGTTATATCATCTCCCACCAGGTTAATACGTAGAGGTAAAACTGCCAAACTCTTTGTCTTTAGGTATTTATGACATAGATGTATCTAAAAGTGATAAAGAGCTATACAACTATTATATGCTTTATATTATAAGCAATACCATGCCATTTTGCTTAAGGCTCATGTCCCCTTTCAGGGCCTAGCCTCACAAGTCTCTTTTACAATTAATCCATGTCAGAGAAAGTCACGTGTGTCATCTCTAACTATAAAATAAATAACATTTTAGTGCTTTTGGAATTTGTATCTTACTACCTTTTAATAACTTTCTGCACTTCTATATTCAATTATCATGTTTGTGTTGAAAGTATTCTGCACAATTAAATACTATACAGTATACTATATAGCTGAATAATCTTGACGGGTAGATTAATCTACAGCCTTTCTTCATTTTAGGGTGGGTTGCTGTGGCAACTGACCAGCTTACTTTAAAATATTTTTTTTTAAGCTCACTACAAGAGCTACGCCCAGCGTGGGCCATGCTTAAAGGCAGGCAGACCCCATGCACAAGGTGTTAGTAGACTGCTGATTTAATGCAGGGGAGTAGTAAAGAGCAGGGTGGGGTAAAATGGTATGCAACCTGGACAGAAATTAGAAGTCAGCTTTTTCTAGAGTTATATCCTGAGCATCATGCTCTCTCTAACTTCTGTGGCATTTTAATTATATTGTTAAACAATTCTTTTGTGGGAAAAACAAGTTAATATATTTAATGTATAATAAAGCCCATGATAATTATTTAATGAAGGAAATATTTGGTGATGGGGGGTGGGGAGAGGAAAGCTGGTTTACACAGTACATCAATTCCAGACACCATTTTTTCTTAAAGGAAGTATCACCTTCTAACAGGATAGGCCACAAGTTTCCAATTGGCTTTAAAGGGTATATGAATTTTCTATTTTGCAATCATAGAACTGGAAGAGACTGGAAAATTCATTTAACACATAAGCAGACTGAACCTCAGAAAAGACACACTCATTAGGCTCCAATCTTGAACCAGAGAATCCAGGCCTCCTAATACCTAGCACCAGCTTCTCCATTCACCAGAAAACATTCTGATCCTAGCCAAGTGCCATTAGGCGGCAAGGATAAGGATGATTTTGGTGTTTTGTTTTGTTTTAAAAAATCCTGAAGTATTTCAAGAAGAATACAAAACACATTTTGGATTAACCACTTCGTAGATTACCAATGAATAATTTTAAATCCCAGATGACTCTATTGTATATTTCTATACAACCTCTTTTGTTCCACTTCAAGTATAAAAGCTCATGGAAAAGAAACTAATGCTAATATTAAATTAGGATCACACATAATTAAGCTAAATCTGTTGAGGGGAATAGCTTATATTTTAAAAGGCCAATTGTAATACATTCCAGATCCAAATTAATTTCAAATTATCCACCATGTGAGGTTATATATACTTTTGAATGCTTGTACTATCATTGATAATTATGGGTTTGTTAAAAATATTTATTATGAAATGATTCTTAAAAATATTAGGTGGTAAGATATTTTCTCTTTGAAGAAAAACAATATAAAACTGAAGTGTATGATGTAAAATATGTATATGACCCATCATAAATAGTATGGTTGAAAGTCCTGAATTGCCTATGTCTATTTGCTCATATGAAATGTAATGTTAAGGATTCATTACATTAATTTCAGGCATCCTGGCAATAAACTTAGATGTTCCTGCAAATGGTTTGCTTTGTCAGGATGTTTGTGAATCTGGAAAACATGAACTTTCATTTTTACTACCATATATAGACATATCTTAGTATTCAAAATGTCTGTGCACCTTTACAATTTTGGATTTTTTAGAAGTTGTACCTTAAATGAAAACCTAATACAGATTACCTCTGCCATATTATTAAAATGAATGCATAGTAGTAGCAAACTCACTAGGTGAAAAACAAACAGGCAAACAAATATATTGTAGATACCAATCTGCAAGAACTAATACTGCCTCAGATGGCTGGTGCTTTGTGACAGTTTGCCATGCTTTCCTATAATAAAAGCTAGAGTTTCATTTTAGCTGTGCTGATAGTCACAATGGTGATGAGCCAGAAGCCTGAGGATGGTTCGGATCTAGTCGTACTTGCCTGCAAAATCAACCTTTCCCTTTCAAGTGAAGCCTTGGGGCAGACACCTAACTGTTGAGCCCACTCTTCTGAGAAATGTTACGTCAAATACCTCAACAATGAAGCAGGAGGCTTTTGGAATCACACTGTCCTCCCCCGTGGCATAGTGCAGAACTTAACAGGAAATGCAACTAGTCATTGGGTTAAACATAGTGCTGAAAGGATTTTTTTTAAAGTGAGGAAAAAAATCTTTAGTTAGCTAGGTGTTTCAGTATTGCATACTCTTGAATGTTCCATGTGTTTATTTTCCCAATGTATTTTCCCTTCTACCTTTTCAAATGTTTTAATTTGATTGGAACATTTTATACAACCTATAGTTCTACTGGCATGCAATCTTGTCAAGGTTTGTGTACTAGTTGGTGTACTTTATCTTTGGCTTTATTGGGTGTGGTGTAATTTGGCTAGGGAAGGGAGGTGCCCAATCCCTACTAACCTGTCCTAAATCTTTAACATTAACTTACTTTTTAAACTTTAACGTGAGTAGTATATGCCTTATCAGTCTCTATGTCTGCTTCCTGTGCAGCTGAAACTCTTCAGGATAAGTGAAGTCATCAGCTATCGGATAGGGAAGCTTAATGCATCTGGGATGTTCGTTTGGTTTACATGTGAAATGCCCTGGAGAAAATCCAGTAAGGTGTAGAAGAGATAGCGTGGGAGGAGGGAGGGGGGAAATCTCCGAGGAAGCTGCCGCCTCGGTAAATATTTCCAAACTGATTAGAAAGTTCACGGCCCCGTGATGAGGTCGAGATTTCAAGGACTGGTAATTCTTTCATTATTTCTACATGAGTAACACTTGAGACGCATTTAGGCTAACCCTCTAGCCCTCCAACCGCTCAGGGCCGAAAACCGCGTCTGGTGGGCGTGCAGGAAGAGCGCGCTGGAATCGGGCGCTGCAGACATCCTGGACCGCGGCATCCACGCGTAAGTAACACAGGCGCGCTCCGACGCTGGGAGAATGAAGTGGTTAACGCGTCTCCCGACGGGAGAAAAGTCACAAGACCAACTATTAGGGTCGCGCTCCTATTGGTCAGAGGAAAGATCCCGACTTTAGAAGGACTTTCCTGCTGGCTGGCTCGCCGCGTCCCCGGGGAGTGAGCGCGCGGCAGCCGGAGACTTGGTTCTCCGAGGGTCCTCGGCGGCGGCGGCGCGGGCAGGGAGCCGGGAGCCGGGAGCCGGGAGCCGGGAGCCGGGAGCCGGGAGCCGGGAGCCGGGAGCCGCCGCTCGCCGTGTTGTCTTCATTTCGTGCAATAAAGAATTGTCATTAGGTTTGCGTATGGCATGTGCCGTTACCCCACCGTAAAACTAAAATTAGCAAAATGTCAGGAATGGGAAGATTGATTCACCGAGATGCAATTATCATTTAAAAGTGCTTGATTGAGGTACTGATGTTCAGTGATTTATTCTGCATACCATATACATAATTAAAGTAGTGTAGTGGAGTAATTTATCAATCTAGTTGAGACTGGAGGGGTGAGGAGCGAACTGCTGTATGTTTGTTTTATTAAAATGCTCTGAGGTCTAGTCCCGCCCCCCTTTTGCAAGAGTGAAACTGATGATTTCTCCAGCTCGCGAGGAGAGAGTCAACGGTTTGGGATTGTGAGGGGGAGAGAGACTAAGAGGAAAGGCAGCGCGAGGCAAAGGCAAAGGCAAAGGCAAGGACAAAATAAAGGGGAAAAAAGAAGGCAAGAGGCACGATGGTTCGTACTGCTTAGAGCCCTGAGCCCGTGTGCACCCGTTTTCCCGGCCACCCCCGCCTCCCCTCCCAATATCCTTCCACCACTCCCCCTGCCCCCCCGCCTTTTTACGCGACGTTTCAAAGGCAGTGAGCAGCTCTCCTTTTCCCATTCGTCTTCTGTCACTTCCTTCCTGGACGCAGTTTTCTGGACGAGTCTGGTTACTTTTAATCCACCGGCCGCTGAGAGCCACTCTCCCCTCCTCCTCCTCCTCCTCCTCCTCCTCCTCCTCCTCCTCCTCTTCCTCCTCTTCCTCCTCCTCCTCCACCACCTCCTCTTCCGAGCGGCCTTGGCGCGCGCGAATGCGCGTCCCCGCGCGCGCCTCCCCCGCGCGCGCCCCCTCCGCGCGCGTTCACACGCACACCTCGTCTCCAGCTCTCTGCTTGCTTTGCTCGCAGTCACAGACACTTGAGCACACGCGTACACCCAGACATCTTCGGGCTGCTATTGGATTGACTTTGAAGATTCTGTGTGGGTCGCCGTGGCTGCATGTTTGAATCAGGTGGAGAAGCACTTCAAGGCTGGACGAAGTAAAGATTATTGTTGTGTGTGTTTTCTCTCCCTCTCTTAAGAAAGGAAAATATCCCAAGGACTAATCTGACCTGGTCTTCCTTCATGTGAGTACCTCTGACATTTCTCGAGGAAAATAGAAATAGCCTGGGTATTGTTTCTGAAATCTGCATCAGGATATGCCACAGCACTGGGTCTACCCCTGTGCCTTTTTTGGAGGCTGAAGTTGAGGGTTGTTGTCCATTCTTTCCGTTAGATTCCATGATTTCCTTGTCTGTTGCTAAAAGTAACTTTTTAGATCGTCTTATCCGTTTGCCATCAGTTATTGAAATCACTCCTGACTCGTTCTTGTCACATCATTGTGTTTAAAGTTTCATGAAGTTAGTTCGCGTCATTAGCATGTTTGATACGGTGGAGCATGTGGAGACTGGTAGATTTTAATATTTCATAGAATGTTCTGTGACCTTGAAGTACATGCCTTAAGATTTAGCCTGGAGTTCACTGTGGAGAGATGCTCCTCGGAGTCTCCCCAAGACTGATTTGCTCTGGGTTATGCTTTTGAGCTGCTAATTCTTGGGATTAGTTTGAACTAAAGCATGGCTGTCTGTCAGGGTATACCTTTGTGCATCCCCTTCCCTTGCCAAAGTGCTGGCTTGATAGAGGGCTTCTTAATTGGTGTGGACAAAAAGTAACACCCTGGCTATGGTAGTCTATACATTTCACAATTCGTATTGGTGTTTCAGTATATGCATTGCTACTTAGGTCAAGTCAAATAAATAACTGTTTAAACACAAACAATTTTAAGTCTCTTAAATTGCATTCTGTTTGGACTTTGGATGAAAGTTAGCAAACTCATTGATAAAGTTTGGCATAAAGAATATATATATATATATATATATATATATATATGCAGCACATTGTTTATTGTATTAAATATTATGCAAGTATTTAAATTTAATACTAATGTTATCTCCTTCCCAGAATATGGCTATTAATTCTCAAAGGAAATATTATATCTCAAACATTTCTGACTACCCTAGCTCCAGTAGTTATTTTTTTTTTTTGGGGGGGGGGCTCTTTTTCTTCACAATTTAGAAATGTGTGTCTTTTGTATAAAATACCTTTATATGTAAATGCTGACAGTATAATAACTGGAATCGGGCTCTCTGCCAGTTCTTTAACCGGTCCTCAGTGAAGAACTGCTTTGACACAAAGTGGGTTTTACTATTGTGAATCTGAAACTAACTCGAACAGTAACTGTCTTGTGAAATGGGTAGTGACTGCATATATTTTCTAAGTGCTATAAAGGGAACTCCAGCCACCTTATTATACCAGTCAAAAAGAGTGACCAGCCTCTTTTTCACTGGCACCTTGCAATGGAATTGTGGTTGCAGAGTAAAGATGTTTATTGTAGAGTATAATAAGTTGACTCCCTAGAGAATTGGTAAGACATGGAAATGTGACCACCTGTGAACCCCGTTTAACCTCTGAATTGAATGTTAATTTTGCTTTAAATAGATTAACAATCTCCAATTTGAAACTCAAATATCTTATTTAATTTTTAAAATAATGTCAGTTCTGGTTAGTCTTTGAAAACGTTCCGTATGTACCAATATGGTAGAAGCCGTATTTTTATTTCTCCATCGGTTTCAGTTAAATACAATGCAATTAGAAAACCATATTGCATTCTTCCAATATATGCATGAAATTATTAAGTTCAAAGAAGTAGCTCTAAAGCAAGTGCTTCAGAACTTGACAGGTAACATGAAATGTACGTATCTCATATCTCATCTCAAGAGGGCAAAGTCTCGAAAATACCTCATTCTATTTGTAGGAAAGTACATTTGGCTGTGTATTAGACTACTAACTCAATTCTAAAAGTTTTTTTGGCCAAAGGTAACTTTAAATTCAGTGTTTGATTAAAATATGGTCTCCCAGTCAAGTTAAGGAGACAATAGTTAGCAGTTACCTTTACTTTAAATTTTGCTAAACTTTATAAAAATCTACTGTTTATTAGTAATAGACTTCACGCAACTTTGGAGCATCTATGGCACATTTTGCAGACTTCTTACTAAAGACAATATTTTACTTCTTCATTAATTATGCTATTTATATTCTGATTGCTGTGTATGTGTGTGGGATATAGTGAAAGACAATATTAAATATGTAACTTTTATTAAATATTAATTTGTTCCTTCAGTTAAATAAAAAATGAGCACTGTATGCTAAAAAGTCAATTTGCCATCTTTCCTGAGCTGTTTAGACTTTAAAAGTATGCAATCACCTATATTAACTTTTCGGAATCCAAACACATTATCATTAAATGCATGAAATATAAATAACAAGAACTTTACTCCATCTGGCCTCTTTTATTCTTTGTCAACATACTCAGTTTTCAATATTTGAGGGAAATGGTTCATTCTAATAGGGAAAAGGACCAATGATTCAAAATTGAAATTGAAAAAGCATCATGTTTTATATTGTCCAGATTTCTATGAATTTCTTCCTTAGTCCTCACTTTATCAAATCAAAAATTACATAACATTACACCATATCTTCCTGATAAGTGATTTATTGTATTTACATTTCTTTTATTAAAAAACCAAGCTAAATAACTACATGGCATATGTTAACATTATATTTCAAAACTTTCTTCTGTTTATTGTATTATATTTTGTGGCTTTATTTCTCAACACTATGTGCGGTATATTTTGAGTCTGAAATCTCAGAAAGTGACAAAAATGGGGAAATATCTGGGCAGCAACACTTGTGCTACATAACAACAAAAAGTAGTTATTAAACAGAGAACCCTGTCTTCAGGGGCATGATTCAAAACAACATGGAAGAATTTCATATGCAATTAAGGGTCACAGAGTGGACTTTAAAAGAGACTATTAATAAAGTTCTACTTATTTTACAAAAGCACAGCCTTTGAGAAAACGTCACACAAATATGTAAAACTTATTTTAAAATGCACATATTCATTTTACGAATATAGTGATTGCCTGGACACAATGAGAAGATTTAATAACTGATGTTTAGACTGTGTGCTGCATGGGGAAGGGTGGGTGATTAAGACCCTCATCCTCAGCACTGTACATTAATCTCAGGGGCGCGTGGACTGCCTTGCACTCAGTAAAGCCTGACTGTTCACCGAGATCTGTCATCTCTAGGAAATCAAACCAGATTACAGAGGCGATTCACAAAACCAGGAGCGACAACAGGGTCTGTGCACCTTACAAAAGGCGGATTACCCAGTTCACGTGTTATTTTGATAGGTCAGAGATAAAAGCTGATTGTTGGGGAATGACAAGACACTCCAATTTCAAATGATTGCTAGCTAAGTATACCACGACCCTGTTGCTTCATCATTATGAAGAACCGTTCAAACAGCGGAAAACTCAGTTTTCAAATGACAGGCGTTCGATAGTGAAATAAGAGAAAATGTCTTTTTTATATATGTCTTTATTGCTTAAATTTTAAGTTCCATCACTTCTGTATGAACAAAATCAAGTTCTGGCTGCTTATGGGAAGCAGTTATTATAAGGCTTAATTGCAATGGACATTTTCAGAGACATTGTAGAGAGCACAAAACAGAATTTGCCAGAAATAAAACATACACTGATGGTATTGAGTAACTGAGCAGAAAACGCATAGTAGTCAATAGCCATTATGTTATTCTGTTACCAAGTATGTTCTTCATAAAAATGTGTAATTACATAGTTATGAATCCATACATTTGAAATGTAGCTTAATAGGCATGTATTGGTCAAATTATATGTATTTCATAAATGTTACATAAAGACCATTCTGTAAAACAACAAAATATGATGTTTTCAGAGTTTATTTCAGAGAATAAAGTTTGGTTTACATAATAACATTTTGAAAACCCCAACTTTTTACACATCCAACTCTACAGTAATTTCTTGCTTCTTTAAAAATTGAAGTTCTTTTTTACCCAACTGATGCCTCCTAGTGTTTCACACAATAAAACACTAATGAGTCATCCATAAATGTAAACATTGCATTTTCATTGCCTACATCTTCTGTGATACATAAAATTAATATTTATGTGTTTAATTTTCTGTGCATTATAAGAAGGTAGGAAATTCTAGTGAATGAGATGTTTCATCTGAGTGGATTTATGGCACACACTTGCAGGTTTTCTTTTACCATAACAATATCTTACCAAGTTTTAATAAGTTTATTACCTTCAGTTCCAGTTTATATATTCACGGTTTATGTTCACTCTTTTTCCAAGTGAAAAACATAGGCAGAATAGTATAGCTCCATTTTGTAGGCCTGGAAATTATATAGTTGCATTCATTCAGAAATGCCTGATGAACAAATTGCAAAGGCACTAACCATTTAAACACTAAAATATCTCTAGAGAGATATAAAATTTTGCCTACTCTGTGTCTTGACCCTTGCATATGTCTTTGTAAAAGTGCAATAAAGAAAAATAGGGTTTAGAAAAAACAAAGGTAAAGATAAATGCACAGATTTCCACTTTATTATCAAATAACAACAAAATAATACTTGCCTTGAGAGTACATTATTCTACATAATTGATGGAAGACTTTTTAGAACATAACTTCTCATGACCAGCAGATTGTCTTAATGAGATTGAAGTTAGTGGACACCAACTTGGTGTGAGTTTGATGTCATTAGGATGATGAGCATTGACTTTCGATATTTTTGCACTTCTGTGATTTCAGCTTTCTGACTCTACTTATGAAGATGGATACTTTAGTTTCTCAATGTTTTTTCTTTAAAATACTCATGAAAGGGAGAAAGCATTCTTCTAATAGATCTTAAATCTAAAGGATGCACTAAAAAACCTGTAACATGTATGGGCCTCTTCCTGAGTTGTCATACAACACACATGTGCACAAAAACATTCGCAAATTTCTTCCATTAGACAAATGTTCAGAGCTTCCAAACTTAGACACTAGGACTAAATGAATGTAGTTCATTGCTATCACCTATATGCATAGGTGTCATTTAGCTATCCTGGTTCAAAACACACCACACTTCAATCGTATTTAACTCTCATGTAAGATTTTCTAATTTGGCTAATAATACAGTGCTGACACAATTCTGCTCATGTTGGACACATTTCAAAGAATGTAAGGGGGTGTATTCCTTTCGTTCAAGGAAGCAAACATGTAGAAAGGGGTGGACCTTTCCCACAAGAGCCACATTTCTTCCCTTAGAGAATTGAAGCAAATATGCAGTATGTAAGTGAATAAGAGCATGAGAAAAAAATAATTTCTAATGGGCTGCTGCAGTCAGTGAGCAAAGGAAAACTGTCTGGGTTTTTTTCTAAAAGCAGCTATTGATAACCCTTCTCACACTGAATGCTGTAAAGGTCTATGGAAGTTTTGTAATTTCAATATTATTTAACGAGAATTAATTTTGCTCAAAACAAAAATTCAATAGTAACTATTTTACAAACAGATTGAGGCATAAAGAGAGAAAGGATCCAGAGGCACCCATTCCCTGTCTTTGAAGAATGAGTAGATAGCATCAGTGTTCTTTTTTGTTAGTTGTTTTTATGTATGCAAAGAAAGAAAATTCTATGAAAGGGGTACCATTGTAAAAAATAAGATTATAAAAAAGATTACCCCAAATAGTAGTATTTCACATTCCTTTGTATTATTTTAATGTTAACTGCAGAAAGAAAAGCCGCATTGCTGTTAAGTATAAATATTATGTGATACCTGTTATATAAACCCATGTTTTGGTTTCAGGTGAATATGAGTAGCATTCATTTGTTATTAACCACCATAATGCATTTGTTGTACATTGTCATTGTATTGCCTGAGTTAAAGCTCTGTAATTATTTTTAAATTATAGTAGCTTGTACAAATGAAGTTCAAAATACACATGAAGGGAATCTTTTGAGGACATTATAAAGGAAATTGGTGATATTACAAGCGATAAAAACAGTAAACCTATTATAGGCAGATTTCTGCAGGAATCATTACTCTTTAATAATGCAGGCATTATAGAGACTTTATTAATTCTTAATGCTGTAAATTTGAAATGAATGGAGCAATGTTGTTCATCCTGCATGTGGTTGCTATTCATGTAGAATGACAATGCAAATCGTCTAGTAAATTTATTGAAATAAAGTACTTTAAACTTGTTTTTATAGACTGGAGAAACCAATCTCTGAAGCAGTCCTGGTGAGAACCTGCTTTTACCAATAGCATCCTGAGCGTGGTCTGGTTTCCTTCTTGTATCTTCTTGTCATGGATAAGATGCACATGAATTCATATAAATTGTTCTCAGATATTATGGATCTCTAGCATATTGGTTTTAACAAGTGGTGGATATGGTCCTTAGAATGCAAATTGTTTGTTTGTTTTTTAAGCAACTACTACCTCTCTCTTTTTTTTAATGTCTGTGATTATTTCAGCAAGTTAGTATGTTAAGGAAGCCAATGCATCTTTCCCCGAACCCCGAAGATAGGCAGTTTTGGCTTAGATATGCTTATGCATTTGCAAAATAGAAAATAGATTCACTGATGTAGATAAGTAAGGACAGACAAGGAAATTAGTCTACTACTTAATAGAGTAAACATGACTTTTTTTAACCTTCTAATTAATTGTTGACCATGCATGAGGTGTACAACCCAGGCTTATTATGGAAAGCTGGTATTATTGCTTAATGTAACATGAGGGAATTGGGATTTCTTTAAAGTAATTTTGAAGATGTGATTATTTAGCAGAAATATTCACTGGAGCATTTTATTTTTAGAAATCATGGTCACACAAGGAAGCCTTTATAGGACCGACTACCTAATTGCAGTCAAAATCTCTTGAATGAAAACACACACACACACACACACACACACACACACACACACCACATTTTTTAAGAATATAATGCGCCTGTATTTTTCAGCTTTTTTCCACATTCTTTACATCTGAGCAGAGCATATGTGTCTAAGCAGATGTTTTAAGTTATAGCCTTCATGTAGGTGAGTCTGTAAATGTCCCATTTAACTTAAATGGCTTTGTGGGAAGGCAGTTTGAGGAGTTTAAAAAGAGAAAAAAAATTTTCATATAAATTGTTCAGTTACTATAGTTTCAGCTCTTTCTTTTCAAAAACAGTAATTACACTCAGGATAAAGAAAGTAAAATATGCTCTTTTAATTCTTCGTAACATCCAGTTTCTAAGGTAGAGCTCTGGTAGTGGAGTTTCATTTCTGAATATTCAGGGCAGGTACTGGCAGCAGAGCTACAGAATGAAACTTGCTGGCTGCAGACCAGATGCATGCACAGTGCCACATCATAAACTTCCCCTCTCTGTCTCAGAGTGCGTGCAGCCCCAAGCAAGGTCCTCTTTCCCCTGGCAGAGGCTGAGGAGCAGAGGGCCTTCTTCCTGGGCAGTCACTTTGGTAAAGGAAAAGCATAGTGTTTTCCTTCTTTAAATTGAAAATTCGGCCTCTTAAATCACTAAGACATGAACTGCAAAGTGGATTCACTGTTTCCTTTTTCTTCCCATGTAGCAGTTTAGAATGCATAAAACAATAGGTGTAAAATAGAAAATGAGGCCTCTCCCCCTCCCTCCTCCTCTCAGCACGTGCAGGCCCAATCAGATGTCTGTACTTTTTTTTTTTTTTTTTTGGTGTTTTGCAGAGAAAAATATAATGGTTTCTTTTCAATGAAGGCTGTGCATTATATTCCAGATATGTTAGGTCATTTTGTGATGCAAATTAACATTGAGTGTTTTTTGTACTTATCTCGAGAAATAGCAATAGTCCACTGCAGCATGTGGCACTACAGTAATTTTTATGGATAAACACTCACACTTTGAATGATTGCTAGGTCAAAATACAGAGTGCAAAGGAAAAACATGGGCTTTAGTTTTCAGGTTTGGTTTATGCTCTTCGTTTGAAAGGTACAATGTAAGTAGTGTGCTTATTGCCATGCAAAGTAAATCAACTTCCAACTATCTGCATTAATATTCTTTGTATTTGAAAACTGTAGTCTGAAAGCTCATACTTCTCTTTGTAAAATAAAGTAAAAAATTGTTAAAATCAGTCTTTAATTACCAGTTACATTTTCAGTCGTTACCAGTGTGATTTAAAAAAAAATCCTATTAAAAATAATTTCTAGCTGCCGCGGCTCCTTTCAGTCAATAATAGAAGTCTCATTTGTGTGAAGTGTAGTCAGATTATTGCCAGCACACCTTTATCTAACTAGCCTTCTCTAATAAAAATGTATTAAGAGGGAGCCTTAAGTAGAAAGTGTTACTATATAATAAATATTTATTGAGACTTTATTTTTATACTAATATACAAATAGTGTTTAAATGTTAGTTTAGTCATTAACCCAGTAAACGAATTGTTCATTGCCTATATAAAACTTACCAAGTCAGACCAACCGCTAAATGAAATTTAATTTTCTCTTTAAAATATAGATAAGAAAGATAATTAGGTTTAAATATCAAGCAACTGTTTTTCTGTGGATCCAAATGTTTCCTAATAGCGTCAAGAAAGTAATACCACACAAATCTTAAAATGTAAATGTAAATCTAAGAGTATGATCACAATGGCCTATTCTTGCCATAGGTGTTATGAAAAAGGGCCCTACACCTGGCACAGTTTCAGGGCTCATTAGCCAGGGGAAAAATGTTAAACTTTTCTGCATATATTAATATACATAGGAGTCAGTAATTTTGACATTTATTTTTTACAAAATTAGGCATTCTATTTAAAATTCAGATTCAACCTTTAAAACTGCTTTTACGTAGGATATGATACAAGACTTCTTGATCTTCTTGGAATTCTCCTGACCAGTAGGATACTTTGAATCATTACCATTCAATAAATATTGTTAGACATATTGTAAAGTTCCAGTTGCTTAATGTGTACTGGATAAAAATTTTTAAATAGGAAATAGATTTCTTTTGCTATTTAAATATTATAAAACTATACCTGATTAAAACATGAATCTCTTGGAGGTTCCTGGAGTAGGTAATTCTCTGGGCAAGAATTTTAAAATATTTTAACTGTTAACCAATAAATTACCAAGTACTGTACTTTTTTAAGGTGCCTGATTTCCATTCACATTTGAGGAACCTCGTTAAGTATGGGTGGTCTTTAAGGAAAGGTGTTGTGGTCCAGAAAGTAGATCTTTTCACCCTTCTCCTGTAACAGTTAATATGTTAAAAAGGTATAAATCCAGACCTAATTCCATCAGGATTTTTTCCTTAACTAAATTAAGACGAACAAACCTGGCTATTAAGAAAAAAAGTGTATCCATTTGTTCATTTCTCATATTTATCCAAAGACCACTTAACAGTCTGTATAGGTTATAGGTTAAGGAAATAATTTTGACTACATCTTTCTTTCCTTTCACGGTTGAGTTTTTCTCCTCTTACATAAACCAAAAAGAAATTCCCACGATAACATTAATAGATTTGCGAAGGGCTGGGTAAAATACTCAGTCCCATTGCTTGCTTCCCAACGGCGCTTTGGTTGAAATGAATGGGGAATGTCCCTTCCAGGACTGTTTGGTCTTTCTTGACTTGAATTAGGATGAACGCTATGTGACTTTTTCCCCTTCTCTCGTTTTATAAATTTAAAAATCAAAGAATTCTTGACCTCAACCTTTTTTCTCAATTTCTATTGTTTTTGGATTCTCTTCTGAGTTCCTTTCTTGCTTCAAAATATTTGGTATTATGAGAAAGCAAATGCACTTTTAATTGTTTTGACTACACATGTGAGATCATTGAATTGTTTCAGGTGTTGACTTATTCTTACACTTGAGAGATTGATGTGGTTCGTCACAGCCCAATGCCATGTCATGAAAGAGCTCCAGACACAGATCTTGAAATAGCAGACTATAGGATGGTGTCTTTGTAAGGAATCGCTGACGACTTTAGAGTCAGTGGATGGTACATTTACGGCAAAAATGCATAGCATTATGAAGTCTCAGGAGGGAGTAACAGCTATTGAACTAGTTGAACCGAGTTATGGCTTTCTTGATGTTCTGTGAAAACATCATTTTGGGCCAAAAGTCCAAAGTATGTGTGCATGCTTGGTGTGTGTGTGTGTGTGTGTGTGTGTGTGTGTGTGTGTGTGTGTAGTGGGGATAGCAGGGGGAGAGCAGAGAGTGTGAGAGACAAAAAGCATGAGAGGATAAGGATGAATACAAGAGAAAGAGAAAATCAGTTCTTTTGATTTGCAAGCATAAAGAGATGAAGGACATCATTGCCATACCTAATACCATTTCTTAAATGATACATATATGTGCTATTAGACCAAGTGTCCCATAAGCAATAGAGAATAATATTTAAGAATGAAGACCAAACTGAATAACTTCAAAATTCTGCCTCCCATTTACTGATTAGTGGCTTTAGGCAAGTTATTTAACCACCAGAACGCCTCAGTTTCAGCATCTGTAAAATGGGGATAATAATACCACCTACCTCCTAGAGTTGTAAAGATTAAACACGATGATACATATAAAAGCACAATGTACTAGTAAGTGTCCGTAATTAGTAAATTATCATAGCACTACATTATATTTTGATTATTTTATCTTCCTGCCAATGATTATCACTTAGTGCTTAGTGGGATAATTATTTTGAAATGTTTTAAATAATACCTTAATTCTGTTTAAATTGGGTTACTTTCAGGGTAAGTCTCTAATTCTGATGCCATGGTAGGCCAGTATTAATGATCACTAAGTACAATATAGTTCTTCAAGAATATCAAAACCTATCACAGAATCAGGTGTTATTAAATAAATATTATATTATTTTTAGAACCATAAATGGAATAAAAGAAACAAAATTATTCCATCTATAAGTTTTAAAAGTCATTTATTGAAACTTCTCAATTTCAGGTAGATTATTGCTGAGTTTTAATAACAATTCAGGTTGGAGGAAGCGTTTGATGTACATAGAATTATTAGGTGGTTTTAATAGTGAACACAGCCTCACCAGGAATTCTAAAGGTTTTTATTTGCTTTAGCATGTGTATTAGCCACTTTTGAAGAATGCATTAATATTTCTTTTTTCATAATTTTGGTTGTATGTAATAAGATCAGTAGAATAAATGTATGATGACCAGGTGTCATTTACTCATCTTTCTATTCCTTCACAATCACGCTCGCAAATAATGGGTTTTTTTTATAGATATTTGTTGAATAAATTAATGAATTGTATTTACTAGTAAAGATGAAATAGTTAAAAAATAAGTAAGTGGCACTCCCATGTCATTTTTTAACTTTCCAGATTTGAGGGATTGTTAGTTTTAATGATAGTTTATCAACTTTGAGATGATGAACAAGTGAACTTATCTTAATTTGGGTATTTTTCTTCATGTGAGAAGAAATCTTACATAGGACAGAAAATGCAGAATTTTACCTGAGGATTACGCAAAGGAACAAATTTAGATAAGATGTGGATGAAAATTGACCTATTTCTGGTCTCAGAGTCTGTTTACCACCTTTTTGTCCAGCTTTTATAGTCACTTAATTTCTCAAAGAAATTCCTATTTTGGATGACAGGTAATGTTGACAAGGCCTGCCCAGTTTAGACCACCTGTGGAGTTGCAATCTCTTGAAATTCTTCTCATGCTCTTAAATAATGGCCCTCTAGTGTGCACCTTGCATTCAGCTTTCAGCCTTGCATTCAGCCTGTCTAAAGAGTGCTCAGTGCAAGGAATGCTTGCAGAGTGGACTTCCCTGTGGTAAAACAGCATGGACGGCTCCCAACACTGCAATCAAGGAAGCCTCTAAAAGCTTTAGTTTAAAAATAATAATAATAATAATAATAATAACAAATAATGTCTGTGTGAAGATGATGGAGCCCTCTAAGGCACATGAGCTTTGAGAATTATCCCATCTGCAACCCCCTCCCCCTCCTCAGTAGCCCTTTCCAGGGTTATGATTACTGGAAAATGGCTGTTAATCACCAGAATTTTTTTTATTTTCCTACTGCAGCTGCTTCAGTCAGAGTAGTAATCTATTAAACAACTTGGTCTCCAGTTTAAAATTTGCATTGTATACTGTATAGAGTAAATTTTCATTGTAATCAGAGAACGTCCTGGTACGATTTGTAGAAGCACGTTTGTTTTTATGGATGGACCTCTCCAGTGCCGTGGAGCCAACTGTTTAAACAATACTGTTGTTGATCAGCATAAAATAAAACAGTGTAGTACTACTAAGTGCGCACAGTATTTACAATAGTCACATTTGCAGAATATTTGAATTGTGGCATCTCTAGCACATGGCAGTATAATGCCCACATAATTCATAACTTAACACAGATATTTAAAATTTGACTGGAACTTCAAAGGGTTTTTGAAGGTTAGCATTCTTGTACCAGACTGTGGTAGAGTAATTTGGCCTCTTTTTTGACATTCATGCTTATTACACTTGCCATAATTTGAAGAAATAATCCAAAACCTGAGTCAATATTTAGTGCGGGAGGAGGACAAAACAGCTCTATTTAACAAAGGACCCTTTTAAAACACATTCTTATATGTAAAATTGACAGGCTACAAGAGGTGGTTGGATGAAGTTCATCATGTTGGAAAGAACGTTTCAATTAAAGTTGAACACTTTCTCTACCAGGTCTTTTTTTCTTCATTTTTTATTTGCTGTGCCAAGGTATCCATGTGCGTTTTCCACTGTCATCTGGCTCCTTCCCAGCAGATGCACACAATCTGTTCTGCTGTCACTAACAGGGTTCGGTTTATGAAGAGAATGTGTCAGAACATGCCACTGTAGTCACTTTTACAGGTTTTTTTAAAGAGTAACTGAGAATATATGCATCGCCCTAGTTTTATTGTACTCAGCCTTTAAGAGATTTCGAAGAAACTTTTATAACATTCATCGACCAAAAGCTTTCTTCCAAACATATTTTTGACCAAATATTTGCTTTCCATTAAAAAAATTTTAAGGTTCACAAACATCTTTAATGATTAGCAATATTTATTGTATTTAAATTTAAGAGTAGGTTTATATAGTTCTGTCTGAAATCAACCAAATATTTTTATGAAAATATCAAATTTCCAAATTGATTACTTTATGATCAAATAATCTCCTACTAAAATCTAACCTATTTTCCTACTCAAGTCAAAGCTTTATTTTAAAATATTGTGATATACAAGTTAGGGTATGGTCATAAATATGTTATTTGAATTCATAGGTAATGTGGGTTTCTTAAGTCTTTAAGACCATTAAATGAAACCAAAAACAGTTAAACTATCTTATCCTATGGAGAAACTTGATAAACTGTACTCTGATAATAAGGTGACATTTTTCTTTTGTAGCATAATGGGTCAATACTTCTGAACTGATTTTATTTATTAAAGTGTCTCTATTCCTATCAAGTATTCTAAATAAAAATTCAATTTTTGTTGTATTTTTCATAGAAAACAATTTCTCTAATTTTACATAAATTTTTAAAAAATGAGCACTGCAAACCTACATTCATTCCTGAAATAATGAGCATAATAAGTTAGCAGAATTTTAAGTTTTAAGTATGTGTAGTAAGTACATACTGTGTGTATAGGTACATGCAGAGAGAGTGGACACATTAACATTTTGTATACAGATCATGGTCTGTAAGTATCTCCCAGAACTGAAGATTTTAAAATGTACTTAAATACTAATTTTAGATTTTTAAAGTAATCTTTGACATGAAGAGCAACTCAAAGTTCTGGAAAATTACACATTTTTATCAGTTATAATTCATATCAGCTAAAAGTGAAACTATATTAATGAATAATCACATACAAATTAAGCATTAATTATATATATTTTTATAGGATAACTAGTTACTATGTTTCTTCATAAAGATAATTTGTGAAATACATTTTAAGGCATAATTTCTGTCATAACATGTATTGTCATCACATAGACAACTCAAGCAATGTACATTAAGAGACCTTTCTGAAACAACTTTGCACATTTTAGCAAGAAAATAATTTACTTGGACTTTATGGGCTCTATTGTCATATCATGCAGATTAACTGCTAAATTATCTTGTCTAGAGTTGTATCAACTGCTTGTTATAATAAGTTTTCTTAATTCCTAAAGAAAGAAGAATTCTTTTTCATTGTATTTTAAATATAAAAATGTATACGTCTTTCATAAATTGATTTTGTAATGCTTTTGATGATGTGAACAGGGCACATATGTTTAAGATGAGTGATAAAAGACTTTTCTGAAATTACTTTGCTTTTTATCTAGTCTATAGGTACTTGAAATTGTTTAGTTTTTGGTAAACCTGAATATTTGCTCTTGGGATAAAAAGGCTACTCTATACCAAGAATCACAAGTGGTGAACTGAGAAAATGTTTGGTTGAATCCCATGGAATGTCAGAGCCTCCTACTCTTCTCAAAGCCTTCAGCGGTGGGGTGGGGAGATTTGCCGTCATTCATTACAAGACGTAGATTTAGCCTTGCTAACTTACTACTGCAGTATTAGGGGAGTAGTGGGAGAACAACGAGAATCTTTTCTTTTGCTACAATTTGAATATATAACACCATTTTGAGACAAAACTCCATAGACAGACTTAATTGTACTTATCTTGAATGACTAATCTTCCACATTTTCTATTTATTACTCAAAGTGTTAATATAATCCTAAATTTCATTGGGGAAATAAAAAGCTTACTCCTCTTAGTGAGATTCAACAAACTTAAAGGATATTTGCAAATATGGTTTACCCTGTGAAATATTTTTAGATACCAGATCTTCTAAAAAGACAGGCTCTTTTATTTATAATACTTTATAATGAAATAATTAGATTTTTTTCTAATTTTATTTTTAAAAATTAGGGAAAATTAGCTTTGAAACTTGAAATTTTCCTGGTTCTTTAGCGTATGAATGATGGGGTTAGTTTATCTCAAAAATACTTTTTTGAATTTTGCCAGTTGCTTCAATTTCCAACATGGATACCACCCTCCTTTGTGGTTGGGAGGTAGTTCTTTCTTTGCATTTGCTTAGTCATAGGTCTTTTTGGAGCAAAGACAGACTATTTTTGTGAAGCTGTCCCCAAAAAAATGTATTATTCATAGCCTACGAAGCCCATCAAAGAGTCTCAGTGCGCGGGTAATGATAGGTTGGACGGCAGTGACCAGAAGGGCTTTCTTTAGGGGATTTAGACAGTCAGATCCTTTTTCCATCTGCATCAACATATGTTGACCAGTTGGTTTTCAGTGCTTGCTGGCTTGGTGGTTCGAAGTAAGCCTGATCTTCTATAAATATAACTGATATTTTCAACTATGACTTGGAAATCCCACTTTTACTTTTATCCAGTGTCGCTACTCAAGATATCTCTAAAAATTCTAATATCTTTTTGATATGTGTAAAAACGTGTTATTAATGTGAAAGTGCTAATTACAGCTATTTTGATACAATCGCAGCTAACACTTTTTGATCTTACTGTACATTGGGACCCTGTTCTAAGAGCTTGCGGCATCACCGCATTAACTCACTTATTCCTCAAAACCAAATGAGATAGGCATGATCCACATTCTACAGATGAAGAACTAAGGCAAAAAAAATGTTAGCATCTTGCCTCAAGTTATCCACTTAGCTAATGGCAAAGCTAGAACCTCAAACATAATCAGTCTCCAGTGTCTGCTCTCTTACCTACCAAGCCAAAAATCTCACATACATTATCTCAGCAATAGACAAGAAAAAGAAAATGACTAACCTCCAGAAACTTAATTTCACGTGGCATCTTGAAGAAAAGTATTCAGTAACACCAGAAGGACATATTTAAAGCTATGTTTGACTATGCTTATGTGATTTGTTTGTATGGTTTTTAAAGAGACGTGAACTAATTCTTGCTCTATGATACATTTCTCTATTGTTAACCTGGAGGAAAAAAATATTATATATATATATAATCTTTAATCAAAATGTGAACATCTAGTTGTATCTCATCTCTGTGTAGTGACCTCTAGTTTGCTTCTCACTTTTTGAGCTGTTTTAATTTTTAACCTTTACTTGTAGGAGTCATCGTAATTTATGTAGTTTTAATTTAAGAATGTGAGCTGTATGACAGAATATATAAATGGATATTAAATGGATTTCGGGAGTTTTCAGTTAATTTAATTAGTTTAGGTGGATTTTCTGGAGAATTTGAATTCAAGCATGCCTTTTAACTTTCTCTTTGTAGTTGAAAAAGAAAATAAACAACAAAACCTTAAAACCAGAGATAGATGTGAAATAAATACTGACAAGTTAGGACAGCTTGCATTATATTTGAAAACTAGGGGATGTTATATCAAGTTTATTCATCAAATGGATGGCTGTTGGTTTTTAATTGAATATTTCTGTGTTTAGTAAAAGGACTTTTAAGAAAGGAAAAGGATCACTTTTAGAATTTTTACTATGAGAAATAATATGAACTTTCTTGTTCCTAGTATAGTTTTCTTGTTCTTTCATAAAAGAATTACCATACCCTTGACTAGAAGTAAGGGCAGAGAGGCTGGTCAGAGATCAAACAAGACTCACATATTTATGAATTTCCAAATGTATACGCTTTGGACTTCAAAATTAATAGCTACCATATCTTTAAAGTCATGAATTCCTTGCCAAATTTCCACAGTGAATTTTAGTAACTACATTTGGTTCCGCTTTATTTTGCTGTTGAAGAGAAGCAAATGCTTATATGGATTACCGTGCAAATACCAAAATAACCTGTGTTCTCTGCATTTAAAAATGTTTTTTATTCGAAATGTGACTTTAAGATTTGGGAATTAGATGTGTAATTTGGAATTAATTGGTTACAGTGATAAATGGCCTCCATGTCACATTGTGGTGCCCATTGCGAGGGGAGTTTAGTTTGCTTTATGCAATATTAAGTGCCACTGGTACTGCTCAGAGTTCATTTCTCTCTTTCTAATAAAGCTAGTTATGTCTACTTCCTAATGTGATTTTGACTATGGTTATATGAATTCCCTCTTTGGAACCTTCCAACTGTAAAGCACACTCTTAAGATTCCATAAAACACCAGATTTATATTTAGTATCCATTTGAGTTCTAAATATACAGGAAACAAGTATTCACTATAATGGCCTGGATTACCCAAACATTGAGGAGGAAGTCATAGCTGTGGACTAATTCTATAAAGGATTATTACATGACGTTATTAGTATTATTTCCAGAAGAAGAGTATGATGTAGCTACTATTGCATTTTGAAAGCCTTTTCAGAAATTTTGATTTTTCCAAGGACTAAAATCAACTGACAGTTTTCACAAACAGAATCCATTCAAAAACTGAACTGTAACCAATCTTGGGTATGTATTAAGTGACAGGGTCACAGGTATAAAACATTCCTTCTAGTTAGTTTACAGCAGTGGTTTCAATCCTGTCTATAGGAGGAGCTTTTAAAAAATATCGATGTCCAGGTCCCACCTCCAGATTTGAATTCAAATGGACTGCCATCCAGGCATTGCTGCTTCTCAAAGCTGCCTGGTGATTTTCGTGTGAATCCTGGGTGACAGCACATTCTGAACGTTAAAGAAACAAATACTGTAAGCTCTGCCCATAGAAATATTTAGTGCTGTTCCCCAAAACCCCCCTTTGGACATTCACTACGAATATGTTAATCAGTCGATGCATTCACTAAGTATTTAATAGGAGGTGGAAATGTATTGATCAGTCAGTCCATTCACTCAGTGTTGAATGGGAGGTGGCTTGCTAGATGTTAGGGATACAAACGTGAAAGTTGGAGTCTCTGAGGGGTTCAGCCTGATGAGGGTGATGAGCATGGCAGGTGTGGTTTTGAATGTAATGTGAATAAAGTTACACTGCAGGTATGTCGTCGGTAAATGGAATGTTCAACTTCTTGGGAGATGACTGGTCAGGCCTGTCTTCAGTAGGAGAAAGGACACCTAAGATGAGTCGTAAATGAGGAGTTAAATCCTGGCAGTGTTCTGGAAAGGGAAATGTTTTTATATGAACTCCCATGTTCTCAACTTTGCCTCTGCATTTGGAGAAGCTGCCCAGGCCTTGCCCAGGACTTTAGGTTCTGCTGAAATTGGGGGCAGCTAATGAAGTTATGACGATGGTAGCAAAAGTAGGAAGCATCTACTAGTAGTTAATCCCCTTTCCATTCTCTGGTAACACAAAAACCTCACCATTACAGACGGACCTCGAGGTGACCTCCAGTATTTGCTCCTCCTCACCCCCACTCCCACCCTACTTCCTAGACACAGCTGAAAGGAAGGACCGCCTGGTCCATGCCCTCCCCTGCAATTCACTGTTTTGACAAGTTATGAATGAGGAGAAGAGCATCAACACGGAGAAACCACCACAAGAATATTTCATACAGTGGACACTATTATCTCTTAGAAAATTTAATTTTAAAAAAACTTCAAGTAGTATATTTTCTTTTTTGTTATTTTAAAAAAGCAAAAGTACATAAATAAATGCACTTTAGGGATATCATACCCTTTGGAAAAAAATCTTGTGTACTTTAAGAATGAGGTATGCTTTTATAAGGGAATAAATCTATAAGACATAACAAGCCATGGCCTTATAAAACATATAGAATTGAAGAAATTGGACTTGTTCTTTCTATGTTGCCAAACATACATACAACACATGCATGTACATACACACACCTGCGCACGTGCTTCTGTGTGTATATCAGAGAACAGAAAAGGCAAGCCATACCAGAAAATAAGCAGTAAGTTACAAAGTTACAAAGAAATATATTGCATTATTCCATAGGAAACCTTACTGTAAAATGAGTCACATCTAGTTTTATGGGGGTGGTGAGGTGGGGTTAGATGGTCGCTTAGTTACATAATGGGATAAAATTCCGAGTCTATAAAGCAACTTTTCATTCCAGCTACTAGACCACATTATCTCCACAAACCAAATGACTCTTCATTAAATAAGCCCAGTTTCATCTTGGGAAGAAGGAAGGTGAACTGGACTGTGCTGCTTGATTATATATCATTTCCCAGTGACTGGAGTAGAGAATTAAATTAGTTATGAAAGACTGAAAACTTTGTTTTAATGGATTGCCTTTTTGGAAGTCATAAAATATACTGAATTTGATCTCAAGTAAGTTATACATTAGCACCCCACATGCAATTAGAAAATTATCACCTTGAGTAAATTAAGTATACAGCATTGAATTCACTTAGAGTATTATTAGAGATTTACAAGTCAGTAAATATCATAAGGTGAGATTTATACTTTTAATGCAACTGTAAACCCTCCATACAGTCAATATAAAATGAGTGATTCTCAAGTCCTTGGAAGCCCCCTGCGCTGGTTTTGCAGGAAAGGGGCATATTTATTACGACCATTTTATCTCTGAAAAGAAGAGCTTTCTATGATTGCAACTTATAAATTTATTGAGTGTCAGCGAGGTTATCCAGATGAGTTTTTCTCTCACATCATGCAATAGCCGAGAAGCTCTTCCATGGCCGTCAGCTCATAAATGGATAGACTGATAACTTTCAAGAGCGTACTACATCCAAGTAAGGTAATGCTATAACATACCTGTAAGTAGGGTGTATACCTGTGTATTTCTGAGAGAGTTTCATACCCTGGATTTCAAGACTTGGCTTCACATTTGAATTCTTAGAGAGCTTTTAGACATAACAGTGCTGGCCAATGGGCTTCAGTGAGTCTGATCTCATTGGTCTGGGATGGGTTTACATATCATTAATTTTTAAAAGTATTCCAAGTGATTAAAATGTGCAGCCAGGGTGAAGAACCCCTGTCAGCATTCACAATCTTTAGAACTTCGAATCATATTGGAACATGGAGGTGAAGTAAATAAGGGACATTAGCGTTACTTCCCTTCTAACTATAAAATTGAGGAGAAAATAAATGGAATTCCTAAGTTATAGCAGGGAAATGATCTCTTCCATAGAATCTTCTTTTCCCTGGTTTATGAGACCAGCTGTATCATTCCAGTTTCTAAATTATTGGCATTTCTAAAGATGAAGTAACAGGGGAAGTGATGAACTTTATAAATAGACTGCCTGAAATATTTGGCATGAGGGGTCAAGATGTAGGCGAAGCTCGAAAAAGACTTTAGTTTGTGTATTAGCCAGAGGCCAACAGTTGTTAAATTCTCTAAATGTCCTTAAAAAAGGAAAGAGTAAGAATCCCTTTAAGAACATGATTTTTTTTTTCTCCAATGTGTAGTCAGTAAAACCCAGAGGGGAAAAAATGTACCTTTCGAGCCAAAATTAGGTCATGCCAACCACAGCAAATTGGAAGCTCTACTTAAAATGTAGTCTTGCAGGATTGCTGTGGATCATCTTAATGTCACTCACGTGGTGGGCTGACGCTTCCCGATCATGGCTCTGGGCTCTGCTGGCTGAGTCTGATCGCCCCAGTCGGGCTGCAGTTGCCACACCAACATGATCTAAGCTTGTGTCTGAAAGGTATGTTCTGGAATATAGCATTTTTTAAGGGGAAAAAAAATTGCAGTTTCTTTAAAAAAAAAAAACACCAACAAAGCAAAAAACTGTTCATTTTGCTTTATGATTCTAGAAAGGGGAGATGTTAAAGGAACCAGGGACTAGACAAATCCACAAGAGTGGCCAGCAGGCGTGCCATCCGGCCGATTAGGAGAACATTGCCAAAGAATTAACCTTACCATTAAAAAAAGAAAGAAACCTACAAAGTAATCGTTTCATTCATTTATTTACCTGCTCACACTAGAAGTAGCAGGATTGTTCTTTTTCCAGCCCTGAGGGATGTGGAAGAAAAATAGAAGGCAATTCATTCATTTCATTGGCACTTATCAGTATTAGAAAGTTGCTTCTGTAAAATGCAATATATTTCCATTATGTAAAAGAAAACTGCTGCTTTTTTCCTACCTCCAGAACCTACCATTTCATTGGTGTTTCTATTCATTATTTGAATGTGGAACTGGCCATTAAAATGTAACAAATTTCCATTACATAAAGGAAACTTATACTCTTTCCTACTTGCAAAAAGTATTTAATAAAATGATAAGGCCTGAAGGCTTTAAACACTATTTTGGAATGCACTAGAGAACTTTATCAAGTTGTGTAAGGAAAGTATTAATGTTTATTATAGTATGCAATGTGTTTGTTCTGTTCTCAAAGAAAAAAAAATCCTAAAGTATACTTTTTGTTGGACACTATGGAATTCAGTCTTACCAAAAAAATTTATCAAATTTTTGGATTTGTTCCAAATGAGCACATATATTTTCAGCTGGTGACTTTTTAGCCATTAGTGTTACATCTTTGTCATAATTGCAAAAAGAAGTTTTTATCCTCCACAACAGCTTTCCAACATGGACAGTTAATTGTATTGTCTAGTTTCCAAGTCATTGGCATCTCTCAGGATGAGGTAGCACTGGATATTTAGTATTCTCTCAGCTATGAACCAAACTGGTATATTCTGTAGGGCTGTGAAAAAAAGGAATGCTTTTTTTTCTATTATAGAATACTTCATTCTTTAATTACTTAACAGAGGAACATTTTTGTGCTCGACAACATTCTTTTTTATTTTTCTTGCATGCTGCTTCTACACTCTTTGATAACACAGGAAATAAAAGGCCTAATGCGGTCCTGAATGAGCATTACGGAAATCCTTCACAGAGAAGACACTTGAGCTGGACGTTAAAGAAAGCGTTTGAATATGCCATGTCTTATTGCCACATGTCCTGCCTTTTGAGAAGACTTTAGCACACCACTGTGTACCCAATAACACAGTCACATCCCCAACACAAATGATTTGTGTCCCCAAAATCTGTTTTAAAATTGGAAAACCCAGGATTTACTTTACATGGAAACAGTTTTACACATGGTTAGCTACTCACATTGTGCCCACAACAACCCATTGTACAGTTACAATAAAATTTTTTAAAAATAGTAGGAAGCCATGCGGGTGTTGTAACACAAATAACTGGATTAGATTGTTCAAAGTTTCCTTAACCAGTAATGCTTGGCCAAAGCATTCTTTGACATGGCAGGTGGAATTTTTGCGGAAATAATGAAAACAGTTTCTAAGTTTCAAAATGTAGTCTGCCATGTACAGACCTCAGGATCGTATGCAGTGTTCCTTCACAGTGCAGATA
Organism: Myotis nattereri; assembly: GCF_964212035.1. Lineage (NCBI taxonomy): Eukaryota > Metazoa > Chordata > Mammalia > Chiroptera > Vespertilionidae > Myotis > Myotis nattereri. The sequence continues at coordinate 49,228,180 of NC_138079.1, read as the reverse complement.
TCTTTCCACCACCTTCCTGGGAGAACTTTCAACATAATGTTTAGATGTATATTGGAGTTTGAAGGTTAGTGCTTAAAGATTGCAAGTATTCTTAGTTTATAATTTCTTTTTAAAATAGCTATTTTCTGTTTCTTACTGCAAATATATCATAAGCATCACTCTAAGTATTTATTAGTCATTGTTAGCTACCATGTAGAACATCTGAGGAAGCGTTTTCCCTAAGGGATGACTGAATAAGAACTAAAGAAGAGGACAGGGGGGATTAACAAGGACGTGTGCATGGTGAGGGTGCCGCAGAAGGATCTGACTAAACTAGCACTGGGATTCGGGCAGTTGGGCTCCAAACTTCATACCTTTATTGGCTGTACTGTGCTGCTTTCCATGGCCTCTAATTATCTCTTCTGGGCTACCCTCCTCCAAAATGTCTGAGGCCAGCTTTGAGTTTTGTTGCCCAGGTGTCCAAAATCTAGTCTCTTCCTGGCATATAGTTAATAGTTATTTGTTAAATAAATGAGCAAATTAATGCTGCCACTTTCTTCTCTCTGAATTATAATCTTTGTGGAGTCTTGTTCATTGTAGGATTCCCTGATGTGACTGGGAAAGTGCCTGGAACATATTGTAGGTGGATAATATGCATAAGTGGACTTGAATTGAGGAAAAAAAATGGGTAGGACTTGAGTTAGAATCTCTTCTAAGCCCTGGATGTGAGGTGATTTGCATATGTACAGAAATAGAGATATATGCGTTGAGTTTATTTGAAGTAAACATTCACAAGATAGATTTTATTATCAAGAAATGCCTAAACATATTAAAATGAGTTAGTAAGAAGAGTACTTTATTGAATGGCTTTATGAGTCTAAAAACATTAATTCATGTATTTAACACGAAGAGTTGGTAGTGGTGCTTTTTTAACTTTGTTGTTTTAAAACGACTCCTTTAAGATTTTTCTGTGTACCACCTAGACTTGGACCATAATTGATGCACACATTCAACTACTTTACAAGACATGTGGAGGAAAAGAACGAAAGTTCATGCAACATGAAGTCCATTATTTAACTCACTGCTTTTTTAAGTTATTCTACTACTGATTTATCAACTCAACTAGTTGAGTTTTAGAAAAAGAAACTGTAAATAGTTGAGAAAATATCCAAAATTATTAAAGTGAAATGTATCATCTTATTGTGATATGTAGTACTGTCCTTAACGCTTTGATATGTTTTCTAAAAAGTGAAGTAACTTGTTTTGAGGATAAACATATTTTTCAGATTATTTAAGAAAATAAAGTTAAATACAGGATATATATTTTTATGCTTCTCAAGGTATGCTAATAGCATTTATCAAGACTCATTCAAATCCCAAAATTAATTATGGCAATTAAAAAATAAAATATAAATATGAGAAAGAATTCCAAAGCTCCTTTACAGATTCGTGTCTGTTCTTCAGGCTTCTACAGTAAAGGAAGCACTGGGGCTGACACCCTTGCAGGGCGCTTTTGACTCTCTGCTTGCTCATCCCCCTTCCTGCACGTAGAGCCGCTTTATAGAGTAACACACACAAACTGTTCTAGAATGGGTCAGTATATTCACATACTTACTAAAATTAGAATGTGTTCTCAGAAGCACTAAAGTAAAACCCTACAGACTCAACTGAAGACAATCATGGTTCATTGCAGTTCTTTTTTCTTATCAAATAGAAATATCATCAACTTTTGTGCCTTTAGTAACCATGGTTCTCAAGGATTTAATGAAATGATAAGGGTACAATAGCATTGTAAAGTGGAAATACTGTACAAATGTAAGTTATTCTAAACTCAGCTTAAATTGCAAACTCCTTGAGCTTGGGGACTGGACCATATTCAAGTATCTTTGTTTTCTCCCTCATTTAAATTAATGTTTTACACGTAATAGATGTTCCATAAATGTTTGTTGAATTGAACTGAATGAAGCAAGTGACTGAAGGGTAATAATTGTGCCTAATTCAAATGACAAAGACCTAGAAAAAACATTTAAATAAGTACTTCCATCATAGGGCCTTTCCTTTTAGAATTATCATTTCCCATAGCTGACTTTCAGAAGACGTTATGTGTACCTATTTTATGTTTATTAATTTCTACCTTGGACTAAAATTAATATTTAAAGTGTCTTTCTCAATTTGGTAAAAATTAATTTCTTTGGATGGCAGATACTAAGTTTTACTCATCTTTGTATTCAGGGTATACTGTCTGATGAATTTATAATGTCTCAATTAACAAATTACTCTTTGAACCAGATCTGCTATAATACCTGATTGGCTGAACAATGTTGATCATAACCAAAAATTCTTCCTGTTGAAAGACACATTTATGAGTCATTAAAAGACAGTGTATCTAATTGGCCCTGGTTGGAATTCAAGTTTTATTCAATTGATTTATATAAGTTGGAATTTTATTGTTTTGTGATAACCATCTAACTAGGTTGATTTCTTATTCATGTAAATATATGAAGAACCAAGTACATTGGAAAGGGTTTATATCTTTTGTAAATCTATAAGTTAGACATCTAACAAAAGCTAACTCAAGCCTTTTATCTATTCCACTTCTAGTTAGCATTAGTGTATAAGGAAAACAAAATGATAGTCAAATCATAGGACTTACTCTTCATTAGCAATCTTCATGGTATGTCTATAGTAATAATATTGTTATCTAAATATTACAATAATTTTTTAGCATAGATTTTATTTATTCAGGCCATTTCTAATTGCCTATGCCATTTAAGTATAGTGATTTATTGCAGTTTTCAATTTATTGAATGTCTGGGCATTATGTAACTAATGGAACATTTCTTAGTCGGCTGTGTACAATCCAGTCCAGAAGACCTCATCATCCATTAGGTGGTCATCTTAGCTAGAGCTGCATTTTAACACTACATTCTTAAGAGCAGCATAGGTATCACTTTAGTTACCATTGGAAAATATAATACTTATGACAAAAATCCATGTTCAAAAATTTTGCTTTGTTATATGGTACACTCATTTCAAATGATGGTTAATACAACCAAAAACCAGTGCTTAAATAAATTGAACATTGCCTTGAATGTTCTTTTACAGGAATTTATTTTAGAAAATGATTCTGAATACCTTTTTTCATTATGTTTCATGCATTTTCTTCATCTCAACTTTCATCTCTACTACTGGTATGTTTAAATATGTTTTTCCTTATATTTATTAATAGAAATAGCTTTAAATTAACTTTTTAAATTATTTAGAACAGATTTAAAATACATAGTAAATGGGTGTGATTTTTAAATATAAATTTGACTATTTTTAATGAATTTGAACACATTTTAACATACAGTTCTAAAAATTTTAATCTTGTTTTCATATCTAAGAAGATACTAATCACTTTTTGTTTGTCATTGTAGTACTAAGGGATTTAGAAAATTGTGTGAAAATTATTTCCATATACAACCACTTTTGGTCATTTAAATTATCATTTGTCCTTATGGAAACATTGCAACCTAAAATACAAATACAGTTTGATAGTTTATTTAACAGATGATCCCTGACTTAGGATAGTTCAACTTACAATTTTTTGGCTTCACGGTGGTGTGAAAGTGATACACATTCAGTAGAAACTATATTTAGAATTTTGAATTTTGATCTTTTCATGGCCTAGTGACAAGCTCAGCTCTTTCATTATGCTGAGCAGGGGCAGCCATCCACAGCTCCCAGTTAAACATGTGATCATGAAGGTAAACAACAGATACTCTATAGTGTATTCATTGTGTTAGATGCTTCTGCCCAACAATAGGCTAATGTAAGTGTTCTAAGCATGTTCAGGGTAGGCTAACCTATGATGTTCAGTAGGTTATGCCCTGAGCACATATTAAATGCATTTTGACCTTAACATATTTTCAATCTACGATGGGTTGATCAGGATGTAACTCCATGATAAGTCAAGGAGCATCTGTAATATGACATCTAAAGCACTTATGGATTGAATTTGCTTGTATTGATTGCATTATAAAGCTTCAAGCAATAATTATCCCAGTACATTTTAGTTCAATTAGAATGCTTTAGTGTTGTTTTGTGAGATTCTGAAAATATTTTAAGATTTCAAGTACCTAGGATAAATATTATTGTCTATTTGCATGATTATAAATGCATAGATTATTTTAATTTAAAAACATAAAGATAGAGAAGAGTACATTAGTAAATACTGAATGTTTACACCTTAAGATAGCTAGCTGGTCAATCCGAATGTGAAATTATTAACATTGGTGGCTTATAGAGTTAGCATATAGAAGCTAAAAGTTAGTAGAGAAATTATCCAAAGCTAAGTAAATCCACTAAATCTATATCCGATACTTTTAAGACAGGTTGATTGATTGAAATGTGTGTTTCCTAGAAGACAAAGCAAAACCTTGGCATTATTCTAATAATGAAATACAGCCAAGTTCATTAAAAATATCTATTCTTCACTTAAAATTTAATTATCCTATCTAATAAAAGAGTGATATGCAAATTGACCATCACTTCAACACACAGGATGGCCACCCCCATGTGGACACAAGATGGCTGCCACAGTTAGGGGGGACCAGGCCTCCAGGGGAGGGCAGTTGGGGGCAACCAGGCCAGCAGGGGAGGGCAGTTAGGGGAAACCAGGCCAGCAGGGGAGGGAAGTTAGGGGTGACCGGGCCAGCAGGGGAGGGCAGTTGGGGGCAAGCAGGCCTGCAGAGGAGAGCAGCCCTGACCAGGCTGGCAGGGGAGTGGTTAGGGGGTGATCAGGCTGGCAGGCAGAAGCAATTAGGGGCAATCAGGCAGGCAGGCAGGTAAGCGGTTGGGAGCCATCAGTCCTGGATTGTGAGAGGGATGTCCTATATTGGAGAGGGTGCAGGCTGGGCTGAGGGACACACACACACACACACACACACACACACACACCCATGCATGAATTTAGTGCACTGGGCCTCTATTATATCATAAGTTCTTAGTGATCTGTAAGTCACACATATATGTAAGTATATATATATATAATTTGTAATTCTGGGCATTATGTGGCCCTAAAGAGCAATGGGCTTCTATATTTGCTCCAACTATAAATTTCTCCATTCTCTCATCTATTTTGGCAATTGTCATTCATATGTTGTGTTCTTAAAGCAATCAAAGTAGCCATCATTTTTTATTAAAATGTTGGATTCACTTTAGCCTGAGGTGAAGGGCAGAGTCACATTGTGTAGGTTCCAATCCCAGAGCCACCATTTATCTTGGTCAAGAGAAGTCCTCTTTGCCTCATTTTCTCATATGTAAAATGGACATAATAATGAAACCATAAGGTTATGAGGATTAAATTAGCTAATATATATAAAGAGAACATGACACAAAATAATATATTTGAATCTGATTTTTGTAATTTAAATAACAGTTGTTTGCTTTCAACTTCCAGTTGGAGAAACTCATTTGTAATGCATTTGTGATCCAAGTCATTACCAAAAACTGTGTAACTATAAATGAAATAAAATAGAAGTAGTGGTTTTATGTGAAAGCTATAGATTGGTGTCTGATCTAGTCTCCTAATTATGCATTTAATAAGCCTATTAAAATTCTACCTAGAGGTCCTGGAATTATTATCTCTCTTTTTTTTTAATGTCATTGTTTTATAGATGAGTTACTAAATGAAAAAAAAAAGAGAAAAGTGCTAATAGAGGAAGTTGGCATAGAGAATTGTCACAGTACTCAGCTCTTTTTATCTTTTTCTATATATAGTTTTAAAATATTGTTCAGGTCAGCTGATATGTAAGCAATGGAATGCTTTTTCATATAATCTTTCTTTCCCAATCATTTAAATAATGTTTTTGATGAATTAGTGTATATAAGGGAAACAAAGAAATCATCACCAAGTTCTAGTATCAAATTGAGAATCGAAATTGCTAATTCCCCAGATATTTTTAATATATTGCTAATCTCAAGACCAGGACTAAATTGGTATTCTAAGACTAAAGTGGTAAATTTTTAATAGAGATATCTCTTAAGGTCAAATCTTATTATAACATACTAGATTATCATTTATTCTTTGAGGGTGTGATTTATTCTACTTAAATATAAGCCCTGTAAAGGAGATGTGTTAATCTATTTTTACTCTACATACATAAATATGTCTGCTACACTCTAGTCAGTAAATGTATATTCAGAAGCCAATATGCCTAGGCTATCACTTTTCTCCTGTAAATGATGAATAATATTGATAAATGGCAATTAAAAATCTGCAATAGAGCTTAACTATTGAATACTAAATCATTTTATCACTAACTCTGTGTTCCAATGACATTTTCTAGATTAAAAAAATGTTGTTTCTACATTTAAAAAAAATATTTTGTGCTTTTGCAGCAATGTAAGCAAATGTGCACTTGAAAGAAAATTCACAATGCAGCCACAAATAATTCCCTGTAAGATTCAAAGTGCCATTTTCAAAACCAGTTCAATTTTCAGAATAGAATATTTAAAACCTCTTCTCTGCCAGACTTTACATTCCACATGTTTGGTACAATTAAAATAGAAGAGTGGTGGGTTGGAACTCTTCCATCCATATTTTGGAAAAACATATTCACTCACCTCAATTTGTCAGTGTGCATTTAGAGGTAGGTCATTATGCAGTAGAAAAGGAAGAAGAAGGCAGCTCTAACTCATGTGACTGACATCTACGGAACATGGCCATTAATACAATTTGGCAGTGACCTTGGCAGCATTGCAGGTAATCTCCTTGCAGGGATAAACTATTTGAATGATATTTCTACCATGTTAAGCACAAAGAGAATTCTCTTTGGAACTTTACCACTTAATTTTCTTTTATCCTAACAAAAATAGTTTTAAATCATCCCTTAATGATTTTCTGTTTCCTTTTGCTCTCTCAAATGACAGTCCTCTCCCACACATTGTTGCTGTCATTTTTCTGTCATTATGGGAGACTGCTATATATTTGGTAGCACATTCATAAAGGGTTGAAGTCAATTTTATTTTTACCCTAGGCATAAATTTGTGGTCAAATTTCATCATTCTACTCATAACAAAAGTTCTAAAAAGCAGAAAGCATATATAGAGAGATGTAGGTTGAAAACTCGGATGCTGAAGAAAAATTTTTATTATGCTTTATAAACCTTCAGTTTCATAATTACTATTACTATTTAGGTTTCATAAGATAAAACATGGATTTTTATCACAACTTAGATTTCGCAGTAAAAGATTCAGGTTCATCATTGCTTGTTTTGTACTTCAGCCGAGTTGGTCACATGAGAGAGCTGAAGTGCATAGAAAATTCAGGTAAATGAATGGAAAAGATCATGACAAGTAGTAAAGTTTTATAAAAACATTCTACTGCCATTGTATCTCATATTTAGTAATAATATGTACTGAAATGCTTGTAATAAAGACATTGCACATAATGGAGGTTGGGCTTAGTAAAAAGCCTTTTAAGAGTTCAAGCTTTCTTAGAGTTGCTTTTACATCATCTTTCAATACAGGAAATGAACAATGACTACAAAGGAAGAGCATTGTCCCCATAATATGGATCCATTTTTTTAAAAAACTATTTCTTCCTGAATTGTTTCTGGGATCTTTTACAATTTGAACCAGCTGTTAACAACAGCATTTATACGTACCATTGACACTGGAGGATATGGCAATTCTGGTTCAGTGTTCATTATTGTAATGCACATTCTAGTTTAAATTTTATAAGCAGCCCAAATTAGTTAATTTCTGGAATTAAAGCAAATTCACTGTTCATTGGTCATTAACATTTTTGCAAATCACATGTATGTATGTGTATGTAGAGTATTAGAAAGCTGCTTCCAATTAATGGGTCATTATAAGTGCCTGAGGTGAATTATTTTCACACATAAAACCCTTAAGAAATATGTGATAAGAAGGACATAGAAATTTATTAGGTAAGGCATGTTCAGTAAATTAGAGCATACTGCATTTCTCATCAGTTCACCTGTAAATGTAACCATTAGCAACATCAATTTTTAATTCATTGTCAAGCTGATCTACATAATAAAAATTCCTTATGTTTATAATACTAGGCTTACTCCAAATGGAAAATTAGAGGTATCTTATCCCTAGCTATAAATTATAGGTAGATGGTTGATGTAGCTTACAACACTACTTAAAGTCATAGCCATAGGGAAAAGAGTTGTCCTTGAGATAATTGTAAATAGAAGTACATTAAGAAATAAAATTTAAATCAGAGGTGAAAGTTACTAAGCATTTTTGGTGTATTATATGTAAGCTATAAATAGCAACATATTTTAAGCCAATTTTCAAAGGATGTAGTGGAAAAGCCAAACAACATGAAACATCCTTTTCTAGTGAGAATAAAACTTTTAGGTTTATTTTTACATAGAAGCTCAGATCATAGATGTATTGAATTTGATATATTTCACTACCAGCTGACTTAGGACTTTGACACAAATTTAAAAACTAGATGATGAAAATGAACACATTTCCTTAGAGTTTTGTCAGGCCTCCTAACACATGCAGCAGTATAGTAGAGAAATAAGAGTTTGAAATATGGAGTCAAGTTCCCTTATCTCAAAACCTAGTTTTGCTGCTTATCTGCAGTGTAAAGTAGGGCATGGTCTGTTTTTTTTTTTCTTCTGTGTCTTGATTTTTTTTTTTTATGAACAGAAATATAATATGAAGTATAATCGTGATAGCACAAATTTATCCAGCTATAAGATCCAATTGAAATAATATTTCTGGGACATGTTCATTTAATGTTACCACTATCACTAGAATTTTTGAATAAAGACTAGAAGGTGGCTATCAGTAATAACATTTTTAAAGGAAATGAAGCATAATCCAGGGAACTCCAATTAGTAACTGTCTTATATACAAACTTAAACATACCCAAAGAAAAATCACATTATACAATTATACAATGATATAGCATCATTAAAAACTGATCTAATGAAAATACTTAAACCCTTACTGTGGAGTGTGATGGAGAAGAAGGTATAATATCAACCGTTCAAGGCTTAGGATTTTGTGCTATAAGATGTCCTCATTCATAAATTAGGAAGATATCTTCTAAACCACACTGATTAGAATGGTAGCTGAAGGAATAGTGGAATGAATAATTTATTCATTAAATTTCAAAATGCCAAGGAGTCTTGTGTAAAGAGAGTGTGGAATGTCTGGGCCTTGAAAGATAGCGTCAGAACTCAGCCTGACCTTGGTAACCTGGAGAAGTGGTCAGCAATCATGAAACCAAGGAGGAACAAATGCTTTAAATACAAAGCATAAGAGTGGCCAGAAACAAGTCTGACAAGGGGAAAATGCAAAATTGAAACAAATGAGAACGTAAACATTTGTAAAATTTATGCAATGTGTAGATAATTCAAAAATATACTTGCTAGAAGTAGACCAAGGAGGCTTTTTTAAGTATTATGTGTATATTTTGAGACTCCAGGGCTAATGGCAGGTATGACTTAAAGAGCCACAAAGATGGGGAAGAAATAGAAAGAAAAGCAAGTAAAAGATAACAAAAATAGGTATCATTCAATACAGTCTTCCAGTGTATGAAATGAGGCCATGCTCACCAAATGTTGTTCTCTGCACAAGGCCAGAACAAGAGGACTGGACATAAAGTATTCCATGAGGGATTAGCTATAAGTAAGAATTTCCTGAGAGTGAGAGTTGTGAAATATCAAAATAGGTTACTGAGGAAGGTTATGTTGCTCCTTTTCCGGAAGGCCTTAAAAATAGGAGAGGTGGAATCTTTGTGAATTAATTTGTGTATGGCATTATCTGAAGGAGGGAAAATGATCTGACCTTGGATGCCTCTGCCAGTGTGACTATCGGGTATTTCTACTCTCACCGTGGCTGAATGAAAATATAGCGATATATTTTAAAAAATTGTTTTGCTCTTTTTTAACATGGCAAAATTTAAATAAATGTTAAAAATGCATTTTATTGTTGAGAGTATTACAGATGTCCCCCATGTTCCCCCTTTACTCCCCTCTATCCTAGATAAATTTTTTTCTTTTCTTTTTCTTTTTTTTTTTCTATTTTTGGTTAATCCTCACCCAAGGATATTTTTCCATTATTTTTTTTTTTTTTTTTGCGCGGGGAGAGTGGAAGAGAGAGAGGGAAAGACAGAGAGAAACATTGATGTGAGGGAAACACATCAACTGGTTGGCTCCTGCACAAGCCCTGACCAGGGTCTGGTCAGGGGAGGAGCCTGCAACTGAGATATGTGCCCTTGGCCGGAATCGAACCTTGGACCCTTTGGTCCACATGCCGACGCTCTATCCACTGAGCCAAACCAGCTAGGGCTAGCCTAGATAAATTTTTAATGGATCTCATAAAGATCCAGCTTAAGGCAAGTGAAATTTCTAAGCTCATCCTAAAATTTTCCATAATAAGTTTAGGGAGAGACATTTATTAAATATTCATCTTAATCAGTTTTTGAAAAAACCTTAATAGTGACTATGCTACAGTCATTGTTTTCTAGTTCATAAAATATAAAAGAACGTTTTAATATAATTTTGAATTTTAGAATTTCAGGAATGTGGCTAAATAATGACTAGGTGTTTTGACTGTGTATTAGTTGATGGTAATGCCCACTTTTCTAGCATCTAAAAGTAATGTTAGCCTCTACACTCCTCAGAACTCTAATTACCAGATCCACGGACAGGCAAGAGTGACAGTGATATAAAAATGGTTCCCGGAGTTTCTTCACTGAAAGGCAGTATTGCCAACAGGTACTTTCTTACTGAATTAAAAATGTTAGAGATTTCCTGTTTGTCAAAAATCCTCCTAAAGTGCATAGACTACAGAAGCAGCCATTTTGAGCTTTCACTTTGTACAGTGAGCTGCCCCGCCTCTCAAATTGAATTCAGGCTTGGATATAATGTGCCATTGTTGATTATTGAATTGTTGGGTGGCTCCAACCCACTGTGTGCTCATCAGCTGGCACAATATCATATATAAATACACAAATGGGTATATATATATATATATACCTGCATCTGTACCACAGTGTTCTGCCTGTGGATGTAGGAGAAAAGTCTGACATATGCTTAAAATATATCACCTATTCCTCACACTCTGTAGTTTCTGCTAGAGTGAGGCTGCACCATACATTGTGAAAGAACCGGTGTGAACGTCTATAATACACCAAACTGTGATTTTTCTTCAACAATTATGAATACGTATATTGCCAATTATGTCAACTGTTTTTATATAATTAATTAGTACATTTTATTAGGTGTGTGTCGTATAAAGCTGATAGCCATAAAATTACTTCTAAAATAATATATTTAAAGAGCTTGAATTGCACAATTTACCCAGAGGTCTCAAACACAAAGAATTCTAAAGAAGTAGGTAAATGTATTAAATTCTAAAGTGGAAATTCCACTGCATATAGAAGAATATTGTAGTGGACCATAATTTGAGGAGATGAAGGAGAAGGAAGAGAAAGAGCATAAGAGAAGGAAGAGCAAGAGGAGGAATCGAAAGGGGTTGGGGAGGTGATGACCAGGGTAATACCAGGGTTGAGGAGGTCTGGGTTAGAAACCCACCCAGAGCACTGGGAAGGAGAGCCAGAAGACTGCCTCGAGCTGGAAATAAGATAGCTGTAAATGCTGTGTAATCTCAACTTCATCAGAAATGAAGTTGACTCTCCTGACTCATCCTCAGGAAGACACCTGTCTTGATGGTATTTTTCCCCAGGGTTGTAATGTAGATGCGTTGATTTGCACACATTCACCTGGTTTTCCTTATGCACAACCACATTTCTTTGCAGAAGTCTGGAGGGCAGACTGCCGGTGGTGATCAGACAATAAATTCTGATATTCTTATGACTAATCTCTAACTCATGTTTCATTGTATTCTCCTAGTAGCACAGAGAAGTAAACTCCTTTTGCCATCAAGAATAAGAGAATATTAGATGAATTAAAGAACACCAACTTTAAAAGTACTTCTTAGATCCCTCTAACTCCCTCTGAACATTACATTTTCTGCATAGAATTTTAACTTGAAAGTCCTCTTTTGAATATTACCTTGAAGCATAGAGAAGCAGCAGAATATATGGTTCAAATACAAGTCTGGGACTGGACTTATAGGAGTTAAAATTATAGCTCTAACATGAGCTGTGTGACCCTGGGCATGTGACTTAACCTCTCTGTCCTTTTCTGTAAAATGGAAATGGTAAGAGTGCCTTCCTCATAAGCTGCTATTGAGGATTAGAGTTAATATATGTAAAGCTTTTAATGCCACAGTATTTTATAATCTGTAGCTATTATTCATTAAAATTCTAAATATGATTAGTAGCCCAAAGTTAACCTTGGTCTTAACTGCTTATATTGCTTGAAGCTGGAGTGAAACAACTCTTCAATGCAAAAAAAAATATTGTTTTTCTAGGACTGCATCCTGGAGAAGCATTTTGGTCTCATTTTGTCTTACACCTTTATTGACTTTATACCACTTAGGAACTTGAAAAGGACCTTTAGAAACTGAACCAAACCCCCTTTAAAACTCTGAGGAAAATGAGACTCAAAGGAATTGACTGGCACAACGACATGCAGCCTGCGGGTGGCAGAACCCAACCAAGAGCCTGATTCCGAAGAGCTTCCTTCCCACTGCACTCCACCACTCCTGGGTGCCTTGGGCTTTGGAAACATATTGCACCAGATGCTAAATATTTTATTAATATTTTTACTTCAAAAGAGCAGCAATTTTCTGCACCTGATACCATGTGTGTGTCTCTTTGTAAAGCTAAAAGAATACTTTTTCATTGTTTGATCAATTATTCAACAATACGATTATGTTTTCCCGGAGCCAGGCGTTGAGCTTACGTGTTGGTTCAGGCCACTTCAACAGTGCAGTGTAGTCTTCAGAGGGAAGAAGCTTGTTCTTTTCTTAAAGCTAGCATTTCCCAAAGGGTATTCCAGATAAATTTGGAAATACTCCAGATTCTGGAAACCAGCATATTGAAGAGTATGAAAAGTCCTGTAGCAAAGAAACCCATTTTCCTAATTTTATTTTATTTTTTTTATTTCCTGCCTCACACCCTTTATTTATTTATTTATTTATTTATTTATTTATTTATTTATTATTTATTTGAGGCATAGCTTGTTAGCATCCTTAGGAACGAGTGATCGTTGGCATCCACTTCCCTATTTCTCAAGAGAGTCACGAGCTTGCTGCTACCGATGGGTGCTTTCATTTTAGATAGTAGGTTTCAGAGAATCAGGATAGAAAACTGCCCATTTCAGCATTTTCTGATCTATCGTAGCACGGTCTTTTTTCCAGGGGAAGGAAGTACTGTCATACTTTCCATGTAGTGGAATCTGCAAGGATGACTTGGGCTGTCCTTGAAAGTAGCCTGGAGCAGAATGTGTAGACATGCCGAGATAAGGAGGCTTCCTCCAGGCCTTCAGTCCAGGCACCACCGCAGCTTGCAGGCTTGCGCTGCCCTGCCTGGATCGAATGGAGGAAACCTTCTGTTCGTCTGAAAACACCTCTATTCCTAGCTCTTTGACAGTTTCACTTTCCATATCCCCTCAGTTCTAACCATGTGGAGAAAGAGATAAAGAAAGGTGATGAAATGAAAGAAAAAAAAAAAGGAGTGTGGAATGCTACAAATAGGAGAAACCTGTGTGTCCATGCCTGCTCTGTATGCAGTTATGACTAGGGTTTGGCAGGGGAAAGAACGCGTCTTCCATAGGTCATTTTACAGGATAGGGAGGGAGGGAAGTGAGTTTGCAATGTTAAATATCGGTTAGTATTGAGAACAAAACCAAACACTATGTTGGTGTTTTTTTTTTAATTTTTTAAAACATTTTTTATTGATTTTAGAGAGGAAGGGAGAGGGAGAGAGAGATAGAAACTTCAATGATGAGAATCATTGATCGGCTGCCTCCTGCATGCCCCCTACTGGGGATTGAGCCCGCAACCCAGGCATGTGCCCTTGGCCAAATGGAACCTGGGACCCTTCAGTCCGCAGGCTGACGCTCTATCCACTGAGCCAAACCGGCCAGGGCACTATGTTGGTTTTTATTAGAATTAATATCTGTATCATGATTCATTTTGGAAAGGAGAGAAGATAGTTTTGATTTTTTTTTTTTTTTATATATTTCAAATGTATGGTTCTTTTTTAAGGGCATTTTGGTCAATTGCAAATGAAAATAGATTTGTAAATTTAGGTTTTGTAAACTATACAGATTACTTTAAAACTGATGAATTATGTTCACCAAATACGAAATAAAAAGAAAACAATGGAATAAATGGTCAAATTTATACCACTCCCCTCCCAAAATGGCAGGGAAGGGAGAATTGAAAATGTGTACCTATTATATCTTAAATTAAGTTATATTGCATAGGAAATTTTGACCCTTCCCCTTACTTAAAATACTAGTTTTTAATTGGACATTTCTATTTTACATTTAAAATTAACATGTCTATTGTCCTGTACTCTAATTTCCTACATAAATAATCATAATTCTTAAATTTTGTATTTTTTTTCTTAAAAATGCCTTAATTTAAAAAATACTAGATGATTCAATTTGTCTGTTCATTCTGAGTTGGAAATTAATCTGTTTGGCTTGAGGCTATATAGCTTACTCTCATTAGATGGGTATGTCCAAAGATATGTGAATATTTCCCATATAGTGAGACACTGGGATTTTCAAATATCGCTGAGATCTTAATCAAAACTGTGCTGATTGCTTGGGAGTTGAGCCCTATGAGAGAGGAAATAAATCAACCTAATCCAATAACTCAGTTGCATTAATAATATTGTAAAATTGTTTATTTCTAAGAGATAAAAGGAATGATTACTTATTTCAACTAGTGGGCATGGCTTTTATGAAATAGTTCACATTTTCAGGGAAGACACACCTTTGGATTGAATTAATATCAATTTAGAAACCTTTTGCATTATTATGTACTCATTATATTATACTCAGTGCTTTAAAGTATTTGTAACTTTTATAAAATTATATAATATTGAAGTAAAGGAAACAAGTCATCACAGTAAATTTATGAAATTGAATTGTGTCCAACTGAATTTTTACAGTTGAATGTGGCTCTGTTTTTTATTTGAGCTTCACAACCCCATCATAGAATATGTGTATTATTATTCCCATTCTATAGATGAGGAAACTGAGGTTTAGGAAATTGTGAATTAGCCAAGTTTGTACCACCAGTGGCTGAGTGCTGGAGTAGTTATCCTGCTAATACTGTCTGGCTCCATCCATGGTTTAGATCTCTCCTCACATGTCATCTTCTCAAATAACCCCCCTTGACACCACTGCCCACCTCCGCCCTTGCCTGTTCAGTTACTCCCTAGCCTATTCTACTGTGGTATTAGCTTTACAGCAGTCCTCTAAAATCATCCTGTTGGTGCGCTTGTCTGTTGCCTCTTTAAAACGTGTTTCATGCAGACCAGGACTTCTGATTTGTTCACAGTGTTGTCCCTGGCACCTACTATCAGGGAGTGACACCTTTATGTCTCTGTGACTAATGATCAAGCGTTTCCCTTGTTAGCTGTAATGTTAAGCTTCGTGATTTCAGCTCATGGTCTCCAGTGAGGTCAACTTAGGCAGGATTTGCTTGCCTACATGGTTCAAGATGAAGCTTACATTTAAAACCTGTGATGCAAATACACCAAACACATACAGTTACATGTAGCTCATTGGTTCCAGAGCTGGGGCAGGTAGCCTGCATTGTGTCCTGTCAGAGGATCTGCACCGCATACATGCACCTTCATCTCCTTTCTGGCATTTACCTCTCACCCTCAGCACCAACGCTGACAAAAGTCCTCAAGTATTAAAACCATGTGTTACACAACCCGGGCGTGTTTTACTGTGACCGGGGCAGTCGTGTGGAATCCTCTTGTCCTGGAGTTATGCACAGATAAAGGGAGGATATCGTTTTGAGAGGAATGCTACAACTACAAAGTGCATCCTGAAGGCCATTTAGCTCACAATGAAGGTCTGTGTTTTAAAATAGCACTATAACAAAGTAACTACAGAGTTTTGGCAAGGGCTTCAACTATTTATAGAACTAAGTAAGACATAGTAAATAGTGCCACACTACCCGGTTCTCCTTTGCCATAACCCCAAACTTATGAGAAGCACTGTAATTATATTTTTCTACTTAAAAAAAAAATCATAGTAGCCATTATCAGTTTAACCATACGGAAGCTCAGACTGAGATTTCTTTTTTAAATGCATAGTTTTGATTTCCAACAGCTGCACTAGGTCTTTAATCATATATTATCTTTATGAAGCCTTTTTCTAACATATGTTAATTGGCTGTTTTCTGTGACAAATTATGAGCTCTTACTTTGATGAGGTTCAATTGCAATCATGTTGGAGTCGAGTATGTAGAGTTTCCACCCCTGCTGGTTCCTCAAACCACTACAAACATCCGCACGTCACTGCAGTGCTGAGTAATGGCAGGATTTGGGCTGGCTGATTTCACTACAGATTTTTTTTTCCACAGGATATTTTCAGCTTCTTTGTACTAAATCTGTTGCAGGGTTTGCCCTTTTTAGCAGAAGCATGCTCTAAAATTAACATCAAATCTTATTGGAGATTACAATAATACAGTGAGAAATATTTCATCATACAACACCCCAGCGTCTGTTTTGCTTTACTAAAATTTTAGTCCATTTATTATACATTTTTAAAAGTCAGTTAGTTGTGAGGTTGGTAAGTATTTTCTAAGTCATCAGCCTTTTGTAATAACTATTTTGAATTTTCCTCTTTTGAGGAGAACAATTACTTACTGAGATGATTGTGTATATGTTTAGTTCTCATAACGAAAATGCAAATACTGTATTTTCTAGGTGTCCCAAATATCAGCATGCTAAAGATTCCATTGTATTTTTTTCTTTGCAATTACATCTGTTGGTCAAATAATAAGAATTACATGTTCCATCCAGGTTATTATCCTATAGGATGCATAGCATCCATTTGAGTTCTCTATCTTCATGTCAGTTTTTAATGTAAGATTAAGATGAACAGATATGTTCTGATCCGTCTGCTCTAAGAACTGTGATAGATAGCCTGCATCAGATACCAGCAGATGATCAGTGATAGCTATAATTAGAATAGATATAAAAAATGCAGTGCGTTTGTTTTGATTCACAGGGAAGTAGTTGGGGTAATTGATTAAGGCCTTCACACAGCAGTCACATTGGGATTTGTTTAGCTATGTTTCTGCCTGGACCAAGGTGAAGGACTCCATGAACTGTGGTTCTCCAAAGCTAGAGCTGGGGGGGGGTCCAATCTCCACACAGGTGTGGGAGTTTAAACTAAGATGTGCCGGATGTGAATAGGAGCCACTCCTCCTCGTGAGGCAGTTTTTAATCAGCCATTTCCCAGGAGTAGCACACAATCAATGAGCTCTAAGTCCTGAGGCTACCTTCGCTCAGAGGAAGGCCTGGGAACATCATTACAGAACTTGCGATGGAGCATATGTGAAAAAATTAGAGCAGAAATGTAGGGGAAGAAAGGTTAATGTCAGAAGTCTTAACTTTGGTACTGCTCTTTCGGAGGGTCATAAAGAAATGATTTCAAATATTAAAAAAGGGATGTTACACTGAATTAAATGCCGATACGATATAAAAAAAATCATCGGAAATAAGTCAGATAAAAGTTATTATTGATTTATGTTAGCCAGAACTATTTAAACATGTTTGTTATTTTGGGTCCGTTTCAGCACCAGTAAATAAACAGGAAGTTGTGTGTGTGTGTGTTTTGTGAATAAGCACCACAGCCAGAGAGCAGGGCTTCAGGCGTCCTGCGTGGTACTTCAGTGTGACTGTCCGGTCACTCGTGCGCTGTGTCCCGAGTTAGTGTGCACAAGGAAATGTAGTTCCACTTGATAAGACGCATACGTCATTGGCTTTAAGAAAATAAACCAAGGTAAAGAATGATGTGTAAATGAAACCGAGAACATGGCACTTGGCTGTATGGAAGCCCATGAGCCATATGGCTTAATTGGGGCCAGTTGGGATCATTTAATGATTGCTGTCAGAAGATCAGATTTAATTCTCCTTATAAGAAGACCACAGTGGGACAGAGTTAAACAAATTGCCGTCAGAGGTTTCAGATGAACAAAGCCTTAATTAGGTTGATTAGGATGCTATAAAAGAGAGGAAGAGAAATAGAAAAATTGATGAATCACTGAGTTTCATGTTGAACCATATATAATAGCAATATCTGTATTTTGTGAGGTAGGATTATGGCATTTTGAATATTATATATATTAGCATGGAAGGTTCTTATGTAAACTTTCTAAATTTCTGAAGTTTAGAGACAAAAATAAGTGACATTCCGTGTAAATAGCAGATGATTTTTCAAGCATATTATCCATAAGGTATAACAAAATATTGGCAGGAGAATTGTGTTTCTTCTCATTTCAGGTCATCTTTAAATGTTAAATAAATTGGGGAGACAAATAACAGGCAAATTATTTTCAAGTACATAAGTTTTCAATCATTTAACATAATATTTTAATACATTATAAAACAAAGCCTTTACTTAGGCTGTCCTTTTCACCATATCACAAACGCAATCATGTGATTATTTACTGGTGACAATACTCAGGACTACTCAGGTGTCTTAAACTGTCTTCTTATTGTTTTATGTACACATTATGAAAAACTAAAATGTGTTTCTTTTTCTATTTGCTGTACTTTTGCAGGAAAATGCTCTCTCTGCACATACCCACACACGCCCACACAAATGTATCAGTAAGGCTGAAAGGGGTGTCCAATACATACAGAGTTTAGAGAGAAAAAAATTTGTACAGTATCCCCACTTTAATAATGAAATATGATATATTAAAGAAAGACTAAGAAAATAATGAGCATAAGATTTTTTCTGACAAGATCAAGAGATGCCTGGGAATTCAGATTTTTGTCATAACAAGATGAACGTGTATAATAGCAGCGTCGCCCACTGAAAGCCTGGCTTGCTTTGAAGGCTGGCAGTTTCGTGTCACTGATATTGGTGCTGCACAGCGCTCCACTTGCTTTGTTCAACAGCAGCAACAAAAAATCCAGCTGCATGTGCTCACTGAGCGGCCACAGCTGGGGCGCAGAACACGTTCTGGGATGCTAACCAGTAGCTCTTGCTTTGTGATGAGGACGGTGTTGAATTCACCTTTGTGGGAAGCCCTGCCACATCACTACGTGGCCTTTGAAAGAAAAATTAGGAAATCAAAGACATGCTAAAACCCTGAATTAATTACTTAAGATGATGTGGAAAAACTAAAAACTGTGGTGTGGTTGAATAGCACGGGGCTCTTGACATATTTGAAACCATTTGGAGTTTATTTTGGCTTGGAAAATGGAGATGCTATTTAAGCTGCAGTGTGGGGAAAAAAAATCCAAGACAAAATATACCACGGGTAACCGTGGCAGGGCCTCCCTCCTGTTTATTAAATTGTATACAATGCAGTGCAGTTGTGTAAAGGTATGTGTCTCCTACCTTCTAGAGCTGTGTAAATAAAATGATTCATGTCAGTGCTAATGGCAGGTTAGGCCCGCTTATTAAATTAATTGCAGGGGTTTTCAAAACGAGTCCCTTTTTAGCCTTCTTATATTTCTGACATACATTTCATCTCCTTTTGTCCTTGGGGAGAGATATTAAAGTGGGACTAGAAGCAGTCATGTGGAGTTTTCAGCAGCCATGGTCATTGGGAAAATTGATATATTCCCCTAGTTATTTCTACTTTTGCAGCCTGAAGCTCTTCCATGACTGCTACTGAAGAGAAACTTCCTAATTTTTGTAACCCTGTAAATTTCGTCCTCATATAGTGATTGTTGTTAATGGGTAAATGAAGCATTGCCTGTTAGCAGATTTTCATGGTTAGCTCTGCAAAGTGAGGTCTTCCTGGTGTACGGAAGGGTCACTTGGCAGCCTTACTGGGCGATGGGACTGAATTTATATTTCAACATGGAAGCAGTCTTACAACAGTAGGCTGGGGACCCAGCCTGCTCTGTCCCCAGCACTCACCCACAGCACCAGTGTAGTGACCATAACCATCCTGCAAATGAAGAACTGCATTCCCACCTTTCTGTAGGATACAGAAACAGGGGTTCCCAGGGATTAGTAGTCACTCAGCTTTTAAGTTCAAACCCTGAGCTTCCTGATTTCAAAATTCATTCAGCTTCCACTTCTCCGTTTAAATTATTCTTATTCAATATATGAGATGCTATATAAACATGACAAAGGATTAAGTATCAGGTTATCAGTTATCTGTCTGCTTCTGTATAAGCAAAAATATGAAAATGTTCTTAGTAGAAGTCATTAAAAATAGTGACTGCAGAAAATACCCGAGAAAATACCCTGGCTGGTTAGCTCAGTTCGTTGGAGCACGGTCCCTTACATTAAAGGCTGCAGGTTTGATTCCTGGTCAGGACACATACCTGGGCGCAATCCTTGGTTAGGGCGTGGGCGTGGGGGGAAGGGTGAGCGGTGATCGATGTTTTTCACATCACTGTTTCTCTCTCTAAAATTGATTTTTTAAAAACATATCTTTGGGTGAGAATTAAAAAAAAAATAGTGACTGCAGAAAATACCCGAGAGATTAAAATCTTAAATTAATTTATTAATCAACTAATAGTATCATCCTACTGTCTGCCTGGCACTGGGGTAGTGACTGGGAATACAAAAGTGAGACACGGCGTACCTGGCCACAGATGTTGAGGAAGAAATTCAGTTTCAGTTGTGACAAGTGCTACAAAGGAGGGCATAGTGCTGTGAGTCCTTTGAAGGGAATTTGATGTGATCGGGAGAGCACAGAGTACTTGCTGAGGAGGTGAGACAGAAAGGCAGAGAAAAGCTGTGGAGGTACAAAGGGATCGGAGGAGCATCCCAGCAGAGGGAATTGTATATGCAAAGGCCCTGTGGTAGGAAGTAGTTGGCAGGCGGTAGGAAGGAGCATGGCAGGAAAGATTATCAACATTATTTATTATTTGCATATGTGATATTACACTGAAACTTGAAGGTGACTCAGAATTCATCATATTGGCTCTAAAATGGGATAGAGAAAATAGCTATTTGGCACAATGGTATTTATCCAGCAGATAAATGGCTGTTCTTTTATTACCCATTAGAAAATGAGTCTTGGCTATGTGTCTTTAAAATGAGCTCATCTAGGGTAATACAACATTCTGTAGGATACATGGTAAGCCTGGACAGATATGGAGTGACTTTCAAGACCAAGGAAATATTACCCAACTCATAAGACATCACACAGTCAAGGAGCAATAAGAACAATAATAATTATATCTTTTAAAGTTCAGAATACCTCTTAAGGAAAAAAAGAGTAAAAGTTCTACTTGTTCCTTTTAACCACAATATAATTAGATGTCTCATATGTCTTTCAAACATATCATAAAGTAGAAAGTTAAATGTATCTAGTTGCACCAAAATGAGCCACATTTTCCACTTCAAGTAATAATGAATCATTTAATTGTTTAAATCAGTCATACCAGACTTGCAGCCACTGAGATTTATAATCCTTTTTGTCCCTTAATAAGTTTCCAGCCTGTGTTTACTTAACAGTATAACTTCTTTTGTGATACAGTGTGTTTGGTTCTCAGCCTTGAGTTTTTACAAAACATTATATGAAGATGCTAGTTGGTGTCAGTAAAAATGTGAGTGAATGAAAAAGTTTTTTTGCCAATACAAGTAAAAAAAACCAGAATTATTTTTCTGCAAAATTGACATCACATATTTTAGCGTTTTATCATTATTCATAGACTGTTTTTATTTAAGTGCCTGCATTGTGCTTATTATAGCAAAATACACGCTTTGCAAAGATAAGTTTAGCAGGAGAGAATTAATTTCTTCCCACATCTTTTAATGTGGCATGGCAGTTTCACTCTAAGATCAAAACACATAACTGAAGGTTATGTTTAATTTCTAAATCAAAGTGTTGTGGGAAGATGATTGAAATCTGAAGATGACTCAGATCACTTGATATGTGGTTTTCTTCCTACAGAAACCTTATGGTAGACTGCCATTTCCAGGTTAGAAAGAAACTAACAGCGATGCGATTAAAATAAATAGTTTCACTATATACTGAAAGTTTGTTAGTTACTTTGGCTCATAGTCTGAATTTTTTTAAAAGAACTTCAAGGGCTTTAATATCATAGGAATCTATTCTACCCACCCAGTCTATGTCCTCTTTTAACCATGAGGACAAAGAAGTAATCACTTTATTTTACCAACATTGATTTTGGGGGGCAATTTTTGTGATTTTTATATTTTACCAAAAATATGACATATCTACATGTATTCATATGATGGCTTTTTCACTGCATACAATTCTTCATTTGCCACAAAGAATAAATTAAAATTATGTGGCCACATTAACTCTGATTTTTCTCAGGCATGATAAATAGTAATCGCGATATATCTTCTCCACCAAAAGTGAACTTGTTGGTTTTCTCATCTCTATTTCTTAAAGCGGTCAGGCAGAAATACTGACCTAGAGCTAAAATTGATTTTTTGCAGGTATTTTAAAAATAGAAATTAAAAATGTCCCCGTGTCTGGATTTCACTCATTGTCCCTTATCTGAACCTCTCCAAGGCCTCTGTGTGGGGTGTGCAGCACAGCACACTCAGACAGTTCAGCTCAGAGAAGGAAGTGAAGAGTTTTGGTTCCCATTTTACACTTCTGGAACAGTTTAGGGAAGGAAGCACCTTTACACCTTTTATTGTTCGTGGTTGCTGACATCATATCCTTCCCTGACCAGTCTGTGCGTGTTTCCTGCCATTCTGTCAAGACTCTTCTGTGTTACTGGGAGGGATTTGTAGGAGGCTGGGAGGGAGGGAGGGAGGGAGGGAGGGAGGGAGAGAGGCAGTAAGAAAAGAGGAGGGAGAGAAGAGGGGGAAGGGAGGCGGGATGTGTGTCTCACTCAAGGGAACTTGTTTATAAGTGAGCGAGCCAGTGGGAGAAGGATCTTTAGCATCTGTCCACAAGAAATTCTTCTCTAATTGGGTCTCACACCACTTTGCCTTCATGTGTCTGCTTATGCCAAACTCAAAGTGAACGGAAGCCTTCCATGCTGAAGTTCCCCTTTTTAGTAAGCAGCCTGATTTTATTTTTCTCATATTTAGGTTGGCCAACAGAAAAACAATGCAGAAGACTGGAACTCTATAGAGTGTAACTGTGGTAGAGAATTTCTTTTTCTTTCTATTTTTTTTTTAAATTACTGATTGTTTCTATGGGACTCTGTCATTTTCCAAGAAGGCTTCTTTCATGTGGAAAGAAGTAGCGGCAAGCCTGCTGGAATTATTTTAAGCTTATGGTTGATTGTACATAATCAAAGTTTTCAGCATAACTTGAAATTCTACTATGTGTAGTTTAGCTATTATATTCTTTTCTTCATATGCATACAAAACAATTTTACAGATTAGTAAAGTTGTATAATCTCTTTTTCATCCTCTCTAGGCTTCCTACAAATGAATACTTGAAACCAACCTTATAATATAATTTTTGCATAAAAATTAGGTTAGAGAAATTGTTATGCTAAGAAAACAGCTACTGAGCTGTTGTTGACCTTCCTAACTCTCTGAATTTTTACTGACAGCCTTGAAATGTTGTGACTCACAATCCAATGTTCTAAGCCATGTGTCCCATGACACATTTCTTCAGGAAAACAGTCACATCATCACCACCTAGTATTCTGCATATATACTTAATGTAAAATTTGCATTGTAGAAATGTTCAAAAGGCACACTTGAAGAAATATTTTTTTTTTATGGAAAAAAAGAAAATATTTTAATTTTATTGAAATTTATACTTGCTTCTCTATACATTACCTTGCATATTTCAAATAGAAAAATATATTCAGTGGCATTTTTATCAACTATTATATGTATGTACATCTATATGTGTATATATATATATATATATATATATATATATATATATATATATTTGACATATACATATAAATGTTTTCTGTTTTGAGAATTCAAAAAAAAATAAATCCTTGCTTTGCTCTTTTTAAAAAGTGTCCCACATTACAAAGTTGTGAAACAACCGGGTGGTGATAGGGAGGAACTCTTCTAAGTCTGGTTCATCAGGAACTCTCTCTGTCTCTCTGAGGAGGCTTTCTTCTCCAGGGATGTTTCTCTACTTGTCTGGTTATGTGTATTTTGAAATCGGGATCTGTAGAAGTTCTAGTCTTGTCCGCCTTGTCACCACACTCTAATCAGTTCACCCTGACCTTCCACCTTAAAGTGAATAAGCGCTTAGGCAGGCATAGTCCTGTAAGCCACTAGTGCCATGGGCCTTAGCTAAATGAAAGAAAGGAAATTGTCCCATTTGCATTTGCTGTGGATTCATGGGTTGGCTTTTCTGTAATAGAGGAAGCCTGGTTGTGTCTGTGGGGTCTTGCACATGCATGGGAAATGCCATTCTAACGTGCTGCTTGCTTCTAAGGTAAGACCATAGGAAACACAGGAAAGTTGCCCAGTTGAGTGATATTTAAGACCATTTCTAAAAATAGATAAATGGACAATGGTAACAGTGAATATATGATGCAATTGTGCTTTGTGAATTTTTTTGTATCTTAATGTGATTTAATATGTCTTAGAATAGCCAATTTTTTCATGTATGTTTGTCAAATGTATGTTATTTACTAGTATATAACTCTTGAAAACTTTTGAACTGCTTCCAACATTTAAAATTACCGCTAGAGTAATAACTAGTTTTTGATGAGCACTGTGTGGTCATGATGTTACTCAATGCATGTATTCTCAGAGGTAGGAGTGAGCTGCAGTGTAATAGAAAGGCATTGGGCAAAAGAGAATGGATGGTCTTAGTACTTAAGCAGCAGCTAATCCACCAGAACTAATTATATCATAATAGCTTCTCCAATTAGATCATCAGAAAACTTAAAATTAAAAAAAATTACTCAAGGTGATAAAGAATTTAGAAATTAAGTTAAAAAATCAAAAGAGAGCTGATGATCAGAACAAGTATATAACAGCTTTCCTGTTCCAATAACTTTGAATTGGAGCCAATTAATCCATTAAATAGCCAGGACTTTGGATTAACATTACATAATAAATGTGGGAATTTACCAGGTTGGTCATTAGACACCAACTAAAATAAACAGGGAAATACTGAGCAATGTGTAAAGTAGCTGCGTTCTTTGACATGAGATGGGACGGAAGAATTGAAGCTGTTGTTTACAAATGAAGAAGCCATTGTGGAATGCTTTCTTGTTAACTTCCACATTTCACGGCAATTCACTTTCATTACATTTAAACATTTTCAGACGTACTTTAAAACAAAGTAAAATATATACTTTTAATACTCTGGATTTTCTGGGTTTACCTTATAGTACTGATGTTCATTTCATTAGTATTAATTCGTCATCTAAAGATATCCAGTACATAATAGCAAGTTTCTGTAATTTTGTGTCTTACTCCCCAAAGAGATATGACATGTCTTTTTAAAATATTTACATTTAAAGAACTGATGGCTTATTATAAAAAGTGTAGTTATAAATGAAATAATACTCTGATTCTTTTCTTTTTATGAATGATTATCTTTTTGGATTCTTGTACTGAAGATGTAGCTTAAGGGCTTTCAAAAGGACAAGATCTCACTGCTGAGAGCTGCTGGTTATGTAAAATTAAATATCCCGTATGCTTTTTACAGTGTTCTCATAGCGGTGACTTTTTAAAAGTAAGATGAAAGGATTTAGATTTGAATTAGTTGACATTTACATATATCAAATAGCACTTTCATAATCGTCCATCCTATTTGCATAACGAGGGACATTATCACCTCTGCTGTCAAAACATGAGATTGTTTTCCCTTCAGAAATGAATTAGCTGCCTGCTTAGCATACACAGGTACATAAAGGTTCATTAACTCTCTGATTTAGGTAATTTTTCACAACAGAAGGGTGCAGATAGTCACCTAATTTTATTTTAAAAATGTTAAGAAATTCTGTAAAAGATACATTTCAACTGTCGGCCTTTAAAGCATAGTTTTCGTCATTTAAATGACTTGTTAAATTACTTATGAGATTATTTTCATTATAAAAACAAACGGATCCGACTTTATGTGCTCCTGCATGTGACATACCATGAACTTTTAATAAGCACTTATTTTCATTCATTTGATTGGCTTCCTGCCATGTAGTTGTTGCTTTTTAATAATTAGAATATGAGAGTTCTTCTGAAACTGACTTGCTGTTACAGGGGTACTGAGTTTGTGTTGTTGTTCTTCAGCAGGAACGAATGCAGGAATTTGGGAACTGAGCAGTGCAAGTGCTGAAGAAGGAGGTTTGTTTGGAGGAAACAGGAAAGAGAAAGAAAAGGAAGGAAAAAATACATAATTTCAGGGACGAGAGAGAGAAGAAAAACGGGGACTATGGGGAGAAAAAAGATTCAGATCACGAGGATTATGGATGAACGTAACAGACAGGTGAGTGGGGAAAACTTTTTTGTGTCATTACTTAACATGGACTATTTATTACATTTCCCCCAGATATGTTAAGGGTCCTGAGGACAGTTTGAGCTTAAGAGAAGTGTCAATGAATTAAACATGGCCAGTTTAAGTGCTAATAGTCTCTCATATATGTAGGGTGTCCCCCTAAAAGTGTATACACGCTTTGAATAATTATAAAGGCAGTGTTTATTAAAATACATTTTCAAAGTTGAGCTATCAGCTGTTTACCTGTGTATACATTTTGGGGACACCATATATATGTAAAGAGAAAAAAAAATCACATCTTTTAGAAATGCAGTTTACATATTCATGATGATTCACTTTTTACTTCAACCTGAATTCTAAGTGCAAGCTTGTACTTGTATAATATAAATAGCTTAATAATCAAGAGTTAATAAGCATGACATTGCTACAGTGCACGCATCATTGAACGAAGATATTCTTCTATTCATGGGCACAAGGCCTTTTGTGGTCATCTATTTAAAACATTTATATAATAAGCTAAATATCCTGAAGAAAATCGCTTTCATTCTATTCACAGGCTTTGAAATACATCCAAAATATTTAACATGACCTGACAACAGCAACAAAGAAAATACCCACATAAAATATTAATTTAAAACATATAGGCAAGAAGTATTAATTCGTACCATTTTCTTTAAACGCTGACTTTTGTACACAATAGAGGCAGATGATGCTATAATTTTTTTCTAGAACTCCTGTGATATCTGTGTGATACAATTGATCTTTTCTAAAGACATTGATTATACATCCAAATGCTCCATTCAGCAGAGTTGTATATCATGAATATCTGTCATTTGACTCTATTTTCCTTCATATTTGGAGAGAGTGGATATAGCTAGGCCATATAAGGAGAGGTGGGCGGTTTGTATGTGTTCTGATGTTAAATACCAAATAATGATTCCTGGGGGAAACTCCAATACGTCAGATCACAGCCATTGCTGTGGACAATGGAACCTACAAAGCAGGCATCCCTTGTTCTTGGAAAAGAAGAATCTTTTTGCTTTTGCCCCATTTACACTAGGGGAAGCTTAAGAGGGCAGCTTTGGAGATGCCCCACAAAACTGTAATTTCCGCCCAATAAAGACCCTCTCTCTCCTGTATCATCCCTTTCTGTCTCGTTGGAACACTTAAGCACTGAACTGAACTAGAACTGATTCTTGGTTTAAAATGTTACGTTGCTACCTGGTAAGTTCAGTGGATAGAAGTCGTTATTTATGCTGTCAAAGCCAGTATGCTATGAAGAGGTAAAGAAACTTTTTAGATTTTTATGTTTATAATCCCTTAAATTGTTATATTCAAGGTACATATGACTTGAAATATTTTTAGCTGAAAATTAAGCTAAAGGATGACTAATGCTAAGATTTATAATGTATTTCTTCAGTGCTTTTCTTACATATTGTTTATTGCTATGGGTCAAGCCAAAAAGCAATAATTTTTTTCAATATAAAACCACAGTATTTTTACTTGGTTTATAGATTAAATTAAAACTGAAATATTGAACATCATGTACCATTGACTGCTTGGACCCAGCTATTTGGACTAGAATTTATTTCAGTTGTAGTCAAAAGTTATATGAATTAGCACTTACACTTCATTAATAATACCAACTAATTTTTAGGCTCATGAAATCCATCATATCTTTTGCTGGCAAAGAGAGAAGAAAATTTGTGCAGGTGGAATTCATGAGCTTTTATTATGTTTTATAAAGGAACATAAAACTCACACAGGGATACATGAATTTTAACACCATACTTTTGAGCTAATAATTGAACATCTCTTCTTAATTTAAATGTAGTTGTGTCTACAGATGCTATAACTCTCACCTATGTTGGAAGTCATAGTAACTTTAAGAGAAGAAAAAATATCATTTAAATTCAGCTTAGTTTATTTTTTTATTTATCCTGAAGACAAATTTCTTATTTTATCCTATAGAATTTAGGATCTTTTTTTTTTTTTTTTTTTTTTGTCTTTAGGTACAGTAGGCCCTTTAATTCAATACTCTTAAATGTAATTAGTAAAATTGAAAACTTCCATGTTTTAACATGTGTTTCAGTGGCTATCTTAGATGGCCATTGGCAATCTTCAACAGCCATCTTTCTTACAAATGTTTGTCATGTGTGCCTCTCACCTACCACAAGAGTGGTCCTGAGAACCATTTGGGAGAGAGCTTAAAAGAGGTAGGTCACGCCGAAACCGGTTTGGCTCAGTGGATAGAGCGTCGGCCTGCGGACTGAAAGGTCCCAGGTTCGATTCCGGTCAAGGACATGTACCTAGGATGCAGGCACATCCCCAGTGCAGGAGGCAGCTGATCGATGTTTCTCTCTCATCGATGTTTCTAACTTTCTATCTCTCTCCCTTCCTCTCTGTGAAAAATCAATAAAATATATTTTTTTAAAAAAAGAGGTAGGTCACTTCTAATAATCAACCCCAGCAAATCTGCTAAAGCATATCAGACGAACGATGGAGGCTCCCCTAAACTGGGCTTCCTTTAAGCTATGTGTTCACGAGTTGAAAAGAAAAAGTTAACTGCCTTGCCCTTGTGAAGCTTCCCCCACCGTAGCCTCCTTGGCGGAGCCTCACACAATGGTTCACAGTCACCTTTTCCTAAAAGCAGCGAAAGCCGGCTCTGCCATTGCAGGTGTTTATTTGGCAATACGGAGAACTGGGTGTTATTTTTACAGAATAAGAAATGCTGGCGTAAAGTGTGAAATGAAATATTGCAGAGCGGATGTGATAAATTGTATATCATTAAGAAATAAAACTGTTGTAAAACAGAGCAGCTTACTGTTTAAATTGAATTTTGCCCATATTTTATCTTTCATAATGGAAGGAGGGAACAGCTAAAATTCAGAAACTCCAATTGATATATGTAATAGTTTAGGGGAGGAAAAATATTAACAGCTTTTTAAATTTTTAAAAAATTTCCCGGAGTTTCTAAGTTAATGAAGACTACTGAATTTCTAGCTCAACCAAGATGGGTTTCTTAAGCAAGTATATAAAAATAAAATAAAATCCTGAATTCTCAATTTGCCTTGGAGAAATTTTCAGATAACTTAATAAAAGCAGCTACAAGTTCTGAGAACTACATATATATTATTTCATTTAATCCTTATCCACCCCATTTACAGCTGAATAATTTATTAATTTTTTTAATATATTTTATTGATTTTTTTACAGAGAGGAAGGGAGAGAGTAGAGTTAGAAACATCGATGAGAGAGAAACATCGATCAGCTGCCTCCTGCACACCTCCTACTGGGGATGTGGCCGCAACCCAGGTACATGCCCTTGACCGGAATCGAACCTGGGACCTTTCAGTCCACAAGCCGACACTCTACCCACTGATCCAAACCGGTTTTGGCAATAATTTATTAATTTATTAAATCAACAAATATTATTAGATTGCAATGTGCCCAGCATTAAGATGCAGTGGTAAACAAGAGGAATCTCATCCAGCTTATCAACTGCTGCAGAAGTCATCAAACTTTTTCTGTCAAGGGCCAGATAGCAAATAATTTTGGCCTTGTGATCCATACACATACAGTGTCTATCTCAAGTACTTGTCTCTGCCCCAGTAATGAAAGCAGCCATGGACAAAATGCAGGTGAATGAATGTGCCTGTGTAGAATAAAACTTTACTGATAAAAAGGAGGTAGTGGGGGCAGGCTGGATTTGGCCTGTGGGTCGTAGGTTGTAGGCCTCTGGCCCAGTGGGATGAGTCAGCCATGAAATATGCAAATATATAACAAAGTTTTGTTCATATGTGTTATGAATGAAACTATGAAAGTGCTATGAATGAATAACAGGAGGTACTTTATTTAGATTGGGGGTCAGAGAAACACCTCTCTGAGGAAATGCTAAAGATGGGATCATTAAGATAGTGAGAGTCAGGCAGGTGACAACATTCCAGAGGAAACAAACGAGGAAGCTGAAGAAAAGCCCGTGGAACTTGACCTTGGTTCATATAATTTTAGAGAAATGAGAGAAAAGATTGAATTTTAGGCAGAGGCCAGATCATGCAAAGCTTTGAACTCAGTCAATACCAGGAGGTAGCCAAAATTTGAGCCCAAATCTTTCAGATTGAAACACAAAACATGTTTTTCTCAAATCTTCTTCCATCCTGTATAACATAATAGCTAAGAACATAGGTTGAGGTCATAGCTTTTCCCAATTACATCCCGCTGCACCCAGTATAATATAATGGCAATGAGCACGGTTTGAGGAACACACAAACCTAGATCTTGTCCCAGTTCTGCCACCTACCAGCTGTATTTCTTTCCATCAAGCACCTTAACCTCTCTGAACCTCATCAGTTCCCTCATCAGTAGTAGATTGAGGATTAAAAAAAAAAAATAGTACCCACCTCATTGGGTCATTGAGATCGTTAAATTAGGGGATAAAGGTAACATATCTAACATATAATAAGTGCTCAATAAATTTCTTTATTAAGCTATTCCTATTAAGACACATGCTCTTTGAACCATGAGTTGTGTTATAGTTAATGTGATTTCCACGCAAGCAACTCCTGCTCTGTATAGTACACTGAAGAATTGTACCTGAACTTTCATTTAACGAGGGTTTTACCTTAAAAAGAGTTTCAGGGAGATGGAAGGAACGTGGAACAGAGTAGAGCAGGAGCACAAAGGAGTCTTTAGAAGCAAAAGGGGTGAGAGAGTCATTTCAGATCCAGAGCCGGATGATGGAAGAGGATGGCTGGTGGACAGGAAGCAAAATGTCTTAAGTTCTTTTCTGTCATCAGATCTGGCACACTAATAGTTTTTGCCAGCAAACAAAATTTTATATAATTATCAGTGCAATAATTGGAGCACAAGTTAAAGACAATTAGCAACATTCTCTTGTTAATAGAGCAGCAGAATCCCCTTATGGCTAAAAGGAATTCAGAGTTCATAGCTGTTAAATTTTTTAACTTTTTCTCTTGAGATGTATCGATTTCCTCAAGTGACTCTCTTTTAAAAAGAAACAAAGTTTACTCCATTTCCTGTTTCCCACTACTTTAGATTAATCTTAGAATGTTGGCTAAAATTTCAATAGGATTTTTACTGTAACGTTCATTCCTTCAAGGTGATAGATAATCCAGAATACATATCAATAACTAAAAGGGCTAATTACAGTTTTAAATTTGAGAGTCACACCCCACTAACCTAATATAATATTTGTTGAAATTGAGATAGATTCACTCTTTGAATGTGAGGATTTGGGTAATTTGGAAATACAAATAAATTGCTTGTTCAAGAATATAACTCTGATGAATTGTGAACCATGTGTTAAAAGAGCAAAGTAATCTAGTCGCACTGTTTTCTTTCATCATCTCCACAAATAAAACGTCCAGACTTGTCAGTTGCTTGTACGCATATCAAGTAAGTGAATAGTATTTGAGAGGAAATTATACTTTAAATGCTATAGAAGAGTTATCCATGTTAGGCAATGAATATCTGGAACCTTGTTTCAGATCAAGTGAATAAAATGTTCCATCACTGCAAGTGTTGATGTTTCTCCCTCTAAATCCAAAATAAACCTGCAAATACCTCATAATGAAGACTTTTTTTTGCCTTTTCCCCCTCAGTATTATTTCTTAACAGCTGGCTGCCTCCCCTAAACTTATATTAAAATTTTTATTAAACTCATTTTATAGAAATAAAATTAACATGTATCATAGTAATATATCAAGACATCTTAGAATTGAATTATAGGGTATATTGATGCATCCTGTGGGTGCCTACCTACTTAAAGATTCCCATGCATATAAGTTAAACCATTCATTCATTAACCTTCAAATCACCAAGGGAAAAAGGTTTTGTTGGAGTTCCTGGTGATGAAAGAAACTTTTGAGAATTTTTAAATCAAAGAAAAGTGCTCAGATGTCTAACAGCCATGATATGAAGCCGTTCATTTGTGTTGTATTCCTAGCAATTTGGAAACAGTACACAAATGGTCTCCACCCATACAGTTGAATCATAGTGAAATGCACTACACACTATACATCCCATAGGTGTGAAACCTTTTATATTTATGTCAGCTAGATCTATTCCTCTACTGCCAGAAAAATCCCAGGAAGGCCAAAATGCTAACAAGGAAAAGGAAGCTGTTCCTCTAGAATTCCATCACTAGATTTAAGAAATAAGCTCTGCTTAAACGTGAGGGCTTCGAGACTTTTTGTTGTTTGCCTAATTTGTGTATCTCATATAATTTCCAGCTAAAACTGTAATTTATAAAAATTCTGAGGTGTGGGCTTATTGTACCTCAGTCATTTTGTGTGCAGGGTTGACATATAATAGTACCTTCCACTTCTGTGAATGCATGCACACACCTTGTCTGCTACAAATCGCCTTTGGCTTTGCAAATGCACAAACTCTGTGTGACATCGTATTACTGACAAACCAACACTAAAAATATTAACATTATAAATAGACCACATAAACCAAAATGTTTCTTCCAAACTGTAGATTAAAGAACATGTTGATTGTCTCAAAAGCCATGCCCTTTGCAGTCTAGACTTACTTTAACTTTGTAATTTATTCACTTAAAATAAGCTCCTTCAAAAATTATTATGGTGAAAAATATTTTGCAAATTTATGTCCCAACATACTCTTATTGAAGACAATTTGGAACACCGACCCTCCTCCCCCACCCTCACCCCCCCCCCACCCCTGCCCCGAATAATGACTTTGGTTTAAAAAATTGCATAGTTAAATTGAACCAAAGGAAATTCCATAATATAGATATATATTTGCATTTCTTTGAAATACATTGGATCACTAATAGGAATAAGAGAATCACTGTAAATGTTTGGAAATTTGACTTAATTTTAAGTTGGAGCAGTTTAGCTTAAGAAATCACTAACATTTAAATAACATTTCAACAAATGTAACTGTTTGGAAACTACAGCAGAGACAGCCTCCTGCCTTCTGTCTTGCAAGGATGGATTTGGAAGGCCCTGAGGGAGAAAATACTGGAGTTAGGCGGTGAACGTGAAGCCATTGAGGGAAGGAAGAAGTTGCACTCTTCCTGTTATGACAGGAAACGTAGACAAATGTGCTTCCTGAGCATTTGCTCAGCAGGGAATGCGGCAGTCTTTGACCTTTACCTTAGGTACATTTTGGCTTTGTTAAACTAGTAAACATGTTTTGCCCCCAAAATATGAACCTGGTTTATTTTATTCTTCTCAGATTCAAATTATGTATTTTATGTATATGAGGTATGGAGAAATAGAGGTATTTATTTTATGACTGCATCTATAGGTTGGATTTAGAATGTAAATCATCCCTTTATCAAACCAAGCAGACCTGAACAGCACATACAAAAAAATTAAAAAAATATATCATGCTATAGTCTTCTCTTTTTAAAATCCAAAACATTCTTAGGCTTAAAAATGTACCACAATAAAATCTTTTAAATCCTGGTAAGATTAATAACTGTAGCTCATCCTTCTTCCTTTGCCTCCTGTAGACAAATATATCAGGAATCAGCTATCACAAAGTTTAAAACCCAGACTCTGTGAGTTTGTTAATAAACACTCAGGTTTATTAATACGCATTTAATTATTTAATTGTAACCCATCCATTGTGTTGTTTTTGTTTTAAAATAGTGGGCAGTGCTTAAGATTTAAAGTTTTATTTGGGGGTTTGGGGTGTTGCCTTAGGATGAGGGGTTGGTAGAGCTCTAAATTCCGTACTCTAAGCCCCGTATTTTAATCCTTTGTCATGTTCAGAACTTTTGGAACTACTGCTCAAAACCCTTTTGGACATCCCTGCATTGCAGGGAAACCCGCTCAAGCTGCTTGAGGCTAACGAGGACAATAGTCCTCTTTGCAGCCGAGTACACTGCCATCCCGTCCTCGCAAGTTATGCTGGAGGGTTACAAGCACATGGTCGCAGTCTGCTTGAAAGAGTCCCTCACTGCTCTTTAAAGAGCCTTTCATTTACCAAGGCAGGCCCGTCATTGTATAAAGGAGCGCTTGTCTGGAATACAAGTCTGCAGTGGCATTACTTCCTCCCACCGAGAGTAATCATCAAGCCTGAAGCTCGCAGGCCTTTCTAATGACAGACTGAATTAAACAAAATAAAAATTGAAGAGGAATACTTTAGAACAGTTGTACCATTACTTACTGTCAGGAACAAGCCAAAGGAAGAAAAAAGAGCATTTAAGAGGGCATTTCCCTTTTTTTCAATTAGAGATTGTCTTTGCAGACTCTTGACTCCATCCCTAACCCTTTAAACACATAGGAAGACCCTAGTGGCTCTGAATTAGAGAGTGCATTGTGTCTCTGAACTGTCCGTCTTGTCACTCATTAGTCACTCCATTTCCTTAACTGGAAGGAAACTGATTATCAAGATGGGGTGAGGAGGAGCGGATCTAAAATATTTTCATAGGATGAGGGTTATATTCATCATTACTCTAGTTAGAAAAAAAAAAGATGAAAACTCTAAACTTTGAAAATAGAATTAGCTGAGTATATTAATCGTCCCAAATTCTGTTTTTCTTTTCCCTTCGAATTTGCTTTTTTTAATTGAAAAAAACTCTTTTAGATTTATCTACACTTAGATTTTTATCATAGCATTCTTTTACAATAAAAGGAAAATTTAAGATAAATAATTGCTTTAAGACATCCTTAAAACTTCTTCACCCTGTATCCAGTTGTTCGGAATCATTCTTCAACCCAGAGTCATCAATGCCTGAGTTTGTCCACAGGGTACCATCTTCTGTGCTAGCAAATTAACTGAAAAATGAAATGTGTTTTTTTTAATTGAATTTATTGGGGTGACATTGGTTAATAAAGCCATATAGGTTTCAAGTATACAACTCTATAACACATCATCTGCACACTGCATCATGCACTCACCACCCAAAGTCAAGTCTCTTTCTACCACCGTCCCAAACATTCTAAAACAAATAAACTAATATTACTTTGTGAGTTAAAGAAATGAGTAAAACATTGTCTGCTCACTGAGCAGACTCACTGAGCAGTTGAATTAAGGCCTGGGGCAGAAGGCAGGGGTGGGCTAGAAGGGGTCAATGGGAAAAAGGGGACATATGTAATACTTTCCACCATAAAGATTTTTTTTTAATTATGAGGACCATAAAAGGAAATAAAAAAATAAAGTAAATTTTAAAAAGATTAGGTCAAAGGTATCTTGCTTAGTGGAAAGAAGTATTAGGGACCCGTAGATAAAATTATTGTTGCTTCCCTTAGTAATCATTGTGCCTGAAGTAATTTGGTGTTAGACCTCAGGGGTTCTCATAGATGTGATAGCCGATGTTTCCAGAGTCCTTTTGCTTTCATTGATTCAGGACCCTTTCCTATAAGGTGCAGAGACTCCCACAGTTAACATACGGGAAAGTTCTCCTGAGGTGGCTTTATGAATGGAGCTGGGATTAGGAGGGTGAATGGAGGAGGCATGTGTGTGGTGTGGAGTCTCATTATTAAATGTCCTTTCCACTACACAGTAGTCAAACTAATTTACCTGCTCCTGTAGGAAATGGTGCAGGGGTTGTCCTGTTTTTAGAGCTTGTCATTTACACTGCCTGTGCCTAAAGCAACGACCCACCTTTTTTATTCTGTTGAGTAAACAGAACTGTATTTGCTACCAACCAAAAATGTTTCTCACTTTGTGAGATTTAAATAAACAGCCATAAATATAGAACTAGTGTGTGCCCACTAGTGATGCCTGTGGTTGTCACGGGCTTTAGTGGGAACGGCTGGAGGTCTCAGGGCAGAGTTTCTGCAGAGTTCACACAAAACAAGCTTTGGTTTATTGTCAGACCTAGAAACCAACTTCTCAATTTTAGTATTATTAGCATTATTTTTTACTTGAACCTAGGTAACTACCCTTACATTAACTAATATGGCGTGCACTACTTTTCTTGTACTCCTCAGAATTGCTGACAGTTCTTAATGGACCTGTACACTGCTCAATGAGCAGTTGACCGGTCCATGCTGTTCTGAATTTAACCCCCTGAAGTGCAATTATCTAAAAGAGGGAAAGAACCCTGACTAAGGGAAAGAGAGATGAACTTTGTGTGAAGAAGGTTCTATTTCTAGTTCATCCAGGGACTAGTTTTGTGACCTTTGTAAGGCAATGCATGTCTTTGTCTACAGCCTCCTCTGAGAAATGGGGATGATAAACTGTGCCAAATAATAACTTTAAAGAGATACTGTCGAATGTAGTGAGATAACTTATAAAGTCTCTGAACTTCTTAGGAAACATTCACCAAATACAGTCAATACTGTTATCTAAATACAACTATAAGAAATATGATATGCTCCAATTTCACTAACAAACCCACACACACAATTTGATCCAGTCTAATTTTAATCATACTTAGTTTTACCAAAGTACGTTTTACTGTAAGTCAATATGACAGCCACACAAAAAAGAAAAATATGTGAAATTTTCCTCTCTCAGGGGCAAACTTTCTATTCACATAGTTTAAGCATGCATAGAAATTTCTTTTTAGCCGTTCATTTAGCTTGCAAAAATTCATAATTCTCCATCCATCTATCCATTCATTCATTCAACAACTATTTAGCCAAGTATTGTTCTGGGACTTTGGGTTATGAGATCAGACAGGAGATATTTTGGGCTTTCAGGGAAAGCTCAAGGTCTGCTTGAGAGAGAAACTGATCTAGACATAATAATGGTAACACAGGTTGGCAGGTCCTAGGAGAGCAGTATGTAACAAGAAGTGACTGAGCCTGGCACATCAGAGGAAAAATACTGCATACCTTGGATAGTGTTTCACTGACAACAAGTCACTTACATATATATATATATATCTTAATTTAATCTCATAACAACTCTGTAAGATGCCTGTTATTAACTCCATTTTACAAGTGAGGAAACAGGGTTCAGGTAAGTCAAACAATTTACCTAAGGGCACACAGCTTATAAATGTCAGAGCTCAGACTTGATTTCCAATTCCCATATTTTTACCGAACTGCCCAGTAATGATGTATATATACTGCTTTAAAAATAATAAAAATGGTTGAGTAATGTGAATTTCCTATTTTATTAATCTGGATAATTTTTCTATGCATTTTCAGCACTATGTATAATTTAACATTGTCTACTCAAATCTTTTACAGTCTCTTCTAACTACAAAAAGTAGTTATATCTCAGTAGTTATACCCCATTTATATATTAGAATATGGAAATTATAGATGATTATGATAATATATTGATGAGGTTGAGTAAGCAAAACATAACACATTTTGTAGAATGAAATTACAGAAATGTATTTTTGTTTTGAACCATAATCTTCCCCTTGACCCAAAAGTCTATGCTACCTAGGCATAGAATCTGAGCATCCGAAATCTGGAGTAGATATTTTAAAGGTCTCTAGTCCAGCTTCCTGTTGAGTTCAGAAACACCTTCCTTGATATTCAGCTTTACTTGAACATATTCAGGAATGAACTACTTCTTAGTTCATGAGACTTGGTCCACTCACAGACAGTTTTCAGCACTAGATTTTCTCCTATTTGAACCTCTTTATGATTTTCAACCATACTTTCTAATTCTCCATAGAACAAAACAAAATAACTCATTTGCCTCTTGTCTTGGCCACAGGTCTTCAGATTTGGGAAATGTTTGGCATTTCACTTTATTTTTGGCATTTAACTCTGTTTTCTGGGTTAAACATTTCAAATAACCTTAAGATTTCTCAGATCCTACATTAACCTGTTTGCCATCCTATAACCTCTCTAATTTTGTCAGTGTCTTCTTAAAATGTAATTCTCAGAACTGAATAGAGTTCCAATAATTAGTTCTGACTAACAAAAAAAGTCATTAGAATAATTAATTCCCCCATTGGAACACTATCACTTTAGATCCTTTTCCCCAAAAGCAGCTATCATATCAGTTTTCTTCCGACCTGAGCTCGTGTAATTGTTTTCTTTAATGCGAATGAAGACTAAGATTGTCTCCGTTTCATCTTGTTGTTTATGACCCATCTTGCCAGTCTGTAGCGGGAGCTTTGGATAGAGCCTCTACTACCTGTTAGGTTACCATCCAAATTTATGTTATATGCTTGCCATCTACATCTTCATCTTAACCACTGATAAAAATGTTGCCTGAGACAGGAAAGTTACTAAACTCTGTGGCCCTGTCTAGAGACATTCCCTTAAACTCAACGCTGACCAATTAATTCATATTTAAATTATCACAATTACTGCCAGCCAATCTCAAATCTATAATGTTGTGATGAGGATTTAATCAAATACTTTGCCAAATACATGCTCTTTGAAAATATAAACTCGTTAGAAAGTTCAATAAATGTTTGCTTAACAAATGCAGTCATCCTGAACTCCTAGATCCCTCCCTTTATATCTGTATCCTGTGATTGTAAAATTAAAATTTTATTTTCACACTTTTCCCTCCTTCCTGGTGAGTCATCTGGGCAAGGAATAAAGGCTTTTCTCTGAACTTCATGAAATATCTTTTTCTTAAAATCTAGAGCATATATTCATATGTATTTCTCTCTAGACACTCTGGTTTCTCTGTTATATATTCCAAGGTAGAATAGTTTCTTTCTCTCAAGCTTCCTGTCTCTAACATGTTACACTTTTAGTAAAACATATATACCCCAAATCTCTTGTTTTTCAGAGATTGTCTAAAAGGCATTCAGACTTTAACATAGAGTCTATTTCCATTCCATAATCCACTCCTTCCACAAACATTCATTGAATGTCCACCAGTCAGAGCCTGTGTGAGGCCAGAGTGGGGGTCTTCAGGGAATTCAAAAGCCAGCAGGAGAAACAGACTGATAAACACCCAACTCTGGAATATTAGAATAAGTCTCATAACAAAGGTTTGTAAAAGTTCTAGAGGACAATAATGAGGAGGAGTGAGTTTTATCTCAATGTGACAATGAAAGCTGCAAAGAAGTTGGCGTTTAAACCAAGCCCTGCAGTATGATGGGAGCCTGACAGAGCCAGATGGAAGGGGGAGGGGGTGCATAATACCATAATCAGTTTCCATTAAGTACAACATAAGAAATGTCTGGCGAGGGGCAATGGGTGGGGTAGGAGGGGGACATCTGTAATACTTTCAACAATAAAGATAAATTTTAGAAAAAAGAAATAAGCAGAATCAAGGAAGGGTAGTTTTATGGAAACAGAGGGAAGCTAAAAATTTTTGTAAGAAGGGAGTTGTTAAAAGTATGAAATAGCCCTAGCCACTTTGGCTCAGTGGGTCAAGTGTCAACCTGCAGACTAAAGGGTCCGGGGTTTGATTCCGATCAAGGGCACGTACCTTGGTCGGCTGCAGGCTCAATCCCTCGTCCAGTTCAGGGCACATGTCTAGGTCAGGGCATGTGTGGAAGACAACCAATTGATATCTCTCTCTCTCTCTCTCTCTCTCTCTCTCTCTCTCTCTCTCTCTCTCTCCCCCTTCCTTTCACTCTCTCTAAAAAATAAAAAAAAAATCAATGGAAAAATAGCCTCGGGTGAGGATTAATAATAAAAAAAAATCTTTAGAAGTTTTCATGTTCATCTTGATTAGATTAACATCTACTATTATTTTCCTTGCTCAGTCTAGAGAAAAATTTGTTCAGAAAACAAAAACTGAAATCACCCAACACTAGATAAAAGTACAATTTTAGATCACTTACCTGTGATTAAAAATATAACACTATTAGCCAATAATACATTTTATTTAAAATAAAGAAAATTCTTTTTCAACATTAAGGAATTAAATGACTATTTCTTTCTTCAGCCCTGAGAAAGAGACATGAATAAGGGAGATACATGCAAACTAGAAGCCCCACAGTATGTAGCACAAAAGTCTGACATAGAGAAGGCTCAGTAAATATTGCTTAGCATAAGGTTTGGCATGTAGAAAATGCTCAATAAGAATTGCTTGGATTGAATTCTGTTTATGTAAATAGATTTTCCTAATTTCTTTATGACTGAACTATCTGAAGCTGTATTGAATGAATGTGCCTTTTCTCAATTTCAAATTCTAATTTCAGCTCCTGAGTTATACCTAGTAAGTTCTAGAGTAATTGTCGATATTACGCTAGGCCTTATGCTAGGATTTAAACTTGAGGTTCCTATAAAACCTAATGCTGAAACATTTTAATACATCATCATTACAGTTGGGGCTGTTTCAAGAGGTAAAGAAAAAGCATAAAGTGGTCATTACGTATACAGAGTCATTTTGCTTCCCCTGCATGTATTAAGTCCCTCTAATTCTGAAAACTAAATTTCAAGTTCTAGGGCTAATGTAAATAACACTGGCTGTGTCCTCTCTGTGCACCTGGATTGTCAGTGTGTCCTGGGATGTGCTAGTTACAGTTCAGCTTGGAAAAGAGCATCTCTTTGCCTACTGACCATAAAAACAGCTTTCCATCTCACCTAAGGCTCAGAGTGTGGTCCTGAAATAGAAGCAGACTTGCCCCCATCACAAACTATTGTCACGTTATGAAAAATGTATTGATTGCAATATATTGTATATTTCAGCATAAACGCTCTGAATTGCAATCTGTCATTGAATGGCATATTTTCAACGAAGAGTAATATCCAGGTCTCTTTAGAAAACTTCATGCTTAAAAATAATTTTATCTAACTATGAACAATGAGAAAAAGCATTATAAAATACATTTTGAGTATGCTATGAAGAATATGAACATAGTACAGAATTAAATGTGGAGCAATTAAGATTTTGAAGGTATCTTCTTAAATGCTTCAGTATAGTCATCATCGTTTCCGTTTGCAGTTTTAATGAAAAGAAACTATATGCACCAACTCTTTTGGCATTATCCAGCAGCCTGCTTGGTTATACAAAAGTTGAGGAGCACCTAAAAGTAAATACAAATAGTGGCTTTAATGATATTTCTGTGCTGAAATGTACTTTGATGGTGAGTGTTGTAACGTGCTAAATTCTGAGGTTTCAGTACAACAGAAACCATACTGTATTGAGACATTCCACCTACAGTTTGTGGTCATGAAGGTCTGATTAAAAGTGGTTTTAGGTATATGAAAGTATTTAGGGTCAGTGCTTTCTATATTGAACCTACTTGGTAGCCTATTTCACGGAACAAAATACCAATGTGCCGGTATATTTGCATAACTAAATTGCATCTAAAAGAAATATTAAAAGACATTTTGTATAAATCTATATGATTAATGATTATGTTTTTTTATTCATTCCAAATGACTGTCTTTATTTAGCTCATCCTTAATACTGATTAGGGCTCATCTGAATGAACCAGA
The DNA here is from genome assembly GCF_964212035.1 of Myotis nattereri. Classification (NCBI taxonomy): domain Eukaryota; kingdom Metazoa; phylum Chordata; class Mammalia; order Chiroptera; family Vespertilionidae; genus Myotis; species Myotis nattereri. The sequence continues at coordinate 49,186,454 of NC_138079.1, read as the reverse complement.
ATAAAACATTTTCTAAATTAATATGATAATCAAATATTAAAATAAAACATTTGCTCTATTTTGTTAGAAGCACTTTAGTAAGACAATCAATAAAATAAAATAGAAGGTGCAACATTGGCAATTATTACAAAGAAAAATTGTCTAAGTTGAAGTGTAACTAACATGTCCCAGTACATATTGACTAGCCATGTGGGCTGGTAAATACCTAAATGCTGTATTTTCCAAAGAGTGGTCAATGGGGACTCTATAGTACACCTTATCATTCTATAAGGAATAATAAGATCCTCAAATAGCCTTCATCAGTAGACTCTTCAAGCCACCAAGACCGATGTATTTTGTAAGTTCTTTTCTCTGTAAGTCAGCTCAGAAAGGAATAGGAACTAAGATTTTTTGAGCTTCCAATTTAAGCCCAAGGTACTGTACATACGCTATTTTATGTAATCCTCACAGAATTCCTGAGTAGGTGTTCTTTTCATTTTACAGATGAAAAATCAAACTCAAAGAAGTGAAGTGAATTTCTCATGACTAGTAAAGAGCAGATTCAGCCTGCAAATCCTGGGCCCCATGTTCTTCCCTTTCTACCATGCTGCCTTCAATACAAATATGATAACACAATATAATAATTTTAAGTATAGATTTATCCTTTTAAAGTGCTAAAAAGGTTTATGGGGAAGTCTATCACATAATTTTATATAGCATACATCAATTTGATATTTCTAAAAACTTCACATAATTATTTTTCCTGTTTAGTTTTGTTGTACTAGACATCTACCATGTGCCCATCCGTGTCTGCTGTTCTGGGGATACAGCAGTGAGCAAAACAGAAAATGCTATAGGCCCTTGTAGATCACTGCAGTGGAAGAGACAGACATTAAACAAATGATCACACACAAAAATACACAAATTGTAAAATACAGTAAGTGCTACTAAGGAAAAATAAAGGATGATGGGTAAAACAATAAGTATTAACCAAAGTGTAGAGGAATGAGGAGCCTGGGGGGCCAGGTTGTCTGTCTGCTAGTCCACAGTTCCTCTCAACACATTTATTTAGGTGTGTGGGATGCGGGAGGGGCGGGGATCCGTAGCTCAGCTGAGGTTTCTGGTTTGGGTGCCTGAGTTTATGTTGAGATGGGGAATCCAGGAAGGAGAGCAGATGTGAGGGTGAAGATAATGAGTTTGTGTTTGGGGGGTTTTGAGATTCCTAGGACACTCAGATACACTTAGGACTGGAAGACATCCATTGAGTGTCTAAAGACGAAGAGAGAGAGAAGGAGTAAGAATCTAGATATAAGAATTACACACAAAGAGTTAGTAGATAAAACTGAGCTGACTTCTCCTAGATGAGTTGTATAGGAAGGTGAGAAACAAAAGTAAATACTAGTCACCTTTGAAAACAATAAATCAATTTAGTCACCATTATCCAGCATATATGCCTCAAGAAATTTAGTTCTGAAGAAACAAACATCCTGTAGGTTTGGGAGGCAGGTTAAACAAAATTTAAAAGGTTTCTCGGCCTTCAGTATACCCACGTGCCTCATTTCCCAAATGTATTGGCCCACTGAACTTTTTCTATTTAGGACTATTTTATGGAAATGATATTCTACAGAAGACCTGCTGGGAAACACTAGATCGTGTGAGGGCTTATAATTAAGAATGTTCATGGTTTGGGGTAGGCAGACTGGCGTTTAATCAAAGAGAGGACTGAAATTGGGAATCGTGAAGTAGATGTTTGCATTTGGCAGCATTGGCAGGTAACAAGTATTGGAAGCCAGAGACAGGGAGCCGTTGCGGAGGCCTGTCAGGAGAAAGGCAGTGCGGAGAGGAGGTTTGGAAGATTGGAATGAATTGAGGACGGAATGATTCCAGACAGGGAGACCAACTCGGGCAGGAAGCTGATAAGGACCCGAATGATAGAGCCGCCTGGGAAACAGACAAGAAAGTGTGAACCTGAGAAACATTTTGAGGGAAGGAATTATGGGACTTGGTAATAGATTAGATTAAAAGAAGGAAAAGGCAAAGATAACAGTACAGTTTCTGGCCTGGGAGAGGAAGAAAGATACACAGAAGAATGAAACCAAACCCCTAACGGTGTGAAGGCTGAAGTACTTCTCAGTTCCCTGCTGGATTTCTAGAAAACAGAACACAACACTGTCTGAAAGCCCAGGCAGTCACATCCCTGCACGTGTTTTCAATTAAATGGCATGAGACTAAACAATTTTAAGAATTTTTGAACATAGATGTAAAATGCTGCGTTCATCATGCCATGTCCAGTTTTCAAGTGGTCAGAAAAAAAGGTCCCAAACTTAATTATAAGGGGAGGATGTCAACCATGCTGAAATTAATTTCTTTTTAAATCTCACATTGTTCAAAGGAACCATGAGCAGTACTCTGGTCACCTTCATTAAAATTCCCTACATTAAATCTGGCATTTACAGTTTCACATTCAGCAGCCAGCTAGAAATCACACATTTTCAAATTCGGAGCAGAAATTAGTTTTAGATTTATTTGCTTCCTTTCCAAATGTGTTAGTGCCCAAGGGCTCTGACAACAGCACGCTTTGTTTTACAAAGAAAAAAAAAGTACTGTGTTTTGTTTTTTTAAAAAAGAAGAAGAAGAAGCACGATTTCTTTTTTCTTTACAAAAAACCTGCCTGCTTTCATTTTCCCAGGTGACATTTACAAAGAGGAAATTCGGGCTGATGAAGAAGGCGTATGAGCTGAGCGTGCTGTGTGACTGTGAGATCGCGCTGATCATCTTCAACAGCACCAACAAGCTGTTCCAGTACGCCAGCACCGACATGGACAAGGTGCTGCTCAAGTACACGGAGTACAACGAGCCCCACGAGAGCCGGACAAACTCAGACATCGTGGAGGTGAGAGCGCGTGCGCGGTCGCTGAGCCCCGAACTTCCGAGGCAGAGACATGAGTCGCTTGGACCCCCCCATTCCTCCCCCCCCCCAAACACAAGCACAAATACAACCTTCCTTTTCCTATGATTTGATATTCCCACAGGTGCACCCAGCGTTATCACCCCAACTAATACTCCACCCTTTCTTCCCCCCCTCAAAATTCAAGTTAGAATTCAAGTTGAATTCAAGTTGAATCTGGTTCTTGCTAGAAACCAGGCAGCGGTATCCAATTATTGGCCTCACCCTTCATGAGTTATCATTGTCCACTGCTAAGTCAGGACAGCAGATTGGGAACAGCGGCCAGGGGATGGCTCACCCACGTTTTGGATGACTTCTCATCATTTCTTTTAAGTATAGACTAGTTTCCTAGCATAGTAATGGACAGGAGACAGCTGATTATTGATGTTTCTCTCTTGCATTGATGTTTCTTTCTCTCTCATCCCTTCCTCTCTCTCTAAAATCAATAAAAACATATTTTAATAAATAAATCTCAAAAAAGTTTTAGATTTGTTAACATAAGTAACACTGCCATACAGTTTTAAGTGTTCTTGCATGTAGCCTATTTTAATACAGTACACTTGATAAGCAGTGAATAGTAAACCAAAAAGGAAGAGATGCAAGGAGGACCATCCTCATCTGTTTATTTTTCTTAACTAACTATCTATTCATGGTTGCCTAGATTGTGACTGCTTTCCCAAAACTAAGAGAAAATTAACAAATGGTTCAAAAGTATGTCGTCAGGGTCAGTTTGCCAGATTCAATTCATTCTTGCTTAGACTGGTTCCGTATTATGAAAAAATTCAGTATTAATCCTGATCAAATTAATCTGCCTCTCACATACGTCTTCACTTTATTTGTTATAATCGTCTAAGACTGTTTGCTTTTATTGTGAAATTTTGTAAAGCATTATACTGATCAATTTTTTTTAAATTATTCTTTTTTTTTAATAAACATTTTTTTTTTTCACAGAGAGGAAGGGAGAGGGATAAAGAGCCAGAAACATCGATGAGAGAGAAACATCCATCAGCTGCCTCCTGCACGCCCCCATACTGGGGATGTACCTGCAACCAAGGTACATGCCCTTGGCCAGAATCGAACCTGGGACCTTTCAGTCCACAGGCCAATGCTCTATCCACTGAGCCAAACTGGTCAGGGCTATACTGATCAATTTTTTAAAAATTTTGCCTAATAAGACAAGCAAATAATTTCAGAGAAACAAAAGTGAGTGATAACTAGGCCTAATGTGGTATGTGTTTAAAATACTTTCAGATTTGCATTACTGCAAATTGTTTTAGTTTTTCATTGACTGATGATTTACATTGTGTGTTTGCTTCAATCTTAAAATTTAAGATCATTTATAAAACTTATGTATTGTGTATTTCAGATAATATTTTATTCATGTGCGTACTTAATATGAAAATATATAAAGAAACATGAATATGAACAGCACTAGTCAGTTGTCAAATCTCATAGGTGCTTCCATGCGTGTGTGTGTGTGTGTATGTGTGTGTGTTGATCTGTCTGTCAGTCTATTCCTGCTCATACACTTTTAACATAAGCTCCAAACACAAAACAACTCTATACTCAAAACTTCATCTCATTTCCAAAATCATTACAACAAACATTTCAGGGCAACAAAAAAATCTGATTTGGAATTTGTCATTAGACTTGAACTGTTCCAGTCCTTAACATGATGTGAAATGTGGAAGAACCGTATTAAACTTGTCGAAAATGTGTCAACTTTTAAAATTTACTTTCTTAAAGGAGTTTAAAATCTGGAAAACTCATCTGCTGAGGGGTTTGCTCAACAATATCCTATGTGACTTTAAGACAACTAAAACTTCACCCACTGTGTAGACTTTCATAATCTTGGACAGATGAGTGTCTGAGCCAGACTTCTCTACAGGCCGTGAGAAGAACACTGGGTAGAAAATCAGAGAGCTTGCATTTGAACCTTTGTCTTGCACAGTCTTACTATGTGACAAGTTAGCTACTTCTCTGGCTGAAGTTTTCTCATCTAAAATATAAAGGCATTGAATTGAAAGTCCTTTATGACATAATTCTTTAAAAAGTGATGTTTTTAAAAAAGAGTAAAGAAACAGCCCTATTATCTTACAGTTAATATATTAAAGCTCTGAAGCTCTCCAAAAGACACTAGGGGGTTCCTAGACTAAATCTGAAGATTCCATCGCTTGATTCTTTGGATGAAATAACAAGTCTAACACGTGTATGTCTGTCCTGCTCAACTACAGGAATCGCACATTCTTCACCTAATTGCCTTTTCCACACTGTAGCAATGACAGAGATGATGGAGAAAGTAGAGTGGGATGCCATAAACTCAAGACTGTACGCCACCTCCACGTAGAGTCTTTTTCAAGTGTGGTTCATTGAAACCAGTATGCCTGAGATTCTTGGTGGAGAAGAGGGGATCTGAGTAGGAATCTGCATTTATAACACGTTTTTCAACAATTCTTATACACAGTAAGTTTGAACACCTCTACAGCACTAGACATAAATTGTGTTGAAGGCCAAAGAACCTGTGATACATCAGGGACGTGAGGAATCTGCTTTTAGAATGGAGCTAACATGAAGTGGAGAGTTAAGGTACTACTCCTGGGTAAAATTTTAAATCCTATTTATTTTAATTTAATGGAATACATTTAACTGAGTAAATTTAATGAGGAACATAATATGTTTCATGAAGGGTCATTAGTTTTATATTTCCCATTTGGACCATTACCCCTCTCCCTTAACCCTCTGAAAACAGTTTACTCGCCAGAAAAAGGGATTGGCGGGGAGAGAGAAATAATATGATTCCCAGCATCTAGACTGAAATATAAATTTCTGGGCCATACCAGAGTAGTGTTGCAGGGTCACAGGAAATTGTACAGTGCGTGGGTGTTGAAAAAGATTCCTTCTTATAGCAAAAAAGCTCTGCGTAATTATCATGTCTCTGCTTGATAATTAGCACTGCCGTTACAATGGCACAAAGACTTATAAAGACTTAACAGACAGACTGAGAGAGGTTTTTTTATGATCGTATTATAATGCAGCTTGAATATCTGCTCAGATACAATATATAAATATGCCAGATTTCATAAATGTGTTAAATTTTTAATCCACTGGTTTAAAAAAGTTATTGTGAAAAGCATTTCCTTTGAAGAAAGTCCATTTTATTTAACTCTGTGACTGGATATTTACCCCAACTGCTAGTTTGTGAGGCTGTTGAAATTCAATAGGGATTCTGATGGTATTAAGGAACTGCACCCTTCATGTCTTCCAGCTGCCTAGCCCCACTCCTGGTTCTCTTACCTGCCTTCCCACCCTCCCAGCTGATGTTGGGCTCGATGCCTGGAAGAAGGTGTGGTGCTGAGCACTCCAGGGTGACCCGAAGAGTGCAGGTCCACAGGACATGCTTCCAGGCCATTCCTTCACTTAGCAACAATTTAGCAAACACCAGCAAAAGACAGGCGTTCTTGTTAAGGATGTAAAACATATATAAAAATCAGCTTAGGAACAAGTAGAGGGCAAAGGAGCAATAACCTCATTCAAATAGTACAAGCTACTGAAAGAAAGGCATACGCAAAACAATTTATCAAAACTTTTATTCAGACAGGTCGGTGATCACCAGATCATTCCAGGTCATCCTTAGAGTCCCAGAAGTCCCAGACAGGGACACATCCAGCACATGTTTTCAACCCACCTCTCAGGGGCTCAGTGATTGTGAGCTGCTTATCTAGTCTGGCCAGTAGTCGAGTGACAGTGTGGAAGGGAAGTAAATCATGAGGTCCGCTGCTACTCTCAGGAAATCAAAAAGGCAGATGTAACTCTGGTAGAAGGAACCTTTGATTCACAACTATCTCAGTAGAAAATTACTAGCTTTAAAAAAAAATGCTCACCCGAAGATATGCTTTTATTGATTTTAGGGAGGAAGAGAGAGAGAGAGAAAGAGAGAGAGAGAGAGAGAGAGAGAGAGAGAGAGAGAGAGAGAGAAAGAGAGAGAGAGAGAGAGGAAGAGAAATAGAGAGAGAGAGAGAGAAACATTGATGTGGGAGAGAAACATCTATCAACTGCCTCCCATTCTCGTCCCGACCAGGATCAAACCTGAAACCTTTTGGTGTACACAACAATGCTCCAACTAAATGAGCCCCTGGCCAGGGCATTGGGCACTTTTTTTGTTTTGAGGGGGGTGGGGGAGCTTTAATGCAAGAATATTCAAAAAGAGTATAGAGTGTAGAGTGTGGAGGAAAGATTAAGAGATGATATTTACATGAAACTTTATTTTCTGTCACCTGAATCCTCTTTGAACTTAAAGAATTCTATTTACATGAAAACAGTTGTTCCAGCAAAAAAATTTCTTACATAGTAATAATTAAGGCCTGAATTGGAATAGGCAAGGCCTTAAAATAGCTTATAAACTTCATTGTTTCACAGTGCTACTGGAGGTTATCAGTAAGCTAACTACCTAGTTTGATTTTTGTTGAAAAGCAAATGCAGCAAATTGTGGAATTGGATTTTTTTTAACAGACTCTATATTACAAAATTTGGAGGTAGGTGTAAAATATGAAAATGTATCTGTTTAACTTGAGTTTTCATATATAAAATTATGTTTATGCATGCTTTGTGGATGGATATAACACGCTTTTCTTAAAGAAAAGGCACATTGGCTTATTTGAGCATTTGTTGAATTTTCATTCTTTCATGCATTCACTCACTGAACAAAGAGTGGCTGAATTCCTCCCATGTGCTGTGTGCCATGGAATGCCTGGAGACGTAGACATAAACACTAAACACAGCCCTTCAAGGACTCGTGGTCCTTAAGATTGCTCACAAGGCCACCCAGGGTCTGGCCCCTGTGTGTCTCTTCCCCACCAGCCTCACCTTTTGCTATTCCCCTGCAGACAACTCCTCCCCCGACCCGCATCCCATACTTAAGCCACCTAAACATGTTTAGATCCCTCTACTTCTCTAAACCCTATTTGTTTTGTCTTCAACATTCCTTTCTAGGCCTTTCTTGGCTTTTCTTTATCATCCGTTCAAGTCAGGTCCCAGTTTATACTTTTAGATAGCTGTCCTTGAACTACCCTCCAACTTGTGTAGATCCTTTTCCTACATTGCAGTCATAATCTGTTCTGTTTTCCCCATCAAACACTCACGAGGCTGTTACCCAATTGCCTAATTCATACTAGATTTTAAACTCCTCGAAGGCAGGGCTTAGTGTGAGGTCTAGAAAGCGTTAAGCCCTCAGAATATAATTGGAGACTAAATAAACAGGGTGAGATCATAATGGGATCTATCCAAATGATAATCATATGGCATAATGTCACTCATCTAAAATATGAAAAATGTTTTATAGTGCCAATGAAATAGTTCATTAAAATTTGATGAATTTTATGCCAGCACTATCAAAAAACTAAAATAATCTAGATCTGTGCTATCTGATATAGAAGTCACTACCCACGTGTGGTTATTCACATTTAAATGAATTAAAAGGAGATAAAACACCTAATTCAGTTTCTCAGTTGCACCAGCCACATTTCAAGTGCTCAATAGCCGCATGTGGCTGGTGACTAACGAATGGGACCGGATGTAGAGTGCATGGATAGTCACAGAAAGTTCTGTGGGACAGCACTTTCTTGATTGAAATGTGAAAAGGGAGGCATTTAAAGTAAGTGTGTTCTCCAGTTAACAGCAAGGTTAATTCTTCAATTTAAAATTTGAGGAGTGCATTTCACAGATGAAGAACTGTGCAGAATCCAGAGCATAAAAGTTCCCTTTGATACACACCAATTTGGAACTAAACACTCACTATAAAACTAAGAGCACCTTTTACCCCTAAACCAATAACCACAGAGTCAATCAGTAAACTTACTGCCTGGTCAGAGAACCCTTACAAGTCATCCAGGCTGACAGGGAGCGCTAACCAGCTAACCACGTACACTAGGTAATGCGTGCTGTTTTTTTAAATGAAGCTTGGGAACGGAAAGATGGTCGGGCTTTCATGTTACTATTTTAAATTCACTTGAAGTGATGTGGGCCAGACTTAATTTTATAATTAGCAATTGATTTTTTTTTAAAAGCAACTTTTTCTTTATAAAGGAACTTAGAAAAATAATATCTCGATAAACCCTTAAAATCCTTCTTTGGTTACTATGCAATATAATTAAAATAGTTCTTATTGTGAGTAGCTAAGTATTGCCGCCCTACCCTCTAATAAAGAAAATATATAATTGTTTTTCAATAGTTAGTATTGAAAAATGAAAAAAGGATTAGTACATTCCATAAAGATTTAAATCTTCAGTGTGGAGACTACCCAGAAAAAAGGGGGGAAAGTGATTTTGTAAAAGGTTTTGCATATTTCTTCTAAATTATAATGCTCACTTTTGTTTACATATATTTAAAAGCCTTTTACTAATAACTAAAAATCATATTTATATTTTATCCCCTAAATTTAAAAGAAATGGGTCTAAAAATGTATTCATATTTTTCATAACTACCACAATAGTTTTTTATATATCCGATTGGAAGATCCATTTTTTTAAATAATGATTTTGCTTAATTTGCATATGCTTTGTAAACATGAAAAGCTGCTTCACATCTCATTTATTTTTTTTAAATCATTGTTGAACAAATACAGTGCATGTTAGATTTCTTAAGTTATATGTACAAAGCAGTAAAACTGAATGTTCTCTCATCTCTGTTATTGCACAACTATAACGGTTTATAGGCATTAGTATCAACACAGTCAGCAGAAAATTATTTAATAAAGTAGGAGCAGAAAAGACAATAGGTTTTGAAATACAGCTTTTTTGTCAGTAATGTAACTTCCTTATAATTATTAATCATCACCCTTTTATCATCATTATTATTTTATACAAACTTTCTTAACTGGAGCAAGCCAAGTCCTCATGTTCTTCCCCTCAGTATCTGAAAGAGAAAGGGGGAGAATATGTATCCTGGATCCTAATCGTCCGTTTGTAACGATATTTCCAGATCCCGCAGCATGTGGAACTTGATGTTGGACAGCATGCTTGAATCAAAGGTTGCATTCTAGCCATTGACAGCACCTAAGTAACAGTTACATTGTTGGGCTTTAAAAGGTACAAATCAGATATCAAGGAGTAGGACATCCTTACTTCCTCAGGAATTACTGAATATTTCTATGTGAAACATTCCAAAGGGAAGTCTCAGGAATATTCCGAAGTCCTGCCTAGACTTGGAATTAAAGATGATGAGTCTTTTAATCAAAGGATGTTTATTATTTCAGTTATCTCACTGCAGTTTTTAAACATTATTATTATAAATCTATTTCCCTTCTCTGAAGGACATGTTGATGTTTTACTTATCTCTATTAACTCCAACTGCCAGCTCAATGTATAAAACATTATAGGAATTCAATAAATATTTTCTATAACATACATATACACATATATGTATGTATACTTATATGTGTACTGAAACATACATACATATGTAAAGAAACAACTCACTAATGATCATTATTGAAATTTACCATATTTTCTTTGTTGAAGTCAGATATGTTCTAATATTAATAAAAGTGAGAATATTTCAAGGGAACCAGAGATGAATAGAGGTTGTTGCTGTGTAAGAAAAGAAAAAAAAAACAATATTCACAGGAGACTACATAGAAATATTGCTTGTAGTCCTAGTGGAAAGTAAAAGACTTTTGAACCAGCATGCTTTGGTTGATTCCTAGCGGGGGGTGGGAAGGGGAAGCAACTTGTTAGTCCTTTGGCCAGGATCTGACAAGAGTGGTCCGTGCGTCTCAGATGAACGCCTCTGGCCCAGTCGGAACCCCTGGGGTCTCTGGCTGAAAGGCTGGTTCTGACCAGTGGATCCGGGGCAGAGCCCCTAAGTCTGATTCTGACCGGCTCCCAGGTGATGCTGAAGATGCTCGTCTGTGAACCAAATTTGAGTAGCAAGGATCTGGACTTCCTTTCCCACACATCTGCTTTCTCCAGCATGGGGTTCCAAAGTACATTTTGAACGTTTCTTTTTTTTGTTGCTTTACTGAGGGTTAGAATCATACCATCAAATAAATTTTAAAAACAACTGGTCTTTGATGAAACTAGTTCATGGAGGCAGGTGTGTGAGGTTTGGGGAAGTACACTCTAAAAAGCCTGGCATTGCTCCATGAGGTGAGACACTCTGCCATGAGCACCACGTCACCTGGTCCCCATCAGTTGGTAGTGGCTGCATGGAGCACCTGTTGAAGACTCGGAGACCAGACTCGGAGGGCAAATGGTAGGCGATTGGTTAGGGGAGTGTGCCAGGGCTGCGGCAGCTATGTTTTCCTCGCTAGCCTCAGTCAAAGTATTTCATGGGACACTCTGGGAAAAGACTTCAGACTCCATCATTAAGGGGACTGTAATTAGGCAAATACTGCATATGTATACAACAGGTTGGGTGGATAGATTATATTATTGGAAATATATCTCATTTTACTGAGCGCTATTTGGCATATTATCCAGTCATGTCTCAGCGGCATTTAGTGTAGTCTTTGTTACCCTGAAATTTAGCGTCTCATGGAAGTCCTGAATAAGGAAAAAAAAAAAAAATCCCTGTCAATTATTTCTAAAGGTCATAGAGTTAATGACTAGCTGGGAGGTTAATTAGAATCTGAAAGCCTCTTCATATCAATTAAATCTCTTACCTTTCTGTTTTAGTAAATAAACTCAGTAACGACTTAGAGTTACTGTTTGAGGGTAAGAAGCACTGTAAACAGTAAACTGTACAATGGGTACTTACTTGGGCTTTTATCTGACATCCAGACAAAAACACCGTTACAAAAAAAACTGATATATGAATTAATTATAGTAATCTTATTTCAGGATTTCTGAACTAGATGCTTTATTTTTCAAAATAGTATGCAAATTACTCCTTAGTCATAAACAAGGGCCACCACTAGGACCTTGAGAAAACCGTTTCAGAGAGAAAAACGAAGGTCAGCGTTACCCTGAGAATGAGCTTCTAATCTAAAGTCCGCTCCCGTCTCGGTGCCTTTTTAGTTTCAAGGTTACTGTGCACACAAAAAATAAGTGATACATTGAATGCCTGTGGCCTGAAAATTACAAACCCAGTCTCTATGTCATGCGCACTCTCTTTGGATGATATAACCAACTTTCAGATGAAATGATACAGATCTCTTCTGATAAGTACGGTAGCCATTAGCTGCATGACGTAGCTATTAAAAATGAGAATTCATTGCAATTAAACAAAATTAAAAGTTCCATTCCTTGGTCTCACTGGCCACATTTCAAGTGCTCGATTGGTCAGGACAGGTATAGGAATGTTCTTGACCCCAGAAACCTTCTATGGGGCAGCATCTGATATACGGGGTAAAAGTGGCGAATCTAGTGCTCTTGCTCACTGCGGAGACGAGCATGATGGATACAGCCTAAAAGGCACATAAACCGGAGAGGATGCTTGCAGCCATGTCATCCTTCGTTCCTCTAGCAGGCATCTATTGCAGGCCCACTGTGTGGCAGGCCATGGAAACACTGTCAGGAAAGCTGCCACTCAGTCAGTGTTTACTCCCAGAAACAGGCTGTTAATTAAATATGATTTTGTGGAGCGAGATGAGAAAATGGAGAGAACCCTAAAGGTGGAATTACCCTGAGGAAGAAGGAAAAAGGGAGGCAGGGGCAGGCAAGAAGAGGCATAGGGGAGCAGAGACAACTTGATCATTTCTGGACTTCCCCAAGGAGAGGAAAAGAGCATGCATGCACAGATTTCTTGTGACTTATCCTAAGTAGGCATGCGAGGAATGTTATCTTCATCTAGGTCTCAGGACTAGGTTCTCCTGACGTGCGGGCTTCTGAATTAAGTTCATGTGGGGGGAAAGCCACAGAATGATTTTGCTAAAGGATGTTGTTGAAGCATTCATTGTCGTGAGAGTCCACCTTGTGGATTTTATGCTGAGGAAATAGATCCTTAAAAGCCCCACAAATTTGGAGAGAAATTAAATTCTAGTTATAGCAACACCACACACCAGCTCTCTACCCTGGGGCAAGTTATTTAACCTTCCTGGGCCTCAGGTTCCTCCTCTGAGTTAGTATTGTCCCCCCTGACCCTGTCTTCCTCACAGGGTTGTTGTGATTATTACACGCTATAAAAGATGCCAGAACCCATTGTAAACTGTTAAGTTGTATAAGGTGCTTTTACTTTCAACATTAAGGGAAAAGTTCAGGCAATAAAAGCTCCAAAAGAGAGAGGAGCAGCAATTTCTTAATTTGGGAGTAATCATATAAACATTTTGTATTCATAAGTATTTGTTTAATACATAAATATAGTGTTCTGATACAAATAACTATTCCATGCTATGTACATAAGACGATCTAAAGGCCAGTGGGTTGATTTTCTTTTCCATAAGCATTTATGTATGCGAGGCATTGTGCCGAGCGCATGGGAAATGCCGCAGCGATTACAGCACGTCCACTGCCCTCCAGGGCCAGTGGTCCAGGGTGGACAAAACACACACAGGATTTGTTCTGTCATTCAGCAGAAATTGATGAACACAAAGACCATGTGCCAAACATTGTGCTAGTTCCTGGTGGTGCATCTGTGACTATCTGACCCACCAGTCTGAACCACAGTGAGACAGAGTATAGTGGGATAAAGGGGGTGAAAGTGAGTACAGCTCTGAGCACCTGAAAACACCTCATTGTGGATTATATTTGGACGCATAACTTTGAATGATTAGTAGAGTAAGTTGATAGCCAAGCCAATCTGCAAGTCATTTGTTCCCTTGAAAGTAAAAGTGAGACTAATAAAAGTAATGATATATGGACATATAAATGCATATTTATGTACACATGCATGTAAATGTATGTGTAAACATGTATGTGTAATATATAGGCAGCAGCCTTTTATTTTTATTTCCCATTGCCATTGAGTTTTTAATATATGGTTCTGTAAACGTGATTATAATTTTTAGAGAAATCTATAGAATACGAATGTTAGAAAAATGCAGTGAATATAATTGCCTTTAGGTTTGATAAAAGGTTCTCTCTTGCTGGGAATGGAAACCTTAACGTTACATCCCACATCCTCGGCTTAAGTTTACAGAAGAGGTTTTTGCCCCCCTTCCCCGAAATCCTAAAACATGATACATCTGGCTGAGAGGCTGGAAAATTGTTACATGGCTGTGTAACCGTCTTATAGCCTAATCATTGTACAACTTTTCTCCCAGTTTAATCATGGGAGAATGTTCTTTGTTTTTGTAGTCACTGTTTCACATAGTAACAGCTTGTTGCATTTTGGTCTGGTTGCCAGAGGGTAGGTTTATTTTTAAAACCCTGAACTCTGAATTTTTCTTTATTTTTCCAAGATTGAAAGCAGCTGAAGTGCCTGGAGTTACAGGTTGAAGGCTGCTTTACAATATGTGAAGGGACGCTTCCTTCCCTCCGTGTGTGTGTGTGTGTGTGTGTGTGTGTGTGTGTGTTTAAATTTTTTCCTAACAAATGTCTTCTAACTGGTAGTTGTCTAAAAATAGAAAACTGCCTAACTAAAAATAGCCTGGCTCTCAGTCGTGCCAAGGAAAATGGAGAGGAATAGGCGTGGAATAGAAGGCTGAGTAATCCAGTTCTATTCATTCAGAGAAACCTTTGAGAATGCGGGCGATGATAAAGTGCCCTCAAAAAACCACAGGCCTGACTCTCTCTTCAGACTTCTAGGTGCCAATAAACATTTTTGCCCCAGGATACATTTTTTTTTCTCATAGGTTGTAAACATTTTCTGAAAGACAGGGCTTTGTTTCACAGAAGCTGACAAACTGCCATAACTAACTTTCCTAAGGTCTTAAAAATTCATAATTGTAAGATATATTTTAAAAGAGTATCTTAAATGAAAGTTTTGTAAAATAATGTACACCGTGTAATAATTAAGAGGAAACTTATAATAAGAACTGCTTACTGCTTGCAATTAAACTCAAAACTTTAAAGAGTTTTTGCAGAAAGAAAATGATTCCTGTGAGTCACTGCAGCTAAAGAGAGCAGCTGACTGACTTTAGTTTATTTAGCTCCCTTGGAAATAAAATTCTCTTGCTGAGAATATATTCCCTAGACACACCAATATTTAGTCTCTTCCTTATGCTTACAATTTTCATGCAACCAGATTTTCACCTTTAATTTGTTAAATGGAGTCAGAACTACTTTGAAGAATTACATTTCGAGAGTAGGATGGTTTTCGGTTTAAAGAAATTGAATTCTGAGTAAGCCATAAAAAACAAAAACATAGGCTGGTTTTGCAATGGTAGCGCTTGCTTTCCCTCCCCCCGCCCCTTTTTGTTTTGCTTAAGTAATCTGAATAACCAGGTCAAACATAGCAACAGGGTGGGAAGTGTCAGCACAGTTCATGGGGTTACACGGGTTTGAGCATTGTTATGTTCAGTTCCTGTAAGGCTGCTGGTGATAAGACTCTTGAGACAAAGGAGGATAATTGATGGAAAGAGACTTAAATCATTGCGAGAAGAATCAAGGTCCTTGTGTCTGTGTACATCGACTCCTCTGGTCTCCTTCCGTCTTGTAAAGCATTTTGTCATCTTGCATGGGGGCCCCCTACTGCTCTTTGTAATGGATGCAGACCACAAGTGATTCCTTCATGTGGCATACAGGGTGTAATTGTGCCTGTGTGGTGTATTAGTAATTACCAAGCTGAATTCCCATATTGTATCTTTACTGCAGGCATGGAAAAATAGGACATACAGCCCTGCATGGCCATTTTCAACCTAGATAGTGAGCCACTGAGAGCGACATTCCAGGGACAAAGCCTTTTATATGCACACATTTGAACAGAATTTTCACTGTTCAGTCATTTATTCAGGATAAATTCAGTCTGGCATATAATTAATCTTTGATGTATTCATTGCTAACTCTTCAGCAAAACTTTTGTAACATGGAAAATATTTGCTATTTTTAATTGCTAAGAATATTTTAATATTGCTAGATATATAGTATATGAGAGCTGAAATAACTATGATTGACTTATATGAAGAGAATAGTGCACGAATTACTACATAAACCGATTATAAACATTCATAAACATTAACTGCTATCATTGTTTTAGTGGCATTTTTACCTTAGATGGTGATATTTTTATCTATAAATTATTGATCTTGGCTCAAGCATTGTTAAACTTCAGAAAAAGCTGACAACAGATTTTTGTTACAGTAAACAGATATAAATTAATAATTAATTTCTTTGCTATAAAATTTACATCCATCCTTGATGTATTATGTAGCTGATATTGATTTGACTACCTCCTAATCATTAGGGATTTTAAATGTCTACAGTATTATTTATCTGTAATTGAAGCCAAAATAATGCAACTTGGTTGGTTTAAACCAGAGAAGGTGTTTATTTTATGCATCAAAAGTTTATAATGACATTTAAGAACTATTAAATACAGGGTGGGGCAAAAGTAGGCTTATAGTTGTTCATATGGAATATAACACAAAAATTAATAAATAATAATGCAAGAATAAACTCTTTTTCACGAGCTCTCAACTATAAACCTACTTTTGCCCCACCTCGTGTGATAGCAAAAAAGTTGATATGGCCATTTCT
The DNA here is from genome assembly GCF_964212035.1 of Myotis nattereri. Lineage (NCBI taxonomy): Eukaryota > Metazoa > Chordata > Mammalia > Chiroptera > Vespertilionidae > Myotis > Myotis nattereri. The sequence goes on along the minus strand of NC_138079.1, from coordinate 49,169,960 downwards.
TTGGAGATAACAAATGACATTAGACTTATTTTGTGACTTAATTAAATCACGCTAGATTTTAATTTCATTTTTTGCCTTCGAATTTAGAAGTGGCCTTCCATTATGTACACTTCAGAAATTCACTACCACTTTTATCTGTAGATATTCTTAGTCAAACAATAATGATTAGATTCCAAGGATGTACCGAACTTTATCGTGATGCTAGGAGAGATACCCGTTTGGAAGATATGGTCTGTGCCCTCACAGAACTCACCATGCAGGAAAGGTAGAAAACACACAAGTGAATCAACTGGATGAGACAAGGGGCACTGGGAGATATTTGCAGAGACAGCACCGACGTAGTGATTGGGAGCATCAGTTCTGCAGCTGGAACGCCTGGGTTCTGGTCCCATCTCCACCACTTACTAGTTGTGTGTCCCCAGGCAAGTAACTGAGGTTCTCTGAGTCTTCCTGGTTTGTAAATGGGAGTTAATGATCATAGCTCACACAGCGTTATTATGAGACGTAAATGAGTGAACATCTGTAAAGTGCTTGGAACAGAGTCTGTCGCATAGTAAAGTTTATGGTGAGGGATGACGATGACCGTGATGATAACACCTTGTAATCGAGTAATAACTGCTGGGAACTAGCCTATTTAAAAGTCAGGAAAGGTAGCCACGAGAGGCCGTCACTTCTAGGCTCAACCAAGTTTGAAAGATGGATGTAAATTGAAGAAGCGGAGATGAACAAACCTTTCAAAGGGCCAATGATGCAGAGAGCCACAAGGAGAAATGAGTAAGGGCATGAAAAATATGAGCATGGTGTGGATAAAATGTTCAAATACGGGAGGAGCTGTAAGGAAGATGGCAAGGTGAGAGGGGAAGAGGACTCAGGTAAATCAAATGCTCTCATCTTTTGGTGTGGAATTAAATGCAATGGAGGAGCTGTTGGAAAGATACTGCCTGGTCTCAAGCACTGAAAGAGCATTAGTGACAACCAATTCTTGAAGAAGATTCTACTGGAAAATGTAACTCTCTAGACAGAACAATTTATTTGTAAAAAGGGGAATGCCAAAAGATTTTAATTTTTATAAGTAACATACGTAGGTGTGTATGCTGAAAAAAAGTCTGAAAACTTTCATTATCCTTATACATTTAAGCCATTTATAACCATTTATGACGATAATATAAAACAAGTTGTTTTTGAAATATGCATATAATTTCAATTTGCATTGAAAGGAGTCACGTGCATTTCTCTAAGGACTATTTGTCATGCATAGTGTTAAAGGAGCAAAGGACAGAGCCCTCAGGAGGTGTATTTAACCTAGATAAACTTCTCTAGATTAAATTGGAGAAGAAATCAAAATCTATAAATTTAGAAGTTTCTAATGAAGCATGTGCACTTTCAATGACCACATGCACAGGTCAGGATTCTGGATACAACACTGCCAAATATAAAAACTGCCTGTACACGTTCACATCCATAATCTAAAAGCCCCGTCTTTAATTGTAAGACGGTGTGGTGTAAGAGTTTAAAGCTTAGATATAGGAATTTCACAAGTTTTACACAAACCTGGTTTCTACCACTTTCCTAAATGCTGTGCTCTTTGGCAAGTTTCTAAACCACCAAATTTCAGCTTCCTCAGCTGTCAAATAGGGGTAATAAATCTCACTTTGGGTCTTTTTGTAAGAATTAATTTACATAATATATGCATACAGCCATTAGCATATTTTGGGCACATGATCTCATAAATGTGTTATTTTCTTTCCTGCTACTTCTTCCTGAATGGATAAATTTTGGCGAAATTTTAACTTTTTTACTCTTTTATACACAAACATATACACACCTTAGACATTGAAATCTTCAGTGTATGTTGTGATTACATTCAAACAAGATGTCACATTTTGTAAATTGTTATATGTAATACACATATAACTATTTCTTGTGAAATAAAGTTATCAAATTCTTTGGAGATACAATTTTCACTATAGATATATTAAACCTAAGAAAGCATAGAGAAAGGAGTCACAAAATAACTCTATTAAGTGAAGTCAAACAGAATTTTATTTTTTAAAAAAAAAAAGGTGGAACTTTGGCAGATAGAGTGGTCTGCCCACGTTCTGTTGGTAAACCCTGGTAGATAGAGTTAGGGTATAATTTATTCCCTGGTTTTCCCTTTGAACCACTGTGTATCCAGGGAAGAGCACAGTTAGACAATTTGTGAAGGAGGGATTAGGGAAAGGGAGGCAGGGAGGAGGGGGAGGTTGATTGACATTTTAAGGCAATGAAAGTAATTAGCAAAACTAAGACAAGAGTGTCTTTACACTGCCAGTTTCTTTCCTGATGCAGGTAATAATAATAATAATAATAAATTTCATGAAAATACTAGCCAGCCAACAGTGCTTAGTGTGATGATATTGTTAACAATAAAATACATCTACCTGCCATTGCTTCTAGTGTGTATCTTTGCCTTGGCTCCCTCCGCATTTTGATGGCAGTAACGATACATGCTCTTGGAAGTGAGCCAAGCACGCTCTAACACACTCTAAAATGTATTACACATTTGGCTTAGTGCCAAGCGAACAGGTGTTTTAAATATTCCCGTCGCATACCCACAATGTATACTGCTACTGGGGAAAGAATGTCATTTCTGAACTCCTGATGTCTGTTTGATACTCTGTGCTAAACCATACCTCTTTTCCACTCTGAAGATTTAGCAAAGAGGGATTGTGATTTGAGAAAAGACAACCATCAGTGTCCTACTTTTACTGGAAGGAAGTGCAACCAATTTATAGTTCTGAACTCTGCACCTGATATCTGGCTACTGAGATCAAAGTATTTGCTGATCAATATTAGAAGGCATAGGGAAACCCTTTCAACAATTGAGTTCCTGAAGATATAAGAGATTTATATTAGAGAAAGAAGTAATAAATAATATGATAGCAAGTTTTTTGTTATATTATTATAATTAGGGGAAGAAGTCTGTTTTCCATTAGAAACCATCATTCAGTTTGCAGACATAGTACAATAAAACAACCTAACGTTTCTAATGTCTAAATTACAAAATTGAAATATTTCCTTCTGGAGGGGGAAAAAAAAAACACATAGAAATAGCTATACAGAAATACCCGGAAACAATTCTGAAGATCCTTTCAAAATTCTTAACTTCATGCGCTCACCCCTACACCATAGAGACACATACACATGCAGTTAATGTTATACTGTCAGTTTCCAGGAGATGAACTCGGATATACACCTGCCATCTCCCTGTGCAGAAGTTCCTGTGTCCGATCAAGTACACTTTCATTGATTTCTATCTGCCTCTTCGGCTTCAGCATTAAAGCAATGTAATAAAGAGGCGTGGGGGCGGGGGGGGGGGGCGGGGGAGGTTTCTAACTTCTCCCAGCCACCTGCTTTAACTCCATCCTTCATCTTCCTATAGACCGGATTCCTCTGACCATTAGTCAATAGTGTGCATTACCTCATGGAAACAGACTTTGAATCATGTTTGGCTTCCTCTTTTAATGCTACTGTTTCCCCTCACCTTTTAACCGTGGTCTTTAGAAAGAGTGGGATTCTAGTCAGAATGCTGTTGATGGCTCTTTGAGGCATTTGAAAACTATTAGGTGGTTACTATGTGGTTAATATTATTTATTCAACAGAAAACTGACTTTAAACCTGTGTAAAAAGCCAGGTATCATAATTGTAAACTTCTCTGAAATGTTACGCAACTTTGTTTAATTTCAATGTTTCAAATAATCCAGTTTCCCGTCTGAGAGACTGGTGTTCTGGCCTGGTTGGGGAAACCTCCAGAGAAAACAGGGCAGCTCAGCCCTGCGGAGGCCGAGACGGTGACTGTGGGTGGCATTTCTCTGCTGAGTCAGGTCTGTGCCAGGCCTTCCCCAAGCTTTTACTAACAGTGCGGATTTTGGTGCAGAATCCCAAGGTTTGCGGTTCTTGAAGCTCTCCTGCAGTTTCTCCCTTTTCCTTGGAACTTTGGAAATTTTCACCTAAGGCGATCACATTTGCTATATCCTTCTCCTAACTGTTGAAAAAAATTGGGGGCTTTTCTAGTGTTTTGTGTTTTGTTTTTTATGTTTCCTCTCATCCAGGCTATAAAATAACAAGGTGTTATTGGTATTATTCTAAAAACAAAAGAAAGGGAAGAGCTTGTGTACCCATGATTTAAAATAATTTTTAGAGTGCAGACAAGATTTCTCCATGATTCCATTGCTTGGCCCAGAAACAGAAGTTTCTCCATAGAAGCATACATTTCTCTCTTTTCCCCAACTTACCCCCTGTTCCCCAACAAAAAATATAATCTTATAGTTACCAGCCTTGGCATCCCTTATCTACTCAAGCAAATTGAAGGACTGAGCAGTTAGCTTCTGAATCTAAAGAATATAGGCACTGAAATACATAAAGCAAAGTTTTTTTTTCCTTCGTAATAGAGATTTGTTCTTGCTAGTACTATTGTAATAATTGCAACAAACCTACGCGTCATTTACCTGATAGATACAGACTAAATGTTATTGCAAAGAATGCCTTTCCTAGTCTTAAAAATATAGGAGTCAAAAAAATTAAGCAACCTTGCTTTGTCTTAGGTTTTCAACACCCTAAATGTTGGTAGCCACAATCTAAATGTTGTTGAATGGGCCTCCCCTTCTATTCAGTAGATATTATAATAAAACAATAGGAAAAAAAAAACATTGTAGTTAAGATTGTTCATCAGAAAATGAATTCTATTGCAAATATATCCCTTTGTGGGAGGAAAAATAAGATTTTTCAAACATTTCACCAATGTTAGCTGTGAGTAAGTGTCCAAAGAAAGCATTGGCATAATTTAGGGGATTTTCTAATTGGATGAAACTGCAGCAGCAGAATAATGAGATAGCTTAGCAAGGAGAATCTGGAGCTTGTACATGAGTTCATTCACTTGGTTCTACCACTCACTACCTTTGTAGACTTTAGTCACTGCCTGCACCACCGGCACCTCTTTTTCTTCACCTGTAGAATGGCAATCACAGTGGCAGAGTGATTGTGTGAACTTAAAGTAAAGCTCCATACAGAGCTGCTGGCTCAGTCCCTGGCACATAGTAAATGCTCAATAAATGGTAGGTGTTATTGCTGAGGTGCAGATTCAATTAAGGAGAAAATTAATATTTTGATAGTGTGTGGAGGCTGGTTTAATTTCCTCTTCATGCCACAAAGAGGAAATGTTGTTTTTATAACTACCTAATGAGTAATATGGAAGAAATTATTGTGCAAATGAAAAAAATCTAAGTTCACCACTGTACTAACATAATCACCGGGAATTCATAAGTTATGGAAATTGAAATACCAAACTTAAAAAATCAGGTTGCAATGCATTTCCAATGATGATGCCAGAAATTATTAAAACCGTCATGACCACAAAAACAGGCAGCTAATGCCACAGCAGCCTGGAGCCCAAGGCCACAGACACTCCCCAGGGAAGGCCGTCTGGGGCCAGAGGACAGAGCAGGCTGAAGGGCCGGCAGTCACCACTGGCCTCACCCAGTCAGTGGGTGCTGAGCCACTTGCTGGGAAGAGTATCAGGATAAACAGAGTTGCTGACTGCCTGTGATAGAGCTTTCTATTAGATCAGAAAGCTCTGAGTTCGGGCAAGGTCAAAGGCCAAGTTACAGAACAAGGAATCACATGATGTGCTCACACGATTCCTTTTTCCCTCTCTCTTTCACACCACCAGCTTCTCTCTCTCTCACTCGTTCTCGTTTCTCCTCCCCTCTAATCCTCCCAATATCTATCTAACATCTATCTACCTACCTACCATTTGTTAAACCTCTCTCTCAATTTCTCTCATTCTTGTCATTCCTTTTCTTAAGCATTTATCTCCATACCTTTTCATTTTTCATTTCTTAGTGCTCTCTCTAGCTTTTCGAACATTGTATGAAATCCCACGTGACTGGATGCAAAGCCTGAGAATGTTGCTTATTTGTATAATATATGAAGTTATGGGAAATGGGATTTTGTGAACTACCAGTTGGCCCAAGATTGTGGGACCAAAAATTCATACATGGATGACATTCATAGCACAGGGAAAATGAACTGAAATTAGTTTGATTTTAATCATTAATTCACTTAATGTGGAAACAAATTTATAAAAGTTTAAACTGGCACAATAAAATAACGTGACAGCTCAGAGGGAAGGCAGGAGAGGGTGGGTGGGAAGAGATCAACCAATGAGCTTCTATGCATATATGCATAACCTGTGGACACGGACAATGGAGTGGTGAGGGCCTGGGGGTGGGGGGAGGATGGGAGCGGGCTCGAAGAGGTTAATGGGGGGAAAAGGAGGACCTACGTAATACTTTCAATAATAAATATTTTTTTTAAAAAAAAAGAAAATAATGTGACAGCCTATGTAGGCCTTGATCAGCACTGGATATTAATAATAGTAGACTTTCCGAATCCTTTCTCATAAATTATATTTTACTTATAAATATTTAATCCAGAAGGGACGACCCCAGTTTGCCATAAAAGAATGTATATCAGGTTATTTTTAGAACCTGCTTTGCGGATGGTTTGTGGCCTATTTATTTCTAATCATTACACAATTCATAATTACCCACACTAATGAGAAAAGACCTGTCATATCAATCCTATAAAATAGCAGGAACTACAGCGTGAGTCCAGGAGACAGCAACTCCCAATAACAAATGAGCCAGGAAGCCAGAGGGCACGTCCCCGCGGGAAGTTAAGCACAGGGTCCTAACTCTGAAATGCTACTGGCACTTTTGATGTCTGTCCTATAGATACTCTGGTTATTTTTCCGGTACCAACTGGAAATAATTATATTGTTCGGAAAGCAAATAGAGGCCCTTGATTAATGAGCTCAGAATTCACATTAGCTTATGAAATTCTGAAGGCCAGGTGCTCTTGGTCCTAGGGATACCCCGCTGCAGGCACGGCCCCGGCCCTGCAGGCCTCAGTCCTGGGTGGACACCGAGGCGGCACACAGCGCCCCGCAGAGTGCAGAGCTGTGCCGGGACTGCTGAGCAGGTAGTTTAAGTCGAGGCAGTGAATAGCGGTGTCATCGTGCCTTGTAAATACTGCCGACGCCGTAAGTGGAGGGCTGAGATTGAGCCGCCTGCCTGAGGATTTTGAAGCACTGTTATTTTTAAGCACCTTTTCTTTACCTGCCGCTCTTTCATTTTTTAAGTACAATGCTAACGGACGTTCTTCCATTGGACGCCTACCCAAGGCAATTGAATGTAAAATCCACCACGTGTGACCAGTCCACACGCTAGGTTTGTGGGAATGACATAACAGCTGCAGGGGATAAATAGATTAGAGTCTGTTCTTCCCCCACAAGTAGTTTTTAATGTGGTGGGAGAGATTAGACGTATGAAACCATGGAAAGTTACTTGCAGAAAAAGAAAAAAGGGGCATTGTAAGTGCACTGCTGTGTGTTTTGGAGATTGGGTCTAAGGGACTTTCTTAATGCCTGATGTGAGTGTGGGTAGAGATTTGTTCTCTGTCCAGAGTCCCAGGAGGATTTTACATCAAAAGAGGCAAGTAATCAGAGGAAGGCCAGACACCAGGCTGCCAGCCTTTGACAGGCCTAGTAAACATCGCTAATGCTGAAACGAGAGAGGGACGGTCCTGCATGAAAGGGGGAAGCGTGGATCCCCACTCACTTTTGCTTGCTCTTCCCGAGTGTCCTTAGTGTGTGTTATCAGGCTCTCCTTCGCAGTGCTCTCCCACGGGACGCCCGTCCAGAAGACTGAGCCAATGTGTTGCAACCTTCTGTTGTCAGATCCTGCACTGGCAGCTAAGGAGAGAGAGCTCTCAGGAGACATATGCTGTCTATAGGGATCTCCTCATCTAGAAATGAGATAAAAATGAGAATACAGAGAGCAACATTATGATATAAATGTTAATTGCAAAGTTCTGCGGAAGCACAAAGGAGAGGCACATTAATTCCATTAACTCTCTGATTCACAGGATGCTTTCGTTTTCTAATTTAAGTTAATGTGTTCGGATGGAAGGCGGCGGGGTCAGGGAGAGTAGTTGGTAGGGGTGAAAGCAGCATAGACTCTGAGTACAAATCTAGCCACTGCTCCCTGCGTGTTTTCAGCGTCTATTGTAATTCCATTTTAAGTGAGAACCTCTGTCCCTGCAGTGGACCCCATTATTGTTTTATTACCAACAACAACATTTAGTGAGTGTCATGCATGTGCTGGCACATTCAAGTTGCTGTGGATACAGAAGTGAAAAGAGAAAGTCTCTGCTCTGATGGAGGTTTGTACTACTGCATTGAGACTCTCGACTCCCCTGGCAGCCACAGTGGCTATAACTTACATATTGTTCTCACGCAATCCCAGCAATGCTCTGTAGCCCTGAGACCTCGTTTTAACCTGTCAGAGCAAAATTGCTATTGAGCAGCACGTGCTAACATAGTTGTCAATACCAGTGTCTCAGATGGCATATCACAGGCTCAGGCAAAGCCCTTAGAAGTAGCATGTAGGCTCGTCTTCAAGGGCAAACTCACAGGATGGACTGTGTGGGGCGGTGGAGTATATGAGGCCCTCTCCCATCATTCTTGTCAAATCACAGTGGAATAATTAAAACCCAAACTTTTCTATTGAAAAGTTTCAATAGAGAATGGCTTAGATTAGAGCCACTCTTTGGAGACAGGTTGGTTTATTGGAAAAAGAGATTAAATCCATTAGGAAAAAAAAGCTTGAAAGTCAGATGTGATGGGGGAAGACATTGAGTATACTATAAATAAAATATGTGTTCACAATCCATAATTGATCCTGGGAAATCTCTCTCCATGCCAACTCCTAAATTAAGGAATAGAAAGGAAGTTGGTGAAGCATTTCCAGTGATAACCCAGACTGAAATCTGTTATTGGTGCATGTTGGTCCTGTGACTATCACGCCCAGGACTCTGAGCAATTCTAAACACAGAGAAGCCAACCATTTGCACCCCGTGTACAATAGTCTGGCACCTCCCCCGTTGCCTCCACTTCTGTAGGGACATCCTGTGCCACAGGCATGAAGTGATTATAGAAATTCCTTTAACCTACCAGAACTTGTGCTCCTTGCATTTCGACTAAATGATCTTATTCAAACAAATAAAATAGCGCTGTCACCTTAGGAGACCACCCACCCATTTCAGTTAGTCTGTCGCTGTTAGGAAGGTTGACTCTCAGGTTTTCTTTGCTTATTCACTTATTCAAATGAGCAGGTACTGAGAACTTATATTTAACCCACATATACTAACCAGGTCCTCCGTTAGGGAGCAGAGGTACCCATCCCTCGTAGAACTCACTATCTAGTGGTAAAGCAGGCATGTGAGAGATAAATTACAGCATAAGATACCACATGTTATTTTTAAAAACACCAAAAGTCAAAGATGGGTAAGTAGATAGATAAGGGAGTCCCTAAGTGTTGAGGAGGGTTCAAAAAAAGCTTCCCGGGTGGAGCCAGTGATGGCATGAGGTAGTACCCATCCTAAGATGACTAAGTGTGCAGCAAAGAGGAGAAGTAAACAAGGATATTCCAGACAGGAATGAATGGCACATATCAAAACAGTGTTATTAAAGGACCTGCCTGACGGTGAGAAGTTCCCTCTTGCCAAAACCCAGAGTGCCCGGGAGAAGAGAGGCAATTACTTGGAGAGGCGGGTGGAGGGATGTGAACACTAGTGGGTGTGGGTGTGGGAGCACCAGGGTGCATAAGAACAGTGATACAGTTAGATGTGCATTTTACCGAGACCCTGCCCAGCGTAGGATGATGGGAAAGTGGTGTCAGAGGACAAGCTGACTCAGGATGAGAGACCAAATAGGGAAGATAATGGTAGCTGAGTTGAGTTGACTGGAGTTAAGGGTGATTTCTGGGTGTCCAGCTTGAACAACTAGGTTGTGATGTTTTCTAGGAAAGGAATGGATGAAGGGTTGGGTTGGAACCAAAATGACAAATGGGAAAAATAAATGCTGCACTAAGAAGAGATCATGCAAATCCCATAGAAATGTGGAAGCACAGTGACTGAGAAAGGTGGTCCTGAGCTGACTGATAAGTAAGGCGGTGTAGGCTCCTCCCGTTGCAAAGGATTAACCATGCACTGACTCAACGTGAACTAAAACACATTTACAACCAGATAAGAGCCTACCTGGAAACAAAAATAATGATCTGACTTTGCTCTGATTATGCAAGATAATGCATGTTTTCTTTTGTTCAAATAAGTCATTAATGGCCCTGAGTGTGGCTCCGTTGGTTGGAGTGTACCAGGTTCAGGTGACAGGCTCCATTTCCAGTAAGGGCACATACCAGGGTGGTGGGTTTGGTCCTCAGTCAGGATACATACTGGAGGCAACCTATCCATGTTTCTTACATTGGTGTTTCCCTCTGTCTCTCTGTCTAGCTCTGTGTGTGTGTGTGTGTGTGTCCCCACTGCTCTCTAAAATCCTCAGGTGAGGTTTAAAAAAATAAGTCACTAATGGTTTATCAAAGATGCTTCAACGTATTATTTTTAAAGAATTCGTGTCCCAAGATTCTGCTTTTTTTTTGTCCCTGTAACCTACTTGCAAGTAAAATGCCACAGTCTGAGAAGGTTGGCAGGTGAAGTTACATTCATGTTTTATACTTTCAAAATCCTGCTGCCTTGTCTTTGTTAACTTACTCCTCTCCTCTCTTTCCGAACCTTTGTTTAATGTAGAGTTTGGTCTTGTCTTTTCCTTCCTTATTTAAGAGATTACTAACATTGTCTGTTCTTCACACCCACCTACAGTTTGATCCTTTACATCCCAGCCTTTATTTTCTGGACTTGCTTTATAGAGATGATTAGGATTAACTGTTCATGTGAGCAGTTAATTTCAATCATTATATGGTAAAAAGTTCCCTGTTTAGTACTTTTCTTCAGATCTCTCCTGGATTCAGAACGTCAGGGAACATTTCTTGGCTAAGTGTGCAGAACGTCTCCGTATCAGTTCCGTTCTAGGCCAGCCTCATGAGGCATGCCTTATCCAGGTTCCAGAAGCCGTGTGGTGGGAAAATCCTTAATAAAACACCGAACCACTGACCGCTCCTGAGGAAGCCTGATTCACCTGACTGGCCCTACAATCACCCTGATTTTCCATGAATTCTCCAGGCTATGGTTGGTCCAGAATAAGTCCAATGTCAAAGCCCAGGAGAGTAGTAGTACAAGAGACCCAGTGTCCAAGGATGGGGAGAGATGGGAAATGAACTTTGCCCAAGAAGTAAGAAGTTTAAAACAGGCTTATTTCAAGTGTATAGTATCTGACTCACATTCACAAAAGTGTCCCCCATGCTCTTACTTATAAGGTTTCTGATTTTCCTTATACATTCTGCCTGGAATACCACTCCTTTTGTTCTCCTTCTATGCCAAATTCTGTGCCTTCTCTCCTGCTCCCCATTTAATCGCTGTGATTATATGCTTATAGCTCTTGTTCCTTAAAGATTCAATGAACAGTTAGTTTTTCTGACCTTCCATATTTAGACCAATTCCCCAATTTTTAAGTTTTCAATATCCTGAGTTATAATCCATTTCCATACATTATATAAATTATGCCTATCCTGCATTCATTCCTAACTTTAAAACTGTACATTTCAGAAATAGTCAGTTTATAGCAGTTACTGATAAAGAGTAAAATAGCTGACTTTTAATATAATGTAAAATAATATCATAAAATGGGGGGGGGGGTTACAGTTGCAGAAATATTGCACTGAGACTACTCTTTCTCCTGCTAACATCAGAACATTCATTCCTGTTTTGTTCACCCATCCATTCAGACTATCACTACTGCTGCACACATTTAGTCTACCGCATGCCAGGACCTGTGCTAAACCCTGGTGATACCAGATGACTAGTAAACAATCCCTCAACTCCAGGAGCTCACTCATGGGGGAAAAAAAAACAAAACATGCTTATTTCAAATTTATAGTAAACAAATTATCTTAGTTACATATTACATCCAGAGGACCCCAGACAACACTTGACACATAGTAGCATTTAGTAATTGTGTATCAAGAGGTCTGTATCCCGCCCTGACCCAGTGGCTCGGTTGAAACATCGTGCTGTACACCAAAAGGCTGTGGGTTCGATTCCTAGTCAGGACACATACCCAGGTTGCATGTTCGGTCAGGATGCTTATGGGAGGCAGCCAATGGATGTTTCCCTTCTCTCTCTCTCTCTCTCTCTCTCTCTCTCTCTCTCTCTCTCTCCTCTCTCTCTCCAATGAAAATATATCCTCAGGTGAGGATTAAAAGAAGAGAGAGGTCTGGACCCCACTACTATCTCCACCCCCAGTCAGACAGATAGCCTTGGTCCAGTGGGGGAACCTCTGCATACACTCACAGTGACGTGGGAATGTGTGCCCTGTTCACTCAGCAGGCATTTATGGATCACCTACAGCATGGCAGCCTCTAGTCTATATTGAAACTCTGAAAGTGGATAAAGGAAGGTGATTTGTTCATTGCCTCACGAGCTAACAGAGGAGACAAACACATGACTAACAGTGTGTGTTAAAGCTCTAGTAGAGAAAGTAGATGATAAGTGGGTGCATGAATGAGGGAGAAATTAATTCAGCCTTGGTGATAAGGGAAGTTTACAGAGAGGAAGTGATGTGTTAGCTCTGCCCAAGGAGGACTGAGTGCAGACACTGGTGGGCTCATCCAGAAGCCAGCCTGAGCACGGACGTGAGGTGTGGAAGGCAGTAGCCTGTGCACCATTACTCCTCCCCTTCCGGAAGGCATGGGGACAGGCAGGCCAGAGGGTCCTGGGTGGTCTCGTCCAGAATTAAAGTACCAACAACTTTAGAAACTATCGCCTTCTGATGTTTATAGGAAATCAGTTGTGGCTATTAGGAGGCAGTGGGTGGATGTTTCTTTATGTTCCATACATTAAAAGTCTTCAAAGCTTTAATTCATGTCTTTTATTTTTATTATTTTAAGTTGAAAAATTACTCAGTGGGAAAAAATATTTCAAGTCCAATATTAAGATTATCTTTTGAGGAAAGGAATAAATACAAAAACAATGAACATCTCCAGCTCTTCCCAGCCTTTCCCTGGTGGGAGTTAATAGCTAGTTAGAATGAGCATTAATAACCTACAGAAATACAATGTGAAGGTGTACATTTTGCTTTTTTATAAAATCTTCATGACAAATGAATAATTTTTCATAAAATATAATTTCAGACTCTGTACTAGGTCTGATTTGCTTGTCTAATGAAAGTCTACCTACTAATTGTACTTAACCTGCAGTATTTTAATGCCTTTTCACTTCTATATTAAGAACAAAGAACTAGGGCAGACAAAGCTCACAGTTTGGATGATGAAAACTTGTGGAGAAATTTCTTGGCCCCTAACATTCCTCCAGCCTAAGTAATATGTGTTAGAAATCACAAAAATGCATACAATATCATAGGTCAGTTCGGAGCTTTTTAGTTTGAAATTGTAATGCCTGCTTCTTTAAAAAGCAAGTGCACACAACAGCACCCGGAGTACAGTGGGTTTCTGATCATTGTTCGCTGACTATGTTTTAAATGAAATGAGTCATTGGGCGCAGTGCGTAGGGCAGCCGCTCCCCCAAACACTGCAGGGCCTGGAGCAGCAGCGCCGTGACTATCCCACTCCACGATGGGAGGATGTTTATGAAATACTCTCACAACCTGATACATACACAGTATCCATTTCAGCCAAATCTTCTACTCTTGTGTGGAGTTCTGCTTTGTAAAGAGTATTCAGGGTAAGAGCAGACGCTGATCTTCCTAAAGCTCTGAGAGACAAGCATAAAAATGATTTATTATCAGAGGAAAGGAAACTAGTTTTCTAAGTTGATGTCTTTCTTTTTTTTCTTGGCTTTTGTGTGAACATGACATTTACGCAGCTAACAGAAATAATTCCTGCATGTGCTCTTGACACATCAGCCCTCTGAAGTGAGGATAGTGCTGGCTGTGCAAGAAAGGCTTATTATTTGGGTTTTAAGAAAAAGGGATGAGTGTTTTTGGGATTTTCACAAAAGGATTTAAAATCTCTGCTATACAGTGGGCAAGTACAGAAGAAGAAAGGTGATGAAAATATACATTCTTGAGGACTAAGACTGCAGACATGGAAAGAAATTGAATGGCCAGAAGCTTTTAATCTGATGGTGGTTCTCTGGAAGATGAATTTTACCTAAATAACAATAGTATAAATTTTATGGCTTCATATAACTGAAAAAAAAAAAGGCCAGTGATCTAGTTGTTTTCTGGTTTTTTTTACTAACAAGAAATAATTAATGAGAGACCAGTTTTAACCATTATATACATAAGGCACTTTCTAGTTGATAACATAATGCCTAAGACCAGAAATGAGTGCTCCATGTGGCATTCTTTTTCATTTATATTCCCTCCCGTAAGGAAATAGAATCTGTTCCGTACATCTATTTCATTAGAATTTTTGAAGCACCTGTCACCTATCATCATCAGTTTATATGGATTTCACGTTTTCCCGATGAACAAATGTAGTCGCGCAGGGTCCATATGGCCACATGTCTGGGAGGGGAGAATCCACGGGGTTTTTGGATTACCTGCCTGGAATCCTTTTCCCTTTCATTGTGTGGAGTATGTCACCTTCTGTCAATCTCATTACTTCTCTAAGAAGCGACTGTTCTCAGCTCACTGCATGACAATCGCTGCCTTGTGAAAACATCCCAGAAGCCTCTGCAGTCAATTGATCGACCCCAAAAGTGTCAGTCTCCCATGGAAAGCTGACTGCGGTCGGTGCACAAGCTCGCTCAGGATTTACAGAGTTCTCTGAGAGAAGAGTTTCTTTCGATACATAGCAAGAAAGCCAGTGCTTTCCGGAGATCTCTTGGCTTCTCCTGACATCCAGAATAAATCTTTCCAAAACATAAGCAGCTGAGAGACACTTATGTAAATCCAGGACTTCTAGCCCCTGTAAAAAAATAATGATTTAAGTGCCTATGTTACCTGACCAGTCATATTTGTAAAAGATCAAAGAAGCTTTCAAAGGCCAGCAGCACAGATTTTGATTTTACTAGAAAAAGGACTGAAGGAATAATGCTCATTTACCCATTTAGTAATCCCTTTAGTTTATATTAACTATTTATTGCTATGATAAAGAGAGACTGAGCTGAATCTAACGGTAACTCCTTTGTTATTAAACAGCTGTAGATTTTTAATATCATAAAGATAAGATGGCTCTTGTACTTCCACATTCACACTATGGTATTCAAGTTTGTGCCATCGCTTCCATGTTCAGAGCTTTACAATTCCACCGAAATCGTTTGTTCTTGGCAGAAGTGTGTTTGTTCTACAAGCTCCCAGCTGAGGATAATATTTCTGAACAAGTTTTTCAGTGTTCTGGTTGTGTGATTATGCGAATTTGGAAGTCAGTATTAATTTGCTTTTGGAGTTTGTGTTTGCATATCTCAAAATGCTCTTTTTAAAAATAACACAATTTAACTTAGAACAACTCTGTAATGTAAAAGGTAGAGAAATTTCATTACTTAAGTACTGTTGATACTCATTATAAGGAAATGTAGTCAGATACAAGAATTATTTGGGGGGAAGAAAATGAGCCAGTTTCCCCCCTTATCCCATCACTACCTTTTTCTTTGTGGGACTTTGAACCACCTAATTCATTTGCCTAATAGTTTACATAATTCTTCAAGTTAGCTATTGATCAAATTGCTTTTTTTTACCGGTAACCTGATATGTTTTACTGACCCATAAGTATACCCTCTCTGTCTAAACTTGGACATCTAAGAAGTATCAATATTTTAACCCTATTTCATACTTAAAATGTCTCCACAGCCTAATTTTTAAAATTTTCTACCTAATTTATTTCAGTGTCCAGTCTACTGCTGTAGATGCATATGAATGGGAGAGCCCTATTCTGCATCTGACACTTCACAAATGTGGGAAAGCTGGGGTACGAGGCCTGGGCCATCATGCTTGGCCAGGCTGGGTTGAGACCTGGCATAAGGTTTCCCTAAAGTCCTTATGGAAGACTTGTGAGAGATAATGAGTTAATATTTGTGGAGAGCTTTCAATAACATGTAATTGATGCTTGAATTTTTATAAGCCAAACATAGTATCTACCCCACAAAAGCTTCGTAAGAACATTTAGCACACATGTATGTGCCAGATGGATTGTAATGACAGTCGATAGGCCTCTCCTAACCCTAGCGTTCTGCTGTCAAAAATCCGTACATCAAAACAACGATAATTTTTTATGATCAGATTTATTGGATAAAAGATTCAGATGCACATTGAAAAATCTGTCTGAATAAGACTTTAAATTAAAGGTTTATATATGAATATTCTTAACATACCTTATAGAAATATAGGTGAAGTTTGTAAAATAGCATTGATCTTACATATGTTTCTGTACATAAGTGAATTTTTATGAGAAATATGTGGAGGATGACACAAGAACCTCAGGAATTATTGTTAAAAGCTCAAGGATATCTGGAGATAAAAGCAGAAACACGGGATAATACAGCAAACAGTTATCCCTGGAAAAATGCTCTTGTGGTTGAGATAATGGTAGCTAAAGAGTTTAAAATTAAGAAAATTAAGTTAGCTAAGAAAATTATTATTCTAATGTATTGTGAACTCTCTAGGAATACTTATTCTGGGTGAAAATGATGGCTCTAGATTCATGATAGGGGGACAGGTGGCCCCACCAATTATAAATTCCCCAAGACTGTAAATGTATATTTTATCATCTTGTGTCAAAATACTCATTTTAATATTCAAACATTTTACCACATAATAAGCTGTAACCATATGTTTATTTGTTATATTATACCACTATAACATTAATAAATATTTACAGAGCCACGGTGTATCATAGATGTATTAGAAATGGTAGCTTTCTTAGTATGATTTTAAGTGAAAATCTTCATTGCCCTGGAAACTAATTTTAAGTAACGTTACATTTGTTACACACTGGTAAGAGCCAGGGAGCTTAAATTTTTTGAGTCTGACACCCCCTTTTAAAGTCGTGTTGTTTTATTTATTTCCCCCAATTGCATGAATTAAAGATGGAGTGTTATCTCAGTTTTGAATTCCTTAGCTTGATGCCGCAGTGTTTGCTTTATTTGTATGTGAATTCTCTCTTTAATAAAGATGAGCGCTGCTGAACTTTCCATTAATGAGAGACACTTAGGTACACAGCTCTTTGTAACAATTTTGGTAGTACCAGGAAAATTCAGAAATGTTGCTTGTCTATTCATAATTAATATGTCGAGCTGTGTGATTAATCAGAAGTTTTATGATCTCTAAAAACATAACATTGTCTATGAAAATCAGATCATATACCATCAAGTTGACAACCATCAGTTAGAGAGAGAGAGAGAGAGAGAGAGAGAGAGAGAGAGAGAGAGAGAGGAGATCCCAGGACTCCTGACTCCTCTATTTGCTGTTACAGTGTTCATTAGTATTTATCCTCGGTGACAGCTGAGACCAGCCCGGACCTACATTCAGGAGACAGGAGGCCCAAGATAAGGCACTGACTTGCCACTTTCATGTGTCAGAGACAGGCTCAGAGCGACCCGCCCCAGCTGGAACCAGAGGAGCGTGTGCCAGTTTGGGAGTTACTGACTTGGTTACCTACTGTCAGTGCTCCCGGCCTTCCTGACTCAATTCCTGATAATGAAGCCCTACCTCAGCTGTGCTGACGTTTCCTTCAGCCTCCGTGTAGGCAGAAAACTTCTCAGTATTATCAGTTCCGATACAGAGTTTCACGACTATGGAACTCTAAGCAGACTGAACAGAGGTGATCCTCCTTATGGTCGCAGGGTCCGAACATGCTTAATGGGTGCTCTATCAGGCAGTAGCCTGGTTCTCTGACTGCCTTCTGCTGCCAAGCAGAAGGGGTGGCAGGAGATGGTGGGTGCCAACCATCCCGTTAAAGTAAGGATCTGTTTCCAACATTTCTGCTTTTGCCATGGTCGCAGATTCTGAAATCATTGTGTAATGTCCTGACTTCTAATTCTTCTGTGGGAAAATAGAGTGTTGTAATTTCCCACCTTCCTTGTATTCTTCTGTAATTGTCTCTCACGGGATGTTTGGGGCATGTCTAAATTCTACATCATGAAACTTCAGCCCCCATGACTGTCTCTGTCCACTGACTGCGTTCGGTTGCAAAGGAATCTTTCCCTTTCATTTTTTCAACTCGTAATGAGTGTGTTATTGAAATGACGTTTCCCCGCGATGCTCTCCTTGCCCTAATGTCGTGTAGCAGAGGTAATAACAACCTGGAAATCTGGACAGCGTGAAGTTCTGTAACCGCCCTGCATGTCTCTGGCAGCCTTTGTCTAGGACTGAACTTTCCACATTGTGTGTTTCAGACGTTGAGAAAGAAGGGCCTTAATGGCTGTGACAGCCCAGACCCCGATGCGGACGATTCCGTAGGTCACAGCCCTGAGTCTGAGGACAAGTACAGGAAAATTAACGAAGATATTGATCTAATGATCAGCAGACAGAGATTGTGTGTAAGTACTCACAGCGCCTTTCCTTGTTTTTACTCTCGGTGTTTCTCTGAACCTGGCAGGCCTTGAACAAGAAGGAAAACAAAGGCTGTGAAAGCCCCGGCCCCGAGTCCTCTTACGCACTCACCCCACGCACTGAAGAAAAATACAAAAAAATTAACGAAGAATTTGATAATATGATCAAGAGCCATAAGATTCCTGTAAGTACCCCAGGTAGATGGCTGGTCTGCTGATAACTGCTGCAGTAACATCCCTTAACCCTCGCAGTGATGGCTTTGTCTAAGACGCATTGGACAGTCAAGCCAATAAAATAGCCATCTCACCCCACGGCAGTTCGACTAGAAAGCAGGCCCTAGTTAAAGGGCTGCTTAAACTATGGCATCTGAAAAAACTTGCCATCGAGTTCACTCAGAGATAGGAAATTCACAGGAGGAAGAGAAAGAAAGATCTATGCAACACACCCTGACTTTACACAATCTCTTAAACACACAGTGCACTCGGAAAACACCAGAACCTCCTTCTCAACAAGTTTAAGGACTTGCTGTAAAATACATACACATATATATAGGTACTGAGACCGGACGCAGGCCGGGAGCTCTCGTCCTCTCGCGTACACCGGTGAGCTTCACCCAAATAAAAGCTCATTTCTGAATAAAGCTTCGGCCCCTCCCCCCCAACACACGACACCCAGCAACAGCACTGAGGGGTTAAAGCTAATGCTCGCTGCAGGGAAACAGACTGCATGAAAACCTAATGGTAAGATTTCAACATGTGTGTGTGCTGGGGTGATGTTCAAGCTTCATCAAAATATCCGCTTTGCCTACACCAACATTTCCCATGCTTTAACAATTGGCTCAGTTTTGTCTTAACCAAGTCAAAAATTTTCTAACCGTCCATCATATGCCTTGCCAGTTATTTGAGAGAAATAACTCTGCATGTATTATTTTGTTTGCCCACAGAAAGAGGGGGGGATGTACGTACCTTTTATTATATTCTGTCATCAGTCAAGTGGTGTTAATGGTGTGACATAAAGTGATGCAACTCAAGGCTCACATACTTTCTGAATAACCAGTGTTAGTCTCTGAACCCTCCTTGTATGCAAGCTCCTCATTAGGTAATTCATTCCTTTCTCAAGGAAAAAAAAAAAGCACACTTTGGTAAGTCAGCCCAACATCCTCAACCTGGGCATTGAGGGAGACTGCAGTAAAAATATGCCCCCGTGATTACAAGTGCAGATATTTGGGGATAAGAGCTCCACCACTGCACTCACCAGGTGAATTAATGCTTTACACATAGTAGGTGCACAGCTAGCCTGTGTTGAATTACATTAAACACTTTAAAACTTATTTAGAAAATGTGTGCATCTTAAACTTCCTGTCTTCATAAATGCATGTCTGCTTCCTTTGTTAAGTGAAACAATGTCAGCAGTGGAGCTTTTGTTGAATTGCAGTTATTAACACACTGTATTCCGAAGGAAAGCTAAGTGCTGTAAATTCTTAAAGGTTTCATAAACCGAGCACTACATGCAGAACATCCACCGTGGGCACTTTGTCAAATGAAATCGTTCCTATCAGAGGCTGCAATGCCTGCTGGGTATGGCCAGAATTCTTAAATGATAAAATATCCACTGGGGTTTTTGTCTTGCCCAGAAGCAGGAAAGAAAGAGCTCCTGGGGGCCAGGTTTTTTATTTCTTGCGGCCCGGGTTTCTCTGGCTCTCCAATGCTAGTTTAGCTGCTGGGCACAAAGGTGTGTGCATGTCAGGTTTTTAAGGCGGAGCACGTCAAGTGCCTCAGAGAGAAGGAAGCCCCTGCACAGCTGGGAAAAGGGCAGCATCTGTAAGACGGCTGATCACGCTCCAGGGCGGAGATCCGAAATGTGTCTGTAGCTCTAACCCCAAGGCTTCTGGGAGGATGCCCGTATTTGCACATTGGATCACTTCTCCCCATGCTTTTGGGGGAAAGAGGTGTGACACATGCCTAGATTCCCTCACAGTATTTCATCCTGTCATGTAAAGAGTTCAGAATCAGGATACATGATTTCTTAAGAGGTGCAGTGGTGTGTGGTGGGGGATGAAAACCACAGGAGAGTTTGCGGGCAGGGCTGTGAGAAGGGGCCGCGCCGCTCGGCGCTGTGCCTCCACGCCTCCCTTTCTTTGGTAAGTGCTTCGGCCTCCAGGATGAAAAGCCCCGTTTTCGCACATCGCTTTCAGTTGCTGGAAGTAAATTTTGTTGAAAGTTTCCACAGCTGCTAAAACATTTACAGCGGGCAAGGACACTCTGCCCTTTGTGTGGAGAGAATGTCTCCGCCTCTTTAAAAACATTACAAGACTGTTTTTCTATTTCAAAGACCCAGTTCGAAGAGTTTCCCTTGTAAAATAGAAAATTTAATATTGCAATCACCTGTGGGTCCGATGTAATTTATGCCCATATTCCTCAACGACGTGCAGTAACTCACAGAGGACTCGGAATCTTGTTGAGCAGCATTTCCTCCTGCAGGGTTTGCCCCGGTTCACGCCAGGCTGCAGGGCAAGAGAAAACAGCTCCGTTTGAGGAACCAGGAATTGGGAAATGGGCTGAAGGAAGGAGGGGCGGGTGCTAGAGTGGTTGAGAGGGAGCAGAAAGGAAGTGTGAATGGAGAGTTTCTATTTTCTTCAAATAAGGGACAGTGAAGAGAGAGAAACAGTACTGCCACTAGGTCAGGGGAGGGGTTAAAAGGAAAAGCACTTAAGATTTATTTGCATGCAGAGGAGGAATACTTGAAGGAAGGAAAAGGTTGAACATACAGGTACAATGGAGGTAAAATGGCAAAGCTCAAGGCAGGGAAGGAGGATGGGAATGGAACAGGACAGAGCTGCAGGTGGGCCCACATGGAGTTAAGGTGGTAGGAAGGTACAGGCAGCTGAGTGGGTGACCATCTACTGACCTGTATTTTGTATGTTGAGTGTAGCTTCTACAGATTTTGAGGTGGGGGAGCAGGTGCTTGAAAGAGGACTGAGAAGGAAGGTGTGGACATGGTGAGGAGTTGGGGACAGAGAGGAAATGAGCAAGTATGTGCTGGAGTTGTCAGGCAGCCTTGAGGAAATTTGGAGACCGGCAATTGGTAGTCACTAGTCATCAAAGTTTTGTGATTCTCTTTCTCTGCTGGTTTTCAGCAGACTGGTAATGGTTGATCAAAAGTTAAGGGTGTCATCAGTGGCCCCAAAAAAGGGATTCGGTTCAGTCACTCACACTGAATAAAAGAGGGCTTATTAACTAAAAATATTTTATTACAAATATTTGATTTGACTTTTTATTGGACTTTTCCTTGTGGTAAGTTTGGGAAAATAGTGGCTTTTGGATAAGAGTTCAGATACCTTTCTGACCACAATGACTCACTTCACTAACCATGATCAATTTGTTCAGGGGTGAAAACTAAAAGCCTTTTAGCTGTTATGCCTGTATCTCCTAAAGCCAGGGCCAGCGTCATTGGCGTATGACCTGTGCAATTACACAGGGCACTGCTCTTAGAGGGCCACGCTTGGTAAAACGCTGTGCCATCACCTCCTTGAAATTCTTAATAAATTTTAACAAGGCTCCCACATTTTCATTTTGCCTGGCCCTGAAAATTATATAGCCAGTCCTGCCTACCACCCTTTTTAAATACCCCAAATTCCCTCTTTCTTCCTGTCTTGAGAGCTCTAAATTTTGAGGCTGGCCTAAGATCTCTGCAACTTCAGAGTCTTTAACTACTTTTTGGCTTTCACTTTTTAAACAATATTTTTTTAATTTAGATGCTTTTAACTTCTCAAATTTTGAAAAGTTTTGAGAAGAAAAAGAATAGCAGCAATATCTCATAAACATGCATACATTATTATAGCCTTTGCTTTCTCTAGAATGTTTAGATCCGGTTGGTCTCTTTAGGGATGCAATCACGTCAGGTCCAGGGAGGCTAAAAGATGTGCCTGGTTACATGCTATTTATTGCACAACCTGGACTGCAACTGAGATTTCTGATATTAAGGCTAATGTTCTTTCTGATTCTCTGAGATACCTTCTCCGTGTGGTCATTTTTAAGCTTATAATTTGATTTCAAAATTACTTAGCCAGTTCCTGATACAGATAAGGAAAATGCAAAGGCTGTTAGCATATTTTACAACTTGTAAATTTTTGAAGTATGCTCTGGTGTCAGAATTATACCTGACTGCTATTTAGTCAGTCACAGGAGAGTTTTTCTAATAACATCAAATTGTTTATAGTCCAGAATGCTAGAAACTGAGTAATTCTTGAGCATGATAGTTGAGTAAGGGAGGAGTAGAGAGAGACATGTAATGAATTGTTTATTAGGGCGCTTCAGAATTTATTAAATAATTATTAATAATCCCCTTTATATTGGATATGCATATAATCACTCAGGGGAAGGGGAAAGAATTAAGCTTTGCTCTCTACTGAGATACAATCAACATTCTGTAAAATATTCAAAGGGGATAGCCGACCTTTAGGTATTCAGTAATAAACACTTGTAATTAGTAATAGTAAATATACATTTAAAATTCTGTACCCAAATGATAGCTTTAAAATATCAAATCTGAGAAAATATGGACAAGGGAGCCTTTAAGGTTTCTCTTTTCCTAAGACCTCAGTCACTGACTGGCAGTTGGTGAGCACACACTTACTCCAACATGGTACTCACCGCATCCCATTTAGTTCATTATTTTTGTGGTTCAAAATAATAAGCTACTAGCATCCAGCTCTTACTTCACAGTATGATTTCTGTTTTCAACATTCTCTTTCTATCAAAAAAAATTCATTTTTGTTGTACAGTGATTTAGTAGCAAAAGCAACAGGCTCAGCCACTTACTAGTTTGATGACATTGGGCCACTTAGTCTCACCTATTTTAAAAGGGAAGAATTATAAAGACTGTTGAAAGGGCTGTATCATATCATGTCTGTAGATTATGCAGTACAGTGCCTGCTCAGTAAGTAACACACAAAAGGAGAAAAAAGGGGGAAAAAAGGAGACATACGTAATACTCTTTGTAATACTTTAGGCAATAAAACAATAAAAAAATTTAAAAAAAGGAAAAAAAAGTAACACAGTAAATGCTAAGCTTATTCTTTGTAGGAGTACAGTATCTTCCTAAAAATTCTCCTTTGAAGAGAAATATTCAGTTCTCATAATAAAAAGTAGACTAGGCTCTGCATTACTTAGAGCAAAAGAACTTTAACACCTTCCTGAAATGAGACCTTACTTAGCCAACATCAGAGTTGATTTCATAGTAGAAGGGAAACACGAGCAAGAAAAGTGACCAGGAGATGGCCACCTCTGCCAACCTGGGGCCCAGCCAAGGGAAACGCCCTGTCCTCCCTCCTGCCACTCTGTACTGCTTGCTGGTACCACCGCTGGCCATGCTGAAGCCAGGGGGCAAGGTGAGCCTGGTAGACACAGTCTGGGGGGTCAGCGTCTGGCCCAGAGCAGTGAAGAGGGTGGACAGCGAATCTGGAGGGGCAAATGGAGAAGCCGTCGCAGTTACTTGTCTGTGTTTTCTCAGGTATACTAGAGTAATTCTTATTTGGTCTTTTTAAAAAGGCAGACAATATTTTACTTACTCTACGGACATTTATTTCACAGCATTTGTCATTTAAAAAGTCTCTGGAAATTTGGGGATATACTCACTCTTTGGTATCTTATCAAACATTTATTTATATTCCCTTATGTCATGGTGTCTGTCTAAAATTACTTTTGTACCTTGTTTACAACAGATAAAGCCTAATAAAGAATGACTGTGTTAATATAGCACTTGGACATTTTTATTTCCCTCTAAAACAATGAAGAAGCAAAGACATGTGAGAGAAAAGAGTGATATAACATTTGCTCTGGTCAGTATCAACAGATCCAGGTCCTGGAAGGAGAGAGACACAGGGAAAATAAAGAGTGAGAAATAAAAGGAGGACAAGCATAAATAGAGAATAGTGATGCAGTCATCACCAGGGTCAACATAGAACTACTGCCGAGAGAGGCGTGTGTCGCAGGCCAGCCAGTCAGCCAGCAAAAGAAGACTGATGTTAGGATTACAGAGGGGAAAAAAATGGTATTTTTTTTTAAAAAAAAAAAAAAGAACAAAAAACTTTGAACCACACTCATTTATGCATTTAAAGTTGCCCAATAGCTTATTTGAAAACACCTGAGGGAATGTTCTATTTAAACTCCATCTCCGATATACATATTAGATACACACGCATCCATTTTATACTAAGAAGGCTGTGTGCTCTGACACCACTAGCCCTCCGGCAATATATTCAAACAGTATTTTCATTTGTAATGTTAAAAATGGGGAAAGAAGAGGGGGGAGTCGCAACTGTGATTATCTAGTTAGGGCAAGCAGAAAAATAAGCATGACTTTGCTTAAATTGCCAAAATAATATCAGAAAAATCAATAGTTGGGACCTGATTACTCTAATTAAATAGCCACACAGCTTCGGTTCTCTAAATATTTGCCAACTGTCTCATTTGAGATGCAGGCCGTGCCAGTTTTCAGTGTTAGTCTATCAGTGCAACATATACTCTGAACTACCATTTTAAAGTATGGATTATTAAATGATATATGCTCTGTTGAATCTAGTATCTTAAAATGTCTATTATCTTCACAGTTACTTTCAAAAGACAGACTTTTTAAAAATAATAATTAAAGTATATGTGCTGCTCACAAGCCTGGAGATGATTTTATATCATTAAGCTTTTGCATAAATATGCTTCAATAAGCAATTAAGCCGAAGGCTCCGGCTTGCATTTCAATCTTCCTTTTTCTCTGTGAAGTCATCACAATCATGTACCTTTGATTTTGCAGTCATTTCTGCCACCAGATTCAGAGATCACAAATGAACAATTATTACCTAATAGAATGGAATTCAAAGACAGTGGAATCTAATGAAATGGGGCTTTGTTTTAAACAAAAGTGAAGCATTTTCTAATAGTTGCATAGAAGGAGTTCTAAGCACATTAAAGAAATCAATTTATGATGTGAACATCTTGAGAGCTCTTCTTAATGGTCTTCTAGACACCAAGCAGTCTGGAATTTGAAATTTGTCTTGGAAAGTCAAGGCTGTCTGAACTTGAGAGCTTCTGTTTCTATTCTTTCTTTTTTTGTAACCCCTTTTATTTTCTGCTCGTATAGGCTGTTCCACCTCCCAACTTTGAGATGCCAGTCTCCATCCCAGTGTCCAGCCATAACAGTTTGGTATACAGCAACCCTGTCAGCTCACTGGGAAACCCCAACCTTTTGCCACTGGCCCACCCTTCTCTGCAGAGGAATAGTATGTCTCCTGGTGTAACACATCGACCTCCGAGTGCAGGTAACACAGGTATGTCCTCAGAAGAACACAATGTGAACAAGTCATTGGAAGGAGCCACTCTGGGCAGAAAGGCCATTTTATCTGCAAGTTTTCCATGTGTTGCATCCCTTCACTGCTAGGTCTTCAGCATGATAAAGCCAACCCCACTGGCACATCTTTAGAAATCTTTTATAATCTTGCACTTGAGCTATTCAGTCTCTGTATCACCGATCTCCTCATGTGGCTATATTTTGGCCACATGTTTTCTCACACAGAATGTGCTCTTCTCGTCTACTAGTAAAATGCCATTTTCTCTCCTCACTAGATAGCACTTCTTCTGTGAAACCTTCCCCTGTGTTCTCGTATGGCATATCCCATGGTCCATTTTTATTTATTTATACAGCAATTTACATATACCATAGCGGATTTATGGCAAAAAGAAAATGTGGTAGGATAGCATAATGTATAAGAAGTGTGAAATAAAAACAAAACTAAGTCGGAAATGAAGTGAAGAGCACGTCATAAGGACATTACACCTGCCATAAATTTGTGCCTGCACTTCTAAGGAGATCCTTACTGTTGTGCAATGCACAGTGTCCCATAGACAAGAACTTATTACTCAGGAAAACTTCAACCACTCCTATACTCAGACCAAGCAGAACACATTATGTACTAGAATGAGTATGCATCTATTCTTCCACTGGATTTAAAGAGATCTGAAGGGAAGAATGTCCTCTTGATTTGCCAGACTCACAGTAGAAATTAAGTAAATGTGTATTGAATATAACTGAACAATTCCTTCATATTTTCAAAAGAAGCACCACATAAATAATTGTATTTATAAATCATGTGCAGCAACCATTATATATTTATATTTTGGGTTTTTTTAAAAAGCACTCTATAGGAAAATATTAATACCTCAGGTACAGATAACTGTATTAAAAGCAATTTATTCACAAAAGAATACTTAAATATCTCTCATAATTAAAATTAAACATATATTTAGTAAGTTTAGTACAGAAACTTTATATAGAAAATACAATCAAAATCAGTCCTATAAAAAACCTTGATAAGTCTTGAGTCTGAAAGATGTGGATAAAGGACTTTATTATATCATTCTCTCTGCTCAGAAAAATGATTGAAATTTTTCATAAGCATTTTCAATAATCAATACCTTTCTTTCAGATCATACTCAAATGCAGTTGATTTTCCTATTTGATGAACTAGTGCTCATTTATTTTTTAAAATCTCATACTTTATTTATAAAATATTATTCAGTTAGAAATAATAAACATTTTCATAAAATGTAACAAATGTTTTCTTCTAATTCCAAAACCAGAACTAACTAATAATTGTAGAGTGTCACTTAGAAGCAATTATAAAATAATCAGCTGTTATTCTGTGTGTGTTTATTTTTTCATTTTGGCTAAATCTTATTCCTTAAAAACTAACAGTAATTATTATATTTAATATCTTATTGAAACACTCCAACTCTTAATATAAACCTTGACAAATTTCAAATTACTTTCTTAAGTTAGCCATGAATAAGCCTAAGTTTCTAAATTTGTGGCCAGTGAAACCTATTTTACTGTGTCAATAAGTAAAATTCAGGTACTAAATAGGTCATTCACTGTAGGTAGATTCATGAAATGACCAAGATCCTGGACAATTAACACTATACAAAATTAATTTTATAAAGTATATTTTTAAAGAATTAAGCATCAAGTGTATGGTTGTTTGAATATACAGTAAACCTATGCTGTATTTTTTATTCTGTACTCTCTATAAAACATCCCCTTAGGAAAAACTAGTCTTGGAAATAATAAAAAATTCAGAAAACAAGAAAAAACTGTATCTTTTAAATATAATTTTTAATGTAATTTTTCTTTTAAAAAAGATTCTGCAAAATGTCAGTGACTGAATGTGTTTTTAATGTTTGAGCACAGCATGTTGCAATAAAACAAATGTCAGCCATCTGACTTAGGTAATACTTTACAAATTTAGGACTCTTGAGAGAGGACAAAATACTGGGGTTGCTAGGGGCAAAGTGTACTGTTCTGCTGCCTTTAGCCTTGCTCCTTTTGATCTGCCTCTTTCATCCGTAGGTGGTCTGATGGGTGGAGACCTCACATCCGGTGCAGGCACCAGTGCAGGTGAGTGGAGACTTCCATACTGCTGTGTATATCATTGTTCAGGGTTCTTTTACTGGGAGATTTGCAGGAAGTAAGTCTTGAACCCAGTAAAGTTGAGAGATCTGTGAGAGGCATGGAAAAATGGCCCCCAAGAATTTCTAAAGCACTTTTCTGAACAGGAGTGACTGGATAGTCACTTAGAAGAAGAATGTTTATTAACTAGAAATTTCAACTAGTCAATGTAGAGAATTGAGGGCTCTCATCAAATCAATTTAATTCTAAATACCATGTCTAGACATGAGTGTCTATACCCATCTTTGCCATTGGAGGTCTCGGTTAATCATTTCACGTTCAATGTGACTCACTTCCAACCCAACAAAGTATCAAACTCCTCTACATTCTAAAAGACAATACAAAAAGAAAAGGAGAGGTGGGGTTATAATCACTTAACAGTAATTTAATAAACTAAAACCGTATTTGGTGTTAAAGTGAGGTCTTAGAGAATGTAAATATAGTGCAGACCCCAAAAAAGAACTTTAATATATTTAAGCTTAATATCATCTTTCACCATGGCCTGTTGTATCATAGTGACATCTCTTCAGAGTTTCATGTTAATTCATATTATTGTGATTATTCAGATATTGATGTCATTTTCGATTCAGAAAACAATATGCTAACTGCAGTTTACTATTGGCATAACAAGTAACCATGGTAATTCCTGCAAGCTGGAACATGCTATATATTTAAAATAGTAGGAGGCAGGCATGAATGACACAAGGTTATGTTTGAAATGTCAAAAAATTCAAGTTTATTGAAATATCCATGGACAGCCTAATTAAAATATTTTGCCAGGATCCAATATAATGGCCTGCTAATTATAAGAAAGAAGATAAAGAACATTGGCATAGGAAAACATTTGTACAGATATATCCATTTGGGGGTAATGTTTCTCACTTCTGATGTTGGCTCTTCCCTAATTCAGTGAGTAATGAAGAAAAAGTATTAGAAGTATACAGTGAATTAGTAAGCGGAATCAATGGCACGCCTTCCTATTTTATCTTTCTTTTAAAAATTGGAGTCGAATTAATGAGTAGACTTAATGTACTATTTTGCTGGAAATTGAAATCTGTTCATTTTTCCCCTCAAAAATTACTTTGTGGCTTGTTGCCTCAACATTACAGAACCAGATCCAAGCCAGACCAATGTCTCTTGGATTCAAGTCTCTGGCAAGCACGATGGTCAGCAAGAATCGTGGGGACTACGCATTGGGTTGTCACAAATACCAGAAAAAATAGTATCAGGAAAATGCTTTGTATGTTATGATAGTCTATCCAGTATCTTGCTGCATCCATTTGCTTGCTCTTATGGGAACAGGCAATAGTGGCAATGAAAGTTATTAGGAGTAGTAAAAAAACACGTGGAGTGGGGGGCATGAGTTACTCAGCTTTGATGGAAGTGGCCTCTTATTACTGCTTAACAGCTAGAATGCATTAGAATCCTATATAGAAGATGAGAAGTGCTTGGTTGTTCAATTATGCTGTCATTGTCAATTGCCTGACAGTCCGCTAAGTTTAATGGCACTCCAGGGACGGAGAAGGTACTCAATCTTGTAAGCATAAAAGTTAGCCACATAGAGGTTATACGTCATTGAACTAAAAAAGTCTTACAAGCTTAGCAAATTCATCCCTCCTACTTCAGGATGTCTGCCGCATGGGCATGAGAACCTTCAATTTCAAAAATAGTCTAAGAAAACAGAAAGGAAAACGCTCAATTGCTCCACCCTCATGCTAATAAGTATTGTATTTTTCTGATCGTATCTTGTAGCCATGAGTATATGATTTTCACAGTTTCTGTCTAGTTGTGAAAGAATTGCTTCCCCACTTTTTAAAAAATAGAGGAAGAAGCCCTTTCTAACGCTGCTTCCATGGAACACCTGTTGCAGGTGCCAATTAGCCTTGTGCTTAGCTGTCATGTCCTGCTCACAGGCACAGCCGTCTTCCCTTCTTTCTCATGCTGGACAGTATCATATGTCGAAGCTGAATATATCTGTGCTGATGTCAGAGAATCACATAACACCGGGGGAAACAAGGCCAGCCAGAATGTCTCTACATTTTCAGAAAAGAAAACTGAAAAGAAAAAAAAATGGCCAAAATATACCTTCCAAATGTTGAATACTGTCATTGAAACACAAGGTCTCAGATAAAGTGAGAGCCTCTGAGGCCAAGTGGCAAGGCTGCAATTAAGTTCAATAATTTTCAGTCTTTTTTAGTTTTTTTCAAAATCAAATCATCTGAACTTGTAAAAAGGATAGTCTCAAGAAGGAAGTAAATTTAACATTTATTGTGTGTCCATGAATACCAAAAGGCCAAAGAGAGAAACGTTCTCTTTTTCAGCTCAGCTCAATCACAGCGTATAGCATCTTTCCCATCCAGTCCCTGAACCATCTCTCTCCCTTGTGCCATCATCCAGCAAGGCACTAAACCTTACAGACTGCCTCCAAGGCACTTCCTCTGCACCTTTCACGTCATTGTTATCGCACTCCCCTGGATCAGGTTTATATCAATACCCAGGCCCCTAGTTCATCTCCCTGCTTCGCATTGCATTCCACACAATTCTCATCATAACTGACTAGTCTTTCTCAAAGCCTTAAACTAATTGTAGGTCATCATTCACAGGCCTAAGATCCAGCAATGGCTTCCCAGCTCTTTCAGAATTAACCAAGAGCCTCTTATCTCTGGCCCAACATGTTTCCAGTTTTACTCCTTCTTACCTTCTGCCACCAAGAACCCTGCACTCCAAGTCTATGATAGCAAACATTTAAATTGCTCTTCCTGGGTGCTTTATGAAAAGTAACTCATATTTATTCTCATAACAGTCCTTTTAAAAAGATACTCTTTTGATGCCCTTCTATAAGACAGTGGGACTGAGGCACAGAGAGGTTAAGTAACTGGCCAAGGTGGAGCCCAGGCAGTCTATCTTCAGAGTCCAGGCTCCTAGCCACCTACATTGTGCTTCCACTTTCCAAACTGTGCTGAGGCTGCTTGCCTTCACAAATGCATTCCTAGCACTCCTGCTTCAGGCTACTGAGCACTCCTCGTCATCCCTCAGAGTTCAGTTCAGCCATTTAGGAAACCTTTTCCTGTCTCTCCCAGAAGGAATTACACACCTCTCCTCTATTCTACCGTGGCAGCCTGTCCCTACACTACTTATCTCATTGCATTGTAATTGTAAAGTCTGGGCACGTTTCTCTCTCCTGGACTCTCAACACTCAGGGCAAATTGTCTCTAATTCCGTTTGTAATCCCAGCTTGAAACATAAAAGATAGCATGTGGCAGATTCTCAGTAAAAGTTTGTTAGCTGAATAAAGGAAATTTTGATCTTATAGACATAAATTTTTAATAGTGTTGATATAAAAAACAAAAATAATATTTCAAAGAAATTATGTAACTTTAAATAAAAAAGATACGCCCTTTATTTGTAATTCAAAAAATAATGTATTCTTCTGATACTGTATACACTGAATAATGGATTAATTACTTGTTTAAATGGCTGAGCACCATTGGCCAATAAAGTTTTACTAACTTCTCTAACATACTTGATAGAAAACCCATGGAGCTAATATATAGCAGTAAATGAGAAATTTACTGGGTTGGTATCTCAGACCATCACAAATCACCTCTTAAAATAATGAACCTCTTCTTATCTTATCACTTGAAGCAGTTTCAAAGAAAAAGACAAGTGGAAATAAAGAAGGAACAGGATGGGGTTGTACTCTTGCTATAAGAGAAATATACAGCAAGTCATTATAATACATTAGCAATAGTGACATTTCTAGGTTTCAGTTGACAGTTTTCATCCACTACTTAATCCTTTTCTCTCAACAACCAAAATGAAAAGTCACTGCTTTTAAAATTACATTGTGTCATATCTCTGCACATTAAAGCTTTTAACATGCTAATCTTAGTGGTTATTGATGATTGTAAGATCAAGCTCAGTTGAGTTTTCATCATCATTAGATTTAATAGAAATAACCATTAGAACAGCAATGTCTTGTGTTGGATTATTCACTGTCCTATTAGTACCCTTTGTTTTGATTCTGAAAACATGGTTTCTTTGTATTGAGTAGGAAGTACAAGTATACTCAAGGACTTACTGATTTGTGATTGAGACTGGAGAGAGAGAGAGAAATCCTTTAGGAATCTCTGAAGTTTTAAGAGAATTTTACAATCTACATAACTATTTGACAATAAG
The DNA here is from genome assembly GCF_964212035.1 of Myotis nattereri. Lineage (NCBI taxonomy): Eukaryota > Metazoa > Chordata > Mammalia > Chiroptera > Vespertilionidae > Myotis > Myotis nattereri. The sequence continues at coordinate 49,137,784 of NC_138079.1, read as the reverse complement.
GCAAAGGAGATTTATGTATATTGGTTAATAATTTTAATTGGCATTTATTGTAAATTAGATATAATTTTATATAAAAAGAAACTAACAGCTGTTATTTTGATTGTCAATTGTTTACTCTTTTATGCATTTGGTTGTCAAGCATTGTCACTTCCAGAATGCTTAATTTCTATCACTGAATACATGGAGACGGTGGCAGTGAACGGCTGCAGATAAGTCACTGAGCAGTGTATACGGAGACCTGGCTTCCAGACTCCGAAAACACTCCATCTAGCAAGACCTCAGACTTAGAACCTTTGCACTTAGTACTTATTTTGGGGATAAAACACTATAGTGTCCATTTATAAATAATGTGTTATGATCATATAATAGAACTTTAATTACATGACTTATTTTGAAATTCATTTGGCATTGAAAAAGAAGTGTTTATTATGTTATAAAATGGAACTGAGTGAGATGAAAAGGCCATACAATGTTTATTATTCTTTACCAGTACCATTGCTTTTTCAAGTTTTTGTTTTTGAGAATACTTACCAAAAATTTCTCAGCTGACTCTCTTATTAGCCAAAAGACTTCTCTGAAATTCTTCCTCAGTAGTTTAAAATATCAGTGAAGTGGTTAAAAATTTAGTCTAGAAGGATTTGCTTTAACAAGTTTGCATTTTTGTTGCCTAACAAAACACAAATTCAGGTTACAATACTAAAGAAAAGGAGAGGGATACCACTTAATTGCTCTCAAATAGAAAACTATTTTTGTTATGATAGAAATATATTTTTATATTACTTTTTGAAATATTATTAAGCAGCATGTGAAAAAAATCTAAATTAATAGTTGAATTCTTGTTTTGAAAGTATTCTGTTAGTTTGATTTGTTCTGAAAAAAAAAAAAATCTGACTCATTTGCAGTTTTACCTTGGGAGTTCACCCAAAACACAAATAAAGACCCAACAGCATTGCTTTATTAGTATCTCTGAAATTAAGTAACAAAGGTATTTTTAACACAAACCTAAGTTATCTACATTTATTAAGGGGGAAGAAAAAAAACACCCAGTCTTCTGGTTGGATGATCTACAGCATGTGATATGCAGCCACTGCCAAGAAAATGTGTCCACCTTCCATATTCAAAACCTAAAAAATTACAAATAAAGCAGTACCTTCATACCATTCTCTAGGGGCTGATGTTGAAGTAAGAGAGGCAGCTTAAAGAAAAGACAAATGAAAATGTTACAGGCTAAGTCAGGATACCATAAAGTCTGCTTTCAACCATTTTGGTTTGACTTCATTCTTAAGGCGTTTGATTTCTACAGGGAAAACATTTTTTTAATTATATCTTCCTAGTGTTTTAACAGATTTTAGAGTCCTTTGTAAAACATGATTTCTGATCTCACAAATTGTATCATTTTTATCCCCTACCCTCCTGTTAAATTCAGTAAAGCAATGTGAAAATTGATCTCTTCACTCATATTTTATTGCTTTAACCAAGGATGTGGCTGAAAATAAAACTTTGATCATTTTTAATATCAATTCAGGCAGGTAATATTTTCTCCTAAATTATTAATTTTACTCAAATTTTCTTTTTCTCTTAGCAGTCTTGTTTTTTGTACACTATTGGTTTCTCTCTTCCCTGTTTTTGACATCACCATAAGGCTTTATTTGGAGATAATATAGAAAGAAAAGCTCTTCTCAGAATCATCAGTGATTTGAAATTGTGCATCAACAGACAGCAGATGCTGAAGGAGATATGTGGTTAAAAAACCCCTCTTTTAGAAATCAATTTTTTACCTACCAGGGACTTTTCAGGCCTTCAAGGCTGTCAGCCAAGAGTGTAATTTTCTGTTTTTAAATAAAACTTTGCCAGTCACTTGAATTTTACAGTTAAACTTACATAGTATGTTTCATTTGAATTTCAATTCAAAGCCTTATAGTCATGATACAGTCTCATATTTGAAAGATCAAATCAAATATATTTAGTTTAAAGTAAACTAAAGAAAATTATTGTACCAAAACCTTGGATAAACAATTTCAATTTTTTTTTTTTTTTTTTGTTTTGATTGCTTTTTAAAAATATTTTTTATTTTGTTTTATTTTTTTTTTTTATTTTATTTTATTTTATTTTTTTTTATTTCTTTTTTTTTTTTTAATTAAATCTTTATTGTTCAGATTATTACATTTGTTCCTCTTTTTTCCCCCCCATAACTCCCCTCCTCCCAGTTCCCGCCCCACCCTCCGCCCTCACTCCCCACCCACTGTCCTCATCCATAGGTGCACGATTTTTGTCCAGTCTCTTCCCGCATCTCCCACACCCCTTTCCCCCCCAAGAATAGTCAGTCCATTCCCTTTCTATGTCCCTGATTCTATTATAATCAACAGTTCATTCTGTTCATCGGATTATTTATTCACTTGATTCTTAGATTCACTTGTTGATAGATGCATATTTGTTGTTCATAATTTGTATCTTTACCTTTTTCTTCCTCTTCCTCTTCTTAAAGGATACCTTTCAGCATTTCATATAATCCTGGTTTGGTGGTGATGAACTCCTTTAGCTTTTCCTTATCTGTGAAGCTCTTTATCTGACCTTCAATTCTGAATGATAGCTTTGCTGGATAAAGTAATCTTGGTTGTAGGTTCTTGGTGTTCATCACTTTGAATATTTCTTGCCACTCCCTTCTGGCCTGCAAAGTTTCTGTTGAGAAATCAGCTGACAGTCGTATGGGTATTCCCTTGTAGGTAACTGAGTTTCTTTCTCTTGCTGTTTTTAAGATTCTCTCTTTGTCTTTTGCTCTTGGCATTTTAATTATGATGTGTCTTGGTGTGGTCCTCTTTGGATTCCTTTTGTTTGGGGTTCTCCGCGCTTCTTGGACCTGTAAGTCCATTTCTTTCACCAGGTGAGGGAAGTTTTCTGTCATTATTTCTTCAAATAGGTTTTCAATATCTTGCTCTCTCTCATCTTCTGGCACCCCTATAATTCTGATGTTGGTACGCTTGAAGCTGTCCCAGAGGCTCCTTACACTATCCTCGCATTTTTGGATTCTTTTTTCATTTTGCTTTTCCGGTTGGGTGTTTTTTGCTTCCTCGCATTTCAAATCATTGACTTGATTCTTGCGCTCCTCTGTTCTGCTGCCGGGAGTCTGTATAATATTCTTTATTTCAGTCAGTGTATGCTTAATTTCTAGTTGGTTCCCCAATATAACATCGAGGGTCTCATTAGTTTTCTTGTAGATCTCATTAAGTTTATCGGCGGCTTCTAAACAGTTCTTGAGAGACCTTAAAAGTGTGGTTCTGAACTCTAGATCTTCCATTGACAATTTTGTCCTGTTTCTTTGTCTCTGCATTTTGTTATGCTTCCTTGGTGCACCCCCTAGTGGCCTTTGTGTGCAGTCTTGTAGCTAATTCCAGGGAGGGTTTGCCCTCCAGGCCAAGTGGCTATGAGAATCAGCTGTGTCTGCAGTGAGAGAACTTCTGTCCTCTAGGGAGGTGCTAATCTAGCCTTTGCCTGAGGCTATCCGGCAAATGCCTCTGTGCAGGGCTTGGGCGGGGCTGGTCGCACAGGATCAACAGGGTGGGCCAGAGAGAGCAGTTATGGCCGCTCTCAGTCCTGTCCCCAGGGGCTCTGCCTCTCTGAGTCCCAGCAATGGCTGCAAAGCTCGGAGGGAAAGCTGCACTCGCTCTGACTGAAGCCAGGCGGTCCCGCTTCTCCCGTTTGAGTCTGGGTCCCTAAAGACTCGCCCGGATCTGGAGCTCAGAGTCTGCGACTCCCTCCCGATTGAAAACGCCAACCGCACCCTCCGCCGCCAGCCCGCTCCGCGCGCGCACTCCGCACCTCAGAATTTGACTTCAGCACTGCGCCTCCTCTGAGTGTCCGTGTGGGTTTCTCTTTACTCCTAGCTGTAGGACTTCCACTCAGCCAGCGTTCCAGTGGTTCTGGGTGATGTCCCTCTGTCTTTTAGTTTCACTTTTGAAGTAGTTGTTCAAAGCAGCAAACTCCGGCGTTAACCTATGCCGCCATCTTGGTTCTCTCCTAACAATTTCAATTTTTAAACTATAGATGTGTCACTGGGAAGATTTATTAAGGGGGGGGGGAGGGGCAGGAAGCACCTAGTCTTCTGGTTGGTTATTATTGCTCCATTTTCATTGTTTTAACCAAACTTAATATTAACTTGTTTTAACCTCCTTTCACAATTTGTTTACCTTAGACTCCACTTACAACCTGCACTAACATAAAGGACTGATTGTGTTGTATTTATAGTGTGTGCGGAAGGGGAGCCCTGCTATATTAATAAAGATTATCATAGTATTAATAGCAAATCCAAATCTGTGGTCCATTTACACATTAAAATACATTCATTTACATGACAATCATGAAAAAGGAACCTTTTGTTTAATATTAAGCAACTCAAAGAAAACTATGAAATCATGGGCTAAAAATTTTGCTCAAGCAATAATTTAGGAAAATATTCCAGAAGCAGATATTGAGAATAAGATAATCAAGGAAAATATGTGATATCTGGAGATAACCAATGCATCGCACCTAGCAGTGTCTGCTCAGAGCAAGTGCGTGTTAATATATGTTAGCTATTGTTAGCATCACAGTTATTTATATTTATCTTTCCTAAGCAAAAAATAAAGCTTAGTGGGATGCAGTTCCAGTAACATTTCCTTATTGTGCAAGGCTTCACAGAGATGGCTGCTGCGGCCCCTGCCCTCAAGGGTGGGAGTGAAGAGCGTCTGTTAATAAAGCCGAGGCAGGGTGGGAGCACCGCGCAGTGCCATGCAACACATTTCACTTTGCACATGATGATCTTCTGATGAGTTTGCAGCAGTGTAACTGTTCAAACCACAAGTAATTATTCATTCTCTTCTGTCACGTTCTCTCTAATTTATACTGTCTCAATATTTTTGTTTATAAAAATGGCTGAAAGAATGAGCGATTGTGTCAATAATGGAGACACCCCCTCATTTTTAGCAAAGAGACAGCCCCAAAATCACAAGAAGTGAACAATTAAGTGAGTCATCAATCTATCATTCATCGTTAAGTGGAATTTTCTGAAGATAGTGAGGCTCAATATCATTTTTATGGTGCAATTACAAACTATCCCTGCAGTAAATCAGTGCTCGGAGCAGAATGATATTTTGAGTGCCCTTTAGCACTGGCAACATCAGATTGTCAATTTCTTATTTGCTAATGGAGCCTTTATTCAGAGAGAGAGGGAGAAATATAAGGATTCATTCTAAATCTGAAGCATCGGGCTTTTGTCATAATGTGGTGGAAGCAGTCTGTGTTTGGGATTCAAATCAAACAAGTCACAGGAGCTCCTGAACCTCGGTTTCCTCATCTGTCAAAAGTCGGGGTGGTCATGCTTGACCCGCATGACTGGTAGGACACATGAGCAGGTGGCTTGCAGCAGAAACCTACTTTATGATATAGACTCTTGATCTTTGGAGAAGCAACTCAGTAATAAGTAAAAATTCTTTACTTCTGCCTCACAATCCAGAGCTTATTGTATGTGCTGAATATTTGAAGGTCAGTGTCTAGTTAGATAGACTTAATTTCACAAATGGTACTAAGCAAAAACACACCAAGGACAAGAGGGGTAGATATGGGATCCATGAAGGTCTGATTCGGCTTCAGAGTGACATGGTCAAGCAGAAGAGACAAGTTTCTGCGTAGAATGTCTGCCGCCCTCTAACTGTTATAGCCAAAAATAGTCTTGGCTCTGGTGTATTCTTGGGGTATTTTTCTGAGAATACACCACAAAGGCTCTGAGGTTTCACAGGAGCCTCTTCGTAGTCTAACATTATGCATTATTACATTATTTCCCTAAGAAACCCCCAGATAGAGTGGAGCAATTTTATGTTTAAGAATCTGTAATCAGCAGTCTTTACCAGGATAAGAATCAGAAATCTGCTTTGCAAACCCCCATTCTGCAGGAGGCATATTGAAATTTTCATCATTCCCAGATTTCTGACCTCCAGATGTTTTGTGGTTGCCTTTTCCCTTAGAGCTATCCCATGAAAAAGGTCTCCTTGTCTCTAAAAACAAAAAATAAATAAAAATTAAAAAATAAACTGTGATTCACAACAGCTGAATAACTTATAGTTCCTACTGCTTTTTTTCTGAATCCTCACCCAAGGATATCCTTATTGATTTTTATTTTTGTTAGTGAGAGAAGCAGGGAGAGAGAGAGAGAGAGAGAGAGGAACATGGATGTGAGAGAGAACCCTCGAAGGGTTGCCTCCTGTTTGAGCCCCAACAGGGGATCAAACTTGAAACCTAGGTATGTGCCTTTTGTACTTGTGTATGTGTGCAGGGTGATGCTCCAACCAGCTGAGCCACCCAGCCAGGGCCTAACTCTTTAACAGGGTTTCAGACATTCAGGGCAAAGTATGTGTATGACTGAAGTTTAGAAGTTCATAATATTTTTCCACTAAAACTAGTGTGTCACTTCCAGTAGAGTAGTGGGTTGTATGAACAAGTCTACTATATAATTTAAAAGAATTTTCTGTGAAATTATATATGTTTATTTGAGATACAAAATAATTTTTGTGTTTTTTTTTAATCTTTATTGTTCAAAGTATTACATATGCCCTCCTTTTCCCTCCGTTAACCTCTTCTAGTCCATGCCCACTCCCCACCGCAGGCCTTCACCACTCTATTGTCTGTCCTGATAATAGAAAGTAACTTACCTTAAAACCTTTAAAAAGTCAAATGTAAAATTAATTGGTGGTAGTGAGCATTATTATGTATGTGGCATCTCCGGTTTAACACAACAGTATACTGTGTAAATGTTTTCAAAATTGTTCTAATGGAAAAAAGAAAAAAAAAAAAAAAACACCTTGTTTGGTAAAACAGTTTGATGAAGTACCAGCAGAAAATCAATACATCAGAGGTTTAACTATATGTTCAGTTTCATCTGACCAGTTTTCCTGTGGCAGTTTGCTTCAAATTCTAAAAATTGAGATACCATTAACAACTTCTGAACAAATTAAATTTTGTACCCCTATATATAATTAGAAATTGTTTTCTAGATAACAACTAATAGAGGATACTATAAAATAGTGGGCATTTCAGTATCATTTTAGTGGTTTAATGGAGGCTTGTATCTTAAATTGGCACTAGGTATATAAACATCTTTACCCTATATTACAGGAGAGATTATTGACTATGATATTATAAAATTTACTTTTAAAAGCATACTTAATTATCCACTTGAATAGCACATCAAAAGTTCAACAGCTGCTTTGACATTTCATGCAGCTAAACCCAATATTTCCTGTTTGTAAATATTTATTTATTCAGAGGGAGAGCAGAAATATGGTTTAGATTTAGAACATCACCATTCTCTGCCTCTTTATACAGGGGTGGGCAAAAGTAGGTTTACTGGGCCTTTATGACATTCTTTTGAGATAATAAATCTATTGTAATGTTCATACCCTGCATGTCTTTTTCCATACGAGCAACTCTAAACCTACTTCTGCCCAGCCCGTGTAAGTTCAGCATCTTCTGAACCAGAACAGCGGTTATGATGGCCAAGCTGACCATGTAAGGTCTTTCTCGAGCTTCCACATCACCTCTGGCTCAGGAGAACCTTTGAGTTTCAATGTCCCTGGTCTCACACTTCACCTGCTCCCTCTGTTTCTTTGTATTTCTGCATTTTAGAATGAGATTTGACACAGATGGGTTTTCAGAATCTCAGAGCGTGACTAATTCTCAAGGAGCCGGAGCAGTGTAGTACTTCAGAGTGTGAACTCTGGACACACTGTTGGGTTCAAGTCACACTCCACCAGTTGGTAGCTGTTTGACATTGGGAAAGTTACTGGACCTCGCTGTTTCTCACTTTTCTCGTTATGTAATCCAAGGATCCTATTAGTACTTCATAGGATTGTTGTTGTGAGGATTTAAAGGTGTTTTGTATTCACATATAATAGCAAACACTTATATAGCAGTTACGAGGTGCCTGGTGCTGTTCTGGGTCCTTAATGTGTATGTTTTATGTTGTTACTAGTATTGCTAAATAACACTCTATAAAGGGTTTGCTGTTATTAATATTGCATGGTCATGTTGGTGATGGCTGCCTCAGGCGAGTGAGTGGGAGCCTTTAATTCAGATTACTTGGATGCTTCTCTCTCACTGAGGAAGTCGGCTTAGCATTGAGAAACGCAAGGCTCAGTGTGGCTGAAGGAGCTTTGATGGACCTCGTGACTAGAACTTGGATTTATCTACTTTATCTTTTTCTTTTGTTCTTGACTCCCCTCCGCCTGGTAAATCTTCCCATCTCTGCTGCCTCAGTCCGACCTCATTCTGCCTGCGTTCCGTAGCAGGTGCGTCCTAACCGGTTTCCCCAGCGGCACCCTAACCCCCTCTAATCTATCCTTTCCACTGTCAGGATTGTTGTTTTCCTCACATACAGAGGTAAGGATGTCACTCACCACGCACAAACCAAGTTTGGCTGCTCACTTTCTATAATATAAAATATAGTGTAAAGTCTATGGTATAAAGTTATCATGATCTGAGAGGCTGGTGTTAGCCAAGCCTGGCAGGAGGGGGAGGGGAGGGGCTCTGCATGATGTCCCGACGTTCATTTTATGTGGTTGATATGTAGTTTGTCTCGTTGGTATACTTGGTTATCGGTATGTTGTCATCTAAAGAAGAAAATTTGCTCAAGTAGCATAAAGAGAAGAGCTCTCCACGTTTGAAATCAGCAAGTTACTCTACATTTTCCATTGTCTTCTCACATTCACTCAGCAACTTAACTTTTTGTGGCATTCCTGGATAATTCTTAACTTTTTAGCATATGTTGTGTATCATTTGTGAGCACTTGAAACACTTAAAAACTAATACTCAGCATGGTATCGCTGCCTCTGCAGCAGGGTTTTGGAGGGGAGAGAGTCCAAGGTGGACTGAAATTGTCTGAAAGGCATCATGAAAGAGGTGGGACATTAGCTGATCCTTAAAAAATGAATTTGCATCAAACAGGAGGCAAACACAGGTTGTGGGACTGCTAGAACAGACACTGAGGCATTTTCAGAGGCCTTGTGCTTGGCCGTGGCCACTGGAAATTAGGTTAGATAGATAGAGTGTGTCAGACCCAGGGCACCAGCCCAGCCGTGTTACGTATGATCTGAACAAGGAGCATGATGGAAGCAGCACTTTACAGAGACTTCTCTGGGTGGGTCGGGGCTGTACATTAGATTTAATATCATCACACATATGCACAGAAGCTTGCATGGCGGTTATCGAAAGACCTAGCCAAATGGTGAGGAAAGCCTAAGCCAGGTGAGAGGCATTTTTGAAGGAAGATTAACAAGATTTGGTATCTGGTGGGAGCTGGAAGAGGGAGAGGGAATAGTCAAAATGACAATTTGGGAGACTGAAAAAATGATTGTGCCAATGAAAAATATTAGCCCTGATCCATGAGGACTAGTTTCTGTTTTGTGCGGATTCGTTTTATAGGCTTGTATTTGTAACTAAAGAAAAAAAAAAGTAAAAAGACTCATAATGTCTACATATCCAAATAAGAGAAAATTTCAGAACTTTGGGCTCGAAGAGAGCTACATGCTCAATTGAGCTCTGTGAGACAAGCAAAATGTCCTCCTCAGGACAACTTATGCCAGGAATATGTTCTTTGAATTTACAACTTCTTAAAATAGGAGTCAATAAAAAAAAAGGCAGCAAGTGTTTTTAAGTTAACCGGAGAGAAAAAAGTATTTTTTCTCCTAACACCACATTTCAAGTTCTGTATATTTATACTAGTTTTAATGTGAGTGTTTAGAAACTTGTAAGCAATTGAGATAGATTCTTTTATCCTTCATGCAAATTATATTGTGAATGCTTAAATTGTTTTATGTTATGTGGAACAATATTTTTAATCAAATGAACTATAAAACAAACTTACTCCAAAGTTGGTCTGTTCTTCATTTTCGTATAATCTATAATCAGGAAGTCCATTCACTCATGCTTTATAATTTTTGTGCTTTTAAGTGGTTCAGGGAATGTGACATCTGCCTACAGTCACATCTAACTTGATAATTGTTCAGGCAGAGGGTCATTTTAAAACATAGCATGAAGGAAGGTTGAATCTGCGTGTTAGAAGGTTACTGAGAGGTGGTGCTCCCCACCTCCCTGACCCCTCACTTTGAACGAGCCCATTCTCTCTAGTGAATGCATCTCATGGTAGGACAACAGCCTCAACCCGGCCACAGCCCTCTGAGTGCGGAGGAGGCCGCGGTTTCCGAGCTGGTTTAAATGCAGGCTCCTCTTAGCAGCAAACCGCACGCATGTATTCATCATTGATTTTGAAATGATAGGTTTCTATATCACTGGGTTAGGATCCACAGTCTTGCATTCCTGAATCTATATTATGCCAGAATAACAACTTGGTGGCTGGAAACAGAAATGGTTATTATACGGCTCCAAAATGCTGGCTGGCACAATATGCTAAAACGAGTAGGAATTCGCCAGGCAAAAGCCGAATTTATTTGTTCTTAAAAATAACTTTATGCTCTAAAAATATGAATTTAAGAAGTGTCATTGCGGTTCAAAATATTTTACATTCAATATGTAAACACCTTAAAATAAGAGTAATCTTCTGAAATGGCATAATTTCTAAATAACAGGAAATATTCCAAAAGGAAAATAGAATGTTTTTCAAATCTTTTTTTTTTTTTTTAGATATGAGGCATTTATTGGATTAAAAACTAAAATGTATGTTTAGTTGGGGTTTTCTTTTTCCCTACTGCTGGCCCACATTTTGCTTAAAATGTGGGCAAAAAAAGATGTAGGCTTTGTTGGAATTTCTCAGAGTTTACTGTAGAAAATGTTTGTTGTTTTTTTTAAAATAAAAAAAAAACACACACACACACAACCTTTTCTCAGAGGCTCTGTGAAGCATTTCCATTTTTCCGCACACTAGCCCAGTGCTCATCATATCACAGGACAACACATTTCATGAAGTGGTTTTACTTCCTTTTAGCAAAATAACTCCTCCGTGCAAACCAGTATCAGCGTCTACCAAGCCGGGCTTTTAGTTTCTTCTGATCTAGTCAAGCTTCACTGCACTGCTTAACTGACTCCCCCCACCCCCTTCTTCTGAAATTACCCAGCTAATTTTCCATTTGATTGTTTGTTTAAACCAGGTCTCACGCAGACTTAATAGACAAGTGGCATATGTATTTGCTATCTCCGTGTGGACTTCAGCTGACAGGAAAGCACAGCGTAGATTTTGTCTTGGTTTTCTCATTCTCTTTTTATCCAATAGAATCTATTAATTAAAATGAAAATCCTAGCATGTTCCCAATAATGATTCAGTAAAACACATTAAATATAAAATTCCTCTGAGCATTCCGTTTTATCAAGCATTTCTCTATGAACAGACTTTTTGTAATTCTCCTGGTGATAAAAGGTAAATGTATTTGTTTCATAGAACAAGTTTTGCCACAGAGAGCTGCCCAAATTCACTGTAAAAGAAAATTTTGGCTTGGGACATATTTAGCAGGCTTTAGAAAATTTACTAAATTTCTTGAAGTTTATTATAGAAGAGTAATTAACATTCAAATTCAACCAATAATTTTTAAACAACTACTGTGTAACTCGAAGCCTGTTTAGAGGGTATTTCATTCGGTTTATTTCGGGTTTTCTTTTTCTTCAGTAATGTGAGGATTTAATGCATAATCCAATTGACAGATTTAATCTTGTAGTTATTTGTTATATATTCAGCCTGTTTATTCTTGCATAAAATGAGACAGGTAAATGAATGGATATGAAGAACAATTGTGCTCTACGCAGTGTGCCTCCAATAGAATCTAATTCACAATATGTTCCCATAAATACCCCCTGCAATATACCTGCGCTTTGCCTTCCCAGTTCTTGGTCACCTCTAGCTCAGACTATCACAGTAGTTTCCAGACTGGTCCATGCTTCCAGGCCTTCCTAATTACAGGATATCCCAGTACATCTTTCTGTCCACTGAGCGGTCTGAGTTCCCTCTGCTCCACAACCCTCATAGATCTGCATTTCCTCCATCTAAACCCAAGACCTGTTAGCTTGGAATTCAAGGTCTCCACAGTCCAACCTTCAAGTCCCTCCAGAGACCCCAACATTTCTCTTCTTTTATGGTTTCCTTCTAACCAGGTGTGACCCTGACTGCTCTGGAAACTCCCACCTTGGCCCTTGCCCAGGGCCCAATCACAAGCCCAGCGTATTTTACTATCTCTTCTCTTTTTTCAAGACCCACATCAATTCCTGCCTCTTACATGAAACTTCATCGGTTAATCTCTTCCCTCAGTAACACTTAACCTAGGCTGCTCTGCGGGCACCTTGCCCCAGGCTGTTTATAAGTTTTGCATGTGTATGTGCTGAATTAACCCAGAGAAACAGCAAGGCCTTGGAGGACTGGGGCCTGGTCATTGCATCCCCGCTGGGTAGACACAGTGTCTAGCACTTGTCCTGGGGTCACGGGTATCTGTGTGTTACGGTGATGGCAACGGTGACAATGACAAGGAGGTTGGCTGTCTCCTTTAGAGAGCTTCAGAAAAGAAAGGTCTGGTTTCCAGAAAGGACTGTTGCATCACCTCCTTGATTCTCTTCTCTGACCAGAGGTGGTGGAGGAAGCCAGCAGATGGCTTTCTGCCTCTGCCCAGGTGCCACCGATTCCCGCCCCAGCTCTCCCTGTCACAGGCAGGATATTTGAATTATGAGAGATGGATTCCTGAAGATATCCATGTTCTATTAGCAGAGGCTAACCATCAGACCTAAAGAACCCTTTTGGTCTTCGCCTTAGATGGCTTCGGTGAATCCGTGTTTTAGTGGAGGCATCGCCCCTTCATTTTAGTTCCTGAGAAGGAGTCCTGGTTTTGGAAGTTCTGTGTGAGCAGGAGAGCCAGCCTTCAGGGTCATAACTGCAGAAGAGACAGAAGAAAACCAGAGGGAGAAATCATTTAAGAAAAGGGGAACTGAACAGCAAGCTGTGTGAGAGGCGGCTCCTCTGGCATGTCCTAGAAATTATAGTCTTGCTGTATGCCCTTTCTTCATTTAAGGACACACAGACACACAAAATAAAACCCAAACCATTGAACTGAAAGAGTGAGTCACTCCAGCCAGACCTCTGCCGAGCCAGTCAATTAAAGTTCAGGACCAATTCTGGGCTTTTCTTAGACCTTGCATGACTGTCTGACTTCATTCCAGAATTTTTTTACTAGGAAAAAAAAAGGTATATGTTGATTTCTGAGCAAGTTTATGTGTATTGGCTCTCTTCTCATTAAAAGTTTATACTCTTCCTTCAGAGGAATATTAAGTAACTGATTGGGTTGCTCTCCATATGTAGATTTCCAATGTATGATACTGTATGTCTTAGGCTGCTACCCTGTTATTCTTAATCTCGCCTCGTATATTCTCTAGACACACGCCGGAGTCTGCATTCTCCCCTGAGCACTTTCCTTGTTTTGTGTTAACAGGGAATGGGTATGGAAACCCCCGAAACTCACCAGGTCTGCTGGTCTCACCTGGGAACTTGAACAAGAATATGCAAGCAAAGTCTCCTCCCCCCATGAATTTAGGGATGAATAACCGTAAACCAGACCTCCGAGTTCTTATTCCACCAGGCAGCAAGAATACGATGCCATCCGTGGTAATGAAAAACTACATTTTAAATAAATGTCAATAATGTTTTTCTATGCGTTGCTATTTTTGCATTTGTCTAACTTTGTGAATGACTTAAGTGCTTTCATAAAATGAATTCATCAGTGCTGTTGCTGGAGTCCTATTTGTATTTAGCTATTATTTCTGGTAACTGGTTCTCATTCCCTTTCCCACATAAAAAAGAACCAACATCCTAGTGAACTCCACTATAGGACTGGTGTTCTGGGGCAAAGAAAACATTGCCTTTTAAGGCCTTCAATTTATAATTTAAAAAAAATAATAATTGCCTATTTTTCTGCTTATGGGACATATGGTTTGACCAATGGTAGAATCAAACTCACAGAATGAGGTATTTCATAACAGATTTTTATAATATTGAACTATTTTTGTCCTCAAGGTGCTGGCAATGAAAAATCTTTTTTATAATTTCTAAATGAAATTTCTAAATGATCTTTAATCTCCTTGCTGTAAGGAGTTAAATATGCATGTTAGCGGCTTTGCCATCTAGTTTGAGGGAAGTTTAGAATCCTGTTAAATGGCAGTTCTTCTCTTGGGTATATTGCAGCGACAATGTTCAGTGCATCACACACCTATGCACTGTCTCAGTTCATCTTTCCATATCTGTGCTTCATGCAAATAGTTACCCCTCGAAAACAAATTGTTTTAAAATCCTCTGCATTCTGGGAACAAGGTTATATTTCACAAAATAAAAATTAAAAAAAGTTGTGGCACTTGTAAGAATAAAGAAGTGAATGAGAAACAGAAATGTAAATAATATCCCCGGACTCTGCCATTTTTCTTTTTCCTGGGTCTGCAGGGCTAAGCTAAGATGAAGATAATATGGTGGGACCAAATTCAACAACAAAGAGACTTACATCAGTGTTCTCCAAAGGAGCTTTGCTTAAGACTGAGAACATTTAAAACGAAGACTCAGTAGACAATTTTAGATCATTCTGCAAACACATATTTTTCTTTCTGTGCTCTGTGGCCAGCTTCAGGGTAGAACAGTCCTGCAAGCTGATTAGTTTATTATGGCACAGTGCAGATTAATTTTGAATATCAACCAAAAAAATCACATAATATGCAAGGTTCCCTTAGGAAAAGACTGGATCTAATAAATAAAGTCTTCCACAGGGCCATAGCCACGCAGTGTGGGCCCTGCATGGCCGGCTGTCTCCATCGGCAGATTGATTCCAAGTCCCATAAACCTGATGCTTTCGCAGGGATCCTGTGAGTGGTCAGGCAGGTCTCTCGCTGGCAGCCACGTGCATGGGGTTTCAAAGGACAATCCTTTTTATTTTTTATTTTTCAAAATCTGATGGTGAAATAATGAATGTGGAGACACTGACCTATGCTGAAAACTGGATAGATTGTCTTCACTTTTGAGGCAAACAGCTCATTAAGGGAAACAAAGAATGTCTTTGTAAGGAGTTATCTTTAGAGTCTGGGTTTGAGAACTGTTCAAACTGTTGGGTCTACCAGAAGATGCTTTTTCCTGTATTGAAAAGATTTTGCCCAATGATAAATATTTACAGACACTAATTTATAAAACTCCTTCCCCATGCTCTCAGTCTGAGGATGTCGACCTGCTTTTGGTAAGTGGTGAGAGAGCTTCCCTTATGTAGCACGGGCAGGGAGAAATCCAGGGCGATGCTTAGGCGGAGTAGTAGCTCTTGTAAAATGGGAAAGTTTTGGAAGTTATCATAGTGGTCAACATCGATCATATTTAGATACTATTCATCTCAAGTATCACTCACAGGGGAAGGGACGCCAGGTTATTCTTCTGTCTCAACCTCCCCAAGTGAAGGCCAGTTTTCAATTTATTTTAGGATTTTGTTCATAGCAAAATTCAAATGCGTGCACGCGCGCGCACACACACACGCACACACAGAAATCAGTTATTTAAAACCACAAAGAGACTTCTTTTTCTAAGAAATTTAAGTCTCATGATGTTTAAATTTATGTGAATCTTTACTCTCCTTGCTGTAAGGAGTTAAATATACATGTTAGCTGCTTTGCCATCTAGTTTGAGGGAAGTTTAGAAGAATCTGAAAAAAGTGGTCAGAGCACCACCTTCTGGTCAGAATATAGCATGAAACTCTACCGGTCTGCTCTGCTGTCTATAGAACTAAAGATAAAACCACCTTGGTTGATTTTAAATTTTTCTAAATTTGCATTTGAATAAAAATTGAAACAATGGAAGTACAGTATACATATTTCACCAGTTTTCAACATAGTCTGTTTTTACCCATAATAAAGCTATGCTACTTGTTACTAGTTCAGTTGCCTAGGAGATACTGATGTAATGGGTTTCTATGGCAACAACTTGTCTCTTGAAGGATTGTAAATGATAGGGTTGGCAGAGTTCATAGAGACACATGTTAAATGATTAATTTTATGAGATTTGTACCAAATTCGATCTTTATGTGCAAAACCAATACTGAAATCTAATGTTTTTTACTTTTTAAAAAATTCCACCATTAATGTCTTTTTATTTACTTTAAAAGAATCAAAGGATAAATAACTCCCAGTCTGCTCAGTCATTGGCTACCCCAGTGGTTTCCGTAGCAACTCCTACTTTACCAGGACAAGGGATGGGAGGATATCCATCAGCCATTTCAACAACATATGGTACCGGTGAGTAGCTTTGCCACATTCCAATAGTATATTAAATACTTTTTTATTAAAAAGCAAGATGAAAAAGACTACCTATTAGTTCATTGGGAGGCTTTATTTGTTACCTGTGGTGTTCAGAGCACTAAAATCACTACCTCTGACTTACTAAGACAAAGTGAATAGTCACATTTTTTTAAATGACTGAAAGTTTCACTAACCCAAACTGATGTCAATATAGAAGAACAGTTTCAAGAAAATGAGCTGTTACTTCTTTGATGTAATAGCTCACTTTCTCATGATTATTTAAAAATGTGTCTAAATGATCAAATATGTATATACTGAAATAGCACATTGTAGTTCTAATAAACTAGAATTGCAAGTTTTGTTACTTTGAAGCTTTCGTGGAATGCTTATTTTTTGGTATATAGTATATATCTTTTATTTTATTTTTTTTAGTATATCTCTTTTAAATTAAAATTGTCCCTTATGTTTTTCTCTTCCCCCACCCCACCCAAAAAGTAAAATAATTTATAACAGTCATTAAATAATACTAAGAGAATACTTTTAAAATTGAAAATGCTGCCCTAGCTGGTTTGGCTCAGTGGATAGAGCATTGGCCTGCGGACTGAAGGGTCCCGGCCAGAGGCACATGCCTGGTCTGTGGGCTTGATCCCCAGTAAGAGGCATGCAGGAGGCAGCCAATCAGTGATTCTCTCTCAATGTTTCTCTCTCTCTCTCCCTCTCCCGTCCTCTCTGAAATGAATAAAAATATTTTTTTAATTGAAAATGTTTATTCTCTTCATCGTTTGACCATTCTAGATTAAACACCGTCCCTTGTTGTTTTGTCTCTGACCTAGAGTACTCTCTGAGCAGCGCAGACCTGTCCTCACTGTCTGGCTTTAACACGGCCAGCGCTCTGCATCTGGGCTCAGTAACTGGCTGGCAGCAGCAACACCTGCACAACATGCCGCCGTCCGCCCTCAGTCAGCTGGGGTAAGCAATGTCATTTCTTCTGTAATACCCTTTTAGGATGCACTTTTAAATGACAAATAGCAGTCTCTAAATAATGTGCTCTAATGTCCCATTAGAGGATGTAAAATTCTACTCTATCAAAATCTGAAAGTAATTATCAGATCAATACCTTTCAAGTACCTTAAATATTGTCTTATTCTTTAAAAGGAGGGGAAGCTCTGGGATGATGACGTAAATTATTTTCCTATTGTTTCAGCCTATATTTATTTCTACTTCTCTCAGTAAAATTTTTTATTTAGTTAAGTTTTCACTTAGCTCATGTGGGACATAAGACAACATTTACAGGTATAAGTTCTTGGAGTTTTTTAAGGTACTTGAGAATCCTTAGTCAGCATGAACCATTCAGTTCATGCTAATGTTCCAGTAGTACTCATAGGATCAACAACTCCATTGAATAGTAATGTACTCATATATATGTAAATATATATGTAAATATCCATAGATTTACTAATTATCTAAATTGGAGTGTAAGAATCATTTTTGTTGTTTTCTGGTCAGAAGATGTATATTTCTGCCCCCTTGTGGTAGTTTTGAGATATGTCTTTACCATAGAAATGACTCCTGTCGTTAAACTATGGAATTGTCCAAACCTTTAAAAAGCCTCGATTTCACAATCACACTACGTGTAAACCAAACAGTTTTTATTTTAAAGTTTAAAACATGAATCAAAAATTAATAACTCCAAAGCTGAAATTAATCTTCAAAAGAAAATAGTAGGATGATATAAAATATTTAAAGAAAGCAAGCTTTTATATTTTGGAAACACCTTTACTTTTCTGCTGAGCATTCGGTTAGAGTAGTTAACTAGTTCTACATTTCTATTTCTAAGGAGATAATGAGCATAATATACTGAGTAGAATAAAAATTACTGATTGATGCCACAACTTCGTCTCTCTTACCCCTCCCCTGCTCCAGCAGCTTTCACTGGAACTGATGTCGCATAGATTCGTGTTTTGGGAATGGGGTCTTCATCCATTCAGCATTTGCTTATGTGCATTCTACTCACTAATCACTATTGTGGCAAAGCTAAACTTTCATATAAATAATAAAATTAATTCACATGACAGTGTCGCTCTGCTTTCTTGAAAAATTAACTAGCTAAGTAGACATTTATTGCAATAACTTTTTCAGGTAATTATCATTAAGTACATCATGCCGTCCAGGCAATCTTAAAACACATACACGCGGCAGAACACTGCTGTGACTCAGTTGCGAACCCATGTACGTGCTTCTTGGCAAAAATAAAGGTCGCAGTCCACTTCTCATTTTTCACGAAATTCATCCATTATAGAGGACTAGATTTCCTTACAAATTATCAATGTCAAAAGCTATATAATATTCTCTGAAAATGGTAGCATCTGACAATTTGCACTTTACATATAAAACACGTATCTATGTATTTTAATTACAATTTTTAAAATTCTCTTCTATTTCATGGGAAGAATCTAATTCTCTGCTGCTCTTAACAGAGGTTTCAGTGAAGGAGAAGGGGTGGGGGGACCGGACTAGAGAGGAAATGAATTACAGCAGCCAATCACGAAGCATTTTGTTTAGTTCTGATTCCTTTCAGTACCAATTCTCACAGCGCATAATTTGAGTCTGAATTTGGTCTATGAGTTTTTATTGCACTTAATTACTTCCCTTATCCCTCAGACAGGACACACTTCCAGTCCTTCTCATTTTGGCCCACTTACCTCCTTACTCCGCCTTCTTCCCTTCCTTCTGACACCCCTTGAGTCTCTCTCTCTCTCTCTCTCTCTCTCTCTCTCTCTCTCTCTCTCACACACACACACACACACACACACACACACACACACAAACACGTACACAGCTTTTCAAGAGGAGGTTCCTTCAGATGGACTAGCCCATGCTCACACAATTAAGCGTGACACTCTTTTTTGACCTCCCCCCAGGTTGTAATATTTATGTAAAATGAACTATATGAGCTGCCTTCATTTCTCACAGTATAAATTAATTTTTAAAATTGATTTTTTTTTTTTCCTGGCTAAAGCAGTTTCTTGTGCCTGTGGGGTGGGGTCACATTCTTTTGGCTAGGTACAGCCAAGTAAAGTATATTTCAGCCTGACCAAGACGGGCGCCACAGTTTCCTCTCAAAATTAAAAATTACTTTTTTCATGGAAATACCTTTAACTCTTCAAAACTATACTTTTAACGTTGTCCAGTGCCTGATTTTATCTAAGCAAGTTAGATAAACGGCATAAACTGATTTGATGTAGGGAATAGAGATGACTGGCGGAAGGAACTTGCCATCAAAGGTTCGTGAGAGTTGTTTGCATATTAAGATTTGAGCAAAAGACCCTTGAATTTTTAGGGCTTTTTTCCCCCCACCACCTAAAACCAGGGCAGCCTGTTTTCTGGGAGCATTTCTATACATCATCTTTGTTGAGGTGGGTGTGCAGGACATACTGAGAGGCGGTAACTTTGAATAAAGGCGAATTTTAAAAGGTTAGATAAAATATAGTCTGCTAGCCTAGTTTCCAGGAGAAAGCAGTAGGAAATTTGAATAAAACCATCCAATTATCTTTCATTTCTGAACAATTATGGGGAAGGGTAGGTGTCTTCCCAGTTGGAAGGCATTTGTAGAGCACGAAACCTAGCAGCAGGACTTGATAGGGGCCACGTGCACGTCTGGCTTCTGGCTTCCCCACCCACCTCGCTCTCGCCCACGCGTGTGAAATAGTTCACAAGGACCTGTGTCCACCAAAGTTTTGTTCTCAAACTCGCATACATACAGCTAAGTGGCCTTTAACATTCCTTTTCCTTTTCAAGAAAACACTTCCTCGAGAACAGTGGCGAGTCGATTAGATTTCATTCTGTTTTGAATCCTCGACCACAGTACAATGAAGCCGAATCTCAGCTATCACTGACGTTTTTATGACTGTGCATTTAGTGTCCCTGGAACTACTCAAAATGCTTCATACATGCTTTCAGTGTCAAATGAAATGCCACCCAAAAAATGAACTTAGGAGCTGGCCTGTTTGTTTATAGGAAGGGATAAGCAGTAAATGTCTTGTCTTTTATGGGGACAAAATACAGCAAAATTTGTACAAGCCAGTTGATACTGGGAGAGAATGCAGCTTTCAAAAATTGTATTAAAGAACAACATTTTGATTATGTTACTTTTTGCTTACCTTATTCAGATTAAGTGCTTTACTAGTCCAAATCACCAATTTTTTTTTTTCGAATTTTCCATGTCCCCAGCCTGTGAAGACACAATTTAAATGTCAAAGGGCAGACAAAAGTATTTATGGATATGCCGCATATTTTCAGACTCCTAATACACATTCATTATTAAACAGTTGTATGAGTCATTGTAAGAGGCATTTCATTAAATTTTAGTGAAATGATCCTTTTTATCTAGAGCCAGGAAAATTCTTTCTTCCAGAAATCAGAAGATGATTTCCTCTGACATCAAAATGAAGCATTAAGTGACGTTGAACCAAGATAAAATAGCCCACCGTTATGGGTCCTTATGAAATACAGCTCCACCTCCATTTTAATATCTTATTGACTAAAACATTACTTAATTAAAACTCTTAGAAAATTAGTATAGAGACTGTAAAATAAATGGGTAATTGAAAATTATATATTCTTGATATAAATGCTAAAACTGCTTTGATTCTATAAGATTATAAAAGGCCCTGGCCAGCTTCAGGTTTGATCCCTGGTCAGGACACATACAAGAATCAACCAATGAATGCATAAATAAGTGGAATCTCTCTCTCTCCCTCTCTCTCTCTCTCTCTCTCTCTCTCTCTCTCTCTCTCCATATATATATATATATATATATATATATATATATCCCCTTTCCTCCCCCTCTCCCTCTCTCTCAAATCAATAAATAAAAAATTTTAATAAAAAGATCATAAAATCCAGAGAAGGAAGGGCTTATTAGGGAAACAAATAATTCTCCTTTATGTTATTCTCGACATTAGCTCATCTATTAATAAGGAAAGGAAAGTAATTCTTTGCCAGTAGGTGGTGCTTTTGTATAAAACATCACTCAAAGATAAACTCATTTCTGACTAATTTTGTATCTCTATGCATCTTGAGCTTCAATGGCATCTTTCACAAAGCCAGCCCCAGTTACTCCACGTTTTCCTCTGATATACATATACCTATTTCCTCACTGCTCATAATTAAATGTTTAACACCATCCAGTTCTCTCCATTGGAAAGTGCAATAATCGCATATATGGTTTGGCAGCCTTGCCTTCCTTTGTTTCAAATGGGTGTGCCTGTATGGATTATTCTTTGCTGTAACTCTTCCTCAGTATAAGAGGTTTCCGTATTCTATTGGCAATGTGGGCAAGTAATGCTGACTTTAGCCGTGGATGCCAGTGCAATCTGAATGTGCGAACAGTGCACGCCTCTTAACATTGACCTCGGCAGTAGGATTGTGGTTTATCCTGATAAAAGCCGTTGTGGTTGCTCATCTACACTTAGGGCTTCCTGCCTTTCGTGCCAGAGTTTCAAGTCCCTAAATTCTCCCACATTTTGTAATAAGGGCAAGTTATACTCTCCTGGAACAGATAAGGGCCAGGGGTGATAAACACAATAAAATTACACTAGACCCTTCTTTACAACAACCTTTTCTGAGGCAAATCCGGATTCACCAATTAATGGCAATTATAAATAAGAGGAGTGGCACCCTGAGTGCTCCAGCAGGGTGAGACTCGCATTAGGAAAGTTGAGGTAATTGTGCAAAATAAACAGCATTTTTATCCCATGTAGCTGAGAAAAGGTGAAGAAAGTAAAATTATATCGGTTTTAGTGAAGTAGGAAATCTAAGTGTTTTTAAGCAAACACTTTAAAGTGCTGCAGATAATTGTCACCCTCCTTCCTCCGTCCGCTTCTTTCGCCTTTCCCGGCTTTTCGCTAGATATGGTCATAGGTAGCCTTTCATGGACGCTATTCACTTCAAATTTGAACTCTTTTCCCTTTCTCTGAAGCCTGTGCAACTTAATGTGTAAGTGCTCGTTAAATTGAGAAAACCATTCATATTCAAAACAAGCTCTTTACACGAACTTTCAAACCCTGGCATTAGTAGATCAGGGACGTGTAACTCGAAAGCTAAACAATGTAATTTAAATCTTAGATTCGATTTTGGAGCTAGTCTAGGGAGAAACCGCGCAACACAGAGAATGCTTTTTCCAGCGTGTCTGGTTACCCCTTTCAAACCTGTAGGGTAGGCTCAGGGAGCTTGTCAGACCAGAGGTGTCATTCAGGAGCCTGGGCCCGCGAAACACTGTCCTCACTGGGGGCGAACGGAGAAGGCGCTGCCCCCTCCAGTGCTTCTGAGCACCCTCCCGCTCCGGGCATGCTCTGGTGTCGATGCGAGAGTCTTAAGCTGATGTTTGATGTAATTGTGAGTTCCTGGGGGCTCCAGGCCTCCTCCATCTGTAACTGGGTTTCCTTTCCTCCTACAGAGCTTGCACTAGCACTCATTTATCTCAGAGTTCAAATCTCTCCCTGCCTTCTACTCAAAGCCTCAACATCAAGTCAGAACCTGTTTCTCCTCCTAGAGACCGTACCACCACCCCTTCGAGATACCCACCACACACGCGCCACGAGGCGGGGAGATCTCCTGTTGACAGCTTGAGCAGCTGCAGCAGTTCCTACGACGGGAGCGACCGCGAGGATCACCGGAACGAATTCCACTCCCCCATTGGACTCACCAGACCTTCGCCGGACGAAAGGGAAAGTCCCTCCGTCAAGCGCATGCGACTCTCTGAAGGATGGGCAACATGATCAGATTATTACTTAATAGTTTGTGTTTTTTTTCTTGCAGTGTGTGTGTGTGCTATACCTTAATGGGGAAGGGGGGTCGATATGCATTATATGTGCTGTGTGTGGAAAAAAAAAAAAGTCAGGTACTCTGTTTTGTAAAAGTACTTTTAAATTGCCTCAGTGACACAGTATAAAGATAAACAGACATGCTGAGATAAGCTTAGCACTTGAGTTGTACAACAGAACACGTGTACAAAATAGATTTTAAGGCTAACTTCTTTTCACTGTTGTGCTCCTTTGCAAAATGTATGTTACAATAGATAGTGTCATGTTGCAGGTTCAACGTTATTTACATGTAAATAGACAAAAAAAGGAAACATTTGCCAAAAGCGGCAGATCTTTACTGAAAGAGAGAGCAGCTGTTATGCAACATATAGAAAAATGTATAGATGTTGTGGACAGACCCGGCAAAGGGTGGCCATTGGTAAACGTTAGGAACACGCCAGGTCACCTACCACCCTGAGAACGCTCACAAACCTGCAGGCGTATCATTGGCGTATGGCACTCAATAAAAAGGATCGATGACCATTAAAAGAGGACCATACCTATTTAAAAAAAAACAGTGGGGTTTGAGGGCTAACGTATTTAATTAAATAAAGAACTCTGGGTCTGCATCTCTTATTAAATAAAAGTATAAAAATATGTACATTACATTTTGCTTATTTTCATATAAAAGGTAAGACAGAGTTTGCAAAGCATTTGTGGCTTTTTGTAGTTTACTTAAGCCAAAATGTGTTTTTCCCCCTTGATAGCTTCGCTGATATTTTAAACAGTCCTGTAAAAAAACAAAAAGGACTTTTTGTATAGAAAGCACTACCCTAAGCCATGAGGAGCTCCATGCTTTGCTAACCAAGATAACTGTTTTCTCTTTGTAGAAGTTTTGTTTTTGAAATGTGTATTTCTAATTATATAAAATATTAAGAATCTTTTAAAAAATCTGTGAAATTAACATGCTTGTGTATAGCTTTCTAATATATATAATATTATGGTAATAGCAGAAGTTTTGTTATCTTAATAGTGGGAGGGGGGATATTTGTGCGGTTGCACATTTGAGTAACTATTTTCTTTCTGTTTTCTTTTACTCTGCATACATTTTATAAGTTCAAGGTCAGCTGTCAAAAGGATAACCTGTGGGATTAGAACGTATCACATGGCAACACCCTAAATTGTCTTTAATACATTAGCAATCTATTGGGTCAACTGACATCCCTTGTATATACTAATTAGTTTATTTTATGCTTTTTATTTTTGAATTTTCATCAAATGCAGGGCCCCTTTCTGATCTCACCATTTCACCATGCATCTTGGAATTCAGTAAGTGCACACCCTAACTTGCCCATATCCTAAATTATCTGGTTGGTTTTCAGCCCAGAATTTGATATGCTTTTTAGAAATATGCCCAGAAGAGAGAAGCTGTGCTAGGGCCGTGTCCTGCAAATATGGCCCTAGAAATAAGTGATATGAAGTTTGCTCGATGTATAAGTTATAAATTCCCACAGAAGAAAAATGTGAAAGATTGGGTGCTAGACAAGAAGGAAGCAGATAAAGGGATAGTTGCTTCACCATCCGTTTTTAATTATTTTAACTGACCCTCCACAATCTTGTCAGCAATGTAGGACTGTTGAACAATCCCAGTGTGTCAGGACCCCCAAATGTCACTTCTGCATAAAGCATGTATGTCATCTATTTTTTTTCTTCAATAAAGAGATTTAATAGCCATTTCAAGAAATCCCATTAAAGAACCTCTCTATGTCCCTTTTTTTAAATTTTTTCAAGAAATAATGACTCTTGTCTAATATTTGTCTATAAGGGCTTCATTTTCAGACCCTTTTAAAAAGTGAGTGCCATTAAAAAAATGTTGATATCTATTGTTTAAAAGAGATTTCAGTCTAGGAATGATTTTTCTTCTCTTGGAATGTGAAGATCTGTCGATTCATCTCCAATCATACGCAGTGACATGCACAGCAAAGAGGATGCAGACAATACGATCAACACTGCTACATCGTGTGTAGGACACTTCTTACCCATTTCTTTTTTCTTTTACTTGTAAAGTTGCTATGTGTTTCTCATTGAAAAAGGCTGCCGCTGGGTGGCAAAAGCCAAGAGACCTTACTAACTAGGCTATATTTTTCTTAACTTAATCTGAAATCTGAAATTAGACCACAATGCACCTTTGGTGGTATCCATATAGGATGCTAACCTGCCTTGTACTAACGTTTTATATACTAAAAACAAGCAAAAATATCTATTAATCATTTCGTATATCCCACTACTCAAGGTATCCATGGAACATGAAAGAAAAAACATTTATGCAAAGGAAAAACAGAAAATCATTGCTGAAAATAGACATACGCACACACACACACGCATATACACATGTTCACACACACACACACATGCACACATGGGAAGAAAACTAAGAAGTCATTTTTCTCACCATAGATTTGATCCCATCCTTCCAACACATCTTTATAACTTGATGTGTATAAAATATGCAAACATATCACAAACGTTCTTTATCATTTCAAAACACTTGATCAATATCAGTAAAAACTTATCAGTGGGTGGGAAAGGGTCATTACGTGAAAATATGAAAAAATAGCCATATTAATTTTTTACCTGCACTTTGCCTCAGCAACAATGAAAAAGTGAATTTCTAATGCTGAAAATAAAGTAAGCTAAAGTGCCAGCAGAAGCCTTGGCTATTTATAGCAATTCTGGCAATAGTTTTATAAGAACATGAAAAGAGCAGAATCACTTGAAAATGGATGCCAGTCATCGCTTGTCCCCACTACTGAATTCATATAGAGTGGTGACAAGATCATGAAGGGATAATCTGAGAATTTTTTAAAGATGATTTAATGAGAAGAAGCACAATGTTGATTGTGATGAGTCACTCTCTGTAAACAATCACTGTCAATCTTTACCTTATACCTTATCTGTAATTTACCTTTTATTGTATTTGCAAAGCTAGTATGGTTTGGATTTTTATCACAGTAAATCCTTTGTATTTCAGGAGTTTAGGGCAGAGCCCTGAGGGAATGATGTTTCGCATAGTCCATCATAGAGAACATTTTAGGCAACATTCTTCACTGCAAGTCAAAGAACCACAAGTGGCTCTTACACAGCTCCAAGTATTGTTATGCCTAATCCTAGTTTAAAAGATTTTTGGGGTAACATTAAGCTTACATACTGGTAACACTGATGCAATATATGCAAGCTGCACAACCTGTATATTGTATGCATTGGTGCGTGGGAAGTTGTTCATTTCAACCTTTTTTAAAATTGTGTTTTTTAGTAAAATGGCTTATTTTTTCCCAAAGGTGGAAGTTAGCATTTTGTAATGATGAATATGAAAATGCCTGTCATCCTCAGATCACTTTAAGGTTAACTAAGGTGAGGATTTTAAAACAATTCAAATACACTTTTTAAGAGAATATCTGCCCTCTCACAATGTTATATATTTGTTTTTCTTACACACCATCTTTTAACTTAGAAATAGCTTTTTTTTCCTCCCTTTATTCTTTTGTTTGTTTTTCCAGAGAGTAATGCTTGTATTTCTTTCTTTAAAAAAAAAACAAAAAAACTTTTTTTCAAGAAGCAGCAGCCACTTGAACCCTCAATAAAGGCTGTTGCTTAAGCATGGCATACTTCATCTGTTCGCGTTTGTGCCATCTGCTGTGATGTCGTCACTTATACAGCGTGAATTTCTTGCCACTACAGATCTTTTGAAGATTGATGGAATACTGGTGTCTGTTAGAATGCTTCAGACTGCAGATGTAATTAAAGGCTTTTCTTAAATATGTTTTAACCAAAGATGTGGAGCAATCCAAGCCACATTATCTTCTACATTCAATTTGTCCATTTGGGTTATTTTCACAATCCGGTATTGCATTTGCCTTCCCTATTTGTACCTCAAATTGATTCATACCTCAGTTTCATACAGAGAGGTCAGCTAAGCGACGGATTCTGTTGTGGTTTGAATTCAGCACCAGTGTTCTCTCAGAGCAACATGGGCCTGAGGCACTGCAGGCGGAGGACTTGGATTGCTTCAGATGGTTTGCTGTATCACTTTCCTTCTTTTCCTGGGGACTTGTTTCCATTAAACAGTCATTCAAATAGCTTGTAAAAGAGGGCATACAAGCATTTGCAACAAATATTCAAATAGAGGCTCACAGCGGCATAAGCTGGACTTTGTCGCCACTAGATGACAAGATGTTATAACTAAGTTAAACCCCATCTCTGTATCTCAAGGGACTTCATTCAGCTGTCTGTAGTGGAAAAGTGGGGAATTTTCCAAAGTTTCTCCTGCTGGAAATAAGGTATAATTTGTATTTTGCAGACAATTCAGTAAAGTTACTGGCTTTCTTAGTGACGCAGTGTCTGTGGTGCATTTTTTTAATTAATGTTTTGCCTTTTAAATGTATTCTGCTTCATCGTGTGTTTTTAAAAGTAGCTTCTCCCACAAGCACACATGAGCTTTCTTAGTTTTCAGTTCAAAATAATCAAAAAGAGGGATATTTGTGTTTAAGAGGAAGGATGGGTATGAATTGGATCAGCGTTCTTGGGCTAATCATATGTATTTAGCCAGTGTGGGAAGTTCAAGGTTCTAATTGAGTTCAACTTCTTTATCAAGGCATTTCTGCCCTAGCCGGTTTGGGTCAGTGGATAGAGTTGGCCTTCGGACTGAAGAGTCCTGGGTTCGATTCCAGTCAAGGGCACATACCTCAGTTGCAAGCTCAATCCCTGGTCCTGGTCAGGGTGTGTGCAGAAGCAGCCAATCAATGTGTCTCTATCAGCTCTGTCTTTCCCTCTCCCTTCCATTATCTCTAAAAATCAATGAGAGAAATATCCTTGGGTGAGGATTAACAAAACTAAATAAATACAGTAAAGGAATCTTATTTTAAAAAAAAACAAACACAAAACTGCATTTCCAGGAAAGTCTTTGATAACTTGCTTAAATACACAGAATTTTCCAGAAGTCATAGTGAAAGAAACTACAATTCAATAAGTTAATTTTTTTAATCAAAATGTGTATAAAGCATTTCTAGACTTATTTCTGTTTTCTTCGTCAAAATAGTTTTTTAACCAAAAGTGGTTGAAAACATGGGCTTATATCTAAATATTTGAGAAAACTAGTAAGTGCGTACATTTTTAGAAACTCCAAGATTTATCCATTACCAAAATTTGATGACAATTGGAATGTCCTTAGAAAGATCAATGTAAAGACTAATTCAGGAAATGAAAAGGAAAATAAAAAGGCACTGACCAACCAACTGAAGAACTTGAACTTTGCATTAGCCGTGATGAAAAAAGGAATGCAGCTGGGGGAAGCATTGAATGTGGCTTCGAAATTGCAGTGTTTTTCTCTTCTTTGTTCTCTTTATTCATTTTTAGCAAACATTTATTAAGCAATTATGGTGTGTAGTCATGTGGTGGATTCTAGGATAAATGAAGAGATAGCCCTTGCTTTTAAGAAATTTATAAACTAATAGGAGATTAAAAGACTAATAGCAAATAAAACATGTTCTCAGAGGCTGCCGCCAAGTGCTAGGAGGAAACCGCTTTGGTCATCTTTGCAGCAGAGTAGGGCAGAGGACCCCGATGTGCACACTTCATAATCTGCCCACTTCGTAATCACAGGCAGCCTTTGACGTCTTCAGAGGGTGTAGGTGGGACAGGAAATCCCAGAGGGATGAGGACATGGCTGATTTGTGGGCATGTGACCCCTGCAGTCACATGCCCCCCTCCCCCCCTGCCCCTTCTCAGTTTTGCACTCTGCTATCACCATCTTGGGATTCTTATTTTTATCTTTGATCTTGTGTTTTGTAAGTGAAGTCTGATAGGACAGGAAAGCATGAATGTGAGCAGAGCAGATACACAGGAAAAGGTAAAAAGCTTTCAATTTAGTATCTTTAATCTTTTTCCTGCTTTTTAAAAGGACAGTTTCCTTTAGCTCTGAGCCCCACAAAGTAGGACTCCAGTCCTGAGGGCATTCTACAAGGAGGAAATAATAGGTACAAAGGCACAGAGATGGGAACGCAAGAGACAAATTTGCAAGACTGGAAGAGTTGTTTGGGGCCTGAAGTCTGGTGTTTTAGCAATTCAGGAAAAGATTTAGAAGAGATGAAATTGTCAAAATTCAGCAAATGATTGTGTTAATGGTAGGAATGATGATAGATAAGGAATTGTTAAGATTTACAGTATTAAGCTTAAATGATTAGGATCTTAGGCATGTCCAAATTGGAAATGTCCAATTTCTCACTGCTTTGTGAGAAAGGTAATTCAGTGTTTGGCATGCTCAATTTGACATAGCCAAGTAGAATATGAGATGTTGTAAATATAGACTTGAACTCAGGACACCAGCTAATGTTGAATATAAAGTTGTGGGGGGGAGGTAATAGGGAAAGCCTTGCACATGAATGAGCTTGTCAAGGGGAAGGTGATGGGAGAGGTAAGAAACAGGTACAGAGGGAGGTGTTGAAGAGGGAGGACTGTGAAGGAAGATAGTGGAGAAAAGGCCTGTGCAGGAATCAAGAAGGAGCAGTCAGACAAAAAGACAACAAGTGCTGTCAAGGCAAAAAGGGGTTGGGGGGCGAGGAGGGGGCGGGGAGAGCCATCGGTGACCAATGCCTTGGCCTTAGGTGGTATCTGAGAATAATTTCAATAAAATGTGGGCATGAGGTTGTCCAGCAGATGTTGTGAAAGTTCAGGCAATAAGTATGAAGTAATATGTAATGATGTTTGTGATTAAAAGGAGAGAGCTTGGTGTGAAGGGTTAGCACGGTCAAGGATGAAGGGCAAGGTGGTGCAAGATCAGGTGTTACTGGAGAATGCGTATGGGCTGGCGGAGACCTAAGGGGTCAGAAGGCAGACGTGAGCCATTCTAGCCAAAGGCTAAAGAATTACACTTTGGCCCAACCATCGTGGCTCAGTGGTTGAGTGTCGACCTATGAACCAGGAGGTCATGGTTTGATTCCTGGTCAGGGCACATGCCCGGGCTCAATCCCCAGTGGGAGGGCATGCAGAAGGCAGCCAATCAATGATTCTCTCTCAGCATTAATGTTTCTATCTCTCTCTCCCTCTCCCTTTCTCTCTGAAATCAAATATATATATATACATATATATGTGTATATATGTCATATATACACATATATATGTATACACACACACACACACACTTTGTGCCCTCAGGCCCAGTTTAAATGTGGCTCTTTCAATGATGCTTGGGAGTCTGGATTTAAAAGAGTTATTGAATTTGATAAAGGAAAACTGTTCAGATCAGAGCATCTGAGTTTTCATTTTGTAAACTGAAAAAGCCCTTTTTCCATTTTGTCTGCATATTTCTATGACAGTTTTCCTATGCGTTATCCCTACAGACAGACTTCTAAGCAAGATCAGTGATGATAGAGAAAAGCTGTGTTCACTCCCACTGTATGTCCCGCTTGAATTCACACTGTCTCTATTTTCTGGGAGCGAATGTCTCCAACACCAAAAATGAAGCTATTCCTTTAACCTCTCCTCTCCCAGGCACAGCCTCTTTCCTGGGGGACTTTTGCCTGAGAGTTATAGTTAGGAAAACACGTAAGGAAGTGTCCGTAGTTTCTGGCCCAAGTGGTTTCTGGCTTTAGCAGCAGCCTTGCAGATCATCAGCTCCATCACACCCCAGTCTTGGTCAGCTCGGGCTCGAGGAAGAACCTCCAGCCCTAAAGTGCCCATCCCTGGCAGCCAACTGCTGCTCTAGGCAAAATAGCAATGAGAATTACCTTGAATCTGGTAACTGGTACAATGGCCAGGCTGAAAGGGAGGCAACATGAACCGTCCGTGGAGCAATTCCACACCGAATGGAAAGGAGTTAGAAAAACACTTCACCCAAACACTCCAGTGCCAGTCATGCCAGAAACTCATGTTCCCGGCCCCTCCATAAAGAGCACCAGTGCCTGGGAGGTTTGAATGCCCGGCAACTTGCAGAAATGGGAAAATGGGTGCGTGAGAGTAGGTAGGGTGCTAGCATGTTGAGTACCTTCTCTGCAATTGCCTTGACCTATAGCAGTGGTTCTCAACCTTCCTAATGCCACGACCCTTTAACACAGTTCCTCATGTTGTGGTGACCCCCAACCATAAAATTATTTTCGTGGCTACTTCATAACTGTAATTTTGCTACTGCTATGGATCGTAATGTAAATATCTGATATGCAGGATGTATTTTCATTGTTACAAATTGAACATAATTAAAGCATAGTGATTAATCACAAAAACAATATGTAATTATATATGTGTTTTCCGATGGTCTTAGGCTACCCCTGTGAAAGGGTCGTTCGACCCCCAAAGGGGTCGCGACCCACAGGTGGAGAACCGCTGACCTATAGTGTCTTATTTCACCTGCTCAGTAACCCTGGATGCAGTTTTTCCAGAGGTCATCTCGTCTCCTGGTTGACAATCAGACCAGCTTTGTCCCTCACAAACTAAGTAGCATTTGTCAAGTTATTTGTTCCAACTATCCACTTTCTCACATAGCACTAACTCACAGGGTTGCTCTGAGGCCCAATTAAGACCTTTATAGTTGCTAATCATTGAAAAGATTAGAACCTACTCCCCTACAAGTTACTCAAAATAAACATGACTCTACTCTATAAAACACCAGAAAAAGAAATCAGTAAAGTTCTGATTTTTCTTTTGAGGACTACAACGTGTGTTGTTGTTGTTTTAAATTTCTTAACAATATCATATTCTTTCTCAAAGGACAATTTGGTCTGCCCCTGCTTTGCTGATGCCCAAAACATGTATTCTACTTACAGATAAAGAAGTGCCTTGCACTACCCATCCCACAGCATCCCACTAGTGGTGCTAAATATATCGACACAGGCTTTTCTAGAAGTAATAGTTGTAAGAGGAAAATTACCTCCTTCAAGCATTTATTTTATGAATATTCCATATAATACACTTGTTTCTCTTTACAAATAAGACCCCTGATGGGAAATGCAACCTTGTTTGTATGCAAGTTTATATGTGTAGGGTTTATGATTAAAATATTGATAAGGTGCCCATTGATAAAGGACTGTTTAAATAAATTATAGTACACCAACACAGTGGAATATTATAAAAGAGTTTTGGAAACAAAACAAAAATCCCGCTGTGTACTGATATGGACATTTTCCTGGATACATTGTTAGATTAAAAGAGAGCAACAAAGAAGTCGTGTATACGCCATCTTTCAGGTAAAAGGGCAAGATGCAAAAACAATGTGTCCTTATATTTGCAAAAGAAGACTGGAAGAATATGCAAAGAATCCAGCAGTCCCTACTAAAGGGCTGAGGGGCTGAGGTGAGAGGTGATAAGAATGGAGTCCAGACTTGGCAACATATACTTTTTCATGTTGTTTTGATTTTTGAACTGTATAAATATGCTACTTATTCAAAAAGAGAAAGGTTTTAGCTTAGGGGGAAAAAAGCCTTGCAAACGAATGTAAATGCCACACACAGTGGAATGATAGAAACCTCTCTTCCGACTGATGAGGCCTTTGGAAAATGCCAGTGTGTAGAGCAAACCTCAAGACTCTGGGTGTGCGTTTCGGATACTCCCGGGGCAAGAGCCTTCAGCTGTCATCTCCAGCTAAATGGCAGGAGTGACACCTCCAGGTTAGGGGCTTGCTTCTCTATTTACTCCGCTAATCGGCAAAAGAAAAAAAAAAATCCTTTCTAAAGCAAGCCGTTTGCCCCAGTTCAATCACAAATATCCTTTTTTAAGAATATTCACATTTTCCTTGCCATTTTTCCCAGCCACTTACCTACTTTTTCTCCCAGAATTCAGAATTTATTTCATAACACTTAATTTACTCTGCCTAATCAGGAGTCTATTTGTCTTAGTGAGCCATGTAATTTTAAGACAATAAAATACAGGGTCTTGGATGGGTTTCTGTTGAATGTACAGCTGCCCTGCTCATTGTCACTGTAAGCTGCTCCCACATGTGCCCAACCCAGCTCTAATAGTAAAACACAGAAAACATGTCTTCCTTACCCACGTCTGTGTTCATACAGTCAGCTGAAGTAGCATGGGCAGTATATCACGTTTTGATGGTTTCTCATTCGTGAGCTAAATTTCCAAGTAAAATGTAGAGACTCAAAATATAATTTTTTTTTTATTTCCCACCTTCATGTCCTCCACATTTACTATCCTGGTTTATAGCTGCATGCACAAAATTCTATCATTACAGCATGTTAAAGTATTGGCCAAATTAAAAAAAAAAAGAATATTTTCTCTACTTCAGAGTTCTACTGATGATAAAGGATATTGCTTTTTACCATCTCTCCCCCTAAATCTCAGTTAGTGATCATATTTTTCCTTTGAGTTCAATTAAGAAAGGACTCAAGAAAAACAAAATGGTTTCCTTTACACAGCTCGTCCTCTCAAAAATCCTCTTTAAAGATACTGACAATATGAGAATATATACAACAGCCCTTGAAAGCTCACCTTGAGAAGAACAGCTTTCTTTCTGCCCTTAACAATGCATTTTGTAAATTTTAAGAATAAAAAAGAAAGTAATATGAAATGTATGTAAGATCAAAAGAATTGACAGGATGCATTGAACTTCTGCATTTAGAAAATTATATATGACTAGTTATTAGATAAATCAGAATATAACCAATGCTGGTGTTAAGTGTGACGATAATCATCAGAGCATCGCTCATTAAAATATATGTGAGGACTACACTGAGCGGAAGAAGCTGAGCACAAGAGCGGGCCTACTGCCCAACTCCGTTCAGGCAGCAGAGAATCCCAGGCTGCAGACTCCCAGACCGGCCTTGCAACCCAAGAACAGACAGAACTCAAACTCATCTCTGGTAACAGAAATCAAAACAGTGGTTGACCGTGGGGAGTGGAGATGGACTGGAAGAAGCAGAAGGGAACTCCCTGGGGGTGATAGAAAAGTTCTATATCTTCAAGGGGATACTTTGTCAAAATTCACCTAACTGTACATTTAAAATCTGTGCACTTCGCTCTGTAAAATTTACCTCAATTTAAAAAACGATTATTTAAAGAGAACATTTATATTCAGAATATTATATAAGAAATTATATAATATATAGGTATTTTATATAAGAAAGAGTGGTAAGAGCTATTACTCCAGGTGCTTCTTGCTGAGGTATAGTAGGACCTGCTTCAATGCAGATAATCCTCAGATTTCCATTGATTCTCAATTTAAATCAAAATAAATGGCTCAAAATTATTCATTTTTTTATATCTGTGGAACACATTCCCCCACAATATTTGTTGATGGCTATTCACAACACTCATAGACAAAGGAAGGTAAACTTCAGTTCAATCCTGACCAAATAATCACAAACGCTAGAGTGGTAGAGGTAAATTAACATGATTATATTCAGACTGATGATGTAATGTAATAATGTGCATGGAATAATAAATCAACTACTTTAAGGATGAAGGCATTATGTGTTCCAGAATATTAAATGACAAGACTATTTTGCTATCAAGGGTCTTATACCATATTTTTACCAGGCTTGCTCAATATAATGTTAAATCTCAGAAAAGCAAAAAGAATAAGAAAGCCAGAATGTTGATCTTCTGTTCCTACAATGTCCCAAAAGAGACTTCACTTGTTTTGCCCCCAGGGAAACTAATTTCGCAATGTGTTCAGAACCAAAAACGATAGTCATATGCAACCAGTAAAATTGTACCACTTGCCTTTAAAAGTGATCATTGATCTACCCACTCCTTGAGGGTTAAGTAAAGAACAACAAAAATAAAGTCCAAGTGCATTTTGAGGCACACTTAGTGAAATCAAGTGCAAGGCCTATCTGCTTAAGTACTCTGAAGCTACCAGGGATGGAACATTGCATTCTTCTTTTAGTTATTAAGAAAAAAGATCCCAAAACATGAAAACACAAAATATTTTTCATAAAGTATTAGGTACTATTTGTTTTTATGCATTTAACCAAAAATATTTATTAACTCTGATTAACAGTTAGCATTTACACACACATCTACATATATATATCATATATATATATCATATATATACATATATATCATATATATGTATATGTGTATATATATGTGTATATATATATATATATATATATATATATATATATACACACACACACACACGTGAATGGCCAGATTATTATGACCACCTGACGTTTGTAGACAAATTAGCTATAATTTCATGCTGAAGTTGCTAGAGGGCCAGACCATTATAAATAGGGAAGCAGGTTGTTTACCATGACAGTAGAAGTGATTTTTTCTGAAGATAGGGATAAACAACACGATTTAACAGCCTTTGAACATGGGATATATATATACATATACTGAGTGGCCAGATTATTATGACTACCTGACGCTTGAAGGCAAATTAGCTATAATTTCACTCTGAAGTTGCTAGAGGGCCAGACCATTATAAACTTCTGAATAGCACAACACACCTAAGTATTGTTGCTGATCAAGTTCATCCTATCACGTTGATGGCATATCCCAATGGAGATGGCTTCTTCCAACAAGACAATGCGCCATGCCACGGTGCTCGTATTGTGCAGGAGTGGTTTCAAGAACATGAGGGAGACTTTACCTTGCTTAGGTGGCCCCCACAATCACCAGATCTCAATCCAATTGAGCATTTGTGGGATG
Source organism: Myotis nattereri (assembly GCF_964212035.1). Classification (NCBI taxonomy): domain Eukaryota; kingdom Metazoa; phylum Chordata; class Mammalia; order Chiroptera; family Vespertilionidae; genus Myotis; species Myotis nattereri. The sequence goes on along the minus strand of NC_138079.1, from coordinate 49,102,052 downwards.
AAGTTAAAAGAGCCATCAGGCAGCTGGTTCCACAACCATCAAATCTCACAGAACTGGACAGTGCTATTCATCAGGCATGGTGTCAGATTCCTCACATCACCTTTCAACATCTGGTGGAGTCAATGCCAAGAAGAATCACCACAGTATTGAAGGGAAAAGGTGGCCCAAAAAGTACTGATGGGGTGGTCATAATAATCTGGCCACTCATGTTCAAAGGCTGTTAAATTGCATTGTTTACCCATAACTTCAGAAAAAAATCACTTCTACTGTTGTGGTAAACAAGTGTGTGTGTGTGTGTGTATATATATATATACACACACACACACACTAATAAAAGACAAACATGCAAATTGACCATACCTTTGCTATGCCTTAAGCCACACCCACCAGCCAATCAGAGTGACTATATGCAAATTAACCCAACCAAGATGGCGGCCGGCAGCCACAGAGCTGGAGCAAGCAGGGGGCTTGGTTGCCCCAATGATGGAGGAAGCCAAGCTTCCTTCCTGCCACAGCCGGCTCTGAGCTCCACTCAAAGCAACAAAGTTTCAATTATAGAAGGTAAATAAACCCCAGATACCCGTGGCCACAGAGCTGGAGCGAGCAGGAGGCTTGGTTGCCCCTGGCGATGGAGGAAGCCAAGCTTCCCTCCCGCCCACCCTGGCCAGCTCTGAGCTCCTCTCAAGGCTACAAAGTTTCAATTATAGAAGGTAAATAAATCCCAGAATAAAAAAAAGAAAAGAAAAAAAGGAGAGGCTGGGAGCTTCCATCACCAGGAAGGCTTGGCCAGCCTGAAAACAGCCCTTAGCCCCTCAACCAGACTGGCCAGGCACCCCAGTGGGGACCCTTACCCTGAAGGGGGTGTGACCAGCTGCAAACACCCATCAGCCCCTCACCCAAGCTGGCCAGGCACCCCAATCGGGGACACCCTTCAGGGCAAACCAGCCGGCCCCACCCATGCACCAGGCCTCTATCCTATATAATAAAAGGGTAATATGCAAACTGACCCTAACAGCAGAAAGACTGGGAATGACTGGTCACTATGACACACACTGACCACCAGGGGGCAGATGCTCAATGCAGGAGCTGTCCCCTGGTGGTCAGTGTGCTCCCACAGGGGGAGCTCTGCTCAGCCACAAGCCAGGCTGATGGCTGCCAGCACAGTGGTGGTGGCGGGAGCCTCTCCAACCTCCTCAGCAGCACTAAGGATGTCTGACTGCAGCTTAGGTCTGCCCCCCCCCTGGTAAGTGGACATCCCCCAAGGGCTGCCGGGCTGCCAGAGGGATGTCTGACTGCCAGCTTGGGCCTGATCCCCCAGGGAGCGGGCCTAAGCCAGCAGGTGAACATCCTCCAAGGGGTCCCAGACTGCAAGAGGGCTTACGCCAGGCTGAGGGACCCCCCCCCCCCCCGAGTGCACACACTAGAGGCTCGGTGCACAAAATTTGTGCATGGGGGGGCCCTCAGCCCAGCCTGTACCCTCTCCACTCCAGGACCCCTCAGGGGATGTTCAACTGCCAGTTTAGGCCCAATCCCCAATCGGGCCAAAACCGGCAGTCAGACATCCCTCTCACAATCCTGGACCGCTGGCTTCTAATCACTCACCTGCCTGCCTGCCTGATTGCCCCTAACTTCCCCCCCTTGCCAGCCCGATCACCCCTCACTGCCTCTGCATGCTGGCTTGGTCGCCCCCAACTGCTCTCCTCTGCCAGCCTGGTCGCCCCTCATGGCCCTCCCACCGACCTGGTCACCCCACACAGCCTGCTGTTCAGTCATTTGGTCATCCCTCATTAACCCCCCTGCTGGCCTGGTTGTAGGCAGCCATCTTGTGAGGGTGTGAGGGTTAATTTGCTTATTACCTCTTTATTATATAGGATGTCATGAACATGAATCAGATTAATATGATAAAGCATCATAAAAGAGGCCTAGAGTTTGTCCATCTGGATGTCAGCCTCAGAATATAAGCTCTATGAGAGCAACACATTTCTACCTCACTTATAAGATCATGGCTTCTGCTCTATTTTTCTTGGATAACATCAAACAGTGATTTTGATAACACCTCCCAGTGTTTCTTCAGGTGAGCAAGCAAGGGTCCCACAGAAATGCAAACCATTTTATTATCAACTATTATATAGATTAAAATAGTCTCTAGTCTCAGTCCTGTGCTATTTTAATTATGCAATAAGTAATATCTTAAGTCAGCAATTTTCAACCATGCTCTGCAAAAATTTTTAAAACATACAATGCCTGCCTGGCTGGTGTGGCTCAGTGGTGGAGTGTCAGCCTATGAACCTGGAGGTCATGGTTTGATTCCCAGTCAGGGCACATGCCTGGGTTGTGGGCTCGATCTCCAACGTGGGGCATATAGGAGACAGCCAATCAATGATTCTCTCTCATCATTGATGTTTCTGTCTCTCTCTCCCTTTCCCTTTCTCTCTGAAATCAATAAAAATATCTTTTTTCAAAGAGAGATTAAGCAAAAAGTAAAGTTTTTCAAATATGGATTGTGGTTATAAAGACTTCTTTTATTTTGTTTGCATTTTTCTGTGCATTTGAAGTATTTTATACTCAAAAATAAAATATAATTTTAAAAATCTGATAATACTTTCTGGCTTTAACAAGCTCCTAGAAACAGAAGGGCTAAGCTCAACCAAAGAAGAATGCATCAACATAATATTTTCATTTATGCTGAAAATAAATGATTTATAATACCATACTGCATAGAAATAAAATCAAGTTGAATGTTTAAGGAGAAATACTGTCACATTTTTCCATTTTATCTGTAGTCCTACAATCTTACATCATGTTAGCATCTTTTCTTATATTCATTATTTGAGAGGTTAATAATGTCCTAATTTTAGTTAATTTTTGCAGAATTTCCAAATAAATGTAATTATACACAGGAATTTAAGAGTTACACAGTTTTGTGAAGGATAGTCCCTCCACTCATAATAATGAATTATTCTATAGGAGCATATTTCTCCTTACCAACACTTTACATATAATCCAGATCATTTAGCTATCAGGGGTTGTATTCTACTTACTCCATTCTTTGGTATGTTGCATCTTATTTTACCCAGGCGCCTGGGGGATCTTGTCTGAGAGAATTCTAGCTAATGTAATAATGTAACTCTGTTATACCAGCAAGAACTCATGTCTACAAACAGAAATAAAGCCAGAGTTCTTTAAGCTGGCTAAAAAAGTTTAGTCCAAGCAAGTTAGAATTGTCAATAATCTTACATTGAAAGACCAGGTACTCTCTAGATAGCATAATTGTGTACACTGTTACTGCACATAAATATGAAGGTTAAATAAGGAAAGGAGGGAGGCCCTGGCAGGCATGCTCAGTGGTTGGAGCATCAGCCCGTGAACCAAAGGGTCGAGGGTTCCATTCTTGGTCAAGGGCATGTACATGGGTTGCAGTACCTGGGTTGCTGTACCCAGTCAGCACAGAACCATTCATAGGCATTTGATATTATAGACATGTACAACACCAAATAGCCACATATCTGGCCCGTCAGGGCGCGTGCTAGAGGCAACAAATCTATGTGTCTCTCACACAATGTCTCTCTCTCTCTCTCTGCCTCTCTCTCTGCCTCTCTCTCTCTCTCTCTCTCTCTCTCTCTCTCTCTCTCTCTCTCCCTTTCTCTCCCTTTCTTCCACTCTCTCTACAAATCAATAGAAAAAAATATCCTCAGGTAAGGATTAACACAAAAAAAGAAAAGAAGAAGCAATTACATGTTGTTATGTGTTTATTTACAATTTTTCCTTCAGATCAGCACCCTTTCTAATAGTGAACTTCAAGGATTTTTTAATACTGGGCAGACTAATTTCTTATTCTTCCATTACAAAATGGATATATTCGGGAAATAGGACCAACATAATGGGAAGTTTGATACAACTTTTACAAAGTTCTTAGATAACTGAGTATGCAACGTCAGGCTTTGACCGTTTTTCTCTCTTGGGGAGTGTGATGGCTGAGCAGGAGGGGGTGGTCTTTTCCGTCGCAGCAGAGATGCCTGTGCTGGTCTTGGTGTTTCCCTTCACGGAGCAAATAGTTATTAAATCCTGAGCGCAGACACCAGTATTGTAGGTGCTTTAAGAAATAAAATAATTTTTGTAAAATACAGCCCCGATTGTCAAGACATTGTGAAACTAAGATGTCATGAAGAGTTAGAAATATCATCTGTTGCTGTGGCAAAGAGCCAAGCCAACCAGTCCCTACTGGACTGGAATCCAACCAAACACCTTGGCTGGTTTCGTCCCATCCTCTGCCAACTGAACCAAGTGGTTTGTATGGTGTCAGTATTAGTAACACATGGGTTATATCAGAAGCAATATCAGCAAAGCAGATCTCTAGGTAAAGATGAGGTTAAGCAAGAAAGGAAACATGATAACGACAAAAATCAAGGCTCTTTGGTGTGCAAAATACTGCAAGTTGTTTTCTTTTACTTCAATTAAACGAGTAATGTATTTCTAAAAACAGGCATCAGTTTAAGAAAAATTTACCAGCTATATATTAATGACTGTATGTTATTATGTTTCAATTTTGTACTTATATATCTCTTCTAACTGGCTGTGTTTATTTTTTTCAATTCAGCATTGAATCCAGAATTGAATTTTAAGTTGTGATGGTGAAGATTTAGGGATCTGTGAGACACCGCATTTCTGGAATGACATGCTTTTTCATTGTGTTTATTTTACATTAAAATAAATTAATTTTCCAGGTAGAGACAGAGAAGTTATTTTAATCCAGCTTACAATGCAAACCCCTTTGGGCACCCCTCGCGTGGTTCCTCTCCTTCAGGTCCCCGTGAGCAGCAGGGCCCCCCTTCTTCTCTAGAAATGTCAGCAGGAGGAGGGCAGGCTGGGTACTGTGACACTGCGCTACGTTGCTGTAATATGGAGGCCCTAGGCTTTGTGCTTCTGGGAGCTCCATGACAATGTGGAACGTTATCCTGTGCTTTCCTCCGCCTGCAGTCCGAAGCCTGTGTGTGTGCGCACACATGTATCACTAATCTTGCAGCTGCTTCTCTTCCTTATTTAAGAAAACTGTATTTTATGTAAAGACACCACCAGGACCGTGTAGTAACTTGTAGTTACATCTTCCGGCCAACTGGCAGGACTGAACAATGAGCTGGAATATAGGCTTTCATGCATTAAAAATGTGGTAGGCAAGAGCCTGGTATAATCAACCTTGAGGTAAAACTCAAAACTGAGACAGTATTTTTTTTTAATGTGGAAAACCAACTGGTGATGTCCAAACATAATGTGTAATCACATCATTAGTTCCAGAAAGGAGTAATAAAAAGCATAGTTCTATTAAGGCCACAATGTATCTTCAGGTATAAATCACTAAACCCTCCACTAAACCGCCCTCTCCTTCGAGTCTTTAATAGGCAACGGACGCTTCCTGGGAGAGCTTGGTCGGAACACCTGTCCTAAGCACTTGTGAAGGGCCAGGCGCAAGCACTTGGCAGCCACGATATCATGATGTCATGATGTTGGGGCCGCTCGGCACTTTCTCTTGGAGATTCCTACCTAGGTCTGCTCTCTACAGGACATGCCTGTGCGGCAGGCCACTCTACATCTGTGTCCGTTTTACCAAATCTCTACCCTCTATTGTTTCAAGAAACAAATTCGTGCCACAATCATCATATTACTATAATAACAATGACAGCTGGCACTATCCACACACTTCCTCTATGCCAGACACTAAGTGCTTTACATGTATTAACTCATTGAATCCCCACAACAACTGTATGAGGCAGGCACAACCATTAAACCTTGTTTATAGGTGAGGAAAATTGAGGCACAGAGTGGTTAAGTAACTTGCCCCTACGTCACCCAGTTGGTAAATCAGAAAGCCAAAACTTGAATGAGATGGTCTGACTCTATAACCCTTAACCCATAAATGCTGAGAATTAATGTGCTGACCCTTCCTAGGGTGCCTCCTCCTCCCCTCACCAGTGTAAGTAGGTTCATTCTAAAGGTAAGAATTTTAGGTATTATATTTGATAGGGTGATGCTCCACAAGCCAGTGGAATATAAGCAAATCTCCAACATTCCCTCATGAGCTAGACAGGGACTCCTGCTGCCAGGAACTGCCTAGTTTCAAGAACTCTTTCTGAAGTTCATTTTAAAATTGAATCTAGATGATATAAAATAAATGTTACAAAGAATGTTAGTTCTTTTCAAGGAGTGAAGTCCCAGAACCCATATAAATATAATAAAAGAGAAACAGGAAAATATGTAAGATGTTCTACAGGATGTGAAGGCGAAATCCATATGGCAAATGTACTTATTCAAGGCAACCGTTTAGGCAAAGCCTGTGTCAGTTTCCGTCTTTGTGACAAGGCTTGGACAAATAGTAAAAGTAGTTAAAGTGTCAAATATGGTGCACAATGAAAATCAAAAAAGGGAAAATGTGAGAGTCAATGTTTGGACAATTGATCTAAAAAAAATATGGGTACAATATGGCAGAAGGTGAAAGAAGGTGGCCTCCCCTACAAATGCAATATGCTCAATGAAAGGCTGTTTTATCCAGGCATGTCAACAGTCAGCCTAATCTGAAAACCCAAACCATCAAGTGCCAGATGAGGAGTGCAAAAATGCCAAGAAACATAGAAAGAGGTAAAGTGAGCCAATAAAAGAACTCCCATCTTGTGGCAGTTTTATAAAAAGGATTTACATAGAAATCAAGGACTAATAATGAGAGCATACAAATTACTGTGGAAAATGATGATTAGTGATAATAATTGTTCGAGAAAACATGTGTGTCACCTGCTACTAAATGGTAATTTACATTAGACTGATGAATAATTCAAATCTCTCTTAGGACAGAGCCTGCTGCTGTGACTAACTAGTTTCCTAGTCAGGCCAAGGGAAGAGGGTTGTAATTGAACAACACCTCCCAGAATGACCTGTCCCTTGAAGCAATTCCTTCACTACCATTCATGTCTGGTCACCCTGACTGAGGCTCATAGCTCTTTAGCTATCTCTCTCTCTCTCTCTCTCTCTCTCTCTCTCTCTCTCTCTCTCTCCCCAGCTCCCTCCTACTCTAATTTATCTTGCTTGCCTTCAAAGTCTGAATAAAATAAATAGCTTATAATCCCAAAGTTTCCAAAAACTTAAAAGGCTTCGTATATAAAATGTGTAAGACTTTGAAGGAAAGCACACAAAGGAATAATCTGCTTGGCAAATTAGAGTTTCTGAGAAACTGTCTGAATATTGACCACAGCGCTCAGAAAGTCGTTTCCTTCTGTTTGTCTGCAAACTCCTATTCTGATATATTAAATTGCATCAGGAGCACTGTTATAGATACTATTTTAAGTTCAACAGAGGCATTAATGGAACAGAGATGTTACTATCCCCAATCTTTCCAAATGAGAGGTGTCATAATATCACCCTAAACGGCAAAGAGCTTTTATCAAAGGGGACTAGGTCTGCTATAGATTGAATGTTTGTGTCCACCCACAATTCATATGTTGAAACCTCATCCCCAATGTGATAAAATTTGGAGGTGGAGTCTTCAGGAGGTGATTAATCATGAGGATAGACCTCTCATGAATGAGATGATTGCCCTTAAAAATGAAACTCAGAGAGATCCCTGGTGCCTTCTGTCTTATGACGATATGGAAAAAAGATCACAGTCTATGAACTAGGAAGTGAGTCCTCACCAGACACTAACTCTGCCTTGACCTTGGACTTCCCAACCTCCTGCACTGTCAGAAATAAATTTGTTGTTTATAAGCCACTCAATCTATGGTATTTTGTTGTAGTAGCCCAAAGGGAATAATACAAGGCTCAAAATTATGAATTTCTTTTGTTTGTTTATTAATCCTCACCTAAGGATATTTTTCCATTGATTTTTTTAAGAGAGTGGAAGGGAAGGGCAGAGACAGAGAGAGAGAGAGAAACAATGACCAGAGCCGATTGACCAGGGCTGGAGATTGAGCCTGCAACTCAGCTACATGCCCTTGGTTGGAATCAAACCTGGGACTCTTCAGTCTGCAGGCCAACACTCTATCCACTGAGCCAAACCAGCTAGGGCAAAATTATGATTTTTAAGTATATTTGAGTGGTAAGTTTCCATACCTCTTATTATCTTTAATGAAGGTTTTATATGACATATGTAATTAAACAAACATAAATTGACTTAGTAAGAATCAGCTATTAATTTTCCATAACATATCTTTACTACAGGTAAGCTATAGCAATATTTAGATAGTATTTCCTTAGTCTGCTTTGTGGTGGAGATTCTTTGTTTTAGCAGAGTCAACTTTTTTACATTTCCTGAATCTTCTGGATTTCCTGGAAGGAGAGAGAGCAAGAATAAATAAGGAGAAGGCAGAAGAAGAGGATCAGGAGAAGGATGGTTAAAAGAAAGGGAGAAAAAGAAAAGAAGAAGGAAGCACCTCCCTCCAAATGTAAAAGCATTGAGACGCTTTCACTTGGTTTTAGAAATATGTTACATGTTAGATCTAGAGAAAAATCCTCTTGTTGTTCACTGTTAAGTTCTCAAAGTTTATGAATTAGTCAAGTAATAGTATCCCAGTAACCTGACGCTGGCTTTAAAAATAACTCTCCTTTCTCCTTTTTGGTTTTGGAAAGTTCATAACTAAAGAGGTTTCCCTTTACTTTCTGATTGGATCCAATGTAAATATCTCTAGGAGATAGCCAATGTAAATCTTTAACACTTCAATATAAAACTTTACCATATAGTTTTCTACAAATGAAGAACAGGGGGAGTCAGATACAAAGAGTGTCCTAGAAGGGAGGTAAGGGTGATGGGACATGTGGAGAAAGGGCTAGATGCATTGCAGTTAGTTTTGTCTGACTTTGTGGTTTTGCCTATAAGTATGGCGACTATCACTGTGCTGCTCTAACCTGTCAGGGAAGGAACAGTATCAATTATCTTTGAATGCATTGCATCAGCCATAGAGTAGCCATTCTATGGAGGTTTGCTGAATTAATGAGTGCAAGTATTCGACAGTTAATATACAGGGTGTCCCCAGAAATGTATACACATTTAACAGATGATAGTTCAATTTTGAAAAATTAAATGTACTCTAATAAATACTGCCTTTGTAATTATTCAAAGTGTGTGTATACATTTTTAGACACCCTATATCCTTGATATTTTATATAACCTATAAGCAACATGATCACTCACCTCCTGGAAATTGACTTCTAGAGAATGGTGTATACAGCAAATATTGTCTCCAACTCGCTACTCCTCTGCATTAACTTTTAAACCATGTTCTGCTTTCGTTGTGGATATTATAATAGAGGATGGCTAATAGGAGAGACATCCAAAAGATGATCCACATTACAAACATATTTAATCATTTTTTTCAATATTTATTGAGCACCTGGCATGTGACAAGTAAGAGAGGCAAAGTCTCTGACCTCTTGGAGTTTATATTCTAGTAAAGAAAAATAGAGCAAAAGAAAAAAGTGTAAACAAAGAAACAAAGTACTTTTTGCATGTGATAGATTCTATTTTTTAAAATATGAATGTGACAGAAAAAGACTGATGAGATAGTAGGTCTGGCCTGGGAGTGCTTCCTGAGAATGCAATGGGAAGGATGTGGTCATATTCATTTCTGGGGAAAGTGTTCCAGTCAGAGGGAAGAGCAATTGTAAAAGCTCTGAGGAATGTGTTCTGAGAACAGAAAAGTGAATGTGGTTTTAACATAGAGGAGAACAGTCTTTCTAACAACAAGCCCTATAGTTTAAATTGTCATTGAATACTCTTTTTGAATAGTGTCTAAGAGTTAGACACTGGTCTTTCAAACTGTCTAGATACTAATTCTGTCTTTGCCATTTTGTTTTGTCTTGTTTTACTCAGCAATCTTATGTTCCTGAGTTGTATGTTCAAGTTCTTTCCCTAATAGGCTTTCTCCATAATTGCACTGATGAGTTGAAGCATGAAGACAGGCCTGCCTTAGAAAAGTGAACCTACGTGTCCAGCACTTGAAGTTAGACAATGAAAGCAAGAGTATTCCATCCAAACACATTCATTAGACTCTACATCTGACCTGGGAAGCTTGAAGGGACTGTGGCCTAGGATCTGAACATTAAGACATTTATAATCATTAATACATTATTATGGAGTCATTTTATCCCATGACCTAATCATTGGCTTGGAAGGCAAAGAGAAGGAAAACTAGAAGGAAGAAAAACTAAGTTTAGTTGATGTGGGAGCAAAGCAAGAAAGGATCAATAAATGATAAGTCACGAAGACAAAGTTATTTTATGCTCAAAATTTCAGCCATCACTAAGTAGTGGTTGTACAGTAGCTTTACACTGAAAGTATAAACGTGTTCTTACTGCAATAGAATATATGAGATTACAAAACAAATGAACATTTTTTTCCATAAGGCTACAATAAATTGCTTTTTCCTTGTATGTGTGTGTGTGCTATGATTGTGTCCACTGCTGATTGTGTCTCACAAAACTTTGTGATTTCCTTAATTAAAGCAGTTGCAGTGAACATCACAATTGTAGCTTTAAGATGGTATTTTTAATATTATGATATCTATTTTAATGGAACGTTAGCCCAATAGTAAATCTATTGTAATTGTAAGGCAACATCTTAAAAAATAGCTACCAAAGAAGACTTTTTTGGGGATGTCATATATTGTCCCTGAATATCTGCAACAGTCTAAAATGATATCCAAATTGACATATGAGAAGATATTTCTTTTTTGTTTTCAAAAATACCATTGGAAAAAAATAATAAATTATTGAGGCTAATTTTCTCGTGTGTCTCAGAAATAGGTTTCAAGGACAAAAAAAAAAAAAAAAAAAAAAAAAAACCATAAAAGAAAGAGGAGGGAAAAAAGCAGAAGGAGAAAAAAGAATGAGACAAAACTAGAGAGGGAGAAAAAAAGAAAGAGAAGGTAAAGAAAAATAATCCAAATATTTGCAGAAAGTGACTTTATTCAAATAAGTACATAACCTCTCCAGATGAATACTTTGCATGCATATTTTGACACATTTATTTAAAAATTTTTAAATTTGTTTTATTATCACATACCATAATGTATATATAGAGGATGAATCTATAATTTTATCTCATTTGTCTTAAATGATATTTATAATATACAAAGCTACATTAAATATAAAAATATTTGAATACAAAAATTCTCCATATCAGAAGTAATAAAATTAAAAGTAATTTTTTACAGTATGAAATTTTATTAAAGTATTACTTAATTTTTCCTGTGTGTTGGCATTGTTACCAACAATCTTTGAGGGACTAATTCCTTTAAAAGTTTTTTTTATTCCTGGCACTTGATTTCCCTTTTCTATCATTTCATTATATCTTCCACGGTTCTACCCTCAAAATCTGAAAATCAACCACCAAGGAGAGTGGCAAAATGTTTGAGTTTCTTGCAGAGGTCTGAGGGAGTGACCAAGAAGAGACTGAGGAGGGTGCCAGAATTAACATCACACAGGATTTGACTCGACCCCTGTGAGGAACATTGAACTGGGGGGGCGGGGGGAGCGGGGGATCCAAGCCTTTTGCAAGCTTTCTGTACGGAGAGCCAGCCCCATCCTAGCTGCTCACAGCTTCTACTCCTGCCGCCCATCCACCGCGATCCCTTTTCATGGGCAACCTAGAGCCCGGGTTGGAGGCTACTGTGGAGCTGAAGGAACATGGCCTCGCCTGGAAAACCTGCTGACCTCCACTAAAAGCTAATTACTTTCCAGATGGGGTTTTTTTTCTTTAATCAACCTAAATAAAAATTAAGTATAAATAGTTTTCCCAACAACAGAAATGCATGGGGAGGTAAATTCTGTCTTATGCATCGTTTCGTGGTTCTTTCAGATTAACCCTGGGGGGGGGGGGGAGATTTAAGATGTTTGGCGGGAGGGAAGAAGGCACGATACATGGGGTGAAAGGATCGCTATTCAAAGAATACGATCCGTAAAGCCCGTCTGAAGACGGGGACACCGAGGCCAGCAGGAGCTCATCATTCGCTCGCAGTGGGGACAGGTCTTCTGGGCTCCGCCTTGGCCGGAGGCGCCCGCTCTTCTCCCGACCCAGGGCCCTGCTCGAGAGTGCGGAGTCCTCGGCGCCCGGCCCAGGCTGCCAGGTCTCAGCCGAAGCTCGGTCTCCCGGCGTCCTGGGAAGTGCCTGGGCCGCACCGGGAGCGCCCCTGCGGCTGTTCTCCTGCGAGAGCAGCCCCAGGGCGGGCCGAGAAAGCGGGAGAGGAGGCGGAACGGGACTGGGCTGGGGGGCCAACCAGGGTGGCAGCGGCAGGAGGGGGTGAACTGCTCTCAGGGGCTCCAAAGATGCCATTCCCCAAGTCTGAGCCAGGCACTAGGCATCCTCCCTCATTTAAAAGTTTCAGGACTGGAACCTAAGTTCCTGCGGTTTGATTCCCAAGGTTTCCCCAAAAGAGACTCCTGCAGCTCATTTAAAATGGAAGAGACATTGAGGGTAAATTCACTTCCGGCCCTTGGGTCCCACCCTCAGTCTCCTGGCCGGTCCTCCTCCCTACCCTTCACCCGGACACTACATTTTTGCAATTTGAGAGAGAGAGAGAGAGAGAGAGAGAGAGAGAGAGAGAGAGACTTTTCAGGGTCTTTTGAAAATATATATAGAATAGCTCAAATAGTCCAAATGTATTTTCTAAATTGCTCTACACATAAAATCTATAACTCAAGCCAAGAAAGAAATGCAATAGCCTAGATGGGGGAAGGGTCCCGCACCGTCTTGCGCTCAACTCCCGCCAGCTGCGCGGGTGGAGCCCACCCCCAACCCCTGCCACGCTCGCTCCTTCACAGGCCTGGGGCGGCTGGAGCCTGTGGCATCGTCTTCAGGGCCCACACGTCACTTATGATCCCAGACTCTAGATTCTTTTTATTATTATTATTATTATTATTATTTTGCAAATTTTACAAATAAACTGGGTGAGATTGTCCCTCCGATTCCCAGCAGCAGCGGGAGGACCTCGGAGAGTTGGGAAGGAGGGGGGGCCCTGCCTGTGAGTCTTCCCTCCCCCGGCAGCTGGGGTGGGGCGGGTGAGAAGGGAGATAGATGGTGGCCACTTGCTGGCCAAGTTCTCAGAGCTTCTAGGGGCCAAGTATTCGAGTCCAGTCTTGTCTCAATCTCGTTGTGAGAAGATCCTGAACTTGAACCATTTGAGAAGAGACGACCCCTTTAGCAGCCATGCCGGGCTGCTGGGTGTTGTAAACCGGGAGCTCAGCCCCGGCGTCTGTTCCCTGGCGGAGGCGGTCAGGGCCTGGGCTGGGAGCCTGGGCTGCCAGACCTCAGAGCGCCCGAAGCTCGCCGTGCTGACTCCCCAGAGGGCAGGGGACTGTTCCCCCCCACTCAGAGCCTGGCTGAGGACGGCTGCCGTGGGCGCCCCCACGGAAGGCGGTCTGGCCTGCTCCGGCCCGGCAGCAGGTCCCGGGCCTGGGGGGCTCAGGTGTGCCCTTGGTAAGTCCCAGCTTCCAGGGAGGAGAGCGTCCACTTTGCCTCTGATGGCAGGGCGGAAGGGCTGCTACCTGGCCAAAGGTGAGTCCCAGTTCACAAGGGCCCACGCCAGGCCGGACTCCGGTTTGGAGACGGCTCGAAACCAGGCACAGCCCCCAACCCCTGGGCCAGGTGCGCGGGCGCTGGCCAACAGGCGGCAGCTCCGCGCCGTGCGCCCCAAGCGGTGCCAAGAGCGATTCCCGCCGCTTCCTGGGGGCACGGAGGTTAAGCCAGGTGCCAGGACCGCGAGTCGAGCGTGCCTTAAGGCGCTACAGGTATTTTTTTTTTTTCTTATTTGATTCCAAAGTTCATGCTTTTTTCTACCCCGGGGTTACAGGAATCTCCTGCGGCTGGAGGGGCGGGGAGGGGGGGAGGGACCACCTACCACCCTGTTGCTGTGCGGTCACGTCTGGGAGTTTTAAAGTTGAAAATTTTGTTTCCGGTTTACATTCCTGAAGAGGTCATTGCTTAAGCTATTACAATTCGCGTTTATCTACTAAAATTTTTAGTTTATTATTGTATTTCTGTTGCAACATTTATTTTATAATTGGGACTCATTTTTTTTTTTCTTTTAGGCGGCTCACAAGTCTTCCTCTTCGGTCTGCAAAGAAATACAACTCTTGAAACCCTTCGGCCCCACGGGTTCATGTTCGTCGCGCATTCCTGGCCCCGCTGGGGTACAGGGCCCGACCCCCACCCCACTCCCGCACTGCCAATCTGGCAGCCTGACGCCCGGGCAGCCACTGCTGTTCCCTGTGGGTGACTTCCAACCCTGGCCGTTCCCATTCACAGGGGACCCTCACGTCTCTGTCCAAGAGAGGACGGGATCAGAGCTCCTCTCTCGGCGGAGCTGAGCCCCCCATTCCCAGACCCCACTCGGAAACCGGGCTGCAGTCCTGGGGCGAGGCCTTGCTCCTTGCGCAGCCGCCCAGCCTCTGCGTTTTAGATCTAGGACAGTTCCGAAGGCGCGGAGGGAAGAGGGGAGATTCCGGGGAAATAACACTGCCCTGCTCCCCCGCCCAGATCCCAGCTCTGCTCTTCCTGCCCCCGCGGCCCAAACTTTATTTGTCCACCACGGGTGGCTATCCCTCTGACCCCACCGTAGCTCCCCGGCGCTGGGTCCCCAGACGCGCTCGCTTGTGCTATAAACCTGCGCACCCCACTACTGCGCTCGAGGCGCGGACCCTCAGCCCCGGGAAGTGTGAAACCACCCCCAAGCGGGTTGTGCTCGCCAACTGGGGAGAGGGGATGCCTCAAGGCCCCCCCCCCATACCCTCCTTCCAGCCCTTAAGGGGGATACCCGCTGAACAGGTTGGTACAGAGGGAGAAGGGCCCGCAGCAGGCTGGAAGCTACCCCGGGGGGCGCGATCACACCCACGTTCCAGCTCCGAGCGGCTGGTAATTGAGGCTTTGGCCCCGTGGGGGGCGGGGGGCGGGGGGGGGAATGCCTCTGAGGAAAGGAGTTAAAGAAATCCTCAAACGCCCTGAGGACGCGATCCGGGAGGAAGGGTCCTGGCTGGCACGGTGGTCGGCGAGGTTGGCTCAACCACAGCCAGACCCTGAACTCACAGGCAGCGGGTCGTGGTATTTTACCCGGGCCTCGCCAGCTTCTGCGTTCTGCTTCTGTGTGTGGGAGGGGGAAAGATAAAATGCAGAATTGTGTTTATTCAAAAAAGGGCCATTCGGTCCTAATTACCCTTGCTTTGCTTTTGCCTTTGGTGTACGCCGCCGGGAAGATCTTTTCCCAAACAACCCCTACACGTGCTGGCTAACTAATTAAATGAGGGGAGGGGAGAGACCAGGTTATTTTATCCTCCTGGTCTTTTTCTCTATGTTTAATGTGTGAAAAAGCTCTTCTGTGTTATCGTTATTAGTATTTTTGTGGTGTTGTCTGCATAATTGCCTGAGGGGGGTGAACTCAGGCATCGGGGCTGTTCCGCACATCATTTCTTCGCTTGCTTTCCTCTTGTTGAGGCAACCAAGCGTCTTCTTTATTTATTTTAATTCTTTAACGCAAAAGTAGATCATGGACTCCTGATGCACTTTGTTCACAGAAGCACATTCTGACTCCTTCCCCTGGCTGGCTGAAGACCGCCCCCCGCCCCCAGCTTTCCTCTAGGTGCAGAAACCAAAGTTCTTGAACCTCACTTCTCAGCCCATTTCCATAGCATCTCCCTCCCTCGCCAAAAAGAAGAACGGTGAAGAACGATGTGTGTGTTTGTGTTTTTTACCCCCTTGGGTTTCGATTGCAGATGTATCTGAAGGGCTAAGGCCCTTGCTCGACATCACTTGCCGAGGGCTTTACCCCCTTAAATTGGGGGCTCGGGTCCCTCCACGTCGCTGGATTCAGAGGAGACGCCAGGCTTCCCTGCTCCAGCAGTTTTCTCGGCTGTGGAGCTACGCGTCCAAACCAGCCCGAGCTGCATATCCCCTCGTGTCCACTAGAGGTCACTGGCCCCTCGCGGCTCGCGGCGGGACCCGCCGCCTCCGGCTCCTCCAGCTCAAATTAGCCGCGTTAATTAACACCCGAGTCCATCAAAACGCGTTCCTCCGCACGGTGCTGCGGCAGGGCTTATATAGGCAAACCAAACCCAGCCCAAGCAAACCTCCCCAAACCCAACACTTCCAGCATGTCCAAAATGCGAGACGCCTGAGTTAACCCGGGGCAAGGTATAGTGCCTTCACGCTTTAACTTTTGTTTGCGGGGCTTTGCTAAATTGCGGTGAAGATCAGGTTCTGCGAGCTCTGGTTGGCGGGCCCGGCTCTGCGCTCCAGCTCCGGGAGGCTGGGCGGCGCGCCTCCCGGCCCCTCCAGCGAACTGGTCCTGGGGGCGGATGACTCCAACTTGGTAGCCACGGGGAGGAGGGCTCAGGTCCACACCGTCCTAGGTGCACACGAAAGTAAAAGAATATTTATTTCTTTATTTAGGCTGCGAAGTACCAAAAAAATATATGCCCAGATGTCTTTGAGATGGGTGAAGGAAAGAAATAGAAACAACGGTTTCTCGTGCCGATTGATGGGGTCTGGAGAAGGGAGGGGGGCGAGAAGGAGGCCAGGAGATGGACTCTGGTGAATGCGACCCGCGAGTGAGGGAAGACCTGCAAATGTCCAGGGAGGGGGCCTGCCTTTTGCTGAGTGCACGCGAATTTCTTTTTGTTTTATTTTGTTTTTAAAAGATCCACACGGAACTTGAGATACAGGTTTAAAAAAAAAAAACAAAAACAAAACTGAAAACCATTTTCCACAATGGAATGTCTCGGGGCCTTAATTAAATCCCTAAGAACTGCAAGAAACGAAGTCAGGGTTTATTCCAATAGCACTGGCCAAGTTCATGATATTTGTAAACCGCCATGACAAGTTCCTTTGACATGGTGTCCTGGTAGGCGGGCCAGTATGCCGAGGAGCTCGTAATTCTTTTGGCTAGAAATCTTGGACAGGAATACGGTTCCTAACAGCGGAGTTTACGCGGTGGCGGTGCGCTCCGAGGTCTTTCGAGTTATCCGGGAAGCAGGGGGCTGGGCTGTGAATATCCTAGCGGTGTGGGTACTGACCTTTTCCACAGTCATTGGTGCAGACTTTCAAAGAGCTGGACACTGGGGTCTCTGAAGTTAACCACCGTTTGCGCAAACTGCTCAGTTCAGGCTAAAGATACCTGATGCGCCCTCATTGTGGGACAGAGCTTCTCTTGCGTTGATTGTTTAATGACGGCCAATTAATGAAGCTACTGTCCGCCTTCAGGGCAGGGGGGCCTCCTCTCAGGCCACGCCCTGGGTACCTCCGGAGTCGCCATCGATAGCACCCAGGTGGCAGGCGCTGGGCGGAAGTGAGGGTTCCGGGAGGCCCGGCTGCAGGTGCCTTCCCTGCGGGTAGGGAGGCTGAGGGGCCCCCCAGGAAGCCCACCCCCGCCTGAAGCAGGGCGGGGTGCCCCATGTTTCCTGAGAGGACTCTGGGACCTGGAAACCGGGCCTGTGATGTTTCCCATCCCCAAGGTACCGGGAAGCCACCTGAGGCTCCCTCTCCAAGACCCAGTCCCCAGCGCTCCCCCACCCCCAGGCGCAGGCGCCGCCCTCCAGCCCCACATTCGTTCCTCTCCCCCTTGGCCGCCAGCGCGGAGCCCGCGCCAGCCCGCACAGGTGTCAGCCTGGGCCGCATTATGTCATGGACTTGGCAGCCCCGCTCTTGCCAAACAGAAGTAAGGAGGGTGAGGTCTCTCTCTCCCGTCTTTTCTTTTTTCTTTTCCTTTTTTGTTGACTACACCTGGTGTCAGGTGTACTTGATCCGCAGCAGCAGGTGTTTCCTTTGGCCGGAAAAGACCGAGTGGAAAGGCGGCCCAGGTCCCAGTGGTCCCCGAGAGGGGCCTTCGGCAGGCTGGCTCTGGGGTGAGCCCCCAGCTCCCCTCCCGGAGCCGCTCACCTGAGGTCGCCAGCAGCAGCTCACGTGGCCTGAAGTCCAGGCGCAAGTGGAGTGAGGGGTTGTCTCTCTCTCTCTCTCTCTCTCTCTCTCTCTCTCTCTCTCTCTCTCTCTCCTGACCAAAGTCCCTGTGGTAGACACTATGGGGTTCCACCCATGACTATTGTCTTTATTAGCCTACCGGTTCCCTGAGAATGTGGATAAGTGTGAGCTAGGGCGCAAAATTCGGGGATTCTAGGGAAAATGCCTTCATCTCGATGGCTTTGCCTGAGAGCTGCATCGGGGGCGCCGATCTCTTAAAAATCAACCAAAGGGAGAGCTAGTCAGGGACCCTTTCTAAGGTGCAAAACCACAGGACTCTTGCCCAATTAGAATGAAAACCATTTTACCAATTTTGGCAAGCTGTGGAAGGGTGTTACACATACTGTCAGCCTCCATTTTATTAGGAAAAAAAAAAAAAGAAGAAGAAGAAGAAGAAGGGAAAAAAAAGGAATGGTGACATTTCCCTCTCCAAACTTTCAGTTTACCTGTGAGCACCTTCCTGGCATTTGATGCTAAGGGCTGGTTTGAACCCTTAGAGACCAGAGGAAAGGTTTGAGCCTTCCTGGGCCAAATGCTTAACTCTGGGGAGTGGCTGAATGTTAAACGATAAAACAGGGAATCATGTTTAAGTGACGAACTCGAAGGCTAAATCTGAATCCCCGTCCCCAAAAGACGAATGGATTTCATTAAAGGGCATACGAAGGCTAAAAGCAAAGCCTTACAGAGTTAGGACAGTAACTGGGAAGACAGTCGTCAGGGGCTGGGTGTTCAAGTGGTTATTGACAGGAGGTTTGGGCAGGTATCCAACTCCTTATTTCAGACTGATAAATGCAACTGAACACTCACACTTGTAAAAAGACTTGAGTTGCAACTCCACAAATAAAAACTTGTCTTTCCCTGTTTCTGAACTATTTTTTAATGTATTATATCCTGAATGGGAGAATAAAAAACACTTAGTACTAAAAAAAAAAAAAAAAAACAAGTCTTTCTCTGGAGGAGCTCCCACTACAGAGGTAAGGCTGCCAGGTAAAGCTGGAAGACCCTTTACTCTGATAATTACATGACCCCAAAGTGCTCCTGGACCTCTGTGTTAAATGTAGCACAACCCTAGTAATGACTACCTATAAATTAGATATTTTAAAATCTTGTAAATGATAAGCAGGGAGAAGAGTAATGTCTGCAGAGGAATTTTTTAAAATTTGAACTAGCTCCAGTAAGTATGTCATGGTCGAAACTGTTTAGTAGTGAATTCTTGCTCTCCTTGGTGCAGAAGCCACTAATTGTTGTCACTGGGGCTCTCAACAAAAAGAACCCGGATGCAGTACCTCTTACCCGTACCCCATGAGTTTCTTCCTGATCCCATTTGCTGGATCTCATCTGCCAGCTGAAGTCCTGTAGTGATCTGGGTAGGTACCAGCCCTCCAGCCCTGACATGCAGCCGTCTGTTCCTGGGTGGAACTTGGAGATACAATTACATTTTTATGCCAAAAGGACAAAATGGTTTTGCCCAGAATCTGGTTGTGCTTTCAAGTTACCAGCCCTGCCTAATCACGTGGTGCTTAAAAGACTAATAACCTAAAAGCAAACTCCTCAGTGTGGTCACCACTGAATCAGATTAGATTTGAGAGGTTTTCTTGAGTCCCCATGCAGTGGTTCTCAACCTTCCTAATGCCGGGACCCTTTAATACAGTTCCTCATGTTGTGGTGACCCCCAACCATAAAATTATTTTTGTTGCTACTTCATAACTGCAATGTTGCTACTGTTATGAATCGTCATGTAAATATCTGATATGCAGGATGTATTTTCATTGTTTGCGACCCACAGGTTGAGAACCGCTGCAAGGGTCCCAAACCTGGGAAAGGGGCAGGCCAGGCAGTTGTCGTTAGGGCATCAGCATCCAGTTGTGTCTAAATAAAGCCGTTGGGGGCATCTTGCTACTAAGGAAGATAATATCTCTGAGATTTAGATGATTTAAAAGAAATTTAATTTATAAACTTGGCTGTTTAAAATATAAAGAAGAAAAGTTTTGCAAACTGCCAAGCCCTACTTAAATACAACCGAACATTTCTTTGGTCCTCTTCTACCTTTCTTTTACCGTAATTGTTCTGTGCCTTAAAACTGTACCTTGTGCAGCCCTCCCTTCCCCCAGCGAACCCAACTCCAAGGCCACATGAAAAGCAAACACTGGCTAACAATTTCAAAGACAGAGGCAATTCTCTAAAATGGTATTCAATAAGCAAAGAAATTAATTATTAAGCAATTGTTAAATAATAAAAAAATGAATTCTCTCTCCATCATGCCATTGTACGATAGCCTGAACATTGCTCTTATACAAATACCCATTTCTAAGCATGTGGCTGACCCACGGTGGGTGGTTCTCTCAGCCTCAGAAATGGAGCCTCGAACCCCACCCATGCTGTAGAACCGCGCATGGATGTGAGCACAGTGTGAGCTCCTGGCACAGCCACCACAGTGCAGGCTGGCCTGGGGTTCTGTGTGCTTCCTATGTCCTCTCCTCTCACCGCTCTCCAGAAGAATTTTTAAAACTCCGCTAAAGATTAGTAAAATGTTGTCCTCATTTAATAGATTGCCCACCAGCTCGTTTTTGCTGAAAGAAAGTATTTTTTCTTTTTTTGTCTAAGATGAACAATTTTAAAGAACAACTTCTTTCGTTACACTTTTCTTCAAAACTATGGCGGGTACAAACTAGCAACATTTTATCATCCTTGTTCTGGAACAAGTTTCGGCAGGTCATCGGGTTCTAAATCATGCCCAGTGTGCTAACTTAATGTTCAGAGATTTTTTATGTGCCACAGGATAGTTCTAAAACTCTATGGCAATGATAATCCCTTAACTAAATACACAGACGCATTTTTCACTAAACCATCTAGTGGTTTCACTGGAGTGGGAGAAGGATGGTCATCGTGACATCATCACTATTATTTAAATTAAACTGCTATGGGAGATATAATTGTTAATAAAAGCCATCTTCTCCCCACCCCTCCAGGTTCCCGCCCCCCAGCATTTTATGACCTGCCATCACCTTAAATGTAAACAGAATTATGTTGATCCTGGTAGCCTATTGTATAACTATAGTGTCAAATCTACAGCTCAGCATGGGAATGCAGAGGAAAATTACCATATTTAAGGGAAAGTTGTTTGAAAATATACATATTTATTAGTTTAGGGTGCTGGTGTTCAAACTTTTTCTCTTTATAAGTGTGTGTGTGTGTGTGTGTGTGTGTGTGTGTGAAAACACAGATAATTCTATAAACGCGAGTGCACACTTTCAGCAGTACATTAAAAGCTGCCACGTAAGCATTCCATGGGGCTGGCTTAATAGTACATTCAGCAGAGGACCAATGGGCCGTCTAGGTGGGAAAGTATGCTCCTGTTTTTAAAGTCCCATCACTGGATGAATCGGTTTTGTGCCAGTCTGAGACTTCACCTGTACCCTTCATAGATGCTCTTGTCCAAGAAAACCATCTTAACCACGTTTGGTTCCTGACCATTGCTATAATGCCGCCCCCTTCCTTCTCTGTAAGGACTCTTCGTTTTTAAGCCTATTTGTGTATTTAATAATAATAAACAATCCTTGATGTACAGAAACTCAGGTGAACTGATCCCAGCCCCGCCCTGACCCTCACTAAGAACTGATCTGAAATATTGGGTGTGCTCGGACTTGCTTGTCAGTTTCAAGCTGCAGGAGACCGAAGCGACTTTTTCGGGATTTCGCCTTTTTCTCTAGCCCGGAGCATGCGACTCTCTCTCTCTCTCTCTCTCTCTCTCTCTCTCTCTCTCTCTCTCTCTCTCTCTCTCATATTAAGGAAGGAAGGAAGGAGGGAAGGAAAGAAGGGAGGGAGGGAGGGAGGGAGGAGAGAGAGAGAGAAGAAATCAAGAAAGGAAGAAAGAAATCAAGAAAGGAAGAAAGAAATCAAGAAAGGAAGAAAGAAATCAAGAAAGGCTGAGGGGGTGCCCCAAATGCGAGCACAGCGGGCCGGGCGGGGAAGACGCCCTGGAGGCGCCCGCAGGTGGGCGGCCGTGGCCGCGGGGAAGGTGCGCGGGAAACGTGCGGGCTGCCGCCCGTCGGAGACGCGGGCGAGGATGGCCAGGCGCCCCGGACGGAAATCAAAGTTCTGTGGAGCCTGGAGCCCCTCGACTGCCACCCTGTGCGGCGGAGGAGAGCGGAGCTCCGGCGTGGGGCCCGGGGCGGCCGGACAGGAGCTCCTGAGGGGGTCCCGCGGCGCTTTTGTGCGGCCCCGCCTCGGCGGCCCCGATCTGACGCAAGGCTCCCCCGAGAGGCTGGGGGCGTCTCACTGCCGCCGGGTAGGGAGCAATTTATTCCTCGTCGATCCATCCCAGCTCATCTTCGGTTACTCCACCCTACCCCTCCCAGCCCTCCTCCTCCTCCTCCTCCTCCCCCTCCCCCTCCTCCTCCCCCTCCCCCTCTCCCTCCTCCCCCTGCCCCTCTACCTAGCCTTCAGTACCTCAGATTCTCCACCTCCCCTTCCTCCTCCATCCCCCTTCTATTTCTCTCTCCTCCTCTCTTTCCTCCCTCCCACCTCCCTTCCCTCTTCCTCTCCCCTCCCTCTCTCCTCTGAATAAGCAAGCTTTTGCTTCTAAAAGTCACAAGCAATGAGAGAGAGAGAGAGAGAGAGAGAGAGAGAGAGAGAGAGAGAGAGAGAGAGAGGAGCCTGCCGAGAGGAGCGGCAGACAGGAGGGAAATCTGGCACAACGGCTGGGAGACAACCCTTGCCGCTGCTGGGCCACCATTTGCCAGGGCCTCGCTCGAGGTAAGTCCTCTGGGGACAGGGGAGCCCCTTCCCGGCAGGGTCCAGCCCCGCCCCGACCGCAGGCCCCAGCGGTGAGCACCATCACCTGGGGCTAAAATACTGAGGGGGGGCGGGGAGGGGGTCAGGACGGAGAGCCGGGCGCGGGTGGGGGTGCTGTGCGCCTGGGAGGTGGGACCCGCGCGCTGGCCCTGGGGTTCTCCGTGCATCCTGCTAGGGTTCCAAGCGACTACAGGGGTTTCCAGCTACCCAATCGCCCCAGCTCCTCGTCCCGCAATTCTATTTTATACGCCCTGGTGCAGATGAGACCCTGCTCGATCGTGAAGTGGCCATTTGCGCCCAGCTCAAACCTTGGAAATGGAAAGTTGGGCAAGGTGGGGGCTTCCTAGCTCTGCGGTTCCCTAGAACCTAAACTGGGAATCCGCAGGAAATGGACAGTTTTCCTTTAAAGAAATTTACCTTTAACGAAAATGTGTATGTATTCAAAAAGATTATTGGATTACTGTGTCTGATCAGCTGCTGATGACCTACCAATAAGCATTTTAAACACACGCGCGGCACACACACACACACACACGCACACGCACACGCCAGGGTCTATGTGCAGTGGGGAAGGCCGTCATAAGGAACCAAGAATTCAGAGTCGCGAGGGCTTTTAAATGTGTAAAAGCTTTGTATGTGTCCTCCGTGTGTACCGAGAACAGAGGGAGGGGATGGAGGGAGCGCGCAGTGGGCTCGGCCCTTTCTCTGTGCCTGTGTGTTTCGTGTGTTGTCAGCTGGCTCAGGTTTCTAAGCGCTGAACGCTGCCAGGGGCGGGGGCCGGCAGCCACCATCCACCTCGGCACCCTAGTGGTGAAACAGGACTCATTTGTTGGGTGCAGAGTGGTGACGACCTAGAAGAGACTGAGTGTGGTTAGGTGGGCCCCCTGCTATCCATTACACCTGCCGCAGATGGCTCCAGTGGTAGAATGGTTTTGTTTGTGGGAATCAAGAAGGGAGGAGGGGGAGGCTAGAGCCTCGCCCCACTATTAGGAAGTAGCATAAAGAACCAGGGACGTCAAAGAAGCCATGTTCCTACATCAAAAGCAATAATGTTGCCAACGTCCATGAGTGAACCTGGGACATGTTATTGACCTTGGTGCTGACCCCAATGGATGACATAGCAGAATTTTAGGATACTATTTTTTTCAAATGAATTTTTGATGAAACGCCTACTCCTACACCACACACACACACACACACACACACACACACACACACACACCTAACACCAATAAGATGCACACAGGTGTCCTTGGAGCTCTGCTCTCTGAAACCAAACCTCTTTGAGCCCTTGTGCATTTCACTACAATTGAAAAAGGGGCCACTCCCGATGTAGGAACCCTTCCGCCTTTCCCAAGCAATGTATGCAAGCTACCATACACACAAGTATACCCAGCCCAGATTAGCATCTAGGTGGGATTTATCAGGGTTTCCAATGTATCCATTTCATTTTTACATGGAGTGATGTGCCTTTCTGATCAATATGCCCATCCTTGCAACCCTTCCTTCGTGCTCCTCAACCAGGAGGAAAGGAGGACACACACTTACACAAACACACACCCTCCCAGGCATGCCCACAGGGAGGGCAGGTGTAACAAAGGAACAGTCTAAGGACAGTTTAGCCTGTCTTCATGCCTCAATTTTCTTGCTAAACAAGAGGAATTAAAAGAGAACTATATCAAGGAAGACCTAAATAGATGGAGAAGCCTTGTCTCCACCCTTACTTCACAAATACTTCACAACAACTATGGATTTTCCTCCTGGAATAAGAATCAATTTCACTGGCCCAACTTTTGTTCTAAATCAAAAAACATTCCTGTAATTAAGCTTTAATATGCTTATGCTTTGGGAGTGTTTGGAAATACAGAGAAATTCCATCTATTTGACACTTCAATTCTATTTTTCTATTTATTTAGTGTCAAATCAATAATTTTAGAGTCAATAAAATCAAAGAATATCAAGCAACAATGAGAACCCATTCTAGCTAAGATTTTCAAGCCACAAATAAACCCCATGCTTTCCAAGAATGGAAAACATTCAAGCCCTGCATTTTTCAAGGTGCTTTCAATACCCAAAGACACCTCTGAAGTGGCTTTGGTTGATGGTTGCTTGCTGTGTGCCCAGTGCAATTATTTTTCTGTGAGAACTTCTGTTTTGCAAGGAGAAAGTTGACTTTGATATGCATTAGGGTGCAGGATTCATTGAGCGATATGCCATTAGCATATAGCACTATTTATTCATTATTAGTAATACAGGTTTACTCATACATCATGCAAACTGCTAAGGGCCTGCTCTGGGATGTGAATTCATATGTTACCAGAACACATTTGTAAAGACATGCTGGAAAAAAGAAAAATAAAATACTTGCAAAACTGAGTTGAGAAACAGGCTTCAGGAGCCCTTTAAGGATTTAACTAAAAAAAAAGGAAAGACTTGATCTAAAACCCGAAGTTAGAGACACTAAGGGATTCCACTTTCATGTAAACAAAACAAAATTAGCAAAACTTTTGCAACTGTAGAGAATGCAGACAAAAATGGGACCCTTACCAGACGCCCTCCCCCCTTTTTCCTCACTACACTTTAGATTCTTGTTCCAACCAATATCTAAAGCTAAGAAAAATAATTTCCAAGATGAACTGGAACTTTCAATGAAACGTCTGTTTTTTTAATTCTAGGTTTATAATGAGTAATATTTTAAATGGGGAAAATCTCAAGATTCAAATTAGTTCAGATACTCCAGTTTTTCTAGGAAAAGAAATGTATTTTAATATTCAATCAAGTCAGCACCCAATCACATTCAATCACGTTTCTTAGGCCCAGGTGCGCCTCAGAACCTCACATGGGAAATGGAGGCATCTGGGCGACCGGGACGGCTGGGATCCCTGCTTCCCCCGCCCATCGCTGGGACCACCTACATCTCCTTTTCATATGAAATGGCTGTTTGCAAGAACATATGGATAAAGTAAATCTGTAAGACACGAATGGGCTACTTCCCATCCTCATCCATGGGAGATTTTCTTCGGGCTCCCCATCCCTTGGCACCTTCTTTCCACCTTTCCCACCCAAAGCATCTACAATGACATTTAGCGGGATCTATATGTACCCTTAGGTTTCAAACATTTCACCACCGCCTAAAATTTGCCTCTACTTCCGGTGTAGTTAAGGTCATCATTCTTGAAGGACTTGTATACATGTATATAAGCCAAACCAATGGACACGGACAACGGGGGGATGGGAGCACGAGTTTGTGTGTGGGGGGGAGGTTGGGGGTTAAAGGGGGGGATGAGGACACATTTGTAATTCCTTAACTAATAATAAAAAAAAAAAACAAAAAACAAAACAAAAAAAAAAAAAAAAAAGAAAAGCTACCAACTCTCAGTCCCTGGCGGCGGTGAGAGCGCGCTCACGGTGCCGGATTCCGGCGAGCTGGAGGGCTCGGCCGGTCCGCGTGCCTGGCCAGCCACTGCGTGTGCGTCTGTGTCCTTAGCGCGCGTATTTCCCCTCTGAAGGGAGAATAATAAGCTCTCCTTGGTTCCCAATCTGTAAAGATATCATCTTTAGTCGGAACGGCAACAGGGGTGGTGGAGAAGAGGCGTGGGTCATGAGCCCGAAGAGGTCAGGTTTTCTCATCGAACCAGGAGGAGGCGGCCAGTCGCGTCTGCGGGTCCCTCTGGTTCCCCAGAAGGAAGATCCGCGGGCTGGAGGGCGTGTGTGCCCTCCCGAGCCTCGGTCCCCTCCTACAGGCCCCCGAGGGTCTCCAGAAGCAGAGGCTGTGCCTGTCCTGCAGCCTCCCAAATCCACGCAGCGGGGCGCCCCCAGCCCAAGGCCGCCTCGACGGCCCCGACGCGGTGCCCGCGCGGCCAGTAGGTGTCGCTGTTCCCCTGCTGGCCGGAGCCGGGAGCCCCGCGCTGGCCCCCGGTGGCTCCCGGTCTTCCTCGCCTGGCGGGCTCACAGACCCACCGGAGCTCCCGGGAGGGCCGCTGCCCCCGGGACTGTCCCTTGCTCACCTGGCCAGGTCCGCAGCAACACTGGCCGGCCTCGGGGAGAGAAAGCAGAGAGGCGTCTGTTGGGGCGTAACACGGAGCCCCGACGGAAGCATTTGGAAGCCACCAGCCCTCTCTCCTTCCTCTGCTCTTCAGGTGCTGTGGTCAGCGACCCGGCCTGGGAGCATCCTAGTGAAATCCCAAGTCGGGGGGTTTCCCCCGGACTCCACACTGACTTTAAATTGTAAATAAGAGGTTGAAATCCCAGCTTCGTGGGAGCCAGCCACATAAGGATTAATTTCAATTTCTTGTCGACGAGAGAGAGAGAGAGAGAGAGAGAGAGAGAGAGAGAGAGAGAGAGAGAGGAGAGAAGGGAGTGAGGGAAAACAGAAAGAAAGAAAGAAAGAAAGAAAGAAAGAAAGAAAGAAAGAAAGAAAGAAAGAAAGAAAGGGAGGGAGAGAGAGAGGGAGGGAGAGAGAGAGAAAGAATGGAAGGGAGGGAGGGAGGAGGGAGGAGGAGGGAGGGGGAGAGAGAGACAGAGAGAAGAAAGAAAGAAAGAAAGAAAGAAAGAAAGAAAGAAAGAAAGAAAGAAAGAAAGAAAAGCCAGGGCAGGGCCTGGCCACAAGCCTGAGCTGCGTACCATCTTGCACACTATTCTGCAGGCAAAAATGCCGTAAAGGCGACGGTCCCCTCCCCCAGCCCAGAAGGAGTCAGTATTTGGATGCGGTTGTCTTCCCCCAAACAGTGCTTGCCAAGTATGATTCCCCTTCGGAAACCTAGCGGGTCGCAGGTCCCCGGACTTTGCGCGGAGGCTCCTGCGCCCTTCCCTGGACCCGGCTCCCTGCCCTAGCTCGCGGTGCCGCGGGAGAGATTATTAATCAGAAGCGCTCTTTTTGTGTGTGTCTCCAAAGGAGGAGGTTTGGCTGGTGAATGCCGAGAGGGACATTCACAACGCGTACATCCCATAGGTGGCTGGAGATTGTATTATGATTTTGATTGTTTTGTGCAGGGAAATCACTGCTGCGATTTGAAGATGGGGTGGGGGTGGGGGGCCACATTGAAAACCTTAAATTCAGAACCTCGAGTTACTGAAAGAGTTAGTTTGCAAAATGCAACTAGCTATGCATTCAAACTAACGTTTAAATTTATATTTTCAGTTAAAATGTGGGGAGATTTTGCTGTAAATTCTTAATAAGACCCACGCTTTTATCTGTAATTTTTTTTTGTAAACACAACCAATTCGTGAAGAAAATGTAACAATCAATTATCAAAGAGGAAGGAAGAAAAATTCTTAAAGTCCAAAACACTTCGGATCACTTCTTCCTGAGTCTGGGCCTGGCTCTCACGATGTCGGAGTGCAAGGCCGGGCGGGTGCCTGGGTCTTCAAGGCGAGCCTTGAATTTTTAACGTGAGCGGGCCAACATCATCCTTAAATGTCATGCCTTTTGCTATGTTTCATGAAATTGGCTCCTTTCCGTTAAACCCTATATCTGCTATACAATTGTCAGTAATTATTTCTGATTGAGACAGCAAATTAATCATTCGTTGACGTGGGTGGGGGGAGAAAACACGTGCCTAATTGGAGGTTGTGAAGTTCAGTGAAGTGGTATTTTTAGCTTGTAAAGCCCCAATTCATATATTTGGATCTCTCTCCCCCTCCCATCGTTTCCCTATTTTGTTTCTCTCTTTTACACAATCCCCCGGGCTCCTTTCTCCCTCTTTCTTCACATTCCTCAGCCTGTCTTCCTTTCCTCTCCCCTTCTCTGCACCCCCCGCCCCCCAGCAGCGCCTCCCTTCTTTCCTCTCCGCTCTCCTCTTCTTCCCCCCTCCTCCTCTCCCCCCCCTTTCTGTGTGTATGTATCTCTCTGCCCCCACCCATTTATTGTCTGATCCTATCAATCAAGTTAATATAAAAGTAGCAAGTGGGAGACCCACCACCCTCTCTCCGGAGCGCCCGGGGCACTTTGGTGAGGCAGCCGCTGCCAGGTGACCGGCGGGAGCGGTGGCCCTCGGTGCGGGGCCGCGTTGCTAGCGGAGGAGTTGGGGTCTGCGCGTGGTTTGCGGGGCTTATTCAAACGCCGCCTGCTACTGCCGTGATTCGCAGGGACTGGCCTCCTAGTGGTAATGCGGGGCGGGGTGGGGTGGGGGTGGGAGGGGAGGTACCGAGGGGCGGGAGGGGAGGATGGGGGTGAGGGCGGGGTGGGAGGGGGCTCCGCACCGCGCGCTCCGCTGCCGGGCTGGGACAGAGCACCCGGACCCGCGGCGGCGGCGGCAGCGGCGCTACCCACCCTCCCGCACCGCATCCTCTGAAGCAGCGAGCACAGAGCCACCGGCCCCCAGGGTAAGCCACGCGCGCGCCGGCGATGACGGTGATGGTTCAGACGCTTCAGGTTACTACCATGCGCCGAAAAGGGAGATTAGAAACAGAAAAAGAGATTACAGAGATCAGATATGTGGTGTACCTCTCTGTGTCCCTTGTCACAGGGCGCGCGCTCACACACTCACACACACGCACACACGCGTCTGCACACACATGCATGCACAGACATCCGTACATGCACACATCGCTTGCTACTACCATCTAAATACGTGCGCCGCCACTCTGTGCCCTGCAAAGTGGCCGGTGTGTTCGTCCCAATCCCTGCATAAAGGCAGGCAGGTGTGTGCCAGAATCCAGGCAGGAACGAACCGACACGCACGATTGAATTGCGGCCAAAGTCGAAGAGACATTTAACCTGCCGAATTGTTTCACTCAGGCAGGTGACCCCCAGAAACGGGCAATTCTGCAACCAGTTGTGGGATCTGCAACTATTCATAAGATGTGCTGAAAATGTTCTTTTAGAAAAGATAATCTTGCTATAAATGGCAAGGTAGGAGCAAACCTCAAGGATGAGTATGTCTCCCTTTTTTAATGTTTTACGTGCAGCCATCTGACCACTTCTTATTGGGTGACATACCATATGAGCACTTTGGTGTAAGCTTGGAAAAACTACAGCCAGAGGTAAGGCTGCAAATAGCATGAGAATTAAGGATGTTAAAAATGGATGCTGGATAGTCCAGCATGAAAGATGATATGCAGCTGTAGATTTAAAATGGGGGAATACGTGTGACTATTTATACATGAGAGCCATGGGGGAGGGCTGACTCCTGTCCTGAGTGTCTGTGCAGGTAAGTCATTCATAAGAAAACCAATTACCTGTGCATGTACTTGGATTTGTTTAATTGAATAAGATGCATGAGTGTGTATTTGCTGTTCTTTGTGGATTCAGTATTTTAAAAAATAATAGGTTGGGGGGAATTTTAAAAGTGGATTTGCACGTATATATTTTTCAAAAGCCATTGTGCTGAACTGACATATCACCAGGAAGGAAATCCTACTCTATAAACAAGATTACCATTGCTTGAAATCTAACTGAAGGCCTGTATATTTTAGGGCAGATCAATTGGCTTAAGGTAGCCAACTGTTTGGTTTATTTGTTTTCATTTCACAGTCAGGAATTAAGGACACTTTGCAATCAAGGGAATGTGCCTTGTTCCCAGACATACTAAGATAAAAGGAAACTCGGTAAATTTTGAATGCAGCAGATAAGGTGCAACACACAACATGGGTGAAAATGTCTTCCTTGCAAAAGGATGTCCACTGCCATGCCTACACATGTTAAAGTAGATTGTTTTGTTTTGCAATAAGAAATGCTAGAAAGCAATAGGGCAGTCGTGAAGGCAGCACTTTTCAGTAAATCAGCACAAAAATTCTTGAGAAATCTTGGGAGCCACTTCCCTTCATACATACATTATTTCAAATGCACTGGCCCAAACTGTGTTATGGTTAATAGGAAGTTAATTAGACAATCAAACTTTGAGCCCTGAGCAATGGACATTACATTACAGTCCATCAAGGAGGTAGGTCAGGAAAGGAAAAAAAAAAGTGTCTTTTCTTTTGTGACCAAACCAGGAGGTTGTACAGCTGGCATTACATACATGACAGATGTGCATATTTGGAGCCTTAAATAAACAGAAGCAGGGAGGCAACTGTGCATATTTATCTAGCAAGAGACAGCAGCATACACTCGCCAAAAAATAGACGGAAAGGAACAAGAGAAATAGATAGACATAATAAGATAGCAAAACAGGAGGGGGTAGAATGAGTAAAACGATACAATCTGAACTCCCCCCCCCAATTAAAAAATGCAAATATATCTTTACATATGCATCAGTATTAAAAATAATATACGCTGGAACCAACAGGAGCAGGAGGAGGAGGTGGAGGAATAGAGGTGGAGGAGGAGGGGAGGAGGAGGAGGAGGAGGAGGAGGAGGAGGAGGAGGAGGAGGAGGAAAGAATGGAGGCGCCGCGGAGCCCTGATTATGCATGGGCTGGAGCTGCCTCCTCTAACCTGTTCTTCTCCGAGCCGGGCAGCCGGCGGTCCTCAGCCGCCCACAGAACAGGAACCGAAACAACCGTTCCCGAAGGCTACAGCATTTATTTTTCTCTTTTGGGGGTTTTGGCGGTTGTTTCATGGGCTCGCCAACTGGCCCCTTTAATTAAAAGCTTCAATAAAAGGCGATCGCGCCAGGAATGCACCGGCTCCTCTTCGCGCAGGATTTGCATATTTTTTTAATGCCCTAATTTCCTTGATGTATGTAAATGTAGCCGGACGTAGAGGGAGACGGGGAGCTGACGTCAATGGACGTGACCTCGCAGCTAAACCTTGAACGTGAAGCCGGGATGGGGGAAAACACGGAGCGGCAGCCGATGGAACCCGCTCGTGCGGGCGTTGGCAGCGGCGCTGGCCGAGCCCAGGCCCGAGGGGACCGGGGGGATCCGCGCCAACCCCGGGGGAGGACAGGCCTCCGCCTTCTTCCTCCACCTCCGGCCTCCGGCCCCGCCAGCCCTCCGGCCGCACACGCGGGCTCTTGTCCTGCACCTCCAGCCCCGCCAAATACGTGTCCTTTTGCTTCCCTCCGAAAAACAACATGCCCCAAACCACAAACCAAATCGAACCCCAACATGCTTTAGACCAATGCTCGGGTAGCTTATCAGAAAGAAGACAGGATGGAACATGATTTTTTTTTTTTTTTGCTTTTTTCCACAAGAAGAGGAGGGAGAAACCTCAGACAACAGCAAATCATTCCTAAAACACGATAAGCTACACGTGTGTCCAGTAGGGAGAGGTAAATCGCCCCGGCGACTGGTGGGGGGCTGCTCGTTTCGGTACCTGTTTACCTGTTCGATCAGGAAGCGCGTTGGCTTCATTAACAGCCATGCCGTTGGCGTGCGTTTTAATGAGGTGGGGATGTCGTGTGTGCGTGTGTCTGTCTGTGAGTGTGTCTGTGAGTGTGTCTGTGAGTGTGTGAGTGTGTGTGTGAGTGTGTGTGTGAGTGTGTGTGTGTGTGTGTGCGTGTGTGGCGCTGCGAGCAGATGGGAGAGATCGGTGCCTCTGCACGGCGGCCTCGGGGACTTATCCGCAGGACACGCAGGCCGGACAGAGCTCCGTGGCTGGCGATCGGTCCCCCCGTTTGACAGGGGCGGCGGCGGTCGGAGGAGGCTCTCTGGAGCCGCTCGGCCCTCCCGATGACATTGTCTGGGGCGGGGTCTGGAGGTGCGAGCCCTTCCGTGGCCGCAGCCCCGGGCGCCGCCCGCCGGGTTTAGCCGGTGCGCGTTCCGCCGGGCGCTCTGCAGCCTCGGCGGGGAGGTAGCGGCTCGGGTGACGCAGCGGGGAGGCCTTCAGACCCCCCGCCCCCACCCGGCTCCGCCTCGGCCCAGCTCGCCGGCCTGTGCGTGTCCGCGCGCGAGGCAGGGGCTGCGGCCAGTCTCCGCGCACATCTGCTTCCGCCCCTGCTCCCACCCTCTCCCAGGCCGCCAAGACGGGCTCCTCGGCCTCCTCTGGGCCCGGGCCGGGCCGAGCCGGGGATGCAGGGCAAGGCCACGGCTGGCAAGGAAGGGGCGCCGGAGGCCGCGGTCTCGGTTCCTCCCAGTCCTGCCCTTGGCCGCCAAGGCTGCCGTGTCTTGGTTCCACCTCGCAGCCATAGCTTTGTTTTCCTGCCACGCTCGTGGCCACTGAGCCCCACGCCGGCGAGGGGAGCGTGTGCGGGTGCGCGGGGCGGGAGGCGGGCGGCGGGCGGGGGCCCTCCCGCCGAGGACACGCCTGGCTCTGTGTCCTCCGGCTGCATTTGGCGGGAAAGCTGGGGGCCGCCAGACTCCTGTTACTGCAGCCCAGCCCCCCCCCCCCCGCCCCCGCCATAGGCATCATTTACATACGGGCCAGTTGCCTGAATTTTTGCAGCCCCCCTTCCGCCTGCGGCCGCACACGCGCAGGCTCGGAGCTGGAGCCCGCGCGCGCACACCCCGGTGCCCCGGCCGCGGCTGGCCCGGCGCTCAGACAGGCCCCGGGGTGCGAGCCGCCCGCGGCAAGAGGGATGCCTGCACCCTCCTTCTCGCGCTAACACCCCGCACAGTCCTCCCGACCGAGTTCCAGGAAGCCCACCTTCCCCGCAAGATCCTCACCCTTCTCCCCCTGCACACCCCACTCACACCCTCCCGCAGCTCTCTGCCTCTGTCCCTGCAACACACACACACACACACACACACACACACACACACACACACACACGCTCTTTCTAACCTCTCAAATAGATAATCCCCCATGGCGCGTCCCCGGTACCTTTTGAATAGCTCCGGAGTTTAAAGAGTAAAAAATCCTTATAATGTATTGCTTGCCATTAGCAAAACACGTTTAATGACGACAACAAAAAGAAGGGGAGGCCTGAGTAAGGGGACTTGAACCAAAAGACCTTTCTTAAAAAAAAAAGTCTTCAAGTCAAAAGGTCATTCTCCAAGTTTGTAAATAAAATACCAAAAGGAGACCTTTAAAAAGAAATAGAGGAAAGAAGGAAGGAAGGAAGGAAGGAAGGAAGGAAGGAAGGAAGGAAGGAAGGAAGAAAAGATCCACAAGTTTCACAAAATGGTGCATTGGAAAAACAAGACAGGGCTATTGAGAGAGAGAGAGAGGGAGAGAGGAGAGAGAGAGAGAGAGAGAGAGAGAGAGAGAGAGAGAGGGAGAGAGAGAGAGGGAGAGAGAGAGAG
The DNA here is from genome assembly GCF_964212035.1 of Myotis nattereri. Lineage (NCBI taxonomy): Eukaryota > Metazoa > Chordata > Mammalia > Chiroptera > Vespertilionidae > Myotis > Myotis nattereri. The sequence continues at coordinate 49,068,212 of NC_138079.1, read as the reverse complement.
AGACACTAAAGGAATCAAGAGAGAAAAACTGGAGGAAAAAAGAAAAAGAGGGAGAAGAAAATAAAAGGTAGAAAAGGCGAAAGAAGTTTCCAAAGAAATGAGTGCTTTGCGTTCTACAATAGGAAAATGTAGCCATTGCCCTCCTTCAGACGAGACAGTTCTAATTTGTTCCGTCTGTCAGGAGGGGACTGTGAGAGGTTTGGGTGCAAATTCATTATCTCTGGCAACGCAGGACGTAGTGTGGGGACTGAAAAAGACCGTGGCAATGGATGAACAATAGGGCTTCAGTTCATCAGTAACAAAAGCAGTGGGGAAATCGGTTGAGTTTCAGAGCACGTCCTCCTCGGCAGAGGGGGCTGGACTAGACCTTGGACGGCCCCCCCAAAAACTTGCCGAGCCTCGCACACACCACTTCACTCTCCACTCCGAGGCTCAGGGAGCAAGTGCCTGGCGCTGGGGGGCGGGGAGGGCGGGGGGGGGGGGAGAGAGTTGGCTTTTTTTCTTCCTTCGTCTTTTTCGCCCTTCTCTCCACCCCCCCCCCCCCCAGAAGGGAATGTCCGTTTAAACTATTTTAGACCCAATCAAGCAAGAATCACCATGTGGAATTGAGCGGCAGTTTTAAACGTGCTAAGGAGAGGGGTGACCTGAATTTTTTTTCTTTTTTTTTTCTTTTGAGATGCGGAAAAGAGCCTGTTTGTGTACTGCGGCCGCTCTGTGACTGGATCTTGTCTTCTGGCCCGCGCTTCGGTTCCTGCCCAGCGGGACTGGGGGGCAGCAGTGCCCAGCGCGGGGAGAGCAAGTGAGTATCCCGGCGGCCCGCAGGCGGCCGCTCAGCCGGCGGCGGGGGCCCGTCGCTGCCCGCCGCGGCCCCGCGCCCGGTCTCCTCTCCGCGAGCCGGTGCCCGCTGAATCCTGCTCCGGGTCGCGCCCTGGTTTGCTTCAGCTAATGATTGTGTGTCTCAGATATTAAACCTGTTGATGTCATGAGTTGTCTAAGTCAGGACTGTTAATTATCCAGCAGCCTGACCGCCTTTTGCAGAGAGAAACCAGGAGCATTTCGTGCTGGAAAAGGGAATTTTGTATGTAATTTTGTGTTGGTGGAGGTGGGACTTTTCCCTCTTAACCCTAGAGCCACATACGGTTATATTTTGCGTTCCTGAATTCAGCAGGATTCGCACTTGGAATAATTATTTTAACCCCCTCAAAGTTGCAATTACCTGGCAACGAGGAGAGGGTTTGATTGGATTTCGGTGGAAACTTATACACAGTAGCTAACTAGTCCTGGTGGGTTTCTACTTCCTTCTTTGCGTTTTGGATTCTGGGAGGCAAGAAGCCGCTTTACAGGGTCATCCCAAGTTAAGATGCATCAAGATGCAACCATCACGGTGTGACTGGAGCTTGGAATGCCAGCGGAACCTGGGTTTTGCGGTTTGCGTGGAATCCAGACTCCGCGGAGAGAGGCAAGACCTTCCTTCCGGGGCCTGGATTTATCTGAAGGAACCCGGGCAGTGGGAACCCAGGCGATGCATTTGCTTTGGAGATGGTGGCGTTTTCTCTTGCAAAGGTGTCCGCAGTGCTGGCATGGACGACTGTCTCGAGGGGTCAGGGCAGCAGTGAGATGGATCCGAAGTTAGACCGGAGGCCTGTCAAGTCACGGCCACTGCGGGGGGCTCTGTGGGACCAGTGGCGGGCTTGGGCCCACAACAGTGGGGTCGGCTCTGGTTTCCTCCCTCTCCTCATGCCCACCTCTGCCCGCCACCCTCCTTCTGCACCTGGATGCCAGTCATCAGGGCGCTGTCTCGGGAAAGAAGCCCCCATAGTCAGGATTATTGAACCAGTGCAGTACTTTCATTTTGCAAAACCAATAGCCCCACCCCGCCACTCCAAAATAACAATAAGCATTTAAAAATCATAAGAGAAAAGCAAGCTATTTTCAGGAGTGTAACACTTCTTGAATATATTGAGACATGGGGGATGGGGGAAGGGAATAAGGAAATCCACCACTTTACAGCAATCAGGTTTTACATTATTCATTGATTTAGTGGAGGAAATAGCCAATCAGGAGCCATAGATATGAATGCACATCTCACCGTGCTGTTGCCTTACAGTAAACTATTTGCATCTTTCTAATGGATTGGATATTTATCCAGGGATTCCCATTGTTTGAAAGGTTTGGAAATTTAGTTCCTTAAACATTTAGAAAATACGACTTTGTTCCAGTCTTAATATTCTTGCATGGAAGAACTCTCCCTCCTCTTTTGTATGGCAGATTACAGTGTTCAAATCCCTAGTATTTTTTGAGAGTCCCTCTTCCCTCCAAGCTAAAAATAAAATAAAAGAAGAAAGAAAAAATTAATTTTCGAACACCTCCAGATTCTGCATATTTTGCATTCCCATTATCATGCATGTCTCCATTTAAATGCAAATTAGCATATTTAACTCTGTAGGTGCTGAAGCCCAGCATACATTGTATTGGGGTTTTCTGGAATCTCTTGTCATTTTAAGGAATCATTGTAATTGCAGTACTTTAAATGAAGCCAAATTTAGACATGCTTATGTATATATTAAAACTATGATAATTTGTTTTCTTGACTGTTTTTCAGATGACTCTACAAAGAAGTATAAAATGAATAGACATCCCACCAACCAAAGGTAATTTTAAAATTTACATTTGACAAAATTAAAGTGATGTATAAAATATTATTTATTGGGTAGCAAGCCTGCAGTGTATTGCATATCTCCCAGTTCATGCAATAGATACAATTCCAGAAAAATTCAAGTCTCCATATATGCAATTGTCTCCACCCCCCCCCCAGCCTTTGTATATTACATATCAAAGATAATGTAAATATAACCTGTAACTTCCTATAAAAAAGGAATTTGGGACACAGAAGAAATAATAGGATACTTTTATTAGAAAGCAAGCCAGTCAAGTACCTTGCCTGAACTATACAAATCACTGTAAATTAAATGGCTTTATGCAGAAAATGATAGTCTTGACTATATTAGTAGACTGTGTTTTATATGCATGAGAATCATACAAACTCAATATTAAAAAGGATTTTGGTGATAGGCCAATTCTTCATATATTCTGCAGTAATCTGAATAGGATTCATAGAGGTGTTCTAAATATTAGTTCCAAACCTGATGAATTTTCATTTACGGAATAGCATAGTTCTGATCCAAATATGTGGAAAATCATAAATTTTCGCTTTTAACTTAAGCAGAGATTGTTTATTCCAAAGAAAACCAGGATGTTTCCATTCATGTTTCAGCCATCTGGAGACCTGTAAAAAGATTAGAAAACAAGCATGACAATCACGTCCTAATCTACTGGCCATTAATGGGAATTTATTAGAGAAGGAGCATGCAAGCCATTTGAATTCAGTATATTCTTCAATATGCAGATTTCAAAATGGGTATTCTGTAGCTCAGCTAAATAGCTTTTGGAAAAGCAAACATATCTGGAATAAGAACATGTAAGTGTTAATAACTGCTCCTAACAATGTATGGTAGACATTGCTAGGAATCTTTAGAGCACAGTTGTTTCAACTTGTCTCATATACATTTCAATATGTCCTTGAAATGTGTATGATAAACTATGATACGAACCTTGGCAATTATCAAAATGATAAGGTACTCAGTGTTAAATCTTGTTATATATCTTTTATGTTTTCATACTTTGAAAGATGATGGTTGAGGTAAAATATTTAATTGGCTGTTTGGTTAATGTACAGACTGGCCATAATCATTATGTTGACTATTTTCACTTTTCGGGCTCTCATAATGAATCTATGTTACATATATGAGGCATGGAGGCCAGTCCTAGAGTCGTTTGATATTACTATGTGGTATTGCCTTAAAAGATGCTATTTTAAGACAGTATCTTTTGTAGCTTCTAATTGTAGAAGCATCTCAAATGTTTAGTGTCTTGGTTTTCATGATAGTTAATTGGGTTCTAAAATGCATTTAATTGTTAAATGTGGGAATATAGCAACATTAATTTGCAAATTCACACAAATATGGGGGTGATATACACAGACATACATGCATTTATGCATCAGATCTCTTTATTTTCACCAACATCCTTCCAAGACATATATAGAGCAAAAAGATATTCTAAAAATAACTGGCATTTCCTGGGGTTTTTACTTAAGGAATTGAATTCATCTAATTGTATGCTTGTTCTATGTAGTACATGCCAATTCACTAATGATTCTGTTTCTAGGTCTTGGAAAGCAAGGCCAAAATAATTTCAATCTTCCAAGGCAGCAAAGCTCATTAGGATTTTACATAATGTCAGAAGTGACATGAACACATACCTCAGTGATATGTTCAATTTTTATCCAGTAGTTTATGTTGTGACCTCTTAGTTCAAGAAGGAACAGTAACTCTATAGGAGTATATTTCTCTGAATTAGTTTGTAGTTTGATATATATATATATATATATATATATATATATATATATATCTCACAATGCAGCCATTTCTTATTGTACTTCCTGGACCAGAATTTGATAAGAAAAATAGATAAGTGATTTTCACAGTGTAGTATTTTTTTCAATAATCAGGACAAGAATGCTCACCAAAAAGTAAATTAATACAAAAATTAGGGAAAAATCGGCATTTGTGTTACTAAATCATATCTTTAATTGGTAGAATGTTGTTGTTTGTACTCTTGATTGGGGGCTTTTCTTAGCAATTCTGATTTTCTTTACTTGTCAGTCATTTCTATAGAATTTACATATGTATGCTGTATGTAATTTGGTAAGCATATTCCACTCATGTCTTAAATGAATAAATTCCTGAATCAATGAAAAAGTGTATTTCAATTCTGAAAGTATTTTAGTGATTGGGGAAAATAGTTAACCTATAGAAATGAGAGTATTGCGATAAACTAGTGATGTGTGAAATGAATATGGAGATTTATGACATACGATTGTAGCATATATTTTAAAGAATAGTAATACCACCAAACATAACTCGTCATTTTGAGAAACAGTCCATCAAACTTACCCATTGTGAATATACATCTTATATGGACTGCACCTTAGATATTCCGTTGAGGGGCATCTGTTAGAACTGTACATATTATAGATGCATTAGACATAGATTACTCATTATGAAGAAGAGAAAAGAAGAGAGCTCTCATAAGTGGTCATATTTACACTTTGAAAAGTCCTAAGAAAAGGTATGAGGCTAATTAATTAATAAAATATTCCCCCTCGAGATACAAAAAAGGTGGGGGTGGGGAAGAGGAAAGGGTTCTGCTCTTAACATGCAGGTATCTTACGTTTTCTTCACTGAAGTAACATTTCTTTTTTCATAATTTCATAAGGGAGCCTAGTATATTTTGACCTTCTGTATAAAAGTTGATGTTTGAAACTATAGACAAAGGCTCAACATTTATTGCAGTAGAGTTGTGTACTACATTAGAAACTATTGCTGCAGTGTTTACCTGTTCTTCATTCTAAGGCACACACCCTATAGAGAGTTATTTTATAAAAATTGGGATGAAGTTGGCTTGCTTAGAGCATTCATTTTGAACTTACAGAACAAACACTACCCTATCACCATGGTACATAAATACAAAACATGCCTGAGCTGTGAGAGCCATTAAAAACACACCACCAGAGCAAACTGTCAATACAATCACACATAGACTCACTGCCTAATACAGAGCTGATTCCCAGCCCCAGAAAGCAAGGCCCTGCTTTAAGCAATAGCAAAGTGCCTTCCATCTGTCTGCCCATGCAATCTGCCATAAGAGAAATTCAGGCAAAGACGTTCCCCAGATCTGAAATGCTTTTATCTGTCCTCAGAGAGAGATTTCTTCCAGTCTTTGGATATTAGAGCGATCTACACTAGCACGGAGGAGGTAAAAGGCCGCGGGTTGCTTTTCCAGGAGCAGGCGGTAGTGCTAACGGAAGAGATGTTGCTTGAGAAAATAGGGCTTGTTGCAATGCTGCCGCTGCTGCTGCTGCCTCTGCCGCTGCTCGGGCAGCAGGCCTGGGGCAGTCGGCTGATCACTGATGCATATCAATAACCATGTACTTGAGATTTCTCATGACATCATCATTACCTTGGTCTCCAGCGGTCTCGAACCTTTGACCTTGCCGGGCTGGTCCACATTTTGGCAGTGAAAGCCCTTCCAATGATGGCCCTTTTCTCCTTCTTTCAGACCGGGGGCAGCAGCACGCCAGCAAGACGGCATCTTCTCTTTCCCAGCCTAGAAGCCCTGAGAAATCGAGGATCTTCCCCCTAAAACACACACACACAAGATATTGCAATCAAGCTGCCACCGCTTGGTAAAAAGCTCATGGTGCTTACCCCAAAAGGATCAGGAGCAGATCTTTGAATCAGCTGTCACTTCTATAGAATGGGATGTGTTTTTTTATTTTTTATTATTTTTTTTTTCTCCTTCCTCCTTAACCTGCGCTGGAAATTGCTGTTGGCTTCCTACGTCTCTGTAGAGCGAGGCTAAGGAGTCTTGCGTGAGAATGAAGCAATTTACAATGCAAATAGAGGCCTCCGAAGGGACGGATGCTGCTGCTCACTCGTAACCGCTTGCTGCACCTTAATAGCTGGTTTTATTTTCTGATATTAATAGATGAATTGTTGGCTGACGCTGCCGGAGATTACTTGCTGAAAGGGGGAAAAAAAGTTCGGAATAAACTTTCAAAGCAACAGATCTCGTTTGGATGTTTTAGCCGCGCACACACAAACAGAAACCAGGTCATATTTACATGCAAGGAGGAATCTGAGCGCGGCGAGTGTCCTGGAGGACTACTGCTCTTCGGTGCTGCCAGAAAGACCGGGATGTGGAGCCTGGCCCGCGGAAGACAGGCATGTGAGGGAAGCGAGTTGTTATCTTTGGTTATCTAGCTGTATGAGTGTATTGGTCTTCATAAAGCTAGATAACCGAAAGTAAAAACTCCTTCAAGATCGCCGGGGAGCGTGTGAGAATGAAAGACTACAACCAAGAGACAGTAAAAACCAGAAAGGTCAGGAATATTTATTGAATCTAACTTTGTTTTCGTTTTTGTTTTCCTTATGAGTAAAGGTGGGATTAGAGGAAATTAAGGGGCACACATATGCCAAAATATGAAGGTGCCAGGTCCTTTGAGAGGGGTTGTTAATAAGGAGAATTGTATAGTGCTAATGAGGTAAGAGGCATGTACAGTTTGTCCTACTTCAAGGCAAAAGTTTAAATATGAGTTATTTTTTCTTTCTTAGAAAGCTGCTGTAGAGGTGACTGGTACCCAGTTAAAAAAACGATTTCATATTATGTAGACTGAGGCTGTTCTCTTCTGAGGCCCCCTCCTCTGAAAAAATTTAAGATTATGCTTGGAAACTACATGTATTTGGGGTTTATATCTGATCATATGAAATTGGACTTTCAGCAGAGTTTATACTGGAAGGTTAATGATTTATGTCTACTGAGGATATAGAGCTAGTAGGGAAAATGCAAAAAAAAAAAAAAAAGCAAAGGCTGATTTTTATTCTTCTATTCAAAATACAAGGACAGATGCTTCTCTGTTCCAAGAGGGTTTCCTTGAGGAAGCTACTGAAGCAGAAAGACATGATGGAGACGAGATCGCCTCCCCTCTTGTCAAAGTGTTAAAAAAATGTTCTGTCTTACTCTGCGCCTAGCATTGGAAATGAAAGTGACATTTACGCCACAACCCACGTGTGCGCCTCCTCTCTTTTTGTTTAAGGATGATCAGGTCTATCCAGGAAACAGCTCTGGCATCCCAAACTGAAATAATTAGGACGTATATAGACCTGACAAAAATGGAAAGGGGGTGGGGAATCTGAGGGTCTGTCTTGCCTAATTGATTCGGCTAAACGGAACGCAGGAGATGTGAACGGCAGGACGCTCGGATTCCCACGCTCGGGGGGCAAGTGGTAAAGCGGGCACTGCAGCCTATGACAGACAGCCCTGTTGGGGGGGAGGGGTATAAAAAAAAAACATCAAGTGCACACCATACTCATCTCCATCGCTTAAAAAAGTAGAGGCATTTCCCACCCACAGCCATCTGCAGCCTCCCAAATGGCAGCACCAACTGGTCTGTTGCTGCTGCATACTGTCTGTTTCTGTTAATTTTATAACCACTGTTTAAACTGGCCACAATTAAGTTTGGCTCCCTTCTTTGGTTGAGGTTTCCAATATTTAAGGAAAGCTTGTAGAAAGCAGTCCCAAGAAAGCTCCATTGCTGCCTGCCCTTCATGTCAAATTCTCAGTTCATACTTTTGGTCTTGTGACCACCTTTGGGCTTTTGCTTTGGGTCAGTTATATTTGAAAATCTCTCTCTCTATATATATATCAGACATTATCATCACTTCATCAGATTGTTTACTTCTTATATAATATATCTAGAAACTTGGCTGAATTGTGCTAGTAGACACATTGGCATGAAAACTATAAAATCATCAACCTGTAGAAAGTTAATCACTGACAATATGATAAAAGTTTGTTCTGGTGTAGTCTCAGCCATTTTTATTTAATCTAAAAGTGATTATGCTTAGCAGAAACTTTGGTTCTCTGAAGGTCCCTATAGTAGTATTTTTCAAAAATGTCCTCAATTTTCCCACATGTCACCAAGCAAACATTTGTATAGGCATTTAAACATAAATACAAACATTCAATAAGAAAATGCCCAAACTGGCCTGTTATCTTCCACGTGGCCTAGATTACTGACAATCCTCAATCCCAACTATGCAATATTTCTTCAAAAGCATTCCACTTGCCTTTGTAGCTTCAACTCCTTTTAAGACTTCAAACTGGAGAAGCCTGTAAAAACCATTGATAGTTTCAGTTAGAAACTCTGGGAGACTTTATTAAGGTAAATTCTCAATTTGGCTTTGGAACACGTGCCAAAGTTTTATTACTGTGGTGACTGTCGAGAAGACCCTTGTTTATTTACATTTGAAGCACTGTTTGTGCAAACAACCTTTCATTGTTAAGTGCCTGTATTCCTTTCATTTACTTCATGTCCAGGGGTGCTATTTACCTAGACCCATTGTCTACTACAATTAACATTTACATTACAAAGTGTGTGGTTTTCTTTCTCAAGGAGGTTCAATTAAGGCAATAAGATGTTTGCTGGGGAGACCTATTGTTTACTGAAAGCACTCAATGGAGTCAAATTACTGAAGCTTCTGCCTACATCTTGGTCTTTCATGTAAATATGTTAAATATAACATTTAAGTAAAATAAACGATATTATGATTATGTGTTTGCCATTGTCATATCAAACTTGCTTTGTATCATACTAATGTTACATGACTTATCGATCAATAAAAATGCATTTCAATGTTATTATTTTCATTTTATTTTTTGCTGTTTCACTGCTCTTGCTGCAACATGTCCCAAGTTTTCTTTTTTCTATTACACATCAAACTTTTGACATTTTGTTTTATTTCTGTGTGTTTAAGAGAGGTACTGTATCTGAGCATAGGTCTGAAGGGTGTCTTGAGGTAGTATCTACAATGACCTTATAATAAGGTGATATGTCTTTGAAATCTGAAATATTCCAAAGGCATGCACATTTAAGTCAAAAGAAGTGTAAATATCAGTTAAGTAGTTCGTTGAAAGCTAGTTTTAACATTGGCAGAAACTGGATCAAGTTTATTTAGCATACCACTGCATTGTAAAACAGTTGGAGTGAAGTTGCAGGTTGCGTGAGTATGCATGTTAACTAGTGGGAACCGAGCACAGTCTTTGTGAAAGGGGAGCAGCAGATTGCTTGTGCAAGGCCAATGTTAAAAAGGCAGCTGAATTTAACACCATCTGGAAGAAAAGATCCCTTCACGACTTTCTCACACCGTCAGACAAAACTAGTGTCTCTTGTTCCGAGCCCTTGTCTATGCAACCATACAATACTGAGTCATTATACTTTTGCTGAGAGAAAATTTGAGAACACAATATGGGTAACCAGTGAATGACCAAGTTTCATTGTGCCCGCTTAAGTCGATTGAAATCTACGTCTAGAGCTATGAATGGTGGTATTGTTTTCCTCACCAGGGCTGTACTAAATGTCAGCACAGTGTAAAGAAAAACTTGAAGTCTGCAAATAACTTACCAGATCTCAATTATAATATTTTCCCACACTAGAACTAATATCATTGCGAGGGGCTACATTGCAGAAATACAAAAAGAACCGAAAAGAAATAGAGAGTTCATTTAGAAGTTATTTTATCCAGACAAACATTTTAATTTTCTGATGGGAACTTCAATTCAGACTGCAGGCTGAGTTGAGAAGTGGAATTAATTACTGGGAAGTTCAAGTTACAAAAATGCTTCTTGTGCAATTAAAATAGAATAAAACAAACAACTGGTCCCATCTTAAATCCTCCTTTCTTAAATCTAAAGAGATTCTACTTGTGCTGTGTTGCTTTGGTGCCGCTTAGAATGTTTCATATAAATCTAGCTTAAATTTTGCTTTAAAGTTTGCCAGTGTGATTGACATTGCAAAAGAACATCGTACGTGTACATTTCCAAAAATATTCTGGCACCTCCATAGGTGGATTCTGCTGCCCTCAGGAATACACCTCGCCTTATAGTACACCCACTCCCCATTTTCTAACTTTTCCCATGATGTGTGTATATCAGTTATTATGTTTAGGTTTAACATTCACAGAATCTATTTGACTCTAAACAGTCAGAAAAAGGAAACAAAACAGTTCAAAAAGAGTAAAAGGAGTTGGTTGTGTATGTTTTATTAGGATGTCTATTTTAAATATAATTGACTTTGCAATTTTGTTATTGTGTCACCAAGTGTCGCATAGTTCTTAACATGTAAGTGCAAAACAATGAGTAATTGCTGTTTTGCTGAATAATATATCTGAGTTCCAACGTCAAAGGTATTATTTTGTGTATTTCTAAATAGGAATGTTAACTGCACGTTTTGACATCTAGAATCTTTTCATGAGATACTTAGAAATAGGCTGATAAAATGATACCTGTAAAAGTAAATATAAAGATATAACCAACTTATTTTCCTTGTCCTACTTTATACCAGAAAAATAATAATGAAAATTCACTCAGTAATAGAATTATAAAGGATCTAAGATAAAAACACAGTCATACAGAAAAATCCAAATAAACAAAAATGGAAGTTGTAGAGAGGTAAAAAAGATATATAGGAAAACTTCTGCAATATCCTTACATGATGTTAATGGATATATTCACCAGTATTAGCCTCCTAGTGAAGTTAAAATTAATGTGCATAGTAATGAGATAAATTTATTATTTACATTCAAAGTAATTTTTCCCCAAAGTGGCTTTTCTTTAATTCTTCTTAAACACCAAATTTCCACTACTAGTACTCTGTGCTTATTTTTAAAATTAAAATTATTTTCTTATTTGGAAAAATAGGAAATTTTAATTTGATTTTATGTAGTTTATTATGAAAAGTAAGAAACAACTTAAATAGTAAGTAATACATAAGATGAGTACATTTCAAGTTCACAGATGGTCTTCCTATTTGTAGACTACATATACACAGTTCAAGCCAGTTTAGCATTTTAAGATTTTTACTTTTTTTTTAAATGGAGAGGTGAAGCCAAAAGTTTTATTTTCCAATGTGGCTAGAGAACATATGAAAGAGATATAGGCAGTATAACTATCTGTATCTCTGGAAGGCTGTTGTGGCTTGAGAATATTGATACCCTTTTCCCACTCTGTCTTTTTATGACTTAGCATTTCTTTAATTAGAGTAAGTAAAACACACTATAATATGTTGCATTTGGATGGGTGCTGGGGGGAGGTGGTGAAATGGGTAATGTGAGATAAGATGTCTTTTAAAAAGTTACTCGGTAAAAAGACAGCTGTCCTACTGGCCAGTTGTTTTAATACTAATACTGCGAACAGTTAAACATGGCCTACAACGATGGGGCATGGAAGGCAGTTCTTCAGTGTCTCCGCATTTTAATGGGTGGCTTTGTTACCTTGTTTTTGTGTTCATTGGTATCTTAACACAAGTTAACCTAGTACAGAAATCCGCAGAAATCTTCATTCCCTTTTGGGAATTGTTTGACCTAATTGTGGAATTAATTCTAAAGATGGTGAATGGAAATGAGAAGTATGTAGTTATGATTGCTGCTAAGGAATATCTGCCTGCCTTTCATCAGGGCCATGAGAGTTAGTGCACTTCTTAGAAAGGTGATGACCTCTTTGAGGTGGGAGCTTGTGGCTTTCTGCTTTGCAGTCAACTGTCAGACCACAGGGGGTAGGACTTTAAAAAGTGAAGATAATCGACTTTATTCGGGGAAATATGGAGCTCTGAGCCATCTTTGATCAAAGGGAGGCACATCAGTGCGTTTGGTGGTTTGAGCTGAGCTCTGGCACAATGTATTCTCGAGATCTAAAAATAGCCAGGCTTAGCAGCCGCATTGCAAGGTGCCTGGCGTGGGCGGTGCCCAGCGGAGGGAGCCGACTCTGTGACTGGCTGCAGAAGTGGCAGGGCCAGGCAGTGGCAGCGCGCAGGCGGCCGGTCAGCGGCGGGGCAGCACAACGCCTCCCGCCGACCGCCCACAGCCCGAGTCCTCCAGCAGCTGCGGCGGCTCGCGGCCCGTTCCTGAAAGCGGGCGTCTGATTGGTGTTTCCCGGGAGACCGGCGGCCGGAGCTGCCGGAGCTGCCCGGGCTGGTGCGCCGGCGCGCGCGCTCCCGAGGCTGGCGCGCGCGGCGGGGCGGCCGGGGGCGTGCTGGCGGCACCAGCAGCGAGCGGGGAGGCCCCCAAGTTCGCTCGAGCTCGAATTCCGGCGCCCGCGCTGCAGCGCTTGCAGACCGCTGCAAGTCCACCCCCACCCCCACCCCCCACCCCCTCTGCCTGGCATGCTGAATTGCGTCCGCGAAGGCTGTTATGTGATTTTTGATTTGCCCGCCCTTCGTCTGCGCACCAGCCTCCTCGGTCCTGCCTCTGCGCCAGCGCCGGACCGCGGTTGCTTAGGAATCAATGAGCGGGGATGGCGGATGGGGGTGGCGTCGGAGTTTAGTCACGCCTGGACGTCTGCTGGAGGCAGGCATCTCGCGGCCGCCACCCCCTTTCCAGGGCCCCTTCTTCAGGCTAGCGGGGCACTTGTGATTCAGGAAGGGGCTTTCTTTTGCGGGCGCTCAGTTTCTCTGGTTCTGCCCAGGCATCTTCGAGTAAGATCAATGTCACTGATAAAGATAATGTGTGCCCCCCCACCCCCATCTTTTTTTAACCCAGTGAAAAGCTGCTAACGGACAGGATTTCCTTCCGTCCCCCGGCACCCCCTACCCGCTTCGCGAGGAAGCTCCAGGGGCAGGAAGTTTTGTGAATCCCGAGCCTGGGCTGGTGAGCGCACCCAGCTCTGGGCCCTTCGCAGAATCCACTAACACCTCTACCCCCATTGCCCATTAGGGACTCGCTCTCGCCTATCAGATTTGCTAGAAATATTAATCTCCTTGTTGGGTGGATACAGTAGAACTTGTTCAGAGATTACTTTAAAAAGAGATCTGGGTCTTAAGCGCGTACTAAAGCCAGTTAATAACATCATGCATGGACATTTAAACTTGTTGTAAGTTGCAGAAAGGATTAGTGAGAAGTCACGCTGTGCGCAGCTAATGATACCATCTTAACTCAACCGGCCTAAATCCACCTCGTCCCGGCGCAGGTCTGGCTCTGCGGCCCTCGGGTGAGGTTGGGAAAGTGGGGGGTCTTGGAGGAGCCCAAGGAGTTGGGAAACTGGAGGATGCCCCCTTTGGGTGATGGTCCTTAGTCCCTGGTGGCTGCGGCTCTCCTGCGACCCAGTGGTTACCAGCCCCCGGATGAGGGCCCAGTACACGGACCCGCCACAACTCACAGGCTGTGCTTTAGTGACACTGAAGGGTACTTACCTACATGTTAAAACAGGTTTGACTTCATTAACCAAAAAGGGTGGTGCAAGGGCTGTTGTCAACTCAGATGTAGTTGTGGGATTCCAAAAGTTTTGGCTTTCTGCTACTGATCAATTTGCATGACAAAGGCTGTTTACTTTCCATTCTTCTTTTTCAAAAAGTAGTCAGTATTTCACAGGTGAATACCTAAACATATTCTTAACTACTTACTGTCATGCATTTGCTCAACTGGTTTCAAACTGGTTTTAAGAGAGTTTGCGACTACTTTATGATAGGGCCAATAAGAAATAATCTTGGGCTGGTGTGACTCAGTGGTTGAGCCTGGACCTATGAACCAGGAGGTCGACCTATGAACCAGGAGGCCACAGTTCTACTCCCAGTCAGGGCATATGCCCGGGTTGCAGGCTCATCCCCAGTGTTGGCCATGCGGGAGGCAGCTGATCAATGATTCTCTCTCATCATTGATGTTTCTATCTCTCTCTCCATCTCCTTTCCTCTCTGAAATTTATATATATATATAATATATATATTATATATATTGAGACAATGCTTTGAAAATACTGTTATTAAAATACTCATTTTAACAATATTCATTTGGTTCTGTCACTAAGTAGTCGTCTCAGGGATTTCTTGAGTTTCTTTTAATAGGCAATGGCCCTGGAAAAACAAGCTATCATAAAAATTTTAACTGCATCTGGCTATTAAAGTTGTTTTTGTTTTTTAAGTTTTAAATTCAAAATTGGCAAGGTGAAAATGTTTATATCTCTTATCATTAATTGCTAGTGGGAGATTGGAAATAACCATAGATGCTGATCAATAATAATTGGTGAAAACCTTCAGAAAAGGGATTGTGTGTACAAAAAATAAACAAACACTTTCTCTAAATCAGTCCACCAAAAATGATTTACAGATTACTATCCAGATGTCTCTTTGTCTTTAAGGGAAAAAGTTAGGTACATATGTAACCATACACATACATATATAGATATGAGTGAAATTTTCTGGAATGGAAGAATGTCTAACAACTATTAAATTAAGAAATATTTTCACTGAATAAATATCTAAGATACAGTTCGTTTATGTATTAATCAACCCTGGTCTCATGGAAAAATACTTCCTATAATTTAATTGGCGGTAATGCCTTCATGAAGACAATAAAAGATTTAATATCATTGAAATTCAGAATCCATGGACTTACTTCCAGCCAGGGCTAGAGCTCTTGAATAGTAATAATAAAAGTGTACTTAGTCCTTATTTTTAATTCAGTGAGAATTATGAATGTACCTGAAACTGTTGCATGAATTTAACTGTCTTTGAGAGGAACTCAAATAATGAATTTTAGTTCTTATTTTCAGAAAGCACATAGTTTATACATAGTAGCTGTTCAATATACTAGTATATTATTTTAATGTATGGAATTATCCTTAAAATATATGACCTGTATACAACATTAGGTTAGCATTGGCTGACAGGAATTGAAGTTGAGGATATTCTACAGTCTGTAGAATAGCTTGAAAACTATTTAGTAGTTTTAAATATGAAGCTATTACTATGACTAATTCATAGTAAGTGACTTTAAAAAGAATGAGAAAAAAAAATTGATAGATCTTCATCTTTTGAGTTTGTAGCATATGCTTCCTGAGTGATTCCAGTAGTGAAAATAGCTAGACAGCAAGAAAATAGGAATAGGAATTAATTGACGAATTTATACTTGCCTGTTTTATAAAGGAACTTGACATTTTGTAGATACTTAGATTAATAAGAAGTAGAAAGTTTAGCAGTCCCCAAATAAAGTTAGAAATTGCTGAATAACAGATTTTCACACTAAAGACTCATGGGATTCCAGTGATTCAAACAGCATAGTAAAATACTGCATATATTTCTGCCAAATTTGTCTCCGATGGACTAGCTGCTAAGGAAGAATCCATAGCATGACTGAGGTAACAGAAAGTGTGTTACCTTTCCAATAGGTAATCCCTCTATTTGCATGCTGTGCTCACGAACAGGAAAGAAGACTTGAATTTTTATTATTTTTCTGGACTTTTCCTTTAAGATCTATATTTTCAACTCAAAATACATGAAGTGAACAATATTTTAAAAACTGATAATTATCATTAAGACAAAATTATTTTTTTAATCATTGGAAATAAAAAAAATGGCTTTATTTAAGTTAAACTTAGCTAGTTCCATGATAGTAGAGATTGTATAATTCAATTTTGATTTTTCAAATTGCATTTTATACTATAAAGAGCCCTTCTGTATAAAAATGCAGTTTGAAAAGGAAAAATATTTATGCTTTTTCATTTTAAGTGATCAAATATTGCAGTGCTAGATATTCACATATCATGTGCATCAATACATTATTAACTTAATCTAATGTTCAGAGTCATTACCACATTCATGGGTATGTTTCTGATATCTCTCTAGTCCACTGGATTTTGAAGTGTGATTATGTAAATTTTCTACTAATAAATAAATGACTATTATTGTACTTGAAATACCACTCAAAATTTTAAGACCATGGCATCTAAATAATATATTATGCATCTCTTAATTATTTATCAAGACTAATTTAAAATAACTGTAGGGTAAAGTATACATTTATTTTTAAATAGACACCCTTACCCAATTTTTTTTGTGTGTGTGCCAGGTTAAAAAAATATTTCAGATGATGAAAATATAGCGAGATGAGTTAAAGGTTGATGAGCAGAGTGAGTAAGCAGCAAGTTTATCCTTCAAAGAAACATCTCTGGTTTGCCCAATAATAAATACTATCACCCTGATGTAATCTTTATGGTACCTGATCTTAGTGCCAGTTCATAAGGGTTTTTTGGTGATGGGGGAAACCATGCTTAAAGGTTAAACATTTGTGTAGAAAATTCCTCACCATTTCTTGACAAGGAAAACTTAGCAGCTAAAATATTGCACCCATGGTTATTTTGAAAAGTCCTTCTATAAACATAGTAAGAAAGTTGTAATCTTGAGCTATCAAATTAGATAAGGGTTATACAATCAAGTGATACTAAATTTAAAGAATGGCTTTTTTCCCCCCCCCACTTAATTATAGCTATAGGAAATCCCAATCATCGAAATGAGCCTTTTCATTGTTTAACATTGCAAGGCTGTATTCAGAACTCTTCTTGCACTGTGTCTTTAAAGGAGGCGCGCATGTGTATTTTACTTGCATAAATTCTAATTGCAGAATTCACGCTAATCACCATGTAGAAATCATCTGAAGCGTCATAAGTTCATGAGCGACACACTTTTCTTTTTTATTCTGCAGACCACACCTTATCTGGTGCTAATGAAATACAGGAGATTGATTGCAGAAAATCTTCAAGGGACTATTTGCTGTACCACATATAGTAAGCTCCATTTGGTGCATTAGCATTTAGCCATTTTATGCAAATTTAGAGAAAATGACTCATGTATATGATTTAATATGCATCAGCAATAACTCATACCACCCTTATAAGAAAAAAGAAATTAAAAATTCATTAGAAAACTAGACTAGTGTCACTACATGGTTAAAACATTATTAAAGCATATTTCAATGTTTTGCTTACACTGGTGTTCTCATCATGGTGCCACCATTTCATGACAAAGGCCGTAGAGGAGAAAACATTCAACTTAAAATGTCTGCTGGCACACATCGCTGGATTTGTGTGTCACTAAACAATGAGCGAGCATAGCCTTGAATACCAACTATTTAATTAGCACTTTTGGAAGCCATGCATAGAAAATAGCTCATTTACATGCATCTGCTTAGCGATTAGTCCCATAAAAAGCTACCACTTTTTTTGTTGTTGTTTAATATAGCGAGCATTTTACCATTCGGCCATGAAAAAAATCAAAACATATGTTATTATTTTAAAATTCTGAAATCCAGAGATTTAATTAATGCAGGCAAAAGTCTTCATATTTCTCTTCAAGATATATTTAAATTATTTAATTTAACCTTAAGTGTACCATAAAAGGCTGGATACAAGTAATAATTAAGAACTTCAAAGGGCAACAGAAACCCTCTAACAGTCCTTGGTTTAATTAAAGTCTATTATTAGAAAGCTCTCAAATATACAGTTACATTTAATGACAAGTGATGACTAGTAAAAGCAGTATTTGAAAGTTATGAGTATCTTATTCTAAATACAATTGATAGCAAGTATTGCTATAATTCCATTTTGAAAATAAATGACATGTAGTTCTTAAAAAAATCAAATGGGTAACATTAAAAACCTGTTAGTTTAAGATGCCTTACTTTTCATTAATTCTCTAGTCTGCACACACCTGTCATAATCACAAATTAATTGTATGTTTCTTAAAAAGCATTTCTGCCAATTTAAATGTCTTTAAGAGGGTATGTTTTTCTAATACAGTGGCGTATTTATTAATCCATGTATACAAATGTGTAAGGATGCATTTACAATAAAAGTGGGCACCACTAGTACATTTTGAAATATAACATTATTTTTTGGAATACGAACTGATATTTAATCTGACAGTAATGAATTATTTTTAGATGTTTACATTATCTACCCTATTTGTGTGAGTAGACAATTGGCTGAAAACCAGGTGATTCTAAATACAGTTTAGAATGTGTATAAACCATACAGAAAATAGAAATAGGTCACTTATGTAAAATTTACTACTTATTATAAATAATTATACTCATGGACTATTTTGCTTTATATGTATTTATATAGGGGA
This sequence comes from Myotis nattereri, assembly GCF_964212035.1. Taxonomy (NCBI): domain Eukaryota; kingdom Metazoa; phylum Chordata; class Mammalia; order Chiroptera; family Vespertilionidae; genus Myotis; species Myotis nattereri. Next base: position 49,049,641 of record NC_138079.1, on the reverse strand, counting down.
TTTAGTTGGAATTGGCATAGTTAAAATTCAGGGCAGATGAGTGAGTAGTGTGTATATTTAGTCTTAAGTGAAATTAATGACAAATATTTCAAAATTTTATTTAGAAATTTCACTGATTCTGATTGTTAATTATCTTTAGTAACTGGTTTAGAAACCATCTATAATAAAAGTGCTTACTTATTAAGTATATAAAATTTACTTTTATGAGTAATCTGTTATTTTGAAATATGATATACTCTCTCCTTTGTTCACTATAGGCCAGGGAACACCATGCAGTGTTTGGCCTTAGAAAGACTGTGTGGATTAAACATGTAGATATGCATCTATATCTGTGTAGCTTATCAATTCATCTATCTATATAGGTAAATAATGTAATATATATATTACATTACATTATATGTAATATATATATTACATTCTAACACTCTGTTAGAAAAGTGTGCTTCTCATATCTTTAGTATGACATATTCTTTAATTTGAACAATTTTAACTTCAATTTCTTATTTTATCCTCCTTGTAACCAATATTATTTTTTATTTTCTTATGCTCTTTCCCCTGCACAGACTCTCAGAATATAAGGTTGGTATAGTAGGGAACTTACCTGTCTGAATATCCTGAACCTAGAACAGAGTTGGATATATAGTAGATACTCAATAATTATTTGTCGATGAACGAATACATAAATTTAAATATGAGATTAATATTTCTGAGATAGATTTTGCCCTGTGCACCTAAGGGATTGATTCACATAGATAGGTTGGTTTCCCCAACATGGGATTCCTATTGAAGGTACCCAACTATGTTGAGAAGATTACTCTTCCCAGATAGAATAAGACCATTGTTTGCTTTGGGGGTCAGTGATGACTACATGCAAATTCTAAGCTCTATTTCAAAGTCCCTTTGTAGCAAAATTGTGTATATATTTGAGATCTTATCCTTGATATGAAGAATAGTCAGTGGTTCATGAAACAGGGCTAAGTTAACTAGATGCTTGGGAACTGAATCACAAAACATAGAGTTATTAACAATATATTCCAAAAAGAATATTTTGCAAGTAAATTTAATATTTTATTGTACTCCAATTAAAATATCTAATTCATAAAAGCATGCTCTTGTAAATGTCCTGAAATGCTTATAATTTTGTTTTTATTGATTTACTTATTTTTTAGAGAGAGAGAAACATTGACTTATTGTCCCACTTATGCATTCATTGGTTGATTCTTGTATGTGTGCTGACCAGGTGATCAAACCCACAACTTTGGTATATTGGAAGGATGCTCTAACCAACTGGCTACCTGGCCAGGGCCTTGCAATTTTAACTAGTGATAGAAAAATAAATGTCAGTCAGAGTCTTCCTAGGACCTAACCTTTTTGATTAAACCAGGATCATTTTTTAAAGCTCCATTTAGTTTTCCTTCTTTTTTTTTTTTAAAAAAATATACTTTATTAATTTTTTTACAGAGAGGAAGGGAGAGGGATAGAGAGCTAGAAACATGGATGAGAGAGAAACATCTATCAGCTGCCACCTGCACACCTCCCACTGGGGATGTGCCCGCAACCAAGGTACATGCCCTTGACTAGATTCGAACCTGGGACTCTTCAGTCCGCAGGCCGACACTCTATCCACTGAGCCAAACCGGTTAGGGCTCCATTAGTTTTCTTAGACAAGGGAATTATGAATAAAGATATAGTTTATGTTACTAGAAATTAACCTCTGCAATTCAAGAATTACATAGAGAATTTAAGTCACTGTTTATATTTTTGAGCAGAAATTGAAATATATGATTTGGTATAACAGTGAAATATTGTCTTTTTATTTTTTTAAAATATATTTTATTGATTTTTACACAGAGGAAGGGAGAGGTATAGAGAGTTAGAAACATCTATGAGAGAGAAACATTGATCAGCTGCCTCCTGCACACTCCCTACTGGGGATGTGCCCGCAACCAAGGTACATGCCCTTGACTGGAATCGAACCTGGGACCCTTGAGTCCGCAGGCTGACACTCTATCCACTGAGCCAAACCTGTTGGGGCAAAATATTGTCTTTTTACATTTTCACACGACATGGGTTCAAAATAACAAATGTAAGATGAGAAACTCAAATCAATGAAATGCTTATTGGGCTCTTATTATGTTTCCACCAATAAGGCTCTAAACTCTTTAGAAAATAACCAGTGGCAAGTTATTGAGTTCATAAGCAACAAGCAAATATATTCACAAGATCAGATAGTTAGAAAAGAGAGTTATCAAAAAGTGCAGCCCTTTCTTATTTATAATGTACCATTGAGAAAGAATGTTCTTGATTTGGGACTTGGGCTAAGCATTTGATAGCCCCATTAACTGTTTCAGATTATGAAGGTACTATTTTAGTCTACGAATACATTTTTGGAAGCTGCAGTTGAATCTGTCTTGGTGCAAAAGGCACAAAAGGATAACCTGGGAGATGTAGTAGGTTTCTCAAGTCATCTGACTGAACGTCATGACTAACTTTGGAATCCAGTAAAATCTAAATCGAAGCTGAAATTGTCAACTAGCCTTATCATAAAGCAAAGCAGAGAATTCAGATTATATATTTTATCTGGGTCATTTTCATGCTTTCACCTTTTAATTAGAAAAGAAGTCTCTATAAATGGCCATACTATTTACTACATTAAAGGTAGACCTAAACATGAGGAAACCAATTAAGAATTTCTGGGCCAATAGAAAATTTATTAATCAGCAAGTATCTATTGAATACCTTATAAGAGTATACTATACTAGGATATATTTATATGTTTGGAAATATAGGCTTGAGAGATGTAGAGATGGGAAGCTTTGGAAGAGAACTTACAAAAAGTATAAGAAATAATGATAACTTTTAGAAACATAAGATCTGTTTGAGGAGATTAGCTTAATAACTATACAAATTCATGAATAATGTAAGATAATATTGAATTGTGGGATATCTATTAAAATATTATAGAAATACACAGTAAAGATAAATATGCAAGGAACTATTAGTAGAGAAAGTAATATTTACAGCTTTGAATTTGAACTTTGAAAGAGAAGAGGGAAATAGAATTAAGACAGATAGAAAGGAGAGCATTCAGAGCTAGAAAAACAAAATGATTGATGATGACCTGGATGCATGAATGAACAGAGCATGTTTTTGAGAGTGAGAAGAGAGAATAGCTTCATATTCAGTAATGGTGATTAATATTTGTAGATAGGTGGATAAGGCCAGATTATTTATATTCTTGAAACTTCCATTAGAGATAGACATGATGATGAAAATTATGGATAGTTATTTTTTTTAGTTTCTCCTTTGATATATTTAATAAATATTTATTGAGCATCTACTATTGCCAAGTAATGTGCCAAGCACGTGGGGAACAATGCTGAATCAAATCCAATTCTTGCCCAACCTCATTAAATTGTATCCTAGCAGGAAAGGTTGACTTTAAACAACTAACTACCCAATTGCCTATTGAATTATGTTTAATTCTACAAAGGGGAAGTCCAGGGTATCATGAGAGAGTATAACTAGTCCGGGACAGGGGCAGTGTTAGGGAAGCTTGCCTTAAGTAATGTTTGAGTTGAACTAAAGGAATACAGATGACTGAACAAAGGGAAAAGGGGAGGTAGAACTGTATAGTTAAAGGAGACAACACATGTCAAGGTCCACAGGCAGCGGGAAGCCCACCATGTTTGAGGAACTTCAAGATCAGTGTGGCTAGACTACAGAAATACACAGAAAACAAATTAGGATGGTCTAAGATGAGGTTAGAGAGATAGGCTTTGTAGGGTTTTGGTCTTTGACCTAAGCCTGGTGAGAAGCCACTGAATTATTTCAAGCAAGGGAGTGGCACATTTGGATTTACATTTTGAAAAGATGATTCTGACTGGAGTGTGCATTGGAGGAAAGCAAGAGTGGGTGAGGGAAACCAGTTATAAAACTGAGGGAATGGTTGAGTTCAGAGATGACAATGGTTTGGACCAGGGTGTTTGTAGTGAGAATGGAGAGAAGCCAATAGATTAGAGAGGTGCTTATGAGGCAAAATTGACCAGTTAAACAGAGGAAAGTAATACTTATAATTTTTTAAAAAATATATCTTTTTATTGATTTCAGAGAGAAAGCTAGAAGTAAGGAACATCAATGATGAGAGAAAATCATTGATCAGCTGGCTCCTGCACTGGGGATCAGGAATCAAACTGAGACCTCCTGGTTCATAGATCAATGCTCAACCACTGAGCCATGCCGGCCAGGCAAGGAAAGTAGTATTTAAAAAAGAGTTTACTGTCAGCAATATTCAAGTGGGCCAAATGGGCCTAGTATGGAAATAGGGAAGCCAGTTGGAGACTGTTGTAATAATCTGAGAAAGTGATGGAACCTATAATTGGGAATGGAGAAGACATGTACAGAGACATAACATACAGATTTTTTGACTCAGAAGATTGTTTTTTTAAAAATCTTCATCAGAGGATGTATGTGCTTATTGATTTTATTTTTATTTATTTTTTTAAATATATTTTATTGATTTTTTACAGAGAGGAAGGGAGAGAGATAGAGAGTTAGAAACATCGATCGGCTGCCTCCTGCACATCTCCTACTGAGAATGTGCCCGCAACCCAGGTACATGCCCTTGACCGGAATCGGACCCGGGACCTTTCAGTCCACAGGCCGACGCTCTATCCACTGAGCCAAACCGGTTTCGGTGCTTATTGATTTAAGAGAGAGGAGAAGGGAAAGAGATAAAAACATTGATGTAAAACATAAACATCAATCAGTTGCCTTCCTTTACATACCTCAACTGAGGATCAAACCCACAATGTAGGTATGTGCCCTGATTAGGAATCAAACGCACAATCTTTTGGTGTATGAGATGACGCTCCAACCAACTGAGCCACACTAGCCAGGGTAACTCAGAAGTTTTAAGTCGTAGTGACCTCAGTGGCCTTGTGGCTTGAAGAGGAAAGCGTGGGAGGAAATTTGGAAGTGTTGCGTTTGCAGTGTTAGATAGCTATATAGAGAGTATAGACATAGGAGTGTGATTCTATTCAGGAAGGCGTCAACAGAGATTTATGACAGGCTTAAAGTCAGAACACTATGCAGAGTTTGCCAAGGAAAGAGTATCCAGAGTGGAGAATAACAAGCCAAGGCACCTGTATTGAAGCTGGTAGCAGGAATAAGCAGGTGTCACCCATGGATTAGTTTACATCTGGAAACACTGTCTCTCTCAGTAATTCCCCCTGGAAGGCAATTTAAATTTTAACTGTTTGATGTGTGTTCAATTATTAAAATAAGTAGAGTCTTCCCCAAAATGTCTGCAGTTTGCCACATTTAAGAATATGTTTCATGTTGACCAATGTCACCCTAAATAAATAAATAAATAAATAAATAAATAAATAAATATATTTTTAAAATGTTGCATTGAAATAAGGAAATAAAGAAAGGAGAGAATAGTTGGAGAGTGTTCATATACTTCTAGAAATAATTGAAATTTAAATAATTCTTCATAAACATTTAATTAAAAATGATTACCAAGTTATCCAATACATGCTCAAGTTTAAAGAAAAAATTTTTTAGAAAAATGTAAGTTTATTCTTTCACTTAGTAAATATTTATTGAGAACTTACATGCCTGGAGTTGTTTTTGGTCCTACTGATATTAGTTTTGACTATGGAATCTATGTTTTAAAGAGGTGAGATAGGCAATAAACAAATAAGTAAAAGAAAGTATTAGGTAGCTATAAGTACTAGATAAATAAAACAGGCTCACTTTAGATTCACTTTACACAAGGATTACTTGAAGTGATGTTTAAAATGACACCTTAATTCTTAAAAACCTAATACATTATTTAAGTCCATAAGAGGTACATATACTTGTCTGTACATTTACATAAGATTAATGAACCTATTTGGATTTAATAGCAACAAAAACCTTGATTGATCTCTTTTTAAAAAATATATATTTTCGCCAAAACCGGTTTGGCTCAGTGGATAGAGCGTCGGCCTGCGGAGTGAAAGGTCCCAGGTTCGATTCCGGTCAAGGGCATGTACCTGGGTTGCAGGCATATCCCCAGTGGGAGATGTGCAGGAGGCAGCTGATCGATGTTTCTCTCTCATCGATGTTTCTAACTCTCTATCTATCTCCCTTCCTCTCTGTAAAAAATCAATAAAATATATTTAAAAAAAAATATATATATATATATTTTCATTTATTTCAGAGAGGAAGGGAGAGGGAGAGAGAAATAGAAACATCATTGATGAGCGAGAATCATTGATCAGCTGCCTCCTGCATGCCCCACACTGGGGATCGAGCCTGCAACTCAGGCATGTCCCCAGACTAGGAATTAAACTGTGTCCTCCTGGTTCATAGGTCGATGCTCAACCACTTAGCCACTCCAGCCGGGCTTGACTTGATCTCTTTTGATTTTGCATTCAGGACCATGGAAGACAGAAAAGGGTAGAGAGTGAAACACTGTGTGTGAATGTAAATCTTTGACTGCATGTTTCGCCTCCATTATTACGTATCCATGTTCAAAGAAGGAGCTAAAAGAAATCGTTTTTTTCTTGCATATTTTGCCTCTGAACTTCAAGCCCAGTTTTAAAAACAGCTTTTAAAAATCGTATTTTAGTAAAGCCTTTTGAGTTGCATTGTGATAAAATAATACTACCAATAGCATCAGGCATATGTATAGAAATTTATATTTTTGAAGTGCCATCACAAGTACGGACTGGGGAATAGATTTATTCAAGAACAATGATTGGAACTGGGGCCAAGAAATTTTAGGTTGACCATTAAGAGTAATAAAAATATGAGGCCTTGAGTCATTTCAACTCACTATTCTAATTTCTTATTAGTAACTACAATTTATACTTATTTAGAGATTTACTTTTAGATAATTAGATAATTCTTTTCCACATATATTAATGTTTCTATTTCAATGTATTATAATATTTTAAACTTGTTAAAGTTATTAAGTATATTTTTCTTTTTTAAATAATTCTTTTTTATTATTGATTAGAGGCCCTGTGCACAAAAATTTGTGCACTCGGGGGGGTTCCTCAGCCCACCTATGCCTTCTTACAGTCTGGGACCCTTCGGAGGATGCCCACCTGCTGGCTTAGGCCCACTCCCTGGGGGATCGGGCTCAAGCTGGCAGTCAGACATCCCTCTGGCAGCCCGGCAGCCCTCGGGGGATGTCCACTTGCCAGCGGGGAGCAGACCTAAGCTGCAATCGGACATCCTTAGTGCTGCTGAGGAGGCAGGAGAGGCTCCTTCAACCACTGCTGTACTGGCAGCTGTCAGCCTGGCTTGTGGCTGAGCAAAGCTCCCCTATGTGGGAGCTCACTGACCACCAGAGGGCAGCTCCTGCATTGAGTATCTGCCCCCTGGTGGTCAGTGTGTGTCATAGTGACCAGTCATTCCCAGTCCTTCTGCTGGTAGGGTCAGTTTGCATATTACCCTTTTATTGTATAGAATAGAGGCCTGGTGGGGACCAACTGGTTTGCCCTAAAGGGTGTCCTGGATCAGGGTGGGGGTCCCGCTGGGGTGCCTGGCCAGCCTGGGTGAGGGGCTGATGGCTGTTTGCAGGCTGGTCAAGCCCCCCAGCGGGGACTCTCACCCCATGGGGGTTTGGCCAGCCTGGGTGAGGGGCTGATGGCTGTTTTCAGGCTGCCCACACCCCCTTCAGGGTGGGGGTCCCCACTGGGGTGCCTGGCCAGCCTGGGTGAGGGGCTGATGGCTGTTTTCAAACTGACCAAGCTCCCCAGCAACCGAAGCTCCCAGCCTTTCTTTTTTTTTTCTTTTATTCGCTACAGCTCCGTGGCCATGGCAACTGGAAGCAGGTATCTGGGGTTTATTTACCTTCTATAATTGAACCTTTGTTGCTTTGAGTGGAGCTCAGAGCTGGCTGGGAAGCTTGGCTTCCTCCATCATTGGGGCAACCAAGCCTCCTGCTTGCTCCAGCTCTGTGGCTGCTGGCCGCCATCTTGGTTGGGGTAATTTGCATATAGTTGCTCTGATTGGCTGGTGTGGCTTAAGGCATAGTGAAGGTGTGTGTGGTCAATTTGCATGTTTGTCTATTATTAGGTAAGATTTTATTTTTATTTTTTCCAAAATACTTCTGAATTGCCTACATCATAGTTTTGAGAATATTGGTGTCTTCTACCCATGTGTGCTTAATTATTGTTTTGGAAATTCATGTTTAGACTTGAATCTATTATTTAATAATTTTAAATAATAAATTTTTAAAAATAGGCACAGAAATATATTATTAAAAGTAGGCTCTCGGGCCCCTGAATTTCACTCTCCAGAGGTAACTAGCAGTATCTTGAGGTTTTGAGACTTTTAAAATTGAAATTACTTTGCTTATGTGAAAGTACCTCTAATTATAATTATATTGGACAGTTAAAAACGATTTTACAATTTTCTCTAAAGCACAATGTTAAGCAAAGATTGGCTTTAAACATAAGTCATTAAGTATCTCAGAATTGTTGAGGTTATCTTTGGGAAAAGCTAGATTTTGGTAAATTAATATTGTTTATTCTTTTTGAAATTCGTACGTTGGAGACTTAAATGAACTTCTGGACAGTGTTCCTTCAAAGGTATTTATTTTGCTTCAAGAGATTTCATGAACATTGTTGTGAATACAAGGAGTTTATAATTATGGTTTATTTTGTAAACTGTTTCCCTCACTATCTCATGTACTTGACCAACTTTCAAAATGCCAAGTAGTTCTCTGCTCATTTCACATTAGCTAATCTCTAAACTTTAAACATCATTATTAATCTTTTTGTCAACTTCCAATCACTTAAAATAAGTTAAAAGTTTCAGGACATAGTGTTCTCATGGAGTTAGAGGAAGAGGCTGCTCTATCCCTAACCTCTGTCCAGTGGTTTCTTGTCACCACAACAAGAATAGCTACAGCAGTGGCCTATTAACTGTAAGTCTTCCCATTAGCAGGTTAGCAATTGTTGTGTCTACTATGCTGAAATCCCCTTAATTCTTAAAAAAAACAACTATATATATATATATATATATATATATATATACATATATATATATATATATATATATATATATATATATATACTTTTATTGATTTCAGAGAGGAAAGGAGAGGGAGAAAAAGATAGAAACATCAATGATGAGAGAGAATCATCGATAGGCTGCCTCCTGCATACCCCACACTGGGGATAGAGCCCGCAACCCGGGCATGTGCCCTGACCTGGAATTGACCCATGACTTCCTGGTTCCTAGGTCTATGCTCTACCACTGAGCTATGCTGGCCCAGCATCTCCTTAATTCTTACCGTTTGTCCTCCCATCAGAGTTTAAGTTAAATTCAGACATTCTGCCAGGTTCTTTTCTCTAGTCCCAAAGCTAGCCCTTCAGTTCAGATCGTCCGTCTTGGAGCAACTGTGGCTGCTAAAGGGAAATTTCACAATAGTGCTACCAGGAAGGTCCCCTAGTAGAACGGAGATGGAGCATTATGCAGCTAGGTAAGTGAGTAACTAAATGTCTTCCGTTTTCTTAATAGCATATAATACAGGAAACTTTGAACATCAAATATATTGTTAATCAATGCCTAAATTGGGGAACAAACCAAGGATGTGAACAAACATTTCTTTCTCATCCATTACCATTATTCCGACTATTCTAGAACTGACAAGGAAAAGATAAATGAGAAGAAAAGACACTGTTTTGAATTAGACACTGCTGGAGCTTTACATATATTGTCTCATTTAATCCTTCTGAGAATTTCATAGATTATGCTAGCTTCATTTTACAGAGCCAGATACTGAGGATTGGGGAGGTTTTTTAAAGCAAGTAAAGAAAAGAAGGGACAAAAGGAGATATGCATAGATATCATAGGATCAGAGTTAGAATATGCTTATATTTAAACAAATAAGAATTAGAGAATATTATGATTTAGTTGTCTATCTCAATAGTTAGGAAAAGCCTCAAGTCAGTAAAAACTCAGCACTTTGAATGTATAAATTACTGTGTTATATCATTGAAGGGGGTGGGGGAAACAGAGACTATTTGATGGGGGAAAATTCCCGAATATGTACAAAATGAATTGAATATTTCATTCTAATATTCAGATGTTATGGTATCATATAGGTATAATTTATAAACACATGCTTGTTTCTTCAAATTGTACATGTTTTGAAATTAAATCTATATTTATGTTTATTTCAGTACTTGAATTTTTTAACAAAACATACTCATTTCTATTTGTGAAAAAATTTTCCAGTTTTATTGAGATACTAGAGGCCCAGTGCACGAATTTGTGCATAGGTGAGGTTTGGCCGGCCTGGGCCCAATTGGGGCAGATCGGTGCTGGGCCTTTGGGGAGGAGGAGATGTCGGGAGGTTGGCCGGCGGGCCTGCCCTGATGGGGACTGATCAGGGCCAGGCTGGCTGGGGGAAAGGGCCATGGGTGATTGGGGGCAGGGCCGGCTATAGGGAGGGGCTGTGGGCAGTGGGCCGGCTGGCCCCACCCCTGAATGGGGTGGGGAGTGCTGATCTGGGGCCAGTGGCCTAGGGGAGAGGCCATGGGTGGTTGGCCAGCTGACCCTGCCCCTGATCAGGGTGGGGCAGAGCCAATATGGAGTGAGGCCGGGTAGGGGAAGGGGCTGCAAGAGGTTGGCCAGCTGCCCCACCCCCTATTGGGGTGGGAAGGTGATCAGGGGCGGGGTGGCTGGGGAGAGGGGCTGCAGGAGGTTGGCCGGCAGCCCCGCCCCCTATTGGGGCAGGGGGAGGGGCTGCAAGCCTATTGTGGTGGGGTGGGCTGATGGGGGCAGGGCGAGGGGGGGGGAGGGAGGAGGCTTTTGGCTGGGCCTGCTCTTGATCAGGATAGGAGAGTCCAATCAGGGGCAGGCCAGCAGTGGGGAGGGGCCGCGAGATTGGCCAGCTGGCCCCACCCCCTGATCGGGCCAGTTTGCTGGCCACAGTGGGCGTCATAGCGACTGGTCATTAGGTTGTTATGGCCATTTTGGTAGCTGGCTTCTTATAAATATATAGATAATTGACAAATAAAAATTGTGTATATATAACATGTACAGTGTAATGATTTAATATACATATACACTGTGAAATAATTACCACAAGTTAATGAACACATCTATAACCCCACAATTACCTTTTGTGTGTGTGTGGTGAGAACACTTAACTTATACTCTGTTAGCAGGCTTCAAGTATACAATACAGTGTTGTTAACTATAGTCATCATGCTATACATTACATTCCCAGAACTTATTCATTTTATAACTAAAAGTTTGTACATTTTGATCAACATTCCCCAGTTTTCCCTACCCTCAAGCCCCTGGCTACCAGTTCTACTCTCTGATTCTATGAGTTTAAATTTTAAAATTACACATATAAGTGAGATCATACAGTATTTGTATTTCTGTGTTTGGCTTATTTAACATAATGCCCTTAAATTTCATCCATGTTGTTACAATTGGCAGAATTTCTTTCTTTTTTTATGCTGAATAATATTCCATTGAATATATACACACCACATTTTCTTTATCAATAAGTAAGTTGTTTTATATCATGACTATTGTGAATAATGCTACAATTAACATGGGAGCACAGATATATCTTTGAGATCCTAATTTCACTTCCTTTGGATATATACCCAGAGGTGGGATTGCTGGATCATATGGTAGTTTTGTTTTTAATTTTTTGAAGAACTGCCATTCTGTGTTTTATAATAGCTGTACCAATTTACATTCCCACCAACTTTGCACAAGCGTTCCAACTTCTCCACAGCCTCATTCAGACTTGTTTTCTGACTCTATAATAGACATCCTTACAGGTTGGAGGTGCTGTCTTGTTGTGGTTCTGGTTTTCATTTCCCTGATTAGTGATATTGAGCACCTTTTTTCATGTACCTATTGGCTGTTTGTAAATCTTCTTTGGAAAATGTCTATTCAGGTCCTTTGACCATTTTTAATCAGGTTATTTGCTTTGATTTTTTGCTTTTGAGTTGTATAAGTTCCTTATATAGTTTGAAAATAACTCTTTATCAGATACAGTGTTTGCAAATATTTTCTTCTACTCCACTGGTTGCCTTTCATTTTGTTGATTGTTACCTTCCCTGTACAGAAGTTTTTCTTAATTTAATGTAATCCCACTGATTTATTTCTGCTTTTGTTACCTGTGTATGAAATTTTATCTTTAATTTTATGGAAAGAAAATGTGCATTGGGATTATGTTTACCTTATATGTGACTGTACAAACATATTAACACTAATGTTAAATAAGTGGCAATTTTCTTTTGCCTTATGTCTAAGTGTGTGAGGAGAGGTGTCTTTGATGATCAAAAGAAAGTTAAAATTAATCCACATTTGGCACTCAAGCATTGTTTCAATCAAAGGTATACTAATCTTTTTCCCCCCTTTAAGCCTCTGAATTTAAATACCCAGATGAATTGTGGTTTGCATGTTCTGCAGAGGAATTGGGCAGGCTGTGTTGTGCAGCCTGACCTTGCTTGACTGCATGGAAGGCAAGTTGACAGTGGGGACATCTGTAACTTGTATTTTAGTAATGGACCCTCTTTGTTGGGAGCCTTTTACCTGGACAGTTTTTCTTTCCCCCACACTCTTATTCCTCCTTGAAGATATCCAGTTCTTTCTTGTCTTCTTTGATTTTTATTATTTTTGCTCTGGGGACAGGACTGAAAGAAACTAATTTCTGAGGTGGAAATGACTGATAGGGTTTAATGTCTTATTTCTTAAAATACAATGTAGGTCAAAGGAATGAAGCTGTTTTATTTAACAAACATTCACTTGCTGTTCTGTGTGTTTTATAAATGTGAACTCATTCAATCCTCACAGTAGCCTGTTAGGTAGGTTTTTAATTGTGGAATTTCAGACAATCAGTGGGGGAAAGCTTGGGAAGCAATCAATCCTTTCATCTTAGAAAGCTTTTCATGAAATGAAATTCTATTTGTATGGCCAACCCCATTTTTTACCCCCACAATAGTAATCAGGAGCCAAGGCAAATGGAGCACAAAATCTTATGGTCTGTCTGGTTGTCTGTGGGGCAGTGATGATAGCCAATGAGACCCTCACAATAGGGCTTTTATCAACTCATACTACAAGTAGAAATGTTCACACTCAGGAATTTGCTAATTCTTGAATTTTTACTACTGCTATAATTGAAGTGTAAGTTAATTTTTGTATAAGAAATCTCACAAAACTTTCATATCTAATATTGTAGTATGTTAAAAAGTGTATATTTTGAATTTTGGAGTATGTTAGTATGATTCCAATTGTAAATTTATGGAGTTATCCATAAACAGTAGTTGCTTGCATTTTTAAACACACACATCTTCTTTTTTTAAAAATATTTTTATTGATTTTTTACATAGAGGAAGGGAGAGGGATAGAGAGCTAGAAACATCAATGAGAGAGAAACATTGATCAGCTGCCTCCTGCAAACCCCCCATTGGGGATGTGCCCGCAACCAAGGTACATGCCCCCGGCCGGAATCAAACCTGGGACCCTTCAGTCCACAGTCCAACGCTCTATCCACTGAGCCAAACTGGCTAGGGCCACACACATCTTCTTATAGAAATTCTATCTCATATGAATGAGAATGAATTGTATTTATTTTTTGTAACAGTGCTATACAAAGGCATTAATATTTTTAAGGCTATGATAAATTGTTTTTTATTTGTTATTTAAGCCTGTTTAATGTGTAAAAATATTTAAATGTAAAAATACATTGTCATTATAACTACTGAGCAATAATACTCTATCAGGAATCTCTTAAACCTCCTTCTAAATATATGAAAGAATAAAAGGATTATAATTCACACAATACCCATTTTAATTGAATTTTTACCCAACTTTTTAGAGTATATGGAAGAATTACTAAGAAAAATTATGTAAGCAGTGAAAACAACAAAGAGAAAAAAATACTAAAAAGAGTACACTGATTTTAATTAGGAAGTATCAAATTTCAATTGTAATTGCAATCATTGCTTTAGTTCCTCAAATCTCACATAATGAATTGACAGGAAATCTGTTCACTCTGAAACTTATTATATAATAATTCCAATTGTATTTGATTTCTCAACTGATAATTTATCAAGTAAATCTTTAAAGAAATATTACAACTTTTTGATTAAGGTCAATACAGACAGGCCTATAACAGTAATTCTCAACTAATACTATACTGATGATAGAATTAAGTCAGACCAAGAAATGATTCAACTCAATTTATCATTATTCATTTAAGTGGCTAAATCATATTCTATGAAATGTTTTGTTGGTACTGTGACATTTATAACCCTTAGGCAACTGGTCTACCCAATATATAGGTCCCAGGACAAATTCTACATACACATTTGTAAGAGTTCAATATTCCTTATGAATATTGTTTAGATTAGAAAGCATTTGTTTATGTTGCAACCTCACTTTGTGCTCAAGAGGTGTTGTTCTAAAACTAATTTTTGCTATATTAATGCTTGCCAACTTACTATTCTTTTTTGTTGTTGAAACACAGCGAGTTTTTATTTTTATTTTATTTATTTATTTATTTATTTATTTATTTATTTATTTTTATTGCTTAAAGTATTACAAAGAGTATTACATATGTCTCCTTTTTTTCCCCCCATCCTTGACAATCCCCTGGCCTCCCCTACCCCCCAGTGTCTTATGTCCATTGGTTATGCTTATATGCATGCATACAAGTCCTTTGGTTGATCTCTTACCCACCCCACTCCTGCCCTCCCACTCTCCCCGGCCTTCCTGCTGTAGTTTGACAGTCTGTTCGAGGCAGCTCTGCCTCTGTATCTATTTTTGTTCCTAAGTTTATAATGGTCTTTATTATCCAGAAATGAGTGAGATCATGTGGTATTTTTCCTTCATTGACTGGCTTATTTCACTTAGCATAATGCTCTCTAGTTCCATCCATGCTGTTGCAAATGGTAAGAGGTCCTTCTTTTTTACAGCAGCATAGTATTCCATCGTGTAGATGTACTACAGTTTTCTAATCTATTCATCTACAGATGGGCACTTATGCTGTTTCCAGATCTTAGCTATGGTGAATTGGTGAACATATGGGTGCATATATCCTTTCTGATTGGTGTTTCTGGTTTCCTGGGATATATTCCTAGAAGTGGGATCACAAGGTCAAATGGTAGTTCCATTTGTAGTTTTTTGAGGAAACTCCATACTGTCTTCCATAGTGGCTGCACCAGTCTGCATTCCCACCAGCAGTGCACAAGTGTTCCTTTTTCTCCACATCCTCTCCAGCACTTGTCGTTTGTTGATTTGTTGATGATAGCCAGTCTGACAGGTGTGAGATGGTACCTCATTGTTGTTTTGATTTGCATCTCTCGGATGATTAGTGACTTTGAGCATGTTTTCATATGTCTCTTGGCTTTCTGAATGTCCTGTTTTGAAAGGTGTCTATTTAGGTCCTTTGCCCATTTTTTGATTGGATTGTTTATCTTCCTTTTGTTAAGTTGTATGAGTTCTGTGTAAATTTTGGGGATTAAACCCTTATGGGAAATATCATTGGCAAATATGTTTTCCCACACAGTGGGTTTTCTTGTTGTTTTGTTGATGGTTTCTTTTGTTTGTGCAGAAGCTTTTTATTTTGATGTAGTCCCATTTGTTTATTTTCTCTTTAGTTTCCAATGCCCTAGGAGCTGTATCGGTGAAGAAATTGCTTCGGCATATGTCTGAGATTTTGTTGCCTTTGGTTCTTGTAGTATTTGTATGGTTTCCCATCGTATATTTAAGTCCTTTATCCATTTTGAGTTTATTTTTGTGTATGGTGTAAGTTGGTGGTCTAGTTTCATTTTCTTGCATGTATCTGTCCAATTTTCCCAACACCATTTATTGAAGAGACTATCTTGACTCCATTGTATGTTCTTGCCTCCTTTGTCAAATATTAATTGAGCGTATTGGTTGGGGCTGATTTCTGGGCTCTCTATTCTATTCCATTGATCTATATGTCTGTTCTTGTGCCAGTACTAGGCAGTTTTGAGAACAGTGGCTTTGTAATACAACTTGATATCTGGTATTGAGATCCCACCTACTTTGTTCTTTCTCAGGATAGCTGCAGCTATTCGGGGTCGTTTTTTATTCCAGATGAATTTTTGGAGAGTAGGTTCTAGGTCTGTGAAATATGCCATTGGTATTTTAATGGGAAGTGCGTTGAATTTATAGATTGCTTTGGGTAGTATGGACATTTTAATGATGTTGATTTTACCAATCCAAGAACATGGTATGTTCTTCTATCTCTTTATGTCTTCCACTATCCCTTTTTTCAATGTCCTGTAGTTTTCTGAGATGAGGTCTTTTACCTCTTTAGTTAAGTTTATTCCTAGGTAGCTTAATTTTTATGGTGCGATGGTAAATGGGATTGCTCTTTTAGTCTCTCTTTCTGCACATTCACTATTGGTGCATAGAAATGCCATAGATTTCTTGGCGTTAATTTTGTATCCTGCTACATTGCCGAATTCTTTTATTAAGTATAATAGTTTATTGATGGAGTCTTTAGGGTTTTTTTTTTTTATTTTATTGATTTTTTACAGAGAGGAAGGGAGAGAGATAGAGAGTTAGAAACATCGATGAGAGAGAAACATCGATCAGCTGCCTCCTGCACATCTCCCACTGGGGATGTGCCCGCAACCCAGGTACATGCCCTTAGACCGGAATCGAACCTGGGACCTTCTAGTCCGCAGGCCGACCGACGCTCTATCCACTGAGCCAAACCGGTTTCGGCGTTTTTTAAGTATAATATCATGTCATCTGAAAATAAGGACAGTTTTACTTCTTCTTTTCCAATTTGGATGCCTTTTATTTCTTCTTCTTGTCTAATTGCAACGGCTAATACTTCCAGTACTATGTCGAACAGGAGTGGTGAGAGTGGGCATCCCTGTCTTGTTCCTGTTCTTAGGCCAAATGGTGTTAGTTTTTGTCCATTGAGTATGATGTTGGCTGTGGGTTTATCATATATGGCTTTTATTATGTTGAGGTATGATCCTTCAATTCCCACTTTGCTGAGAGTTTTTATCAAAAATGGGTGTTGAATTTTGTCAAACGCTTTTTCTGCATCAATTGATATGACTATGTGGTTTTTTTCTTTCAATTTGTTTATGTGATGTATCACGTTTATTGATTTGCGGATATTGTACCATCCTTGCATCCCTGGGATAAATCCTACTTGGTCGTGGTGTATGATCTTTCTGATGTACTGCTGGATCCGATTTGCTAAGATTTTGTTGAGGATTTTGGCATCTATGTTCATGAGGGATATTGGCCTGTAATTCTCTTTCATTGTGTTGTCTTTACCTGGTTTTGGTATTAGGGTGATGCTGGCTTCATAGAATGAGCTTGGAAGTGTTCCTTCCTCTTGAATTTTTTGTAGTAGTCTGAGGAGCATAGGTTTTAGTTCTTCCTTGAATGTTTGGTAAAACTCCCCTGTGAAGCCGTCTGGTCCTGGGCTTTTGTTTGCTGGAAGCTTTTTGATGACTGCTTCAATTTCTTCCATAGTTATTGGCCTATTGAGATTTTTAGATTCTTCCTGATTAAGTTTTGGAATGTTGTATTTTTCTAGGAATATGTCCATTTCCTCCAGGTTGTCTAGTTTGTTGGAGTAGAGTTGTCCATAGTATTTTTTAACAATCATTTGTATTTCTGTGGGATCTGTTGTTATTTCGCCTCTATCATTTCTGATTTTGTTGATTTGGGTCCTTTCTCTTTGCTTCTTGGTGAGCCTGGCTAGAGGCTTGTCAATCTTGTTTATCCTTTCAAAGAACCAGCTCTTGGTTTCATTGATTTTCTGTATTGTTTTTTTTGGTCTCTATGTCATTTATTTCTGCTCTAATCTTTATTATCTCCTTCCTTCTGCTCATTCTGGGCTTTTCTTGTTGCTCTCTTTCTAATTCTTTGAGCTGTAGATTTAGATGATTTACTACCATTTTTTCTTGTTTGTTGAGACAGGCCTGTAGAGCTATAAACTTCCCTCTCAGGACTGCTTTCATTGCGTCCCAAAGGCTTTGGATTGTTGTGGTTTCATTGTCATTAGTTTCCAGGATGTTTTTAATTTCTTCTTTGATCTCATTGGTAACCCAATCAATATTTAATAACGTGCTATTCAGCTTCCAAGTGTTTGAGTATTTTGAGTTGTTTTTATTGTAATTTATTTCTAATATTATGGCCTTGTGGTCTGAGAAGATGCTTGGTATGATTTCAATCTTCTTGAATTTGGGGAGACTTTGTTTGTGACCCAATATGTGGTCTATTTTTGAAGATGTCCCATGAGCACTTGAGAAGAATGTATATTTTGTGGCTTTGGGGTGAAGTGTTCTGAAGATGTCAATTAAAAGTCTATCTGATCTAGTGAGTCATTTAGGATTGCTGTTTCTTTGCTGAGTTTTTGTCTAGCGGATTTATTCAGTGAGGTCAGTGGTGTATTAAAGTCCCCTACTATGATTGTATTGTTGTCGATCTCTCCTCTGATATCTTCCAGGAGTTTTCTTATGTATGTGGGTGCTCCTGCATTGGGTGCATATATGTTTATCAGGGTTATATCCTCTTGTTGTATTGATCCCTTTAGTATTATGAAGTGGCCTTACTTATCTCTTGTTATGGCCTTCACTTTGAGGTCTATTTTGTCTGATATAAGTATTGCTGCCCCAGCTTTTTTTTCATTTCCATTTGCCTGAAATATATTTTTCCATCCCTTCACTTTCAGTCTGTGTGAGTCCCTTCTAATGAGGTGGGTCTCTTGTAGACAGCAAATATATGGGTCATGTTTTTTTATCCATTCAGCCACTCGATGTCTTTTGATAGGACCATTTAGTCCATTTACGTTTAAAGTTATTATTGAAAGTACTTGTTTGTAGCCATTTCTATTTTTTTTGTGTGTGTGTGGCTGTTTTCTTTCTGGGCTTTTTAGTTCTTCTTTTTACACCAGTCCCTTTAGCATTTCTTGCATTGCTGGCTTGGTGGTGATAAACTCCCTTAGCCTTTTTTTGTCTGTGAAGCTTCTTATTTCCCCTTCAATTTTGAATGATAGCCTTGCTGGATAGAGTATTCTTGGATTCATTCTTTTGCTTTGCATCACTTTGTAAATTTCTGTCCATTCTTTTCTGGCCTGATGTGTTTCTGTTGAGAAATCACTTGATAATCTGATGGGGCATCCTTTGTAGGTAACTCTCTGTTTCTCTCTTGCAGCCTTTAAGATTCTGTCTTTGTCTTGTACATTTGCCATCGTTATTATGACGTGTCTTGGTGTGGGTCTTTTGGGGTTCATCTTGCCTGGGACTCTCTGTACTTGTGTAACTTTTTTCTTCCCCATATCTGGGAAGTTTTCTGACATTATTTCTTCAAATAGATTTTCTAATCCTTGCTGCTCTTCTTGTCCTTCTTGCAGCCCTATTATGCGTATGTTACTTCGTTTCCTATTGTCCCGAAGCTCCCTTAGGCTCTCCTCCTGCTTTTTAATTTTTTTCTCCAGTTGCTGTTCAGATTGAGCTTGTTTCTCTGCCTTATCTTCTAATTCCCTAATTCGGTCCTCTGCTTCTTCTAGTCTGCTGTTGAAACTTTCCATGGTGTTTTTGATTGTAGCTATATCACTTTTCATTTCTTCCTGATTCTTGCATAGATTGTTGATTTTCTCATCCATCCGGTGAATGAATTGTACAACCATTATTCTGAATTCTTTTTCTGTCATGTTGCATGCTTCAACTTCATTAATGTCCTTTCTTGGTGACTCCTCATTGTCTTTCCTCTGGGTGTTGTTTCGTCTCTTCATTCTGATTATCTCCCAATGGTTCAAGCGTCGAGTTGCGTGGGCCTGGGCCGTGTGCAGTGGGAGCCTCCCACCACCCTAGTGTCACTGAAGAGCTCTGACACTAAGATGTGTGGTTGTTGTGGGTTGGTGGGAACCAGGCTCGCTCAGAGTCAGTGTTGTCAGCGCTCAATGTGGCCTCGTATGCGCCCTTAGAATCAGGGACCCTGCCTGCACCGTGCTGAAACACAGACCCCCCTAAAGCGTGTTGAAAACCAGAGCCCCCTAGCATGCGTCAGGAGTCAGAGTTCCCCAGAATCCAGTATCAGAGTCTCTGTCGCTTCGCGCGACCTTGCCTTGAGAATCAGGGTCCCTGTGTGCCCTTGCACCAGGAATTGGAATCACTGGCTCTTAGTATGAATGCACAGGAAATCAGGATCTCAGGCGCAGGTGATAAGAAACACAGTCAAGTCACTGGTGCTTGGTGCTGCCTCCTGCCCAGAGAATCAGGGTCCCTGGGCCTGTGATACGCAGGACAAATTCCCGGTGTTCACGCGATTGCTCCCAGCCCAGGGCTCAGAAACCGGCAGTGTGCTTAGGCTCAGTTCCTGGGGTTCCCGGGATTGCTCCCAGCCCAGGACTCCTGAACCCTGCCCTACGCGGGATCAGTTCCAAGGTGCTCTCGCACTTCCAGGCTAAAGTTCCTGGAGCGCTGAGGCCCCGGCAAGGGGTGGGTCTATCAGTTAGTTACTCTGGCGCTGCTGCAAGCCTGCGGGAAGAGGGGATGGGCTCTGTTACTCACGGATCTGCCGCGGGGATTTCTGAACTTTTGGTGTCCGCAGGTCTGTAGCTGTGGTCACAGGTCTCTGTCCCCAGAGGCTGCAGGGTCCTGGTATGCGTCCGAGATCAGACTGGGTGGTGCTGAGGCCAGGATCCTAGTCTCAAGCAGCTCTGTTTCCCAAGATGGCATGGTCGCCGTGCCTGTGCTGGCCGCCCAGGAGTGTCCGCGCAGGGAGCGGGACTCGGCTGCCTAAGACTGCCCGGTTTAGCAGCCCCTTAGAAGCCCTGCAGAATCTAACTGTCCCTAGCTCATACACACACACCACACGCGTCCACACACTCCTCTATCACTTCCTTGTGCTCTCACACTCTCTCCCTCCCTACCTTCCTGCTGGTCGCCATTTTCTAATTCCGCCAACTTACTATTTAATAAAAATTGAATTATAGATAATTTCCTTTTTTCACCCACCTACCATGAGGAGTTATGGAGGAGGAAAATAAAAACAAAAACGTGCTGCTATAATGCTATAACTATAAGCCCCTTTGTCTTCTCCCAAACAGCTATAAATTTAGGGCATTCAAAAAGAATGCAAAATCAAAGTTGAAATGAAAACATTATCTTTTTTGCTAGGGAATTTAGTTGTGTCTATAATGTGCCTCTAATACATCTAAAAATTAGAAATGAGTCAATCTATAGCTTAGCTACACACAAATTCCTTGAGAGGCATCATACGTTGTTGGTCTAAAATAAGCATTAGATTTATTACCTAAGTAATAGATTTAGTAGGTTTACTACAATATAAGGAAAACACTTTTCAGTGATTTACATGAGAGTTTATAATACTTCAAAATATTTTTGCATTTTATTAGGGATCATTTTTTTCTACACAATTATTAGTACTAATTATATTTTACAGGTTATGAAATAATTTGATATATATTTTACATAAAGTCTAAATAAAGTAGAATAATTATCGGAATATTTTATAAAGATGGGATTTGAGGTTTACAAAGATGGGATTTGGGCATGTCCTTGGACTTGAATTAAATGCTGAGGTCTGTGACAATAAAATATGAAATGCTAGTAACCCATGGCATGAGGAGGCATCACAATTAATCAAATTATCACCTATGATTGTGATGAGTATCTTTGGAAAGAAGTACCTTGGGAGCCAAAATGTTATCACGCTTGACCATTATGGCTGTATTAATGACTAAAAGAAGCTTGGTATAGGATGGATTCTTCTGAATGAACTGGAATATTTATTTACAGAAAAAAAATTGAGAAGCACATGTTTTTAACATAGTTCAAGACATGGTCAGAGAACCTGAGAGCTTCTATGATAGCCTTAAAATAATCTCTTATTTCATGTAACAACAGTACCAATATTGCTGAAAATTAAACATAGAATTTAATTGTAAAGATTACAAAATTACAACATAAGTTGAATTGACAGGCTCACCAAATGGAAGCAGCTTGCCTATGAGAAGACTACCCTTCCCTGCTTGCAGACCCTGCAATAACCTTACCCAGGGCATCTACCTTTTAAGGGGGCACCCATTTTTCTCAAGGCTCACCCCAACCATTCTTTTTAGAGCTATTATTAAGGTCCTATCTCAGTGTGCTCCAAAGTACTTAGTCTCACAAAATAACTTATATGCCAATAACTTATATGGCAAAATTCTGCTAATTTATATTGACAGAAATTTGTGGAATAAATAAGGAAATGAATTCTAAGGGCGTTAGACCAATACAGATGGACTAGAACATTATGTTGGATATGGATGCACTTAACTAAAGATTCTAAACTTAATGCACAGCTTGTGTAGCTGGAAGTGACTAAAAGTTTACTTGCTTGGTTGACTGAAAGTTAGACTCTATATGCCAGGAATTCTTTGAAATAGTAAAAGTCAAAGGCTTATAGAGATAGGAATGTTGGAGTGGATTTATCATGCATGTCATGCATAGCCATTCCTAACTATGTGAGCGGAGCACCCGAATCCTTGAATAGCTCCACGGTGACTGTTCTCTATAGGCCAAACAGCAGCATTTAGTTTCCAAAAACCATTTGGGCATATTTCCTGTAGTGGATAGCAGAGGCATAGTGGTAATTAGAATGTCTGGACCTGCAGGGAAATATAACCAAGAGCAATTCTCTCAGTGGGCAGAATCCTCAGCTGTCCATTTGCCTGGGTAAAAAGTACATTGTATTAATTTGCTAGGGTTGTCATAGCAAAGTATCACAGATTGCCTACTTTCACAGTTCTTTTGCCTTCCTTCATGGCAAACCTTTTGAGCTCGGTGTGTCAGCATTTTGAAAAACCCTAACTTAACCCTGGTGCCGTGGCACATATAGAAATTTTTTGATATTTGCAACCATAGTAAAACAAAGACTTATATTTTTTATATTTATTTTATATATTTAAATGCCATTTAAACAAAGAAAAATCAACCCAAAAAATGAGTTCGCATGTCACCTCTGACACACGTGTCATAGGTTCGCCATCACTGAACTAGGACCTCACCTGGCTGGTAAAGGACTTTACCAAACTTTTATTTGTGATGGGTCTGAATCCTGCCCTTTTTAGTTATTGGAGTTTTCAATTAACTTTTACTATTGGACATGGAAGTTCTAAGAAGTGCCCAGAGAATCCCCTGAATTCCAGACACGGTCTCCTTGCCCTGTTGGGTAGTATCAATTAATCACAATCAAGAAACTGAACATGTCCAATACCTCAGTTTCCTCATATCCCCTTTTTTAAAAAATATATTTTATTGATTGTTTACAGAGAGGAAGGGAGAGGGATAGAGAGTTAGAAACATCGATGAGAGAGAAACATCGATCAGCTGCCTCCTGCACACCCCCTACTGGGGATGTGCCTGCAACCAAGGTACATGCCCTTCACTGGAATCAAACCTGGGACCCTTCATTCCGCAGGCCGTCGCTCTATCCACTGAGCCAAACCGGTTGCAGGGGTGGGCAAACTTTTTGACTCGAGGGCTACAATGGGTTCTTAAACTGGACCGGAGGGCCGGAACAAAAGCATGGATGGAGTGTTTGTGTGAACTAATATAAATTCGAAGTAAACATCATTACATAAAAGGGTACGGTCTTTTTTTTTTAGTTTTATTCATTTCAAATGGGCCGGATCCGGCCTGCGGGCCGTAGTTTGCCCACGGCTGGGTTAGGGCCTCATATCACTTTATAATTTCTCCCTCCCAGCTTCTTTGTCTCCCCCTAGCCTCACATACCTAGGTAACCTCGAAATTTTATATAAATTTGATTACATAATATATGCTTTTTTATTTATTTATATATATTTTTGCAATTCATCTATGTTGTCGCGTGCAACTGCAGCGTGTGTATTCTCTTTTTCAGCAATCGCAGCTTTAGGGCATGTTATGAATTAATGCGTAGATCATCGTAACCAAGCCTATTATTTAATGAGAAAGACCATGCTTTGTAAGCTAATGGTTTGAGAATACACATACCGTAAATTTCAAGTGTATATAAAATTGGCAATTGTGCTGTTGCTTCTGCAGCTTGACTAAGCATTCATTTGCTGTTGTACAATGAGGAGGAATAAAAGGCTAATAATATTGAGAGACTTTCTAATGAAGCCCAAAAGACAGAACACATTCACAATACTGAGAGAGAATCCCATACTAGTTTGTAGACCAAAGAATAAAGGAGGGGTTGGTTGATTAACTACTCAGAAATAGAAACCATGTTAAAGGTGATGTTTTGGCTGTTAGGCTTTCTTCAGGCCTTAATATATAAAACTGTTTTTTTCTAAATTTCTTTTTCTGCCCGAGGAAGGCCTCACAGACAGAATGCTGCCTTTAACCTTATTCTGTATTCCACAGAGTGTTTTAAAGACTAAAAAAAATATTGCTGGGGCAAAAATGATTGGGGCTCTGAAAGATCAAAAGAAATCTATCATTATTATTATTTTTTTTAAAAAGGCAGACACTGAGAATTTCATCCACAAAGTTATTCTGAAGTGAATGTTCTAGCAGGGATTTTGTAGTAAATAAATAAGACTGACTTACAGTTCACTGTATTTTTGGATTTGAGGGTTACTTTCTTTTCTTTTTTTTTTTTTTTAAATATTTCTGTTTATTTCAGGGAGGAAGGGAGAGGGAGCGAGAGACAGAAACATCAATGGTGAGTGAGAATCATTGATTGGCTGCCTCCTGCACCCCCCCCACCCCCCCCCCCCCCCCCCGCACTGGGGATCGAGCCCACAACCCGGGCATGTGCCCTTGACCAGAATCGAACCTGGGACCCTGCAGTCCTCAGGCCGACGCTCTATCCACTGAGCCAAACCGGCCAGGGCAGAGTGTTACTTTCTTTTAGATTGGTTTACCTGAAATTTTGCCTTCCTTTCTATAGTAGTATTATTTATATTTTAGTTTTAAGTCAGATGTTGAATTAAAAAGTTATTTTAATTTAGACCATTGAATTGAACAATACATTTCACTTATGCACATTTTTATAACAGCTTAAAATATTATTAAATTATATTAAGAATTTTCTAGAAATTATTGAAATCACATTTTTTTTGTTTTTCTCATTGAATTTTGTGTATAGAATTTTTAACAAAATAAATGAGCTAACAGTTTGGAAAAAATAAAAATGACAAGTTGAAGCATTGATTCCAAAATTAACAGCAAGTTGGTCTTCATATAATTTGTCTAGTGAGCAAATACACATGCTCTGAAAAAAAATGTTTTTGTCTTGATAGATAGATATGGCCAGTATGTGCAGGGATTGTGACATTTACTGAGGACTACAGGACTATATTTTAAAAATCAAGGTAGCTGCTATGTTGGTCTATTGTGAATATCTAAAAAAAAAAAAAAAGGGAAAAATATCTACATAGCACAAGGAAAGAGAATTGAAGAAGGGAAAGGCACTATTGATTACTGAAAGCCAACTCTGAACCAAGTGTTTTTGCATATATTATCTCCTTTAATCATCATAACAACCTCATTAGGTATAAAGTAGTTACCCATTATTATACAGTTAGAGGGTGTCACATCCAGCACTTTAATGGAGTGTTTGCTCTCCAAGCCTGCTTTCTCTCCACTACACAGAGTTACATCTTAAATACCAAATTCATTAATTTGGTAGCAAGCAACAACTTTATAACCAAATAGTATTCCAATACTATGAAATGTATTAAATACTCATAAAAGTCATATATCTTTAATATTAATATTCTATAAAAACATGTAGATTTCATATTAAGGTTTTATAATGTCAGTAGTAGATATTTTCTAAAAATTCAAATTTTGATCTTAAAGTTTATTTTTATAAATTTCAGTGCTGGTATTTCATATATTGACGAGTATCAATTTATCATATACTAGAGGCCTAGTGCACAAAATTGTGCATGGCAGGGGGGGGAAGAGGGCTTCCCTCAGCCTGGCCTGCATCCTCTTTTAATCTGGGACCCCTCAGGGGATGTTGGGCCTAAACCGGCAGTCTGACATCCCTCTCGCAATCCAGGATGCTGCATGCACCAGTGACCATACTTTTCATACAGGTGAAAGGCATCTTGCTGTTGTATGGGCAACCACATTTTTTGCCCTGATTATAAAAGGTAGTACATAACATGATCCTTCTGAGGCAGTAGTACCATTTTTTCCATCTTATGGGTGGAAAAACTGAAGCAGAGAGAAGTTAAGTAATTGGCTTTGTCACACAGTTATAAGTGTCAGAATTAGAGCTGACCACAAAATGCGCAAGCCAGCGTCCATGCATGTCATCGCTGCATCATCCTGTTTTTTCAGTGTTAGAGTAGCCTTGCCAGGTTTTAATTCTTAAATCTAAGAGACTGTTTCCAATATGTAAGGTAGGGTCCCTAGGCCTGGCCGGTGATCAGGGCCATCTGTGAGGTGACTGGCAGGTGGGGTGGTCAGGGGCCCCCCTGCTGGCACCCACCTTGGCTGGCGGCCTGGCACTGCCTGCTGGCCGGCCCTGCCCCCTGATCGCTGCAACGCCCCGCATCCTGATTGCCACCACCAGTAGCCTGGTCATTCTGCCAGTCTTTCCGCCCTTTGTTCCATCTTTCGGTCAATTTGCATATTAGGGTTTTTATTATATAGGATTCTTTTCTAGGAGAAAATGGACTAATGTACCACAAATGACTAAGTAAAATAACAAGCTCCTCCACAATAAAGAAATCATTCAAAAACTAGATAATCTGTTAAAATTTGCATATTTTGATGGTAACTATAGTTTCTTGTTAATTAACTTTTTATTCACTTTAGTATTTAGTTCTTTTTTAAAATGACAAAATTGTCATATTTTAGGTTTCATTCACTGATAATAATAAACTAAGTCATAATGAATGGACTCAAAGTCAAGTAAGATTTTTAAATGAATAGTAATGCTTCTGAAGACTGGAAATCTTGTGCTATTTTTGCCTATTATAGTTTCTAGAGAGCAGCACAAAGTTTACACCAGGGATGTAGGTCCTAGGACTTCACTCTTCATACCATCTATAGGTTATTTACTAATCAGGATATAAGTAGTTTCTTACCAGCTGGGTTTGGAGCACTTGCTGGGAGTCACTATTTCAACCCAGCTGCAGACCCTCTGTTAAAAATTTGTTGTCTATAAAAAAAGCTTCTGTAGTTACTCTGAGAACATTCTCACAATGGACATCTTGGAGGATAGAGTAGTCTACTTTAACTGTCTTCATGGTGGGACCAAGGTGAAGAGGCACTTTCATTTTCAATGAAGTTTGATGAACAGATCACTAGATGTATTTTCAATTCTTTGAGTCAGTGCTAAATGACCAATGCAAAGCATTGACATGCAGAACTCATTTGACTAGTTCAACATAGTGCAAACTATACTTGGAATAGTTGTACTCAGTCTCTTTATAGTTACCACATTCTATTTCGGTGGCTATAGTCCATGGCTAAATGTGCTGTATTTTTTTTTCTTTACAAAAATGAACTAAAATTTTGTTTGGAAAGTGTAAGGAACTGTCATAATACTATCTAATTTTGGGACATCTACACTAATAAAAGAGAAAAATGGTAATTGGCGTATGGCAATACGGTTTTCATTGGCTAATCAGGGCTATATGCAAATTAACTGCCAACTAAGATTGGCAGTTAACTGCCAACAAGATGGCGGCTAATTTGCATATGTAGTCACAATGCAGGGAGGTGAAAGGGAAAGCAGGAAGAAACCCCCTGCCACTGACAGTGATCTGAAACCCAGGGGGGAGCTAAGAGCTGGGGGGCAGGGCAAAGGCGGCCCTGGGGCCGCCTTTGCCCTGCACCCCAGCCATGATTGGAGAATCAGGCGCCTTTGCCGCCCTGGCCAGTGATAGCAGGAAGTAGGGGTGGAGCCAGCGATGGGAGCTGGGCACGGTCGAAGCTGGCAGTCCCAGGAGCTAGGGGTCCCTTGCCTGGGCCTAAAGCGAAGCCCACAATCGTGGCGCCCCCCGCTGCCTGGGCCAGACGCCTAGGCCAGAGGCAACCGTGGGGAGCTGGGGGTCCCCTGCCCAGGCCTGACACCTCTGCCGGAGGCCTCAGGCCTGGTCAAGGGGCCGATCCGGTGATTGGTGATCGGAGGGTGATGAGGGTCAACTCCTCTGGCCGAGGCATCAGGCCTGGGTGGGGGGGCGGAGCCGGGGATTGGGGGGATATGATGGTCCCCTTGCCCAGGCCTGAAGCCTGGGTCAGAGGCGTCAGGCTTGGGCGGGGGGTGGAGCAAGCGATCAGAGGGAGATGGGGGTCCCCTGCCCAGGCATGATTCCTGGGCCAGAGGCCTCAGGCCTGGGCGAGGGCCAGAGCCAGTGATCGGGGGGAGGTGGGGGTCCCCTGTCCAAGCCTGACACCTCTGGCGGAGGCGTCAGGCCTGGGCAAGGGGCCGATCAGGCGATCGGAGGGTGATGGGGGTCAACGTCTGAGGGCTCCCAGTATGTGAGAGGGGGCAGGCTGGGCTGAGGGACACTCTCCCCCCCACACACACACCCAGTGCACGAATTTCGTGCACCGGGCCCCTAGTTTTAAATAATTCAAAACTATGAGATTGGAGTAAGTGGTTTAGAACCACACTAACAACAAAATTATAATGAATTATTTCTTAGTGATAATTTCTGAGTATGACAATTCTGTCTGAACCTCGGTAGAACAAAGGACTATCATTGATTACTAAAAGATGATTATGAAACTAACTTTGTAAACACCCTTTTAAATGGCCCTTTCTCTTGACTAATGCTAGGGCAAATATAGTAGTAGTAGTATTGCAGAAGACAAACATGTATCTGTTAGTATTCTTTTAAATTAGAAGAAATTTTTTTTTATTAAGTTGATGCTATTTTAAAATACTTCTGTACTGAATTTAGTATTGCTTCATGAAATTAGTTTTTGACAAATGCTTGTTTTCAATCATCTCTTCAACTACTGATAGTTTTATAACTCAGTAAAAGAGGGGAAATGTACTAACCACCTTGTCAGATTTATTTCCAAAATATTTGTTTTTCTCCCTAGGAAAGACTTTAGTTCCAGATTATTAAACAAATACTAAAGAATTAACTAATAAATGTTTACTGCTAGAGTTAAATTAGATTATTACCTGAATTGACCTCATGAGTTAGTCCAAATTGAGTTACTGACTTTCCAACATACACTTCAGTTTTCTTTTCCTGCAGAGATAGTCTTAGCGCTTTATATGGACATTTTCATTACATTTTTTAAATGGAGAATTACCATTTTTCTTCATTTTGTTAAAGAAAATAAGATTCATATTAAAGCCAATGTGGTTTGGCTGAAAAAAGTAATTATTTTTCAATAACCAAAACAAACACAAACAAAACTTCAACAGTGTGGTAACTAACTACAATAAGACATTGTGACAAATACCTGTTCCTTAAGCTATACATTCAGTCCCCCAACTCAATCTTTAGTGACTGTATGAACCTGTGGAGGGCAGGTAGGAGTGGGACTGACTATATTTTATTTGAAGAGCAAATTAAGAAGCTCTAAACAGTGAATCAATGCTCTGAGGAATTGGTGAAGGCTTTTTGCATGAAGAAGCAGCAAGGAAAAAAAATACAAAAATGCATAAAACTCTGTACAGCAGTTTTAGAGCTTTGATAAAATATAAAATGTCTTTAACCCTTTCGCTGTTCTTTCAAACGCCTGCAATTCAATAATTTTATTATTCTGGGGCTAACGTATTTTAAACCTCAATAACTGAATGTTTCCTCTGGGATACCTTCAGGCAAACTATATATTGATTTTTCTCAGAATGCACTGTATTTTTCATTAGTACCAAGGTTTGGTGGATATTTAGTCATTTGTTCACCAAATTCCTCTGAAAATTAAAATGGACTATTCCATTTTAGCTGTGGAGTCTTCAGAGCATAGACATTAATTTTTTCTATTAACACTACCAGCATGCTCTATTTTGACATTCATCTTGTCCAGGGCATCTAATACCAAATCACCTCTTTGATGTGGTATGCCATTTTCCTCTCCTAGTAAATACCATTCCCCATTTGCTACTTGGGTTTGGTGACATATTTCACATCATCAAGATAAAAATGTTTTTCTGATTTATATTTTTCAGCTATAAAGTTACATGCGAATAAAATAAAATCTTATCTGATCATCCCCTCATTTGAATTATCCATGACATTTAATTATTTTAAAAGGCAAATCATGTTGACTCTGCTCAATAATAGTTTCATTTGTTGGTAGAAACTTTGTGACTAGGTAATGCCGTTTGCACAGTGGGAAGTGGAATCACTGAAGTAATTTTGATGTACCTTCCAGTCTCATTCTTTTTTTATTATTTTTTTGGTGTTGGCTGCTTTGGTGCAAAAAGCTTTATTGTTTCATTTGTTCCAATGCATGGGAGAGGGCTTCAGGGCGGTTAAAAGAATGGCTAGGAGTTTAGGGAAGAGGCTCAGGTAAAAGCCAGACACCAGGTAATTCAGAGGGCCCCCTCAAAGGCCTCGGGGCTCCACAGGCTCCTAGTCCTGCTTGAGGGTGAGCCTTTCGAAGGGATACTCGCTCAGCCCAGCCTGGGGGCGGCCAGCCTGCGGAGGTGAGTCAGGTGTCGCCCATCTTCTTGATGAGTTTCAGCCCCTCATCCCGGAAGTGGTTCTCCAGGAGGTCACAGAGACGAGGGTCTGCACAGGTAGAACCAGGGCCTGCGGCTCCACCAGGGCCTGGTTCGGGTTCCTCTGCAAGGCCAGCGCGGCTGCCATGGCGTCCTGAGTTTGGCCCACTCGTCCTGGGGAGGCTTCCGCACGCCCTGGAAGGGAATGTGGCCACCGCGCTGGTTTTGCAACTTTAAGAGACGCTCAGGGCCCTCTCGCTTCTTCTCCGCCAACTCGCGGAAGTGGCCCACACCCTCGAGAGCCGCATCGTCAGGGTGGAAATAGAAGCCCAGAGAGAGGTAGGTGTGGGAGGCCTGCAGATGCCCGGTGGCCAGGGGGTTGACCGCAGCCTCCACCTCGGTGGAATGATTCTGATGAATTTGGGAGCTCATGGTTGTCTGGCAATAAGGAGTTAAGGTAGAAAAAAACCCGTGTGCTGTTAGGTCTTGGAGGTGGTTCCAAAGGTGGTAACTGGATAAGACTCTGGAGAGTGGTTGGAGGCTGGAAAAAGGCATATCCGTGGTTCTGTTTTGTCCAAGCACTGTGTTGTTGCTGTTTTAAATCTTTATTGTTGAGTATTATAGATGTTTCCCTTTTTTTCTCCCATTGCCCCCCACCACCCAGTTACCGACCTCTCTCAGGCCTTTACTATCCTACCATCTGTGTGCATAGGTTAGGTCTTTGGTTAATCTCTTCCCCATTTCCCTACCCTTTCCCTCTGAGATTTGTCAGTCTGTTTCATGCTTCCATGCCTCTGATTCTATTTTATTCACCAGTTTATTTTGTTCATTAGATTTCTTGTTTGTTTACTTTTAGATTCAATTGTTGATAGAAATGTATTTGTTGCCATTTTATTGTTAATATTTTTTTTTATCTCTCCTTCTCCTCCATCTCCTTCTTCCTCTTTTCAAAGAATACCCTCCAACATTTCATGTAATACTGGTTTGGTGGTGATGAACTCTAGCTTTTTCTTGTCTGGGAAGCTCTTTATCTGAACCTCAATTCTAAATGATAGCTTTGTTGGGTAGAATAATCCTGATTATAGATCCTTACTATTTTTTTTTTAATCTTTATTGTTGAAAGTATTACATATGTCCCCTTCACTCCCATTAACCTCCTCCAGTCCAGCCCTACCCCAGGATCCCCCCCCCCCAATTGTCTGTGTCCATGTGTTATACATATATACATATAAGAACTTTGGTTGATTACATCCCACCCACCCACCCTCCCCCACCTTTCCTCCAGGATTCTGCACCCTGTTCCTGTTCCATGCTTCCATGTCTCTGGATCCACTCTGTTCATCCATTTATTTTGTTACTAAGATTCCACATATGAATGAGATCATGTGATACTTGTCTTTCTCTGACTGACTTATTTCACTTAGCATGATACTCTCCAGGTCCCTCCATGCTGTCTCAAAGGGTAAGAGATTCTTTTTTACTGCTGCAAAGTATTCCATCGTATAAATGTATCACAGTTTTTTTAATCCACTCATGTGCTGATGGGCACTTAGGCTATTTCCAAATCTTAGCTACTATAAATTGTGCTGCTATGAACATAGGGGTGCATACATTCTTCCTGATTGGTGTTTCTGGTTTCTTAGGATATACTCTTAGAAGTGGGATCACTGGGTCAAATGGCAGTTCCATATTAGATTTTTTGAGAAAACTCCATACTGTTTTCCATAATGGCTGTACCAGTCTGCATTCCCACCAGCAGTGTACTAGGGTTCCCTTTTCTCTACATCCTCACCAGCACTTGTCATTTGTTGATTTGTTGATGGTAGCCATTATGACAGGTGTGAGGTGATACCTCATTGTCATTTTAATTTGCATCTCTCTGATGATCAGTGACTTTTGAGCATTTCTTCATATGTCTGTTGGCCATCTGTATGTCCACTTTAGAGAAGTGTCTATTTAGATCAGCGGTTCTCAACCTGTGGGTCACGACCCCTTTGGGGGTCAAACGACCCTTTCACAGGGGTTGCCTAAGACCATCGGAAAACACATATATAATTGCATATTGTTTTTGTGATTAATCACTATGCTTTAATTATGTTCAATTTGTAACAATGAAAATACATCCTGCATATCAGATATTTACATTACGATCATAACAGTAGCAAAATTACCGTTATGAAGTAGCAATGAAAATAATTTTATGGTTGGGGGTCACCACAACATGAGGAACTGTATTAAAGGGTCATGGCATTAGGAAGGTTGAGAACCACTGATTTAGGTCCTTTGCCCATTTTTAAATTATATTATTTGTCTTCCCTTTGTTAAGTTGTATGAGTTCTTTATATATTTTAAATGTTAACCCTTTATCAGATGTATCATTGCCAAATATGTTCTCCCATACAGTGGGCTCCCTTTATGTTTTGTTGATAGTTTCTTTTGCTGTGCCGAAGCTTTTTGTTTTGATGTAATCCCATTTGTTTATTTTCTCCTTAGTTTCCTTTGTCTTAGGAGATGTATCCATAAACATATTGCTAAGAGAGGTGTCTGAGATTTTGCTGCCTATGGTTCCTTCTAGGAATTTTATGGTTTCCTGTCTTATGTTTAAGCCCTTTAATCCATTTTGAGTTTGTTTTTGTGTATGGTGTAAGTTGGTGGTCTAGTTTCATTTTTTTGCATGTACTGTCCAATTTTCCCAACACCATTTATTGAAGAGACTGTCTTGACTCCATTGTATGCTCTTGCCTCCTTTGTCAAATATAAATTCAGTGTAATGGCTTGGGTCAATTTCTGGGAGCTGTGTTCTGTTCATTGATCTATATGCTTGTTCTTGTGACAGTACCTGCTGTTTTGATTATGGTGGCTTTGTAGTATAACTTGATAACACGTATTGTGATTTCTCCAACTTTGTTTTTTCTCAAGATTGCTGGAGCTATTTGGGGTCTTTTTTGATTCCATATAAATTTTCGGAGTATTTGTTCTAGATCTGTGAAATGTACTGTTGGTATTTTAATAGGGATTGCATTGAATCTATAGATTGCCTTGGGTAGTATGGACATTTTAATGATGTTAATTCTACCAATCCATGAACACGGTATATTCTTCCACTCTTCTATCTCCTTTTCTAACGTCCTGTAGTTTTCTGAGTACAGTTATTTTACCTCGTTGGTTAAATTTATTCCTAGGTCTTTTAATTTTTGGTTGCAATGGTAAATGGGATTGTTTGTTTAGTTTCTCTTTCTGAGAATTAATTATCTATAATAATAAAAGTGAAATATGCTAATTAGACTGGGTGTCCTTCCAGACAAAGCCACAGCAGCGGAGGGTGGAAGGTGGCGGGAGGTGGCGGGGGGCTGAGGCAGAGGCTGGTGGCCACTGTGGTGGGCAGGGGCCAAGGTAGAGGCAGCCCCCACTGCAGCGGGGGCCGAGCCCCTTGTACAAATTTCATGCATCGGGCCTCTAGTTGGTGTATAAAAAAGCCATAGATTTTTGGGTGTTGATTTGTAGCCTGCTACATTGCCAAATTCATTTATTAAATTTAGTAGTTTTTTTGTACAATATCATGTCAGAGGGCAAAATTGTCCCACAAAATGGTTGTGTTCACATTCCCATCAATAATGGAGGCAAGTGAGGTTCCTTAACTTGAACATGGCAGACTTACATAATGAAGTATGAAAAACTATAGAATTTTAACATAAAAGAACAAGTTTTAGAAAAATCGAATTAAACTTTTAAGATTATATATTTATGCTCAGAACTACTAAACTGCTTTCCTTCTTCTATTAACTTTATTATCTGTCAGTGCCTCAGGCTGGTATCTTCTTGCTCAAGATAGAAGTATTTCTGCAAAGATAAAAACACTCAATGCCAAAGGTTTTGTTGCTGTTGTTGTTGTTTTTACATGTAATTTGTATTTGTACTGTGTTTGCACCTACTGTTATGTTTCCATGGTCTGAAGTACTTTTATGTAGTATTACCACCCAATATAAAAGCTATCAACCAGAATCCTTTCTTCATCTATAATAACTAGAATAATTCCAATATTGCCTTTTCATTTCCACTAATTGGATGAAAAATCTTTTCCTGGGTCATAATTCCTTTTTCAGGAATTCTACCTTCCATTTAATTTACCTAATCATTTAGAAATGTTGAATTCAATCAAAGTTACAAATCTGTATTTCAAACTCAGAAATTTAGCATCAAATTTCAACTAATTTTAAGATAAATTTTGCTTACTTAGGGATGTTCTGAAAATTAAGTACATATTACTCTTGTGTCGTGTTAAGGAAATGCATAAACAAAAAAAAACAAACAAAACTCATTTAAACATTTTATATAATGACCCTTAGAGTTTTTTAAAGTTAAGGGAATCTATTTATAGAGAACGTAATTTAAGACACTTCTTGAATTATTTTCAAGGAAAATAACAAGGATAAAAATTTGCTAAATGGATTTATGACCTCAAATCAACAAACATTTATTGGGCTCTGCCACATGCATGGCACTATGTTAAGTGCTGTTGAATTCAACACTAAATGAGATATGTCCCCCACAATTCAAGGAGCTTACATTTCAATCACGAGATAGACTTTGGTCTCTATTCTAGGGAGATAATAGTTATACATTCTCTGCACTTTTCAAACAAAGATAAAGTTATAAACTTGATTAAATCAATGCTGAGTACTAGCTGAAAATAATTCACTTTTGGCTCCTATCTCACATTTTATCTCCAGTAGAAAAGATAAGAAATGATGATAAGAAGTAGGAAGCTTCTTTTTTTTTTTTTTTTTTTTTCCAGGTAGCCAGAGATCCTGGCTGAGACAAGCTGTTCACTAAATAAGTCCTTTATGGATTTCAATACTTCTGACTATGAGGAGAGTGTGTGCAATGCTGAGGAAATGCATGGGAATGGAGATTATGCATATTCTGGTGAATTATCAGAGAAATGATTGAATGAATTGCTATGAACTTTGAGGTTTATGATTTATAGTCTTGAATTGTTGAAACAGGTTTATGCAGTCTCTCCTTCTTACAGAAATTGTAGAGGATTGGTTTCAAAATAAAAACTGAAACAAAAACCAGATCTGTCAAAGTGATGCTCTTCAGATAAACCTGAGCCTTCAACTATTCTAGTAAATAGACTGTGATCTCACAGCTAGATGATAAACTTTTGTAAATGAAACATACTTTAAGCTTTTTTTTATGAATTAAATATTCTAAGTACTGTTTGCAATGATATCATTACTTGCAAAAAGCATATAAGAAGAATAAGGAGAAACAGAATTCAAGAGTAACTTGAGCTTTCTCTAGAAACAGATTGCCTTTACAGGTTATGTCCCCTGAGTGCTATGCTCAACAAAAATGCACACACAGACACCCCAATCATACTGTTTTCTCATCCTGACTTTATGCCCTAAAGTCAAACCATTGAACCATTAGAATTAAACCACTCAAGGAATAAACATTTGTTTATTCACAATGAAAGAATGGATGAATTCAAGTCAAGTTTGTGGTTTAATTTCAATGTACTGAAACTAGAACTAAATAGTTGAAGGGTTTGTGACAGGTCTAGTAAAAATTAATTTTTCTTTATCAAAGTGGTTTAGTCTGTGAACTTAAGTTAACCTTTATTATTATTTTAAATTATTTTTCTATGCTCACAAAATTACAGAGGGTGTTTGGCTATTTATACAATATAGCAGCAGTTCTCCAATGTTTTACATAAAAATCACCTGGCAATGGGTGCAGAGGACCTTTCGTTAAGTTGTACACTTGAAACCTGTATGGTTTTGTGAAGCAATGTCACCCCAATAAGCTCAATTTTAAAAATCACCGGGGGGGCTTATTAAAAATTCAGATTGCTAGGCCTCTCCCCCTATGATTCTGATTCAGTAGGTCAGGGTAAAGTTCAGAAATCTTTATTTTTCTCAGCCACCCCTTTCCATTCTGATGTTAGGTCGATCCAAGCCTTGCACTTTAATGCTGCTAGAGGCCAAAATCTAAAATAGATTTAGTGAAACATTTGGAGTAAAATATAATTTTTTTCTTTCTTTCCTGCTGTCTTTTATTACTTCTCTTCACTACGCCAAACTTTCTGTACAAACTTCCATCTACCTGCTTGCTCTCAAATCCACAATTAATTAATGTGATCTTTTCCTAGCAGTGTTTGTTTTTCCCATGGAAAACATTACTTTATTCCTTTTATGTTCCTCTAGTTTGTCTCCCCCCCCCCCCCCCAGAATGTTGAATTTTGCATTTTTGTAGAGTCTAGTACAATTCGTGCAGCCTCATTGGTAGTCTTTATGACTAGAGCCGGGGCATTGGAAGTTGGATTTTGCTTCCAAATGTCTTCTCTCGTAGTTTTCCTACCTTTGTAAAAAACTGATGAGGAATTAATAACCCTAATAATAAACCTGCTTTATAAAGTAAAATTTTCAAAATGATTTTGAAGTGGGATGATAGTGTTACTATGATCATGGTCCTCTGGTTTGGGGGACACACCATCTTGACTCTTCCCCTCTGAGGATCTTCGTTTGCAGAGTGCAGTTGTTTGTTTCTTCTTTAGTTTAAGGATCATTTTGGAAATTAAACATTCATTGTTCACCGCACAGATATTAATTCAGTGTCAACTCCATGAGAAGCATTGTCCTAGGCCCTGGGGACACCACTGGGAGCAAAATGGAACTGGTCCTGGTCCTCATGAAATGTTCCATCTAACTTGTGGCCTGAAGCCTTTGGTAGATTTATGAGATTACTTGGGTGGTTAAAGTGAATTTGGAAGCTGAAAGGATTTTAATGATACCAGGCTTGCTGAAGATTTTAAAAGCTGGAAGAGCCCTTAAAGATGATATATTTTAGTCTTCTTAAAGTTTAAACAACTGGAATTAAGGGATAACTCCTCATTTTAAAATTGAACAAAACTGACCCATGTCCCAAAGCCACATGGCTGCCCAACATTTCATATTCTTAGTTGGACTCTGTTTTCCATTCCATTTCTATATTTTTATTTCTCATATTTTTTGTAACTGGTGGGGAGGCAACTTCCTTTGACTCAAGGCAATCCCTTACGGAGGTGCACAGTGTGAGCCAGACCAGTCAGCATACCGGACGGTTGAGGTTCTAAGCACAGTTGATCAATCGAGGTGAGTGGGACTAGTCAAACTGAGTTAAGAAAATTTATAATTCAGAGATTCACTGTTTTAATAAGATATTATTTGCTTCAATAACTACTGATGTTTTTAAAATTTCCTTTTAACTTAATTTCTTAGATGTTGTTTATACACTGACAATTTGAACAGAGATGAATTTGCCAGCAAAGCCTCTGAAGCATGTTCTTATAAGAACTGACTCTAGATTACTAGATGAGCACCTATCTTCCTTTAAGAAATTAAGAGTTGTTGAGCTCTTATTCTCAAAAGGCTATAAAGACTGACTAGACAATGTGTCCAAGCACTGCATAGTAATAATCGTGAGAAAATGGAATAACTTGATTGAAAAAAGGGGAGAATCAGAACATTTTAATGAGAAAGCAGTACAATTTTGTGCAAACAGGGATAAGAACAATAAGAAAATATGTTAAAAAAAAAAGAGAGAATCACGATAACTGGGATTGCTAATGCTTAACTGTGTAGGGAGCTACATACACTTAGAAACAACTATAACTGCAACACTAATCTTTGAGCAGCATCACCAATGTCCTATAGCATCATACATCTAAATAGCCAGTTAGGACACTTGTCATCAGGGAATGATAGCTGCAAAACAGATGAAAATATTTAAAGGATGTTTCCCAAACTATCCCCAATAAGTCTCAGAATACCAGAGTAAGGACTAACAAAATTCATCAGCTCATTACTATCACCAACCACCATTTTGTGCCAACAGAAAAGGATGGCTAAAAGTTAAATAACACTTGTAAATTATAACAAAACTAAATAAACTATAATGTTAAAATAGTAGCATCAAATTAAGCATGATGACAAATTTGATAAACTCTTATGGAATAAATCAAACTGTAGCATTTAGATTTATGCATTTTTTAATATTGGAGCTGGATATGGTTCCAGAGGCGAATCAGTTCAACTGTGTTTGTATTATATTGAAGACAAGGAGAAAACAGGTCCAGAGATGTTGGATGACTTATTTAAGATCATTCACTTAGTGATAAAGGCTAGACTAGAAAGCTGATTAAAATATATCTACTGTAAGCTCCATGCTTGTCACTGTGAGCTGTTAAAAAAGCAAACGTTATCCAACCTTTCATGTCCAAAAGGAGTTTGAAATCAAGCTTGATCTTTGTCAGGAAAAACATATGTGCTCATCTCAATGTGACAATTCATGCCTCTAAAATTGAGGGAAAGGCAAATGGAGTGAGCCAATTGTGAAATTATTTGTAGCCTCTTAATGCAAAAAGTTTTTCTTTACAAACTTAATTCTCTCTAAACTGTGTATAGAAATAGAATTGAGTCACCTCAAAAGTGCTGGGGATTATGGAAATACTTGAAATTTTGAATGTTTAAAATTTTTTCATTCCTTATGAATTTTTGGAACACAGAATTCACCCTTAACCAGTTTCTCAAACTGGAAATTTCAACTTGGCTCTTGATCATGAAACATAGTGATTTGGAGATATATTAATAATGGTCCATGGTCAGTGAATTTTTAAACTGGGAATGTAGGAGGAGCATTTATCTGAAGATATACCTGAGGAAGGAACAGAGATCTTTGGTTTGTGAAGGGAAAAGTCCGTAATTTTTACAAAATTCTTGCATATGAGAAAATTTTAAATGCTTTAAAAATCTGTTTTTTTTGGGGGGGGGTCATTTATTTATTTATTCATTTACCAATATTTATTAAGGCCAGGTATTTTTCTAGATGCCAAGAACACAGCAGTGAACCATACAGACATAAACATCTTCTTTCAATTAGCTTATATTTTCTTTTGATACACAATGAGCAAAAAAAGAAGTTAAACATATAGTATGTCAGATGGTAACAAGTGCTACGGAGTGAAAGGGATCAGGACTTTGGGGGTTAAATTGCTATTTTAAACAGCACATGAGAGAAGTCCCCACTGAGAAGATGACATTTAAGGAAAATCAAAGGAGATGAGGAGGCAAGCTGCATAGCTCTCTGGGAAAACAGCGTATCCGGAGGAAGAGTGTTCCAGGCAAAGGAAACAGCAAGGGCAAAGGTCCTGTAGTGGAAGCATGCTTAACGTGTCTGAGGAGGCCAGTGCAACAGGAGCAGATGCTTGAGGGAAGTAGAAGGGGAAAACATCAGAGGGAAAATGGAGGGTCATAGCATGTAGGGCCTTGAAAGGTAGTTGATGACTTCGGCTTTTACTCTGATGGAGAAAAGTCATTCAAGGGTTTTGAGCTGGGTAGTGATATGGTCTGCCCTATACTTAAGAAAAGAACATGTATAGGTGCTATGTTGAGAACATCTTCTATTCTCTGCTGGGGCAGAAATGGGAGACCAGTTAGGAGGCCATTACAATAAGATAAGTGGTGATGGTGGCTTGAAACAAACTAATAGCAGTTGAAGTGGTGAGAATTGGCCAGAGATATGGGTATATTCTGTGTAGAGCTGAACCATTTTGCTAGGGATTAATTGAGAAGACTGAGAAAGAGAGAGGAGGAGCCCAGAAAATATTTTGCCTTGGACATTGTAAGGTTGGAATTGCCATTTGCTGAATGGGGGCATGGGGAAGAGCAGTTTAGAGAGGAAGACTAGAAGTTTGGTTTTGAGCATGGTTAACTGTTTTTTCTCATATTTTGCTGAGATTTGCTGTGTGTGTGTCTATGTGAAAAATAAATCATCTTACAGACAAAATAAATTAAGATCATATCAGTTTGGGCCACAACACCCATCAGAAATTTTCTTTTTTTTTTCCTCTAGAAATGTAGCAAAGGATTTAGTAAACATTCTTTAAAATATTTAATATTTACACTTAAGTAGAGAGATTTGTACTTTAGGCAAATCCAGGTTTGTTTGTTTTTTCCCCCCCTCAGAATGTCAAGAAAAAAATTTAAATGTACAGTTGTTAATGATGAGATGGAAATAATAGAATCAGTTAAATATTAATGAGTATAATGGTGTTGATTTTCATTGTATGATTTTTGAAGCAAATCCTGGAGAGCATATATTTTCACTCATAAATACTTCTGTAAAAATGTTTACATCTGAAAAATATTTTTCCACTTACTTATCTAGATATAGCTTTTAGTTCCAATTCCAATTTCAATATACATATACTACCACATTCAAGGCCTTATCTGTCTACCAGTAGGTGTAAGAGATCCTTAAAGTAATTCAAGAGTTGCTCTAAAAAAGTGACAATAATAAAGTTAAATAAAAATTTTTCAGTGTGATTACACTATACATATTAAAATAAAACATTTCCTTTCCTCATGCCATCTTGCCAAAGTGTTTGATATGTCTGGGAATATTTGTGTACAGTTACTAAACATCTGCTTGAAATATAGCTTAGGCTATGTCTGCAAATGAACTAAACTGAGAACTTTCCTGGGCGATTAAAAATATTTCAGTGTTCTATTTAACAATGCAAGAGATTTTAAATGATCCAAAGAGAAGTTTCTAGATTTTGATATTTTCAAAATATTTAAGTGGAGTGAACTTTTAGTGATCATACAACTTTGGAACATTAACAAATTACCTGAGAAATATTTTTGCATAATTGATTGATAAATAAATATTTATCTGGCTGTCAATTGCCTCCAAATTCAATTGCACAGATTATTACCATATTTATAAAGCCTACAGTTGAAATTTATTTTAGCCAAAAATATTCCCAAAGATATTGAAAAGAGGGCATAAATTTCAGCCATTCTTAGATTCTTCAAACTGATCTTTGTGGTACATCAAGGGTTTATTTTGGAAAGAAGAACATGGGTGTACAGGTCTGGAAGTGCCCATAGGGTTAATCTAGTTCATCATGTCATCCTAAGCATTATTAAAATTTCCAGGTGCAAAACCAGTTATAATAGGCTGATTTCCAACCTCTGAACTCTGGAGAACTCTTTTAAAGGCAGAACATCCTTTTCAAAGATATTAAAAATAAGGTTTCTCCTCATTTCACTTCTGCAGAGTCCCCCATAGTGATGGATATTTTAAAAGATCTTCTCACAATACTTTAAACCCTTAAAAAATTTTAGAACTTAAACTTCAAATAATCTTCTCTTTGTCAAGTCCTTTGGTGTTCTTCAAATAATAGTCCTTTGTTTAAAGACTTAAACTTGTGTATTAAGTGATTAAAGTAAAAGCTCATTATTATGTTTTTCCTGTTACTTCACCTCTGATCTTTCAACTATAACCTCTGCTTTTGATCTATTTCCAAAGTATTAAAATATAGCCACTATTAAGAACAAGCCATTATAATAGCACAATTGCCAACATGGCCCTTGGCTATTTCCAGTTATTCAGGCCTTGTTCTTCAGTTTTGAGACCACCTAGTACTTTTTGATACACTTCATATCAGTGGTTACCCAACTTTCTCTTTCAAGGGACTCTTTTAGCATCTGTCTTATTATATTGAACATTAACATAATTAAAATATTTAAAACTTCTATTTTTTGCAACTATGCTTATAAAAGGAAATAAGCAAAAAATGAAAAAGAAACTATGTTAAGGTAGAGGATGATAGGTGATTATTTTCCAAATATTCTTGAATATTGTTGCTATGTCAACAGTAATATATATATATATATATATATATATATATATATATATATATATATACTCCTACAGTGGATTAAATATACCAGGCATGTTAAAATATCTGAGTTAATAATGATATTTTAAAAGCATACTTCATTGGTCATTCTTGGGAACCAAATCATTCTGAAAACTGATCAAGGTAAGACAGTGAGAAAGAAAGGTAGAGTCAAAAAAGAAATATTTTAGTTTTTAAATCTCAGAAATTTAAAAATATCTACTTACTTTCCATCAAATATTTTTTTTATTGCTTAAAGTATTACAAAGGTATTACATATGTGTCCTTTTTATCCCCCCGCCCTTGACAATCCCCTGGCCTCCCCTACCCCCCAGTGTCTTATGTCCATTGGTTATGCTTATATGCATGCATACAAGTCCTTCGGTTGATCTCTTACCTACCTCCCTCCTGCCCCCCAACCCTCCCCGGCCTTCCTGCTGTAGTTTGACAGTCTGTTCGAGGCAGCTCTGCCTCTGTATCTATTTTTGTTCCTAAGTTTATAATGGTCTTTATTATCCATGAATGAGTGAGATCATGTGGTATTTTTCCTTCATTGACTGGCTTATTTCACTTAGCATAATGCTCTCCAGTTCCATCCATGCTGTTGCAAATGGTAAGAGTTCCTTCCTTTTTACAGCAGCATAGTATTCCATCGTGTAGATGTACCACAGTTTTCTAATCCATTCATCTGCTGATGGGCACTTAGGCTGTTTCCAGATCTTAGCTATGGTGAATTGTGCTGCTATGAACATTGGGGTGCATATATCCTTTCTGATTGGTGTTTCTGGTTTCTTGGGATATATTCCTAAAAGAGAGATCACAGGGTCAAATGGGAGTTCCATTTTTAGTTTTTTGAGGAAACTCCATACTGTCTTCCACAGTGGCTGCACCAGTCTGCATTCCCACCAGCAGTGCACAAGTGTTCCTTTTTCTCCACATCCTCTCCAGCACTTGCCATCAAATATTTAGAAACTTCTCTTTCCTCCATCCTTTGCATTCCAGATCCATTTTATATCTGCCACAATTGTAATATCACCTATGCTAGGTTCCAGGGTTTTACAAGATCAACTTTGGAATATTTAGGGACTTATTAGGTAATATTTTTTACAGAAATATACTTCAATAAAAAAAAAATGGTGGTGCTATTTTAAAATGAAAGAATTAAATGATTTTCCTTAAAGGCTATGTGCTAGTTGATTAAAAGGGGAGGGCCAAGTATGGGAGAGTGAAGATTTTCCTGTTTTCTCCCGGTGCCCACTAAAGGCCTTTTATCAGGGAGAAGCTTCCTAGAAG
The DNA here is from genome assembly GCF_964212035.1 of Myotis nattereri. Lineage (NCBI taxonomy): Eukaryota > Metazoa > Chordata > Mammalia > Chiroptera > Vespertilionidae > Myotis > Myotis nattereri. The sequence continues at coordinate 49,005,987 of NC_138079.1, read as the reverse complement.
CTTGGTGCCATCTCAAAAAAAAAATAAAAAATCTCACTATAGCTTAAGTTTAAAACAACCCTGACACTAAATTAGTAGCTTTGGGCTCCAGATTTCATGACTCCAGGTAATTGCTTTGATCTTTTGTACTTTTGTAGATGTGTGATATTGATACCCCCTTCTTATGATCATATCCAAGTTATGATGAATTCCGATCCAGAACACTTCTCTGCCTTAATCCACTCATCTGCCTGTATGTCCTCCTTATTGTTCTCCTTGCTGGCTTTGGCTTTTACCTCAACAGGAATTCTATGGCAAACGTTTCCTTAACAAGAAAAGACAAGCTTCTACCCTACGTTTCTCCTGTCCCTTGACTATATACACAGTCACTGGTGTGCACGAAGCATATTCACTTAAAATAGTCACCTTTGCAAACTTTCAGATGCAGCTACCATGTTCCTGTCTTCAAGAAGTGTTTCTCAAGCTCTCAGATGGAGGCAATGGCTCCATTCTCTGACAAGTCACAGAACCTAGTTTATAACTTTACTGGAGGTCTGATGCAAGAGTAGGCCTTCCTTTCCCCAGCTACTGGCACCAGCTTCCCTCTGGCACCCGGGACCCAGGCTTTCCTCCGGCTGCCAGCAGGCACCCGGGACCTGGGTTTCCCTCACAGCCCTGGGTACATCCGGAAGGTTGTCCGGAAGGATGTCTGGTCTAATTAGCATATTACGCTTTTATTATTATAGATTGTAGCATTTACTGTGTTCTCTACTCGCATAGTCACGTAATGGTGTAGCTCTCACTGGTCATGAGCTTTTCAGAAGCAGAAACCATCTCTTCATTATTTTTTCTTCTAGCACAGTTCCTGATTTTGGTAAATATTTAATAAACATCTGTTGAAAGGCTAAAAGAATTGATGAACAAATAAATGAATGGTCTTGTGTACTTTAGTTTCTTTGACAACTTCTTCCTGTGCTTATGGCATTGTTTATTTGTTTGTTTTCATGATTACTATGCTTTTATATTCATTAAGTGGAATGTGGTCTTTAATCTAAATAAGTAACCCTAATTTTAATATCCCCTTAACTTCAATTTAAATAATCCATGCATTAGTAAAGCACTGTGGGAACTTCATTTTATGTTTGTCTATGCTGGAAAACCCCAGCTGAATTGCTATAAAAAGGCAAAATTAGGGTTGGTCAAGAGAATGACCACATGGTTTGATTTATTTTATTGGAACTTATCATCAACATAGGCTCTGATTTCTAATTTACAGGTTTTTTTTTCTCTGTAGATATTGGTAATCAGAGAGAAATTGGCAATCCTGTAAGACATTTAAAAATTTTTATCCTGAGCATTCTGCTTAATGCATAGTAGGTGCTCTAGTAACAGGTTTTAAATGAATGAATAAATAACAATTGACATTTTTAAAGCAATTCATACACATCGTGTCCATTTTTCTTACTGCATTGTGTACGTGTGATTATCATCCCACTTTTGAAATAGTAAAATTAATTTTGTTTTTTCCAGGGGTTGCTGCTCTGCGATGAGAGCCCAGAGTAAAATCAGTTCAGATTAAACCGTGCCTATCCTATTACTGTGTATTCTTAGGACCTAGAGCAGCACTTGAATTATGGGATAAGAGCTCTTATGTTTTCCACTTGCCTAGCATAACACTTTAGGAACGTTAACTTATTTAATTTTTGCATGAATTCTATGGTGAAAATCTCCATTTACAGATGAGGAAACTGATGTGCGAGGAAGGCCATGAAGCCCTTGCCTACACTAGTAAGTGGAAATGCTTTAGAGCGGTGCTTCTCAGAGTCCGCACCCATCAGAATCTCCTGGGGGCCTTGTTAAAACAGAGGTTGCTAGTTCCCCACTGCACTGTTTCTGATTCAGCAGATCTAGGGTGAGGTCTAAGAATTATCATTTTCAAGTTCCCAAAGAATGCTGCTGGTCCAGAAATTACCTTTTGAGAATCAGTGCAATAGAGTTTACAGAGCATTTTCTCACACTATCTATATTAATGCCCACATTTCCACAATCAGTTATTTTGCCCATTTGTGGATGAGGGAACTGAGGTGAAGAGAAGTTAATCAGCCTTCCCACAACCACAGTTAGTGGAAAGTCCGCTTGGACTCAAGTCTGGCTCTAAATCAGTTCTCTTGGCTTTGCCCTAAGAGGCCCTACATGGTACTGAATTTTTAAAAATGCTGCTCCAGTAGATAAATTGTAAAGACTTTATGGATTTGGCAGATAAACAAAGGAGCCCTATGGGAACAGAGGAACTTACATCTTCTACTCTGTTTCCCTTAATTAATCTGAGTAAACAAGATAGTCTCTAGACAAGTTGACTTGTTCAAAATTTATTTTCATTCTAATTTAGACCAGCCATAAATATGATTCAACTACTTTCCCTTTTTGTGTAGTACAGTTGGAGGCATATGATAGCATTTTAAGAGATGCTTATCTGGCTCATATTACTGTTAAAGAACCTTTCCTGCAAAAATGAAAGAATAAATTCTGGAGTATTTATTGAAAAGCATTATTTTAATATTTAATCCTTCTTAATAATGACATTACAAAAAATCTTACACAACAATTTTCACTAAAATTTATGAAGTGCTTTAACTCTTTTTTCTTAGATACCGATCCTACAGCACACCAGAGACTTAAAGCTGCAAAACTTCGTTTTCCTCAGCTTCTTTCAGGCATTAACATTCCGATGCCATATTCTTATGACAAAGACTAATAAGAAGAGAAAATGGCACACCCTGGATCTATTTCAGTGATAAAGATAGGAGTGGGAAACAGTAAAAATCTACCTGGTTCTCATTACTACAGTGCTAAAATGGTCATCAATTATAATCACTCACCACATCCCTAACGGGAGACTTTGTTGGTAACTTCTCTTGAACACAAACTCAGTCTCCTTTAATCCAGTACATATGTGAAATATGTATGGAAATATATTGATAGTGCTTACATTGATGGCATTCTCTTCACTTATAAAAGCATGTGCTGAAAAAGAAGTGATATCAGTGCATAATAGCACGGTTTCTATAAGACAGTTATTCCTGTTTTATTGCCCATCATCTTATACGCAAAATAGAAAATGTTTCACGCACTTACTGCCACCTATATTTCATAGTCATAGTTATATATGCAGAATTTTTCTTTTGTCTTTGCCCAATGGGCAAAAATGTCAATATACGTTTTCCCTACCCTTTGCCTGTGGCCTCATGTTCATTTCTATTCAGTTTGACTTGACTCATTTTTTTCACTTCTTTAGTTCACCTTCTCCCTTTCTCCATCTCTTCTTTTAGCAAATAATTATTGGTGTTCAAGATTTGGAAAGTAAGACACTTATATTATGCTGGAGAAGAAAACATAGACATATGAAAAAGTCCCATAGTTCATGTGGTACATTATATGATGAAGAAGCAAGAAAATGTACAGTACAGTGCAGTACAATAAGCATTCAATGGGAACAGAGATCCCAAATTAACCGGTGTGTTTGAGAATGGCTTTGTAACAAACATTTTTTTTAACCTATTGCTGTATATTAACTTATTATTTGTCTTAATTGTACCATCTAAGCTGGGCTCAGCTGTCTTCTTCTTCACTTGGTGTCTGCTGGTGTTGGAATGTGCAAGATGGGTTCTTTTATCTAGGTCAGTGGTTCTCAACCTTCGTAATGCCGCAACCCTTTAATACAGTTCCTCATGTTGTGGTGACCCCCAATTTCATTGTTACAAATTGAACATAATTAAAGCATAGTGATTAATCACAAAAACAATATGTAATTATATATGTGTTTTCTGATGGTCTTAGGCGACCCCTGTGAAAGGGTCATTCGACCCCCAAAGGGGTCGCGACCCACAGGTTGAGAACCACTGATCTAGGTGGTCAGAGCCGGTGGGAGCTGACTGAGGTCTCCCTAGTAGAGTAGCTGAATCTCTTTTCATGGTGGCTCAAGGCTCCCAGAGAGCATTTCAAGAGCTTAAACCTCAGTGTGCATATACTTCAAGCCTTTACTTGCTTCCTATTCACAAATGTTCCACTGGCCAAAGCAAGCCAGTGTAGGAGGCAATGAATTCTAGGCAGCTAATGAATACTCGGTTCTCTGTGAGTCACTAATCTAAACAAAGCACTTGGAGGATATGGAGAATTTGAGCTGGACTGACTAAAAACATTATGGATTAGAAAAATCCATTAGAAGAAAAGGTATTTGGAGGAACAAGTTTTAGATATAGTAAATATGAGATGATAAAAATATCCAGTAGGCAGACAGAGAAAATTTATTAGAAGACACAAGTTAAAGACTGAAGTTTTAAACTCTGTAGTCATGTGCAGAAAAGTTCTGAGAAAGATAAAAGTTGGATCAATGAAATTTGACCTCTGTTTATAGTTAGAAGTTGGAAGGAAAAAGAGCAGCCAGATTAGGATACCGCCTATTCCTTTCAAATGCTGTGATACTATTAGAATTTTTATATTTCTAGTTGAATTTGATTCTCATTTTCAGACATCTGGGAGTAGAATTTACTTCAGAAGCAATACGGTTTTATTGTAGCTATTTTTACTATGGAGCACTTCTAGTGCCTAAAGTTAATGACTTAAAAATATGTATTTATTAGTAATAGCTAAGATCTTTGAGTCTTCATGGTTCTCAAGTAGGTGGAATTTATTGTATGAAAATAAAGTTAATGATACAATTTGATAGAAGTCAAACCTTTATTAATTTTATCAAATCAATTCTATTAATTAAGCTTCACGAATCCTTCTGTAGACTAACAAAATTGTATAAGCTTGTTTTCAAAGATGAATTAATTTTCTTCTTATGAAATGGACTTGATATTGAGTCTAGGTCAACTCAAGCACAGGAGTTTAAAAATATGGTGCAGAAATATTTTCCTATCCACTGACAAACTAAACTCAATATTCAGAAGCAAATAATAGTTTCCTAAGAACCTGCTACACTCATTGCCCTGGCTGCTGTGGCTCAGTGGTTAAAATGTCGGCCCATGCAACGGAAGAATTGCAGGTTTGATTCATGTACCTGGGTTGCAGGTTCCATTCTGGGCTTGGTCAGGGTGTGTTTGGGGGCAACCAATTGATGTGTGTGTTTCTCTCTCTCCCTCTCCCCTCCCTTTTCCTCCTTTCTACTCTTTCTAAAAATCAGTGGAAAAATATCCTCAAGATGAGGATTAACAACAACAACAAAAAAGAACCTGTTACCCATATAAATGAGAACTATTGATTGAGGAACTGTATTCATATACAGTGGGGCCTTGACTTATGAGTGTCCTGACTAACGAGGTTTTCGAGATACGAGCCGTCTCTCGGCCGATTTTTTGCTTTGAGTTGCGAGCTAAAATTCGGGTTACGAGCCAGCTTCAGATACCCCACCGCCAGTTGGCGCAGTGAACGTCACAGTGAATACCACAACATCAGCCCAGCATCACCTGTCTCACTCGATCACTTTTGATTTGACATACGAGTAATTTGAGTTACGAACTCTGTCACGGAACGAATTAAACTTGTAAGTCAAGGCCCCACTGTACTCCCTGAGGAAGTGTCAGGAAGTTGTTTGCATTTAAGCACTGTCTTGTTTTGCTGAGCTACTCAGGTAGGCCTTCAGTAGTAAATAGAGCTATGACAATCAGACCCAAACAACTATGGGTAGCTGTGGAACCTTGTCACACTTAAGCCCAGGGGGATGGGATAGAGTACAGAAACCATTTGGATTTTTTTTTTTTAATTCAGTCCACTGTTTTTAGAGAAAAATGTAAAGGCTAGGAATTTGGCCAAAACTGAGATTAAATATTTGTGATCTTGTTCTATGGGATCACTAATTTCCCCTTTCTGTTGCACTTTTAAATCATTTTGAATTTATTGTTTGGAAAACAATTATACAGTACATGCTTGCTTATCTGTAAGATTATAATGAGAATGATATCAAAAGTAGTTATAACTTTATATGTCCTTATTCTGTAACACTTTTATTTAATATGTTACTTGGTTCTCTCCACTTTTTAAAGACTCATGGTAATATAGCTATGTGTTATGTAGGTCACGCCTTCCCTAGCATGCTACGTTATGACGTAATAAAAATAGGTAACATTTATTGAGCTCCTAGTATATCTTAAGTGCCTTATATGTATAATTTTATTTGATCCTCAAAGCGGCCTTATAAATTAGGCACTATTATTCTTAATTTGCAGCAAGGGAAACTGAAACACAGGTCTGTAACCTGTTCCAGGTAACAAAGCTAGTCAGCGGCAGAGGAGAATTTAAGCATGCATCTCTGAATTTACAGTCAGAGCTTCTAACTACTATTCAGGCACCAAGCATTTTATGATCATTTTATGATCTTTCTTTTACCATGTTGCAATTCCTTTATTTTCTACCTTTCAAAATCTTGAACTATGAAACTGAGGGCAAATTGACCAATGGAGAAAGGGCACTCATCTGTAACATTTCCTTGCTATTCTCTATTTCCTGAGAGAATATTCTCTCACTATTTCCTCTCACATCTGTAATCAGGTAGCTGTTATATATAAGAAATACATAGGTTTTGCTCTATGTCAGTGCTGTTGTTTGAAGTGTATTTTGTTTTTGCTTTTTAATTCTCAGAACAACCCTATGGCATAGACATTCTTATCTCCATTTTACAGGTGAGAAAAATTAACACGGAGATATTAAGCCGCATGCTCGAGGTCACACAGCTAGTAAGTGGCAGAGTCACAGTTCAGATTCAGACAATCTAACCTCAGTCCATGTGTTTAACCACTACAAATACTACTTCTTTAGCTTTAATTTGTTTTCTTAAAAGCTACATTTTTACATAATTATAATTATAAATTTTTATTCTGACCTGAGGACATGTTCCCCCCCCCCTCCCCCGCTGCTGTTGATTTTAGAGAGAGAGAGGAAGGGAGAGAGAGAGAAAGAAACATCGATGTGAGAGAGAAACACTCAATCAGTTGCCTCCGGGGTGCCCTGTCTGAGGATTGAACCCACAACCTAGTTATGTGCCCTGAACAGGAATAGAAGCCACAACCTTTTGGTGCAAGGGATGATACTCCAACAAACTGAGCCATCCAGCCAGGGCTTACATAATTATTTTCATGCAACAAACTTAAACAATTAAAATTAGTTTTGCCTATATAAAGAATAATATACTGTATATTCCATTCTTCCCTCCCCAATATCTTTTAAAAACTAGATGGTTTGTACTGGGATAATAAAGCTATTCTTTGTATTAAATAATGGTTTGTGGTTTATCTTATCCCTTTTGTTTATTAAGTGTCTACTTATTTAATCTGCTCATATGTGGGGCAAGGACATGTGTGTCCTCACTCATTGAAGGCTCAGAAGAAGATTTGAAAATAACACTAGGATTAGAATATCCCATGAATCATATTTTTACAATAAAGAAATAGAGATACCCTTTAATCTAAGCATATCATTCTGAGCTAGGGGGTTGTTATAAGAGCCAAAGAAGCTTTCCTTGTAAAACTGTTTAGTGCTCAACAAATGAGCCTATTTATAGTAGGCAATTCTTTTTTTTAACACTTTATATATTTTAGAGAGAAGGTAGCTTACTGATGTATCTTCTGAAAATAATTAGTAATATTATCATTAGGAATAATTCTTGAAATTAGAGCAGGAGGTCCTTTCTATAAAACTATGGTGACCGTGCAGAAAGGGAGAACATGCCCATGGCATCTGTTCAGGTGACTGTGTTGATCCTGTCTGCCCAGACAAATGGCTGATGTCCAAAAAATCAGAAAATGCGCGCGTCTCAGGATATCAACATGGTAAACACTAACATTTTAAAGGGAACTTAGTCAATGGGGACAGAAGTAATATTCAAATTTCTGACTTCTTTCATGGCCTCCAGTGACAAACATTTTTTAATAAGGAGTTTTTCTTAATATTGAAATGCAACGGAAATAAAAGTTTTCAAGTGAGTTGTTAACGCGAAATTCATACTTATGCTTGACTACTGGATTCTCTCCTTCCTGTTGACTATATTAGATTTGGAAAACTTATAGTTTACAAAATTAATTCTAACAATGCTATATTAGAGATCAGTAAAATGGAGATCTAGATGTAAAAACTCATATTAAAATCACTGTTACATTCTTTCAATCCATAGAATCCGAAAACACAGTGGAACGTGAAGCATCCTTCAGAGTATTAGTTTATGTCTAAAAAATTTCCTTCAGTCTTTAAATAAATGGGAACTTCCAATGAACTTTTAACGTGAAAATAACGTTTGCTGATTACCTCTTTGACTTTAACATTTTAAATAATTTTTATTTGAAAAATATCCAGAATTAAGTATATGGAATAATTGGCAGCATGTTCATAGTGACTAGATATACCATTCTAATAATTTTCAGAATGCAAAAGTAATTATATATATTATACTAGTAGATTTATTTCCTCATTTTAAAAGGGGCTATAATAAATATAGCTTTAATTTATCATGACTTTAAAAATTCCTTGGGATTTTTATTATACATGAAGTAATGAATAACTAACTGTCCTTTAGTCATTCATAGTCTTTCACTCAGTGAACACAGAGTTTAGGCAGCTTTCTATGCAGGAATATGAATCATCTAGTAGAAAGGTTTTTTTGCTAGCTGCTTGTATCCCCATAGTGATAGTAGGTATTAAACTGAAGCTAGAAGAAAATTCCTTACTTTCATATGATCTTCAAATAATTTTAAACCCACTAAATTCTTTTCAAGCTTGAATTTCATGTGTTTCAATAACCCTGGGCTCTTCTTTGAATCTTGTTATCACAGGATATGTGATTTTAGAAATGTTTTTATTTAAGTCATAAAATAAAATGTACCCCTGCTCTAGCATGGATATTGCATGCCTTTCAATTTAACATGAGCCAACCTTCTCTCAGCTAACACCATTGTTAGAATGGAGTTCCCACGGAATCACAAAAGCTGAGAGCTATATTTTATATGAAGTCTGTTACTGTTTCCACAGTGGAGGAAATAACTTACTCTTTCATAGTGGATTCCAAGAGAGTGAGACCTTTTAGGTCCCATCAACTCAAATTTAGTGATTAGTGACAGACTTGAAGATTAGTGATAGACTCGAATTGTGGCCTGTGCCTGCACTACAAAGCAAAGTCAAGAAAGTTATTAGAAGATTTGGTCATTACAAGTGCATTTTTTCCTGAGTTAGTGACTCAGTCCTCTACTTACATAGTTCAGTGTACATGCAATTTTATTCTTTCTTTATAGAAATTTGTAGTAATATTCCATGAGTACTAATTAATCTGTTTTACTAGGATGACCCCAAAGGGTCAGAAGAGGATTGTATTTAAACTTGTTAATTCATTCACTCATCTATTCTTATTCATCTATTCAACAAACTTTTCTTTCTTTTTTTTTTAAAATATATTTTATTGATTTTTCACAGAGAAGAAGGGAGAGAGATAGAAAGTTAGAAACATCGATGAGAGAGAAACATCGATCAGCTGCCTCCTGCACATCTCCCACTGGGGATGTGCCCGCAACCCAGGTACATGCCCTTGACCGGAATCGAACCTGGGACCTTTCAGTCCGCAGGCCGACGCTCTATCCACTGAGCCAAACCGGTTTCGGCAACAAACTTTTCTTAAAAACACATCAGTAAGCAGGGGAAAAATACAAAAACTATATAAACAGCCATGATCTCACTCTTAGAAAGGTTCAGACAAGTGGAGGAGGCAGGCATTAATCACATCACCATACTAATGAAAATGCCATATAATTACAAGTAGATATGTTATTTTATGGAAAGCAACTCTGCATTCAGTATAGCAAAGCAGCTAGGCTTTGTCTATGGGTGATATAGGGGTGAAAGAAAGGCTCTGCTGAAGTTTGAGCAGGGTGGGGTATGAGGGAGCTTCTATTGAAGGAAGAAAAAACATTTGCAACAACCATAGGTGGGAGTGAGGTGGCGAGCTGGGAAACTGAAAGGCCAGTGTTGCAGTTGTTCCAAAGGAGACAGAAGCAGAAGCTGAATCAGCAGTCAAACCACTGGGAGATTTTCAGCAATTTATAAATGTTGGTCTTTTAAAAAAATTAAATTGATTGGGGTGACATTGGTTAATAGGATCATTTAGGTTTCAAGTAGTACATTTCTATGATACAAGATCTGTACATTGCACTGTGTGCCCACCAACCAAAGTAAAATCCTCTTCTGTCACCATCAATTAAGTCCCCTCCACCCCTACCCCCCAAACTTGGTCTCTTTTATCCAAATAGCAAGTAGAAACTGTGACAGTGTTTGAGAAAGGGAGTGCAGTGAATTTAACTGTAGCTCCCATAAAGATATATCTGAAACCTGACCCCTGGAACTTGTGAATGTAACCTTATATTGTAGATATAATTAAGATAAGGCTTTCGAAATGAGATCATCCTGGATTATCCCAGTGGGCCCTAAATCCAACGATATGGCCTTAAAGAGACAAAAAAAAAAAAGGGTAGGGGAAAAAATTAGATCCTAGAAACTGAATGTGTCTCCATGTCACTGTAACACAAGACTGATTGGTAGGAAATACACACCTCATATGGACATTCTGAGGCCACAGTCTGAAGTTATAGTGTCTACCCGGTTGTGCTTCCTCAGGAGAGGGTCTGTTCCTTGATCCTTTCAAGCTTCTGATGATTGTCAGCATTCCTTGAATTGTGGCTTCTCAGTCCAATTTCTGCCTCCATCTTCACATGGCCTTCTCCTTTGTGCCAGTTGTCATCAGGGACAGATCAATGAAAACCACAATGACATATTACTTCACCTCTGTCAGGATGGATAGATACTGTGAAAATAACAATAACAACAGCAACAACAAAGCAGAGACAGGAATTGGTGAAGATGTGGAGAAACTGCAACATCTGTACACTGTTGGTGAGAGTACAAGATAGTTCAGGCACTATAGCAAACATAGAGGTTCCTCAAGAAATTAAAAATAGAATTACTATATGATCCAGCAATCCTTACTTCTAGGTATTTACGCAAAATAATTTAAATTAGTATCATGAAGCAATATTAGCACTTCTATGTCCACTGCAGCATTATTCAAAATAGCAAAGTGTGGAAGCAACCTAAATGTCCATTGATACATGAGTGGATACAGAAAATGTGGTATATACATACAATGGAATATTATTCAACCCTAAAAAAGAAGGAAATCCTGCCATTTGTGACCACATGGATGGAGCTTGAGGTGATTATGCTAAGTGAAATAATCCAGTTCACAGAAAGATAAATATTGCATGATTCCCCTTATAGGAGGTATGCAAGAGTCAACTTTATATCATCAATGAGTGAGATGGTGGTTTCAAGTCCTGGGTGAAGAGGAAAATGGGAAGTTACTAATCAAGGAGGAAAAAGCTTCAGTTAAGCAAGATGAATAAATTCTAGAGATCTGCTATATATTACGGTACTAATAGTCAATTATATTGCATTATACACTTAAAATTCATTAAATAAAAGGATAGATGTCATGTTACTTGTTCTTGCCACAATAAAATAAAATTTAAAAAAGTTATGTGGACTTGGCCTTATTCTGCGGGATTTCCTAAAAGGGACAGGAGCTGAAGTATCCACTCTGTATGGCTCACAAGGTTCAGCCGCTGAGGGAATGAATCAGCAGGAGGTAGACAGAGGGCCCTTATGGTGAATCCTGCTCCAAGGCTCACACACTATACCTTACTTCTGATTTTGTTTCCTTAAATCTTTAAAATACCTATTTTGTAGACTCATTTTGAAGATTAGTGGATCTTTGTAAAAGATTTAGCAAAGTTTGGGGGTTGTAGTAGGAGCTAAATAAGCAGTATTGATGATTACGGTTATTGCAAAAATGTTAGGAAGAGTCATCTTAAATCTCTAAAACAATCGCCACTGATTAGCTACTATAATTAAATGCCCTGCTCATTTGAGGAGGTGGGCAGAAACTATTCCTCGGAAAGATCTGAGGCAGAAAATTTCTTTTTATTTATTTATTAATTTTTTTATTGTCTAAAGTTTTACATATGTCTCCTTTTTCCCCAATTGACTCCCTTTTCTTCCCCCCCCCACCCCCACATTCCCACTCCGGGCAAGACCCCACTGCCCCAGTGTCTGTGTCCATTGGTTATGCTAATATGCATGCATATAAATCCTTTGGTTGCTCTCTAACCCCCCCCTCCCCTACCATTTGTCTCTGGATCTATTCTTGTTCACCAAATTATGTTGATCATTATATCCCACATATAAGTGAGATCATGTGATATTTATCTTTCTCTGACTGGCTTATTTTGCTTAGCATAATTCTCTCCAGTTCCATCCATGCTGTTGCAATTGGTAAAAGTTCCTTTTTTTTATAGCGGCGTAGTATTCCATTGTATAGATGTACCACAGTTTTTTAATCCACTCATTTGATGATGGGCACTGAGACTGATTCCAGATCTTAGCTATGGTGAATTGTGCTGCTATGAACATAGGGGTGCATATATCCTTTCTGATTGGTGTTTCTGGTTTCTTGGAATATAGTCCTAGAAGTGGGATCACAGGGTCAAATGGGAGTTCCATTTTTAACTTTTTGAGGAAACTCCATACTGTTCTCCACAATGGCTGCACCAGTCTGCATTCTCACCAGCAGTGCAGGAGGGTTCTTTTTTCTCCACATCCTCGCCAGCACTTGTTGTTTGTTGATTTGTTGATGATAGCCATTCTGACAGGTGTGAGATGGTATCTCATTATTGTTTTGATTTGCATCTCTCAGATGATTAGTGACTTTGAGCATGTTTTTATATGTCTCTTGGCCTTCTGTATGTCCTCTTTAGAAAAGTGTCTATTTAGATCCTTTGCCCATTTTTTGATTGGATCATTTATCTTCCTTTTGTTAAGTTGTATGAGTTCTGTGTAAATTTTGGAGATTAAACCTTTATGGGAAATATCATTGGCAAATATGTTCTCCCATGCAGTGGGTTTTCTTGTTGTTTTGTAGATGGTTACTTTTTATTTTGATGTAGTCCCATTTGTTTATTTTCTCCTTAGTTTCCATTGCCCTAGGAGCTGTGTCTGTAAAGTTATTGCTACAACATATGTCTGCTATTTTGCTGCTTCTGGAGTCTTGTAGAATTTTTATGGTTTCCCATCTTATATTTAAGTCCATTAGCCATTTTGAGTTTGTTTTTGTGTATGGTGTAAGTTGGTGATCTAGTTTCATTTTTTTGCATGTATCTGACCAAATTTCCCTGCACCATTTATTGAAGAGACTGTCTTGACTCCATTGTATGCTCTTGGTGAGGCAGAAAATTTCAAACAGCCTTCTGCTGTTCCATTCAAACAGGCTATGGGTGAAAAATCATACTGTGTTTAAAATAGAATATTTCTCAAACATCTGTATGTAATCATACTTATTAATTTTACAATGCTTATTTCAAATTTAATTCCATTGTAATTATGTATATAAGGAAAAAATAGTCTCCCAATTTATTGACTTCCTAGATGTTTCTTGGTTACTTCTGAAAGCTTCAATGGATGCTTTCCCTTCATAAGAGTGTTACTTAATAAAGTATTATTTACTTAACAAATGACTAAATATTACCTTAGTGCAATGGAAGAAATAACTTACCAAATCTCCTCAGAATGACCATATATTTCAGTAAAGATTCATTTATTTTAAACTGTTTGAAACTCACCGAGGTTCATATTTTCTTACATTTTATCTGAGAAATGCACAATGTTTATTTTTAAAATGGAAATGAATTTTAATATTGCACTTCTTACTGCTGTGGGGTTTAGAGTTGACTTGATATCATTAAACGCATGGATGAATTAGTGTGTTTATTTGCATGTGTGATATAGCTGTATTTCAAAGCAAACATTTCAAAGGAGCACCAAAATATATATGTAAAGTTTGTATTTGCCTCCTAGTAATGTTCAGAGAGAGGGTATGCATTGCACAGATCTGGGTTTAAAGAAAAAATTGACTGCTTGGAACTCCATTACTCAATTTTCATGGCCAGACATGTAGGCAGACTTATAAATGCAAAATTTGCAAGTGTTTATGACATAATTTTAAAATCTGACAATAAATAGGTAAAATCAAATTTTACTCACATGTGACTTAATATTGGTCAAAACAGTGCCTCTGCTCTTCTGTATTTATAACACAGAGCCAAGACACATGGGGCCAACGTAGTTTGTGAGACAGTTACTCACACATTTCATTTTATAATGCGAACACTTCACAGTAAATAGCCTGAGACCAAGGACATATTGGAAATAGTGCCAGGGGGCTGGTGTGCCATTTCAGTTATCCATACATGTAAATTTCTTTAATTAAGCACAACATGGTCTCATTTTTTAATACACTTTCCTCTAGATTTTAGTTCTTTTTATTTTATGAGAAATATATTTGAACCTATGAGGGCCTGGCTTCACTTTGATATGTGCGTATTTGATTCCCATGTAAGTTAATGGGGGTTATGAATACCTATGGAGGAGAGAATACACCCACAGCCTCTAAAACAAATTTAGAACAATTTAAAATGCCCTGGAGTGATAAAGAGCAAGTTTAAGGGGTCAATAAGAGGGTAAAGGTATGTTTTAAAGATTATTTTTGTGAAAACTCTTGTGGCTTTGAGGCCCAAGGGAGGAATAGATGGGTGTGAACAGAAAAAAGGATAAAAACTAACAATTATGCCTAGGGTAAAAGTGTAAATTACAGTTTACCTTGGCAGAAAGCATGTGCGTGGTAACATTTTTTATGAGAGCTATTTGTATTTCCAAGAGCTGTGTAACCATGTTTATCCCTCAGAATGTCCTTGTGAGGTGTGCATTTCCTACCAATCAGTTTTTTGTGACAGTGACATGGAGACGCGTTCAGTGTCCAGGATCTAATATTTTCAGTGGACAATTAAGCTATTGTCAGTACGCCCCGGGCATATGAGAAGTCAGAGAGTTAAAAGGGGTTTAGAACTTTCCTTAAATCCTTGAGTGGCAGCATTTGGGTTGGATTTTGTAAGGAAACACTCTGTTGTGTTATCTAAGAGACACGGAACACAGTGGTTGCCATGTACCATGCCTGCCTCTTCATCCTTCCACCTCAGCCCCTTCTCTTCCATAGTCAACCTTATTATTAGTTAGCAAGGTGCCAGGAAAATACACGCTTAGAACCTCAGTCTTGAATGATATTTAAATGTTGGCAATCCTACACTCTCCTTAAAAACCATCAGAAAATATTAATTTAGTCAGTAATACTAAATGAAAACCTTCACCTTCACTCCCCTTAAAGCAACAGCAAAAATAATCTAGTGACAGCCCTGGCTGGCTGGTCCAGGCTCACACGGAAGGCAACTGATTCATTCTCTCTCTCTCTCTCTCTCTCTCTCTCTCTCTCTCTCTCTCTCTCTCTCTCCCTCTCTCTCTCTCTCTCTCTCTCTCCCTTCCTCCCTCCCCTCTCCTTCCCTCTATCTCTAAAAATCAATAAAATCATATCCTCGCACAAGGATTAACAAAAATAACCTAATTCAAATCAGTTGCATAATAACACACCACCTATTTTGATTTAGTATTATGCAGTGTAAAAACCATTGAACTGAAGTCACAATACCTGAGTTCTCAACTCTGGCTGCTATTAGAAACATCTGGTGAGCTTTTTTAAAAGCTACAGGTGTTAGAAGCAACTTTCTTGATACCCAACAGTCTAATTCAATTGGTTAGGCATGAGGATTAGGAATCAATATTTTCACAGACTCCTCAAGTGAGTTCACTATTCTACTTTCCACTTTATAACACCAACTTTTTATGAATTTCTCTCAAGAATTCAACACCCTCCCCTTAAGCTTCTATTTTTGGATCTCTGAAATTGGGCAACACATACTAGCCTGATTGTCTCATAAAGTCATGAAGATCAAATGGAGAGATGATTTAAAAACTTGTGAAGCAAACACATGCTATACTTATGTGAAATGAAGATGATCAGGTTAACATTCTTATGCTTTAAAGAAATACGTTTGAAGAAACATTGGGAAAACTTTTTCCTCACATCTTCAATTCTTTTTTTATTTTCTACATTTGTTTCTTGATAAAGGTTCAGTCTGTTTTTATGTGAGTACTAGTGGCCTGGTGCATGAAATTCATGCACATTAAAAGGAAATTAATTAGAGAAAATATTTTAATATTGCTATTTGCCCTTTCTCTATAATAGAAGTGTCAGAGATGAAAGAAAATTAGTAAAATGTATATGAAAATCTTCCTCCTGACAGAGTCTGGGGCACGCCACGGGACCCAGAGTCAAGTCTCTGCCTACCCACGTGCACCTTGAAATCACTCAAAACCCAGACCTGGCTAGCCCTACCCCCATTGGGCAAGATCCAGACCTGGCCGGTCCCACCCCCCCGTCAAGCCCTGCCGGGTGGGGGGGCGCAGCCTCAGGTCCCCTGTCAAGCCCCACCTGGCAGTGGGGGGTGGCACAGCCTCAGGTCCCCTGCCCTGACCTGGTGCCACGCAGCCTCAGGTCCCTGCTGATTGCTCCTTACAGTTTGTTATGGGAACCCTGCCTCCACTCTGAATGAAGCCATCTTGTGTTACAGGAACCCCGCCTCCACTGTGGGTGCAGCCATCTTGTGATGGCATGATGGAGTGGGGGTCAATTTGCATATTACCTCTTTATTATATAGATATGTTGTGTACTTGTTTTTCATAGTGTTTGCTAATTGATTTCTGTCAACACAGTGATAAGGATAGTGAAAAGGGCTAATGTGCGTGTGTGTGTATATATACTAGTATGTGCTCACATGTGCACAAGTTTGTCCACTCTCTTGATAGATTTAAACAGTGGATGGTGATAAACATATAACAAGGCAATTGGCCAAAGCATGTCATAGCATATTCATTCAGCCAAAAAATACTTTATTGAGGGATAAATATGTGCCAGTCTTTCTGCCAAGACATAGAAATAGATGACATTGTCAACACCCTGAAGAAATTCACAGGCAGTTGACAATGACAGACAAGGAAAACAACACTTATAAAACAGTGTTATGAATGCTGCAATTGAAGATTTTTCAGCATCCTGAAGAAGTCTGTAAAGAGAAGTGAAAGGCATGAGAATGTGGTCAGGGAAGACATATGAGAAGATACAAAGTATGAACTGAGTCTTGGGGGACACATGGAGTAAGTTAGGTGGGGGAAGGGGATGGGTCTTCCAGGAAGAGGCAAAAAGTACAGGAAGAGAATTGAAAAAATGTGGCCCATTCAGGAAAGTTTCTGAAGTTTATGTACCTGCATGTGAGAGTACATTTGGGGAGCTGGTATTGGATGAGGCAGGAGAGAGGAAGCCAGGGACCAAACATAATTGGATTTACAACTTAGTCTGAAGGCCATAGGGTTACATTTTATTTTCATAGGTGAGTACAAATAGTGTGTGTGTGTATATATATATTTTGTAAACTCACTCCAATAACCAGGGGAGAGCAAAGGAGATGGACCAGGAGGTAAGATACCAAAAGAGTTCACCTTTAATGTAGCCCAGGGGGAAAAAATGATAAAATATTGAACTAAGGCAGTGGCAGGAAGAAGGTCAAGCCATTTAACAGAGTAGAATCAATAAAATTCAGTGACAGATTATTCATAATCATATTAAACATTTTTAAATAAAACCAAAACACAGATAATAGAATGTTAGAATGGAACAGTTAGTAGGCTAAAAAAGCCCCCCTACCATCCCAAAGATGTTCATGTCCCAATCCCTGGAACTCTGTGAGTACATTACTTTATATGATAAAAAGAACTTTGCAGCTATGATTAAATTAATGACTTTGAAATTATCTTGCATTACCTATTGGGCCCAATGTAATCACAAGGGTCTTTTAGGGAAGAGTGGAGAATCAGAGTCAGTAGTAGATGTGACAATGGAAACAAGAGGCTGGAGGGATGGGGGAAGGGATCTCAAGCTAAGGAATGTAGAAAAAAGTAACAAGATGAATTCTCCTCTAAAGCCTCCAGAAGGAAAACATCCTTGCCAACACCTTAATTTTAGATTTGTGACTTTCACAACTGTAAAAGAATACAATTTTTAAACCTCTAAGTTTATGGCAATTTGTTACAGCAACAATAGGGAGCTAATATGCAGACTTTTCTTGCCACAGTGTTGGGTGAGAAGCAGATAGAATAGATATCAAAATACCAGATATCAACTCCCCCCCACTCCCAAGTATATGTAATTGGAGAAGCTGCCTTTGGGAAGGGGTACTTTCTAATCACAGCCTAGTGAGGCATGCTTCATGGGCATTACTTGGAAACCTTAGAAATAAATTCCCTGCAGTTAGAAGGCACAGAGTATTCACATCCTTTTCTTGACAGGAAGAGCTGGGAACTGGGTTCCGAATGCTACTTAGGAAATCTGGATGGTGCAGGAAAGGCTAACTGACCACTTGAGATTGCTGCTATTTGGAGACTGAGTATTTCAGTTGGTTGGAGTGTCATCCTGATACGCCAAGGTTGTAGATTCAGTCGCCAGTCAGGGCACATGTAAGAACCAACCAGCGAATTCAGGGATGAGTGGAACATCAAATCAATCTCTCTTTCTCTTCTCTTGTTAAATGAAAAAACAACAGACTCTGTTTTGAAGTTATGCTGGCTATTCAGGTACCAATGGTAATTAATATCTTTTCTTTTTTTCAACATGCTTGGATATACATGCCTGATTCCTGTTTTTTGTTTTTTGTTTTTTTTTTCCTGGGATTGAGTTGTCTGATTAAAAACTAGTGTTTAAAATCTCAATTTAGCTTACCCTCAATTATAGATTTCTATATCATAATCTCCAACAGTTCCAATTCCTTCCTAGTAATGGAAAACATTTCTTCTCAATTGAGTTCCAAAACTACTTAATTCTTCTTCAGCCATTCTTTCATTTTATGTTAATTAACATATGTATTTTAAATTAGAGGCCCAAATCCTCAGTCCTTAAAATCAATTAGAAATGTTATGATAATAAAAATAAATAACAATTATTGAGTGCTTACAATGTGTGGCATTGTATTATGTTCTTTACATATCCTTTAAGCCTCACAATTTTTGAAATTGAATGATACTTATAGTTCCAAGCTTATATAGTTAGTAAGTGCCAAACCTGAGACTTGAATCAAAAGAGTCTGGATGCAAATTCACTGTACTTACTCTTGCCTGCAGATAGAAGCATTGTATGAAATAGAGCCAGGGGTGGGCAAACTTTTTGACTCGAGGGCCACAATGGGTTCTTAAACTGGACCGGAGGGCCGGAACAAAAGCATGGATGGAGTATTTGTGTGAACTAATATAAATTCAAAGTAAACATCATTACATAAAAGGGTACGGTCTTTTTTTTTTTTTTTTTTTAGTTTTATTCATTCGTGGGCCGTAGTTTGCCCATGGCTGATAGACCCTTACATTTCACTAAAGCTGTGTAAGGGAGCTTTGAGAATTCTGAGATTCACAACACCACCAAATGAACCCATTTACCCTATGAATAACAAATAGGTTTCCTAAAATCAGTGAAGAGCTTGCTCTCCCACAGACTAGTCTCATCACTCCCTATGTTCATTTATATCTAATATCACTGTAGATTACACATTATAGACTATTGAGTTTATTAGCTGCCATCTGTTGAATTCATTCAACAGATGTTGAGCATATGTTGAATAAACAAGGTCCTTGTCTTCATGGAACCTATAATCTAGGGGAGGGAACAGGAATGATAAATATATTAATATTTATATAAATATTAGGTGTCTAGTAGGCTATTTTCATATACGTATAAATGTTGAAGTTGTAGAGGCCACCTCAAACAAAGAAGACAACTTTGAGGATGTGAGAGTTTGCAAAAGCTTAAGGGACTTCGATTTGGAAAGAGCTGAGAACAACCAATCTAACCAATGGGAATGCCATGGGAAAATGTTGCTTCTTGGGAGGAAAGGAAGAAGTCATACTGAGGAGGTGTTATGCTATGAATTTTGAGATATTAAGAAAATAACATCTGGACTGGTAGGTTTCTTTGGTTTGCATATTCCTGCCAGTTAAGAGTTAGAATAACCTGAAAATCACCGAAAACTTCTATAATGTCCTGAGTTAGAATTTCAAACTTCCACAAGGAACGAAGGAGTAATAGCAATCCATTCTAACTGTTGCATCCAACTCTCCTGCCTGCACTTAGTCTTCCAATACTACTCAAGCCTTCTGGAACGGCCTCTCCCTCCTCTGGAGAGTTTGGGGCTTTCCATTTTTTTTTTTATATCTTTGCAGATAAAAAAGGATGGGAACTTATGCTTCATAATTACTGCTATTAGAAACCAAATAAAAAACAATTTTCTATTCTATTGCTTTTATTAATCATGATGTAGAGCCTAATGTTTGCTTCTAACTTTAAATGACTCTCTGTTCTTGATTTTGGGTATGGGGTTTAACTGATTTCTTAGAGAATTATAATGACACACAAAACTTTTTTAAAGAATTCACCAGAAAATATGAATGAAAGGCCCATTAAGTTATTTTTATGGTAATACCTGCCAAAAAGATAAACAGATTAACTATTATGTTAACTATTACCAAGAGCCAGCCTAATAGAAATCTTGAGATAAGTGCTACTCTAACACCCCTTTATAAAAATTTGAAATATAACTATCTCTAGGTTATTTTTCTAGTCAGTCTATTTGAGTTATTAACATTTATATTTGGTTCAAATTTATAAATAGAATAATTTTTGATAAAGAAAATTAAATTAATGACATAATAAAGAATCCAATAAAAAATAAACATTTTTAACTTCAGAAAAAGTAATTTTTCTCAAGAATGTATGCAAAAATTCCACTTGCCTATATTTACTCTAAAAATATTCACCTATGCCTTTATTCATTCATGTTGTGAAAAAACAATTAGTTTTTCTGTATAACACAATTTAGAAATCACTTGAAAGAAACAATACTTTTCCTTGCTATGATAATAAAAATAAACTTTGCTGTTATGTTCCTATATTAACAGTTTAAAAGGCCATATGGGTCTGGAGTTGATTTTGAATTTTAATTCTCTCTCCAGTACATACTAGACATATGTTCTTGGACAAATATCTTAACCTAACTGTGCTCTTATTTTCTTATTTATAAAATGGGAGTAGACATAAATTATTTCACAAGACTTGAGAAGGTCAGATGAGATAATGTAGCTAGCATAGACAATGTATATAAACTAGGAATTCCTACACATTGTATTCATAAACACACTCAAAACTTTCTTTTTATTGGTTAACTGGGTTTGTAGAAAAATCCAGTGAATTGATATTTATCAAGAAATATTTTGTGTTTTAAGATAAACTCCTTTAGGAATTTCTACAACTCAATCATATAAGAAAGGGGAATATATAACAATGAAAATGCCACTGTACTGAAGTAGAAACAGAGCATAACCTATCCAGGAATTATGCTGGATAGCAGGAATATTTCTTCAATAGGACATCAATGCTGGATTTGATCTTCTTATCTCAAATAACCCTCTATTCTTTCATAAAATATTATTTTAATGATATGCATATTTAAATTATTAGAAAGTAGTTGTCATCCTCCCCCGAAATTAGAGATCTTACCTTGTTTTATTTAACCTGCTGGCATTTATGGAATCCCAGCCTCCCATGACATGCTAGGCAGTCACTGGGTGAGGATGGAAGTAAATTTAAGAAAAGACATCCTTACTACCCTTTAGGAGCTTATCATCCAGTGAAAGGAATGCACATCAACCCTCAGAACAAGGAAAACCACATTTATGAACCAACATGCCAGTGAGAGCAAATTGATATAAAAATTCTGCTAGTTTGAAAGATATAATGGGCTCAAGTATTTTTAATTGAAATTGTTTTCTGGTTGGGTATGGTCTGCAGTGGTCAGTCAAAATGTGTTCGCATGGTTGTCAAAAGCATGATTTGAAACTTCTACATTTTACAATTCATCTCTCTTTTATTCCCTTTCTTGTTACCTTTGTCCTATCAATTAGACAAATGATACATTTGCAGGGTGATTTATAGTCTAGCTTATATATTTTCATACTTACTGCAAAAAAATTACATTATTACATTTACTACTCTCTTCTATAAAATAAAGCGGAAAATCCACTCTGTCAACCAAAGAGATAGTCTATTTTTCTAGATAAATTATTATAGAAGTAACATTAGGCAGGAACTGTTCTTTTGTTATACAGCATGAAAAAGTTCCATTCGATTCTGTTAAATAAATAATGTTATAGACTCTAACCATACTTTTAAAGTTGTAGTTTGTTTATCCACAGAACTGCACAAATGGCAGGTCTTAGTAAGTTCTAACAAATTACTCCTAGTAGAACCTATTACGTCAGTTAGGATGGGATCGGGTAAGTCCCCAACTTTTGGTCTCTGGTCTCTTTACTTTAAAAATTATTGAGGACTCCCAAAGAGTATTTGTTGAAGTTGGTTATAGCCACTAGTTCCTATTTCATAGTAGAAATTAAAGAAAAAACTATAATTTAAAAATAACAATAATAAATCAATTATATGTTACCATAACATAGTTTATGTAAAATTACCAAATTTTCCAAAACAAAATAAAATAGTAAGGAGAGTGTCATCACTATTCATTTTTTCAAATCTCTTTAACCACTGAATTCTTACATCAGCTGATTGTAATATTACATACTGTGTAGACTTTGGAAAACTCTACTTTGCACTTGTGAGGGAATGACGGCAAAAAGGGGAAAAAGCATCTTCATACTATTATGAAATAAGTCTGACCTCCTGGATCCCTGGAAAGAGCTTCAGGAATCCCAGGGGTTCCCAAAACCATACTCTTAGAACCATTGGGCTAAGTTATACTGTGAAAATATACAATCCTCAAATCCTAGAGATTTAACTGTGAAGTTTTCTTTTTCTTCTCTTTCATTCTAATACCCATTGTGGATCAGTTGGACATTTTGATCCATGTCATTGTAGCTCTCACTCTGGGACCCATTTTGGTGAACAGAACCTCTTTAGAACATTGCTGGCAACTGGGGCAATGAGAAAGGAAAGCATACAAAACACGGACTGATTCTTAGCTTCCCCCTGCAAAGGACACTATTACCTCTGCTCACATGTCATTCGCCAAAACAATTAACATGACTTCATGAAGGCAGCGAGGGATAACCCTTATGTACGGACAGACACAGGATATTAGTGAACGGTAATATTGTCTACTATACCCACTAATACTTTTTAAAGCACTTTTAACTCTGTTGTGTCAAGTCTTAAAGTGCTCATAGACTTTAATCTTGGTCAGAGTTTAGTAAGATAATCTTTAACTTTGCCTCTAAACCTGCTATTTTTCTAGGTTTTAAACATTTTATGCCCCAGTAAACTGAATTAACAAACAAACAAATGAAAAAGATATTTACACATGGCTGGCATATAGTGTTTAATAAAGAATCCACCAAATAAATGGGCAAATACCTGATAAAATGTCATTTTGACTTGGGCATGATACTGTTTGCCTAAAAGTCCAAAAATCATATATCCAAATACTGGTCAGGTTAATTTTGGATCTTGGGAGGGGTCTTATTGATAATTTAGCTCAACCTCATCATTTAACAGATGATTCCATTGAAGTGGGAAGAAACTAAATAACACCATTTTATTTGTAAAAATGAAAATAGAGTTAATGGTATCCAGTATTATGAAAATGGTATTGAGTTTGGGACAGCTTCTATATAAGTCCAGATAAATACTCACATGATATCATCTTACAGATTTCTGCATCAGAGTTATATTTTCCAACATCTAAAATTTCTAGGACTCAAGAGAAAAATTAACATAGTTTCAAAGCAACTGTAGCTTAAAAACTCTTATTTAATTAGCTTTCCTTGAGGTGCCATTGGAGTAAGAATTCCTTCTAAAGTTTTAGTTCTCCTATAGGCTTGAACTCATTGTGAATGCTACTGTGTTGACTACTTTGATTGCAAAAGCCATTTTCTAAAACCAATTATGCTCATCAAAATATCTTGCAGATGATAACAGGGTTATATAATATAAATTGCCAAGATGTGGGTGACTGCTCCCACCTCCAAGAAATACAATTAAACATTTGTATTTTATTTTTATTAACTCTAGAACCCAAAGTATCAAACTTAAATAAAAGAGATTGACTGAATATAGATGAATAGAGAACGCTACCTTTCCTCACAATATAGTAAAAATTAGTTGATGGGAAAAAATAAATGCTTGCATTCATAAGATACTTTCTTCCTAAGAACAATATATTATTTTTTAAAAATATATATTTTTATTGATTTCAGAGAGGAAGGGAGATAGAGAGAGAGATAGAAACATCAATGATGAGAGAGAATCATTGATCAGTTGATTCCTGCATGCCCCACACTAGTGATTGAGCCCACAACCCGGGCATGTGCCCTGACCAGGAATCGAACCAAGACCTTCTGGTTCATAGGTTGACGCTCAACCACTGAGTTATGCCAGCTGAGCAGAATACTGTGTTATTCTAATTAAACTTTACAATAGCCCAGTAAGGATAGAGAAAGGACAAATATTCCCTTTATAAAGATGAAGAAAATCAAGGTGTAAACAGGTTAAGTGAAAGGCAGAGGTCACACAGTGAGTCATTAATAGAGCCAAGAAGCCTTGATGATGCTTCTTTCTTCCAAGATGGTGCCCCAGACATGTAGCCATTCTATGATTATACATTTTGATAAGTAACAAAAATTGGAAAAGCATCTTGGTTAAAATATCTGGCATGGAACCTAAAATTGTACATATGGTAATTATCTTTGCAGGAAACAAGAAATTGCTTTCATTTTCAGAAAGCATCCTTCCCAAATTTTATTTTCCCCCATTTTCTTTATATTTAAAAATATCTATTGTCTAACTTCAAATAAATGCAAAAATAACTGTGATACAAAGTAGCATTTGTGCCACTAGTACCATTAAAAACCCTCATGTATGAATGGGTGTTTAATTAGGCTGTATTAGATTAATCCCATGTCTCCATTGGTTGTAACAAATGAAAAGGTATTATGCACTGCCATGGGGATAGACATTTAAAGCTCAATGTAACTTTCATATTTTTCCATGTGATTGGTCAGCTAGGACTTCCTTTTAATTTGATGAAAATTTGGTTTGTAAATCAGAAAACCTTTTAATTGCAAGAAATGCAAAGCAGAAGTCTCTAAAAAAAAACCTTGACATTACCTTTGTTGTTTGATACATTAAAGTAAGACCCATAAGGGACAGCTCTAAACAATAAACTTCATATAAAATAGATAAAAGCTTGCTCCTTGGGCCTACATAGAAATTCCGACAGAGGCTTAGAAAGAACAACTCAATACTTCTAATATGATAATATTGCCTAGGTAGCACCAGAATATTTGTTATAAAAGGTCTTAAATGTCATTTTCTAATGACATTTTGAGGTAATTTTAGCCATTTTAAAAATAATTGCATATAGATTATAGTTATTGTCTAAGAAAAGATTTGCTTCCAATTTAAACAATGTTGGGAAGTTAAATGTAAATTTAAGTAGTGAAACCCAATTTTTAAATCAGAAAAATATTTCACCCAACATGTAAGTTTTGCTTTGTCACTGTACTGTATTCCGTTCAGTAGAACAAAGACCGGATGCATAATGAGCTGATGTAAATGAAGTCAAATCAGCAAAAGCATAGTGGGGGAGGGGAAGGTGTAAAATATGACAGTCAGTATAATGACCAGGGAGTAGAGAATTTAAATGTTTAATGCCTACACATTCAGATTCATTTTTCTGTCATAGCTTTGAATGGGTAGACTGAGGTGCTTGAAAGTCCAGAATAAAAACATCCACTGGACCAGAAGAATTATTAATATTATTTAATAGCACAGATATGATCTGCACTCATATCATCATCTTTCTACCACTCCCCCCACCTACGTCAGGAAAAAAAAATACAAGAAACAAGGTTATAATTAGAGATAATTAGGAAATGCTGTTAGTGTTTATTTGAGGCTTTCTCTCTTACCCTCCTGTACTGTATTCCAGCTTCCCATCTCCCAGCCATGATGGAAGCTCAGAACACAATAGGAACACAGCAACAATATGAATTGCAAATACATGTATATCTTTCTGCACAACCTATCTTATTGACTCTTAATAAAATGAGTATCTTCTAAAAAATATCCTGAGCTGTAGATTGCTTTGCCACTGATGACGGGCTTTGAAAAAATACTACACATGCCTTACAATCAACGAGACCGAGTTGTGTTAAACAGAATTGCTTAGCTCTTGTCTGTAAATTACTCCCCTCCCTCTCCAATAAAGAAATGAATCTTGCTTAATAATCTGTGCTGCTTAGCATGCGTTATAACTGTACATGTGAAAATCTTCGTATTTTACATATCCACCACTTTAGAACTACAACAAGCCTTCATCATAATGCTCTCATATTTAACATTTTCATACATAGATAGTGTGAGTTTTCAAGAATACTGACATGAAGATCATTTAATGCAGGGTCTGCACCATGCCATTTTCTCTCATGTGCAGTTCCAAACTATGGCTATCTTGAAAGGTATTCATAAATTCATTTTGCTGTCTAGGCAGTTTAACACACAGTAATTAAACTGGAGCTATAAACAGAAAAGCATATACATGGACTTCTCAGATTTTAATATTACATTAAACTAGAGAATATTAATTCCTAAAAATAAGTGCATAGATAATATGAAGGTGGAATTCTATTTTGGGGAGGAGATAGGTGGAAAATGAATTCAAAATTATTATAAAGTAAATTAAATTTCTAATTTTTTTAAGTAATTAAAAAATTTGTCTTTACAGCTTAAAACAAAGACTTCTTTGCCACCAATGATGTGTACTGAAACATTTCTGTTAAAATAGCTTCACATATGGGGGGGGTGTTGAGGGCTGGGGGAACACAGGAACATGAATACTTGCTTTGTAAATATTTAAGCTTTTTGCAGGCTAGAATCCAAGGAAGAAATAAAATGCCAACCTTTTACCTTTGAACTCTTTTGTGAAATATCTTAATGTTGCCAAATGTGAATATAGTGAACTTAATCAGTAAATTTGACTGAGATTTATGAACTTTTTCATTCTAAATGCATTTACATATACACAAGCACATATATGTACATAAATTTATTTTATTACATCCATTTTACACAAGCCAAACCTTAAGCAGTTGAAGTACTAAAAAAAGCCAATCAAAGCACTCTTCATATATCCTTAAGTCCATAAACCCCTTTAAATTGTCTCTTTTAAAAAACAGCTAAATTATGGAAATGCAGGCTGCATTACAGAATATTTGCCAGTTATATCTTGATTCTTATTTGAAATTCCCACAAGAATATAGGCATGACAGTAATATAAACCATAGAAACAGGCAAAAAAAAAAAAGAAAAAAGTAGAACACAGGGACTTGTAAATAAATCCATGAATATCAAGAAGCACAGATGCTCAGATTATGCATTTTTACCAGTGCAGTTCGGTGCTTGTAAACTATAAGGCCAGACATTTGTAAGATGCAGTGTAGCCGGCCCTGCAGAGGGAGGGAGGGGAAGAAGAGACACTGAGAAAGGTGGGGAGGAGGGAAGAAGGGAGCGAAAGTGAGTGAGAGGGGAGAGAGGGAGACAGACAGAGAGAGAGACAGTGACACACAGAGAGGAGGATTGAGAAGGGGGGGGGGCACATAGCCAGACACAATAACGCATAATAATGTTAACATTCCTGCATGTCTAATGGCTTAAATATGCTGTGTGCCTCACTCTGGCCCTCCACGGCAGCTGATGTCAAAGAACCATTTAATATTTTATCAATAGTCCTTCTTTGAACCAATTTTTTTTTTTTTGCTATAAAAAGGATTCAGGGGTTTTCAAGCATAAAAATAATTAAATCTCTTGAATGGCAAAATTTTAAAACACAACATATTTGTGAATACCTCATGTTCTGCAAGATTCACACCATTCTCCAACTCGTCTTACATTATTTACATCTTAGCAGTGTCAACATGTCTTATTTACAAAGGAAACAGTCATATTTTTAGCATCTTTTTTTCTTCATATTAGAAATTTATAGCTTTATTAATGTAAAAGAACTGGGTTGATTGAATTATTATTGTAACATCAGTTGGACTTTTAGGGTTCTTTTTCTTTTGAGTGGAAAATATTGTTTTCCTGTTTGACGGATACAATGCCTGTAACAAAGAATGACTGAATTGTCTTAACAAAGAAGATGAAGGCTGTATGTGTTGGTTACAATAGAATAACCACCTTCCAGATCTCTTAAATCCACAATATATGTAGTGTGGGTCCTGAGTGGCTTTTGTTTTCAATGTCTTTTGTAAGCTTTTAGGGTTTTTTCTGCATCAAATGTCAAGTTAATTTACAGGGCGCTATTACTGATATGTTTCCTTGGTTTGTGGTTTTCTGTGAAAGGCAGGCAGCTGAGACCAAGTCTTAGGCTTGGGGGGGAGGGGCAGCCAGCGAGCCCATAACACATACACTGTGCCAGGGTCTGTAAATTGGCCGCCCGTGTGACAGCGGGCCCAGGGAAACCTCTAGTCTTCATTTGCATGCTGAAGAATATCCAGGATTAAACCGGACTGATTTTCATACAGGATTTAGACCTGACATTTATTATTCGGTTCACAGACCTCTTGAAGGAAAGTTTGTTTTCCACTCATAGATGAAAAATCTTCTAAGATAAATAAAGACTGGCTTAGCAGTAACAGTAAATAAATATCTTTCCTGTATTCCTTATGAATTTATCATATATGATTACCAGACAGATGTTTGCCATTAAATTATTATATTTTCCTCTTTAGCAATTCTAAAGAAAAATATCTATCAAGTCCCCACTCAGTGTTTATGAAATATATCCATTTAATTCTGAAAGTTGATTTTTCATAAATAAAATTTAGAGACAGACACTTGCTTTTTAGAACAAATTAAAACAATATTGGAGTAGTAAAATACTCTGAAATGTTCGTTTTACATCTGCTCCATGTGTTTTTATGAGGACAGAGAAGATTTTGGTTGTACTGTAAGCATCAATTACTTACTTTTATATAAAACATGAAAATTATAAATGAATGCTACACATGAGCCCTATCTACAAAATTTATTACATAGTTCATTTTCATTGCTAGATAGATCCATAAAATATTTTAGTGTCTTTTAACATTTAGGTATTAATTGTTTGTCCACACAAACATTCATAATCTAATACTTTGGCAATATTTTAACTAAACCGAGGTTTAATTTCTAATGTTCAAACAAAACATAATTTGACACAGTACCAATATGAAGAAACATGGTAGAATTGTTTCACATTTTCTGGGATGCATTTTCTATATGGGCCAAAGCAGACTGAAAATAGTGATTAAGAAGGCCCAGAAGAAAGTTAGCATTCCTCATGTATTAAACAACAGATTTTTCAAATGCATTGGAAATACATTTTATACATTTAATAAATGTAATGTAAAATAACACAAATGCCATCAATTAAATATATTATTGTTCCTGTCAGTGCATATGTAAAATAACATTGTAAAATCTGCTACATATTTGAATTTTTAATATGTCAATGGGACTTTTGAAAATGTGTCCCAGTATTTGATTTCTTTATGGATATTAACTTATTCATAACAAATCTTAAACATAAACAATATAGGATGTATTCTTTGAAAATTCTGTTTGCTTTAATGTTTCATTTCATTATAAATATACATATTAATCACATTTGCTGCTTCAAACTGATTTATGAATATTCTTAGTAAGATATCTATATATTATTAAAGTTTTAAACAGACTATATTAATGAACTTTTTATAGAGAGATATCAGCATCATATATACAATTCAGATTATTAACCAAACATTTAATAAATGAACAAATGAGTTCATCTAGTTTTATCTCATTTCAATTACCACATAAACATGCACATGAATAATCATACTCTTTATTAAAAAGTTAGATAAAACAGAAGAGTAGAAATTATTGCTGTGAAAAGATTTTGGTCATTTTTCATATTGAAATATTTCTCCTTTATATTTATGTAAATTATAAATGTTAACATAAATGTTATTGTAAAATGTGTCTACACATGTAAAGTGAAGAGAATCAAGCACTTATTTGCACAATTCAGGCTAAACCCCTCAGTTCTGCTTGCAATAGATAATTGAAGCAAAAGTGTTTTCCCTGAATTATCTGGATGATTGTATCAATGCTTCACTTTGCTTTATATGTGTATATAGACACAGCAATGTGTCTTCAGAAACTGCCACTTTAAAAAACATGCAAATACAGAACACATTCATTTACGACACTGCTACCTTTTAGGCTTAATACACCACTGAACTTATTTGTTAATCAAATTGGAATCTCAAAAAAAGGGGAGGGGTTAAATATATTTTCCTAAGTAATTATTTCTAAAGCAATATACAGTGATATTTAGATGTAACATACAATTATATATGCATCATTCAAACTAGGTTTCTCTAACCTTCTCTGGCATACTAATGACCCAGTATCCTTGTTATTACTTCTATTAGCAGTCTACTTCCACAGTAGGCCCTGCTAATTGTATGGAGGGTATTCACAATGGCGTGTTACCAATAAAGTACTGAGGAACATTTAATTGTGAAAGTTTGACCCTCAACCCGAAATCCTGAAAGTATGTGCTAGAGAAAAAGGTATTCTGAATCCAGTTGGTTGGAATGGAAGGACCATTTTGAATCAAGCCGATTTTTAATGACTTAATGTTAATACACTTAAAAGTATGGCTGATATAATGAATTGAATTCATACAGTTATTTTACCTTTTTTAGTGACTGCATAAGAAATAGATATTAATTGCCTCACCCTTTAAAATTTACTCACTTTAAACTCAAGATGTCTCTCAATCAAATTGTGGGCTCTTTATTTATACCTTCAGTGTAATTAGTAGTGCTCAGTATTCATGACAAACATAAGAAACAAGGAAAAGCATTTTTACTTGGTGATCATTGTAAATATGAAATTGTCATGCTATTCCTAATTAGTCACTGATAAAGATAATATGCAAGTTTCTAAGAGGTGCAACAGACTTAGAACAAAATTCAAATATGTCACAATTAGATTATTATTTCAAATGCCTCTGCTTAATAAAGTTGGTACACCATGTTTGCCAAATAATTCTTTCGGGCAAGGGTTCATAGTTTAAAAGTAATTAAGCAATTTAGCCTCATCTTCAGAGGGTACACACCCATGTTCAAACTTTTGTTGGTATAATATACTTGATAAAAAGTGTCGCCCAAGAAAAAAATTCAGTAAGTTATACTCTTTAAACTTCAACAGGTAGAAGATCAGTTTTAAAGTTGCTTTTAAAAATCATTCTTGTAAAGTATTTGAATGTTTAACATTTTTATTATCCAAGTTTTTACTATTTCTCACTACTCCCTGGAGAAGGGCTGAGAAAATATTTAAAATACTATAGAAATATAAAGGATAAGATCTTTGTCACTCTCGTTTAAATTGATGTATGCTGCTGTCCTATAAACGTCACATCAGATAACCCTGAAAAATTACCATGAATCTCCATAATTACGCATATTCATGATGCTGTTTTGCATAGTGCTAACAGCAGACTGCATGTGGGGTGGGATGTGAAAGGGGGTAGGAGTGATGTGACAGATTAAAATTATTACCGGTATCATGGAAATAGACATAGCAACAGTTCCATTTTGTTAGGTCTTATAAAACAAAAGCATACCATAAAATTGCATAATAATTAAATAACTAGAACTTTTTCTCCTACACACTTCACCCTAAAAAGTTAATAGTGATAAGCTGACTAGAGATGTCATTGTTACTTGAAATGTGCTTATATTTATCATAGATTCCTAGGAACAGGACTCTGTCAACTGAAAACGGTGGATGCTTTTTAACTTGTTTTGAGTGGGGAGGGGAGTAAGTGGGGTGACAGAGAATTTTCAAACCTTCCAAGGTACATGGGCTTCTTATATGGTTCAAAGGCTCTTGATGAGCTGAGTGCAAATCATGGGGGTACATTTCCTCTGATAAATATGAGGACTGAATCATATTTGATAAAGTGTTAAAAGACTCTACGAGATAGAAAAGTTGTCTAGTGTCTGTCTCAATAGCTTTTTTGTGCTGAGGCAGAGAGCAGAGTTAATCAGGGACTCTAGAAGTAATTATCGACAGAGTTTGGGTAATACAAATGCTTGGGTAAACAGCGATTGTTCTTTCCACAAGATTTCGAGTAGAAACAACAATACTGGTATTGTCCTCCACTTCTCATTAAGGAGACTGGGGAGGGAGAGCTGCACTGCGAGGCGGATGGGAAACTGACAGGCAAACTGTGCTCCAAGGGCTCTCTCCTGATCCCACTACCACAAGCTCTGGCATTTGGCATCAGGAGTGCCAGCTGCATCAGGAGAAGCCAAGCTTGTCATACCATCTTCTCATCAAATCCACTGGGCACAAGGGCTGGAGCGTAGTTAGAGCTTAATGAAGAAACAAATACAAAAGGGAAGATTAGGCCTTGTTAACACTTGCATTCATTTGTTCTTCTAGAAACTGTACTGGTTGGGTTGTTTTATAGAAATCATTCCTTTTTCTTTTAAGCAGGAATGTTACATTAAGGGTGCATTTTTAATACTGTAAATATGCAGGGAAAAAATTGTTCAGTTCCCCTGCAACTATCAGTCAGAAAATTGTTTTGTCAAAAAATGCCACTTGAAACAGTGATGTCCATGACAACTGTCAAAATTGGTAAATAAATACTTTTCATTTTTTAAAATATTAATCATATTGTACTTCTTGTTACATGAATCATTTCCTTGCATACTTAAGTGGTACCATTGCATTCTTTTGAAGAATTGGGATGTGAAACTTTATCTGTTGTTATTAGATAACAAACAATCTCCTCTTTGGGGTAAAATATTTATACTTTATGGCAGCACATTACTTTTATCTTCAAATTAATTGCATTTGAGAAAAAAGAACCATATTTTGAAGTTCACTATAAACTAGCCAGAAAGTTTGACAGCAGTATGCTACAATTATTTTTTTATTGTTGTAAGCAATCATTCAACTGTACAAAGGTGTATTGTGTACAGCTGCAATGTAAAACCTACTTTTGTTTATGCTATCTGTCAACCACTTAATATGGCTAAGGTGCTTCCTACATTATATTATTCCAAAGGAAGCAAGAGCACTTTAATGGAATAATGTATTTTCTCTTCTACACTTTGTGTGTAGGGCCTACCCAAGAAAAGTTCATAATGTGGGTCTTTGGCTCTTAAACTTTAGATACATGTTGCAAGAGGATAGGCAATTTGTTGTAGATTCCAAAGAGAGAAATGAGCAATACCTGCAGTGGAACTGAGATATTTGAAACTCCATGAGGAGACCATTCATGAGCTTTGCCTTGCTTATGATGGAAAACATAGGAATATGGACAGCTGGGTATTCTTTCAAAAAGTAACTTTCTATAGACATATAAGACAATCTCCAGACACAACACAGTCTAATTACTAAATAATTTATTTTTTATAATAAAAGCATTTAAAATAAAGTGTATTATAGAAATGGCGAATGTCCTGGCCACTGTGGCTCAGTGATTGAACATCCACACATGCACCAAGAGGTCACCGATTTTATTCTCAGTCAGGGGGCTTGCAGGAGGTAGCCAACTGATGCTGATGTTTTTCTCTCTCATCGATGTTTCTATCTCTCGCTCTCCCTTTCTCTCTCAAAAAAAATAATAAAAACATATTTTAAAAAAGAAATGGTGAATGGCCCAATGATCAAGTCATTTTATATAAATTGAGTTAGCCGAAGGCCGTGGTCAGCAAACTGCAGCTCGCGAGCCACATGCGGCTCTTTGGCCCCTTGAGTGTGGCTCTTCCTAAGCCTTAGGAGTACCCTAATTAAGTTAATAACAATGTACCTACCTATATAGTTTAAGTTTAGAAAATTTGGCTCTCAAAAGAAATTTCAATCGTTGTACTGTTGATATTTGGCTCTGTTGACTAATGATTTTGCCAACCACTGGGCCCTAAGGTAAATTTATATCTCTACTCACATAATGATGATGACAAAAAAGGACATTATAAATTAAATTTTATACAGTTTCATATAAAGCAAGACTCTATATCTCAGGTATTACTAGCAAATTATTCCTTAATTTTTGAGAACTATTACTTGAATTTGCATTGGCCTAATATGAACGAGTCCTTTTTTCCTTTACATGTCTTAAAGAAAACCAATGTTTTCAGCATGGTGGGAATGAACCCTCTTTATTCTGTTGGTATCTGGAAATATCACCAAATTAGGGTTATGTACTGAGTTCCCCTGACCTTTTACTGCACACGGCATTATATTTTTGTGTGACATGATTTTGCCCACATTTATCTAAAACATCCAAACAACAGTGGGCCTTGAAATACTCAAAAATATCTCAGATTTCTTAGTGCATATACTTCTTAGTATTCTCATACTTCTCTAAACTCGTGGATTTCACCATTTTAAGGTAACAGCATGTTAAAATGTGAGGTCATGTTGAGGGAACTGATCTTGTTACAAACACTTCTTAGAGAATTTGTTACAATAGATTTGTTGATTAATCATTTGAATGGCACCTAGTTTTTATAAGTGGTGATTTTCATATGCTTTCAGTCCAAGAGCAGATAAATTCTGAATACTAAATATTACTATTTTTATTTGTTAGTCCTATTAGTAATGTTTTTAGTAGTTTAAAATTAAACATAACAGGCAGATTTGCATGATATCTCCAAATGTGTTTAGCTATACGTAGTATTAATATAACTTTTTGAGATTACAAGTAAAATGAAGCTACATTTTCCTTTCTGAGCAATATTACTCCTTTTAAAAATTTTATTAATAATTGCTTCAGCATTTATGTGACTACACTATTATATTTATTTCTAAAACTATCTAGTGAATTTTTCCTGATGCAATCAGTTATGTATCAATAGGACATACAACGACAGTATGTACAAGAGGATCTTTACTTTTGGAATTGCATCTTAATCTCTATATATATACAAGCCCAGTGACTGGAATGGCAGAACAGCCAGAACAACCAGTGGCTATGATGTGTACTGTGGCAACCAACCAGCGTGATCTGGGCCCTGGCTGGCCCAGCCCCTAATCGGCCCTCAACACCCCGACCGGGGGCGGGGCCAACTGCCCACCCCCCGCTGATCTGGCCCGATGGGCCCCCATCAGGGCAGGCCAGCTGGACACCACCCGTGCACGAATTTGTGCATCGAGCCTCTAGTCATAATATAAAATACATGTGTTTATTTGAATTATTTTAAGCTAACAGCATGATAGAGTAAAAGAGCTCATGTTCCCAAAGCAAAATTTGACCAAAATATTTTTTATTGTACTATAATCATCACATGTAAGTATTACATATATCTAAATATTGTACCAACAGAAATAAATCCAAGTAAGTTTTCTGTTTGAAAATGTCTGAAGCTGGATTGAAACTGTAGAGTTTAGAGTAGATAGAGCTCTGATAATATTACACACATTTAATTGACAGTGACCCAGCTCCATTTTGGGTTATAAAACATTATTTAAAGAAGTTTATATTTCTATAAAGTTTAATGTTAATTTGCACAGATTTGTAATTTAGGTGAACAAAAACAAAAGAATAAATTACACTTCTATTTAGATCAGGAGGTATCCACCATGAATTTATTTGTACTTTCCTTTGAAATGGGTTGATTTTAAGAGAAACATGTTCTACAATTTAAGAATCAACTTTCCCCCAGAAGTGGTCAAAAATTTGTTTGGTAAGAATTGAATAATTGAAATCTCACTAAATAAATGAAATATGTAGGAATACTGAACATTTGGGCACTGAGCAAACTTCGAGTTGTTCTCTTTTTTGAAAGAGCAAGTCATCCTTGCTCAGAGCTCTAATGAGAATGACCTTGCTACACCGCTGTCACCTATCCTTTGACCTCTAACAGTGTGGAGCTATTTGGAGGAAAAGGGGCATGTATAGGAATGGCATCATGGCTGGGCCTAGCAGCAAGCCAAATTCTGCTGTGGTGTTCTAACCCACGGTAGCTAAAATTAGAGGCCCACTGCCACTAAGAACTCCTCCTGGTCTGCACCTCTGTTGCAGAGAAGAAAAGCATAGTTTTCTTCAAGAGAAAACTGACTGAAAGGGTGTGAGGGGGGAGTATGTAGTCAGAGTTCTTTTAATCTGCGCTCATGCTTGTATGTGCTGGGTAAGTGTACCTTTGTTCACTCTCTTTCCACAGGCTTCTATATCTAGGGCCTTAAAAGTCCATTCACCCAAATTCTAGCTTGATGAATATTTCCACTCACTATAGATGGTGCTTAGCCTGAGTGAATCAGGTCTTCGTTAGAGGACTGGCCTTGGAGGGAGGAGATCTGGATTAGAACTGCAGCTGGTCTGTATTTGGAGCCAATTGCATCATCTCACTGAGCCTTGGGAAATCCTTACATAGTGACTCTAAAGATTACATCAAATGTCATCTGACAAAATAACTAGTACTGTGTCGGGAACATAAGAGGTGCCCCAGAATAGTGGTTGAATTGAAATCTGAGTGTGTAGTTAGAATCCAGGGTAAATTCAGAGCTGGGTAGCTCTTTAAGAAGAGTTGTTTTATTTTGAGAGGCTCATAAGAGGGGCTGGGGGAGGGGGCACAGAGCCCCTTTATCGTTGGGGAAAGCAGCGAGGCCTCGTGTGGGGCTGCCGCTGGATTCTCAGTCAGACTTCCACACTTAACCAAACCAGGTGAAACTTCCCAGTCTGTCCTCATAGCTGTAATTCGAGCAAGAGTTAAAAAACGGGATGCCTAAAAACAAACAAAATCAAAGTTGGCACAGAAATCCAGTGTTTTTTAAATCTTTTCTTTTTAACACGGAACCTGACATATAGTAGAGGAAATACACACATAAATAAGGGTGAGTTTTAAATACTCAAACCGCTGAAATTTGATAATAAATAATTCCAGGTTCACCCCTACTCCTGTTCTTTGTTTTTTCTTTTAAGTTCAAGGGACTTTAAGAGAGTGAAGTACACTTTAAAATGATCAAGCTTTCTGTTCAAATATGTTGAAAAAGAGCATAGTTAACATACTCCTCTATGGAGTTTACCTTAAAGTATAAGAATACACACCTATCACCCTAACCGGTTTGGCTCAGTGGATAGAGCGTCAGCCTGCGGACTCAAGGGTCCCAGGTTCGATTCCGGTCAAGGGCATGTACCTTGGTTGTGGGCACATCCCCAGTAGGGAGTGTGCAGGAGGCAGCTGATGGATGTTTCTCTCTCATCGATGTTTCTAACTCTCTATCCCTCTCCCTTCCTCTCTGTAAAAAATCAATAAAATATATTTTTTTAAAAAGAATACACACCTATTAATGCATATTTCTATTCAATATTTTCACCACAAATTCTAGCAGTCACATATTAATTCTTGGAATAGTCTGTCATTTCTTCATAGTACAAACATTTGTTTAGAATATTTTATCAAATAACATAGTCAGATGTTTACTAAATATGCCCTTTAACCATTTCATGATGAAGGATGTATTTTCAGATACAAGCACACACATTTGGGTTTAGTCAAGATTGCCGATGTATCTAGGCCAAAAAAAAAAAAAAAAAAATGTGTGCCTCAGCTGTAGGCATTGTGTTGACCTGTTAACCTGGATTTCATTTCTGACTACTTTTATATTTAAACGCGAATTCCATAACCTATATATGCATGGGGCATTAATTCTCATTTGAGAATTATCATCCAACTTTAAAATAACTGTAACAGCAAAAATAGGTGTTCATTCCAACCATCCACTTTTTCAAGATTTGGAGCTTGTCTTCTTTAGAGTTCTTTCATACACAGAGTGAAGGGGCAGCTTGAAGTACGATACCAACAGGGGGACTTTGCAGAGGCCACTTCATAGTGAATGATGGCACCTGTGGAGTTCCTTTTTGGTCTGGCCTTCATAAACATCATGCCACATGTACATTTAAGTACTAATATAAATATAAAAACTTTGTAAGTGATATTTTCCCAGTGAATATACTGTACATAAGTCTCAATGATTCCAAATAAAATCAGGCATAGAACTTATTTCTGGTATAGAACTTATATATGGCAAAAATTATAAAAATATAGCACCTCAAAGTAAATATATAAAGCAGATAATTATTTTACAGCTGCCAATTGATTGAATCATCTCACTTGTAAGTGCTAATACTAATGTAAAAAAGAGCACATTTAATGTTCAACTTTGCAAATGCATCTGTAAGGATTAGAAAAGAAACTACGTTTCTTCCTTCCCTTCCTTCCCTCCCTCCCTTCCTCCCTTCCTCCCTCCCTTTTTCCCTCCCTCCCTCCCTTCCTTCCTTCCTTCCTTCCTTCCTTCCTTCCTTCCTTCCTTCCTTCCTAGGAAATATATGTATATACATAAAAGTTAATGCAAGAAAATATTTTTACTTCACAATTTTCTTCATTATACTTTGATTTTAAGGTCAAAAAGAATCTTTATACATTAAATTTAATGTTGCCCATTTTTTTATCCTAGAAAAATTGATGATTTCAGGTCATTATTTAAGTATCTGTTTTAAAAGTGTTCACTGGTTATTTGGGGGGAGCATAATAATCTTTATCACATGATTTTTTCACATAGTGAATATTTTAACTAAAATATGAAATCAAGATGATCTATTTACCTTTGTTTCTATAGTACTGTATGATCTTATAACATACACTTTTTGGGTTAATAAATATTTATCACAGTTGGATGCTTATTTTTAAGATATTTTCTTATTATATTTCACAGCATATGTTACCTTCTCTTTTTAGGAACTTATTGAAAAATCTTTAGCAACATTCAGCTTTTTCAACTAAAAGGCACAGATATATACTCCAGCCCCCCGCCCCCCTGTTTGTTGTAAAGGACTTATAAAGACAAATTTCATCAGGTAGTTCCCTATTTATAGTATATAAGGACTTGAGATAACCACAGAGAAACATGAGGATAGTTTGTTGTGTTCCTCTTTTATTTACTTCGAAAAAGAATGTATGGAACAACAGATTTACTAATGATTAGGACTCAAAGAAGTGCTAGTTAAATGAAGTGCCTGTGTCACACCTCACTCGTAGCAACCCACAATGGCATTCTAATAATACATTTGCACTTATAAATCTTCATAATTACAAAGTTAATATTTTCTTTATATTGCTCATTTTTAGCAAATGCTAGATTTTCTCCAGAATAAATTGCAAACAACTTATAGTGCTATAATTAATAACATATATTAATGCCAAAAATATATTAACTAGCCTTCCTACAATATACACACACCAATTTTTGAGTGATTGCTCTTTGCCACATATACATGGCTATGTGTTTCTCACCGATCCAAACCTCTCTTTTTTTCCTTCTACCTCCTTTTATCTCTCTGCCCTTCTCTCTCCTTTTCTTTCTCTCTCTATTTCCTCCAGCCTTTCACTCCCTCCACCCAGGCCCCTTCTTTCCCTCCCTCAGTTCCTCACTGCAGAGTACAGTGAACATATTAAGAACATTCAGTTGTGGTTGGGCTTCTAACCTTGCTCAACTTCAGCATTAGCAAAGGGATTCAGTTTCTTGAATTCATTAATAGTGCTTTGCCACAAAAGGCTTTGTAGTTCTCTCCTGAATATTGAGCCTTGCTTAATAACATTCCATTTATGTTAGAGACACATTTAATCTGTAAATGTGACCTTTAGAAGAATTCTCTTGTTTTTCATTATAGAAACACTGCATTACAAATATTAATTATTCTTTGATGCCATATTTTAATTAACTAATCATGTGCTATTTGCAGCAATAGAGTACAGTATGTATGTACAGTAATGCTATGTAATGCAATATCTATATAAGAGTCCGTTGCTGCAGAAAAGAGATGTTTTGAGTATCTTCTCTGGATGAGTTTGCTTATATGAAACATTTAGTCTAGAAGGATGCTTTGTTTTGCTTTGTATTTTTAAATGCCAACGCAAGTCTGATTAAAATGCTGAACATATCGTTAGCCCCATCACTAATAAGTGAACGTTCACTGATGCATATTAGCAGGGTCTAGCAATGTGGTGAAATTGTCACTTAAGTGCTTGGAATCTGAACACAGAAAATGACAGGCAATGCCGAAGGTCCGGCTCCAGTGCATGTCTTCACTGTAGCTGGAGTCACTGGAATGGTGAAACCAGTTTAGGTTCAAGGTCGCTGCTGACATTCAGCTGTCATGGCTTCATTGTCTGCAGGCCTTCTCTCCATTGACACATTCAAGAGTACTTTATAGAAACCACAAAGAGCCAGTCAATTGATACCATTACACTTTATGCACACACAAACCACAAGCCTGTTCAGGACTGTTGATACAGTCTAACATTTATTCATTAAGGCAGCTATTGAAAATGCAACTTGCCCAGCCCCTCTCTTAACAACATAGACTTACTTGTTTAGTCCAAACATTTAGCTATGTCTTTTTCAAGTTTTGCACAGCATTCTCTAATTGAGGTAACAGTATCTGCATTTTAATGCCACACCATTTATGTCCAATGAAAGATTACCTGAAGAACCCTGCCATTATACACTTGTTTAAATACGGGCAGTCGTATAGAAAAAATATGCACAAAAGATGTAAGCAGGGGGAAAGGCAGATATTTATTTGTTCTGGGAGTGCACGGGAATCCAATTGCTCAGAAATGAAATAAGAGTCTAGAGTGAAAGAAGGGAAAACCTAAGCTTGGGTCAGGGAAGAGGCAGTGATTTAGCTCCATTGTTAGGAGTTCTTTGAGCTTCATTGGTTGTAAAGAAAAACCCACTAATGAATCTATTGAAGCTTGCCAGAACTTTGTGTGGAAGACAACTTAAGTTATGGTGCTTATCTAAAAACTGGTAGTAAAGCATGTGGATATATAAAACAGCACATATGTCTCTTTATTAACAGCTTGCCCATAAACAAAATTGTGTAAAGATTGTATGTTGTGCAAATAGCCTATTTAACATGTATGTGTTTAATTCAAAATTCACAGATCTTGAAAAGAAGTCACCTCAATGATGAGGAGATATAAGAAAATATATCTTATTTAATAGTTGAAAGGCAGAAATATAATATAGCTATA
Source organism: Myotis nattereri (assembly GCF_964212035.1). NCBI lineage: Eukaryota > Metazoa > Chordata > Mammalia > Chiroptera > Vespertilionidae > Myotis > Myotis nattereri. The sequence goes on along the minus strand of NC_138079.1, from coordinate 48,964,785 downwards.
TATAGTTAATCTCTTCTTTGTTTTCTACTAATATTTGTAAGGAAAGATCAGTTTAAAAGTCAAATTAGAAGGCTGTTTCATGTTTTAAGTATGCAAAAAAACACTTTATTAAGGAATATAATCACCTAACATTAAAAATAATAGACTTTGGGAAAAAATTTAATATGTCCATGTACTGCATTTAGTAGAAAATGTTTATCACCTTTTCATCATATGTGGTATTTCTAACATAGAATTGAGTTCTTTTTTTGTAGTTCCATATAATATTTATTACATATACTTATTTAACTCTACAAAATACACTGCATTATCTAAAATGTGGCTATCATTAATGTAGAAATTCAATTAGGCAGCAGTATATTAGAGAAAATAATTTGGCCACTCACTTGTCAAGATCATCGCTAGTTTCTAGAAACCTTATACTATATAGTAAGTAGAAATAGAACATATTCTTCTGAAAGTTCTGCCTTGAGTTTTGCCAAATACTTTTAAATTATGTATATATTTATATGTATGTATATACATTTTCAAATGCTGAATGAGAAAAGATTCTCACCCTTCCCTCATCACCCTCCACTGTCAAACTCATACATGGTTCCATGATTTTTTCATAAGAATGAAGGTTATTACTTGGCAACTTGATTCTTTGCCTTTGAGAATTTGTTTTATAAATACATGGGAGTTAAGTCAGTGCATTCACTCATTTTTTTCATGAGCATAAAGCATTATTCTTCCAAAACATACTATTTTGGAGCAATGGGAGTAACCACTAAGCATATTGTCTCTTATAATGCCAAGGGTCTATTTCCTTTTGGCATCTCTGATTTCTCACTGAGGCCCAGGGAGACTTTGTGGAGATTATCTTGTAGTTATCATGAAATTGTCTCTTTAGACCCATGTCTACATAAGGGAAGACACCTTTGATATGGTATTGAACAACCTTTATTCCTGTCTTTATTAATTGCTTCAGGGGCCAAACTAATATAAGCAAATGCTAAATACAACCCAATAAAAACTAGTTATATGGGTCTAGTTTTTCTCAAGTCCAAACCATCAGAAATTCATTATAAGACTTGCTACCAAAAATGTCTCTATTTTAGGAATTTTGACTTACTGTTGACCAACAGAGTAATTTGAGGATGAGAATTGCAAGAGTTATATTTAAAAAATTAAGGGGGTAAAGGAAATCAATATTTGTAGAATAAATATTTGAGATGTTGTATTGGGCACTTTTGTTGTTCAGTCTCCATAACAACTCTGCATATTTTGGGATTATTATTATTTTCTTTTATGAATGGGAAGAAAGAAGCTCCAGGACTTTTATAAATTTAATTTAGGCTACAAACAAGTTAGTGATAAAGTTATGATTTAAACTCAAAGCCTTATTCTCCTAAAACTTACACTATCTTGAATACCTGTTTCAGTCAAAGGATTTTGGTAAAATTTGGTTAATGTTGCTGATGCCATTTATGGTGAATGCCGCCTTCTCTCCTTCTCCTTTCTATCACCTCACTTTTTTTCCAATTTCACTCCCTGTAGTGAGCTCTTCATTTTGTCTCTTTTTCTTCCCTCTTTCCTTCACTCGTAGGAAACATTGAAGATTGATTATCATCTGTATCAGACTTCTTGCTTATCAGACATCTTTCATATCAGCCTAATAGAAGCAGCTTCACTAAGGAATGAAGATGATCTACCTACTCACAGCCATTTCTACTAGGGGTTTTTCTTCTCAAATAAAGAATATTAATATGAATCTGTCAGTCCAAAATCCTGGGTCTGTAAATATTACATAAAACCATTATGACATATTTTAATCTTTCAAGCTTCCCTCTAAAACTATCTTTTTATAATATTTTTCTAGGAAATTTCTTCTGCGATGAGGAAACAAACTTATATTCAATTACCCTATGTTTCCAGAGGTTAGTTTTATAGTCTATACCACAGTATACTTTTGAACATTGTGCTCCTGTGTGTATAAACGTCCCAGGTGTAAGTGTGCGTGCCCTTCCTGTCTAACATCTGGCCATCCTCTGTTCTCATTACTTTTGTATGGAGGGATTTTTAATATGCTTAGGCATTTTTTTAAAGAATAAAGACTGTTTCGATGCAAAATTAATACAAATGTATCTTGGCAATTTTTTGGAGTATTCATTCATTTGAATGTCAAATAAATTATCCCATTTGAAAATTAGGCAGGGTGTAGTGCTTTTTTCACAGACACATTTACTTTCTCTCATAATGTAATTTTTCTTTGTCCAGGTCTATTTCCAAAAACTATTCTAAATAGGAACTTTTAAAAAATGCTTTGCTATGAATGACACCAAATAATATTCAAATATTAACGGAAGGAGAGTCAACACTGAGCAAACAATTTGACTTTCCTTCTCCAACTTTGCTGAAACTAGATACATATTTCTGTTTTTAATGATGTAATTTGGTCCAAGACATTTTGAAATTATATTATGTTTTGTATTGGAAAATATAATTATTATCTGGGAACTCTCTCCGTGTGTAATTTTTCTTTCTACTGTTAAAGCAAATATTATGTGGCATGGTTATTGTTCATATGTCATGTTTTTGGTGATGAAAAATTTTTGTGCTATAAATAGCTTACAAAAAATAATGAAATATTTTAAGAAAGTGAAATATACCCTTAAGATATGCTTTCAGTTAATTTCTAACCTAGAAGGAGGCTTATTTGATGGCTGTACCCTATAATTAGGGAGATCAGTAATCAAGACAACTGTGATTCATTTTACTAGGAGAGCTCCCAGACTGAAGACATCTGGCCTAGACGACTCTGATGGCAACATTCAGAATACACCTAAATTTGCTTTGTTTCATGATTCTCTTCACGGGAACAAGAGAAGAGGTTATGTTCTCTGCATGAGGACAATTCTACAGTGTCCAAATCAAATGATATTTGTTTGCCGACAGCAGAATGTTGTATCATATTTCTGAGGACAGTAAGCACTTGGGTGGACGTCAATGAATACTAAACACTAATTGATGTGATACATCCATATGCACACTCACAAGTGCACATGGTGGTCTGTAATGGCTGAAAAATTACATTTTGCTTCTATGAAAAGATCTGTGACTTTCAGGTCAGATTGGAATTTTGGAAGGTTACCTCCCACAGTAGAGGACTATCCCGACAACAGTGGCGTTTTAGGGCTGTTTGTTGTTTGGCTTGTTGATGATGTTTAGTCAAGGAGACACTTCCTTTCAGATTCTGTCTTCCAAACCCCAGGGCTCTGTTCTGGGCAGTTCAGCCTAATGGAATTAAGCCTGACACATTTCAACTCTATTTCTTTATAAAATAAACATAAAATAATGGTTTAGATTTCTACTAAAACTCTTGGAGCATGTGGGACTCCAACTTTCCCTGTTCTTTACACATCTGTAAATAAAGCGCATGAAAGAGGAGCACAACAGGATGAATCCACATAAATTTGAAACCCACTGCAGCATATTAAATGGCGCAGTCTCAGTCAAAGAGAGGCTGACCCCATGGCTTCGTGCAGTTTGAAGCTAATTGTTTTCGTCAGGATGGGAACGTCTGGAAGTCCATGGCTGTATCCCACCAGTAAGGCTCCAGTAACTGAGCTGGCCCACAGAGAATGGGCCCACTTTGTAGCGACACAGCGGGCTCAGACACCACCTATTCTGCTCTCCAAACTGTCATGCATAACAACTTTATTGTGCTAAATTGAACTTGAAAGCAACCAAAGGCTATGAGAAGGAGAGGCTATGAGAAAAGCGTGCTGTCAGCGCTGGCAAAGGCTGACCTGGAAAGTAGGCTCAGAGACAGGGGAATAAAAGACCAGGCCCCATGAACACAGCATATTGTTTCATTTTAAAGTATGATTCCCATACCAGAGAAAGTAGCAAATGTGATGTAAATTTATTTAAATAGATTCGACCGCTTAAAAGTTTGCCAGCCGCTCTTATCCAACTTTCCCAGCTCTCTGATTCGTTACTTACAGTGGGAATATAATGACATATAGTCATCATTGTAACAGCTTCTTTGCAGGGGCACAATGATGATTAATGGCCAGCAGCAAATTTTCACATGGGCTCTGAAGCACTATGGCATTAAGCAGCCAAACAGTCCCAAATCCCCCTTTTCTGTTGCACTGAAAAGTCCCCTCCTTGTACCTTGCAGATAGGAACAAAGCCTATCTTAATTCCAATCAGCTTTTCCTCATTCAAAGGGAACTTCTCTTTTTCATAATTGATTCATGTGCATTTTTTAGTGTTTCACTGAGCTGAAGCCACTTTTCTCCCTTTCTCTGTTCTGCCCCCACGCCCGCACCCCTCTTTTTTTGAGGCGGTGAGGATTGGGAAACATTTCAACAACGGCAACAACAACAACAAAAAATGGTGTGCTTTTTCTTCCCCAAATATTTGCCAAATAGATTTCTCAATTAGTATTCATTTGTGTTTTACAGTTAAAGGATTTAAGACTAAAATTAACTCCTGGATTTCTCCATCCTTAGAAATGGTTTTAGTTCATAAAAAGTATGAGCTCACTGAAATAACTGTGGTGGGAGCCCCCAAGGATGCCCTGTTTCATGGGGGGAGTCTGAGTAGCTCTTGTTCCCATGAGAGACTCACAGCTGGAACAAGGACAGAGTCCGTTGCTCTGGACAGATTCTTTTATCTCCCCTGTGCTGGTAGCCATCAGAAAAGGAAAGAAGTGACCAGAGCAGAAGGCAGCAAAGGAGAGCCCCCTAACCTGCTCTATCCTTCCTAGGTACCATTTTACTCTGTGGTCATCTCACATTATAATTATTAGCAGAAGCTCGTGTGCTAGTTGTAGACTTGCTCTCTTCCACCTACACTTTCCACATCCTATGATAATGACACAAGTGACACCAAACCATACTGCCTTGGAAAGGGATTTCTACATGTCAACTCATTTATGACAATAGAATGGTCATAAAGTGCAGAGTTTTAGTAGCGATACTTTGCATATTTGTTTACATCTTTTACAATCCTGCCCTTGTTTTTACATTTGAGGAGGGTTACCAGATACCCCTGTTTGCTCAGGGCACACTCATTTCTCTCTATTGTCCTTACATAATTATTAATAATAACCTCTGGCACTCTCAATTTGATGTGAGCAATTTGCAAACTCATGCTTTTTGCTATTAAAACGATCTCAGAATTACTTCTATAAAGCAAAGGGCAGGCTGACTCTTACCCAGGTGTCTATGGACTGACTTAGCCTATTGCATTTCAAGGGGAAGAATCTGGCGTGGAAGCCCTGTGCTGAGGCAGCAGCACTGACTTTTGTCTTGCCTACTTTTAAGAGGTCAGCTGACCTTACACAGCTTCTTTGTTATGTGGCAGTAAGGAGGTCATTTGCTGAAATGAAAGACAACATTGCAAACCAGATTTTAAATGTGACACTCTCCTTGACAGGGTCATTGACCCAGCTGAAAAGGCGAGGGCTACGCCCTCCACCTTGCCCCAGGGTAAGGGCTATGCCCTCCATCTTACCCTGGATCCTCCATTTTGGGGCAGCCATGTGCTCAGCAAGGAGCTTCTTCCTGGAAGCCCAAGCCTCTGCTAGCCACACCCAGGATTTCTTTAAACTAACCAATGACAATCAAGGGAAGTGCGCGCCATAGATATGACCACATCCTGTGTAACAAGACACCGACTTGTGCCTGGCCAATCGGCAGGGCCCACAGTCCTTTCTCCTCCCCTTACTCCAACCCCTATAAAACCCCTCTCCCCACAGAGCTCAACCTCTCTCTCTGCCGCCTGCCACTGTGTCGGTGAGTGTGGTCGGGGAGCCAAGCTAGCTTGAATAAAGACTCTTTGCTTTTGCATCGGACTCGGCTGGCTCCCTGGTGGTCTTTTGGGGATCTTGAAATCTGGGCATAACACCAGCCACACACTGTACTGGTCAGATAAAAATACTAGGCCATGTTTTTGATAATAACCTTTCTCCTGCTTTGGTGTATTCAAATGATTAAATGAAGAGTATGTGTAGTTGATAGGGGGGATTCTGTTCTTCCTTTTCACTGTAGTTTTGGTATCTCCTCTGAAAAAAACAACAAAAGCATATGGAAGTGACATCATATACCTATATTGCATTTTTCTTCCAAAAATCTCACATGGGTGAGTGTATTAAAGTCTTTGGGTTATTGAACCAAAGTGTCTGAGTGTTACAAATCCATAGGACAGTGTCCCAAAATCTGCATTTTATATTTGGATTTCGGAGTTAACTGAGTGATGTGTATTATCATCTGTAGGCAGAGAATTCCCTATTGACTGGGACACTGAGGAAGTTCATAAGGGTTGTTTATTCCTGAAAGTATATGGAATAAATGGACTCCTGATATGCTAGTTTCAGAATAACTTTAGCAAGACCCTAAAATTTCCCCCTTTCCATAAAACCATAGTCCATATTCAAATACCAGAAGGACATGCATACAAGAATTATGACACTACTCTAAGTTTCTTTACATGAGCACAGTCCCTTGATGAAACCATCATTCTTAGCCAAATTTGGGCATATCTGATCTTTATTAGTGCATTTTATCCCCTTTTTAGGTAATGAAATGAGAAGAGTACCTGAAAGATGTTTTGTAATGTGCTCTTATGCCCTCATTTTCTCATAATGTCACTACTATGAAGATGTATAATGAAAACTCTCATATGCAACAACATTTGTTACATTATGGTCAGGGATCTGGCTATGAAACTCCCACATTCATGAAGAAATCTGTTTTTTACTGGCTAAGGACAGGATTTTTATCTGAAATATTTTAAACTTTTTTTCAATTACAGTTCACATTCAATATTATTTTGTATTAGTTTTAGGTGCACAGCATAGTGGTTAGCCAATCATATACTTTACAAAGTGTTCCCCTGGATATTTCCAGTACCCACCTGGCACTATACATAGTTATTACAATATTATTGACAAATTTTGTGGTTTAATCATCACCCTGACTGTTTTGTGACTATCAATCTCTGTACTTTTCAATTCTTTCACCTTTTTAGGCAGTCTCCCAACCTCCCTCCCCTCTGGCAACCATCAGTCTGTTCTCTGTATCTATGAGTCTAAGACAGGATTTTTAAGTGCAATAAGCCTGGGTACTCTTGGGTTGCCTTCTCAACCCTGAGGTCCTCTCATGAATTGCTAGGGACACACTCTCTATCATCTTTAAAATGCTATAAATCACTTTTCTTAAGGTAGAAAAATTTCTTTATACAAACTATGTAAACTGAGTCCCACTGCCATTACACAGGCAGATCTTATTCCTTTCCTACCGAAGTCTAATTCTGTCTGGATGCCTAAGATATTTCTTTATGTGCTCTACTATCCTAATTCTAATCCCAATCCAGCTAAATAAATATGTCATACCAATGCTAATTATTTTTATGACATGATGGTACATGTAGAAGTATAAGATCTCTTAATTGATTTCTGTCCTGTTCCTTTATATACTCAAGATTTAAAAGTCTTTACTCTACTTTTCCAAATGTTTCTTTCCTCTTTTTACTTGCTAACAAAACTCTAATTTCTTTTCTAGGTATCATGCAAAAATAGCTCAGAGCATGTAAGCATATTTCCATAAGAGGAGTCATAGTTGGTCTAAATCCTTCATCAAAATTCTATTCTCCTTTGCCAAGGACTGAGTTATAGGCATGTGGCTCACCACACTAAGAAACATCATAATCAAATTGCTCAAAACCAGTGATAAAGAAAAAAATCTTAAAAGCAGCCAAATATAAAGATATATTATACAGAGGAAAAAAGGTAAAGATGACAATAGATTCCTCATTAAAAATAATGCAAGCTAGCAATGAAGTAACATCTTTATAGTTTAAAAGACAAAAAAACTGTCAGCCTAAAGTTCTATACCCAGCAAAAATAACTTTAAAGATAAAAGTGTTTCATACAAAATGATTCACAGACTCACACTATAAAAAATGTTAAATTTCTTAAGAAAAAAAAGTGAGACCACATGAAAATAAAAATCACTGAAAATGGCAATTTTTCTTATTTATATCTCTTTTAAATGTAAGTGACCTGACAATTGACTTGTATATGCTATATAAAGAACATGTAAAACTCAACAGTGAAAATAAAATTTTAATTAGAAAAGTTGCAAAAGATATAAATAGACATTTCAATGAAGAAGGTACGCAGATGACAAGCACAAGAAAAGACGCTTAACATAATTAGGAAAATGAAAATTAAAACCACATGAGCATATCTATCAGAATGGCTAAAATAAAAATAAAAAACAGTGATAGCATCAAATGCTGGTGAGGACACAGAGAAACTAAATTATTCATTCACTGTTGGTGGGAATGTAAAATGGCACAGTCACTCTGGAATACCTTCCAGAGTGCCATAATATTTTATGGCAGTTAAAAAAAACAACAACACACCTAAACATACACTTACCATACAACCCAGAAATCATACTCCTGGGCATTTATCCCAGGGAAATGAGAATGTGCATGCATGCCAAAACCTGTACACAAATGTTCATAGCAGCTTTGTTTGTAATAGCCCCAAACCGGGAACAACTCAAATACCTATAACATCTGAATAGATAAATTATGGAATATCCATTCAAGGGAATAACTATTGATGTGCATGATAACATTGTTGTGAACTATTACTATGTACAACATGGATGAATCTCAAAATAAGTATAGTGAAGGGAAGAAACCAGAAAAAGTACATTTTATAGGATTCAATTTATGTAAAATTCAGAAGATATAAAGTAATCAGTAGTGATAGAAAGCCAATTAGTAGTTGACTGGGGTTGGGGGAAAGAAAAGGAAAGGGATGGTTACCAAGGGGTATGAGAAAAGTTTTAGGAGTATTGGATAAGTTCATTATGTATGTCAGTTATTCTTTAAATTTGAAAAAAAAAAAGTAAAACAATAGAAATAGAGTCTATTCCCCTCCCCTTTGAGACTGCCTTAATTTAGAGAATACAGTGGACTTCATGTTTCATGGTCTCTGAGATTAGATAAGGAAAGTCCTTGCAGCTTTCCCAGTTTGCTTTGGGTTACTTACCTAAGATACTCACTAACCTACCCTCAATCCCCTCTGCTGGAGAGACTTTGTGGTGAGACCACATGGAAAGGTCCTGAGACTCCGAGCAGATAAAGAACTACCCAGCCAGCCTTCCTATGACAGGTTGTCTGAGCTTTGGCCTTCATCTGATTGAAACTTCATGAGACAGATCTCAAATCAGAACCATCCAGCTGAATAATGAGAAATAATAAGAGAATGTTATTGCTTTATACTACTAAGTTTTGGGGTGATTTATTTAAAAACAATGAATGACTAGAATGCTATCTATTCTGTATTTTCCATGTTAATAGTATAACTTTCATTCTTTTCAGGAAAGATTGTTTTGAGTTAAGAAATGACATATGATTTCTCTTTTATTCATTTTGTTGTTGTTGTTTGTTAATCCTTGCCTGAGGATATTTTTCCATTGATTTTTAGGGGGAGTGGGAGAGAGAGGGAAAGACAGAAACATCAATATTAGAGAAACACAGTAATTGGTTGCAGGAGTCCTGACCAGGTTGGGGCTGGGGAGGAGCCTGAAACCAAGGTATGCGCCCTTGACTGGAATCAAACCCAGGACCCTTTGATCCGCAGGCCTACGCTGTATTCACAGAGCCAAACCGGCTAGGGCTGTTTTACTCATTTTTATGACTTTCCATACATAGAAAGAGATTTACAAATAAGAAAAAAATAATTATTTGTCATTGTATATATCCTAGTTTTAGTTTAGAAAAAATAAACAAACCTTACCTATGGATTCAGAAAATTACTGGTATCAGTCTAAAAACCTTCTAATTTAGCTAAAATCAATCAAAGAGCCAATTAGCAAACTACAGAATGTTGGATTTTGTGGAGGATACAAGATATCTGGCCTGCCATGTTCTCTAAGGATTTATTACCTAGGAGGTGACCAAGGCCTTTTTACAGCAAGATGTGGTAGAATGTCTTCATGACAGAGGAAGAACCTGAGCTATAAATGTTAAATTATGACTTTCAAAGCTGTTTGAATAACTTTATTATGTCTCAAAGGAAAATTTATTGTGCATGATTATTCTATTAATATTAAACATCAGGAAATACAACCTGAGTGCTCTTATTTGCTAATCAGCCCATTTCCTTCCCACAATTTATCAACTTTTTCCAACTCAGGGTAATTCCTGAGTGTATATTTTGCAAACACTTTGTCCACTTTAATTTGAAATAATCTTAGCAATGGGACAATTGTAATCCAGTTAATGTGAGGATGAGCAGTGGCGCTGCTTAATGCGATTATGTTGAAGGGTGATAGACTTGCTCTAAATAGTAGCTAATAACATTAACTTGTATTAGGTCTTGAAAACAATTTCAAACGTTTTTGTATTCAAAATTCGTAGAGCATAAAAGTACCCGAATTTCTACTCAGATAATGCATAGCCATTGCAAGAAGCAAGAGTAAGAAATGAAAGTGAGGGCCCCCAAACTTATGAAGGGTTGGCCACATAAGTATTTCTCTGTTTTGAAACATGTTTATGCTGTGTAACACATTTAAAAAGTTTGGGTCTAGTTAGCTGAGGATTCCAGGGGTGTGTTGGAGCCTACCTGTATTGGCTTGAATGAGCCAGTTGTTATCATCTCTTTTCAATAAGTGACATCATATTGGAAGCTTGAAATCAGCCAGGGCTGGAGATTTACACCACAGAAATGGCATAATGGTACATGGCAGGCCTCCCTGTTACCCCTGTTTGTCCCACTCCAGCAGAGATCATTAACATTTATTGGCACTAGTTACACTTCCAAGGCCTTTGATGCAAATTGATTTCAGTCAGTTTCTCTGATTTGGAACTGGTTTGAAAGGTGACAAACTTTATTTGCAGGTGATGCCAAAGCCAAAGTGGGGGGAAGGGGTTAAGAATAAGTTATTGGGAAGGAAAAGAAATACGCAATCCATTTTCAAGAATGAATATATATCTATATATCTATATATATCTACGCATCTCTATCTATCTATCTATCTATCTGTCTGTCTATCATCTATCTAGCTTGTTACAGTCCTCGTGGGACAAAAAGTTGATTTCCTAACTTCTCCAAGAGAAGAAAGAGGGAAATAATGGATAGTGAGGAAGTGAGAGTTTTCAGAGTTTTCAGTGCCACCTGCTCCCAGACATAACAAAAACAAATCTAAAGCATCTATAAGGAAAGAGCTGTACAGATGAGATCCCAAAGGCCTGCACATCAGGTTACAACTAAACTACAGAATAGCCATCATTCAGAACCTCCTGAAATCTAGCTGAATGGAAGTCCTACAACTAAGACTAAAGAAAAGGCCACATTTGGACTGGTAGGAGTGGGCACAAGGAACCAGCTGGTCCCACACCCATGCGTGATGTATGAAAATCAAGAAGGTTATCTCTACTGCAGGAGACCCCTCTGAGGAGCGATGGGTCACAGCCCCACACCCAGCCTCCACAGCCCAGGGTTCCAGAGCCAGGAAGAGAAGTTCCCAAAACTTCTGGCTATAAAGGGCCTGAGACTTACTTGCTCTGAGCTCCAGCACTGGGGCAGCAGCTCAAAAGACACCACGGACATAGAGGGAGGAACTGAAGTGTCTGGCATCATGGAGAGAGTTAGAGGGCAGCTTACTCTCAGACAGATATGTTGGGAGAGGCCATTGTTCCTTTTCTGAGCCCTCTCCCCACAGAGCTGGCAGGCAAGCTGCATGTCTGAGTCTCCATCAACCTGGATGTCACTGTTTGCCCCACCCTGGTGATTCCCTGAGACTCTGCCTCACCCAACTTGTGGGTCCACCCAAGCTGCTTCTAGTGGCTTTTCCATATGAATGGCCAAGACTGGCTCATGCTTCACATTTTTCTAAAATCTCTCAAACAAGCAGCATCTGGTCTCAGCATGTCCTGTACCTCTTGCTAAGTGGCCCCAGGCTTGGCACTAGCAGCAGCCAACCTTGGTTCCCAGCTTGGCTTCTCCTGGGCATCTCCGAATAGCTGCTAGGTACAGGTCACTTTGTAGCTCATGGTGGCTGGCCCAGGGCAGAATACAGGCAGCGGCTGACCTTGTACTGCACCTCTTTGTAGGGGGTTTAGGTAAGGGGTGAAGACTGTGAAAGGATTAAGAAGTACAGATTGGTAGTTTCAGGATAGTCATGGGGATGTAAAGTACACCATGGGTCATATAGTCAATAATATTCTAATAACTGTTTATGGTGTCAGATGGGTATGAGATTTATTAGGATGGTAATTTAGTAAGTTATATAATGTCTTATCACTGGGGTATACACCTGAAACTAATATAATATTGATTGTCAGTTATAATTGGGGGAAAAAGAAAAAGATCCCAAAGGCCTATCTTGGGAGTTTCTAACACCAGGAAAAGTTATAGGTATTTTGATGTGAAGGTAGAACCAGTGAGTATTAAATACTAAAACCAAGAATTGAAGATGCAGAAAAAATATTACTTGTATCTAGGTGCTAATACATTTTTGTATTTTCCTTTTGTTTAATATTCCATTAAAATACAGTAGCCCTAGCTGGTTGACTCGGTGGATAGAGCATCAGCCTGCATACTGAAGGGTCCTGGGTTCCATTCACATCAAGGGCATGTATCTCAGTTGCAGGCTCCTCCCTAGCCCAGGCCCTGGTCAGGGCTTGTGCAGGAGGCAACCAATTAATGTGTTTCTTTCACATTGATATTTCTCTCTGTCTTTCCCTCTCTCTAAAAATCAATAGAAAAATATCCTCAAGTGAGGATAAAAACAACAGTGTATTAATGAATAAACATTAGTATTTATATATTACAATTTTAGAAAAAAAGCTATTTTTATTTATTTATTTTTTAAAATATATTTTATTGATTTTTTACAGAGAGGAAGGGAGAGAGATAGAGAGTTAGAAACATCGATGAGAGAGAAACATTGATCAGCTGCCTCCTGCACATCCCCTACTGGGGATACGCCCGCAACCCAGGTACATGCCCTTGACCGGAATCGAACCTGGGACCTTTCAGTCCGCAGGCCGACGCTCTATCCACTGAGCCCAACCGGTTTCGGCAAAAAAGCTATTTTTAATAGAGAAAACAAATTGTGAAAAAACATGTACTCAAATCACCCCTGTGGCAGGTCATGATGGGAGAAGCACTACCCACCAACTTGTGAGATGTTTTAAAATTGCCTACTAGAAAAGAATTGGTCTCCATAGTACACCCAGACCCCCACAGAGTGACATATGATGGAGGAAAGAATTTTAGCTGGCATGCTTACAAAATTTGATGTCACAGTTTAAGAAAACTTTGTGGGAGAATTAGTCCAAAAGAAAATGAACAATTTGGGAGAACTATTGCTGTGTGATTCTTTCTCTAGGAGGGGAATTGGGATTTGGGATTTTAGAAACAGGTTTGAATCATTACCCTATATAATAAAAGGCTAATATGCAAATTGTCCCCTCGAATGGGAGTTCGACCGCCAGTTCAACCAGGGGGCAGGGCCAGCTGGCCAACTGCCCATGGCCCCTCCCCCTGGCCGGCCCTGCCCCGATCAGCCACCCTACCCCAATCAGGCACGGGACCAGCCAACCTCCCACATCTCCTCCCCCTACCGCTCCCCTCCCCCCGCTGGCTGGCCTGGCCCGATCAGCCCCTATTGGGGTGGGCCGGCCAGATGCTCCCCCATGCACGAATTCATGCACCGGACCTCTAGTCAGAGATAAGCACCTATAAATGTAAAATTCAATGATGTCCATTGTATTGCTCTCCAATTCCCTTTTAGTTAATTCCCCATTAATTGTCCCCATCTCTGTTTCAGGGTCCTTGAATAAACATGTCTGTTGCACTATTGAAATCTATTTATCTGTGAAGTCTTTAAATAGGAACCATATCAGAAGGTTACAAATCTTGATCATGAAAGTGTATACAGGGCAGTAACATCTGTACGAGAGGGGGTATGTGGTTTGCAAACCTTTAGATATAGTTTTCCAGTTGACAGGCCCAGCAGACAGCGTGAGACCTCCATATCTGCATATTTCCAAGCGGAGCTTCTCTGGGCTACTTCCCTATACCTCAGTACTATTTTCTCTTCTCATTAGCATTTATAATTCCCAAATTTGTATCACTTATGGATTTTATTCATGTGCCATTTACCTTTTTTTTCAAATAATTAAGCCCAAAATTACATTAGAGCTTGCTCAAGCTGCTTGCCACTTGGATAAATCATCCATCAGAGCTTCTCTAGTAAATCACCATCTAGCAATGGAAACAGTCTGCATGTTTCTTAGCTTTATTAGTTGTCTTCTCTGGCAGTCCTTGGGAGAATAAGGCTTACCCAGGGAATTACAATAAGAAAAATGTGCAGCAGTTGATTTTTGTTTTAAGATTTTAACTTTAAATTCTTTCAGTGTGTGGGGGGTGTTGTTTTTTTAAAAACAATAGTATTTTCTTATCCTATACTGCTCAACACTACCATTTTGGAAATCAGTAAGATGGAAAATACTTTCATTAATATTTGGCTAATGTTTAATAAAGAAAGAAATATGGAAATCATTTTCTTACATATTGTACTTTTATGATCAGTTCAAGTTTTAAAATTCAAGTAGATAACAGTTCTATTCGATATATCCAAGTTATTTTTTTCCTTATTGAAACGTGTCTAAATTGTAGTAAATGTGGGAGCATTTGTTTACTGCTATATCCTCATTACCTAGAATGTTAGCTGGTATAGAGGCACTTCATAAATATTTGTTAAATGAATGTTAATAAAATTACCAAATAACAAATTTAAAAATTTATCACCCTTTGGTAACAAAAGTTGGAATACCAATTTCCTGAATATAGAAGCCTTGTCTATTTTGTCTATTGATGGTTATTAGCGAAGTGTTTTGACAACATAGTGCACACTTGCTGAAGAGTCTTGTCCAATATTCCCGTAGAAATCACCCAATTACAGCATGTCTGTCAATCTTCGTATGAGCTCCCTTTCAATTTACATGGTCAGTTACCTGAATCACTGTCACCGTTTTTCCAAATATTCTAGTATATTCAACTAGAGGTCTGGTGCATGAAATTCATACACTCAGGAGGGGAGATCCCTCAGCCCGGCCTGCGCCCTTCGCAGTCTGGGAGACCCACGATTGATCTCCCCAAAGAGGGAAGCCCCACCCACCCAGCCGGGGCTCCACGATGGATCACCCTAAAGAGGGAGGCCCAGGTTCCTGCCATAGCACTGCCGGAAAGGTAGCCTGGGCCTCCCTCTTTGGGGTGATCGATCGTGGGGCTCCATGATCGATCAACCCAAAGAAGTAGGCCCTGCCCACCCAGCCAGGGTTCCACGATGGATTGCCCTCACAGAGGAAGGCCCCGCCCACCCGCTGCAGCCCGCCAGTTGGTGGCCTAGGCCTCCCTCTTTGGAGCCATCGTGGAGCCCCCTAATTGATCACTGCACCAGCTGGTGGCCTGGGCCTCCCACTGTGGGGCGATCACGGGGCAATGGCGGGGCCCCCGACCAATCACATCGCATCCACCTTGGCTGGCCTGGTGCCAGTGGGTGTCATAGGGTGGTCGTCCAGATAGTTGTTCTGCTGTTTGGCTATTTGGTTGATTTGCATATTATGCTTTTAGTATTCTAGATATTTAAGGGAAAGTGTGCAACATGTGTCCTATGGCTTCAGTACTTGGCCCACCTTCAACTCCAGAGTACTTGAGTTTGAAACCATTATTTTGTCAATGCAAAGACTCTTAATTAGTCTTTTTAAACTAGTTGTTTTCTTATTACAAAGTAGTCTTATAGGAAATATAAGTAATGTTATTTTCTTATTACATAAAACTTACAAATCAGTAATACATTAGAAATAACACTCGCATTCTTACCACTCAAATTAGCCACTGTTAAAATTTTGTTATCTATCCTTCCAATTATATGTGTGATATACATATATAGAGATACTACTGTATTACAAGTAATTTTAACACTTGTTTATTCCCCAATTAATTTGATATGAATATTTTTCATTGCTTTAGATATCCTTTACATAATTATTTTAGTGTTCTGGAATCCTCTTTCCCCGGTCATTGCATGACAGATTTCTGCCTATTTATCTTTTTCGTTTTTTAAATATATTTTATTGATTTTTTACAGAGAGGAAGGGAGAGGGATAGAGAGTTAGAAACATTGATGAGAGAGAAACATTGATCAGCTGCCTCCTGCACATCTCCTACTGGGAATGTGCCCGCAACCCAGGTACATGCCCCTGACCAGAATCGAACCTGGGACCCTTCAGTCTGCAGGCTGATGCTCTATCCACTGAGCCAAACCAGTTTCAGCCTGCCTATTTTTCAGGTCTCACCTTTTCCACTTCCCCAAGTGACTTCCTTGTATACTCCAGCAAGTGGCTACCATTCCCCATTCTCAACTTTTCCCTATCGTATGAACCTCCTTGAAGCATCGAATGTGTCTATATTTGTTAATTATTCCCAGTGCCTAACCAATATTGACACTTGGTTAAATATATATTTTTTAATTTTTTATTGTTTAAAGTATTACATATAGTATTACATATCTCCCCAGCCACCCTACCCCCCCCCCAGCACATGCCCTCACACCCCCCCCAAGTGTCTGTGTCCATTGGTTATGCTTATATGCATGCATTCAAGTTTTTTGGTAGATCTCTTACTCCTCCCTCCCCCGCATCCCCTCCCGCCAACCATCCCCTGCCTTCCTGCTGAAGTTTGACAGTCTGTTCGATTCTTCCACATCTCTGGATCTATTTTTGATCATCTGTGTTGTTCATTATATTCCACAAATGAGTAAGATCATGTGATATTTATCTTTCTCTGACTGGCTTATTTCACTTAGCATAATGCTCTCCAGTTCCATCCATGCTGTTGCAAACGGTAAGAGTTCTTTTTTTCTACAGCAGCATAGTATTCCATTGTGTAGATGTACCACAGTTTTCTAATCCACTCATCTGCTGATGGGCACTTAGCCTGTTTCCAAATCTTAGCTATTGTAAATTGTGCCACTATGAACATAGGAGTGCATATGTTCTTTCTGAATGGTGTTTCTGATTTCTAGGGATATATTCCTAGAAGTGGGATCACTGGGTCAAATGGGAGTTCCATCTTTAATTTTTTTGTGGAAACTCCATACTGTTTTCCACAGTGGCTGCACCAGTCTGCATTCCCACCAGCAGTGCGTGAGGGTTCCTTTTTCTCCACATACTCACCACACTTGTCATTTGTTAATTTGTTGATGATAACCATTCTGACAAGTGTGAAATGGTATCTCATTGTCATTTTGATTTGCATCTCTCAGAGGATTGGTGACTTTGAGCATGTTTTCATATGTCTCTTGGCCTTCTGTATGTCCTCTTTCAAAAAGCATCGATTTAAGTCCTTTGCCCATTTTTTGATTGGATTCTTCTGTTAAGATGTATGAGTTCCCTATAAATTTTGGAGATTAGGCCCTTATCAGATATAACATTCACAATATGTTCTTCCATGCAGTGGGCTTTCTTGTTGTTTTGTTGATGGTTTCTTTTGCTGTGCAGAAGCTTTTTATTTTGATGTAGTTCCATTTGTTTATTTTCTCCTTAGTTTCCATTCCACTAGGAGCTGTATTGGTAAAGATATTGCTATGATATATGTCTGATATTTTGCTGCCTATGGATTGATTCATCTGTGAATAATGACAGTTTTACTACTTCTTTTCCAGTTTGGATGCCTTTTATTTCTTCTTCTTGTCTGATTGCTATGGCTAGCACTTCCATTCCAGTACTATGTTGAACAGGAGTGGTTAGAGTTGGCATCCCTGACTTGTTCTTGTTCTTAGGGAAAATGGTTTTAGCTTTTGCCCATTGAGTATGTTGGCTGTAGGTTTGCCATATAAGGCCTTTATCATTTTGAGATATGCTCCTTCCATTCCCACTTTGCTGACAATTTTTTATCAAGAAATGGTGTTGGGTTTTGTCAAATGCTTTTCTGCATCAATAGATATGATTATATGATTTTTATTTCTCAGTTTGTTTATGTGATGTATCACATGTATTGATTTGTGGATCTTGTACCACTCTTGCATCCCTGGACTAAATCCCGCTTGGTCATGGTGGGTCATCTTTCCAATGTAAAACTGGATCCGATTTGCTAGGGTTTTGTTGAGGATTTTAGCATCTATGTTCATCAGAGATATTGACCTGTAATTCTCTTTCTTTGTAGTGTCTTTATCTGGTTTTGGGATTAGGGTCATACTGGTTTCATATAAAGAGCTTGGAAGTGTTCCTTCCTCTTGAATTTTTTGGAATATTCTGAGGAGGATAGGTTTTAGTTCTTCTTTGAATGTTTGGTAAAACTCCCCTGTGAAGCCATCTGGTCCAGAGCTTTTGTTTACTGGAAGTTTTTTTTTATTGCTGCTTCAATATCCTCCATAATTATCATCCTATTCAGATTTTTTTATTCTTCCTGATTGAGTTTTGGAAGGTTGTATTTTTCTAGGAATATGTCCATTTCTTCTAGGTTGACCAGTTTGTTGGAATAGCATTGTTCATAGTATTTTTTTTACAATTCTTTGTATTTCTGTGGAGTCTGTTTTTATTTCTCCTCTTTCATTTCTGATTTTATTTGGGACCTCCCTCTTTGCTTCTTGGTGAGCCTGGCTAGAGGTTCATCAATCTTGTTTATCCTTTCAAAGAACCAGCTCTTGGTTTTATTTATCTTTTTTGTTTTGGGGTTTTGTGTGTGTGTGTGTGTGTGTGTGTGTGTGTGTGTGTGTGTTTTGGTCTCTATGTCATTTATTTCTGCTCTGATCTTTATCATTTCCTTCCTTCTGCTCACTCTGAGCTTTTCATGTTGTTCTCTTTCTAATTCTTTAAGTAGTAGAGTTAGATAATTTATTACCAGTTTTTCTTGTTTTTTTGAGGTAGGCCTGTAATACTATGAACTTCCCTCTCATGACTGCTTTCACTGTGTCCCATATATTTTGGATTGTTGTATTTTCATTGCTGTTTGTTTCTAGACTGTTTTTTAACTCTTCTTTGATCTCTTTGGTAACTCAATCATTGTTTAATAACATCCTATTTAGCCTCCAAGTGTTTGAATTTTTTGGTTGTTTTTATTGTATTTTATTTCTAATATTATGCCATTGTGGTCTGAGAAGATGCTTGATATGATTTCAATCTTCTTAAATTTGAAGAGACTTTGCCTGTGTCCCAATATGTGGTCTATCTTTGAAAATGTCCCATGTGCACTTGAGAAGAATGTATATTCCATAGCTTTGGAGTGAAATGTTTTAAAGATGTCGGTTGAGTCCATCTGATCTAGTGAGTCATTTAGGATCCCTGTTCCTTTGCTGATTTTTTTGTCTAGAAGATTTATCCAGTGATGTCAGTGAGGTATTAAAATCCCCTACTATGATCATATTGCTGTTGATCTTGCCCTTGATATCTTCCAGAAGTTTTCTTTTATGTATTTAGGTGCTTCTGCATTGGTTGCATATATGTTTACCAGAGTTATATCCTCTTGTTGTATTTATCCCTTTAGTATTATGAAGTGGCCTTTCTTATTTCTTATTATGACTTTCACTTTGAGGTCTATTTTTTCAGATATAAGTATTGCTACCCCAGCTTTTTTTTTCCTTTCCATTTGCCTAAAAAATATTTGTCCATCCCTTCACTTTCATTCTGTGTGAGTCCCTTGTTCTGAGGTGGGTCTCTTATAGACTATATATATCATGTTTTCTTATCCATTCAGCCACTCGATGTCTTCTGATTGGAGCATTTAGTCCATCTACGTTTAAGGTTATTATTGATAGGTACTTGTTTGTAGACATTTTTATTCTTTATGCCTGTGTTTCTTCTTCCCTTTCTATTTCTTCTTTTTACAACCGTTCCTTTTGCATTTCTTTTATTGCTGGCTTGGTAGTGATAAACTCCTTTAGCCTTTTTTTTTTTTTTTGTCTGTGTAGTTCCTGATTTCCCCTTCAATTTTGAATGCTAGCCTTGCTAGGTAGAGTATTCTTGGATTCAGTCCCTTGCTTTGCATCACTTTGTATACTTTATTCCATTCCCATCTGGCCTGATGTGTTTCTGTTGAGAAATCATTTGATAATCTAATGGGAGATTCTTTGTAGGTAACTCTTTGTCTCTCTCTTGCAGCCTTTAAGATTCTCTCTTTGTCGTTAATGTTTGCCATTATAATTACAATGCGTCTTGGCATGGGTCTTTTGGGGTTCATCTTGTTTGGGACTCTGCTTATGTGACTTTTTCTTCCCCAAATCAGGAAGTTTTCTGACATTTTTTCTTCAGATAGGTTTTCTATCCTTTGCTCCTCTTCTTGTCCTCTGGCATCCCTATTATATGTATGTTACTTTGTTTCATGTTGTCCCAAAGCTCCCTTAGGCTCTCCTACTGCTCCCTAATTTTTTCTCCAACTGCTGTTCAGATTGGGTGTGTGTGTCTTTCTGCCGTAGCTTCTAACTCACTAATTTAGTCCTCTGCTTCTTCTAGTCTACTGTTAAAACCTTCCATCTTGTTTTTTAATGGTAGGGTAGCTATATCATTTTTTATTTCCCCCTGATTCTTACATTTCTGTTGATTTTCTCATCCATCTGGTTTATGAACTGTATGACCCTTACTCAGAATTCTTTTTCTTACATATTGCCACTCACATATTGCATGCTTCTGTTTAATTTAGTCCATTTTCTGACGATTGCTCCTTTTCATTCCTTAGGGGTGTTTTTGTTTGTTTGTTTGTTTGTTTGTTTGTTTTTATCTTCCCATTTTTGCTGTCTCTTTCTGGCCCTGGGCACCCTGATTGGAGTTTGAGCGGTTGAAGACCCTATCAGGGCAATGGTCCTGAAACCGTTAGCCCAGGGGCTCAGTCTTCCTTGAGTCTCACACCTTTATTTTATCTGCTCAGAATTGTAGTCTCTTCTCCCATGGATCTGGTCCCTCAATTGTCTGCTTTAGATGCTAGGGGTGATGGGAGCATGTGCGCAGTTCCTCTGATGTGTGACTCCCTGTGAGAACCCAGAGCCCTCTGGCATGCAATTCTCAGTGCAGCCCTGGCACCCGTGGCAGGGTGGTACCCTATATCCCTCTGGCAGCGCACTTGCAGCATGGTGCTCTGGCCCCTCCTGGGCACACTGATTTGCTCTGGATCTCCCCAGCAGTGCTTTCCCATGGCCTGGAGTGAGGCGCATGCTGGAATGCTCCAGGTAGCCCCTGCAGGACTGTCCCAGGGGCCGGGGAGAAGCAAGTGTGTGTTGCTCTGGGTCACACAATCAGAGCTCCTCTGTGGCCTGAGTGGGGCACACGCTGGGGTACTCCAGGTTGCTCCTCCTCAGTGCAAAGTGCAGTGAAGTGGGCACAGGTTGCTCTGGTTTGTATAGTCCTCTCTTACTTGTAGCCTGGAGTGAGACACACACTGGGTTGTTCCAGCTTGCCCCTCCTCAGGGTGCAGCAGGGATTGGTTGCCCAGGGTTGCTCAGTTCTCACTTTCCTGTTGCCCAGGGTGAGGTGTGTGTTGGGTTGCTCCAGATGGCCCCAGCAGGACTGTCCCAGGGGCTGGGGTGGAGTGGGCATGGGTTGCTCTGGGTCGCAAAGTCAGAGCTCCCCTCTGGCCCTGACTGGGGCGTGCTCTGGGTTGCTCCAGGTGGCTTCAACAGCAGGCCCTGGGGCTCAGGATTGAGTGGATGCTGAGTGGCTCTGGGTTAGGTTAGTAGCACGGTTCTGGGATCTGGGGCAGGGGTAGGGCACATGGTCCCTCCTGGCTTGCACTCACTGCGGGGTCTTGGAGTCCGATTCTAGGATGGTGGGTCCCAGCAGGCTGTGCGGAGTCCTGGTGCAGGAGTTCACCCTGGCAGTGTGCGTTCCCTGCAGATGTCTGGGAGCCTGCTAGGAGGTACTGCGCCACTCACTGCTGGGGCACAGTGGTGGCTCCAGGTAGGTTATGGCTGGCAAGAGGCATTCTTTAGGCCTCCTCTGCCCTTATTGAAAATTATCTCCTCAGCTGTGTCTAGTTTGTTAATTCAGGATGGATGTTCTCCTATTTAGTTGATTTTCTGGGATGGCCCTAGGACAGTGATGGCGAACCTATGACACACGTGTCAGAGGTGACACGCGAACTCATTTTTTTTGGTTGATTTTTCTTTGTTAAATGGCATTTAAATATATAAAATAAATATCAACAATATAAATCTTTGTTTTACTATGGTTTCAAATATCAAAAAATTTCTGTATGTGATATGGCACCAGAGTTAAGTTAGGGTTTTTCAAAATGCTGACAGGCCGAGCTCAAAAGGTTTGCCATCACTGCCTTAGGAGGAGGTCCCCAACACTGCTGCCTATTCGGCTGCCATTTTCTCTCCTCTCTTTGGTTAAATTTTTTTTTAAACAATTGAATGAATGAATAAAAAGATGAAGAAAATTCCATTGGTAAATTTATCATAGTGACTTAATGTTCCTATTTTTTATACACTTGGGTTATTTATATCTTTTTATTATTATAAACATTACTTGGTTATATTTCACTGGGTAAATTCTTGTGCACATCCATGATTATTTTATTAATTTATAAAATTTATAAAATTTCTGGGTCTAAGGATAACTAAAATGTTAAGATTTTTAATATGTATTACCAGAAAGTTTGTGACAATGTACATACTTAGCAACAGTATTTCAAATTGCCACTTTATTCAAATCAGAAATCAGTTTTTTTGCCCTAGCTGGTTTGGCTCAGTGGATAGAGTGTTGGCCTGTGAACTGAAGGGTCCCGGGTTCAATTCTGGTCAAGGGCACATGGCCGGATTGTGGACTCCATTCCCGGTAGGGGGTGTGCAGGAAGCAGCCAACCAATGATTCTCTCCCATCAGTGATGTTTCCATCTCTCTCTCCCACTCCCCTCCTCTCTGAAATCAATAAAAACAATATTTTTAAAAAAGAAATCAAATTTTGTCTTTTATAAGCACTATTATTAGCTGAGAAACATCTGTGTTTAAATAAAATTTCTTTGATTGTTATATTTAATTATTATTATTTTAAGCATACAATATTTTCCATATGCTTATCAGTCATTGTCATTTCTTCTTTTTTGCAAATTGTCTGTTAATATATTTTGCCAATTTAATATTTTAATTGATTTATGAGTTCATTACACACTAAGAATTTATTTAATTTCTTTTATATTTTCTTCATTTTTTAATACCGATTGTATTATAGATGTCTCCCAGTCCTCCCTCCTCTTTTATCCCCCTTCGCCTAGCCCCAACCTACCAACCCAGGTATTCACCATCCTATTGCCCATGTCCATAGGCTATACATATCCTATCTAATAAAAGAGAAACATGGTAATTAGCCATACCTCCGCTACCCTTCCCATTGGCTAATCAGGGCAATATGCAAATTAACTGCCAGCCAAGATGGCAGCCGGCAGCCAGGCAGCTTGAAGCGAACATGAGGCTTGCTTGCTTCAGTGACGGAGACTCCTGCCACTGCCGGCCTCTGAGCTTACAGTTTGAAACATTGTTACAAATATAGAAGCTAAACAAAACCCCAGAAACTTGCTTTCAGCCAGCCGGGATCTCAGAGCTGGAGTTGAAACAGTGTTTCAATTATAGAACCCAAACAAACCAGATACCTGCTTTCAGCATCTGAGGCCTAAGAGCTGGAGCCAAGCCTCAGAGCTAAAGCTGGCCCAGAATAAAAAAGAAAAGAAAAAAGGAGCAGTTGGGAGCTTCAGTCACCCGCCAGCCTGAAAACAGCCCTCAGCCCCTCACCCAGACTGGCCAGGCACCCCAGTGGGGACTCCCATCCTGAAGGGTGTGTGACCAGCTGCAAACAGCCATCATCTCCTCATCCAGGCTGGCCAGGCACCCCAGTGGGGACCCCCAACCTGATCCAGGACACCCTTCAGGGCAAACCAGCCGGCCCCCACCCGTGCACCAGGCCTCTATCCTATATAGTAAAAGGGTAATATGCCTCCCAGCACCGGGATCAGTGGAGCCGCAAGGCCTCCCAGAACCAGGATCAGCGTGACAGGGGGCAGTGCCCAAACCCCCTGATCGCCCTGCAGCTCTGTGTGTGACAGGGGGTGGGGACACAACCTCCCTATCCGCCCTGCTCTATTCGTGACAGGGGAAGGCACCCCAACCTCCTGATCAGCCCTGCTCTGTGCCTGATAGGGGGGAGCTCCCCAACCCCCTGATCACTCTGCGGCTCTGTGTGTGACAGGGTGCAGTGCCCCAACACCCCCCACACCCATGGGCCCTGCTCTGTGTGTGACGGGGTAGAGCCATAACCTCCCCATCGGCCCTGCCCTGAGTGTGACAGGGGGGAGCTCCTCAACCCCCTTGTCGGCCCTGCTCTGTGCGTGATGGGGTGGCGCCACAACCTCCCCATCGACCCTGCCTGCGTGTGACAGGGGGCGGTGCCCCAACCCCTCAATCGACCCTACCCTGAGCGTGACTGAGGGTGGCATCGCAACCTCCCGATCCGCCCTTCTCTGTGCATGACAAGGGGGCGGCGCCCCAACTGCCCAATCAGCCCTGCTCTGAGCCCAGCCAGGGGCTGCACCTAGGGATTGGGCCTGCCCTTTGCCACCTGGGAGCAGGCCTAAGTCAGCAGGGTGTTATCTCCCGAGGGGTCCCAGGCTGCGAGAGGGCACAGGCTGGGCTGAAGGACCCCCTCCCCCCCAAGTGCACAAATTTTTGTGCACCGGGCCTCTAGTAAGTATATAAGTTCTTTGGTTTATCTCTTCTCGTCCCCCTATATCCACATCAAGGTATGTCAGTCTGTTTCATGCCTCTAGGCTTCGGTTCTTATTTTGTTGGTCAATGCATTTTGTTCATTAGATTCCACAAATAAGTGAGATTATATGATATTTGCTTTCTCAGAATGGCTTATTACACTTCCCATAGCAGTCTCCAGGTCCATTCATGCTGTTCCAAAGGGAAAGAGATCCCTCTTTGTTATTCATTTTGCAAATTGATGTGATTCTAAAACATACACAAAACAGTAGCGATTACACACATATAAAATCCATTTGTTCATCATCCAGCTTCAACAAGTATCAACTCATGACTAATCTTATTTTAATCCCTTCCACTCAATTCCCTTACCTAATCTCTACCCAACTCTTAATTATGTTGAAGAAAATCCCATACATTGTATCATTTAATCTGTAAATATTTTATTATTTTTTAAATTTATTTTGATTGTTGCAAGTATTACAGATGCCCCCCCTTTTATCTAATCTGTAAACATTTTAATATGTATCTCTGAAGGACTCCCCTTTTTCAACATAGCTTCAAAACTAAAATTACAGCTTATGATATAAAATAGAGAAACTTTCTATTTTTATGTAACTTTAATCTTTTTCTTAATGGTTTTGCTTTTATTGTTATTCTTAGAAAAAATTTCCTTAAATAAACTTAAATTTTCCTTAAATTTACTTATTTTGTTATAGAATTTTAATACACAGAAAGTATTGTGAAAAGTTTTGAAATACAGATGAATAAAACTTCATAAACTTATACATATCACCTCAATATTATAGTATAGAATATATTCTGGAAATATTTGAAAAGTTATTTTTACAAAATTAAACTATATTACTTTGTAACTTTACAATTAATTTATTGTAAATGTCATTCCATGTCAAAAAGTATCAACTGATGTTATTTTCTGAAGGTGTATAACATTCCATTGGAAAACTAGATCATAATTTATTTTATTTAATGCCTCAATGCTAGATATTTAAGTAGAGTAATTCACAATGTAAGTAATTAATTAAACAAATGTTGAATTCTTATAGTATGCCACAGACTGTATTTGGCATTAAAGATACAACAGTGAGAAAATACACACACACCACACACACACCACACACACACACACACACACACACACACATAATTCAGTTTCCTGTCCAGAGTATGGCTTAATGTAGTCATGAACATTTTCATTCAAATAATTTTGCACCATTTTTAACTGTTTCCTTTGGATAAATTCCAAAAAGTGAAAAATACTTTCTAAAAAGTGTTTTTGCTTTTTATATATATTGTCAAATTTTCCCACAGAATTATTGTGATATTTTACATTTCTATGTGCAATATACTAGTGTTAATACTAGATATTATTGCTTTTTTCAATCTCGGGTAAATGACTTGAATTGTTGTTTTAGTTAGTATTTTGTTTATTACTAGTGACATTAACTACTTGTTCACTTGCTTATTGAGCTTTTGTACTTCTTTTGTGAATTACCTGTTCATGTTCTTTGCACATATTTTTTTCTCATTGAGGTGTTTGCCTTCTCATCTTTTATAATTTTGTTTTTAAAATTTAAATACTATACATCACAAAAATGGTTACATGTAGAGGTCATATGTGCAAAATTACTAAAATCTATATAAATTGATTGTAATCCCTTAAATTTGAAGTCTTCTATGATAATAGTATTAACCCAATTTGCAGACTTTCCTAAATATTCTTATACCGGGACACTCAATTTAAGGCACCAATCCATGAATAGGTCAAATGCTACTTTAGAACTAAATGTAAAACAATTATAGTTTTGTGTTGAAAGAAAGAAAAAATGGGCCTTCAGCGGTTGTGGAATTACTAATGGGTTAAAGTCTTCTGGTTCAAAAATGGTAGTACTGGCAGTGATAAAAAGTCATTGCTATCTGCCAGCTGTTTAATTATACAAAATGATGTTGAAAACTCATAATAATTTTTAATGTGAGTGTAACAAAAGTCACCAATGCAATTAGCACCCTTGTGGGCAATCTCAAGAGAAAAGCTAGGCACTGAATTATTATGGAGTATAAAATACATTCTCACCTATGAGACAAATTGGTTTGGAAATATAGACTTCCTTAGATTAGACTCTCTTTAGTTGGTAAATAGGGAACTGATTTCAATTTCTAGGACCATTAATCTCCTACCTTTTATGGATAGTAAATTATCTTTAAATTAAAACAAACAAACAACCTACCTGTCAGACTGTGTGTCGAAGTAAACACAGGCTGCCAACAACTTGTAATTAGGACCTCTAACCTGATCTACTTAAATGGCTTTGACAAGGAGTGCAACATAAAACCAATTTTCATTTTCAAAGAGGAAAATAACTTTTAATCAAAAATTTGAAAAAAATGACATACTTTCAATTTTTTTCTGAAAATAGTATATCATATTGAATTTCTTTAACTACAACATTTTTATACATAATCTGAGTGATATCTCTTATGCTCATGCCACATTTTTGTTGCTTTCATTTGCACTTTTGTTTTAATGTCTCATACTCCAGTTAAGATGAGTGGTTTAAAGGTAAAAGCACTATCACTCTTGATTTTTAGCACAAGTTGGGTCAGTAAAACCGCATTTAAAATCATATTAATTATCAACTTGAATGAGAATTGTCTTGAGAATGTTCTGTACCCTATCCAACATGCTCTGGTGGAAAGAATCTTTAACCTATGGAAGTCACTAAACAAAAACTGCTAGTATGAAAGAGTGGTAGAAATCATTTTTGTTATTTTGGAGAACTAGATTTATTATTGTTGTTGTTTTAACTTTGCAGAGGATGGCCATTTTAATTTTTCCTGTGCTATTATTTTTTAAATTAAGGAAATAAACACTAGAATAGGAAATTAGTAAAGGTCATTATGTAACATGTGCCGGGATGAAAAACTTGCCTTAAGTTCAGGTCACATAACACAAAATTCCAGAAGTACTCTGGCTACAGGTGCAACTGGATTTAAGGATCAAAATCATGTCATTAAGATTCTATTTCTCTTTCCCAGGCTTTATCTTCTTTTCAGTGTATTGACCTTGACCTTATTTCCTTTCAAAACTCTTGGCCTTGTCTAGCCGGCATGGCTCAGTGGTTGAATGTCAACCTATGAACCAGGAGGTCACAGTTTGATTCCTGGTCAGGGCACATGCCTGGGTTGCTGGCTCGGTCCCCGGTGGAGAGCATGTAGGAGGCAGTGATCAATGATTCTCTATCACTGGTGATGTTTCTATTTCCCTCACTCTCCCTTCCTCTCTGAAATCAATAAAACAAACAAATGAAAAAACCTCTTGGCCTTTTCTTGAAGACTGGCTTAATTCAGATGCCCATTATTGAATCAACACTGTGGTTAGGGAAATATTTTACTGAAACTGAGCCATGGGTTCTAGTCATAGAATCAGAGGGCTGAAGCTCCTTCCAGTCAACAGGAGAATATCCAAATAAGTGATGTAGGGAAGTCAATGTTGTAGAGGCAAGCCACTTACTATAGTCTGGGGGTTTTGAATTTTCCACTGTTGGGATCTTGTTCTTTCATATTTTGGTACTCTCCAAACAAACAAACAAACAAACATGGCCATAAGAATAAATTTACACAAGGTTTCTTGTCATGAATCCACAAAAGAGGGGTCAGAGATATAGTGGCAACACTAAGAGATGAGTCTAAGAGACATGGCTATCTAGAAAGAATTCACACATGTTGATGATGTTATCTAGTTCACCTTAATGTGCATCCTCTATCCAGGAAGGTTGTCCCCTGGAACTAGTCACAGTTTGGGGAGGGATGCACATGGAGCAGTGAGGGAGGAAGCAAGATCAGTAGAATCAAGATTGGATCAGTGAAGTGACAGATGTTGTAGTCAGAATGCCCTTACATCCAGAAATTCTTGTTCTAAATATCGGGAGAAAGCCAAATACATAAAATAGACGAAAGCAGAGGTGTTGCAGTTGATGGGGAGGGGTGGTGCCCAGAATTCCACCAGCTCAATCACCCCTCCTCATCTACATCTCCTAACAGCCTGAAAGGGCACCAAAGAAATCCCAGTGACTGTCTGGAAGAATTTAAAACCAATTGCCAATTCTGTGTTTTTCAATAAAAAAAACTAAATCCAAAAGCCTGCGTTTTCCAATCATTAATGGGGTTTGGAGGCCTAGGAACTCCAAGTGTCTTTGCTCTGTGCCAAACTGCCCAATTAATCCCCTACTTAAAATGCCTGAAGGGTAGAGGAAAAATCTGAAATGTTGAGATATCCATCCAAAAAATAACCCCGAAAGCTGTGTACATGGACAAGAGAACATTCATAGCCTGCACCTCAACATCACTAAGCAATCCTGAAAACTTCATTGTCCATAGGACTGCTTTTGGTATTTGCACCAAGTCCCGGACATAAGCATAGACATAAGACAGGGTTTTAAAAAATGATTCTGGAGGGCACTCAGTTTTGGGGGCAACCAAAGCAATGACTCTCACTGAACTGTAGGTGAAGAGAAGGAACTAAGTTTAATCTAGATTTGTTGGTACTTTCAACACTAATTAGAACCTACTAAGAAAATATAGTTAACATAAAAATTTAAAAAATTCCAATTCAGGTTACTTTTTATAATGAAAAGAACAAAGAAGTGAGGAAAGATAATAATAGTATGTGTCTTCAGATTGTAGAGGCGAAGGCTAAGAGCTGAAGCTCATGAAATCTCAAAGAATAAAGACAGAGTGAACATAGATTGCACACTAAACCCAAACACTTGAGAAAGAGGTGGAAACTCTTAAAGCTTGAACCAGGTAAATATAAGACTAATAAAGGTAAAGCCAGTACACCTTCTTTTTTGGTTGTAGTTTGACTAAAATATTTTGAGAAGGTGCCCAGGTTTTATGGTACAGTGATATGTTCTCATTTTCTACTTTTATATGCATGTCTCTGTTTTATACTCACAGAACAAACAGAATTGTGATTTGGATCTCTCAACTAGCATAGGTGATTTAAGGAACTTGGACAATAATTTCCTTGGAAATTTTGGAGCACGTTAGTCCCATTGATGCACGCCTCTACATTATGCTAGGTTATTTGGAGAGGCAATGCACACTATATAAAATGCTTCCAGTAGCTGCTGACTTTCAAATCTAATCCTTTTAAAGTTCTTAGTCTTTCTGATTATGCCAGGAAGAAAATATCATTTTGGTGTTAATCTGTCTTTAACACACCTGACACTTGCTAATATGCCTTTTAACAGAGAAAGGAGTTCAGTAGTCAACTGAATCTATGATAAACCTGGGTGGGTTTGACAAGCCTCTATGGAAGAACAGGAATCAATTGACCTCCTGCTGGAGAAAACTAGATATTTGCAGTAGTAGACCTGGAAGCCATAAATCCAAAGTCTTTCCTTTGTTAGTTTACTCAAAAGGTAGTGTATATGTGGAAATTTATGTCATGAAAACCTAAAATATAGGCTTCAAGAAAGATTAATCTAAATTCATGGAAGTCAGAAACATATCAAGAAGTCTAGGGTTGTATCCTTAACCTTTGAGTTTCACATGATAGAAGACTACTGTCACGTGACATGCCCCTTTATGCTCCAGAAAGAGACAGAATATTGGATGGATGATGGCTCAGACCCACTCCACTAATTCTTGTCTTTTAAGTAAAATCCTCCATTTCTTTGAAAAGACCTCTTTTAAATTGCAGATGAAGCTGGTCTGGGGAAAGGTGTCCCTAAAGAGAAAGCAGCGTAAGTGCCCATGTTAGTACTATCTTACTGTGTGCACAGGATAAATCTAATGCAGATTGAACTAATCTAAAGTTCAACATCTGTTTCATTCAAAGTGGAACATTTGAAATTCAATGCAAAGAAGGACTTTCAAGCCTGGCTTTTATTCTGAACAACTAATTGCAGTAGTCATTTTCCAGTTTTTGAGTTCATGAAGCTTCTTCACTAGTCCCAATACAAGTCCCATAAAGTAGCATTACAATATGATTAATGTTTTATAGGTTTCATTCATTTTTTTTAAAAAGAACAATTTTATAAAATTTTTAATTTAGTAATATTAAATATCAGCAACATTAAATACCATGGACTTTGGAGCTAGATAGATGCAGGATAGAATTTCACATCTGCTACTGAGTGACTGGCCAAGTTATTCAGCCTCTCTAAGTTTCATATTCCTTTTTCTTTTATATATGGATATAAATAATATTTATCACACAACTAATCTCAATGAACTAATGCTTGTTGAGCACATTAAAATAATTTAAGTAAGCTCTTAGCACAATACCTGGCAAAGAGTAAGGAGTCAAACATATTACCATATCACCACAGTAGTAGTTTTATGTAGCTCTGATCTTTTGATTTCATAGCTTTGTTTATAGAACACAAACAGGTTAAACACATGTTTAAAAACTAACTTGATGTTTTCAAACATGCAAATGTTTGACACAATTAATAGTAAAAGAAGTAAAAGCAAATAATTTTTACTTTTTTCTGAAAGATTTGATTTTTCAACATCCACAACAATGGCAATGTGTTCATCTTAGTCTTTGCCACTCACATTTTCTGTGACATCCTCTTTAGCTACCTCTGCTCTGGGATGTGTTCTGTTCCCCATACCCCTAAGAAGTAGGATGCTTAGAACTGGAGGGCAAAAGCTCAGTAGCTTGCACAAGTTCAACTAAGTCCCAATTTAAGTTCTGCTTCTCACACTCATTTGATTGCATAATACTGGCCCTCAAAACTGAGAGGCCTTTGCACTTTTTGAAGTCATTGTGACCTATTTAAGAAAGGAAAATGAACTTGAAGAAAAGTGCTGCAAATAATAAAGGAATAAGATCATATTTTGGTTTTCTGGAGTCAGTAAATTATTTTGTAAGCAGTGTCCCTGAGGTCATATCTATATCTGTATCTATATCGCTATAGCTATAGCTATAGCTATATCTATGGCTATGTCATGTCACCCAAAAATGTATACACAATTAACAATTGATAGCTCAATTGATGGGTTTTTTTTTTTTCAGATTTAACCTATTGGAATTAATAATTATTCAAAGTATGTATACATTTTTTGGACACCCTGTATATACAACTGTAATATACTAATATTTATTTAATATATTAGCTATTAACATAATTAACAAGAATAAAATAGCATAGTAATCATTGTTTAAATTATTAACACTTATTTAATATTTAATTAATTGCTATATATTTTAATATTGACTTTAATATAAAAATATTTCTTTCTAGCTAAAGCATTATTGGAATGTTACCAAAGGCACACCATTTTTATGAAATTTCCTATCAATATTTAGTTGGGAAATGTATTTTTATAATGGCATACTAAACCTTTAAAATAAGAAAGAAAAAAAAAAAAGCTCAAACCCCAAATTGTGTGGAAAAAAGTCCTGTTCTGTAATTCTGTGTATGATGCTGGGATTAGGCAAGCAGCTGATGGCTTGATCAGTCAGGGGCTAACCTGAAAACTGCCGCCTTCCTGGATGTGAGCCAAAGGTGGCCCTTGGGGTTGAGATAAGCCAGTTAATCTCCTGACTGAAGCAACTAGTCCAGACTTTGAATTGCTCTGGCACAGTACTTGTCAGGATGTTGTGGATTGACTACATTCTAATTTTGCCCACTGTGTCCTGGGATGCAAAGGTGTTTTGGGCAAGAGTATGACATTGTTGCTATAAACTTAACTAATCTAGCTGCCAAGAGGTTATATAAGATAGTTGTTGGGTTTACATAAAAATTTTTTAGGTCAGTTCCCAGTCACCACAGGAGAAAAACAGCTGCATAATAGGTTTAGCTTGTTTTATTCATGCTTAAGGATGTAATAAGGAATCTGTAAGCTGGTATTAGCTTGGTTTCTGATCCTCTGAGAGGTTCTTCTGGCTATAAGGATCCTTAAAAGTTGTTGAGAGAGTCACTAGGGACTGCTCTATGCTGATGACTCTGAATTGGAAGACACATACAAAATGAAAAGAAGACTTTGTAAAGAGCCAGCATAAAATGAAGATAGTCATTGGACACCAAGCAGATATTTGGCACAAAATTCTACCATTGTCTGATATTTTGATATAAGAAATGCTAAAACAGCCATAACCGGTTTGGCTCAGTGGATAGTGTCGGCCTGCGGACTGAGAGGTCCCAGGTTCGATTCCGGTCAAGGGCATGTACCTTGGTTGTGGGCACATCCCCAGGGTGGGGGGTGGGGGGGCGGTGCAGGAGGCAGTTGATCAATGTTTCTAACTCTCTATCTCTCTCCCTTCCTCTCTGTAAAAAATCAAAATACATATTTTTAAAAAAGAAATGCTAAAACAATTTAAGCAGCAAAATGGGTGTTGCACAGTCCTTGAATTTTGCAGAGCAACCATCTTCATCTTAGAGAGAATTGAAGACTCCAACCTACAATGGGGACCTGTCCCATTTTGATATTTGTACCACATCCCATTCAATATTGAGCCCCTGCTTCATTTAAAATATTTTGGGCTAAAAAAACGAACAAAGTCAGTCCTTTTTTAAAAATGAGTTTGCATTCTAGTAAAGATGATATCACAGAAGAAAAAAACATCACCAAGAAAAAGATAAACAGCCATCCTTACACAGTTACTTGAAAATTGAAATTGCAAATGAAATGACTGAAGGACCTGCTTAGGAATCTGTCTTCCTTTATTTCTTAGCTGACTGTGTATATTCTACTTGTACTCATCTACACCTATAGTTACTACTTATGCTCTTTGAACACCAACATTTTTCTCTCTAGCTCTATTTTCACTTATGCTTTACTAGCCAAATGCATTTTTTTTTAACAAAAATATCCCATAGGAACTTTGATCAGACCATAGTCTTATTTTCAAAACATGGTCTTTGGATGTGACCCACTTGAGTTGGCTACCTCATATTCTACTCAGGACCAACCTGAGATCTGGACATCCTCTGAGATTCCTTCATTTCTCTCACTTTATCTAACTGGCTTCTAAATTTAGTTGCCTATACCCTCTCTTGAATCCTCTTCTGATATAGGTTGGGTTCTCTTGGATGCTGATTCTTCTTTGAAGGGAGGGAATGGAAATAGGAATGGGCATAGGGGGAAGTAGAGCTGTGATGCAGGCTCTATAGCCTCAGCCTGGAGGATCTTGGGAACTAAAATGGCTCCTGAGTTGTTCCACATTGTATCTGTCAGAGCCTTTATCCTTGAAGAGGTTCTGGGCTGTGCATCTTCATATCTGTTATAACTGTCTTTCTGTTTCCTTTGCAACAGCCTTATTTTAGGTTTTTAAATTGTTGGTTTGAACTTTTTAAGAAATTTTCTATTTCCCATCTCCTCTTCTACCTCCCCTTTAATACAAACAAAATTCATGTCACTCCACTTCTTAAAATTTTCCAGTAACTCCTAATCACCTGTAGGATAATGTCTTAACTTCATAGCACAACTTACAAGGCACTTTATGAGTTCAGACCTATCTACTTTTTAATACTTATTGCCTACAACTGCTCATGGATCAACCCTACGTGCCACCAATACAGAACTCCCTGTAGTTCCCTAAATATACCACATTCTTCTATTCCATTTACCTGGAAAGTCTTTCTCATACCTTACCTGTCTGCTGAATTCATTGCAATCATTCCTTAAGAATCAACTCAAGTTCATTTCCTTAAAAACATCTCTCCTAAGCACTTTCATTTATGTGGGCTTTCATCATGAGCATTAATTATTTATTTTTCATTTATCTCAACCTCTAGGATGTGAAAACTCAAAGGGTCAGTAACATGTGTTTGTGCATGCCTATTAGATACAAAAATTCATCTTGTATTTCCTATGCTTATCAATTCCTGGCTCAAAAACGTATGTTTGAGAATGTGAAAGAAAGAAAAGGAGAAATCCCTTTCTATACTAACTATAAACTGTATTCTAATCAACACCTATCGTTACTTCATTAAGATTTTCATGAACCCTATAGTTAATTATTTTGTCAACACAACATTAAGATTTTGGGAAAGTTATTCTTGATAGTCTTTGGCTTCTGTGTAATTTTTGCACCTCTACTAAGAAAACCGCATGTTCATAATTATCAACCACAACTGTTTGATCAGTTGTAAAACAGACCTGCCTGGTAGGGCCCAGAACTGAGAACCCAAACAGCTTACCCTTAGAGTAAGCTCCCAGTAGACGTGCTAGGAAAAGATACTCAGAGGCATTTGGGACAGTTGAGCAGTTATTGTGAGACTGACCCACAAGTAGGCAAGAAATGTACGTGTCAGCAGGTGAGTGGGCAGGGCATTGGCGGAGGAAGAGGACTAAGGCTGGATTATGACTGCCGGTGAAAGAAGGAGCGACTCGGCAGGAAGGAAGGAAAGCTTCTTCCCAGAGATCCAGCCATGTGTAGTGACACTCAGTCACAGCAACTGGCATTCAGAGGCAGTTGACAAACCTGGAAGGGTGGGCATGAGGAGCACATCAAAGTACCAGCTAGGTAGGTGTCAGGGTTGGAACAGAGCACCGAGCAGAAGGTTGGCGCATCAGGGTGGAGACTGAGAATATTAGGGCAGAGCTGGTGGCCGGTGCTTGGCCACCGAGGGAAAAAGAGGAGCGACTGAGTGAAGTAGGAGCAGCACCGCAGCAGGGCTGGCAGCAGGGCTGCTATAGCTTGTGAGAATTACCCTCAATATGGGAGAGATAGTAGACAATAAATCAAACTTCATTTTAGTCAGGATCCTGGGAAACTACACTGTCAAAAGTTAGTAACCATTAGTTATCAAGAAGTACCCTAATGTCTAGTTAAAGAATTTATTCTGTGGCTGCATTGAAAATGAATTCCTCAGATAGCCCACCCTTACTGTGCTTTGACCTGTATACCTCTCCAATTCAGAAGAGTGAAGAAAGAAACAGAGGAAGAGAGAGTGTGTTAGAAAATGTGTATTTAACCTGTTCCAAAAGCCAAGCCCAAAAGGAGAAAGGTTCTGCCAGAGGGCAGGAGAAGGGCCAAGGCTGACTTCTAGGGGAGGAAGAACAGCATCCTCTGTCCAAATGCAAGCAGAATGTGGAGCTGTGTGATGTTGTTCACCACAGGCATAACTAGACGCAGCATATCTAATGCTGTAGAGCTCAGGGCAGCTGAGAGAGGAAGAAGAACAGAGAGTCTCCTTCGATGTGCACTCATCCCACTCAGGACCGATTAAGCACATAGATGTTCTGCCTGTGAGGAAGAATGGGTGCAGAAGATTGAGTCTAGGGGAGGAGGGATGAACAAGAACAGAGAATGGATCCCTGGGCCATCTTTGGCATTTGTGTAGTAAGCTACTTGTATTTGTCTTCTAGGATAGGAATTATTCTTATTGACCCTGGGGTGGCTTTGTGATTGTATCCTCTTGGGTGAACTACCTCCCCCAGAATTCCCTTTTTAGTATGTTTCCAGTTTGTGTGGACTTCGAGGGAGATTCTTTCATGAGAGTTGGAGAGCAGAAAGGAAGCAGCACATACATACCTTCTTCTAGGTCAGGGGTCCTCAAACTTTTTAACAGGGGGCCAGTTCACTGTCCTTCAGACGGTTGGAGGGCCGGACTATAGTTTAAAAAAAAACTATGAACAAATTCCTATGCACACTGCACATATCTTATTTTGAAGTAAAAAAAACAAAAACGGGAACAAATACAATATTTGTATTTGCATGTGGCCCGCGGGCCGTAGTTTGAAGACCCCTGTTCTAGGTATTCAGTCAAATACTAGTTTAGGTGCTGCAGTAAAGGTGTTTTCCAGATGTAATTAAAGTCCCAAATCAGTTGATTTTAAGTTAACCAAAGGGGAGAATACCCTGGGTGGTTTTGACTTAATCAGGTGGAAATCTTTTAAAGAGGAACTGGGCCCTCCCTCAGGTGTGGAGACTCCAGGTACTAGACAGGGGGGGAAATTAAAATAGTTCTACAATGACCATTAAAATGAAGCAACAGGTGGGCTTACGGTTGCCCTCCCTCTCCCCCTAGCCTTATTCAGTTTCTCAAACTCTGAGCCAGGTGTGCGTCCAGCTCCGTGGTAAGGGGCCCCCGATTCTGCAGAATATCCTTGTCATCAAGGTCAGAGGCAACAAGAGTAAACAAGAGTTTTATACTCTTCCTATTGGGTTCCAGCTTGTTTGTGATCACCACTCCTGCCTGCCTGTGCACCTTGGGCTCCAGCATTTGACATGCATGCAGCCTTACAGAGACTCTTAGCCAGGAATTCCCTGTAATAACTACACACACATATGCATAAACATTTATGTGTGTATATAGTTATATGTGTATAAATACATAAAAATAAAAATACCTATAAATATGTATACTGGTCTGTTTCTCTGGTTGAATCTTGATTGATACCTTATTTTTATCTTATTGTGTATATCACTTTACAGTTTACTAAGCAGCTCCATATAGTTTATCATATTATGGCATAGGCGAAAAAACTGGGGCCCAGAAGTACTAAGCGGCCTACCCGGTGCCACACAGTCAGTAGGCTACCTGATCAAGGCTTGAGTTAAAGATCATGCTCCCTTTTCTGACAGCACTGATGGTCATGGTACTGTGTCTGCAGTGCTTGCAAAAAAGAATGTTCTAAAAGCACAATAAAACTTTTTGGGGAGGGTAGAAAAAAACACACTGCAATTTCTAAGCCAAAAAATTATGTAGAATTTCATATTTTGGGATTGAAGATTGTATTTAATTCTGATATTTATAAAGAAATGAAAGAAAAACACTACAGAGAATTCGGCAAAGGATTTGCTATTAAAAATTATTACAGTTCTTGGGGTGGGAGAGGAGTGGGTAGGAAAGTCTGGGTGAGGAGAAATCTTAAAGAAGTAACAGATATATAAAGTCAGAGAATAAAACAATACAATAGGAATTAGGCATTCTATTATCATGTGTTGCTTAGCTATAATAGTTCTTAATTTAAATTCATCAACAGGGGCATCATCTCCCAGCCTGTGATAATGGGGCAATTTTCAAAATAACAGTAAATTTTAAACTGAAGGGCAAAGGGCTTAAAAAGATATGATTGGCATCACGTATCAATATCTAACACTTCACTGCTTTCTTCTATTCTGGCCTTCATGCACACTGAGGAAGCACGTTCCAGGTAGAGTGGAGTATGTTGCAATCCTACTTAGTGGTCTTATTTGGACCACTAATTACAGAACAATTTCCCTGGCTGTGCTGGGTGGTGTGGGAGGAGGGCCCATTAGGGGGAGCATCTGACTTAAGCAGGACCAAGGAAGGTCCTCCCGCTGGAAATCCTATGCCTGCATCTAAGGCAGAGACCCATTCTTTCCCTGTCAGGGGAGCCCTTGAAAGAGTGCTGGTAGCCTCTGCACCATGTCTTTCAGAGCGTGCAAAAAAAATCTGCAATAGGAGAGCATAAAGCTATGCTGTAGAGATGAAGGAAAAGAGCCAGTGAAGAGGGAAGCCTGGTAGTTCCAGTGGGTGGTTCTGCTGTCTCTGAGGCCCTGCTAACTTTTGGAGTATTATAAATTACATTTCAAAGAGCCCTGGGGAACAAGTCTCTCTCTCTCTCTCTCTCTCTCTCTCTCTCTCTCTCTCTCTCTCTCTTTCTTTCTCTCTCTCTCTCTCTCTCTCTCTCTCTCTCTCTCTCTCTCTCTCTCTCTCTCTCTCTCTCTCCTCCCTCTCTCTCCTTGCATTATAATATGCAAACTTGGTTCAGGTTATGTTTGCCCAGGGACCGGGCTAGAACTTGCATCTCTGTGGCCTGCAAAGACTTAGATGGATGGGAGAGTCCTGGTGATTGATCCTCATGCAAAATGGGTGGGACCAGAACCAGAAGTGAGAACTAATGTGTACTTGCTGTAAAGTTCAACATGTCTCTTCTTGAAGAGGAAGGGCAAAAACTGGGGGGAGATACTAAAAGGAGAAAGGATTTTGAGAAAAATTTAATGGCTCCTATTATTTTGTAGTTGTGGGACTCAGGTTTAATTTGAATCAGTAAACTCTCAGAGGGCATCTGTAAGCATTTAGAAAAGGATGGTTAATTCTCAGCTTTTGTGCAAAGGCAGAAAGATGTACTGTAACATATGATGCGGATCACTTTAGAGTAATTGAACCATGGCTTTTGCATGCTCTCGATCCTAAGCTTATCACTATCTGAAGCCTGTAGAAAGTCTTTTCCATTTGCATAACAGGGCCAGAGATTATTACAACTAAAATTAGATCCACGAATCGCTATGCATAGTGCTTTGTAGCATAATCGAATTATGATAAAATAGCTTTTATTTCTTTATAGCTATATAATATAGTTAGGTTCTTCAGTAATTTGTTTAGAAGTAAAGGAGTGGCAGTACTATCTTATTATATTAAAGCATCACTGATTTTTGGCCAAATCGACAACCTTCCTTGCTTATTTTTTTTAGAGATGCTTATTTGAAGAAAGTGAGGGACACGGATAAGGTCTAATTTCTTTTCCTTTCTTTGCTCCGCCCCTGCCTTTCAAGAATATGGCCACAGCTTGTGAGTTGTCCCTGCTCACCCTTATCACTTAGCCTGATAATGCCATCCTGATAAAGTGTTACTATTCATTTCATATGACCAGATAAAGTCATAAAACTGGGGAATCCTCAGCTGCTGTTTTCTCTCTGAATCTGAACAGGGCAAACCACAAAAACCTTGACTGTTTTTATGAAGATGTAAATATGGGAGGGGAGGAAAAACAAGCAAGTAGTTGGGGAAAGCAGGGTACTTGGGGAGAGGGGAAAATGGAAATTAAGACGGTGTCATGGGGGAAACTAGCAGAAGGAAGAGAAGATGAAAGAGACTATAAGGATATGGCTATGAAGGAACAGGCTAGAGACAGCGCAAGATATAACCCAATGGAAGCTTATAACACGGCGTAAGAGAAATTTTCCACACCATTTCAAGGCTCTGAAAGTTTCTCCATGGCTCTATTGAGCAGAACCCTGCACCCCACCCCATTCTCTATTACCATTAATGCTGAAGGTAGCACTAGCTGCAGAGGTGGCATTTTCTTCTAATTTAATTTTCAGTTACTGAACTCAGTTACCGACTCTTCAGAGCCTGAGGGAGGACGAGCCTTTGTTAAAGCTGTGGCCATTAACTTCCCTTTTCTTTTTAACCTCATTAGATTTCCCGAGATTTAGTTCTGGACCTAAAGCACTGTACAGTGGCTAAACTATGCAAAGTAGCATTCTCGGTGAAAAGCAACACCTGCAAAATTATCAAACAAATTCCAACTTCAGTTGTATCCAGTGACATCACCAAATGAAATCCTAGCGCAGACGTCTTGAGTAATAGGGTATTAAATTTGTCACAGGCTTCGTGAAAGCCACAGCCGTGACTTCCTTCATGGCATCCTGCAGTGCAACGATGAACCAGAAAGGCTCTTTCTCTGGTGGCACCTTTGCCTGCATGTTCAGTGGGTAGCACCGCCATGCAGACGTTAGCCTCGTTGAGGCAGGATTTGAAAATAGGCTGCTTACCTGTTTGTCCACATTGGGCATCAGAATTCTGATTTAATTGGTGTGGATAACCCATTTCCAGTGTATGGGAAAATTGATTTAAAAATGTCATTTTTAAAAATTTCTTGAGCATGACTAAACCTGGAATGAGAACTGTGTACTGAGCAATAATGTAAATGATATAAAGGTTACATGATGATACTGTGGCCTGACTTTGCTTCCATGTTTCTCATCTGGCACCAGCCAGAGCCACAGTGCCTGGGTTGGTGACTGCCCCCTAAATGGGCAGACACAGCAAGGAAAGGTTTCACTGCCTCAGGACTCACTTCACCACTCCGAGTCTCTATGCCTCTGGTCTTTGGGACAAGACGTTTGCTCTCCTGTGCCCTTGACTGGACATCGAAAGACTTGTTAAAGCCACCTCCCAGGTATACTTGTTAGCAAGGCCAATTTTGTAATCAAAGAAAACACGATAATTTCAAGAGAAACATCAAAAGTGCTTTATTCAAGGTAATGTCCATTGCTAGCTGCACATTTCCCCCATCTTTCCAGGTAATTTGTGGATACCGTCCCAATAGAACTTTTCTTGTTTTGAGGCAAACCATTCAGAGACCCAATTTTCCACTTCTTTGTACGTTTTGAAGTGCTGCTCAGAAAGTGCATGTGATCAGAACAAGTGGTCATCTGAAGGAGCAAGGTCTGGTGAATACAGCGGGTGGGTTAATACTTCCCAGGCAAGATCTTTTAATGTGTCTTTAACTGGTTTTGAAGTGTGTGATGGTGCGTCACCATGAAGCAAAATTACTTTGCCATGTCTTCTGGCACATTCTGGTCATTTCACGATCAAAGTGTGGTTCAAATTGATTATTTGTTGTCGGTAGCAATCAGTATTAATGGTTTCACCTGGTTTTAGAAGCTCATACTACACCACACCTTCCTGATCCCACCAAACGCAGAGCATTATCTTCTTTCTGAAGCGATTTGGCCTTGCAATCGATGTTGATGGTTGACCTGGATCAACCCATGATTTTGTGCATTTGGGATTCTCAGAACAAATCCACTTTTCATCGCCGTCACAATTCGATGCAAAAAAGACTTTCTTTCATGCCGTTGAAGCAACATTTTACTGATGACTTTTCGGTTTTCCATTTGTCTTTCGTTCAGTTGATGTGACACCCATTTTCCTTCCTTTAAAATCTTTCCCATTGCTTGTCAACGATCAGAAATTGTTTGCTGAGCAACGTTTAAGCTTCCTGCAAGTTGTTTTTGAGTTTGACACGCATCTCCATCCAATAATGCTTGTAATTGTTGGTCTTCAAACCTTTTCGGTTGACCTGGATGTTCTTTGTCTTTCACATTGAAATCATCACTTTTAAAGCATTTGAACCAGCGTTCACAAGTATCTTGAGATGGAGCATGTTCACCATAAGCTTCCCAAAGTATATGATAACTCTTTCTTCAAAATAAAGTAATGAATTAAAACTTCCTGCAAATGCTCTTTTTTTGGAGCACAAAATTCGACATTTTTAAGTGTAAAAATATCTATGATGTTAACACCTTCAGCAAATTTGACATATGAAGTTTTGAAGATTGCTGTCAATACAACAAAATAGCATACATATCAAATTGCATATATATCAACATATGTGTAATTCCATCTATTGAAAAAAAATCCACATTATTAACTGGTACACCTAGTAATGCAATTAGGTCCCAATAAATATTGTTTCCCTGTATGTACATTACTCCCACCATAGGAAGAAAAGGGATGATGAGGCTAGAGGATTAGGCAAGTGTGAGACCACCATGGATCTTTCAAGTCATGCTGAGGAGTTTGAATTTCAACCTGAAATAAAATAATTCAGCAGAGGTTATCCAGTCAAGTGTGTGCTTTAGAGACATGTGTCTAGCAGCAACGTTTAAGACGTATATCAGGGCACTGGGTCAGATCTAAGAGCTCCTGGTGATCTCTGTACAACAAGATCTTGAGATCTTCATCTTTTTGGATTGGACTCATCCTCTGCTGATGTTGGAAAATTGAGGTGTGGGTAGCTATCACTATCTAGAAGACTGGGGTTGAACCACAAACGGTGGTTTCAAATGGAAAATCTGACAATTTCCTAAAATCAGGTTCTCAAAATGTGATTCCAGACCAGCAGCTTCTGAGAATGTGAGTTTGCTAGAAATGCAAATTCTCAACCCTAAGTAGACCTACTGAATCAGAAACTCTGGGGTTGAGAGTTCAACAATCTGTTTTGACCAGCCTATAAGGAGATTCTCTTACACACTGAAATTTGATAATCACTGCATTAACTCAAAGTATACAAGCATACCTCAGAGATATTGTGGGTTCGGTTCCAAATCACTGCCATAAAGTGAGTTGTAATCTTTTTGCTAGTAGTGTCTTGCCTTTAATAAAAAAGTTCAGCATCTGTGAAGTGCAATAAAGTTAAGTGCAATAAAATGAGGGAGAACCAAGATGGCGGCATAGGTAAACACCGGAGAATGCTGCCTCGCACAACCACTTCAAAAATACAACTAAAAGACGGAATGGACATCACCCAGAACCACAGGAAAGCTGGTTGAGGGGACATTCTACAACTAGGAGGAAAGAGAACAGCATACCGAGACTCAGAGGAGGCGCAGTGCGGAAAATACAAAGGTGCGGAGGTGCGCGCGGAGTGGGCTGGTGGCTGAGGGCGGTTGTCATTTTCAATCAGGAGGGAGGCTCAGGCCCTGAGCTCCAGTTCTGGGCGAGTCTCTAGGGACCCAGACTCAAATCGGAGAAGCGGGACTGTCTGGCATCGGTCAGAACGCGAGGGCAGCTTTCTCTCCGAGGTTTACAGCGGTTGCTGGGACTCTGAGAGGCAGAGCCTCTGGGGACGGGACTGAGAGCAGCCATAACTGCTCCCTCCGCCTGCCCTGTTTGATCCCGTATGACCCGCCCCGCCCAAGCCCTGCACAGAGCCATTTACCGGATAGCCTCAGGCAAAGGCTAGATTAACACCTCCCCAGAGGACAGAAGTTTTCCCACTGCAGACACAGCTGACTCTCACAGCCAGTTGGCCTGGAGGTCAAATCCCCCCAGTATTAACTACAACAATCAAGGCTTAACTACAACAAGACTGCACACAAAGACCACTAGGGGTGCACCAAGAAATCATAAAAAAATGCGGAGACAAAGAAACAGGACAAAATTGTCAATGGAAGATCTAGAGTTCAGAACCACACTTTTAAGGTCTCTCAAGAACTATCTAGAAGCCGCCGATAAACTTAATGAGATCTACAAGAAATCTAATGAGACCCTCGATGTTATGATAAAGAACCAACTAGAAATTAAGCATACACTGACTGAAATAAAGAATACTATACAGACTCCCAACAGCAGACCAGAGGAGCGCAAGAATCAAGTCAAAGATTTGAAATGCGAAGAAGCAAAAAACACCCAACCGGAAAAGCAAAATGAAAAAAGAATCCAAAAATACGAAGATAGTGTAAGGAGCCTCTGGGACAGCTTCAAGCGTACCAACATCAGAATTATAGGGGTGCCAGAAGATGAGAGAGAGAGCAAGATATTGAAAACCTATTTGAAGAAATAATGACAGAAAACTTCCCCCACCTGGTGAAAGAAATAGACTTACAGGTCCAGGAAGTGCAGAGAACCCCAAACAAAAGGAATCCAAAGAGGACCACACCAAGACACATCATAATTAAAACGCCAAGAGCAAAAGACAAAGAGAGAATCTTAAAAGCAGCAAGAGAAAGAAATTCAATTACCTACAAGGGATTACCCATACGACTGTCAGCGGATTTCTAGAAACAGAAACTCTGCAGGCCAGAAGGGAGTGGCAAGAAATATTCAAAGTGATGAATGCCAAGAACCTACAACCAAGATTACTTTATCCAGAAAAGCTATCATTCAGAACTGAAGGTCAGATAAAGAGCTTCACAGATAAGGAAAAGCTAAAGGAATTCATCACCACCAAACCAGTATTATATGAAATGCTGAAAGGTATCCTTTAAGAAGA
The DNA here is from genome assembly GCF_964212035.1 of Myotis nattereri. Classification (NCBI taxonomy): domain Eukaryota; kingdom Metazoa; phylum Chordata; class Mammalia; order Chiroptera; family Vespertilionidae; genus Myotis; species Myotis nattereri. The sequence continues at coordinate 48,920,497 of NC_138079.1, read as the reverse complement.
GGAAGAAGAAGAAAAAGGTAAAGATACAAATTATGAACAACAAATATGCATCTATCAACAAGTGAATCTAAGAATCAAGTGAATAAATAATCTGATGAACAGAATGAACTGGTGATTATAATAGAATCAGGGACATAGAAAGGGAATGGACTGACTATTCTTGGGGGGGAAAGGGGTGTGGGAAATGTGGGAAGAGACTGGACAAAAATCGTGCACCTATTGATGAGGACAATGGGTGGGGAGTGAGGGCGGAGAGTGGGGAGGGAACTGGAAGGAGGGGAGTTATGGGGGGAAAAAAAGAGGAACAAATGTAATAATCTGAACAATAAAGATTTAATAAAAAATAAATAAATAAATAAAATGAGATATCCCTGTACTGCCAAGCTAAAAATGAAGTAAAAGGTCAAGGTCAATAAATCAGAGAATAGTAATGAATATGTCATCAAATTAAGGGAGACATAGAAGTAGACATTAAAGTCAAAGTATAAAGTGAGGGATGTGGAGCCCTAGGGAGGTAAGAAGAAGGAGCCCCAATTGAACAAATAAACAGCTAAGATGGTCTTGGAAAATACCTAGACCCATGGTCGGTAAAATGCGACTGGAGAGCCACCTGCGGCTCTTTGGCCCCTTGAGTGTGGCTCTTCCTAAGCCTTAGGAGTACCCTAATTAAGTTAATAACAATGTACCTACCTATATAGTTTAAGTTTAAAAAATTTGGCTCTCAAAAGAAATTTCAATCGTTGTACTGTTGATATTTGGCTCTGTTGACTAATGAGTTTGCTGACCATTGACCTAGACTATGCTTGTAGCCTATTTTGATTTTCTAAGACTGCTGTAATGATCTGGGTGGCTCAAACAACAGGATTTATTTTCTTGTACTTCTGGAGGCTAGAGGTCAGAAATCAGGGTATTTGATTTCTGGGTGACATCCCCTCTGAGGCTCTGGGTTGAATCCTTCCCTGCCTCTTTCTAGCTTCTGAGGATAGACATCCCTCCTCTATGATCCTTGACTTGGAGCTGCAATACTCCAATCTTTGCCTCTGTCATCATATGGGTCTTCTTCTCCCCATGTGTCTCTCCCTCTGTGCCTCTTCTTCCTTTTATAAGGATACCAGTCATATCATATGCAACCTGCTCTAATGACCTCATTGAAACTAATTACATCTGCAACATCCCTATTTCCAAATATTTCCACATCCTGAGCTTCTGGGGGGTTAGGACTTCAACATTGTCACATTCTGAGGTGCTAGAGGTTAGGACTTCAAAATATTTTGGGGACAGAGAAAGGGACATAACTCAACCCATAACCTAGCCCACCATTGGTTCTAATTTAACTGACACTGCACAGTTTAGGTTCCTCCAGAAAGAGACTCTACAACAGAGATTCTTGTTTAAATAGTTTATTTGGTAGGTGACCCCAGAAAACATCCTAAGGAAGTGGTAAGGTGGGGCAGGCCAGAGAAGGCATTCAAAAAAAGGATTCAGGCAACTGGGGCTTAATTCCACAAGAAAGCTCTGGAAAGTGTGTAGAAACCAAGCTTCATTGGGAGGGTCCGGGGGTGCCCAGGTGTTTGTCCAGCCTTGGATGAGTCCTACTCAGGGAGCCCATTAATTCTTAGGCATTTCCAATCTGCTCCAAGCTGAGAAGGAACAGGCCACACAGACCAGAAAAGCCCTCAGGTGAAGAGATACTGGAAGTTGTAAGTCAGGCCAATGTACACACAAATGGTCCAGATGAAGGGCACAGGGTACCAGGAGCATCTGTCGTTATTGGGAGGGCTGGCTTTAGGAACGTAGAGGAGAACAGGAAATAAATACATGCAAAGCCCATGTACACATCAGTAAATTAATTGTGTCAGATCTTCGCTATATGAAATGGCTAATTTGACTTTTTAAATTTCTCACTCAATTGAGTTGATTTTGTTTACTCTAGGCCGAAGCTTATGGCCACGGAAATGTCGAATAAAATTATTGTATTGCCTGTTTTTAGTTGTTGTAAAATTACTAATGAGACTCTTTGGAGCATTTTAAGGGACTTTATTAGTGAGAATTTTTTAAAAAGAAGAAATTCTGACAGCTCCGTGATACCACAGATTAACAAACCTGCACAGAGAGGACCTGAACAACTTGCCATGGCCACTCAGTGTGGCATAGGAAAAGCTGAAAAGAGCATTTCCTGTCTTGGCCTCTTCTATTCAGCTGTGTCTAACTTGTCTAGGAGACTAATGTAAACTGAATTGTCATGTGGCGCTCTTCCTAAATGGCATAGTGAATTTCTTTGTATTAAGGTGGTGTTTTTTTTTTTTTAAGTTGAACACATTTGTAGACGTCAATGCTATCTTTATCTTATTTTTTTTAAAAAAGGAAACTGAGTCTAAGAGAATTTTTTTGCTTAAGTCATGCACAAGTTTTTGATAGAATCAGAATTACAATCCAAGAATTTTTCTCTCTTATCTGTGTTACTTCTTTTCACACAAATACAACTATTTTCTGGTTACTTAGGAGATGTGTACATAACGTGATCTCACCATAGATATTGCTACCTTAAAATACATTTTACTGGAGATAGAGGCACTACAACATAACTTAACCCATATTTAAACTGTGTGTCAAGAAAGTTGGCATGGCTCAAAAACAAGTGTTTTCCCCCTTATGTATTGTACTTTGTGACAAAGATTTTGCCTATAAAATGATGTTTTTAAATCTAATATAGTAATATAAAATTACAATGTGGTTAAACCACTATAAGTTTGGATGATAACCTAATTGAAGTTATATGTAAAAAAAATTTAGCCAACAAAGAATAATTTTCAACATCAGAATAGCTAACTGATCCTCAAATAGCCAAGGAAGGAAAGGGAATCCAATTATTACTTTCCCAACATAGCATCTAACAGGGAATCAAAGATTTATAGGTTCATAATTTATAATTGTCTCATGCTAAAAAAAATCATGAAAATTATACCGGTGAGAAAATTTTAGCAAAGTTATAAAATAAATGTGAATTTTACATTTTCTTTTGGCAATAATTGAAGTTGGAAGGAAGATTTTGTGTGGATTATTTCTTTGCATTCTCATAGGTGTGGGTTCAAATCCTGTCTTCCGCTTATTAGTGGTATGACTGGAAAATTTATTGACTTGTCCTCTATTTTGTCATCTGTAAAGTATTCTCTAACTTTCATCCCCATCTGTTAATCTAATGCCTGCAATATGTCACCTACACATATATTAAGTGTAATTAAAGAGTCTTATTCTAAATAAATCTACTTTAAAGGGGTATCATTAAAATAAATGACAAAGTCTGATATATTTAGTAGGCAGTCAACAAAAAATATTTTCATTCCAAGTCACAGTATGTGCTCTTTGTGCTACATCATGACACATGTTGGAAGAAGTCTGGAAAGACAGAAACTTTGGAGTTGGACAGACTGAGATTTGTAAACCCCAATTGTGCTGCTCACCAATTTAGTGACAATGGCCATGTTACTTAACAGTTCACATTATATTTTGTTTCCTCTCTAAGATATAAACAGGAACAATTATCTTTCAGTGTTGAAAAACAAATGAGTTTACTAGTATACTAGAGGCCCAGTGCCAGAATTCATGCACGGGGAGTGGAGGGGGTTGGGGTCCCTCAGCCCAGCCTGCACCCTCTCACAATCCGGGACCCCTCAGGGGATGTCCAACTGCTGCAGGATTGAGCCTAAACCGGCAGTCGGACATCCCTCTCGCAATCCAGGACCGCTGGCTCCTAACTACTTACCTGCTTGCCTGCCTAACCTCCCCTAATCACTCTGCCTGCCTGCCTTATCACCCCTAATGGCTCGCCTGCTTGCCTGCCTGATCACCCCTAACCGCCTCTGCATCAGCGTATGTACGCCCCTGCAGCTTCATCCAGAAGGACATCCGAAATGACATCTGGAAGGTCTTTCAGCTGTCTGGTCTAATTAGCATATTATGCTTTTATTATTATAGATGTGGTTTTTCTATTTTAGTTTTTTCATCTCTAAAATGAGAATTCTATTTATTACTTATCTTAAAATGTTTGTTGTGAAGACCAATTTAGATAATGCATTTGGAAGTAAATTTTTTTAAATTTTGTTAAATATTATACAAATGTTAATTTTTGTTATTAAAATATGTTACTAAATATGTCATTAATACCATTAAAATATTAAAATTAAAATATAATTTAAAACAATTTATTTCTAATAAATAATAATTTATCTTTATAAAGTATTTGCTTACCTCCCAAATTTAATCAAATCATAAAATGGTTGAATATTATAAATCATGGTCCAATATTTTAGAAAACTTATTTGTAATTACTCAAATTTACAGCAAAACAAATAAATCTGCTAATTATTACTATTACAATTTTTTAAATATATTTTATTGATTTTTTTTTGCAGAGAGGAAGGGAGAAGGATAGAGAGTTGGAAACATCGGTGAGCGAGAAACATCAATCAGCTGCCTCCTGCACACCCCCTACTGGGGATGTGCCCGCAGCCAAGGTACATGCCCTTGACCGGAATCAAACCTGGGACCCTTGAGTCTGCAGGCCGATGCTCTATCCACTGAGCCAAACCGGTTAGGGCTACTATTACAATTTTATTTTCACTTTTAAAATGATACAGTCAGCTCTACTGTATGTTAAATATAAAATATAATTAGTGAATTTTTATTTTACATTACTTTTTAAGTTCTCGCTGCTTTTTTTTTTTAAATATATTTTATTGATTTTTTACAGAGAGGAAGGGAGAGAGATAGAGAGTTAGAAACATCGATCAGCTGCCTCCTACACATCCCCTACTGGGAATATGCCCGCAACCCAGGTACATGCCCTTGACCGGAATCGAACCTGGGACCTTTCAGTCCACAGGCCGACGCTCTATCCACTGAGCCAAACCGGTTTCGGCCTCGCTGCTTTTTGAAGTAAAAATATCATAACATGTTTTCCTGTAATTAAAATGAACAAATTAGAAATACTGATTAATTTCTGTGGGTAAAGCCCCACAGTAATATCTGAATTGCAAGGTCCCTGCCCTGATGAAGCTTAAGTATGAAGTGAGATTGAAGACAGAGGGAATTGATATTGTCAGTAAAATATCCATGGCCCAGCCGGCGTGGCTCAGTGGTTGAGCATCCACCTATGAACCAGGAGGTGATGGTTTGATTCCTGGTCAGGGCACACGCCCAGGTTGCAAGCTCCATACCTACTGTGGGGTGTGCAGGAGGCAGTTGATCAATGATTCTCTCTCATTATTGATGTTTCTCTCTCTCCCTCCCTCTCCCTTCCTCTCTGACATCAATAAAAATCTTAAAAAAAAAAATATCCATGGAAGTACAAGTGTTAGAGTGAGATACTTCGGGCAGGAGGATGGGAAAGAAGAGGCAGGGACCTGTGTAAAGAAGGAGAGCTGGGAATGGCTAGACATTTTCAGAGACAGGCCTTGTGAGTTGTGGTCAGGCATTGGTGATGAGAAGATATCAGACATAAGTTGCTTGAGGGAGTCATCCTTCCCAGACTTAGGAGGGAGTGAACGGACATTGAGGGTTTTTAGCAAAAGAGTTGCCAACTGAAAGTAAAGTTCTGGGGTATTAATTTGTCAGTAGAGTCTAGAGCTGAATAGAGTAGAGAGAGGGAAAGAAAAGTGTCTTAGAAGAATATCAATAGTTTGGGTAGGACTTGAGTATAATGACAGTCATGTATAAAAGGTTAGGAAGAAAGTTATATAAAAAATTAAAAAACATTAACTGTACTTGTCAGGTGATCCAACTGGAATACAGGGAAATCAGAAAGGGAAGGAAGTTTGAATTAAGGAGGTAGGGGCATTGTGGATGGTATGACCTACTCAAGTATAGAGATACTGTGTTTAATCTGATGGAGCATCCAACTAGACTAGTGTTGTGGCACACTGGAGCTGGAGTCTTGAAAGTGAACTCATTCTGTGGAGGAGACAGTGTGGGCTTGTATAGCTAACCCTGGTCTTGGATACAGCGGTCAGGAAAGTCGATGTGGTGTGCCATACATCTTCCATTGCTGTTGTCGTCCCATTGTAGTGAAGGCTTTTCTCTAAGAGGCCCTTTTGTTTAAATTATCAGGTAAACTTTCTAGTTATGAAAGTCATTTTAACCTTCACACTGTTAACCAATACACTTACATTCTGTTAAGTTAAACACCAAGAAAGTTGTAAGTTTTCACATTCACTGTAATGGGATGTTCTTTGCAAAGCTTTAGCTATGGCCACTTAAATGTCAACATTGTTAACAATACTGTCTCTAAATTAGATACCTACAGGAAAGCTCTCTTAGTTGGAAGACCTTGCATGTTATAATGCCTCCTGCATTTGAATGTATTATTAATAAGAGGTAGCTTCCAAAGTATATGTGCTTCCAGCCTGGGAAAGACATTTTCACTTCTAATCACTGGGTTTAGATTCAGTTTTGTACTTAAAAACTATGATTAGTTAGGAAAATCACCCCAAAGGTGAATGCAGCTAAAAATTTCTTTTATGATTTTCGGCATTTAAAATATCTTTCACCATTTTTTGGATTGACGGAAAGAGTTCGTGTTAACAATATGTTTGTAAGAAGGCTTCTATCTAAAAATGACATGAAGTATGTATCTGCATTCTGTATCTTCATCAAGCATTCTCACTTGCAATTGGCTTCAACTATGAAGAAAAGGGAATTGAACAGTTTTTCACTATATATACTGGGGCAGCCAGCCCCCAAAAGCAGTTGCTAAAATCAGTCTCAAATTTAAAGTATAGGACGATTTTCCTAAAGTGCATGCTTCCTCGCTTCAAATTTCACCCATGTGAGTGAGATCCATTTTATGATTTAAGTCCTTTACTTTCACTTTCACTTGAGAAACTTTACAGGAGTTTTTGCTAGACCCCAAAACTTTGCCACTTTTCTGTGCAATTCTACAGACTATCTCCTCCCCGACTACCTCTAATAATTACTGTGATGTTCAAGCTATTGTAGATTGAGCACAGCATCATTGATGCAGGAAAGCTCTCCCGGCTTGTGTCACATTAGCCACATTGTTCTCTCTGGCAGGTAAGACTAATCCTATAGCTTTTTCACTTTAAACCTAAAAGAGAAACGCACACAGCCAAGACACACACAGATAGAGTCCATCTAACTCAAAGGGCCACATCGCCTTCAGTCCAGTCCAGTCGGCCGTGCTACCTCCTGTTTCCGGGCTTCCCTTCTGTTCAGAAGAACTATTTTCACACACTCAGACTCCGTGCCAAAATCCAGCCCGTGGCTGGCCCCTCTGACAGAGTCGTGGGCAGAGTTGTAATGTTGCTTAGTTAGGTGTCTGCTCCATTAGACGTACATGAGTCACTTTTGTTCTTTCCTTTTATGTGACGAGGCTCCCATCCCTTTACATTCCTTTTCTCTGTTTAAAGTGGAAAGTCTGTCTGAACTGTTCCCACAGTGTCCTCAGCCCAATAGGTTACAAAAGTACTAACACACTAATAGAAGTGGTACCCTTGGGAAAATCCATTTCTTCTGAGGTTGTCTCTGTTCCAATGAATGAAGACTTCTTTGAGGTTACAAATATGTTTAGCAACATCTCCACACAAATGATTGCAGGTTGTTTCATTCAGACTCCAAGGGGAAGGCCTTCCTACCCTGGATGGGCATAAGGTGATGAATACACTCTTTTGGAATACTCTCATTTTAAATAAAGGAAGCTTTATTTAAAAGACTCTTTGTATTCTGCTGAGTACCCTAATGAGCTATCTAGGGTGGTGCATCAGTGTGGGAGCAATCAGAGAAGGCCCTCTTTTCACCAGTGCTGCTCTCCTTTGTAGAGCTGTGCTTGTTGTTGACTCAGGGTCCTCGTCATTCCCCTGACTAAAGAAAAACACACACATGACTTTCATTTTATGGCCCAAATCACCAAAATCATCAGCTTTTATAGACAGCAAACACTACACATAGCAACCTGATCTTTTGCCTCTATGCTTATGAGAGTCTCTCCTGGCAAGGATTCTGTTACTTCAAAAACAGATGCAGAAAATACGAAAATGAAAGCTTGAGGGAGATGCTTGTTTGTTAAATTCGTGATGTTTAGAGATCCTCAAACTACTGGTGAATCAATTTAGATATAGCCAGTCAGTTTGGATTTATATAAATAAAGTGAATAATTAAGACACTTATCCCAATAACTTGGGCCCCAATGCATATTTCAAGATTAATTCAGATAATGCCACAATTCTTCATTTCATGTAACATATGTAGATCTGGCCTTAATAGGCATGCTTTCTTATCCTAATAGTCATGGACTTAAGTTCATACTGCAGTTCATTTATTTGAGACATAATTTATAATTACACATATACAGATTCATAAAATTTTAGTAATATAGAGCCTGTGGAGAAATAAAACCCAAAATTAAATCAATTTTTTAGATAAATGAGAAATAAGTTTCTTACTTAAAATATGCTGATATTGAAGGCCAGATGTAAGATTTTTTTCCCCCATATGATTTACATTGACCATTGCCTTGACTTTCTATTTTCCTTTGTTTAAGTAATAATAGGTGAAACTGTACACTGGCACCATACTTAGAGACACTGCTACATCCGCAGAGATCAGAGAAATATACCTATCTTACATCACATGGGTACAGATAATTTATTTTTATAGAGTGCCATTTGTGCCAAAATATCATGAAACACTTCATGATTGGTTTGATTACAAGAAAAAGAAGTGTCATGCTATTTCCTTCCGCTGGTAGCCACAGACAGATGTAGGCAATTCAAGGCAGAGAGCGCATCCTCAGTCCTTGAACATAATTTTACTTGTGGAACTGAGGAGCTCAGTGACTTTGTAAGGCACTAACCACCTCTTCACTTTTGGCTGGCCTTATCTGTGTAATGCTTTTCCTTTTAAATGACATGTTGAAAATTTTTGGTGGAGAATATAAATGAGTTAGAAAAGTTGTATACAGATAAACTCAAAAATGCAAAACCCAATGCTCATACTTCTTGAAAAAGAAAACTACATTAGGGTTCACTCTTTGAATATTGGTTCATCAAGTGTAACAAATGTACTACACTAATGCAAAAAGTTAATAGTGGAAAGTGGGGTGTGGATAAGTGGGGTGTGGGAACTCGGTACTTTCTGCACAATTTTTCTATATACATAAAAACGGTTCTAAAATAAAGAAAAGAAAACTGCAATTCTTATACCAATATTAGCCAGTCAGGATAAATTGCAGGATTTTTATAATATACACCTAAAACCTGTACTTTTTGAGGCAAGAAGACAAAAGCTTTGTTTCTGCCATCCCATTAGCCAGCCCTCAGCATGCTGGCCTTCCATTCCATTTGTTTTTAATTGAAACCTCAGTTATAATTAAATTGTTGTGAGTGAGGGTAGAATGTCACTACCTGAACCCAGATCATTTTGCCTGGAGTTCCTATGCAGGAGTATATTATGAAAGATCAAGTATCACATTCTGTACTAGTCCTAGCCCTTGGTAACCATGTATCCACTGTTTAAAATTTGAGTTAGTGATTTAAACTTTTGCACTGAAAAAGGCAACTTCCAAAGCAAATAAAATTGTTAGAGGTTAAAGTGAAAGAGGCAATACCAAAATAGGCTCAGAAAGAAAATTCCCTGTTGCGTGTTCCTGTGTTTGTGACCAAGGTGCTATTGCACCAAAGACAAGAATTAATGGGGAGAAAATACCTGATCCAGAGCTTTGAGTGAGGTCTAATTGCATTTACACAGATAAAGAGAGGCAGGATGAGAGGAGAAAAGAAACAATGGGTAAAAAGTTCTCCATTTATTCTTTGTAATTAGTTAAGAAACATTTAAATTAATAACACAATCTGAGTATTGCAGTATGTGTGACATATATCACATTTTAAATTAATTCTTGAAATAGTTACTGGTGTCCTACTTTATTTCAATTTTGATAAATTAGCTTACAGTCACTTTTTGATGAGTGTCCCATAAAGTAAAAATTAGCATCTCATCTGCCATTAACAACTCTTCTTGTAGTAAAATAGTGTTAGCCTATGTAATGTCAACATATAAGATTTAAAATAGATATTGAAAGTTGATCCTATTAATTTATAGGTTTAGCTATGGCATTAGAAGGGGAGAAAGGGAGAACAAGTTTTGTGAGCTTCCTTGGATAGCCCTGCAGTAGAAAAACCTTTCATTGTCCAGGTTTGATATCAAATTGGTCACTCACATTCATTATTCCTCATTGATATGATGTAATAGTCATCTCTGGCATTTTGGAATTTGAAGAAAAGACCCTCGATCATAGGACTACTTTTAAATGGCTAGCTTTTGTACTAGAACTATGTACAAATTTACAATCTGCTGATTACACTATTAAGGGCCTGCAGCCTCGTTGACCTGATGTCATAGTTGCCTTTGGAAAACTTAATGTCTTGAGGTAGACTTTCCCATGACCAAGGTTTACACTTCTAAAAATTCTCTGATGTGATTTTGCCTGGATCCATGTGTGTGCGTGTGCGCACAGGTACATGTGTACAGTTAATTTTGAGCAATTAGGAATAATTATTTTTGTATGACCTACTTTGAAAAACCATGATCTCTCAGCCTAGCAGTGAATCCAGCTACTTTCCTTTGTGTTAAATTTTTTTTTTATTTTGTTCACTTTTCCATCCAAAGAGGTGATTAAAGCAAGCATATGTAACAACCATAGAAGACCCAATACAAACTAAATAGTGATCATCTCTAAGGCTCAGACAAATGATCGAGGTACAATAAAGTGAATTTGAGAAGTAGCTGCAGGGAATTATCACTTCATTTCTAAGTTTTCTAATTTTTGTCCCTAAAGGAAAAATATTACAACTCAAGAGTATATAAGCACATTTTTGTTAGACTGATGAAAAATAAATCAGAAATGTTTCTTATGATTTACAACTCTGTCATCAATGCATACTTGTTCATCAGTACATTTGTTTTAAAATATTTCTTTAAGGACTGGTTAATTATCTCTCAAACTCTGCTCTCTTCCCCATGCTCCGCCCCCTCATCTTTACATTAATCTGTCTAGCCTAACAATAAGCTTATGGCTTAGCCATGTATACTGAACCTACTCAGCCTTTTATGAAGGGCATATTTATGTCTCAGAAAACCAAAATGATTTCACTTTGTTTTGACAGAATAACTTACATTTCATCCAAGTGTCTCTTTTTAGGTGATATTCTTAGCAAGGGAATTTATTTACTAAGTGACATTTCAGCTAACCTGGAAAGGAAGATATCCATTCTTCAAACACTGCCATTACCAAGCTTTGAAAAGACTTGATTGTACCATGTTAGGGGAACAGTGTCGGATTTTCCATCCAACTTTCTCTCACTGTAGTAACTGAGCATGGCCACGCACTCCGAGGGATGCAATGACTACAAAGCAAATTAATGCAATCAAGCCTTTAGTACCAACTCTGTCCATATCTGTTAAATATTTTCAAACTATTCTAAAAAACACACACCCAGAAGGCAAGCCAGCAGTGAATGGAAACAAAATGGTCAGCAGCGTGTGTCGCATGTTATTTGAATGGAAAGTAATTTATCGCGTCTGAAATAAAAGCTGTTTATTCTTGTGTTGCACTGTCTTGTAACAATCTTTACCATTTATCTGTAGAAAAAGTGAGAAACTGTACCGCGATTAGCATATGAATACTTGACACGTCAAATTGGCTGTACAATAACAGAAGGGCATTTGCGGTTGGTGTGTGCACACAGACAAAGCAGCCATGTTGAAAAAAATTGAGATGCTGTGGGTGCGTTAACCCTTCACTTCTCTCTTAGGTTTCCCACTCCTGACTCTGACCCAAACAGTCTGGCAGCTAGAATCAGAATATTTTTATAACAAAAAAAAGTAATCAGGGGCCATTATGCTTATGATAATTCTATTGATACATTCAGTCTACTAGAAAAATAGAAACAGAGTGACAATTAGGGAGTTTGTGCGAGTGGGTGTATGTGTGTGTGTGTGTGAGTGTGTGTGTGTGTGTGTGTCTGTGTGTGTGTGTGTGAGGGAGTGTGTGTGAGTGTATGTGTGCATGCACAAGGGGGGAAGGGACTGGCGACTGGCAGTGCAGAGAGGGTACAGAAATGAAACAATGCCTACATACAGTTGTATTTCATGGCCGCAACATAGTGGTCCTTGGGTCAGATGTGTGAAACTATTTCTCAAAGAAGCTGCATACATAATGGAGGCCCTCCGAAGGGTTCCCAGTTGAAGTTGCCAGGCTACATTCATTTCAAAAGCAGAACCATTTGTTATCAAATTTAAATTAACTCTCTGCACACTGAACTTGAATTTTAGAGCCCCGCTTCCTTACATTCTTAAAAGTAGTTGAGAAAAGGCAAAACATGGATCTGGAAAATGGAAATAAGAAAGCCCCCACAAGGAACTGCAGTGGCTCTCATGCAGGCCTTCAGGGTAACAGTGTTTTACAGATTAAATTTAGAAACATCTATTTGAAATGACTGGAAATAAATCAGTATTTTTCCCATGTAATTTTTGTAGATCCAGATTTACTGCAAAATCTTTTCATATGTGCATCTGTACGTCAGCTAGATTTTTACCTCCATCAGGGTATAAATCTACTACCCCCCCTCACATGCTGCACAGATTAATTACTCTTTGCTGTGAGATTTAGAGTAAGATAATATATAAAGTTGTAGAATATTTATACTGTTTTAATATAATATGTCAATTTCAATATTTTGCTATAATAGAATACATGGCGTCATGCATTATTTTAAACAAGTTCATGCAACTTACTAAGTAAGCTTGTTGGTAATGTTGCCAACTGGTGTATTAATTCAAACAAACAAGCAAACAAACAAAAAAACCAACCCAGTGGAATGTGTAAAATGAGTTGTGTTGGGATCTTCCTAAAACTACACAGAGGGAAAGCTTTAAAAAAAAAAATAAAAGTGTGCATATTTTTTCTGTAAGATATATACAGACATAATTGCACATTATTCTCCGTATCTGGCAAAAGTGTTTAAAGTTTAAGTGATCTCGATTATCAAAACTTTTCCATCACACATGAGTTGGAAAAGTTGATTATGAGGCAGACTTTTATTACTGTTAAATTTATTATACAGAACTAAATACCCCATTCTGAACAATCCATGTGTTTTTTTCTCAATTTTGAAACACAGCTTTAAAGGTTTTAATTACTATTCCTTCATCCTAACATGACACTGATTTGCTGCGATCAAACCAAACTGTTTTAATTGTTATAAAGCAATTTTAACTCTTTAGTCTGAAATGCATAGCAAACTTTGCTTTGAAAGAAATAAAAAATTAAAACAAAACAAAGCAATTAAAAACACAAAATGAAATACCATTAAAGGCTGTGATGTTAAATGTAATCTTCCAAATACCTGCCAAAGACTCCCCCCACATAACATAGAGAACATTTTATTGTTCTCTTTATAAATAATTAGTACTCGTGAAGTACTTTTATAGTCATAGAAAGCAGGAACTGCTAATTTTAATGACAATTTTTGTTAATGATATAAGAACAAATGATGTGCGATATAAAAGTAGAGAAGAAAAGAAGGTATGCAGTTTTAAATTCCTCTAAAAATGTTGAACAAACACATACAAAAGTAGCTATTAATCTATCTTTCTTTTTTCTACTAATATGTGTTATTTTATTTATTTTTAATTTATTGACAAGAGAAGGAGAGAGGGAGAGAGAGAGGGAAAAAAACATTGCATATCAGAACGATGCTCTAACCAACTGAGCTACCCAGCCAAGGCCTAGTACGTGTTATTTTAAAACCACAACCCATTTGCTTATTAAAGCTTTTTTGCAGGCAACAATATTATAAGGTTAGCATGTCCTACCAAGTGTTTTTTGAGAATTTTGTTTACTTACTGGTGGAAGTGATGTCCCCTACTTGTGTATCCATGACAACACCACAACATAGCAGAGAAGTGCTAGACCTTTTTTCTTTCTTTTTTTCTGAAACTTCAATATGAGATAAAAAGCAAGAAGCCAAATCTTATTAAATAGCATAAGCTTTCCAAAAGATAAAACAAACTTTATAGAAACACATGGGAGTTGCTTGTGGTGACACATTTCTGCTATTTCAAAGCTTTACCCAGATCTATTCATTGACTATAATATAGTTCTGCACAGTAGAAAAAATAGAATAGATAAAACTTAACAAATTCTCTTATTTTTTCATAATAAAGTAATGTGATGTGACTGTTTCAAGATTGAATAGTTCACAAATCAGTTTTATATACAATCCTCTTATTAGACTTTTGTCCTTCTTTAATGCTTCAAATTATTTTTTTATTAAAATTCTTTTAGATCAAACTGTTATATACTCCAGGGGATTATCAACGTACTTGTTTATCGGAAGCTATTTACTACTAAAAGTTTTCCCATATTGATGTTATTATTATATTTTAATGTGCAAAACAGAAAATTTTGAAAAAATAAAATGAAAATATTTATTTTTTCCGCCTTGTTTTTGTTTGCTAACAGGATATGTTTTAACGTCCTTCATAATTATTTTAAAATTAATAACTATTTCAGTGAGTATAAGCATTTTGTGCAATAGCCATTTCCCCCCTTTTGATAGCTAGACTTACTCATTCGATCTTAGCATGATTATATTGCTTTTGAGGTTCTAGGAATATTCCAAAACATGTTTTTTACTAAGTCCAAAATAAAATTTAAACTCGTGATTATTAACATTTGTTTCATCTTATCACACATCATAGACATAAACTTGGACATGATTATATATAAAAATATCTCTTCTTAGGCTCACCTATTTGGTACCCTCATTATTTTGACACTTAATATCTTTGGAAATTACCTAGTAGTAGAAAATCTACTGCAATGTGACTGGGAAATTTCTCATCAACATTCACTGCAAAAGGAGGAAATTAAGTTTTCAAAGGACAATGAAAAATAATTCTCTCTCCCTTCCCTTTCTCTTCTCCCCTTCTCTCACTCTCTCCCCGTCTTTCACTTCTTTCTCAATCTGTTTCTGCTTGTTTCTCTTTTCTGAGGCTCTTAAGCCAATCATCTCACATGCATCATGCTCTAGAGAAACTGTGGCACACATATGGCAGTGAACTGGTTTGGTAAACATATGTCTTTGCGAGCATTGGATGTCTTGCCAGGAATGAGATATTCCATTTTGGGGAATGAGGGTGGGAAATGCTTAACCACCTACAGATGTTTTGCCGCAAAAGCTAAAGAATTGCAGTCAAAGAGCTGCAAAATGTGTAATTTGGAATTTTTCCAAGGTTCTTTTTTTAATAAGAAAAAAGTTAACAGCTTTCCTATTCATCTCTTTTGAGAAAATTTACAGTCGTTTCCCAGTTCTGCCCCATTCTGAAGTAAGGACAAAAGACTGAAACCGAAGCTGTCCATCTGCTCCATAACAGTAATGTTATAATGGGTGCTGTCCATTTTTATGCTATTGCTCATGTGTGCCCAGGGGACTGGAACTATTTAATTCACTGATTTCACAGCTCTGTTGTGTGTCACAAAAGGTTAAAAAAAATCCAACACACTTTTTAGCACCCTGTTTACAAGGACTCCCTGTAAATCTAACTGAAGGAACAGATTCCCACCCTGCCCCCAGGCTAGCCCTCTCCCTATTTTTCCTTCTAATTTGGTGCATTCAGATAACAGGTAATAGATGGAACTCATACCATTAACTTGTCCTTTACAAAAGGTGGATATTTCAAATCTGCTGTGAATGTTACTTTCAAAAGTTCACAAATTCCAGAAATAGATTTGAGAGAAAGGTGTTTGCCTTTAAGATTTTAGGATTAAACAACTCTGTTTTCCCAGAAGTCCAGGAATTGATGCTCCAAACCTGCAGAGGAAGACTGACGACTTTTATTCCTCTCCATTGAGCAGGAGGCTGAGCAGTCCCACGCACAGCTGGTATGTGCTGGTGCTTTGCCCAGGCCATGATGAATCCTGTGCCCTCTGAGGCATTTTCCTGGAGCGACAGAGGTGGCCAGGCAATACTTGGGTCCATTCTGTGGTCTTCTCAGAGCAGCGGCATGGGGTGTTGAAGCTGGCACTCATGTGTGCCACCAAAGAGAGAACGTGGACATCAAGTCAAGGATGTTTCTACCTATCCCAATCAAAAAGAACCTCAATGAGAATGCTTTACAATATCATATCCTTCCTGCAGCCCATTCATGACAATATATTTATCTAATATTTTGGATTGTTAAAATATTAGCCACAGATAAATGCACTACCTAGGTGAAATCATCACTTTCATTTTTATATTATTAACCTGACTCACTTTCAACAATGGCAACTGAAGATACCTATATATTCTCTTGAAAACTAGTTTGTGAGTGTAAAGGGCAGTGGGACTCTCCATATGCTATTTGAAAAATGTTATTGTTAAAAAACCGAATGGCCTCATTACTTTTTTCAATAACGATAGCAAATATTTACTTTGTGTTCATAGGTTATATGACATTATTGGATGCTACGCATATCTGAAAAATACAAATTATAAATGCTCTTCGATTTTAAAGAAATTTCATAAATAGTATGTCTAGTAACACGTCCTAAACTCTAGTTGTTCACTTATTTGTTCATTCATTCATTTACTAATTTATATAGTCACCCAAACATTTCTTGAGAATGTGCTGTGTGCTAAGCACTGTCTCTGAGAGATATTATTTTTAGGGGTATCTCAAAAGATAGGTCTGTTGTAAAATAAGCTTGGGAAACACTGCCCACCATATTGTCCTTTGAGCTATAATAAGCATCTTCATGTACAAGGCAGGCCTGTTCCACTCTATTACATCTGAGAAATCCTGTATTTCATTCATATGTTTTCATAATTATTGGAACCTTTGTTTCTTCAAAGCCCCCTTTCCAAAACAAAACAAAACAAAATAATAACACCTGGAATTCTAGATAACTGAAAGATAAAATTTGGCAATCATCGGTGTAAGAGTAGCAGTTAGGATTGTGTTTATTGTATTCATTTCTAATGGTAATTCTAGTAGACTAGTTAACCAGTGTAACAAGTTTCCAAGTTCTGCCCCATAAGAGCATGAGGGTATTACAATTCTTGAACATGGATTTCCTAAAAAAAAATCAAAGTCTGGATTCCCAAGTTAAAAGCCTAGAATCCTAAAACTATAGGACACCTTGAGAAAGAGAGTAGTGTGCATGACTAGACCGATCTTTACTTATAAAGCAGTGATTCTACCATATAGATGAAGGTAGAATTTATTTCTTGGAACAATTGTTATGAAAACTAAGTTTTCTGCTAAGAAATAGTTCTTCAACAACATATTATTAAACCTTCTTTTAAAATGCCAGGTAGCTCAGTTGGTTAGATCACCATCCCAATACATCAAGATTGTGGGTTCAATACCTAGTCAGGGCACATACTAGAATCAACCAATGAATGCATAAGGAAGTGGAACAACAAATCAATGTTTCTCTCTCTCCCTTCACCTCTCTAAAATTAATTAATTAAAAAACTTTAATGCAGAAATGTGTTAAGCTTTAGAACTTGAGGTTTGGGCAACAAATAAAAATATTCCTAACCAGTTTAGCCAAAATGTCTAGATGCAGGCTAAGATAATAGCATATTCCAAGTCTTTTATTTTTAAATTTGAAAGCTTTAGTTTTGCTCTATAGGAGATAATGTTGCAAGGAAATATTTCTTCTTTGTGGAAAGCTACTTAGCTACTTTTTCTAGACCACACAAATTGTTGCTCAGTATAAATGACAGTTTGGACTGTCAATTCAACTTATGATGCTATGCCAAAAAGAACTTAAAACGTGTATTTAATAGAACATGACAGTAATGATGATATTCTATAGATCTGCATCTTTTATGAAGAAAGAAGGATCTACTGGAGAAGGTTATGTATCTCCAAAAAGAAAAAAGAAAAGGATTCTCATCCTAGAACTATTACTATTATCTTTCTGATACTCTACTGAAAGTGAAACATTCATCAAGTCTACAAAGGCAATTTTACTTCATCTTGAATAGATCTTCCTTTTAGACCATATAAATAAAATTAGAGTAGTTTATATGTTTCCATGTTGTTGTTGTTTTTTGCAGAATAAACTCATTACAGGTAGTCCTTAGAAAATATTAAAGGATTTAATTGCCTATGCATTTTAAATATGCTTAAAATATATGAAAATAAACATTTGAAATTGAATAAATATTCTGAAACAATAGAAACATAAATGCAGACTTAATACAAATCCATAAAATGGTGTGACTATACATCACTACAATACCTCTATAAAGCATGTGAAAATTCTAGATCAAAGAAAGGCAAAAATCCATCCTGGGTGAGACATGTGGAATTACCAACAGATTATAAATGGCAATTTAGTTTATTTAGGCAATATCCTTGAATCAAACATCACATTTATGATAATAAGGGGAAATTTACAACAGTTGGCATGGTGTTCCGTTGGCCTGGGCATTGATCCCCCAGAGAGAATGTGCATTTAAACATGTGTCCTCACACTTTCAGAATAACATATTTCAAAGTTGCCTGATTGACAGCTGCCAATTATCAAAAGTTTCTGTGAAATGAAGAATCGATTAAACAATTTAATACTAATTAGGAGCATAAACAAAACTAATAATCTAGTAAATTTAATCAAATCCCAAAGCCTTGGGGTTGCTAAGGAACCTATCCTCGCCTTAGTTCTAGTTTCTTAAAAGCTTCTGGTAGGATTTCTTTTTTTATTTTATTTTATTTTTTATTTAAAAATTACTTTTCAATTATAGTTTACATTCAATATTATGTTGTATTAGTTTCAGGTATACTACATATTGGTTAGACAATCACATATTTTACAAAGTGTTTTCTCGTTATTTCCAGTACCCCCTTGGCACCATGCAGAGTCATTACAATATTATTGACTATATTCCCTATGCTTGCTGCACTTTACATTCCCATGACTATTTTGTAGCTACCAATTTGCACTTCTTTTTTAAAATCTTTATTGTTGAGCATATTGTTGAGCTGTCTCTCTTTCTTCCTCCAATTGGCCCCCCTCCACCTGGTCCCCACTCCACCCCAGACATTCACCACCCTACTGTCTGTGTTCATAGGTAAGATCTTGGGTTAATCTCTTCCCGCTTCCCCACCCCCCGTCCCTCTGAGATTTGTCAGTCTGTCCCATGTTTCCATGCCCCTGATTCTATTTTATTCACCAGTTTATTTTGTTCATTAGATTTCTTGTTCATTCATTTTAATTTTTAGATTCAATTGTTGATAGATATGTATTTATTGCCATTTTTATTGTTCATATTTATTCCTTTTTTCTTTCTTCCTCTTCTTAAAGAATACCCTTCAACATTTCATGTAATACTGGTTTGGTGGTGATGAACTCCTTTAGTTTTATCTTGTCTGTTAAGCTCTTTATCTGACCCTCAATTCTAAATGAGAACTTTGCTAGATAGAGTAATCTTGGTTGTAGGTCCTTGCTATTCATCACTTTGAATATTTCTTGTCCCACTCCCTTCTGGCCTACAAAGTTTCTGTTGAGAAATCAACTAACAGTTGTATGGGTGCTCCCCTATAGGCAACTAACTTCTTTTATCTTACTACTTTTAAGATTCTCTCTTTGTCTTTAACTCTAGGCATTTTAATTATGATGTGTCTTGGTGTGGGCCTTTTTGGATTCCTCTTGTTTAGGACTCTCTGCACGTCCTGGACTTGTAAGTCTATTTCTTTCACCAGGAAGGGGAAGTTTTCTGTCATTATTCCCTCAAATAGGTTTTGAATATCTTGCTCTCTCGCTTCTCCTTCTGGCACCCCCAGAATGTGAATGTTGGTATACTTGAATTTATCCCAGAGGCTCCTTACACTATCTTCATATTTTGGATTCTTTTTTCTTTTTGCTCTTCTACTTGGGTATTTTTTGCTTCCTCATATTCCAAATTGTTGATTTGATTCTCAGAATCCTCTACTCTACTGTTGCATCCCGGTAAAGTATTCTTTATTTCAGTTAGTGTATGCTTAATTTCTGACTGGTCCTTTTTCATGTCTTTGACATTCTCACTAAGATCCTTGAAAGTCTCACTAAGTCCCCTGATGTTTCCATTGAGATCCTTGAGTAAACTTATAATCATAGTTTTGAGCTCTGTATCCAGTAGTTCGCTTTCTTCCATTTCTTTATTTTGTGACATGTTTCTTTGTCTCTGAATTTTGGCTGCTTCCCTGTGTTTGTTTCTATATATTAAGTAGAGCAGCTGTGTCTCCTGGAATTGGTAGAATGGCCTTGTGTAGTGGGTGTCCTGTAGGGCCCAGTGGCTCAGCCTCCCCAGTCACCTGAGTTGAGCACTCTAGGTGACCCCTGTGTGGGGTTTCTTGTGGTTGAGTTTTGATTGCTGTTGGCATCTCTGGGAGGAATTGACCTCCAGGCCAATTGGCTGTGTGGATTTGCTTCAACTACAGTGGGAGATCTGCTGTGCAGGGGACACCCCTATGGAGTAGGACTTGCTTCAGTGGGACTTCGGTGCTCACTGAGTCTGCCTCTTAAGTGTGTCGATTGTGGATGAGTAGAGTTGTAATCTTCTGTGGTCTGGGAGAAAGCTGCCCCGAGTTCCTGTTCCAATGTCAGGTAATCCAGTACTTCCCCATATATGCCTGGGTCCCCCAGAGCCCCAGCCCGCTGCCAGGCACTGGAGCTCAGAGGAAACAGGACCTTGTCAGTTTGTGTGCCGGTCCTTTAAGAGAGACACTGAGTCTCCAGCAGCTCCTGTGTCCCACAGCCACAATCCTCACTGGTTTTTACAGCCTGAAGTCACTGTGACTTCTTTTTCCAGCTCTGGGACCCTGGGCTAGGGGGTCTGGTGTGGGGCTGGGACCCCTTGCTCCTCACAGGCAGCCTCTGCAGAAACAGTCTCCCTCCCGATTAAGAAAATTGCACAGGTGGGTGTCGGGCCAGCCTTTTCTGCACCTCCACCCCCTACCAGTCTACTTGTGCTTGCTTCTTTCCTTCTCTAGTTGTAGGACTTCCATTCAGCCAGCTTTTGGGTGGTTCTGGATGACAGTTGTTCTGTATTTTAGTTGTAATTTTGATGTGGTTGTGGGAGGCGGTGAGTACCACCTTTACCTGCGCCGACATCTTGGTTCTCTGGGTTCTTTTACAGTTTAGATATGATGCCAGGAAAGAGTAAGAAGGAAAACTTGAAACCGTTTTCGATGTCAGGTAAGTGCCCTTATCCCAACCTATCTTTATTCTCACACAGCATCTGTGCAGCACTGGCTTACACACTTGTTAGACTGGAACTAAATTGCCAGAACAAAGCAGGTCCAATTCAGAAAAAGAAATCCAGGCTTAACTTTGTAAGGTAATTTTTTTTTTCAAAACAGGTTTCTTTAGTTTGAGTGGGAAAATGAATAATTAGTTGAATTCTAATTTTCTGTGTGTTCTTTACTGAGAGAGAAATTGAAGGAAGAAACGTTGAAAAACATATACTTGGGGAAATATTGGATGACAAATACAAATAGATAATTGTTTTCTAGAAAAAAACATTAAACCACACAGACAACATTTTGAAGAAGTGGCTTTTTTGAAAAGCCATTATGCCTTCACTCTTCAATTATTCTAAAAAGCAAAACAAAGCAAACTTCATGAAGCACGATGAGCTCATTCCTGTCTTCTGACACCAAGTTTACTTTAAGAGGCAAACATTTCTGTTACTCAGAAGTTCTGGGTCTAGCCTCCTTTGATTTACAGATTGCTGGATTGGTCTTGGTACTTTTTTAACCCCATTTCCCTGAGCAGACCACTTGAATTCTGCTGGCGGCTACTTAAAGCCAACGGTAGCCAGCATTCTGCCATTTGAACTGACAACCTCGTTTTACTTCATGTCAGTAGTGGCTCAGCCACAGGACTTCTCGAGGGGGTGTCCTCTTGGAAGACAGAAATTGTGCCTTGTTTATTTCTGATTTCCTAAGAATTCCTACAGCACATGCAATATAGTGGATGCTCAATGCATTTTTTTCTGAATAAATCCAATAAATACAACAAAGCTTATAGAGTAATTCATTTAAACCTGAGGAAGAGGGGAAGGGTCCCATGCTTTAGAGCAGTGCTAGTTGTCCATTGGGACTTCCTTTGAGGATGGAAAGGTCCTGCATCTGTATAGTGACTAATAGGTAACCGTCTGCCACATGTGGCTATTGAACATTTGAAATGTAACTCGTGCAACTGAAGAATCACATGTTAATTTTACAAAGTTTTTATTATCAAGTTTTTATTTAAATAGCCACATGTGACTCGTGGATACATCGTTTTTAGGGTCCTGCTCTTACTGTCCTTCAGCCATGCCCATTCCCATGCCAGAGGTCATGTCCACGATAGTCCATGATTCCCCCTTAGAGACCATGCTTCGAACACCCAGACTCCAGAATTCCCTTTCTGAACAGTCTGTGCCCCCTGCCAGGCCTGTGTGGCCTCTCCTTGGAGCTCCACCTCAGGGCTGACCTTGCTGCTGGTGTACACACCCTACATCAAAGGAGAATTCAGGGAGTACCCATTGCTGCAAGGGGTGGCTGGGCGGGGGCAGTGTGACCAGGGACTGCCGCTGGACTGTCCTTTACATATTTATGAGGCTCCTTCCTGTGCAGGAGGATGGAGCAGGGAGTTGAGAATGTGGCAGGCAAGGGTGCAGCTTTCCCTAAGCTGCCATGCTCCAGCATGTATATTTAGCACTTTAGTGATTTCTTTGCAAAACATAAGCAAGAAATAAAAATCAGTTCTTAGTACATCATAGGCAATATGATCCACTGACAATTCATTCATTCATTCATTCACCAAATATTTACTGAGCACCTAATGTGCTATAGTCACTTTTGTTTGGGGCACAAGAGATGCAGCAGTGAACAAAACAAAGTTCTTGGCCTTTATGGGGCTTACATGTGTGTGTGTGTGTGTGTGTGTGTGTGTGTGTGTGTGTGTGTGTGTGTGTAAGAAAATCAAAGCATCCTGAAAGGATAGAGAGCAATAGAGGTGTTTTTAAAAATTGTACAGGGAACACATTTCTGAAGAAATTACTTTTGAAGAAAAATCTAAATGAAAGAATGAAGCAATGAAATATCTGGACAAAGAGTTTTCCAAGAAAGATGACAGCCAGGGCAATGGCCCTGAGATGGGGACATCTCTGCCATGTTCTAGCAGCAAGAAGGTCAGTCTGCTTGGAGTGTAGTAGAAGTTGATTGGCATGAAGTAGGGGAGGTAACTGAAGGTCAGGTCACATGGAATTGTGTAGAACTGTACTAAGGACTTAGCATTTATTCTAAGTTCGATGGGAGGTTATTAGAAGGTTGCAATCGGGGTTATGATATTTGCATTTAATAACAACCACTCTGGCTGCTTTTTGGAGAAGAGATGGTAGGGGTGCAAGAGTGGAAGCAAGGAGAAAAATTTAGTGGTTCCTG
The DNA here is from genome assembly GCF_964212035.1 of Myotis nattereri. Taxonomy (NCBI): domain Eukaryota; kingdom Metazoa; phylum Chordata; class Mammalia; order Chiroptera; family Vespertilionidae; genus Myotis; species Myotis nattereri. The sequence continues at coordinate 48,897,022 of NC_138079.1, read as the reverse complement.
TAGTAATTCAGGTGGGAAATGCAGGAAATTTGATTTGGGCTGTCAACAGTGACGTCTTCATGGCAATGCACGAGTTTAAAATGACACAATGAACTTCTTTCAGTCCTGTCAGGATAGCTCTGCAGCTGCATGTGTGACCTCATTTAGAAATAATGTCAAAAGTCTAAATTTGAGATCTTTGTGACTGTGAGTCCAGGGCCAAAAGTATCTACTACTTATCCCCCTGAAGATCCTAGAACTGGCCATGTGAGCCTCATGAAAGTGGTGCTATCTCGATCTGCATACCCATGAGTTTCGTTGACATCAGCGGAGCCTGGATTCACTGCATTAAAGCATCCATTGACTCTGGTTGAAGCACTGCTGTTTCCAGTGCAAAGGCCCTATGGGTCTTTCTTGGTGGTGACATGAATCTCTCTCTATCTTTTTTTTTAAACTTGTTCTATCATTTTTTATTTATTTATTATTGATTAAGTTATTACATATGTGTCCTTATCCCCACGTTACCCTCTATGCCCCCCACTCATGCCCTCAACCCCCTGTTGTCTGTGTCCATTGGTTAGGCCTATATGCTTGCATATATATCCTTTGGTTGATCTCTCCCCCTTACCCCCACCCTCCCCTACCTTCCCTCTGAGGCCAGACAACAGTCCAATCGATGCCTCCCTGTCTCTGGATCTGTCCTTGTTCATCAGTTTATGTTGTTCATTACATGACATGAATCTCTTTTCATTTAACCACAGGTAAAGCTGTTTTCAAGAACTTGTCACATTTTCCTTCCCTGTCCCTATGCTTTCTGGTCAAGTAGGAAGCTGAGGTGATATTTTGTGAAGGAGGGGGAGGACTGAGTTACTCCTGGCCCATATTTTTCCGCTACAAAGTCAGTCTCCTCCAAACAGCCAGCTTGCAGTAGCTTAGGAGAAAGAAAAACTTTCCCCTCCGTCTTTTCCAACTCTCCTATGAAAGACAAGTAAACCAGTACCAATGGGGGGGGGGGGAGGGCGGAGAGAGAAAAAGCAGTTTTTGTACATACATTTCTGTGCATTGCCTAAATATTTTGTTATATTGATTTATTTGTATTTTTTTGAATTACTCATTGTGATGTGAAATTTCCCTCTTCCCACTTTCCTCCAAGGACATAATATTATTGTGGGCTCTCTACTAAAAGATAAAATTACTGCTACAAGTAGTGCGAAGTCACAGAGAGATCATCTTTCAGATTGAATATTTTCTGAACAAAGAGGATGCTTTTTAAAGATTCTAGTAAATGTGACTTTTCAAGGGCCAGTGTAGGCAGTCTAGACACTAGAATTACCTAGCCCATCCGTGGATGGGAGGGGCCATGTCTCTTGAACCATACTTGGGGTGATCTGCTGACAGTTGGGAAGAGCTTCTGGGGTCAAACTTCAGAAACATTAGTTTTCTTTCCTGTTCTATTACCTTGATTCTCAGTGACTTTCATACATGAAATATTATATGAAAAATAAAAAAGTTCTCTTAAATCTCATAGTTTTAGTGTTTCAAAGCACTCACATTTATTGCAATATAAAAGCATCTTGTAAATTGCAGAGTACTATGCAAAAAGAAAGTTGTTACGATTATTACTGCCTCATTTTTTTCTCTCATGAAATCTTAGGAAATGCAGTTGTTAATGCAAACCTCATCATATAAATAAAAAATCAGGGCACGATCAGATTTTAGCTCCATGTCCTCTTAGTGAATGATTTGGGGATTACAGGAAGCTAGTTAAACATTCTTTGTGCCAACGCTCTTATAACTATACAACAGTTTTGATGATAGATCTATTTGTGAATAGAAGAAGGGTGCTGTGAAGCCAGGAGGGAAGTGACATAATCCAATTTGCATTTGCATGGGCACAGAGAATACATCAGAGAAGGAAAGAAAACTGGAGGTAGGAGAACCGGTTACTAAGTAGTTGCAGTGGGTCAAGAGAGAGGAAATGGTGAGTCTGTAGATATTTGTATGTAGAAAACTGGAGGTATTGAAAAAATATTTTGAAGACAAAATTCATAGCTCTTGTGATAGAGTGAGGGGATAAAAGGAGAGCTCTCTGAACATAATTGCATTAATGGTGGCACCATGTCCTACAAAACAAAGAAGAGGTACCAAAGAGAAGGGATGAAGATAAGTTACATTTTGGATATATTGGGTTTTAGGTGTCTGAGGGACATATGAGAGGAGTCTAATAAGCAGTTGATATATGAGTCTGGCATATAGGACAGACAAATCTAGGGTGAGTATATAAATTTGGGTATTAGCATGTTGATGGTAAGTGAAGAAGTTTACATTATTAAATTGTATGAGCAGGGGAGGGAGGGTGTCTTATCTTGTGAACCAGCTTAAGTAATGCACAAACTTTTTTTGTTTGTATCTATGTTCATCATTCTGGAGAGTTAGTACACTGCTTTTTTCAGATTTAAAACAAAAACAAAAAAAATTGAGAACTACTGGTATAAAATGAAGAGAAGAGAAGAGGAGAGGAGAGGAGAGGAGAGGAGAGGAGAGGAGAGGAGAGGAGAGGAGAGGAGAGGAGAGGAGGGAAGGGAAGGGAAGGGAAGGGAAGGGAAGGGGAGAGGAGAGGAGAGGAGAGGAGAGGAGGGAAGGGAAGGGAAGGGAAGGGAAGGGAAGGGAAGGGAAGGGAAGGGAAGGGAAGGGAAGGGAAGGGAAGGGAAGGGAAGGGGAGAGGAGAGGAGAGGAGAGGAGGGGGAGGGGAGGGGAGGGGAGGGGAGGGGAGGGGAGAGGAGAGGAGAGGAGAGGAGAGGAGGGAAGGGAAGGGAAGGGAAGGGAAGGGAAGGGAAGGGAAGAGAAGAGGGCCTGGGGCCAAATACTGAAACACCTACATCGTTAGAAAAAAAAATGAAAAGGGTATTTTGAAGGAGTGGCCAAATAGGTGAAAGGAAATCTAGAATTATATAAATCGAAGGGTAACAATGTTTCAAGGATGTGGGTGTTGCCATTGATGTCCAATATTGCCAAAAGCTCAAATAAACGGAAAATGGAAAGGGCCCATTGGGATCATCTTCAAGGGAGTTATGATGACCTTGTCAGGAGCGTTTTAATGTGAACTGGTGGGAGCAGAAATCCTTACATTGAGGGGCAAATGAGAGATTTAAAAGGAGATCCTCCAACTTTAAAATATGTAGAGCAGTGATGGCGAACCTTTTGAGCTCGGTGTGTCAGCATTTTGAAAAACCCTAACTTAACTCTGGTGCCGTGTCACATATAGAAATTTTTTGATATTTGCAACCATAGTAAAACAAAGACTTATATTTTTGATATTTATTTTATATATTTAAATGCCATTTAACAAAGAAAAATCAACCAAAAAATGAGTTCACGTGTCACCTCTGACATGCGTGTCGTAGGTTCGCCATCACTGGTCTAGAGCTTAGCTAATTCCAAGATTAATACCCAGGATTCATTTTGTATTTTTGAAAATAGGCAAAACAATTTTCAGTCTTTCTTGTACTCATTTTTCTTTCATATTCTTAGAAATTCTGCCTATTTTATCATTATTTAGTGACATTCTGTTTCTTCTCTAAAAGAAAAGTCAGAGAAAAAATCAGCAAGCAAAGCCTTGTCCTTAGGCCTACGTAGAAACCAAAAGCCAATTTGCATTGGCTCCTGAAACACAGCTTACAGGTGTATATTTTCTTTCTTTTTCTTTTTAATTCTCACCTGAGGATATAATTATAGAGAAGAAAGGAGAGAGAGAAAAACATCTCACTGAGAGAAAAACATCAACCAGTTGCCTCGCTAGCACACCCCGACCAAGGATCGACCCTGCAATCTAGGTGTGTGCCCTGACTGAAAATCGAACTGGCAACATTTGGTGCACGGTAGACACTCAACCAATTGAGCCGCTCTAGCCAGGCCAGATGTATATTTTCACAGCTACAAATTAGCATTTAAACAATGGTTGAATTGAATGTAATTATATTGAGGGGATCACCTGGCTGGACAATGGCAAGAAAAGTTGTAACTTCTAGACTCAGGGTATGGGGCTTCCAGTCAGGAGTCCAGATTGTGTTTAAGTCACACCCAAACTAGTCATTTTAATTATCAGCCAAATGCTTTGAGAAGAGCATGCTGGTAAACCAAAGAATGAGTTGTTTAAATTTTTATTGTTCAAAAGATTGCTTTGGCATTACAGAGGCAAAAACATTGTTAAAGATCACTTTTAAAAAATAGAACTATTCGCCCTAGCCGGTTTGGCTCAGTAGATGGAGCATCAGCCTGCAGACTGAAGGGTCCCAGGTTCGATTCTGGTCAGGGGCATGTACCTTGGTTGTGGGCACATCCCCGGTGGGGGGTGTGCAGGAGGCAGCTGATCGATGTTTCTCTCTCATCGATGTTTCCGTCTCTCTATCCCTCTCCCTTCCTCTCTGTGAAAAATCAATAAAATATATTTTTAAAAAATAGTACTATTCAATAAGAGGGATGAGTATTATGCCGAAAATGTGGTTTGTTTTTCTTGATAACACAAAGCTTTAAAAAGACACTTTTTTCTATGAAGCCTGTTATGGCAGAAGTTAAAATTCTTCCCTCTTTCTCCCCACGTATTACCATCATAGTTCCTGAAATACTTTGGTGTGCTTGTTCTTTTATATGCCTATTTCTCACTACTATATCTTAAGACTCTTGGGAGCAGGAACTATACCATATTTATCTTTATATTCCCAATCACTAGCACAATAATTGGGACTTAATAATCCATTGAATGAATAAATTATTTTTTATTATTTATCCTGATATACCTATCAGTCTCATTTTGAATTTCCATTTGTGCAATAGGAATTAGAATTTTCCTATTGTCTTATAGCTAGAGATGACTATTTTCCCCAGAATTCATTTGAAATATTATTAATAAGACAATGGAAAAGAAAATGCCATGACTCATTTGAAATGTAAAAAGCAAATAAACAGTAGCTAAATAGCAGACATTAAATGTTGCACTTTTGTCAAGGAAAAACAAGAATGTTTTTTCTAAAATTTGAAACATTGATGAGTGAAATTGTTATGGCATGAGAATATATTTTAGGCTAAAAGGAATCTGATGCAGATTAATAGTTATGTTCATTAAAAGAAAGAAGAGAACCGTGAATTGGTAGAATCAGTTCTACTGACAAAAGGCTCCATAACTTCAAAGCTTGTATGTGACATTTTACAAGAGTGATTGGAATGCATATGGCTGAGGAAGAGAATAAGAACAGTTTTCTTTGGTTGCTGTAGTTACACTTTTTATAGTTTCCTACCTCCTTGAGGATCACAAGTGGACCCCCTCAGGAAGGACTTTCTAGTACACTAAAACAAAACACAATTCAGCAAAGAAAATTACACATTACACCACTGGATAAATTTATTTGTCTAACTCTATCTTCAGTTATAATGAAAGGGGCAATGAGAATTTTCAAAGTGATTTAATCTAATTATAATTAGCATATCATAGCATCAGCATGAAAGGATGAAACTTCACTCCCACATTCTAAAAACCTTTAATATGGCAAGATGTACTTGGTTAACATTAAAAAACAAAATTTGCATAATATGTACTCAAAAATTCTTGTGGGATATATCTCTGCAGTACTTAAGAGATTTTACTAAAAAGTGTCAAGGAATAACAGTGGTCATTCATTTGTTTATTATGTCATCATAGATATATATTTGTTGGATGCCAGGCCCTGAAATCATTCCTCTAGTGATAATAAGCAGGGAAGCAATTTTAAAGATATATAATGGGTGTGTTTTTTCTATAGAAAACCATATATATATATATCTGCTTATTGGAATTTTGAGTAAACTTTTCTATCTATAATATCTGCCAGGAAATCTTACAAGAATAAGTTTGCTTGTGGAATTTCTTGCCCTTGTTCTTAGATGATATACTGTGGTGTCAGTAATATTTGCAGCTTCTGTATGAACAACTTTTCCTCCAGAATTCTTGTCAAAATCTGAGAGAATGACAAGATTTTTTTCTCCCTGATCATCTAATCACAACAAAATTACGTTACTGTAATGAATTACCTAAAATAAACATGCTTATAAAAGAGCTGCCTCAAGGGGAGGGCTCAGCATGCACCTCTACTTTCACAACAAAATGAGTAGACTCCCTTCTGAATTCTCTCAAACCCCAACAGAGAAAACAAGAGATCATATTGGGAATGATTTTAAAAATTGAAGATTTAAATGTACTGTTATACTTGAGCTCATTTATCCTTCCATCTTTATATGCCTAGCCCTGACCTCACCTGACCTCCAGACTCAAAATCCAACTTCCTGCTCCATATATCCACTGGAAGTTTAATAGGCATTTCAAACGTAACATGTCCAAAACCTATGCTTGGTACCAGCCCCTTCCAGTAACTTTCTTTCCCATGGTTATCTCCCTTGTAACAACCTGCACCCCCATTCACCCACCAGCCCAGGCCAAATATCTAGGAATCATCCTTTGCTTCACAATTCCTTTACATGCAATCAATTTTTCAGAAGTCTTCCTGGAGTTATTTTCAAAACATCCTGAGTATGCCCATGTGTCAGCACCTCTACAGCTGCCACCTGAGTGATAGCCAAGACTTCCTAACTCATCTCCCTGCTTTTTCCTTTGCTACTCTACTTTATTCTCTACTCAGCAAGTAATCTCTTAAAAATATAAATCACTAAATAAAACCCTCAAATGGCTTCCCACTACTATCTCCTTTCACAGCCTGCAATGCGGACCTTGCCTGTCTCCCAGGCCTTAATTCATTTTACTCTTCCCCTCATTCACTGTGTTCTAACCCTAATCCAACCAGAGGGCCTGCTGCTGAACATGCCAAGCTCACACCTCCTTAAGGTGGTTGGACCTGCTCTAATGCCCCAGATATTCATGTTTGGCTGTGGCTTTGTAGGGGGCTTGAAAGGGGGCAATTGTTGTTTGGTAGTCAAGTCAAATGTTACCTACATCAGATGTCTACCTAATCTAAATCTTAACCTGGCAAGTATCTACTCATTACCCTAATGTTTTTCTTTCTTTTTAGCTCTTATCACAATCTAATATTTTCTTTTTCAGTTTTGTTTTATTTTGTTTTTGGTTGTTGTTTTGTTTTTGTTTTTGTTTTTTGGTCTAATTCTCCCAACTAGAAAATATCTTCCATGGAAATAGGCACTTGGTCTGTCATGTCAACTACAGTATCCATAGCAGCCGAAATAGTGTTGGCTCGTTGTAAACACTAGGTAATATTTTTATAATGAATGAATGAATGAATTCAGTCCTAGAAGTTTTAAGCAAGTGTATTTAAAATTTAGCAATTAACAAGACTATACTAAAAGGCTGTGCATTTGTGGAATAATTGTTAATGTTTCAACTGCAAGGGGCCTAAAAAATCCAGGTGACAGTATTTCAGTAATCAAAATATGTTGTACTAGGTCTGGGAAATGGGTTTTTTAAATATCATAATACCCAAAATCAAGCCTTTTGAGGTTGTTGGTTGAGATACATTCCTTAAAATAAAAAAATCTGGAGATGGTAAAAAAGGCTAACAAGGGAGCAGATGTGTAGAGCAAGCATGTCAAACTCGTGGCCTGTGGCCCGCATGCGGCCCACAACGAATATTTTTGCAGCCCACCTAATATAACGGTATGTAAGAAATGTTTTAATAAAAAAATTGTAAATTAATTTTTACAATATCCTGTTATACATAATTATTAATAACTAGAAGCCCCTTGCACAAAAATTTGTGCACTGGCAGAGGAAGGGGGTCCCTCAGCCCAACCTGTGCCCTCTCACAGTCTGGGACCCTTCGGGAGATAACCACCTGCTGGCTTAGGGCCGCTCCCCAGGTGGCAGATGGCATGCCCAATCCCACAGTGTCTGCCCCATCTCCCCAGTCGCAGATGGCAGGCCCGGATCCCACGCTGGGGCGAGCAGCCACTCAGATCGTGCTGCCGCCAGCCCCGCCCACTCTGCCCAAGACATGGCAGGCCTGGATCCTGCGCTGGGGCGGGTGGCAGCTCGGATCATGCTGCTACCCGCCCCGCCCGCCCCACCTGCCCCTCCCAGCACACGGTAGGCCAGGATCTCGCTCTGGGGCGGGGCAGCAGGATCTGCCTGTAGTATGCAAATTAGAAACCATCTTTCTTGGTGGTTAATTTGCATATTGTGCTGATTAGCCAATGGGAGGCATAGTGAAGGTATGGTCAATTACCATGTTTGTCTATTATTATATTAAATGAACTACAACATTTGCTAATGACTGGTTATTATAACCATGTTGCATTCATTTCCCTTATGCGCCTTACACACAGGTGCTCCATTCCTCTCCACTAATACTAGGAGCGAATATTTTAGCAACTGATTGCCATGTCATTAGTCTTGTACTGACTTGTTTGATGTGCACAACAGAAAATATTTCACTTTTGAATAAGCCAGTCAATGAAGGAAAAATACCACATGATCTCACTCATTCATGGATAATAGAGACCATTATAAACTTTTGAACAATAATAGATTCAGAGGCAGAGCTGCCTCAAACAGATTGTCAAACTGCAGTGGGAAGGCCGGGGAGGGTTGGGGGGCAGGAGGTAGGGGGGTAAGAGATCAACTAAAGGACTTGTATGCATGCGTATAAGCATAACCAATGGACATAAGACACTGGGGGATAGGGGAGGCTGGGAAACTGTCTAGGGCGGGGGGATAAAATGGACACATATGTAATACCCTTTGTAATACTTTAAGCAATAAAAAAATTTAAAAAAAAGAAAAGAAAATATTTCACTTTTGGAGAACAAGAAAAATAGGTTTATTTGCATTATGCTTATTAATTTGTGCAGTTATTCAGTGTCTGGTAAGTTAATGTTCAAGAAAAAATAGTAATTTTTATTAAAATGTTCTACTATTTTATGTTAATGATTACTAATTCCTTTCAGCCCTTTGTATTCAGCATGTCCCTATTGAAATGAACCCTCGTTTCTATGAAAATTGAAGCTTTTGGGTTTTTTGCAGCCCACATAAACTTAAACCTTGTTTATTTGGCCTGTGTTAGCCTTTGAGTTTGACATGCTTGGTGTAGAGTGAATGGAGTGAGAGCTGTTCAAAGTTCTGATGGTGAGTGATAGCCAGGGAAGTGGAAACTCACCAGGTGAGAGAGCAGCCTTTAAGAGCATCCTGCCCGGCTGAGGTGGCTCAGTGGTTGAGTATCGACCTATGAACCAGGAGGTCACGATTCAATTCCGGGTCAGGGCACATGCCCAGGGTGTGGGCTCAATCCCCAGACTGGGGCATGCAGGAGGCAGCAGATCAATGATTCTCTCTCATCATCAATGTTTCTAGCTCTCTCTCTCTGTCTCCCTTCCTCTCTGAAAGCAATAATATATATATATATATATATATATATATATATATATATATATATATATATTTTAAAAGAGCATCTTTACCTAGGCTGACCTGAACTAAGTTGAGTTGAGATTGCAATAAAGGGTTAGGGGGAAGTTAAGAATTATTCTTATATAATAATGTCCTGTAAACACAGTATTTTTAAAAATAGTTTTGAAAGCTTTGAGGCTTAGATTACTAAATTTATCAAGACTTTGTTCACTGATTTTGTTTGCTGAGGGGACCACTAAAATACTTTTTAAAGGCCCTCTCACTTTTTATTATATAAGTAACTGTCACAGAAGCAGAGTAGATAATACTCGTTAGGAGTATGGAAAACAAAGCCTCCAAAGGCAATACATACAGTGTATAAAATTTTCAAAAAGAGATGAGCTCCTGACAAACTCCAGAAAAGGTTTCAAAACAGTAGATGTAACCTTGACTCTTAAGAGTTAATACCAAATTTAGAGTTAAAGACACACACAATTGATCCTAATTATCATGGCAATATGGCAAATGCTAGCCCTGGGATGCTTCTCCTCATCACCCAGCAGACAGAATGTAATGTGTGAATTTGGAATAGAAACTCATTTCATATTCACACAACATAATTATGAGGTAAATTTTCTGGAAAAACAATGAATGTAATAGATTCCAAAGTCAAGTGGAAGTGATTTTTAAATTATTTGCTATTTTAGGTTATTCAAAATAACCAAACATTGATTTTATAGCTATATCATCACATATTTGAAATGAATGAAAGAATAAATGAGTTTATATACAGTGAAACATTAGACTGGAGTAGTAATTGGCTGCAGATAGAAAGGTGGAGTAGTTCAAAATATAAGCTCTCATCACTAGTATAACTTTATGCTTGAAAATTTATAAATGTTATATAGACAACATATACATATATAAAATCAAATGAGTTTTAGGCTAGAATGCACCTGATAGGTTATCTAGTCAATTCTTCCATCATTATGGACTTAAGTATTCAGTTTTACCATTAAAAATGTATTCAAACATGTGATTAAAATTATTGTGTGAAGTATTACTATGGAACCTTAACCCAGAGAGTTTCTGGGTTTTACTCAAGGTCACAGTATTGGTTGAGGGTGGAACTGGCATAGCTCTTCATTCCTAGGGTAGTAGTCACCTAAGAAAAGCACATCACTATATCCATGATTAGATCATTCAAACCAATTTAGTTAGAACTATTGAATAGATTATTTCTCCATCAGGTGATTATTTTTATTATTCGAATTCCTTTTTCATTGTCTTTTAAAGCACCTGTATGGGGAAAAAAAGCAACAAGTTTGCACCATTTTTTTTCAACACTATATTTACAATAATTTAATAAAAACTCTAATATTTAAAGGGAGTATTCTTAAGTTCCAGGCCTATCTTATTTTCTGGCCCCACATAATTATGGAAAAACTTGTATGCTTAATAAAGTTATACTGTAAGTTCAGCATCCTCAAATTAAAGAAACATGTTTTAACTATGCTACAGGAATTTGTTACTTTTTTATAGGTTTTTTTTTGAGCCTAAAGTTGATCTTTATTTCTTTTATGAACTCGGGATCTCAGAAGCGACAGTTGACACCTGATTTCCCTTTGGCAGATGACCAGATAAAGTCATCATTAACAACATGCAGAAAATGCCACATACAGGGAAACAACAAATGTGTCAGATGATTGAATATTGAGTACAGCTGAAGGTGAGCAGAAATTATCTTTCCATCTTAGTTTGCGAAATACGTTAAAAGTGATTTTTGCCTTTGCAAAAATATTTGACAAAGCACAGCTTTAAAATGAAGATAGTGCTTTTTAGATATGTTCTGTAAAAATATATACATTTGATAGTCACATAACAGTTTGAATCAGTATGTGTTTAATGGTAAGTGGGAGATATATAAGCCCAACATTTGGGGAAAACCAAAATGATAATCAGGCGATGAGTTTCTTCCACTAGGTTGAGCAATCATAATCAAGCCTGAGAACAATTCAGGTGTGGGCTCATCACCAACCCTCCTTGACCTTACTTGTAACCAAGGGAGCTTTTCAGCAGAAGAGGACGGATGAACATGAACCCAGCATCATGCTGCCTGCAAAAGCATACTGGCTATTGCCTCTGCACTCATTTTTCCTTCCTTTCTTTAATGAGGATATCTTACTATAAGCTGTTTCTTAATTTCAAAAATAATGAAAAGCCAATGCAAATAATTCAAAAATTACAGAAAAGCACAAAGGAAAAATGAAAGTTTGAAAAACAAAAAATCACCACCATGGCGACTATCTACACTAATAAAAGAGAAAAATGGTAATTGGCGTATGGCGATACCGTTTTCATTGGCTAATCAGGGCTATATGCAAATTAACTGCCAACTAAGATTGGCAGTTAACTGCCAACAAGATGGCGGCTAATTTGCATATGTAGGCACAATGCAGGGAGGCGAAAAGAAAAGCAGGAAGAAGCCCCTTGCCACTGACAGTGATCGGAAACCCAGGGAGAGCTAAGAGCTGGGGGGCAGGGCAAAGGCCGCCCTGGGGCCACCTTTGCCCTGCCCCCCAGCCATGATCGGAGAATCAGGCCCCTTTGCCGCCCTGGCCAGTGATAGCAGGAAGTAGGGGTGGAGCCAGCGATGGGAGCTGGGCACGGTCGAAGCTGGCAGTCCCAGGAGCTAGGGGTCCCCTGTCCAAGCCTGACACCTCTGGCGGAGGCGTCAGGCCTGGGCAAGGGGCCGATCAGGCGATCGGAGGGTGATGGGGGTCAACGCCTGAGGGCTCCCAGTATGTGAGAGGGGGCAGGCTGGGCTGAGGGACACTCTCCCCCCGCCCCCACACCCAGTGCATGAATTTCGTGCACCGGGCCCCTAGTTCAAATATAATCTCTGTTAAGATGTTGGTATATCATTACCATTAAGTCAAAGCAGAAGCTTGTACTTTTCTTCTCATTATGTTAAAACCATTTTTTCATTTCAATAAATATCCTTCTACAACATTGCTTAAATGGCTGCATACACACTTCCATTGTATGGATATACAGTGGGGCCTTGACTTACGAGTGTCCCCACTAACGAGTTTTTTGAGGTACCAGCTGTCTCTCGGCCGATTTTTTGCATTGAGTTGATAGAGTAATTTGAGTTAACGAGCTCCTTAAGGAGCTCGGTCTTGGAACGAATTAAACTCGTAAGTCAAGGCCCCACTGTACTCTAATTTACTTAACCTGTCTACAATAATTAGAGATCTAGATTTCCAATTTTGTTATCGTTAATAATGTCAGCACATTAATTTTTGTTCTTTGGTTTTTCTTATTTTTTAAGTAAAAAAATAAGAATACCAACTAACAGAAGAATAACGAAGGAAGAAGCATCTATTCTATTTTTATGAATAAATACCCTCTTTCAAATAAAGAGTTATAGAGGTTATTAAGTGTCTTTTGTCAGTTCAGTGCAGCTTGATGGCATTGAATTAGTCATTAAATTAGTTCTGGTCTGCTAAAAGAAACTGTTGTATATTTTTTTTAGATTCTGAGTTATGGTTCTAATATTAAACATAAAATTAGAAAAAAATCAGCATGTTTATTTTTGCAAAAGTGTTTATTGTCAGTGATAGTTGTAAAGTTTATACAAGAATCTTCTTTGGCAACCTATTAAACACAGAGCCATTGAGGTTGGGCTTTAAATAAAGGAAAATTGGTAAAAGTTATATATTCTTATGATTTCCTAATAACAAAGGGAATTAAATAATAGCCATATTTGCTGCCAGTTTTGTATCTTAGTATATGCTTTTAAATATGATATTGAAATGTTTAGTAAAAAGGAAGCATTTAGAAAATTTTGACAGGAAAAGGAATGGAGATTGCTCAACTATGACAGCTGTTAACGGTGTCTAAACACAATGATGTGGTGGACCTCTATTCAAATGTGGAATTAGGGGAAAATTTTAAAACTCACATAAATACATATTCCAAATTATAGTGACAGCACCAGTGAACTGATTTAAACCATGAAACTTGTTAGTAAACCAGATTCTTTCTAAAGAGTTTATTATATGTAAAACTATGTCCTGTGTTCTTTTTATCCTAAAAAAAAAACAAACCAACAAACAAACAAACAAAAAAAAACCCCAAGATACCTCACTTTACTACCCAATCTTTATGGACACTAAACTATATGAACTGAATGCACGCGTGCGCACACACACACACACACACACACACACACCAGAATATCTGCAAATTTATAAAACCTTTCTTTAGTACCTTGAAAAGTTCAACTGTAGTCAATTATCTTTATAAACTAGAACATTATGTGTAGAGATGTTCTCATATTAGAGTTATGAATCAGGTTAATAATTTCATATTAGATGCTATTACTCTTCTAGGCAAGTATATTTCATGCCAATAACACAAAATCAAGAAACACATCCAAACCAAGAACACATTTTGCTACTGTCTTTTAAGAAAAGAGATATTATTTCTTTTCCCTGGAATTAATTTCTTGACTCACAGTTGTAGTAACTTCCATTTTTCTTTCCCAAAACCTAATATAAATTCCACACATGTTATGGATCAGAACATAAGCCTTTTGAAAAATCTATATAAACCAGCTGTTTATAAGTTTCCTTTCTTGTGTGTTTTATTGGTTAGATGCAAATGGGTTTTTACATAGACCCCAGAATACAAAGAGAATTCTCTATAGGTACATTCAGCACATTCAGGTGTGGTACAATATTATAAGAAAAGTACATATTGTTTTCAAGATCAGAATCTTTATAAAAGATGCACATTACGATAATCAGATAATAAATACCCAAACGAAGCTGTACATTATCACATCTTTGAACACTTTTTCCATTATACAGATCATAAAAATGCATTGTGGATTTGAGGTTAATATGACCAATGGATAATGATGTCAGTGGCACTATAATATTGAAAATATGAAAAAAATATTCTTGTTGCATTTACTCTCAATTTGATGACACAATGCTAGCATCAATTTTAAAAATGCTATATTCTTTGTTCCCAGTATGCACCTTCACAAGCAGTTGCTATTAAGACACTAAAATACCAGATCAGCATATATATGCATATATATCATGATATACGTTAAATGCAGACTTACTGCTTTTGCAAAGGAGTTTTAAATTATGGTGGCAATTTCTTAGATTATATGCATGGTGACGTTTCCTCCAGCTTGTTCCCAATCTTTATGTTCTCTAATCATATAAGTAGAATTACATGTGATACACTAAAATATTTGTGTTAAAACCTATAAAAGCTGAGGTTTGATGCAGGGGAAAGACACCACCCTAGGTGTCTTAAGCAGAAGGAACATAATTCAGGGTCTCTCCACATGATGTTTCTCCCACCTGGAATCCTTCCTCCATGCTCCAACCCATGGCACCCGCCATCATTTTTTGTTTCTAACTCTAGTCCTGGAGAACTTCCCTGAACCCCAAAGTTTGAGTAAAGTATGTGTTTTGTCAAGAAATTTGTGTTTTCTATCATAAATACTTGTCACATTTTTTCCTATCATAGATGCTTGTCTGTGCTCGCTTCGGCAGCACATTTACTAAAATTGGAACGATACAGAGAAGACTAGCATAGATGCTTGTCACATTTTGTTGTAATTGTAAGTATATCCGTCTTCCTCACTAGGCTTTAAGCTCTGTGAAGACTGGTACTGTATCTGCTGTGCTTGTCTTTGCAGCACAACTCCTAACATAATGGCTGGCCATTTTGTGCGTCTACCCTTGTTCATGCTGCTTCAGCTACATCCCTTACATCCTTCATGGCACACATTTTCTCAGCCCTCCTAACTCAGCTCAGGTGGTATGTGCACTAAACATTTTTCTTTTACTCCTAGGTAGAATGTATTCCTTTCTTCTTTACGATCCCTCCCTTTCTTGGGGATTATTTGTTTGTAAGTAACAGAAACTCACTTCAGTTATTTTCCATGAAAGTTAAAGCTTTATTACAAGGATACAAGCAGCTATGCTCAAATATAGACATAGCACTGACTAAAATCTTGAAATATTTCCATTTGAAATATTTCCATAATAGTTGCCAGAGTCCCAGCCAACAGAGCCACTCCTCTGGGATTCTGCCATGTAAACAGGAACTAAAGATTTCATGCCTGGTGTACCGGGCAGTCTCAGGTACCCAGCTCCAACTCCATGGGAAGTGGTTACCAAGAACTGGAGCATGAAAAAGACTCCACCCAGGGCTGCATGGCATCTTCCTCTCTCTGTGCATCTGCTTATCATTTTTGTTCTTTTCACACTGACTTTTCAGTATCTCTGAGCACATGAGGGTAAGTGTTTTGTCTAAGTTAGTTCAGGCTACTATAACAAAATACCGCAGACGGAGTGACTTATAAACAACAGAAGTTTATTTCCCACAGTTCTGGAGGTTGGGAAGTCCAAGATCAAGACACTGCTATGGTCACGTTCTAATGAAGGCTCTCTCCCTGGTTCATAATTTGCCCTTGCTGTTTCCTCGCATAATGGAAGGGGCAAGAGAGCTCTGTGGAGTCTCTTTTCCAAGAGCACTAATCCCACTCATGAGGGTTCCACCCTCATTGCCTAATCACCCTTCCAAGGCCTCACCTTCTAATACTATCATCTTTAGGGGTTAGGATTTTCAACATATGAATTTGAGTGGGGGGCACACAAACATTCAGACCATAACACATTTCCATTCCAATTTCGTATTGCTTCCAGAAGACACTGGCTAATGCCTGTAATTGCTCACTTAATTCCTTGGGGGGAAAGTCTGCCTTAGAATGGGTGTCAATCTGGCCCAATAACCAGTGGTCACAGGGCAGGGTCTCATATTACAGAAATCACTGCATTTGTCCAACTGCCTAAAGTGGAACGTTCTCAGGGAAGGGACATGAACTAAGCACTCACACCAAAATGTGTTTTCTATATGCCACTGAACTCTACCCAGGCAACTGTCATACAGCCCGAAGCATTTGTTTGCACTTATTTTAATACTAGAGGCCTGGTGCACAAAAATTTGTGCACTCGGGGTGGGGGGCGTCCCTCAGCCCGGCCTGTGCCCTCTCGCAGTCTGGGACCCCTCGGGAGATAATGACCTGTTGGCTTAGGCCTGCTCTAGGGTGGCAGAGGGCAGGCCTAATCCCTAGGTGCAGCCCCTGGTCAGGCTCAGAGCAGGGCCGATTAGGGAGTTGGGGCGCCGCCCCCTGTCATGCACAGAGCAAGGCGGATTGGGAGGTTGCAATGCCACCCTCAGTCATGCTCAGGGTAGGGCCGATTGGGGGGTTGGGGCACCGCCCCCTGTCACACTCAAGGCAGGGTCGATGGGGAGGTTGTGGCGCCACCCCCTGTCACGCACAGAGCAGGGCCAATCAGGGGGTTGGGACGCCACCCTCTATCACCCACAGAGCAGGGCCGATCAGGGGGTTGGGGCACCGCCACTGTCACACTCAGGGCAGGGCCGATGGGAGGTTATGGCTCTACCCCGTCACACACAGAGCAGGGCCCATGGGGTAGGGGGGTGGGGGCGCCGCACCCTGTCACACACAGAGCCGCAGGGCGATCAGGAGGTTGGGGAGCTCCCCCCTATCAGGCACAGAACAGGGCCAATCAGGGGGTTGGGGCGCCTTCCCCTGTCAGGAACAGAGCAGGGCCAATAGGGAGGTTGTGGCCCCGCCCCCTGTCACACACAGAGCCATAGGGTGATCAGGGGGTTTGGGCGCTGCCCCCTGTCATGCTGATCCCGGTGCCAGGAGACCTCGCGGCTCCGCTGATCCCGGTGCTGGGAGGCATATTACCCTTTTACTATATAGAATAGAGGCCTGGTGCATGGGTGGGGGCTGGCTGGTTTGCCCTGAAGGGTGTCCCGGATCGGGGGGTGGGGTCTCCACTGGGGTGCCTGGCCAGCCTGGATGAGGGGATGATGGCTGTTTGCAGCTGGTCACACATCCTTCAGGGTGGGGGTCCCCACTGGGGTGCCTGGCCAGTCTGGGTGAGAGGCTGAGGGCTGTTTTTAGGCTGGGACTGAAGCTCCCAACTGCTCCTTTTTTTCTTTTTTTTCTTTTTTATTCTGGGCCAGCTTTAGCTCTGAGGCTCCAGCTCTTAGGCCTCCGCTCCTGAAAGCAGGTATCTGGTTTGTTTCGGTTCTACAATCGAAACTCTGTATCAACTCCAGGTCTGAGATCCCAGCGAGCTGAAAGCTGGTTTCTGAGGTTTTGTTTAGCTTCTATTTTTGTAACTATGCTTCAAACTGCCAGCTCAGAGGCCTACAGTGGCAGGCGGGGAATGTTGGAGTCCTCCGTCACTGAAGCAAGCAAGCCTCATGTTAGTTTCAAGCTGCCTGGCTGCCGGCTGCCATCTTGGCTGACAGCTAATTTGCATATTTCCCTGATTAGCCAATGGGAAGGGTAGTGGTCATACGCCAATTACCATGTTTCTCTTTTATTAGATAGGATAGCTTTCTAATGGACTGTAAGTGGTTTGAGGGCAGAGGCTATAATTCATATATTTTTGAATCCTCATCTGTGGATATTTTTTCATTGATTTTTAGACAGAGTGGAAGAGAAAGGGAAAGACAGAGAGAAATATCAATGTGAGAAAAACACATCGATTGGTTGCCCCCTGCACACGCCCCAACCAGGGCAGAGCCTGCCACTGAGGTACATGCCCTTGACTGGAATTGAACCCAGGACCCTTCAGTCCACAGGCCAATACTCTATCCACTGAGCCAAACCAGCTAGGGCTGATTCATATTTTTATATCCCCAGTGCCTCGGACAGCACCTAGTATAAATGGGTGTTCAGTAAATGTTCATTTAATGTATGAATAAAACGGTAGAGGGGGAAAGAAACTAAACTAATCATCTCAACTAATTATTTCTTACATGTGTTCCAAGAAGCACTAATCCTATAAAACACTTTATATTAGGATTTGGCAAACTTTTCTGTAATAGCTAGATTGTAAATATTTTAGGCAATGCCAGCTCAATTATAACATATTTTCCTTTGTGTTATTTTTTACACAACCCTTTTAAAACATCAAAAACATTCTTAGTTGGGGAACTGTATAAAAACAGGCAATAGATTGAATCTGACCCACTGGCTATTGTTTTCTGACTCTTATTTTATGTGATCAAGTAAGTCTGCTGTGGTAGACCGAACAATGGCCCCTGAAGATGTCCATGTCCTAACCCGAGAACCTGTGTACATGTTGCCTTATGTGGCAGAGGGGACTTTGCAGATGTGATTACATGTATGAGACTTGGATGGAGAGATCTATCCAGATGCACTTAACGTAAGCCCAAGGGTGCTTGTATCAGTGAGGCAGAAGATTAGTGCCACACACAGAGAAAGAGAGATTTGAAGATGGAGAGAGATTCTACTAGCCAAAGAATGCAACTTCCAGAAGCTCAAAAAAGCAATAGTCTCATAGAAAAAAAAAAAAAAAAGATTCTTCCCCAGAGCCTCCAGAAGCATTGCAGGCATGCCAACCCATTTTGGACCTCTGACCTCCCGAACTATAAAATAATACATGTGTATTTTTTAAGCCGCTAAAATATGTGGTGATTTTTTACAGCAACAATACAAAACTAACACATTTGGGAAAATAGGAAGAATATATATATCAGGCTCTAAGAAATCCTGGTGAGTAAAACTGTTTGTATTTGCTTAACTGAGATCTTTCCAAGCTAGTGAACACTTTTTTAGGACTGTCCAGCATTAATTCTCTGTACCCTAGTTACTCTTATGGAAATCCCTTCTCCCTTATCTCACTTCGTATGGTTTGAAAGGGTCTGATATAAACTTGTGGTTTAATAAATTCACCCCCAGCCACAGTGACTGCTCAAGGATGGCCACATGATCCACTGCCAAGAATCTTTCTAGTATTTATTGGGAAAGAGACCCTTTCTTTTTACATGTCATTAAGACAAGAGGAAGGAGGTTGGAACTGCTGGGACCACTTCACTCATGAAGGAATCCCATAAAGAAGCACAAACAAGTGGCGTATTAACTTTCTGTTGTCATTATAACAGATCACCAGAAATTTAGTGGCTTAAAACAACACGAATTTGTCCTACACTTCTCAGTTCTGGAAGTCAGAAGTGTGGTACAGGTCACTGGACTAAAATCCAACCATCAGCAGGGCTGTGTCTTTCCGGAAGCTCTAGAAATTCATTTTCTGTTCATTGGTATTGTTGTTAGAATTCAGTTCCTTTGGTTGCAGGAACAAGGTCCTCATTTGCGTTTTGGTTGTTCAGTAGAGGGTTGTTCACAACTTCCAGAGACCAACCACCACAATCCTTGGCTTGTGGCCCTCTTTTTCCGTATTCAAAGCTAACAACAGCAGGGTAAGCCCTTTTCATATCACCTTTCTCCTCTTCTCCTTTTAAAGACTGTATGATTAGATTGGGCCCAGGTTAATCCCCTGCATCTCACACCTTAATCACATCTGCAAAGTCTCTTTTGTCTTGTAACTTATTCACAGTTTACAGTGATTTGGGGGACCATTATTCTGCCTAATGACATTATTCAAAACGAGGGGAGTCAGCCATGGCCAAGGCAAGCTCTCCCCCTGGACTCCTAAGCTATGAGAGGATAAATCCTGTTTTTCTATTAAGCCAGCTTGAGTCAGGTATTTTGTCACTTGCAACTTAGAAGGCTCCAACTAATACATAATTCTGCTTTTTTATTTATATTCCAAAGAGCTGCTGTTCCAAAGCATACTCTTTGGGAAATGTTGACTTTTTTTCCTTCCAACTCTCTAATTTTGTAGAGGAACCCAAGACCCAAAGAAGAAAAATAATTTTCCAAAAGTTACAAAACTGTTCATTCCAGAATCAGCCGTGAGTCTCCAAATTCCAGACTCTCACTACAATTGCCTATATGAAAACTTTCACCTTCATTGTAGATGTCTAAAATCCCCTTCAATAGCCAACTGCCACACTTCCTTTTATGAAGACACACCACTCCCTATTTGTGCCCCAACAGGCTGCTATGGGGATCTTTTGTAATTGCAACTACTGATTTTCTGTCTAGCTAGAGGGCATCAATTGACTACTTACCTGTTAGATTGATTATTTATCTCTCTACTCATTCATTCATTCATTCATTCTTTCTTTAACAAAATTCTTAATGGTACTAATAAGCCAAATTATCATCTCATATTTATTAAATATTCATTAAATCTCTACACATTTCTATATTTATTTCTTCTTAAAGAAATGTTAGGAATCTTTAATTGCAATATTGTCATCTTCCTGTAGACAAGTGTTCGTTACTGTTTTAGTTCTTGACAACCTGGGCCAAGGTGACCTTGTTCAGTTCCCAGTGGGGAATGGTATCTGTTTTCCTGTCAAGCATGTGAGAATGTACAATGGAAAAGGATTTCTAATTTCTGAAACTGAGAACAGCTTAGTCTCAAAGCCACTCACAACTTGCTTAAGAGGTGCCTGTGATGTTTGATTCTGTTCTCAGCTATCAGCAATGACCTAAAGAAGTGAAATAATATATTAGCATTAAATAACTTTAGGAATTCTCCAATATCTTCTCATGGTTAACAAGAGATGTGATACGGATCAAACTGCTTAAGTTTAAATTCTTATCCTATCATGTACTAACTGTATGATTCTAAGTAGGTTATTCACCTTCTCAATTCCTCGGTTATCTATCTGTAAATAAGGGTAATAATGCTTTACACCTAGGGTTGTTGTGTGGATTAAATAAGATATTACAGCCCAGCTGGCATGGCTCAGTGGTTGAGCGTCGACCTATGAACCAGGAAGTTGTGGTTCAATTCCTGGTCAGGGCACATGCCCAGGTTGCGGGCTAGATCCCCAGTGTGGTGCATGCAGGAGGCAGCCGATCCATGATTCTCTCTCATCCTTGATGTTTCTATCTCTCTCTCCCTCTCCCTTCCTCTCTGAAATCATTAAAAAAAAATACATATAAAAAATTGAAAAATAAGATATTATAGAACATTTGGACTAAGCATCTAATTTGTAGCAACATGTAATAAAGGTTAGCTATTTATTATTATTATTATTATTATTATTATTATTATTATTATTTAAAAAGTAATTTCTGTGTCTATTGTAAACCAAGGAAGGAGATAAACTGTAAGAAGAAGAAAGGGAGCAGTATTAGGAAGAAAAGTAGACATATTTATGACACCAGGAAAAGAACAAAATGAAAAAGCTTAAGACCCAAATTCTTTTTTCCTCTAATCAAGCCACAAGAAGCTGTAGCATGTCGTTCCATTAAGCCCTTTGGATTTTCCTTCACAAGGGTGTTAGATTCTGTGGCTGGAAATACTAAATTGAGGAATTCTCTGATTATTTCTATGTATAAATACATTCCAGATTACAAACAAATCAAACTAGAAAAGAACGTTTGAAATGAGACTCCTTAGGACAGCTAATAGAGGACATTCTGGTTGGAGAGAAGCAAGGTATGTAGGTGCCATTTAGATGATTATGGTCTTGTCGCCATCATACTATGTTTTCTGCAGCTTTTTGTAAAAAGAGAAATCAATATGAATTTTAAATATTAATTTAATTTCAAACAGGGATGGAAGTAATGTTTTCACTAAAATTTTGTAAAATGAAATACTTCATTATATTTGCCTTTTTTCATGGAATAATAAAAACAAACTTTTATTCAAATGAGAATTCTTAAAGTATATAATGAATTTCTCATTAAAATAAAAATAAATATTTCCAATTTTAAGGACATGAGAAAAGGAGGAAAATTAAGGTGATTTTCAACCATTGCCCAAATGAAATGAAGCCATGTTGAAATTTTAAATAAAGGCTTTCTATTTTCCATAGACATAAGACACTCCATAGGACCTGATAATATTACCAGGATACAACTAGATCACCTGTTATTTTACAGTCTCTGTTGAGCAAATCTAGACAGTCCACAAGCTGTTAGTTCAGGTTACTTTAGATTTAACAACAAATAACACTTGCAAATTTCAAGATGCTAAAGAAAGTGTGTGTGATATAATAAACTGCTGATTACAAGACAGGAAAAATAGAAGGTGTATTCTGATTAATAACTATTTCCAATCTTTGGATTTAATTTTTATCATGAAATGCTGGCATTTTATAATTTTTTACCTGAAGTTTGTGTGATTCCAAAGTAATGATCAAGACTCAAAAAGATAGAATCAGCTGAGTATGTAAAAGAAAGCAAACCAATGGGTAACAAAATATAAAACTACGGGGCTTGGGGGGAGGGGGCGGCAGGGGGGAGGGATTGAGGGGAAAAAAAGTGTTTGGAGAGAAAGATCTCGTGGGCAGGGACCACAGTGCGGTCATTTCTGCGGGAGGGGGAGGAGGTTATGGGGGCATAAATGGTGATGGATGTAAACTTGACTTGGGATGGTGTTCAGATGATGTGTTGTAGATTGTGAACCTGAAACCTGTGCAATTTTGCTAACCAGTATCACCCCAATAAATTCAATAAAAAGGAAGAAAATTAAAAATAAATAAATAAATAAATAGATAAATAAATAAATATACAGTCAGTCCATGTGAAAGGCACTTCAGGAGCAAGATAATTAAATTTTGAGATTTCACTCCAGAATTTATACACAGTTACAGTGAAGAACAGAATTGGGATTTACATGCAAAGTGTTCTCAGTTTTTCTCTCAATGCAGTATTTAGCTAACTACTGGCCAAGGGATCCTCTCTCCCTCTCCACACACATAGACACACACAAAGCAACACTTGGAAACAGGGCACGGTTGCCAGCATCCCATAAACACGACGGCAGATTTCCCAAGAATTGTGCTTAGGGTTAAAGGAAACCAAGGATGGAGAATATCTTAAAAAGAAAATCCACAAAGAGGTATCTGACCCTAACCTCATCCAGGAGATGGGAGAAGAGAAACAAGGGCCTAGTTATACAGGCAACATTAAAACAAACACATGTACAACATTGATAAGCATTTTTCTTAAAGGGAGGAAATAACAGGAAGGGCTGAAAGTCTCCACACAGTCCAATCTGTTTGATGAAAACATATTTCCTTTTTTCTTCTGGTCTCTTCTATATGACAGTATACAAAGTGCTCATTTGTATTTTCTTTGTTTTTATCCCAAAGCTAGAAGATCAAAGAGTTAATAAAACCTCCTTGCTATAGGAGGTCATTACAAAACTAAATGCAGCAATTCAAAGTGGAAAATAGAATGGATGCCAAGGAGATGCTTAACGAAGTAGCATTCTAGATGTATTCTTTGAAGAACATTTGCAGTCTCTTTGATTGCTTTAGAGCACACAGAGCAAAATGTGTCCTGCGTGGGGCAGAGTTGACTGATGGCTGGGCTCTCTGAAGCCACAGCCAGGACACTTGGAATCACAAGTATATTTGATAAAGAATTACTTAATATGGTGGAAATATTCATGAGTATTTTAGATAGCAAAATCGTATTAAAAACTTTCATCCCCCCCTCACCCCTTAAATCTAATTAAATGTCCAAACATAAGACAACAGTCTACTCATTTGAAAAATAATTTGAAGCACCATTTTCCCAAAAACTGAGAAAGTTGGAAGGCAAGGTAAGGGATTAGCTTGATGTTCCCATTAGCTACTGAGATCCTTCTTTTTTTCCCTTCTTTTTTTTTTTTTTTTTTTTTTTGTCTTTCTTTAGTGCTGACATCCTGAAAATGGGAGTAAATGAGAATATAGAGAGTAGCCTGGGAAATTGTTGATATTGCCATATTGATTTATTCAAAAGAGATAGGCTGGCGTAGTGGTCTTACATCTCAATGTGACACATCAGAATTCGCTATTCACTGTAGCCCTGAACCTCAGCGTTAGGACCCATTAGGTTTCTTCCTGGAAAAGAAGCAGCAGAACAGACCAGAACTTCTGAAGTGACCATCCTGCTGGTGGAGCCATGGAGAGGTGGCAACACAGAGGTCAAGGATAGAGGTTATTTAGAGCCTCTGACTGAGGTTTAATCAAACAATTCTTTTCCCTATTTGAAAGCTTGGGAGATACAGATTGTTTTCACTTTGAGGTAAAAGTTCTTTCCTAGGGTAATTCAGGGAATGGCTTAAAAAACTGACACAGCTAGGTGTTCAGAGAATGATTCCACTAAGAGGAGGATTATAATTAACATAAGAATGTAAAGATATCTGAGATTAACTTTAAGCAGTTAAACTTTTTAATTCTTTGGGGCCAATAATTGGCCTGTTTCACCATAAAATGAAACTGTTTTTGAAGTACCATTGAATGTTGTGTTGATGCCAATAGTCTTTTTTTTTTTTTTCCTTTTTGCATCAGTGGTGCATGTCACCTTCCTGCAAGGCACCCAGTTTGCAGATCTGGCCAGAGGGAAAATTACTAGGCAACAAAATGAAAAGGAGGCACAAGTCAGCTCAGCTCTCTGAACCCTCGGAAAGGCAACTTCCCTCTCGCTCATGAAAGGGGACGATTGTGCTCAGTACCACTTATCCGGTGCCAACAATTTGGTAAGCCCTCTATTCAGCACTACACCAGGGCTACAGCAAGGTGACCCAGAGTTAGGGGCCGAGGTCAGGGAAAGGTCACTGCCTGAAAAATGGAACCAGTCAAAAGGAAAGAATCCTAGGAATGGGTGAGATTAGTTACCCACAACAGTAGCCCAATCCAAGAAATGACACAGAAAAGCATTTTTTTTATGGAATCCAAAGTTCTAACTCTTTTTTAAAATCCTGCTGGCCCTTGCAAGTAGGTGCTAAGATGCTCTGAAGGGTGGTCCTAGGAATCAGCATTTGTTACTTAAATTCCTATAAACTTGTGCTGCTCTTTTATCTCTGCTTTTCAGATTCTTCAATTCCCTCCTCTCTTTCTTTTCCCTTCTTTCAACCTCAAAACTAAGGACCAGACACTAAGTATGAAGACACCATCGTCCTGTTGTTTGAAACCCCCTGAACGAGGGTGAGCCTTCCCTTCCCCAACATCTTCCTGGTGCTTCCCTGTGAAGGCAGAGTGTCAGATAGGTGCCTCCATGATCACCTTTGTTGGTCATGCTATGCCATGAGTACTCACTTAAAATAAGCCCTGCCTGGCCTGTGTGGCTCAGTGGTTGAGCGTCAACCTTATGAACCAGGAGGTCACGGTTCGATTTCCGGTCAGGGCACATGCCTGGGTTGCAGGCTCAGTCCTCAGTGGGGGGCATGCAGGAGGCAGCTGATCAATGATTCTCTCATCATTGATGTTACTATCTCTCTCTCCCTGTGCCCTCCTCTCTGAAATTAATAAAAGTATATTTTTTTAAAAGTAAGCCCTTTCAAGGTTAAAGGAACCTTAATATTTACAATATTTATTTGCCCTTTCATAGCTTTTCTTATCTCATTTGAGTGCTTATAGGGTGCTTGTTATGAGGAAAGGCTACAGAATGAAGGAACATGGGCTCAGGGCTACTTATTTTCAGCTTTCAAATGAACAAACAGAAAAGGCAACAGTGACATTTCTCCCCCTGGATGGCAAAATAAAACATTTCAAAAATAAATCCACAAATAAAACTGTATCATTTTAAAGATGTGAAAAGATTAAGTGCACTTTGGAAAGGATTTTTATTTTAAATAGGTTGCTAGATGCTGATATGCACAACTAAAATGGTTACTATTCATCTGGTTTCTTTTTCTAGAAACCCCAATATCATAAAATTAGAAAGTATTCGATTACTTCTCTTCAATGTGCAGAAGGATGGAGAGAGAGATTTCAAGTTCTTTTTGTTTTATATTTGTTGTCAAAAATTCATATAAGAAAGTCCATTTTATACAAAATAATTTCACAAAATTACTTTTAAGAGAGTCAATTTCCATATATCAATTTTAGTAGGTCATATAATATGTTTTAATAAGAGCTCCTTAGTTTTATTAGTGCATTATAAATTATTTATCTTAAAAAATACATTAAAAACAGAATTAGAATGTTTTTGGTTTATGTAGCTCACAGAATTAAGTTAAAATAGTATAATATATGTTATACAGAGAGAAATGTAAATGTTGCCTAAAAGAACATTTTTGAGTCAGTTTCCCATTAAACACTGAATAGAAAAGTTGACTTATCTTAAAATAAAGCAAGTCACTACATCACTCTGCTATAAGCAAACATTTTGTTTGTAAATAAGGATGAACTGACAGTGTTTGAAAGTGTAGTTCATCAAAATCACAAGAAACCAAATATTATGAACGTGTAAAATTTCATGTTTATTTAATATCCATTACATACAGTTTATTGAAACCAGACTTTGTAAAGACAAATAGCATTTCTGATGAACATAAACAATATCATATAGTTGAAATTTATTTTGTATTTTCACATGAATAAAGATGTCATTATGCAAGAGTGTCAACAATAAAGATTTGTGTAAATTGGCATGACATCTCTCAGTGCTTCCGGGTAGCACCAGCCTCGTCGGTTTGAGGGGAGAGATTATTAGCAGCTTTGCATCAAGGAACTCAGGGTTCAGCACATCTGACTCAGCTGTCATGGAACCTTCCCCCAATATCTGAGTTGGGGTCCAGTGTGTTCTGTGTGATGCGCACCTTCTCAGAACTCATCCAGAGCTCAGGCTGTGTATTCCTAGGACAAAACAAACAAACAAGCAAAAGCAAAAGGAAACATGTAAAAAGGCTCACTCTAGTCAAGGAGAAGTACTAGTATGAGTGTTATACTTTATAATAGCAATGATTATTATTTTTAAAGTTGTTCATATTTATTACAGTTTACTATGTGCCAGGCACTATGTTAAGCACTTAACACTCATCAGTATAAAATGGTCACAAGAGTACTTTAAAATATGCTCTGTAATTATATCTCTATATATAAAAGGCTAATATGCTAAGTGTCTAAACCTCCAACCAGTCGCTATGATGTGCACTGACCACCAGGGGGCAGACACTCAATGCAGGAGCTGCCGAGCTGCAGTGACATGGCAGCGGCGGTTCTTGGGTGATGCACCCCAAAACCAGAGAGGAGGGAGCCCAATTCCTCGCAGGGCTGCATAATTCCACCTTTGGCCGTGGGTTATGTTGTTTCTGGGGCACTGTCAGCCCCAAATCTGGTTTGCTGCACACTTGTGTTTGCATTCCACACACTGTATGACAGCAATTTTGCAGAATGCCCTCTCGCACTCCCGTACCCCTCAGGGGATGTCAAAGAGCTGGTTTTGGCCTAATCCCCCCAAGCCAGGCCGAGGTACCCCACCTACCAGAGGGACCCCACTCACTCCGCAGACATCTCCAGGGTGTGTCTGGCCTGTCTCGCCCAGTCCCGCCCTGCCCACCACCTTCTAATTAATTTCCTTTCAATGTGCATGAATCCGTGCACCAGGCCACTAGTTTGTATTATAAACAGGGACGCTAAGCTTGACAGAGGTCAAGAAACTTGAATGCAGTTTCACAGTAAGCAGTAGATGCAGAATGCCCTCTGGCATCAAACACAGCCCAGGGAAGACCAGTAGCTTCCTGTGCCTGACACTGTGGATGAGCTGACAGTGTCCACAAAGCCATTTATTGCCCTTTTCTACCTTGTTTTTCTTTATCATGGAGACTGAGAAACTAAATTTTTGACATTCTAAAAAGGTCTCTTTCTATCTCACTGGTAATATTTTTCTTACAATTTTTTATATTCCAAACCATAACACAGTTCTCCTTGCTCCTAGGAGTGGCCATATAATAGATTCTGACCAACAAGATGTGAGGTGAAGCTGCTAGTGGGGCTTCACTGCCTGTTCTTTGAAGAGACAGACTCAGTTATACAGTAGATCTCTGGTTAATAGGATAGATCTCTGGTTTAGAGGATCGACCTCATGTTAAGTGTTCTAGCCACAAACACACAAAGAAGGAGACAGATTTCTGATCTCTTCACACCTCTACCCTTTTTTATTCTGGTTTAGTCATCTTCAGATTTGTTGACACATAGGGAAAAATATCCTTTCTGCTAAACCCTGTAATCCGGTACTCATGGCTGACTGCTCCTATTACCTAAGACAGCTTTACAGGCATACCTCGTTTTATTGCTCTTCACTTTATTGCACTTCATAGATATTGCTATTTTTACACATTAAAAGTTTATGGCAACCCTGTGTTGAGCAAAGTCTTTTGGCACCATTTTTTCCAACAGGCTCAGATGATGGTTAGCATTTTTTAGCAAAAAATATTTTTATTAAGGTACATACATTGATTTTAGACAAGTTTTTGGGCACTTAGTAGACTACAGTATAGCATAAACATAACTTTTACATGCACTGAAAACCCCAAAAATTCCCATGACTCACTTTATTGTGATATTTGCTTTATTATCGTTACCTGGAACCAAACCCACATTGTCTCTGAGGTATGCTTGTATAAAGTTTTGTGATTTACTGGGAAGGGGAGCATTAAATACTAATATTTTTTAAATAAAAGGATAAATAACTGAGTAGTATATTTCAATGGTGGTATAGTCTGTACCATATTTATATGATTAAAAAATGTTGGCTGATTTTCCTTTCATTGAATACTAAACACTAGCACATACGAAATAGCTATTGATTCTTCTTGCTCTAAGTGTGCAGGTGAAAGCAGAAGATGAGCCCTCTGGGCTATGTGCACAGGAAGAATGGATGTAACCCTCACCAGAGCATTTCAAAATCCAGAATTGAACTCATTTTTGGTCCCAACAAATAAGGGAAGAAGAAAATCCAGGAGATAAAATGAGAAATTTTTAGAGAAGGTGAGACACTCAGATTAAGAAATTTTCTATTGAACTGAACAAAACCCACTTTCTAACCCCACTCCTGTTAATAATTGAGATTCCATGTTCAACATTCAAAGGGTATGTGATCTTAGAAAAGGTTCTTGCCCTCTTTGAGATTACCAATTGTTTCAACCATAAAGTCAACATTTTCAACCCACCTCATAGGCTAGTTGTAAAATTAACTAAAACAACGAATGTGAATTGCCTGGTACTGTGCCTGAATACGATTAACAGATTTTAATTCCTCCTGCCCCCTCACTCTGTTACCCACCACCCACCCCCTTTGATAGAATGATGACTTCAAAGACTTCTGCCTAATCCCTGAAAGCCTTTTTGCTTTTCTTGCTCCATAGCCCAGTCACCATACAAAGACAAGTTTTTGTTTAGACACAGATATTAGTGAAAGAAATACCTTCTGCTAGGATGTAAGCTTCCTAAAGGCAGTAACCATGTTTTAGCAATGTTCACATTCCTCAGGAACTTGAGTTTCTAAAGAATTTCTAGTTAGGATATCTGAACAAAATAGAATTTTGAGCCCACCGTATTACCATTTAATCATTTATCAACCCAAATGACTCCTCCTTTTCAAGGTACAATCTTATCAGCATTTACTGTCCATCAAGCACAATACTTGAGGGCCTATAAAGTAATTGTGAACAAAGGCAAACCCATGTGTAGATGATAATATGAAGGCATAAAAAAACAAAAGTATCCTGTAGTATAATGGTTGTTTACTCTGAACTATTCACTAGGCTAGGTACCTCCAACATTATCACTCATCCTCTCCACAACCCTGAAAAAAGGGGTTTCAGGCCCTATTACAGAAAGGAAAACCAACGGTTAGAGCCTTGGCTGTCTCTAATTCAGAGCGCCTGACCAGTGTTTGACTTCAGGTCTCTCGTATTCCAGTGTTTGAGCTCTTTGCACTCCATGTACTGCATCCCAGAAGGTGTGAAGATTATGAGCTTCTAGAATAAAAGGAAAAAAACAAACAAGGAAATCATACATCTAGTTTGATATAAAACGAGGTTTGGGGACTTTATTTAGATCTATAACATCAAAATTATTTATGGCTAATAGAAAACAATAATCATGTCCAATATTACTATCTCAATATACAAAGTTATCTTTATAACATTTCTGTGAGGCAGATATTATTCCTTTCTTGTATGAATAGATGTTGACATTCATAGAGAAAAATAGCTTTCTCACGTAACAGACCTTGGACCCGCACTCTGACCCCATTGCTTATTACAGAGATTTTCTTTTCCATTATGCCATCGCATTCTGCTTTCCATGGTACTTTGTTTCAATTTTGGTGAAAAAAGGGACAAAGAAAGGGATGAGGACATGGAATAGTCACCATCTTTGGCTCTTCTTCCCTCCATTATCTAAAATATTTTCTGCTGAGCAAGGATTTTTTTAAACAGTGTGTCTTCTGAAAAGTCATTCCAATAAAGTATGGATTCAATAAAGCAAGCTTCCCACTGAGCATGGTTGGGCAAGTATTAGGGTGATTTTCTAAAGGTCTTTGGTTCATGCTTGGTTTTCAGTGTGTGCTTTTTCTCCTCCTTACCATCTGTTTTCAAACCAGCAGTGAGAAATCACTGTAAGGGCTAGAATAGCTCTGGGGTATTTAACAGGTGCTGAAACTCATGTCTAGG
Organism: Myotis nattereri; assembly: GCF_964212035.1. Taxonomy (NCBI): domain Eukaryota; kingdom Metazoa; phylum Chordata; class Mammalia; order Chiroptera; family Vespertilionidae; genus Myotis; species Myotis nattereri. Next base: position 48,866,242 of record NC_138079.1, on the reverse strand, counting down.
TCACCAGTTCAGACCCAAAGATATATGGTTCTCTCTTCTTCTAACCTGTAACTTCAAGCAGTAAGACCAGACCAATATCTTTAAACTGGTATATTGTACCATAAAACCATTCCTTCCCTACTTTGATTTAGAGGTGTTGGTGAGGAATCAACTAGGATTGTTACCACCAAGAGCTGAAAGGGCAGTAACCATCATTCATTCCAATGGCACATGGTGTGGCTCCTGTGCTGTTAGAAGCAGGGCAGTGGATATAAGCAACCAGGTGTGGTGAGACAGCACATATTCCTTTAAATATTATTTTTTAGTATGGAAAAGGGGGAATTAGGGTGAACAGCCAAAAGAGCAGCAAGGAGTAGTGGACAAGGAAGAAAGGTAATGATGATCCATGCTTGGACTAAATTAGAAACATCAGAAAGAATGACCAAATGAGCCAATAGCTAAACATGGGCATAAAAAAGAGTCAAATGCCAGATATACCAACTTTGAAAACTAGAGAACCCTGGACAATAGAAATGAAGGTCAAAGCAGAAGGCAGTTAGTTCAGCACTTCCTTATTCTTAATTATCTTTTCGATGGTCTTTAAATGTTAAAAACATTATGTTTGGGTATTGTTAAGGAAATACGCCTACATAAGGAAGACACAATAATATTTACACATAATATCCTGGTTCCTGGAGTGGACCAAAGGTGGCAAGGTGTCCTTCTCAGTCTAGCACTTGCAAAGGCTTCTTTCTGTTGAGCTGGGCCCTACTTTACATATTTTTCATTTTATTCCTTCTTGACTTCTGTTTATTATTGTGAAATGCCCTATTAGCAAGAATAAACACTTTTATTTCACTGTTCTCTCAGGCAAATATTTACTAATTTAATCTTCACAACAAACCTCTGAGATAGGATCTATTATTATCCCCACTTTACAAATGAGGAAACTGGCACAGAGAGGTTAGCAGCCTCCCACGCTCATGCAGGTAGTTAGTTAGTGAAGCTCGGCTCCCACTCAGGCAGTGTTCTCCAGTGGTTAACTTCAATGGTTAACTTCAGTCAAAACAAAGATCTAGGTACATTTCCAGATAACTGACCTGAAAAAGAACTTGTTTTTTATTAAGAAACTAAAGTACAGAATAGGGAATATAGTAAATAATATTGTAATAACTACTGGTATATATGGTGTCAGGTGGGTACCAGATTTATTGGGATGATCACTTTTATAAGGTATATAAATGTCTAATAAGTATGCTGTGCACCTGAAACTAATAAAATATTGTATGTCCACTGTACCTAAAAAAATTTTAAGTTTCCAAAATAATAAAAATAAAAATTGTGTTTAAATCATATTAATTTTTAAAAACTATGATTTAATCCCTAATCTATTTAGGTATGCAAATTATATTTTTCAGAAATAAAGTGATATTATTTTGTAGACATAATAATAATTATTATTATAGAAACCTGAACATTTCATGAGAAACCTAAAAATTGTAATATTTTAAATGGCTTTGTTCTAAAAGCTAAGCTAAAGTTAATGGGGCACCTCTTTGAGGTACATCTAGTTTAAAATAACAAAAGATTTCTATTTCCACCATCATTTCTGGGCACTGTAAATGTTTGTATTAATGAAAATGCTAGTTCTGTTGGTGGCATTTTAAACAAGGAAGCAGAGGCTGTACTTTGGAGCTGAACGTAAACATAATTGGAAAAGGTGATGATGAACTAAACTATATTTACACAGGCATTTGAAATAATGGCTTATGAGTCCTTTAGAATATTTTCCCCATTTAAAACAATTCATACATGGTACCCTATTGGTTTATTTCTTGGCATCTTATTCATGCTATACATCTTCCTGCTGGATAGGAAATCTAGTCCACATCATCACCATTTTAAAAATTAAGCTTATCTTTCTTGCTGTGTGCTTATATAAAGTAAAATCTAAGGATTCCTCTATCTGTTTCATTATTTTTGAAACCAGTATTTCAACCAGTGGCAAGTAGAATACAAACTCCTAAATTTTATGTCACAGTAGGAGAGGATGCCCCTAGGAGTGCATGTGTGTGTGTGTGTGTGTGTGTGTGTGTGTGTGTGTGTGTTATTCATGTGCCCAAACAGATACTATTCCACTGATGACAAAAATTGGAAATAGAGACTAGTAAATATGCTCTCTCAAAAAAAAAAAACCTTTTTAAATGAGGTGGACTGTCCCTTAATTGCATATTTATTTACCAAAGTCATAGAAAGCCCACACTCCTTTCAGGCTTCTTGAAAAATAAACCAAAAAATGATTAAGCATCTCTGATAAAACTGTATGTATATGGCTAAAATGCTGAATATCACAGATGGGAAAAAAAGCAACTTCCTACACTTTACAAAAAAAAAATCCATTCTGATCAAAAATCATTTTCAAGCAAACTAGTGAGTAAAGTGTGAACATATTAGCCTGTAACTTTCCTAAAATTTTCCTGAAAATTGCACACCTCAAGTTTCCATCTCTGACCTTACTAGACGCATAAACTTTCCATCTATATATCCCATACGTATACTTTCCAATGAAACACCAGCATAAAGTACAATGGAATAGTGGTTCTCAAAATGAGATCCAAGAACTCCTGGAATCCCATGAAAATCCTACATGTAGCCTATGAATGGCCTTTTTTATTGTGTAGGGTAATGAAATATCAGTGACAATGACCATTCTCTTTGTTCTGGCATGAACTAATAATTTACTTATATAGTAAAATTCGATGTCAGCTCATATTGCCTCAACAAAAAGATCACTAATTCTGGCTGGGGTAGCAATACTTATATCGGACAAAATAGACCTCAAAGTGAAGGCCATAACAAGAGATACGGAAGGCCACTTCATAATACTAAAAGGATCAATACAACAAGAAGATATAACCCTGATAAACATATATGCACCCAATGCAGGAGCACCCAAATACATAAAAAATCTTCTGGAAGATATCAAAGGAGAGATCGACAACAATACAATCATAGTAGGGGACTTTAATACACCACTGTCATCACTGGATAAGTCCTCTAGACAAACAATCAGCAAAGATACAGCAATACTAAATGACTCACTAGATCAGATGGACTTAATAGATATCTTCAGAACACTTCACCCCAGTGCCATGGAATATACATTCTACTCAAGTGCTCATGACACATATTCAAAAATAGACCATATATTGGGTCACAAGCAAAGTATCCCCAAATTCAAGAAGATTGAAATCATAAAAAGCGTCTTCGCAGACCACGATGGCATAATATTAGAAATAAACTGCAATAAAAACAACCCAAAATACTCAAACACCTGGAAGCTGAATAGCATGCTATTAAATATTGATTGGGTTACCAATGAAATCAAAGAAGAAATTAAAAACATCCTGGAAACTAATGACAATGAAAACACAACAATCCAAAACCTATGGGACACAATGAAAGCAGTCCTGAGAGGGAAGTTTATAGCTCTACAGGCCTATCTCAAAAAACAAGAAAAAATGGTAGTAAATCAGCTAACTCTACAACTCAAAGAATTAGAAAGAGAGCAACAAGAAAACCCCAGAGTGAGCAGAAGGAAGGAGATAATAAAGATTAGAGCAGAAATAAATAACATAGAGACCAAAAAAATAATACAGAAAATCAATGAAACCAAGAGCTGGTTCTTCGAAAGGATAAACAAGATTGACAAACCTCTAGCCAGACTCACCAAGAAGCAAAGAGAGAGGACCCAAATAAACAAAATCAGAAACGATAGAGGCGAAATAACAACAGACCCCACAGAAATACAAATGATTGTTAAAAAATACTATGGACAGCTCTACTCCAGCAAACTAGACAACCTGGAGGAAATGGACAAATTCCTAGAAAAATACAACATTCCAAAACTCAATCAGGAAGAATCTAAAAATCTCAACAGGCCAATAACTATGGAAGAAATTGAAGAAGTCATCAAAAAGCTTCCAGCAAACAAAAGCCCAGGACCAGACGGCTTCACAGGGGAGTTTTACCAAACATTCAAGGAAGAACTAAAACCTATCCTCCTCAGACTACTACAAAAAATTCAAGAGGAAGGAACACTTCCAAGCTCATTCTATGAAGCCAGCATCACCCTAATACCAAAACCAGGTAAAGACAACACAATGAAAGAGAATTACAGGCCAATATCCCTCATGAACATAGATGCCAAAATCCTCAACAAAATCTTAGCAAATCGGATCCAGCAGTACATCAGAAAGATCATACACCATGACCAAGTAGGATTTATCCCAGGGATGCAAGGATGGTACAATATCCACAAATCAATAAACGTGATACATCACATAAACAAATTGAAAGAAAAAAACCACATGGTCATATCAATTGATGCAGAAAAAGCATTTGACAAAATTCAACACCCATTTTTGATAAAAACTCTCAGCAAGGTGGGAGTAGAAGGATCATACCTCAACATAATAAAAGCCATATATGACAGGCCCACAGCCAACATCATACTCAATGGACAAAAACTTACACCATTTCCCCTAAGAACAGGAACAAGACAGGGATGCCCCCTCTCACCACTCCTGTTCAACATAGTACTGGAAGTGTTAGCCATTGCAATTCGGCAAGAAGAAGAAATAAAAGGCATCCAAATTGGAAAAGAGGAAGTAAAACTGTCCTTATTTGCAGATGACATGATATTATACATACAAAACCCTAGAGACTCCATCAAAAAGCTACTAGACTTAATACATGAATTTGGCAATGTAGCAGGATACAAAATTAACCCCAAGAAATCTGAGGCATTTCTATACACCAATAGTGAACTTTCAGAAAGAGAGATTATAAAAACAATCCCGTTTACCATTGCACCAAAAAAACTAAGCTACCTAGGAATAATCTTAACTAAAGAGGTAAAAGACCTCTACTCAGAAAACTACAGGACGTTGAAAAAAGATATAGAGGAAGACATAAACAGATGGAAGAACATACCGTGTTCATGGATTGGTAGAATCAACATCATTAAAATGTCCATACTACCCAAAGCAATCTATAAATTCAATGCACTTCCCATTAAAATACCAACGGCATACTTCAGAGATACAGAACGAACTCTCCAAAAATTCATCTGGAATAAAAAAAGACCCCGAATAGCTGCAGCAATCCTGAAAAAGAACAAAGTAGGTGGGATCTCAATACCAGATATCAAGTTGTATTACAAAGCCACTGTTCTCAAAACTGCCTGGTACTGGCACAAGAATAGGCATATAGATCAATGGAATAGAATAGAGAGCCCAGAAATCGGCCCGAACCAATATGCTCAATTAATATTCGACAAAGGAGGCAAGAACATACAATGGAGCCAAGATAGTCTCTTCAATAAATGGTGTTGGGAAAATTGGACAGATATATGCAAGAAAATGAAACTAGACCACCAACTTACACCATACACAAAAATAAACTCAAAATGGATAAAGGACTTAAATGTACGACAGGAAACCATAAAAATTCTAGAAGAATCCAAAGGCAACAAAATCTCAGACATATGCCGAAGCAATTTCTTCACTGATACAGCTCCTAGGGCACTTGAAACTAAAGAGAAAATGAACAAATGGGACTACATCAAAATAAAAAGCTTCTGCACAGCAAAAGAAACCATCAACAAAACAACGAGAAAACCCACTGTGTGGGAAAACATATTTGCCAAAGTCATATCTGATAAGGGCCTAATCTCCAAAATCTATAGGGAACTCATACAACTTAACAAAAGGAAGATAAACAATCCAATCAAAAAATGGGCAAAGGACCTAAATAGACACCTTTCAAAAGAGGACATTCAGAAAGCCAAGAGACATATGAAAACATGCTCAAAGTCACTAATCATCCGAGAGATGCAAATCAAAACAACAATGAGGTACCATCTCACACCTGTCAGACTGGCTATCATCAACAAATCAGCAAACGACAAGTGCTGGAGAGGATGTGGAGAAAAAGGAACACTTGTGCACTGCTGGTGGGAATGCAGACTGGTGCAGCCACTATGGAAGACAGTATGGAGTTTCCTTAAAAAACTGAAAATGGAACTCCCATTTGACCCTGTGATCCCACTTCTAGGAATATATCCCAAGAAACCAGAAACACCAATCAGAAAAGATATATGCACCCCTATGTTCATAGCAGCACAATTCACCATAGCTAAGATCTGGAAACAGCCTAAGTGTCCATCAGTAGATGAATGGATTAGAAAACTGTGGTACATCTACACGATGGAATACTATGCTGCTCTAAAAAGGAAGGAACTCTTACCATTTGCAACGTCATGGATGGAACTGGAGAGCATTATGCTAAGTGAAATAAGCCAGTCAATGAAGAAAAAATACCACATGATCTCACTCATTCATGGATAATAGAGACCATTATAAACTTTTGAACAATAATAGATACAGAGGCAGAGCTGCCTCAAACAGATTGTCAAACTGCAGTGGGAAGGCCGGGGAGGGTTGGGTGGCAGGAGGTAGGGGGGTAAGAGATCAACTAAAGGACTTGTATGCATGCGTATAAGCATAACCAATGGACATAAGACACTGGGGGATAGGGGAGGCTGGGGGACTGTCTAGGGCGGGGGGATAAAATGGACACATATGTAATACCCTTTGTAATACTTTAAGCAATAAAAAAAAAAAAAAAAAAAAAAGATCACTAATTCTGATTAATTATTGTGATGGATGTGGCTGGAGTAGGAGGAGTAGGCAGTAGATGCTTTGGCTCTATCCAAGTGGCCTGAAGATTAAAGTATTTCTCCAGTCATGTTCTTGGACAGCCACTACTGTGGCATTCTGATATTTCCAGACTACTGAAGATGTCATAATTTCCTGATCTTGTATTCTATGAGAAAAAGTTTACACGTTCTAAAGGAGATAGGTTTCAAATGACTACCTGGAGTGCAATGTCCACTGGAATGATTTCTCTTAATCTTGAACTTTAACCATTCCCATTGCTAAAGTACCTCCCCAAAACGAGCATGGTTCATAATATCCTCCAACTGCCTTTTGGCACATTAACAAATGCTCCCCAATCTCACATGGTGTACCTTAAGGACAAGGATTATGACCTGCTTTCTTCCTTCTTTCTTTCTTTCTCCCCTTCCTTCCTTCCTTCCTTCCTTCCTTCCTTCCTTCCTTCCTTCCTTCCTTCCTTCCTTCTTTCCTTCCTTCCCTCCTTTTATCCTTAACACCTAAGAATCTGCTCCATGGAGCCAGTTTGGGTGAATGTAAGGAGATGCCTAAAGTAGATGATTTGCTATACAATGATACTTGATTGCCTAAATGTAAAATTACTATCATAAGGAAAGTAAAAAAGCATAATCCTAATGCTTTTAAAAATGTACAACCACCTCACATCATGCCAACATGTCTCCTGATATAAAGGGCCCTTCTGTGACCTCACTACCCTTCATAATCATTTGCAAAAAAACACTGGACTCTACTTTCATGTCATTGTCTCCCTGCCTCACATATGCGATTCTACATGAGTTTTAAAACCTTCTCTCAACCCCAGGATTTAGACCTACTAACCTTAGGTTTCACTAACCAATTCCATCCAGTTTTTGTAGTAGCATCTGTACTATAGTCCTCAAGCATCTTATAATATGCTCTTTCATGAGCATGTTTTGAAAAAAGGGACCAGTCTGTTACTATTGAGGGATCCTAATGTAAGCTCACTTCTCTTCTGGCACCTTCCTTGCTCACCGGAGGTTGGGGAGGAGAAATACTGTGAAAAGACTGGTCAATTTAAGTCGGGTCAATGAAGCAAATAAACAATGCCACTGTTTCATTTTTACCAAATAAAAAATGATATCACTTCCTTGACAAAGTAAACTTCTTAAAAGACTGAAAGAAGGGGAAAATTTTATGAACTTTGACGTCACATTTGAGTTCTTGAGATATTTACCTTCTGAGCTTAAAATCTCCCATGTTCAAACACTGCCCTTCTGTATAACTGTCCCCACTGTGTGAAGGTTCCTCTGCCTCCTCTAAGAGGGCACAGATAGCAGCTCAGTGCGGAGTCGGGCTCTGGCCCCCCAGGCTGCAGCATCTCCCACAGCAGTTTCAGGACTTTTAGCAAATGAGTGATTGCAGCCTTGTCATATTTGCACTGCTGTATTCACTGCACTAATTTTTACTTACTTTGTGTCTTTAAATTAACTTATTTTATTTTTAACTTATTACATATGTTTTAAAAGGAAGTTTTGTGTCCATGCCATAAATAGATGGTAATTTGAAAAAAAAAAAACTAATTTAATGAAAACCATATAGTATTGTTAAATTCCTGCTCAACATAGTTATCTGCTGGAGACTCTGAGTCTCGGGCTTGCCTTCTATTTCTCAAAAAGGAAAATGTTAGCTAGTTCTTTGTTAGCACCAGCCTGAGACTTTCTTCTTGGTATAATTAGAAGCCTCTAAAAACCTGAAAGTAAGTGGGTTTTCTCATTTTGGCATTCAGTTTCGATATGCCTCCTAACATTATCCTGTACACACTAATGCACAGATCCCTCAACCTGGGAAAACTGGGTTGAATGTTGTCCAAGGCCTCTGCCAGCTATAAGAGTTTTTTATATTGCAAGTCAGTAATTTTAGTTTACAGACACACGCACACACAAGACACAAACATGTTGTAGGAAGAGCTGATTCCACTCTCTACTCCATGACCCTGGGTAACTTGTTCAGACACGGCAAGGTAATAAGGAAGTGTGAATAAGAATGAGGATTCAACTGGTCAACTTGATTTGGTTGTTGCAAAAGACCTGTATCTAACAATCAAATGGAAATCTCAGTCAAACCTATTTTTGGCAGAGCTGCACAGCAAATGCTGGGATCAGTTTTACAAAGTCGAGAATTGATGCAATTTCGGTAAAACTGCCAAGCTTGCTCAAGCATCTTTAGCTTGTTCTAAGTGTTTAGAGACCATTGACACGGTGGAAGTGAATGTTTCTAAAACTGAAATGAATAGCTATTTCCATTTATAATTTTGTTTCCATTTGTTTTTTGTTATAAGTTTGTACAATTACACGCAGAGTAAAACTTGAATTCAAAACCTTTGCTTCTTTCTTCGTAGTGTGCTTCTAGAGTTACACCAATGACCAAAGCTTAGCATCTTTTTGTTATCCAGCATGAAGTAAAATGAACAATTAAAGCTGACTCACATAGAGTGTAGCAATGAAAAATTGGTGCAAAAATTCAGTTAATTTTTGTCTTCTACGGTAAACATAAATACCATAATGGCAACTGAGTTGTCAATATTTTAAAAATGTATTTTGTATTGATTTCAGAGAGAGGAAGGGAGAAGAAAAGAGAGATAGAAACATTAATGATGAGAGAGAATCATCCATTGGCTGCCTCCTACCCGCCCCCTACTGGGGATCAAGCCTGCAACCCAGGCATGTGCCTTGACCAGGAATCAAACCGTGACCCCCTGATTCATGGGTCAACATTCAACCACTGAGCCACACCAGCTAGGCGAGATATCAATATTTTTTTAATAGTCCATTTTACTTGGCAGGAGCACCAAGGAGCTCCATCTATCTTCCTGAAATGTAGAAGTAGTATTTTTCACAGAGTTAAAGTTGGTGCTAGTCCTTTCAGACACTGACTTCTGAATGGGAGATAGGTGGCTCACCTCTACCAAAACCAGACTAAAAAAAATCACCGCAGCACTTTCCACTGTGAGAGGGAATTTTCAGTTATTGCAGGCTTCTGCTGCTCCCTTTTGTCTTCACCTACTTAATTCCCATCTCACTTTGCTTAGAAAGCAAGGAACACGGGCCAGGTCCATAGTTGCAAGGCAAATTATCGTACCCACAATACCTGCAAAACCAGACTCTGGGTTGGGATCTTGAAATTCAGTGGCTTGATGTTTAGGAGAGCACGGGCCTGGGAACCTGACCTGGGTTTCAGGTTCAGGGTCACCACTAAGTGGGTGACATTGAATGATTCTACAGTATTGTCTTCATTGTCTCCTTTCCTAAAAGAAAGGGTGAGGAGGGATCTATATAGCCATTTCTTGCTTTAACATCTTCTGATTCTAATTCCCATAGTGTTACAGTGATATCTAGCATTAAAAATAATGTTCAATAATCTCAAACTTTAGAATAGCAACCCAGTCTTAGAGCTCTAAAAAAGAATAGGCAGCATAAACTCTCATTAACAAGTCACGCACTTTATTAAGGAATTAATAATAGACCCACAATTAGACAGATATGTGTTTTCAATTTGCTAGTTAGCTCATTGATTCTGCTATATATTGACCCTCAGAAAGTTAAAGAATGGTAGATGTGAACCTAACCATTAGGTAGCTGATCTTAGAACACACCTGAATTATGTTTTATTGATTGCATTTCATTTTCATTGTAGTGTGATTAAGATTCCAATGAGATAAATACCTTCTTTTATGTGAGACCCCAGAGAACAGCAGCTTTGAAAGATATATCACAAAAATAAACACTGACAATTACCCAACAATTATGCATAAAAATGTCTGTGAGTGACTAGACTAATATAGGCCTTCATGTAAAACCAGTGATTTACATAGAGCTTCATGGGAAGAACATATTTCCACAGATATGCAGAATATTCCTAATCTAGAAGCTGAGCTGAGAAAATGCACCCAGAATATTATTTACTTAAAGTCTTTTCTTTTCCACAACAGCTCCATCCTACAACCTGAAACCAAAAGCCAAAAACTGTGTTTTCCAAGCATTTTGCAAAAACAAAGGATTATTTTTATTTATTTTAAATTCGAGCCAAAATGTGATGATTTATCATCACACAGTTTTTAACTCTAATATTCTTCTCTTTTCCAAGAGCAGTAGTCTGACCTTAAGAAAGGTGCCCTGCCTGGCTCAGCGGATAGAGCCTCAGCCTGCAGACTGAAGGGTCCTAGGTTTGATTCCAGCCAAGGGCACATGCCTGGGTTGTGGGCTCGATCCCCAGTCAATGATTCTATATCATCATTGATGTTTCTACCACTCTCTCCCTCTCCCTCCCTCTCTAATATATATATATGTATGTATTTTAAAGAAAGGTAGCAGGTGATAGTATTTTCAGTCAGCCAATATCTGCTGGGATTGGGCCTTTCTAAATAGGTAAGTCAATAGGAGTCGGACTCAGCTTATTCTTAAAGTTATTCCAGAGAAGCGATCTTCAGCTTAGTGGAGTTCTCATCTCCTGATCATTCATTCAGCAAACTATTGGGGCCTACTATGTATCGGCCCATCCTAATCTCCTCATGTTATTTCTTACTAAACTGTATTTTTTCAATGAATCAAATATAAAATATCTAGCGACTCAAGCTTGGAACCATATTTTAGAGTTCGAATATCAGTCTGAAGCTAGAAATCATGAGAAAGCATTCTCTGCCCAAGATCCCCAGATGTCCTTCAACTCCTCTCTGACTCCTTTTTCCCTGAATTACACGCTTCCATGCCTGGTTTTCTCCAGAGAGAGCAAACAGTGTAACGAAGACTAAGAACACTGGCTCCATGGCCAGGCGCATTTGCTTTCTTTAAAGCTTCATTGCTATGGTTGACACTATTACAGATGTCCCCATCCCCCCCACACACACTTTTGCCCACCTCTACTCAGCCCTCCCCTCTGGCCATCCCCACACAGTTGTCTGTGTCTATGGGTTAAACATATATGTTCTTTGGCTCCTCACTTTCCCACTTACTAGATATACAACTTGGCAAGTTTTTAACACCTCTTTAAGCCTTCGTTTCTGATCTAAGTTGAAAATAATAATATCCTACTCAAGGTTGCTGCAGGGATAAAATAAGATAATGTGAGTAAAGCTCTTAGTACTGCGTCTGCAAATGACAAGCACTGAGGAAAGTGGAGCTTCAATGTAATCTTGTCATTAGCAGAGCACAGAGATGACAGATGAACTAAGATTTATTAAGTTCCAAGTACTCCTTGGGCAAAAGAAGGTTCTAGAAATTACCCTCTCCCCATTCTCTCTACCCACCCCCACTTCACTAGCTTCTTCTTTATGAATTTGAGAACTAATTCTCTAGCTTGTGTACCATCTTTCCCTTCATCTTTTCTTTCTAATTCCTCATGATTCATTTTAGAAATATCACTGTACATCATACAACCATTAGCAGAGAAAAAGTGTAAAAGAAAAAGGGTAAAGATTCAAATCCTTACCTTAAAGTTATTGATTAGTAAATATTTCTACGTGGTGAAATTATTGATGATTTTTGTCCTCTTGACTTACACCTTCCATATTTTCCAAATTTCTGCATTGACATTACTTTTATAAGGAAAAGATGTATTTTAAAAAGTGCATGTGTGTGTCTAAGTACATAGCTGGGGAAGTCAACTTGTTAAAGTAAGTAAAGATGTGGTTGTATGGGAATTGTCTAAAACAGTGATGGCGAGCCTTTTGAGCTCGGCATGTCAGCATTTTGAAAAACCCTAACTTAACTCTGGTGCCGTGTCACATATAGAAATTTTTTGATATTTGCAACCATAGTAAAACCAAGACTTATATTTTTGATATTTATTTTATATATGTAAATGCCATTTAACAAAGAAAAACCAACCAAAAAAATGAGTTCGCGTGTCACCTCTGACACGTGTGTCATAGGTTCGCCATCACTGGTCTAAAATAACTGTAGCATGCATGAGTACTTAAATAAAATTATTTTAGCTGTAACCCAGGACTCTATTTAGAAGACACTGGTTTAAATCCTTGTACTACAATGATTTAGTAGCTTTATGACCTTAGTCACTTAACCTTTCTAAGCTTTATTTTTCACATCCATAAAATGGGGTAGTAATATCATTCTTCAGTAATGCCTTGAAGATTGAGATTGCACATAAAAAATGTATGATATATGACCCAGATTTAGAGCACAGATGACTTATAACTTGATGAGTACCTAAATGCTTTTTCAAAAATGAATTAACCAGCGTCCTGGCCGGAGTGGCTCAGTTGGTTGAACGTTATCCGTGCACCAAAAAGTTGCTGGTTCGATTCCTCATCAGGGCACATGTCCAGGTTGCAGGTTGCGGGCTGGGTCTCCAGTGTGGGGCGTGCAGGAGGCAGCTGATCCATGTTTTTCTCTCACATTGATGTTTTCTTCTGTCACCATTTCCTTTCCTTTCTCTCTAAAATCAATACACACACACACACACACACACACACACACACACACACAGGTTTAAAAAATAATAATAATTAACCAGAAAATTTAGATTAAAAATTCTGGCACCAATTAGCATTATCTCATGCATTTTCATATCTGAAGCATACCATGGTAAAAAGTTAATGTAGTATTGTTCTCACAGTCCCCTCCCAAACTAGCTCCTTTTCTGGGAGACAAAATTGTTCCCATTTGAGAACCACTGCTCTACTTTGCTCATGTCCCATAACAATAGCTCTCTGGGGTTGCATAACTGGTCTACATAATACTACTAATAGAAATAACTACTTTTAAAAATATTTACCCTCAATTTGGTGTTTAAATTCTAAAATTCTTACCATGCATCTCCATGTAATTTCCAGAGAGTTGTACAAGAGAATTCAGAACGTGTAGCATTTATATCTCAGATATTCTCCAAATAGGAGAATGGTTCATGTTTGCCTTGTTTAAAGTTATATTCATTATTAAATGAAAAAGTCTCCCTCACCACCAAACCTCACTGTGGAAAGTAACTTTTTTTAATAACCTCTTTAAAAATTTTGTTAATTGCATTCATTATGCATTTTTATATATTTTCTTCTTGTTTGTGTACAACACACATTAATTGTAGTGTAGAAGGAAGATACACTTTGTATCTGATACTGTCTGTAATCCATACCAATACATTCACTAATATATTCATTAAATGTTAAATAATTAAGTATTGTGTGATTTTATAGTGAATAAATCTTTAGTAGATCATTATAGAGATGTTTACAAGTGTTTAATGATGATTAGGGAACTGGTTGGGGTTTTGCATGTCCTAAGAATACAGTATTATTTTTCCCACTTAAAATAATGAAATATTTTCTCTTGCTATACAAAATTTTGCTTTCCCACATGTTTTGGAAGTGGGTTAAATCCAGATATGTCTATAATTATATTACTTGAGCATTTATTGTGTTAGGCTTTGTGCTAAACATTTTATAGATACTATTTCTTTAAAATAAACTACCTCAGTAGAGATACCTAGAAGAAAGAAGAGAGAATAGATATGGGGGAGAGGTAGACGATTTCATTTAAAGTGTTTTTTAGAAAACATGTTCGTAATTCTGGTGCCTGTCTTCATTACAAGGACAGGACATTCCATTCCCTCAATTTCTACATATTCCTCCATCCTCTGAATTCTAGTTTGTTTCAAAATTTCACCATTTCATGAAAACTCTACCAGATATATTCATTAAAAGCCTTTTGTGGTGAACTCAGTGGGTTTCAGTTCATATCCTATGCGATTTCTTGACTTTTTTATTTAACAACTTTGACCATTTAATCTTTTAAAAACACTCTATTTTCAAATATATCTCCCATATTTAGCTTTCTTCTTGCTTTGATGTGCAGATCCTATATTCAACTATACAAAGCACATCACAACTTAGATGAGTTACAGTCACACCTATGATTTAATCATAGAAAACTGACTTCGTTCCCCTCATCCCAAATCTGCTTTTTCTTCAGGGTTTCCCATTTCAATAAATAAAGTCATGATTACCCCCATTTCTTGAGCCAGAATTAAGGCATGATCCATGGCTTTTCCCTCTCCCTTATCTCTCTAGTCTCCAATCAATCATCAAATCGTAGTCTCTTGACTATTTTATGCAGAAATTTACTAGTTGGCCTCCCAGGGGGGGTCAAATAAATATTAAAGTAAACTGCTTATTTTTCTGGATTGATCAAATTTATATGCTGAAATAGACAGAAGAAGACCCCTAACAAAGCCATCGGACCATGGGCAACTTGGGACTGGTACAGCAAGACCGCAGGAAGAAGGCAGTGAGAGTACCGCTAAAAAACAGACATTAGGTTCAGTTGAGTCATGGAGTGCAGCTAAGTTTAATTACCGGAAGTCATATAGGAAATACCGAAGACTGAAGTAAGGACAAGAACTATATGTATAACTTCTTAATTAAAGTTTATCAGTCCAATGCTTCCTTATTTTATGAGATGTATCAGTAAGTCTTCTTATATCAAGAGAAAGGATGAAAATTGGAATATGAAATAAAGTGGATTTTGTGGTAAAATGAGGAAGAATAGAAGAGATTGGGATATGGAGTATTTATTAGAGTATTAATGAGGTGTACTTGACGTCATAAAATGTACATGTTTCAAGTGCACAGTATATTTAGTTTTGACAAACGTGCACATCTGTAAAACCATCACCATGATCAAAATTGTCACTAAAGGACTTGTATGCATGCATATAAGCATAACCAATGGACATAAGACACTGGGAGATAGGGGAGGCTAGGGGACTGTCTAGGGCGGGGGGATAAAATGGACACATATGTAATACCCTTTGTAATATTTTAAGCAATAAATAAAAAAATAAAAAAAAAGAAAAGAAAAAAAAATTGTGAATATATCCATCATTCCCTGTTATGATGCCTTCCTCCTAGTCATCTCCAGGCAACCACTAGTCTGCTTTCTTTTAGTATAGATTAGTTTGCATTTACTTGATTTTTTTTCATAAACATATAGTATATATTCAACAACTCATATTGTGTGTATCAATAGTTCCTTATATTTTGTTCCTGAATAATATTCCATTATATCCACATAATACAATTTATATATTAATTTACTTATTTGATTATTCCCAGGTTTTTATGTTACAAGTAAAGCTGTTATGAATATCCCTGTATAAAACTTTGTACAAAGATATACTTTCTTTCCTCTGTGTGAGGTATAAATACTTATGAATGAGTAGAGTGTTTGGGTATAGTATAGATGTATATTTAACTTTTTAAGAAATTGCTGAACTGTTTTCCAAAGTGATTGTTCCAGTCTTCTATATCCATACTAACACTTGGCATTGCTGGTCTTTTTACTTTTACAAATTTTAATGATTATGTAGTGGTATCCCATGATCATTTTAATTTAGCTATCTCTAGTGGCTAATGATATTTAGCATATATTCATATATTTATTTGCCATTTTATATCTTCTTTCACAAGTTATCTGTTCAAATAATTTTCCCATTTTTAAAATTGTTTTGTTTTCTTACTTATAAGCTTTGAGAGTTCTTTATACACTTAGGACAGTTTCATTATTAGGTATATGTTTTGCAAATATCTTGGTTTTTTTCAGTGGTGGCTTACTTTTTCATTCTTTTAACAGTATCTTTTGATGAAAAGAATGTTTTAATTTTGTTAAAATACTATTTTTTCATTTTTGATGGGTTATGCTCTTAACTATATAAGAATTCTTTGCTCAATCCACCTTTAAAAAGATTTTCTCCTGTTTTCTTCATCAAGTTTCTTAATGATAGTTCTATGATCCATTTTGAGTTAGTTTTAATATGTGGATTAAAGTTTTGGGTTTTCTGTTTTGTTTTCTCTGCACATGCCTATCTTTGTGTGTGTATGGAAATAAAACTGATCCAGCATCATTTGCTAAAAAGCTTTAAAAAAAATAAGAGTGAGTATTAAAACCAACCAAGGTAACTGACACAGAAACCAGAGAGCGGCAGTGGAGGGATTTGTAGGATTCTGCAGAATATCCCGTTTTTCATTCAGGCCATTTTTAATGGCCCAGTGCATACTTTCTAGTTCTAGTACAATGGCATCTTAAAAGTTGTTGTGCAGCACCTTTCTTGAAATACATGATCTCAAGAAGTGGAATAAAATATTTCAACTGTGTATCAAAGTAGGAGATTATTGGATTGAACCAAAAATGGTCAGTAGAAGGGAACAACTGAGTTAGTTATTTGGGGAAAATGTACAATTTATGTCTAATTGTATGTCTTTCATAACTCATCTAACTCAACTTCATTCTAGGTTTTCTTAGGAAAGTAATTTGCTTTTCTCCCATATCTAGCTGTCAGTGCTTGCAATATCTGCTTAGGCTTCCCCCAGTATAATTTTGCTTACTTTGAAACAGGATTCTGTAAAATTTGTTCTTGCCACTTTCCATTGTTTTAGAGAAAGTGTTGCTATGATATGTCGCTCTTTGGCTCGAACAATGAAAAACACATAGAAATGATTAGATATAGATAAATAATATGCTAGATAGCAAAGGATGTCATTTTAGGCAAAGTAAATACATGGAGCTTGGAATATTCTAAAATACTGCAATAACTTTCCTCAGACATAGATTAAAATAGCATTTTGTTTTTCAATCAACATCAACTTCTTTCAAATAATTCTCAGTCTCTGGGTTAAAAAACTACTTTCTCTTAATTTTTTATTTTGCAAAATTTTTAGTGAAAATAGGTAAAATTGTTTATTGTCTATTTAAATATTGTAGTTCTACATAAATACAAATCTGAGATCATCATATTCGTTGAATAGTTGATGAATAAAAGCAATGCACAGGGTGAAATTTGGAGATTGTATTGATTTTCCCAATGTTTAGAAATTTAACCTGATATAGGCAAAATAAACATGGAGATTTGCAAGGTCTGTTTAGCTCCTCATTTTTAAGTATTATATACTTTTATTTCTTTGTTCTAACTATAGTCCCTAACTGATGTCCTGGTCCCATTGTCCTCAGGGGTAACTCTAAATTCTATCTTTCTAAAGATGAAGAATTATGGAACATTAAATGGAATGCTGTATAGTTAAGAGTAATTAATAATGATTATTATAGCCATTAATTAATAAATCCATTCTAATTGTAATTACTTATAATAGTGCATTAGAAAATGACTTCATGTTAATGGATCAATGAGAGAAAAAGGAGGGTCTTTAAGTTTGTAGAAGAGTGGGTAGAAAAGTTATTAGATGATAGGAGATAGGGCTCATTAAAGATATCGAAATGGCTCGTCCACAGACATTTTTCTCATATCTTCTGATATGAGAAGAAAGAAATTTTTTTCACAGAAAAAATCTGTGAAAGATTTTTTTTCTGGTAAAGCTCTCCATGTCCAAATGGTTCAATAACAAAAACCCTACAAATATTTCCTCCAGATTCCATGATAAAATATTGCAAAGAACAGCTCGTTGAACCTACCTACTCAGCTAATTTCCTGTGAGAAAGAAAAAAAAGGGGGGGGGCATGTATCTGCACAAATAAGGTGGTTGTGCCAGGTCCTAAAAAAATGAAGGATCTGAATTGACCAATATGTAATTCCCTGATATTGCTTATACCATATCAGTTTCTAGTGTTCAATTGTTTCCAGTAAAACCATCTCATATTTTTATCATACTTTATAGTTTGTAAAGTGATTTCACATACATATCACATTGGGCCCTAAAGAAAATGCAGTGAAATGGGTAGGACAGATTTTTGCCAATGATACAGATCTGGAATGTGGCCGGGAAATATCATAAACATGATGCCAATTTCAATCTCCTTTCAGGTACGAAGTGCAGGAAGGATGACAAGTTGACTGACCATCTCAACCACGGTAAGTCACAGCTGAACCAAGAGATGATTCCACAGAGAGAAGAAATCAGCTTTTTCAAGGATCTTTATCTCAACCAAAAAGCCCTTTGGTTTTTCTAGCAATAGTCATCAATTCCAGTAACCTAAATACAGGGTTTCCCCTCTATCTATTGGCTTCCAAACAGCTTAATTTGGATCCCTTCCCCGGTAGTTTGAAAGATAAGGAAGTGTACTCATCTCATTAGATTATATGGAACATCAGAAATTGAGTGGAGGGGAGGGTCAGTGGTGGGAACTCTTAAAAAACTTTGAATTCCTTTATCACTAACTGGTCCTGGTTAAGGCAAATTTCCTGTACTGAGATGTTAAAAGAAAACGATCTCACAAACACTGTAGAACTGAGAGTTGACATTGTATCTGGAGAGCTCTTTTAGCCCTAAGCACAGTCAAGAAATAGTGAGGGGTCTTGCCTAAAGCAATTGCATCTTCAGGGTTAAGACAAAGCCTTGGTCACTGACTGACATTAACAATAGCAGGGGAAAAAATCATTGCTAAATGATGAGTGAGAAGAGAGAAGGAAGGAGTGAAGAAAGAAAAAGGGGCGGGGGGGGGGGGGTCCCTGAAGACATGGACAAAGTATAAACGTCAATTTCTCTTGTTTGTTTTTTCCATTTTGAAAAAAAATATCCAGGAAAATATTATAATCATAGCTATTGTATGAATTTGAAAATTCAGGAGTTAACTACATACCAACATAAGATATACTATAAGTTTACATCCAAGATCAGTGGCACATTTTTCTTTTTTTTTTCTTTTTTTTTTTTTAAATATATTTTATTGATTTTTTACAGAGAGGAAGGGAGAGAGATAGAGTGAGAAACGTCGATGAGAGAGAAACATTGATCAGCTGCCTCCTGCACATCTCCCACTGGGGATGTGCCTGCAACCCAGGTACATGCCCTTGACCGGAATCGAACCTGGGACCCTTCAGTCCGCAAGCCGACGCTCTATCCACTGAGCCAAACCGGTTTTGGCCACATTTTTCTTTTTGCCAGTCTTAATTCAGAGACCTAACTATGAGACATGAAAATTTACGCTGGCATAAAGATGACATTTAGCCCAGCTGGCATGTCTCAGTGATTGAAAGTGGACCTATGAACCAGGAGATCCTGGTTCAATTCCCGGTCAGGGCACATGCCTGTGTTGCAGGCTCAATCCCCAGTGTGGGGATTTCAGGAGGCAGTTGATCAATGATTCCTTCTCATCATTGATGTTTCTATCTCTCTCTCTCCCTTTCTCTCTGAAATCAAAAAATATATATATTTTTAAATAAAATAAAGATGACACTTAAAAAACAAAACTAAAAGTACCTAAGTTTCTAATGAAAATGCTTTCATTATCACATTTTTAATATTGTAACTCTAAAATCAAAATTTAAAAATCATAATATAAGAGGGTGAAAAAGTGTTTGCATTTTAAGTATAATGTCAAACACGTGTATTGCTTTATCTAGAAATATATTCTACTTAATACATTTTAGTTTCAATTTCATGAACACATTTTTATAAACCCAAAGTTTTAAGCTTGTTCTTTTAGTAAAGTGTCAATTTACACATATCTTTAATTTGCTTCCAATCTTTTTTTCCCCACATGTTTATTGACTTTTAGCTTAGTCCTTGAGGTTATTAAAAATTAGGTAGGGCTGTTTTTTTCTGCATCCCTGAGATGAGCACGGATCTAACTCAAATTATGCATCTAAAGTTTTGGTTACAAGTAAATAAATACATATTTGCTATAATAAAAATAGAACACAATAAAAATAATAACCTAGGCTTTTCTCAACCCCTTACTCTGTACCACACAAGGTACTTGGATAGGTGACTCAATTAGTCATCTTCCATTCCAGCATAGAGTTGCAATATGGTGATTTTTGTACCTTATTGTGGATTTTAATACATTTGTACTGAAATAGATTGAAATTGATAAGCTCACATAGTGATAGCTACCTAAGACAAATATATTCAGGTAATTTCTGTCCTTTTGCTCACACTACCCCCCAATTCACCTCCCTATTCCATTTTTATCATACACAGTAGTAAGAAAAGGAAGAGAAATGTTCAGAGATGTTATGACAAAGCACACAACTGTCAAACTGAAATGCTTGTTGGATGGATCCTATTATCTCTGGGAGAAAGAACTTTCAGTATACCTCCACTTCAAACAGTTGTCTACTAGTAGTCTGACATTGGTGAGTCATCTTCCCTCAGTCACACGGTTGTGGCACTGCTGGAGCCAGAATCTGAAACTTGTGATGCTCACCCCTCATTCAGGACTGAATCCATTTTTAACAAGAAAAAAGTAGAAAGTAGTTTTGAGTTAAAGCAGGTATCATAAATATCAGAAAGAGGATAAAGAGGGAAATCTTAATTCCCAAATTCTTTATGGTCAACTATACATGATTCCAATTACCTAGGTAATTTTGAAACCTACTATCTGAATTATTTTGTCAGTGGCTAGCATCCTTTCTGATTGGTTGCTATATCCATTTAAATTGGCCCATTTATTTTTTAATAGCTCTACTGAGGTAAAATTGATATATATAACTGTATCATTTTTTAAGTTTTTCCATATGTATACATTTGTGAAATCATCACCACAATCAGGATAATGAACCAATCCATTACTTCCAAAAGTTTTCTCATGCCTCTTTGTAATTATGTTAAGTTTCTTCCATGCTGGAAAAGGTATCAGTGTTTCATTTTTGTGTACTGCTGAATAGTATGCCATTGTTTGAATACAGTACAGTTTATCTGTTCACCTGTTGATGAACTATTGTCTAAATTGTTAAGGTTTTTAGAGCTGTGCAGGGTTGTGCTTTAGATAGATATGCAATTATGATTGCATTTGCCTACTTTTTTAAGCCTAGTTAGCAGTTCATCATAATGTAACTCTTAAAAGAAGTTATTTCTGTTTCAGAAATGACAAAACATCATTATTTCAGGATTGTAAAAACTACTACACTTTTTTCTTTTATTTAGGCGAGGTCTATATATTAAAACAGTTGGTCATGTCAGTCAGTCAATAAGGTATTTGAGTGACCAGAGTCTGGCAGGGGTCTTCAAACTTTTTAAACAGGGGGCCAGTTCACTGTCCCTCAGACCGTTGAAGGGCTGGACTATAGTTTAAAAAAAAACTATGAACAAATTCAGCAACAGGCAGCGGCGGCAAAAACACCCGGTGGGCCAGATAAATGTTTTCTGGGGGCCGCATGTGGCCCGCGGGCCGTAGTTTGAGGACCTTTGGACCAGAGTAATCAAATTAGAAAAAAAAAATGGCTTTCGTTTTTATTTTATAATTTTGGGAGTTATTTTTAATTCTATAATTTTGAGAGTTGTTTTATAAAAAATATTTTTTTTTTTACTTTGAAAAATCTATTAATGTTATTCTTTTAATTGGTTGAAGGGTATAAGAGCAAGATGGGGTAGATTTCTGATTTAATTGATTAGCACTATAGAAAAATGCTCATATTTCACAGGTACACCATTATTAATGCCCAATTCGCTTGTCCCTTTTCATGCAGAACTCCCACTGGGAGTACCATATGAGAAAGAAATGTAGGATGAGACCCGATTATGAGACTAATTATGACTTTGAGTTTTCCTGGATAAGCTAATTCTTTCTACACCCTGGGATCAGTAAGCACGAAAGTAGTTTCACAAGGATTTCACTGCATTTAACAGTACATGGATTTATAAATAAATCCAGAAACACTCACCAGCACTTCCATTCTCCAGTATTTTCTTTGTGTTTTGTTTTAAAAATGATAAAAATTTTTAAAAAGACAACGCCGCAGGTATAGTTTCATTAAGCAGACACCAATTTTGTATTTTTTGGCCCTGACTCATTTGTTTTAAATAGACTATTTTTAGTTTTATTGGCACCCCTGGTTAAATGAGACTAAAGAGGGACATGGGAAAGCAGGATGAAAGGGAACTTGAAAGAGAAGAAAACAACAGACAAATGAGAGTTGGAAGGAAAAGAGAGGAAGAGGACTGCTGTGAGATGAAAGAAGACTGGCAGGAGAGGCTCTGCTTAATTTTCATTTTTATTTGTGGAGAGCTTTGTGAGTGACATAAAATGATTATATATTCTTGCATGATTTGAAATCTGTGTTTGATTTCTTCTCTCTTTTTTTTGGTGTGACAAATCTCACAAATACTGATTCCAGAGTTTTCTATGATGCCACTATCAACAAATCCCTCCAGCAGCCTTTTTTTATTCAGTCACCCATTGTACATCTATCTGAGGGGGAGTTTCTTTGTGTACTGAGTAATTTCCATGTTGTGAGGTTTCTTGTCTTCAGTTACCTCCAGTTTTTTGCTTTAGTCAGAACACTCACATAGCATTCAAAAGGGAAAACTCAAAGCAATATAGACTGTTGTGCCTTTTACAAAGAATTAGAGCTGTGTGCCCCTACCAGTGCAGCAATATATTATATAAGGTCAATACTCCTTTTCACATGCCTCCAATACAGATGCATTTTATGAGGTAGAACAGCAAACACTGAATCACTCTGGTAGAGATACACAAAACAAGTAATTATTGCCGGTTGCATAAAAATAATTATGCAGTTGTGTGATGAAAACCAGTTTTTAACTGGGAGGGGAAATTCTACCAAAAAAAAGCACGTGGAAAAGCTAAATGTTGTGCTCTGGAAAATAAGCCATTCCATAAAACTTCCTAATGCAGCTGCATTATCCAGAAGAGGTACCATACTTTTTTTTTAATAGCACATTGCACACTGGAGGTAATACAGCATACTTGTGTACAAGGCACATATAATTACTCCTATTTTCTGTTGACTTTTCTGCCAAAGTGACCATTTTCTCTATTATCAATTCATCTAATATTTTAGCGAGAATACCCTTAATTGTCACTTAATGCTTGCCAGGTAGTTCTTGATTATGATTCAATAGACACCTAGAATCACTAGTAGTTCTTATTTCCAGTCAGCTATTACTATCATAAATGTTACTGCATATTCTCTGTGCCTAAGATATATAAAATAGCATTTAAAATAGGAAAAAAGCTAATGGGGCTTTATTTGTAATGCAGCATATTTTTCTTTAGATTATATAGGACACCTATGATGTGTTCATTTCTATAGAAGGTACTTATCTCAAATATCTACAGTGAGTTCCCTCTGCTCTGACATATACCTAGGCCCCAGGGAAGCCAAGAGGATTTTGTTGCCTTACTGTTAAGCATGGCTGTTCTGGGCCCTTTAACTGAATCCACCACTATGAATGGACTTCGAGCAGAAACAGCAAGTACAGCTACATTTAGGCTTATATCAGCATTTCTGTTGAACACATTTTGAAGCTACAGTTAAGTAATGCGGAGGTTATGACATGAAGTGACAAAACCCTCGCCTGTGAGCTGGATGAGACTATCCTGAGCCAAGCTTCCTGGACCAACACAGTGAAGTACATGGGCTAAAGAATGAGGCTCGGCTTTGCCTCTGAATTTTCAGGAGTGTGAAGACTCTTTAAAAGTCTTAATATTAAACATACCTTACCTATCCACCATAATGGCACCTGTGGCCAGCACACAAGCCCGTGAAGCTGGAGGAAGTTTCCATCCTAATCCTTTCCATCGCTTCTTGCTGCTTCCTCCCCCTGCCCACATTTGCATACTGGATTCCATGCCACCAAAAAATAAAAAGAACAAACAAACAAGACTTCCTTGAGGCAATTTCTATGTAACTTTTCTGAGCAAAGCTCTGAAAGTGATTAAGAAATTTGGGGCAAGAAAAGGAAAGGTCAAGACAGAACCTTAAAAATTCATTTTGTAACATGATGACCAATGCAAACAAATGACAAAGATGTCTATATTTAGCATATCTGTACACTCTAGTCTACTCTAATAAAATATAGAAACCTTGATGCACATACCCAGGGCTCTATATTCATTTTAGCTTGGTAATTAATGCTAATATCCTTAGGATACTTATCAATTGTAAATCTATCTTTATCTCCTCATTTCCTAATCAGTTCTAGAGCTTGATAGTAAATACAAATATTGGTGTGATATAGTGCATTGCCATTAATAACAAATTATTGTATGCCATATTTTAAATGTTTTAGACTATTTTTCCTCAACAATTTAATGATGTAGTAAAACCAAATAGAATTCTCAAATTTTATATATATGGGTTTTTTAATAGACATTAAATATTACTAAATATTTTCCTATTTTGCAAGTTATATTAAAAAGTAAAGTTTTCTTTTAAAATGTGGAAAAATAAATATTTGTTATTAATCTGATATATGCATTTTGTCTTAAAGCATATTAGTGATTATTCTGGTTATTAATATTAATAATGGCTCTTTTAAAAAAGTAGATCTACCCATTTGGGGATTGGGTTTTAAATATGTTAAGATTAGTGTGATTAAGTATTCAGAATTTTTAAATATTCATTTTAACCACTGCTAACAAATCTAAGTTGAATCCTTTTAAATGTTTTTCCAAAACCATTTGTTGGTTTTATTTTGTAAAATCTGCTTCAAAAATTAGTCTACCACTGTGAATGAATTACTTTTAATAGAGAGATGAAGAAAAGGGGGGAGGAGAAATTCAGGAGAAAAATGTCAAGTGAATCAATACGATTAATTAAATTAAATGTGGATTTATAAAACTCATATTCATAGACTTATACAATATATTCTCAGTGACATTTAAAATATGTTTTGAAAATCCCTAAATAAAGTCCCATGTACATGAAGACATTTCCATCTTTAAGAAATTAAAAAACTACCATATATGTAATTAGTTTTTTTTTTACAGAAAAACAGGAACAATTTTATATATAAAACTTTTAAAAAATATATATTTTTGCTACTTTCTGAGATGTTTATGCTTCAGCCAATAGCTAATCTTGACCACTAAATAACATAAATAGTTTTTATTATTTTAAATTTGTATCAAGGTCATTTTGGTCTTAACCCATTAAGTTTACAACTCTCTATGTTGTTCTTCTACTAGACAATTAAATTATTAAACTTAGTCAAATGTTTATAATACCAAAAGTTAATTTTCACAAGTTGCAAAATATGATGTAGAGGAAAGGAATTGGTTCTAAGTTTTCTGAAATACATTGTTTTTTAAAAATTCAGGTAATACAAAGATAAAGTGGTACCTTAAACCTACTTGTAGAATTAACATCTATGAATGTTAAAAAGGACAACAGACGCATAACATGGCACAATAGCTAAAAAAGAGATTGGGAGAGAGTATTCCGTTCAGACAGTACTTAACAGAGTGATTTGTATGTAAGTCAATTTAACTTAAGAAAAGCAGTAGTCTTTAGGTATTAATTTTGAGTTGTTTATGATTGCTTTCTCCCAAAAGTCTATTAATGTTAGTGGGTTTGTCCCAATCCTGTGTATTTCATATTGGTATAAAGCCTTTTATTTCTGCTTTCATGAGAAGTATATTATCTTGCTTTCACACAAATTTTAGTCATAGCTATTTTAACAAATGACATTTTTTTTCCTGTAAAAAGGTTCCAAGATAAAGATTTTACATCATAGAGAAAAATTGAGAGAATACTTTATTTCCTTTAATAGCCTGCTATTGATGATCAAAAACAAGGAAACAAATGTAATTGGTAAAACAAACCCCAAAGGAAGTTTCAAATATCTCAAGTAGGTGGATATTCTTAGTTGAAAATAGCTCAATTTTATATCTAGAATCTAAAATATATATCCATGCCCCTCCACCCCAATCTTGCTTCCAATTTTAATACTTCAGCTTTATCAAAGTAAGCAAGCTATTGTTAAAATAGAAAATCCAGGTTTGAGGGCTGCTGCCATTTCCCTCTTCCTAGTACAATTCGGTGCCAAAAGCTTTTGGAAAAGGAAAGAAAGAAAGGTCTGCTCCTGTGCTGTGTGGAAAGTAAAGGGGCAGAGGGGCATCACTTCAATCTCCTGGCTCTGGTCCTTTCTCCCCCTCAGATATCCAGAGAAAAGAGATGCTCTTCATTCACAAAACAAAACAAGAAAATCTCTATAATTATTTTTGGCTCAGATCCATTGAAATTCATTCTCCTGGAAGGCCTCTGTTTTAGATTAAAACAATGCTTAGAATATTCATTCTCTGCTCTCTCTTTCATTCTTTCTCAGTCACTAACCCAGTATGCCACCCACTCCCAATCACCGTTCCCCAACCTTCCCCCACTCCTGCCCCATTTGTCTCTTGCTTTCTTATTTCTCAGTCTTGGCTTCTTTTGCTCTCTGTCCCAGCCATTGGTTACATTTTTTTCCTCAATCATACTGAAGTTAGAACTCAGAGGTTGTTAACACCAATGACTACAAGTGCCTATTCAAGGTCTCCATGTTCAATGTTGGTTGTTCAAGATCCATACCCTCTCCCAACAAGGAAATTTCCTCAATTCTGTGTCACTGATCGTGTCTTATGATTGTTAATTTGTGATCTGATGTTTTAAACCAAAAAAATAAATCATAGTCATATCTTGTTCAGTAAAATTGGGTATAAATTTTACTTTCTCTTTCCTCTAGCCCTCTCTTCAATAATCAGTCCTCAAAAGATGGATAAAATCTTTATTGTCCATAGTAGGTGGTAGTTGTTGAATTCGAGAGATAAAGTGTGGAAAATTTTATTTTCAAAATAAAAACTCCATATTTAGTTATTGAAAAAATTTAGTGCATGAAACCAAAATCCAACTATTAAATTTATTTTTCTATCATAACTCTAACTTTGATTTTTTCCCCCTAAAGGGCAAAAACTTTTAACATTTTTTAAGGCAAAAATTTTCAGCAAATGCTCCAAATAGTTTGTGTGTTTATGTTAACAAAAGTTATCTGTGCTTTGAAAGATGGGATTCTCTTTCTTGAAACAGTGGATTAATTTGGCCTCCTACTACAAGGCAATACTTTTATTTATAATTATTCACATTTTGTGGAATTCCAATTTATTATACCTTTTAATTCTTGGTAACTGTAGACAAAGTTGCTGAAAAACCCTTTATGGAAAGAGGTAGATCTGATACCTACTTTCATTAGCATCAAAGTCCTTCTATTTCTCACTTTCTAATTGGAATAACTAATTTGTGCTCATTTCAGATTCTGGGTTGTTAGGAAAGTCATCCAACCTTAGTACCTGTTACCCGTGGAGTATGCATCCTGTTTAGGGGTGCATTCCTGCTCTTTTGAACAATGAATGTTTTGTGTGGATACTGTCATCACATATAAATAAGTAAGTCCTAGCCTTCCTGCACTATCTTAACAAACAAAACAAATCCTGATAGGTAAGGTCTCTGGGATTTCCAACCTGCCCAGTAACATTATAGCCATCTTGTAAGCATATATTTAAAAGAGTTTGGAAATCTATTTATAAGACCTCACAAAAGCCTTGATTACTGAATTCTATTTGGCTTACCAAATAGAGGGAAAGAAAAAAAAAGGAAATCCACACACACTACCATTAATTACACTGTAAACATTTAATAAATATTCTTTCTTTCCATCCTTTGCCCTTTTCAAAGTAAGGGTGGTAATTTATACCCATTATGCCTCTTTCCTGTCATTGTTTTATTTCTTTTCTTTCTGGATGTCTTTTACTTGTGTGGAAAAAAAGAAGAGGTAGACATATAGGAGAAGATAGAAATGTTTACCTAGTACATCTTTTTTCATATAGAAAAACAGATTGGCACCTTCTACTTTTTCTTATGACCTTTATTAAACCACTGATTCTGGAAGTTGCATTTTAGTTACAAAATATTGTAAAGGGGATATAGTAGGAATACACAACCCTTTATTCTGAGCCAAAGGAGGGGAAGTTTAATAGCAATGTATGGCTGTAGGAATGGTTGTGTTTGAGATCCATATGCATGTTCAACTCATACATTCAGGCAGTGCAATAAAGCAGGGAAAAAACAGCTGATACACAAAAGGGACCGTCTAGACAGTACCCCATCCGTCTGGCTAAATTTGGTGCTGGCATTCCCAATGGGATTGTAATATAATTGTTCTGGTGTCTGCGTTCATTCCCCCTGTCAAACACCATTCCAAATATACATCCTTCTCCCCCCAACCCTTTTGCTTCCATAAATATAAAGCCCAAACTGTGCCATGCTAGAGAGGGTGTGTTAGATGGCCCAGGCCCAAGAAAACATTGTAATTTAGCAAGATCATGTTATTTAATTCCTTAGGGAAAAAAGTCCTTCTGTTACTTCCTTACTCCAAATAGAATTAATTTCAAGATTTAATAATTAAAATTAGAACATGGAAAAATATAAATGCAAATACAAATAACCTTGAAATATTGAGCACTTTACATGAAAGTAAATAGGCCTTTTTACCCCTTTTTATATTTATTAACCTCTGTTAGAAAATTTAACAGAAATCAGAGATATGAAAGTGTGATGATGGACATGGATCATAAATTCTAATGAAGAAAAGACTAATGAAAAAACGTTAAGCCAAAGCACAGAAAAATGCAAATTGTGTATTTTTTTTCCTTTCTTGGGTTTAAAAAATGATATTTTTTCTCTTTGAACGTCTTTTAAAGTGAAATTTCTGTTAGTTTTATGTAGGAATGATTTCATATAACTGGCTTTTTAAAAGAGAAACCAGAAATATTTATCCACTGATTTGTAGTAGCTGTCAATTAATATTTTAAAAATATTCTGGCTGAAGACATGAAGAAAATTAAAAGCACTACTTACAGATAAAATACACTAAAAAGCTCATCATTAAACTAAATAATGCACAGATTAGTGACAAAAATGCTTATAATCTAAAAAAAACTTCTACAACCCTGAAATTAAAGCTGTCAGATTCCTTTTTTTAAAAAAGAAAAGAAAAATTCAGATTTTAGGATTGCCATATTATAACCAGATATACTTACTTTATTATCTGTTCCAAGGTATCACCTCTGGGCATTGTTTAGGTATTAAAACTGACCAGGAAACCTATTTTTTAAATGTTTATTTTTAACTCCAAGGAAAATTATTTTGGGAAAGAGATAGGGTTATTTGTTTTGTGTTATTAATTGTGGGTCTATATTTGTACTTTCTATTTTAGAGGTAAATAATCCTTTCCCTGACCCTGTAAATAGAAATTTGTCTCCCATCCCTCAGCAGTTTTGAGAGACTAGATTAGAATCCCAACTGAGTGAAGAAAGTCTCCCCACCCCCATCATGGACCACTCTGACTAGAGCAAATTCAAAGAAAATACTTCAGGCACTAGATCCTGGCTTTATCCAACTTCAGGAGGCTGAGAGACAAGCACGCCAACCAAAACGGGGCACATGAGCAATGGCTGTTCCAGGAAGAAGCAAGACACACAAAGACAGTGCACGATTACACAGACAATCCCACCATAGCCATCAGGACACATTCAGACACCTTTTCCAGATATCTTAAAATTCTCAAATGGAAATGAAAGATAAAAACTACAGCTGTCTAAACTTCTCATGT
The DNA here is from genome assembly GCF_964212035.1 of Myotis nattereri. Taxonomy (NCBI): domain Eukaryota; kingdom Metazoa; phylum Chordata; class Mammalia; order Chiroptera; family Vespertilionidae; genus Myotis; species Myotis nattereri. The sequence continues at coordinate 48,836,197 of NC_138079.1, read as the reverse complement.
GACAAAATAAGATTAAGAGATTGTAGCCTTCCTTTTTAAATTTTAAAGCATAGTAATTTCATATTTTTTCCTCCTTTGTATGCACTTGTTCTTTGCACATGGAGATGAGAAACACAGTCATTAAAAAAAGACAACATCATAATATTTGAGCAGTATCTGCTTGCAGCTGGGTGGTTTGCTTGTGATTGTTTTTTATTCACCTTTTTATTATTTTTTTTTACAATACGTACTGGTAGAAGGTGAAAGAAAGGCACGCTGTAGGCCTATTTGAGATGAAACGGTGTAGCAAAAATCTGAGTTTTATACTTGGTTTTCAAACTATTGAATAATATCCTATGAGACCTCTTAGGTCTTAACTGGATTAAAATGAATATATTTGTGCTCTGGCTCTTTTCAGCTAACTCATGTGCATGTGAATTGATGGTGTGCGAGGGGAGGGGGAACTAGTGTATGTGCCATTGGGAGAGGATGTGGGCACCAGGCTGAGGGTGGCTGTGTGAAGGAGCTTGCAGGACTGTGTGGGCCGCTTCCAAAGACTGAGCGAAATGAAAATCAGCAGGCCTTGGGGTCTGGTGCGTTTTGTTGGGAGCCAGAAGAGAAGCTTAGTTGGGAGATGAGGAGGGAGGAGAAAGGTGGTGGTGAAGGGAGGGTGGAGAAGGGGGTGTGGCGTGTGTGTGTGTGTGTGTGTGTGTGTGTGTGTGTGTGTGTGTGTTGGCTCTGAGGTTTCAGTTATGGCTGAGCCTCTAGTTTTTGTTTTGTCGGTTCCTCATGTAAATAGGCTAGAATTTCAGGTTCAGGTTGGAGTGCATGCAGAGGGCTTGTAGTTGGAGTTTCTTTTTCTGGCCCTTCACTATGGTTGCTGCTCAGAACATTGCTGCTGCTACAGAGGGGGTGTGGGGGGAGAGCAAGGGATGAGGGTCTGTCTGCAGCTGCCCCTCTCACACTTGAATAAAAGAACTTTTTTTCAGGGGTAGGGAAGCTGTGAATACCTTTCCCAATAAAAGATGAGGCATATTGAAAACTATATTAAATTACCCTGATTAACAATTTAGCCACGAACAGGGCAGCTTTGGGAGATCTCTATAGGCAGGACTGGGGGCTATTCATGCCAGCAGCTAAGAGGTCGAAAGGTTTCTGAAGTTCACAGGCTCAGAGCCTTTGTTATGCTAACAGACAATCTCAAATCAGCTGCCTAGTGGAGTGTGAAATATAAATGATTCCTTGAGAACTTCCAATAAGTTGTCACTCTTGCTCTCCAAATACCAGGACAGGCTGCTAATTTCTAGCAGGCCCTTTTGCAACATTGCTAGCCCTAAATGAATGCCTTTGTAGTTCAAATAATCTTTTCAAGGGAGCTGTCCTATCATCATAGCCCAAATGCATCTTGGTTTTGACTATTAAGAAAATCAGGGCTCAGCAGTGCTTGACTTTTCCTAGCAGCCGATGTTTAGGAAGGGTGGTGGCAGCTCTCATGCACAACAAGTTAGCACCCACTGCAGGAGGGCTAGGGCATGAATAACAGGTCTGGCCCCAGGAGCTACCCTAACTTCACCCCCACTCCCTACCGGGGAACAATGCTCTGGGAGAGATTTACGTGGCTCCCCTCAGGCCGGACTACCTTCTTCTTTCAACCACATCAACATTTCTCTGATTTATGGACCCTCTGTCCAAGAGGAGAGCCAGCTGACCTGCTAGCATCTGACTGGTCACTTCGAAGCATCAGCTTTGGAGATGAATGTATTCATTCTTCAGGGCAAGCAAGGCCAAGGGGAAGAGGGCAAGGTGTACGTCCCGGCCAGGCCCTTGGTATCAGATGCCTGTGGATATTCTTTTATTGTTTTCCCATAAGAAGGATGCGAACATGGTTTATGACCTCGGGTGTGACCTTTGAGCATGTCCAGATGAATGTCCATGAAAAAGGGTCCTGAAATTATGTCCCATTTCAGCATGTCCAAAACAAAAACAAAACCAAAAAACCCAAAGCAAACCAACAGAACAAAAACAAAAGCAAAGGTCTGGCTCCCTGAGTCTGAATTGCAAAGCTTTTTAAATAAGGAAAACCACTCCCCATTCCAAACCCAGGCAAGTTGGGGAATCGAGAGTGAGAATCAAGCTGGGAGGGTGTGCTCAAATTAAGCATCCTAATAAGAAAGAACAAAACTAATTTACACAAATCAAGAAAACAGAAAAAAAGAGAGGACAGAGACCAAAGGAAATTCAAAATCCATCTAGATGAGTCTTCACACAGGAAGGGATAACTTGGGTCCTAAAAATTCTATTATTTCTGACTCTGTCCTCAGTGACTTTGCTTAAATATAAAAAGGTCCATCATATCACAGAAGTCTCTGCTTTTTCCAAACAGAACAGGTTTGATTTTTGGCAAGGAATAGGAACCAATCAAATGGATGGAGTGTGCTTCTTAATAAATTTTTAGGGTAAGTTTATAAACATATAAAAGCTGTATCTTTTAATACTTCCTTAGGTAACTTTATAAAGCTTGAAGATTCAGCTATGCAGAAAAACAAGAGCCTTGATTTTCCTTCATCTTCTTCTTCCTCCTCTAATTACAATAACTTAAAAGTATTACTAGCTACAATGATTTTAAAATATTCCATCAAAAGTGTTTAGGGAGTTCATTTTGATTTATATAAAACAGGTTTAAGTAAATACTTTTTCTGTTTAGCTATACTGAGACTGACAACTATATATTCAAAGATTAATTAAATGTAAATAAGAATGTTGGGTGTAACTTGTGCCAGTTTTGAAATCAGCCATCTTACATGTTTAAATCTTGTTTTTTAAAGCCATGATGCTAAGTACAATTGTAAGGGACTCTGGGATTCAATTCAGAGAATTTAGCTGTCAGAATAGGAGAGTGTTTAGAAATCAAGTAATTATTTGTCCTTCAAATACTTATTTGTTTCACTCAGTAAAACAATCTGCCAATAATATTGGCTAGAAAAATTAGTTCAGATTACAGACATTAAAGGAGTAAGAGTTTGTGGTTTCTTCTGCCAAATACCAGAACTAGACAATAATTTGTTATTGATCTGCTCATCCCCTTTTCAGAGGGACGTGGGGTTCTGGCCCTCCTTTTTTCAGAGATAGCAGAAGGATTGGCCTCAAATGCACTTCTTATTACGCACACAGAAAACGGCAGCACTGACAGCTAAAAGTTCAACAAATGGGGCACAACTTGCTTAAAGGTAACTTTTCATCCCCTTCCCCTTTAAAAAATGTTAATTAATATGAAACCATAACTAACAACATGTTATTGACACACGCTGGACATTCAAAGGAGAAACACCTTCCCTGTGCTTCCAAATGCTTATTTTACCACCTCCAAGTGTCCTCCCTCCTTCCAGTCTTTAACACATCAAAACAGGGAAGAAAGAGCTTTTGTGTTATAGCTACAGAGAAAACATTGGAGAATGTGTCAGTGCTGTGAATACCAGCACCAGTTTGGGGGTTGGTTTGTTTTTCCCCCTGCCGTGGTATTTCTTTTCCCTTTGCTTCTGCAGTCTTTAAACTCTGGCCACTTTGAGAAAAGCAATGGTTGAAATGAAAAGTTAGGACAAGCTGCATGAAAGCCGGGTGCTGCCAGAGTATGAGCATGATGAAAGCAGTGTGGGGACCTCGCAGAGCCAGACCAGCTCTCCACACCGAAAATTATTATAAAATAAAAAATGAAAGCTGGTCCTTGGCACTCTTTCTTAAAATGCTTAGGATCTAAGAGAAAGGGAATTCCAGTTTACAAAAACAAACAAACAAGTTTCCAGGGTTGCCATTTCCCCATGGTGGGGGTCTGGGTGTGCGTGTTTATATGTGTGCATGGGAGTGTGTGTTTGGGGAGAAAAGAAAGCATGGGGGAGGAGGAAGGGCAGATAACTTTACTGACATATTAATTCTTTCGATAGCAGTAAATGAATGGCCCAAATAGACATTTGTTTCCCTTAATAGGTTTTGTACAGGTCTCTTACAAGCTGTGGCATATGCTTCATTTATATGTACATTTATTTAGAAGGATAGAGAATAATCGGTGTAGTTTGTCTATAGTCACAATTATTATTTAAAGTCCAAAGAGGCTACAACTTCTCTCTGTTCCAAATACAAATACAAAGGTCTCTTGTATATGCCTCCTGCATTATACTGAAGGCCAATTAAAAATAAAGATAATATCCTAAGCAGCGAGCCTTAGGGGGAGAGACAAGGAGGCTAAAAGGCAAAGTGACGCCAAGATGGCTGCCTCTTCCTCCTTCCCCTCCTCGCTGCCTGTTTCCACATAGAAATTAATGTGATATTTTGTTTAGAAATCACATCGTAGGTCATTTGCAAATGAGGCAGCCACTAAGGCACCAAACCTGCCTAGAATACCCTCCTGATGCCATTGAGGTGTGGAGAGAGGTTAAAATGCAAACATTTAAATGTACTTAGTTTGTACATAGTGACTGGCCTCACACACATGAACACTCCAATGTGTGAACCACACACACGGCTGCAAATGGACTAAAAGGTCGAATCCCTCTTCGTTCCTAGGACAGAGGGCAAAGGCAGGCGTCAGGCCACCACCTTCCTCCTCAAAAAGTTCAAAAATGCCCTGTTCATGGTATGGATTCGATTTTTTTAAAATGATATATCGTACTGATGACTCTCTCATTAGGCGGACTTTTGAAGTCTGGGAAGACAAGATTTCCATAAATTATCCCTCTAACTCATCCTATGCTGCTACAAAATGGAAAGCTAAATTTTTTAAAATATTTTTTTTTGTATTTAAAAAAAAAGAGAGACAGAATAGCAAGCTAACCAGCTTCCTGACTAACATGTTAGAGAATTAAAATCACTAGTAATTACTGCTATTAATTATAATAAATATATATTCTCAATCACAAAATCCTATCCTTAAAGCTAAGCTAAAATAATGTCAAGGATAAATAAAAGTGTATTTGGGGCTTTATAACAGATTTATAGCAGGTTACTGTGTAGAGTGGAGTGCACTAGGCATAGAACAAAGCAAATGGTTTAGTTCCTATAGGAAATATATTAAAAAGAAAAAACCCACAACCCTTTATCTAAAAGCCATCAGGGACAAGCACTCAATACAAGTTAACAAGCAGGAACTGATAAGATAACATTTATATGAGGTCAGAAGTCAAATGCCAGTCAAAGGCTTTTAACCTCTTGGGTCATAAACAGGAATAGTTAAAACTGAGAGGTGGTTATTTATCGGATTTTAAGGTACCTGATCATTGCCAGAGAATCACCAATGATGAAACTAATTAGGATTTATAGAAAAAGAACTTTGTAGCTGTTCAAAGAAAATTAACCTACAAACCCATAATTCTTCAATTGTAGGGAGAGAAACAAACAAACAAATCCTCTCTTTGGCGGGGGAAATAAATCTAGCAACTTAAACAGATTTAGTTACAAAAATCTCTCCCAGAAATAATAATCTATAGCTAGTGTACATATCAATTAATATTTGGTAAATAAATACCTTATAAACTGCATTAATAATCTAACAACAAAAATAATCATTACATAATTTTTCCAATTTTTATTCTTTTTCTTTTACTCTCCTTCAAACGTCCTAAACTAGACAGAATATAACTCCGACATCACAATAGTTCTTGCCCTCATAATACCATCATTTATAAATGAAAATATACATATATGTATTCTAATAGCAATTATTTTAAAACATTGGACTAGCACGACTGCTTAATTAAATTTCTATCCTAATCTAACCAGAGAAACAGATCTCTCTTCCTTTATTTGCTGTTAGAATATTTTCCTTTGTTTTGATTTTTGTCCTGTTTATCTTTTTTTAGATATACATTCCAAAGTCCCAAACAGTTCCTGGTCCCAGAGTCCATGCTGACTTATATTTTTCAAAGCATACCACCCCCCCCTTTTTTTTCCTCTTTGCAATAAAAGAAAGCAGATCTAGGTATTTCTTTCTAGAGAGAGATAGAGGGATTGTTGTTAGGCCTGCTAAGGCCCACTGTTTCTTTAAACAGAGTCCACAATACACTAGGCGAACATTGTGGATTTAAAATGCTTTTAAATATTTATCAGAAGTATTTTATCATCATATTCAAATGACACCTGGAGTGCACTCACCTTTATTGACAATCTCTGTTCTGAAAGTCCATTTGCTTCCTTAAAGCCCCCCAAGCAGAACAAGGACTACCCGTTTTCATTCAGTTAATGTTTAGTAAAAAACCAAGCAACCTTAATCAGCATGCTGATTGCATCGTCAACTAACAAATAATTTACTACTCTGAGCATTGCATTCCATTAAAAGCTCATTAAATTTTCTGTTCTCCAATGGGAGGTTTAGCTTTTGAACTGCATGCTTTTGCTTCGAATGATCATTTATTCAATTTTTGCAAAATGTTGTGGGTTGTTTTTTTTTTCCTAAAGTATAGGTGAGCATTTCAATACCTATAGTCTGCAGGCATATGGAAACACAGCCCAGGGTTTGGGAATGTTCCATTTGATTTATAAACTCTGTTTAATAAAAATTCAACTAATCTCTTACACTTTTAGTAGATCCTAAAATCACTGAGAGTATCTGTGGTTATGACTGACCCAAACATAGCCTCAGAAATAGGAATACATAATATAAAATATCAAATCCCTTTTTTAGAGCTTAATTTTTTCTTTTCCACACATTACAGCTATTGTTATTTTTATCCTTGTAAATAGCTATTTTCTACTTATTAAAAAGGAACATGACGCCACAAAACCTTTACCATATTTGATGCCAAACTTAATACCTCAGTGTTTATGTGTGGAGGGGCGGCTAGTTACCCAAAGAAACCCACATCATTTTCTGGGGTTTACACACACATCTTTTACAAACTCACAATCCCCGGAATTACTTTCACACCCGGACTGGTCTAGGAAAGAGTATTATTTTTAATTTAGGGAAATGGAGGAAAATGTTGGCCCCCTAATTAATATGCATCTTTGGATTGCTAATTATGCTCATTGCAAATTTGGGTCATTGTGCATGAGTGACTCTAATGTAGCACTGAGATTGCCACGCGGCGCGGTGGATTCCTGATTCCCCGTGCTAATCCTGCACTCGGTGATTGTGTCAGGTGCAGTTCTGTATGCTCTAGCAGCTGGCTCATCCTCATCAATGCAAATAAGGCAACTCCTACAATCAGAGCCTCCTGAGTGTGAGGCCTGATTGCTGAGGGCAGGCGAAGGCACTACACAGACTCACTTTCAAATCACGCTAAGTGACAAGACAACTGCAGTGTCCCTCCAGTTCAAAATCAACCCTTTGAAAACAAAACAAGAAGAAGAGGATGGCTACAAAGGAGAGGAAAACCCGAGTGTTTGGGAAATGGACTTGCTTAGAGGGGCTTTATTTAGATACAGAGATCATGTAAAATGCATTTCAACAAATAATTCTTTAGCTCCCAGCCTGTGCAAGATACTTTGTTTTAAGGGCTGGAGGGGATGCGAAGGTGAGGGAGAGACAGTCCTCCCTTCAAGGAACCCTACCATTGGATTGCAGGAAATTGTAAAGATTAAGATAATAACAGAATTTTTATTATTTGGCACAGCCACCAAAATCTTAAATAAAAACCATAAAACATAGTTTACAGGAACTATTTAGAGATGACACAATAGTATTCATTCATAGCAAAACTTTGGAAGCTTCGGGTTCAAATCCCAGCTTTGCCATTTATTTGCTCCGGTTAGTTCACCTCCCCAGCCATCCTCTGCAAGAGGGTGGTGGCACAAGGGCCTGTCTCACAGAGACCTTAGAAGAATGGAACTGGGATTTCACATATAACACACTTGCCACAGTGCTTGGCCCATAGTAATGCTGAATAATGCGAGCTGTGATCGGTATTATTTCCTCCTGAACATACAAACAAGGGGGAAGGAGGTACACAGAAATAACAACATGCCACAGTCTGAAAGGCTTTTATTTGCTCTGTTTCTAAATTCCCATTTTATGTGTAAAGGAAGGGAAATTCTGTGAACGTGAGAAAGCCCTGCCTCTCTCAGTGGTGCCTGGACAACCCTAGCAACTTGGAACATGAAGGCAAGAACAAGAAATCCCTGTGCTTTTCCTTTTCTTCTTTTCCAAACACGTGTGCAGACTTCCCCTGCATTTCAGTCCCACCCTCTTTATTTTACTGCCTAATCTATAAAGGAGGATTAACAGCAGCACGCTGCTTTGGCACAGAGCAGATTCTGGGTGAGGACCTTTAGGTAGAGTTTAATGAATACAATTTTCTAGGACTGTGAGTGCATATTTTTAGCTACATGCTGGGCTCCAGCATTGGCTCTTGAGACAGATGAACAGACCCTTTGATCAGACTTGGGTGTTGCTCCGAGAAGACCCTTTTTCAGAAAGTAGTTGGGGGGAAATGTCTTCTATTTCTCTTATTCTTAATGACACTTCAAAGACTTAGATTCCAGATAACTGGTCCCAATAAGTCACTTTACAACACTGACATACACCATTGTGGGAAACAAAGGTACTCCTGGCAGGATCGGACCTGCTTTCTCACCAAAGACGATGGCTGGTGCTCCAGTGGGCGCCCGCCATCCACGTCCCTTGGAGAGCAGGCTAGAGGTAGTTAACCTTCCTGGGGGAGGCTTGGCCTAGACAACATCATAGACACCATATCCCCCCTGGAGTTACCAAACAATAAAACTGCTTCCTTTGCCAAACACAAAGAATGGTCTGGAGTTGGATATTAGCAAAACAGCAAACCACATAAAGAAGAATGAGAGGGAGGGACAGGGGAAGGGAGTGAGAAGGAAGAAAAGGAGAAAAGAAGGAAGGATGGAAGACAGGAAGGAAAATCAGGCGAAGAGAAAGCTTCCAACAAGAACTCTTTTCTGTTTCAGTTTGCCAGGGAGAGAGCAGCCAGCCAGCCTTGTGTTGATTTTAGCCGGTGCCATGACAAGGCTGGGGAGGGGGCAAAGAAGGGTTTTGATGTAATGCCAACCAGGTCACAGATGAGGCGCCAGCTCTTGTGGAAACTGCTGAAATTCTAAGGCCCTGGCATTGGGAGAGGGTGAGCGAGATGGTGAGTGATCTGATCTCTTACGTTCCTGTCCGGGACCCTCTCCTTCTCTTTCTAATAGGATTCACAGACATTTCCCTGAGCAGAAATCAAAATGTGCCACATCATCTGAGACAGTCAATGTGTTCACAATGCCCACATTCTTCCAGTATGGATGCAGCACTATTCAAAAAACAAAACAAAAACAAAAACAAAAAAAAACAGAGCTTCATTTCCAGAGATACCATGCAGTGGAGAGGTAAACATTTATCTTCATAATCCTACACTCCTTTCAGGCCGCTTAATTTTTCCCTGTGATTTCCCCCTCCTCTTTCCCTCCACCCACAAGCTCAGCTTCAAAACATCTAGTACAAAAAAAGGCATGACCTCCCCAGAGGATTGGGGTCTCGGTGATCCTGATGATGCAACGTGTGCTCTCCATTATGCCTGGGAGCTCCCTGGACATGTTGTGCATCCTGCCTCACAGCTTTGCTGCCCTGTGGCATCACTTACAGATCTTCCTCCAGCACCTGCGAAGGCCACCTCCACCTCCTCCCGCCTCATCCCAAGTGATGAGGACGCCTTCCCCACCCCCCACCCCCCAGCCCACTCCACCCCCGCACTTTGCTTTTACTGTTGTTATTGCTATTATCATTCTCTCCTCCAGCACAGCCCTCTGCGGCTTCTCCTCGGGGAGGCATTAGGTTGCCTCCCTTTGTGCTGCCTTAAAACTGCTGGTCCTCCTCCAGCTCCCTGTGAACGCAAGGGCCCGGGTCATCTTTGGAACGATGAATGCAAGGATTTACAGTGGGATTCCAACTTCACATTGTTGGCATTCCTAAAAATCTCATGCATTCCCCCCCCCCTCCTTTCTTCTCATGGAGACCCCATAAGATAGCAGCAATTAGATGTTCTGAAATGAATAGAAACAATAGCTACTGATATGGCCCATTCTTAAGATTTGAATAGTAGACATTTAGCAAGCAGAATAGAGTCTCCATCGTTTTTCCTTTTTCTTACCATTTGTATAGTCAGTATACAGGTAGAGATAGTTTTTTGTTTTGTTTTTAGTGGGCTGTTGACAGTATTTTCTGTAATTACGTATTTTTCCATTGATATCTGTTAAGTGTCTATTTAACCATATGTTCTCTGTGATCATGGTGTCAAAATATAATAAATTGGTCTGTTCTACCATTTCCCTTTCCTACCTGTTAAAATCCTACCCATTTTGCAGGATCCAGCTCACACCCTATCTCTACCAGGAAATTGTCCCAGATCCCTCCTGGAGAATTCTTCTCCCTCCCTTGTGGCTCCTAGTGGAGGGGTTTATGCCTCTGCTCTGACTGGAATTGGCTTTTTAATCTAGTTATTGTTGATGTCTGTCTGCACAACAAGACCATGAGGCCTGGAGGACAAAAAACATATGTCCTCCTTTCTGGACCCTCTGCTACTCCCAGGAGAGTGCCTGGCGTGGCGGAGAGGCTCTGTCGCCTGAGGATGACGTATGGATGACCACCTGGCCTTCTTCAGGCCAGAGAAAAGCCCACCGGGCCCTGTTTGGGGTCCCTCTGGAGGAGGGGATATCCACTCACTCTTGGCCCACTTCTCCCACCCCATTTTCACTTACACTTGACAACGGTTTTGAGGCTTCCCTACATTAGGATTTTTAATATTTTTTCATCTAAATGCTCATCTTTAGTAAATACATAACTAGATGGATTGTGAAGTGAGAGAATTAAAAAGTGCTATCTTATATCTGAATGAATAAATCATTTATATTAGCTCTTCTGTTCCTAGGCTGGCCCGGAATTGGCAACAAATCCCAAGGCATCAGTACTCTCTGACATGGCGTATTCATTTATTTGTTTTTTGTTTTTATTTTTAGCGCTCTGACAAGTTGTGTACTGGGAGCCAAATGTCAATTAGCATGGGCCTGAAAAGGAGTTGCTGAGTTACATGTGTCTGTGTTTAGCTTCCCATTCATCCTGACTTTTTTGGCTTTTATTTGCACAAGGTTTTATCTTCAAAGACTCACCATCAGCACCATCACAACAGAAATTCCTACTTAAAATATTAACATTTTCTTAAAATCACACCTTGTTGGCAACCCTATCACTTCAGTATTGAATTTTTTCTCCTGATAAGGCAAATGACACTTTAGCCTTAGTTAATGTAAAACAGGAAGGTGTTAATCTCATTTTCAACATGTCAGCTCTTCCAGGTAGGGTATTAATACGCAAGATCCCCTGCTGGCAGACTCAACAGAATCTTTCTGGCTGTGAAGTGAAGTCCAAACCTGGTAATTTTTGCTTTCCTTTATTGTATGTGCTCAGGTCTGCTTCATTCATTGAAAAAGATATATCAGTAGCGAAATGCATAAAAAGAAACAAAGAGACGTTTGCAAACTATTAACTCTGTGCTCAGACACTGTGATAGGTTTGTTTTAATATTCACACACTACAAACATTTGGGTATGTTTGACAATAAGTAGCAACAAGGTAAGGCATGTTTAAAAGACACTCTAAGAGCTATAATTTTGCACCAGAGAACTCCAGTCTAATGTCACTATTTGCTTTGTTTAATTTACTTTACTTAAAACAATAATTGTAAAGAATTAAACAAGAAAAAACTATGGACTACATTGCATGCAGTTTTACAGAATTCCATATCCCATAGGAAAAATTAATATTCTTGAAGTAATGTGAGAATCAAACTTTTTATTTTCTTCAGCATATAGAGATGAAAGAAAACAAGTTTCCATGGTATTAAATTGTATGGTCAGTGTCTAGGAAATTTGTTTCCTACAGAAATTGGTAAAAGAGTTTGGGATTTGTCCTACTTTATTCCTGCAAACATTAAGGAGAACTGTTTAAGTGCCATTTCAAAAGAGGTCAGAGTGAGCAAAAACAAAATCAGTCACTATAGTGAATATAAAGAATATTAAAATTAAGCTTTCTTATTTGTAAATATGATTAATAGATTTTAAAGAAAATGTCATATGGTTCCAATTTAAGGAAGAATAGAATTGACATTTTAATCTCACAGAGAAATGGGGTTTTACGTATTTTTTTAATCATACATAAATAGATTATAGATATTGATGGGCTATTAGTTTATTTGAACTAAAAGTATGATAGAAGCAGAAAGAATAAAATGGGATGCCCACAAAGGCAGTAAACTAACCTTGGACAAGTAAAAGGGCTGTGGTGGAAACAGCTTGATAGGCAAGGCCCTGGAGGTGAGTCGAGGAGAGATTTGAGAGAAGAGATAGTGATGATGACACTTGGGAAGTTAGTTCTTGAACACATTCTCCCACTTGCTAGTCACATGTTCCTGTGTTGTGGCTGGGACAAGCGTTACCATTCCCACTTGCAGATGAAGAAACACAGTGCAGAGAAACCAAGACTTCTCTGAGCCAGGCCTGGGATTCTCGTTCTTCCTTTTTTGAGTTTAGGATGGGGACTTGAAAACTGAAAGGAAGGTAAAAAAGGTGAACCAAAGAGATGTGAAACAAAGAAGGGAGAGTTACTGAGGAATTTCGAGCTGTCAAATTTACCTAGAAATATAAGGCAGAGAAAAAGTGAGGTGGTAAGATTTTTTCCCTCTTATTCCTGCCCAAGTTAATAACATGCACAGTACCTCTTTGTATTCACCTTCTGTCTGTACATATTTCCCCACACACTATTCTTTAGTTACATAATTCATTTTCTTGCCCACTGGGTTAATGCTTTATCACGTTACCAGTTTCTTTTTGTAATAGCTTTTTTACTCTTTGCCAGTGAAAGTGGACCCCAAGAAGAAGAAGTTGATAAAGGAAGAAGAAAGTGGGCAGGAGAGGCCTGGTAAGCAGGATCCTTATTAGAGCTACGTCTGGATTGTTCCATTTCCCCAGCGGGAATTTTTTTTGCATTGCCCCATAAGCATGAGGCCATGTTATTTGCTGTGTTTAGCTTTTACCTGGAACATGGGTGGACTCACTTAAAATATAATAGGATTAGCCCTAACTGGTTTGGCTCAGTGGATAGAGCGTCAGCCTGCGGACTCAAGGGTCCCAGGTTCGATTCTGGTCAAGGGCATGTACCTTGGCTGCGGGCACGTCCCCGGTAGGGAGTGTGCAGGAGTCAGCTGTTTGATGTTTCTCTCTCATCGATGTTTCTAACTCTCTATCCCTCTCCCTTCTTCTCTGTGAAATATTAATAAAATATATTTAAATATATATATATACATATATATATATATATATAATAGGATTAAATATTAGCATTGTTCAACACAACCATATAACAGATATTTTATATATGGCATGTTAAATCTCCTGGAAATGTAACAGTATAACCGGTATAATTTGTATCATTGACATTTTGATTTTCTTTGAAAACAACTTAGTACAACTTTAATTGAAGATCTTAAACCTCAAGGGTTAAAAGGTTTAGTATAAGATGTGGAAATAGTGGGAGAAAATAACTTACCAAAGCTGTTAAATAACTTGCATGGAATCACACAACTGGCTGAGCCTAAATGAGAAATTTGGACTTTTATTCTAGACTCTGCATCCTGCACATTGCCTCTGAACTTCAACTCAGTTAATGTTATGTGCTACAGAGAATTGCACTGACATTCTCCACTCATGAGCTTTTCTTTAAAAAAAATAAAAATAGGATATGTCCCAAACAGTTCTAGAAAGAAAAACAAAAAACACAAAAAACAAAAAAAAACAGAACACCATTTGGAGGAAGAGAAATTTCTAAGTGAAAATAATCCCAAAAACCAAAACAAAGAACCCTACCATGCATTTGTTATGAAACAACATAGATGAGGCTTTTGCAATACTAGTAAGCAATTGTGGGGCGGGGGCTGGTCTTATTTCTCTGCCTATCAAAATGAACAAGAATGTAAGTAATCATAGAAAATAAGCACACTAAGATAGCTGCCTTACTCAAAGCTGCCATTTCCAAATATTCTGCCAGTCAATCAACAAATGTCGAGTGTTCATTTCCTGTCAGGCACTATGTTAGAGACCTGAGAGGAAGCAAAACAGACATAATCCCCATCCTATTGAATGAACTAATTTGGATAACTGTCCTACTTTCAAAATGTAAGCATCATACTTACCAGCTCTTCATATTTTAGTATGAATTACTTCCGTTGAATATCAACTTTCTTGGCTCTTTGTTCTAGGACAGTGATTCTCAACCTTCCTAATGCCATGATCCTTTAATACAGTTCCTCATGTTGTGGTGACCCCCAACCATAAAATTATTTTCGTTGCTACTTCATAACTGTAATTTTGCTACTGTTATGAATCGTAATGTAAATATCTGATATGCAGGATATATTTTCATTGTTACAAATTGATCATAATTAAAGCATAGTGATTAATCACGAAAACAATATGTAATTATATATGTGTTTTCCGATGGTCTTAGGCGACCCCTGAGAAAGGGTCGTTGGACCCCAAAGGGGGCGCGACCCACAGGTTGGCGATCCACAGGTTGAGAACCACTGTTCTAGGAGGATATCAATTAGCAATAGCTCAGTTTTATTGTTTATGGTGAGGATTCGGGGCAGTAAACAGAAGAAGAACAATAAAAAGTGAGATCATTTTAGAGCACGAGGAATTTTGAGAGGGCCTACCAGCACGTGATGCCAGAGTAGAAAGTTTGCAGTTACTTTAGGGCTCTGGATATCTAGAGACAAGTAGGTAGAAGGGTGGCAAGGGGAAGCTTTGCCTCCTTTTGCCCAAGGATTTTGGTGGCAATTTCTTGACCCAGGAATCTGTGACCTTAGAAACTTTATTAAAGAAGTCTGCATATTGTCAGCCTTGAGTGATATCTACAAAATGTCATCTTTTAGTCATCTTTCATGAGTGGTAGTTCTAGCCCCTGAAAATTAAAAAGGAAGACTGTTGTATGTTTGTATACTGACTATGCCATAAGCCAGATCATCGATATTTGAGGTAGGTTTAGAACAGTTTTCTTGACATTTTCCTACCAAAGTACCCCCTAACTGGTAGTAGAGGAGGATGTTTAGATGGCAAAACCCCATCAACAGAATTACACCAATGGAGGCAGGGAGCAGGACTGTTGAGAGTAACCCAAAACAGCAAGTCTGAAATGTCTTTAAAATATTATGCTGTTTTCCTTGAAAACTTAAGATATTGTTATATACTACCTCATAACAGGCCCATGTTTGTTTTACAAGAAAATATTGCTTTAAATTACTTGTTGTTGGTAATTGACTCTCTGGGAAGTAATGTCACAATTACCGTGTTGGTCTCAGTCTGCCTGCACATGCCTGAACATGTGGGTATGAACGTCCATCGTGTTTCACTGAAGAGGGTATTAAATGTGAGGTTTTAGTTGTCTGAGAAGGCACAATGCCAGGATTTAGTTGAACTGAGAGCGCTATGAATTCATTTGTGAGGGTGATTCCTGTCTCAGGATTCCCGTAAGTTTCTAGGACCCCAAGTTTCCAAGAATTTCTCCATTATCTCTATCTGATTGCCTGTGATATGGGCTCAAATAGTCGGAATAGGTGAAAAGTATGGGGCCCAGGTAAAAAAAAAAAAAAAAAAAAAAAAAAAAAAACAGCATGCTGCCCTGGGCAGTTGTGGAAATGAGTCTGGGTACTTCCTATAGGGGCTGTGAATAGAGTGTTGCCAGCCCAAGCCTCCTCTTCTACTACCTGACAAAGCAGGCTGGGTGTGAGACAGTAGGGAGTCGATCCAACTCTGCCATTATTTAGGTTCCTTCATCCCATCAATATATATTGAGTCTGTGGCAAACATCGTTTTGAGATTCTGGGGATATAACAGTGAAGACAGACAAAATCATGGTGGTAGGCAGAATATTAGTCACCAAAGATATCCATGCCCTACTTTGATAATTTACAGAGGGACTTTGAAGATTAAGAATATGAACCTTGAAATGGGAGATTAATCAGGATGATCTAGGAGTCCTTAAAAAATCTGAGTACCTTTCTAGGTTGAGACAGGATAGGACAGATTTGGAACATAAGATGGGACAATGCTCAGTCCACCAAGCCACACCGGCCAGGCTCCCCACTGGTTTTTACAGCCAGAAGTTATGGGGACTTTTCTTCCTGGCACTGGAACCCTGGTCTAGGGGGCTTGGTGTGGGGCTGGGACCCCTCACTCCTCAGGGGGGATCTCCACAGCTGAGATATTTCTCCTGATTTTTATCCACCACCCTGTTCTTTGTCTCTGCCCCTCCTACCAGTCTCAGTGTGGCTTCTTTAAATTTCTAGTTTGTAGGACTTCCATTCAGCTAGATTTCAGGTGGTTCTGAACGTTGGTTGTTCTGTAGTTTAGTTGTAGTTTTTATGTCAGATAGTTATATGTTATAAATAAAATGAAAGATAGAACCATAGGCTGCAGGTATGGAGTGGGCAGGAAAGGCTTCTCTGAGGAGATGGCGTTACTTAGAAACAGAATACACTATTGGGACACGTGGCTCAGGGAAATGAATTTCATAAGGGTTCTTAAAAAGGAAAACAAATATTGCAAGGGCATCTTTGCCAAGGTTAGAAATGCTAAGAGAGTCTAACAGATGTTAAAATGTTCAGAGAAATAAAGATTTTTAAATGCCGATTGTGATCATCTTTTTGGCGATGTTCTCAGCCGAAACTTGCCAAGTACACATGACTACATCTTTAGATAATTCCTTACATTATGAGCATTTTTTTCCAACCACGAATTGGCTTAAATATTATTTTGGATAGTTGCTTTGTGAACAAGTACAGAAAAGAAAAAAGAAGACAAAAGCAATGTTGGTTCTTCATCACTTTGTCAGAGCTCTTCTGGTTTGATGGACTAGACTGTCAACAATGGAATAAAGCCAGGGCTAACAGAAACCTCAGCTTCAAGCAACAGTATTCCAAAATAATCTATCTGCAGGTGGAAGTCGCTGATCTTATGTGAGCATGAAAAATTAATTATCAATGAAAAGGCATTTACTTCTTTCACAATCCGTATGTTTATTGACAAATAAATGTTCTTTATCTCCCCAGAGGAAAAAACCATTCTCTAAAATTGTTTAATCAATTTATTGACCTGAGTCAAAGCTTGAGGCGGGGGTGTGTGAATAAATGTACTTTCTTAGATAGATCCAAGAAAAGTTAAGCAGGTAGGTATTTGGTATGTCTGTTGTTCAATAGAGCAATTATCTGGAACCATATTTTTTCCCCAGTAAAACATAAACAGACTTACTGGTAAATATGGCAAATTAAATATATACATCTACTTTTACTTTCTTCTCAAATATCAGAAATAGCAGTAAGATATATTTTTGGGAAGCACAAACCAACAAAGATAGAGAGAACAGAAGAGCAGAACAAAACAAACAAATAAGCAAGCAAACAAGCAACCTAGATAAGTGAATGAGTGTTAAAGAGAACTAATAGACATGAGAATACAAATCCTGCAGCCAGCAGAGGGGAAAGCTAGGGACTAACTCTCTTTTACAGCAGAGATGGGTGGCACTAGATGTCTCTGGAAATGGGGGTGGGGGTAAAATAAGGGGGTATGCTGAAAGTGTTAAAAGCAATCAGATCCATGAAAGACATTCACAACTCCAAGCACCCAAGCAGCCATCACCATTCTCTCCTTTCTCATCCAATACCCCCAACCCTGGCAGAGGACTGGAGTCCCAGTGTGTGAGGAAGGTGAAATAGAGGGCCTCTTGGCTGGATGGGAGCTGAAGGTGAGGAGAGGTTACTGAAAGCTGGGGAAATAAGTAGGAATATGCATGCTAAATGCTGAAAACCGTAGCCTTCTTTACCTACACTCCTTCCAATATAGTAGTTGACAGACTTTTACCAGTGGCCAGGATACTGGAAGATCCTTCCCTTTACAGTCTGTCCAGCTCAAAAGAAAAACTTTAAAGATACTGACATTGGAGGTTCCCCAAATGAATAGGAGGCCAGATCACCCTGAAATAAACTGTTGGATAAGCCACTTTCCTACTTCCAGCCCAACATACACACACACACACACACACACACACACACACACACACACTTATTATCTTTATTTGCTGAGATAAATCTTCAACCTGAAAGATAAAGAGACTAAAATGAAGCTACATATGTAAGCAATTTGGAGGAAACACATGTCCAACATAGAGAAGAAAAAATTCTCAAAATAAAACATCAATCACGTTAATATCCTCAGAGGGTAAAAAAGATATTGCAACTATGAAACAGGAATAGGATGCAGTAACAAATTAGAAATTCAAAGGACACATAAGCTATCAGAATTTAAAAATATATACAGGGGTAGGCAAAAGTAGGTTTACAGTTGGTTGTATGGAAAAATACATAATACTAGAGGTCTGGTGCACAAAAATTTATGCACTGGGGGGGGCGGGGGGTCGTCGTCCTTCAGCCCGGCCTGTGCCCTCTTGCAGTCTGGGACCCCTCAGGGGATGACCACCTGCTGGCTTACGCCCGCTCCCCAGGGGATTGGGCCTAAGATGGCAATCAGACATCCCTCTGGCAGCCCGGCAGCCCTCGGGCGATGTCCACTTGCCAGCGGAGAGCAGGCCTAAACTGCAGTCGGACATCCTTAGTGCTGCTGAGGAGGCAGGAGAGGCTTCCACCACCACCGCTGTACTGGCAGCCATCAGCCTGGCTTGTGGCTGAGCAGAACTCCTCCCATGTGAGAGCGCCCTGACCACCAGAGGGAAGCTCCTGCATTGAGCGTCTGCCCCCTGGTGGTCAGTGTGTGTCATAGTGACCAGTCATTCCCAGGCGTTCTGCTGTTAGGGTCAGTTTGCATATTACCCTTTTACTATATAGGATAGAGGCCTGGTGCACGAGTGGGGGCTGGCTGGTTTGCCCTGAAGGGTGTCCCGGATCAGGGTGGGGGTCCTGCTTGGGTCCCTGGCCAGCCTGGATGACGGGCTGATGGCTGTTTGCAGCTGGTCACACATCCTTCAGGGTGGGGGTCCCCACTGGGGTGCCTGGCCAGTCTGGGTGAGGGGCTGAGGGCCGTTTTCAGGCTGGCGGGCAACTGAAGCTCCCAGCCTCTTTTTTTTCTTTTTTTTATTCTGGGATTTATTTACCTTCTATGGTTGTCACTGGAGCTGAGAGCCAGCTTTAGCTCTGAGGCTTGGCTCCAGCTCTGAGATGTCAGCTGCTGAAAGCAGGTATCTGGGTTTGTTTGGCTTCTATAATTGCAACATTGTTTCTTAGACTGGAGCTCAGAGGCCGGCAGCGGCAGGCAGGGAACCTTGGCTTCCTCCATCACTGGAGCAAGCAAGCCTCCTGTTCGCTTCAGCTGCCTGGCTGCCGGCCGCCATCTTGGTTGGCAGTTAGTTTGCATATCGCCCTGATTAGACAATGGGATGCATGTTGGAGGTATGGTTAATTACCATGTTTGTCTATTATTAGATAGGATAAGGATAAATAATAATGCAAGAATAAACTCTCTGTCACATACAATTGTAGACCTACTTTTGCCCACCCCTGTATGTGATAGCAGAAAGGAAAACTAGATTAGAAAAACTAGAAGAAAATATTCCAAGGAAATTTCTCAGAAAGTTGAACAGAAAAATAGATGGGGGGAAAAAAATAACTAGCCCAGATAATTCAAAATCCAAATAAAACAGAGGATAAACAAACAACGACAAATGAGGGTAGGGAGAAATATATTAGTCTTCTACTGTTGCATAACAAAGTACCACAAATATGGCTCCTTAAGACAACATAGTACATTTATTATCCCACAATTTCCATGGCCCAGGAGTGCAGGCACCCTTAGCTGGGTCCCCTACTCAGGATCTCACAAGGTTGCAATGAAGGACTCAGCTAGGGCCAAGGTCTCTCCAGAAGCTCAGTGATCTCTTCAAAGTTCAAGCTTTTTTTTTCAGAATTCATGTCTTTATAGCTTTAAATTTCATGGAAGCTTCCTTTTTCAAGGCGAGAGAGAAAGAGAGAGAGAGAGAGAGAGAGAGAGAGATTTTTACAGCTAGATCCTCTTTTCAAAGGTTCACCTGCCAGGTCAGGCCCACCCCAGATAATCTCCTTTTTGCTTAACTTAAAGTCAACTGATTAGGGATCTACATTACTTTTTCAAAATCCCTTTGCCTTTGGTATATAAAGTGTGCTATTTCATCCCCTTTGCCATATTCTATTGGTTAGAAGCAAGTTAAAAGTTCTATCTACACTCAAGAGGAGGAGAATTCTATAAAGGCACGTGTACCATGGGTGGGAATCATAGAAGCGGCTTAAAATTCTGCCTACCACAGGAGGGGAGGGGATTACTAAGGATATATTATTAAACAATTATTCAGACCCAAAACACATGATTTTCCAGTTTGAAAGAACCCACTGAATGCCAGAAAATGATGAAGACAGACTCAAACCAGATTTTCAAAAAAATAAAATAAAAGTGTATACCACAGGAAGATCTGATAATCGTCCAGAGTGGGCAGGTCACAAAGAATCAGAGATGAAAATGGCACTGAATTTCTGTTATATATATATATATATATATATATATATATATATATATATATTTGATTTTTAACAGAGAGGAAGGGAGAGGGATAGAGAGCTAGAAACCAATGAGAGAGAAACATCAATCAGCTGCCCTCTGCACACCTCCCACTGGGGATATGCCCGCAATCAAGGCACATGCCCTTGACCAGAGTTGAACCCGGGACCCTTCATTCTGCAGGCCGACACTCTATCCACTGAGCCAAACCGGTCAGGGCATGCTGAATTTCTTAATAGCACTACTTACATCTCAAGGGTAATGGAGCAATACCTTCAAAATGATGGAGCAAAATGTTTTCTACATTTGAATTATATAATTAGAAAGCTCTTAGTTTATGTTCAGGATAGAATAAGGACATTTTCAGATATGTGAGCTCTCAATTATTTCCCATGTACCTTTTCTCAGAAGAATACCTGAGGATTTGCTCTATCAAAAAAGAAAGAATATTGAGAAAGAGAATATGGGAGAATTAGCCAAGAAATAAGGCAGTCACAAGATCATGATAAGGAAAGATCCAAAACAACCATAATGTTGGGCTGAGAAAGCAACACACCCAGAATGGGGAAAATTAGAAGGCTTCAAGAAAGATTTATCCTATAAGATAAAATTGAGAGTAGGGAATGAAATTGATCAAATACTCATCTTAACGTACTTGAGAGAAGCTTAAACAATTGACATAGAGTTGGGCTTGGCTTTGGGATGTCAGATGGAACTAAGAAAACAGCATAAAATTATCCGAAAGTCGTGTAGGAAAGGGTAAAGATCCTGATTCACTACATGGCCCCGCTATGAGTAATGATTACATGGCAATAATAATGTCAACACAAAATTGGGGTGTAAATATAATGGAGAAAAAGGGTATGGGAAGGCTGTGCATGAGTTATAGAGGCATGAGGAGGAAAGTGAGCTAGATCTTCAACTTCTATTGTGATAGATCTATAAAACTATGAAACAAGAAGCTATGTAGCATGCTATTTGGAGACATTGAGTTAAATATCAAAAGGTAGGCCAAAAATGGTGTAAGTACTTCTAGGAAAGAGGAAATAGAAAGGGAGAGAGAAGGCAGAAGACTGCCATTTCTATATGACAGGGCTTACAAATCTCTTTTACATTTTAAACTATGCATATATAACTGACAAAAATACAAAATAAATACAAACAGAAGTAATTAGACAAAGTAATTATAAAGCTGTTTTACTTTTCATGCTAGATTCATTGACTATTTAATTTCTTACATACGTTTATTATAATGTTCATCTTGTGTTTCAAAATCAAGTTTACCAGAACTTAAACATCAAATGAATATTTTCTTTCAAAGCTTTCCCCTTAAGTTAGACATTTAGTCCACAGTTGTTGCAAGTACCTGAAATATTTTTAGAACTGTTTAGAATATCAAAGCCTGTGGCAAACTTTTTAAAATAACTTCAAAGGTGCCAATCATGGGTTTAATATTTTGAAAGAACCAGAAATCATTGGGAATCACTTAGATTTGCATGGTCAAACTAGCTAAAACTATTTGGGGTAAATATCAAGGTATGAAAATAAACTAATACAACTTATTTTTGAATGACTTATAACTTAGCTGTTAAGGATATTTTAAAAGGGAAAAGGCTTTCAAAAGTATTTTGTTGTTGAAGTATAAGTATTACAACATGTGTATGAGGCTACATTTTTAGGAAGGTGCTTCCACAAAACCAAGGATATTCTTCATGAAACACAAAAAAACAAAAATGTATACTAGAGCCCAGCCGGCGTGGGTCAGTGGTTGAGCATCAACCTATAAACCAGGAGGTCACGGTTCAATTTCTGGTCAGGGCACATGCCTGGGTTGCAGGCTCCATCCCCAATGGGGAGCGTGCCCGAAGCAGCCAATCAATGATTCACTCTCATCATTGATGTTTCTATCTCTCCCTCTTCCTTCCTCTCTAAAATCAATAAACATATATTTTTTAAAATGTATACTAGACAACTGCAGAAGTGATTTTAGGAGGGAAATGCCAAGTGAGAAAATATTGCTGACATGTGGTAGGTGCTCCTCTCTCAGCCCCTGATATAACTGTGCTTTATTTTCTTCTCTCAATGAAAGGGATATGACTAGAAATAAATATATGCATTTGAATGGACTTCTTGACTTGATCCTAGATAAGTCATCTGCGACAAGTGGAGTAATTGTTGCCTTGTGAGCTCTGGTATTGCTGCATTGATGAATCCAAGCTTCCTTTCCTTTCTTCAATGATGAATGACATGGCTAATGTAAAGTCTTCCAATCTTTCTCAGAAATGATGAGCTGAAACTCACTTCTGCTACCCTCTGGTTTATTTTGATCACATTCTCAACTATGGGGACTTTGTGGGCATCTGGCATACTGGGTAAACTTTTCCAGGCTTGCCAGAATATTAGTGGGTATAGAGAAGACTGCTAGCTGTCTGCTGTTCTCCTTTTGTCTAGGGGCAAAAAGAAAGACTACACTTCCCATCCCATCCTGTAGATCGATTAGCTGGTGAAACATGAATGGAAGAAATTTGTACCATTTCCAGGCTGGACCCATGCTTCACCCTGTGCTTTCCCCTTGTGCCATCTGAGTGCAGATGATGAGGAGGCACTGGAGGATGGTGGAACCAGAAGTTGGAAAGAGATTGGGGTATTAAATGACTGCATTCAAGTGGTTCCCTTGTCAACCTGAGCAGCTTCCCTGGACTATTATATTTTTAAAAATGTATATTTTTAAAGCAAATTTGAGCATTTTTTAGCATATTCTTCAAGCAAATTTGAGTCTGTTTGTAGTATAGCCTAGTCTACACTGGCTTTTGACCTGGAATAAGAAAATGTCTGAATCTTGAGAGTATATACATATGAATATACACATACCTTTTAGAATCTTAGACCCTGAGTCCCCAAAACTACATTCTTTTTCTGGTCCAAAATTTTCACTTCCCTTCCCTCCCTATCCTAGAACTGAGGGGACAGAGACTACCTACCTTTACTTTTTAAAGGACAATTACAGACTTCTGATTCTAGAAATTACTGCCAACCTCACTCTCATTCTTCCTGTTGCAGGTTACACGTTTCCTTCAGTCTTTCAGGCTGAGAAACTAAATGGATGTTGCAAATATCTCCAATGCTTTAAAACCCAAGTTTAGTGTTTAAATTAGGTTTACCTTTTTGAGTGGGGGAGGGGGTAATATTTATTGTTCTATGCCTAGTGTAACCTCAAATTGTGCATTCTTTTTTTTTTTTTTATCAGGTGATCATCATAGCCGGGTTCTCTTGTGAGGGTCTCCAGCCAGGTTCTGTAGCCATGTTCTCTCACTAGGTTCTCCAGCCAGGTTCGGTCGCCAGGTTCTGTAGCCGGGTTCTTCAGCCAGGTTCTGTCTAGGTTCTCCAACCAAGTTCTGTAGCCAGGTTCTGTCCAGGATCTTTTGCCATGTTCTCGCCAGCGAAGTTCTTCTGTCTCTAGGTTCTGTGTAGGTTCTGTGCCTAGGTTCTGTGTAAATTGTGCATTCTTGATCAAAATTATTCAATTCCAAGATTTGTAGTAGGCAATGATGGTGCTGATGCCAGCTTATATTGGCCTATGAGAAGTGATTTTTAAATTTTCAAGAACTTTGCAAACTGCTTGTTAAACATAGTCATTATTATAAGTTAAATCATACAAACTTACAATTAAATCACATTAAAAAACAGTAATAAACACTAAAATTTGTTTCTTAATTATTTTATATGCTGCATTTTATTATTATCTATATTCTTGAAGTTATTTACATCTATTTTATCTTTACAGTGGTAATAGTTTATAATGATATGATACCACAGATTTCTTCCCAACCAGCAATGTTAATGTTGTTAGCTTGAAATTGGCCTTAATGGGAGTCTTTTATACTACGCAAATTGGCAAATACTACAAGTGAGATTTTTTTCTTTTTGAGATCCAGTTGTTACTCATTTACCAAGACACCACTAGTGGTAGGAAACAATCAACAAATGAAATTTCTATGCTCCAGAAATTAAAGAACCCCTTTAAGCTGGAGCTTTCTACTTGAAACATGCAAAATGGAAATACCTGCTTCCTTCAGTTTTAGGTAATACAGCTCTTCTGGTTGACAAATTATTTCAAAATAGAAGGTATACTTAGAATTAAATCTTTTAAATGAACCAACACAAAACCAAATGAGTCAGAGTATTTCTATACAAGAAATAAAAGGAGATTATACTCTCAAGAAGACATGACAGAAATATCATGACTATAAAAATATATATTAATGTGCTGAATACTATCAGAAGAAAGAGTATGTTAATATAGGAAGTTGATTGGAGCAGGCCTTATAGGCAGGCATCAAGGAAGAAATGGTAAAGAAGCCTGTGTGCCAATAGACTTGCCCTGGTCCATGTAGTGCCTTTTTAAAATGAATATGAGGTCGTGAGGTAGGAGATTAGAAGGCAACAAGAAAACAAATAATTAAATGGCTCCACCTCAAAAAGGAACAGCAGTTTGTGGATGAAGAGAGTGCAGAGAAGAAATCAGGGGAGAAACAGAAGATGGCAAGTCAGTAGGGCAGGATGAGATGTGAAAATACAGTCTGAGGTTATCTGAACTGTTCATCCTCAGGGTCGTCAGACTTGCAGTAAAAGGCCATGTCAATGGAGTCTCATTGTTGTGGTTTTGTTTTTTCTCCCCGAGTCCATATCTTCTATATATACACAAATGTCTTATTGTGGAATAGTTTCAGAACAGAACAAGACAGTTGGAAAAACAGTACAGTTTCCATAAGTGACATACCCAGTGTTCTCTGTTACTAACATCTTACATTAGTATGGTATCTTCCATACAATTAATGGACAATTATTGATAGAGTATTATTAACAAAGTCCATATTTTCTTAATATTTCCTTAGTTTTTAGTCTCATGTCTTTTCTCTGTTTCAGGATCCCATCCAGGATCCTACATTACATTGAGTTGTCATGTCGCCTTAGGTTCCTGTAGGCTGTGACAGTTTTTCAGACTTTCCACCTTTTTTATAACACTGACAGTTTTGTGGAGTACTGGTCAAGTATTGTGTGGAATGTACCTCAACTGGAATTTGTCTGATGTCTTTCTCATAGTTGAATTGGCAGCGGTTCTCAACCTGTGGGTCATGACCATCAGAAAACACATATAGCATATCAGATATTTACATTACAATTCATAACAGTAGCAAAATTACAGTTATGAAGTAGCAACAAAAATAATTTTATGGTTGGGGGTCACCACAACATGAGGAGCTGTATTAAAGGGTCGCGGCATTAGGAAGGTTGAGAACTGCTGAGATAATGGATTTTGGGGAGGAAGACCACAGATATAATTCTCATCGTATTATATCTCATCTTGTATATTTCCTGCCCAAGTTCTAGAACTGGTCATTTCTCAAGTAGTCTTGGTTCCTTTATTGAAGAATTGTATTAAAAACAAAGATCTGGGCATTAGGTGTGTTCATTTCTGCTTGGAGTGACCTTGCTTTTAGGTTCTCTCAGCTGACAGAGCAAGAAAATACAAGGTATCTATAAATATGTATAACCATATCTATATGTATCCATCTGTATTAAGGTAAACATGAGTTTGTATTAAAGTTTCCAACTCTAATTCATTACAATATGGATCGTCCTAGCCTTCTCTATGGTAATCTGTAACCTCCCACTCCAACAGTGAAAACTGACTCTCACCACCCATCATCCATTTACTTAGTTTTTCAATTCCAGTACATGTATACTGGTTTTAAATTTAACCCAAGCTGCCATAGAAAACAACATGATCAATTAGTGTGTACATTTGCTTTTGTTTTTTCTTTTGCAGAATTCACTCATTTCTAAAATTCCTTCAGTCAGCAACTTATCTTTCAACTCTTTAGTGAGATGGTTTCATGCATTTCTAGTATAACCAAGTTCTTTTGTCATGGTCTGCATTCCATCCTGGAATGTCCTGACCACCTAAGATGTTTTATAACTTGTACATTAAGGTTCACCTTATTTGCTATCACCTTCTATGAGTTTTGACAAACTTATGGTGATGTGTAGCTCCCATCACAGTAGCATACAAAAAAGTTTCACCATCTTAAAATTATCCTGTGCTTCTCCTAATTAATTCTCCCCCCCCCACCCCACCCGCCCAAAAAAAAAAGGCAACCACTGATCTTTCTACTGTGTCTATAGTTCTGTCTTTTTCAAAATGGTATTATACATTATGTAGTCTTTTCAGAATTACTTCTTTTACTTAGCAATATGCATTTAAGATTCATTTTTTCTTTGCATGGATCAACAGCTTGTTCCTCTTTACTGCTGAATAGTATTTCATTGTATGGAAGTATAGCAGTTAGTTTATCCATTTACCCATTGAAGGACATCTTGGTTGCTTCCGATTTTTTTGTGATTATGAATATACATTTATATACAGAGGTTTGTGGGCATAGTTTTCAAATGAATTGAGTAGATACCTAGGATCATGGTTTGCTGGTTTTATGGCAAGTTTATGTTTAGCTTTGTAAGAAACTATCAAACTGTTCTCCAATGTGCCTGTGCCATTTTGCTTCGGGACTTCCTATTGCTCTACATCCTTGCCAGCAACTGATATTGTCAGTTTTTTAGATTTTAGCCATTATAATAGGTATGTAGTGGTACTTTATTGTTGTTTTCATTTGCATTTTCATAATAACAGATAATGTTGAGAATCATATTATGTTTATTTGCCATCTGAAGATCTTCCGTAGTCCACGATTCTTTTAAACATAGTCTTTCATTAGAAAGAGTGGTTGGCTGGATTTGATGTTTTTTAGTTATAGTCATATTTTCACCCTAATTTATCCAAATTGGTATTTTTAGAAAGCTCCAAGTCTCTGTCTGGCCTTTAGT
Organism: Myotis nattereri; assembly: GCF_964212035.1. Lineage (NCBI taxonomy): Eukaryota > Metazoa > Chordata > Mammalia > Chiroptera > Vespertilionidae > Myotis > Myotis nattereri. The sequence goes on along the minus strand of NC_138079.1, from coordinate 48,808,759 downwards.
TGTAATGTATTGGGTAACTTCTAATGAATGGCCAAATCTCTTTCTTTAACTGTGAACTTGCCTTAGTTTAAATCTCAGATGGCAATATTTTTCCAAATTCTTAAAGTGAGGAGGCAACTTCATTGTTGTCTCATAAAAGTTCTACACTCAGTATTTTTCTTTGCTCTTTCTTTAAAAATACTAGTGTACTTACCTATAGTCATACTTAAATAGTTTAGAGCTGTTTTTCCAACAAAATAGGTGTGTTTTTTTATTATCCTAATATTTTCTTTTAAGCTTTTGTTTTGTGCAGTGTTTCACAAACTTTGGTGTGTATCAGAGTCTTAGAGAGCCAAGAAAGGTACTCAGTGGTGGAGACGCGTTCAGTTAGGATAAGGCCTGGACCTTAGTATTTTTATCAAGATCCCCAGGTATTTTTGATAACAACCAAAGTCTGAGGACCATTTCTTTGGTGTTTGGAGGTGAGGGCCAATCTAACACTGAATAGAAAATACACACTCAACCTACCTATACCCTGATAATAGCTTCAGAGGCCAATGTTATCTTGCTACATTCCCAACCTAAAATTTCACTGGGTTTGCATGTAAGATTTTTGTCTAAGGTTAAACATCCATAGAATATTTTTACAGTACAAGATACTATAAAAAACTGGCTTATTCTTCAGAGTTCACCAAAGAAACATTTTAAAGCTGTCTAGACACTTCATACCTGTTTCAATTAAATCTGTTAATAGATGTGTCCCAGAATTTGCATTTTAAGAAGTACACTATAACATACAGGGTAGACAATCCATGTATCTTTTTATATTGCTAGTTCACTACTCTTCTTTTCAATAAAAATTAAATGGCGGTTATTTTTTTATTTTTTTTACAACAAAGCATTAACCTAAATTGAGAAGGCCAGATTTAACAATACAGTATTTTATAACCAGAAAGCAACTATTTCTCAGATATTTTTTTCTTTAAGAATTCAAATCTTCATGTTCTTTGTGTCCTTCTAAGCTATGGCTAATACTCAATATAACTTAAAAGGCACAGTTCCATTTGGAAGAAAAACTTCATCACATCAAAACATTATTTGCATATTCGTAAGATTCCACCTTCAGACAGACACATGACCTCTTTTTCTTGCAAACTATTACATCAACAGAAATATTCAAATAAGCATTAAGAAAAATGTGAATAAGGGTATTAAATGAAAATATGTTCACTCACCAGTGTAATATCAGGTGGAGAGTATTCTTGCTTGATTGATTAGAAAGTAAATTTTAAAGAGAAATAATTGTGCTCATTATTCATGTAAATATTTAATCATCATTATTACTAACTAGAGGCCCAGTGCATAAAATTCATGCATGGGGGTGTGTGTCCCTCAGCCCAGCCTGCACCCTCTCCAATCCAGGACTGCTGGCACCCAACCGCTTGCCTGCCTGCCTGCCTGATTGCCCCTAACTGCTTCTGCCTGCCAGCCTGATCCCCCCAAACCACTCCCCTGCCAGCCTGATCAACACCTAACTGCTCCCCTGCCAGCCTGATCAATGCCTAACTGTCCTCCCCTGCAGGCCTGGTCACCCCTAACTGCCCTCCCTTACCAGCCTGATCACCCCTAACTGCCCTCCCCTGATGGCCTGATTGCCCCTAACTGCCCTCCCCTGCCGGCCTGGTCACCCCTAACTGCCCTCCCCTGCAGGCCTGGTCACCCCTAACTGCCCTCCCCTGCCAGCCTGGTCACCCCTAACTGCCCTCCCCTGCAGGCCTGGTCACCCCTAACTGCCCTCCCCTGCAGGTCTTGTCCCTCCCAACTGCCATTCCCTGCAGGGCTGGTCCCCCTCCAATTGCCCTCACCTGCAGGCTTGGTCGCCCACAACTGCCCTCCCCTGCAGGCCATCTTGTGTCCACATGGGGGTGGCCATCTTGTGTGTTGGAGTGATGGTCAATTTGCATATTACCTCTTTATTATATAGAATAATTGCTAATACTGATAAGAGTACTTCTGAGAAATTGTTTGAATTTGCTAGAAAATATACCAACGTGAGTTTTTTGAAAATATATATTTGAATTTTACCTGAGGTGCTGTTTTTTTTTTAAATCAAAATAACACACAAGGCATGGTTGAAAGCACTTTGCTTTTCAAAGATCTCTCCAAATTCAATTGTAATCCAGAAATGAGTATTTTCTCATGGAAATATCAACTGTTTGAGCTTCCTTTGTGAGAAATGAGATTATACTATTCATTTTACCAGTAATGGTTACCTTTATGAGATATTATATTTCCTTAAATTTTTGCTGTGAGGATAATTTTATGATCACTACCAGCAAATATAAATTTCTTATCACTTTAAGAAATTTAAATTACTCCTCTTTATCTTATTTTTAACATATTTGGATGTATCTAAACTTTGTCCTTAGTAAATCCATATCAGACCATTTCAGTCTTTCCTCCAAGAAAAGACTGAATCTTACACCTTCCACTTAATACTAATCCTAAAAAATAAGACATATGTGAAAACAACTAAAATCTCAAATAGCTGTGATTTGTTAATCACTGAAAATGTCTAAATACTTCTTGACTCCAATGAAACACTAACTCTTACAGGGGGGCATAAGCACAGCATTTTGAACATCTGGAAGACACAAATCCTATTAGTGATTTCTAAATCACTTTTCTTCCCCTTTACTATTTTTAGAGAGAGAGGAAGGGAGAGGGACAGAGAAATAGAAAGATTGATGAGAGAGAAACATCATTGATGGGCTGCCTCCTGACCCCTACTGGGCATCGAGCCTGCAACCCAGGCATGTGCTCTGCCAGGGAACAGAATTGTGACCTCCTGGTTCATGGGTTGATGCTTCTCCACTGAGCCACACCAGCTGGGCTCTAAGTCACCTTTTTAAAACACTTTTTGTGTATAACACATAATTATTATTTTACTGCTTAGAAACAAAAGAAGTCCCCACCACAGTTAAACAAAAAGTTGACTTACAGATGTCCTTCATCACCCCCCTACCCCCACTTTACTCACCTTCACCCAGCTCCAGCTCTCTCTCTGCCTCTGACCATCACCGCACTGTTGTCTGTATCCATTGGCTACGCATATATGTTCTTTGGCTAATCTCTTCACCTTCTTTCATCCAGTCCACCCCGACCTTCCCTCTGACCTCTGTCAGCCTGTTCCATGTATCCATTCCTCTGGTTCTAATTTGTTCATCAGTTTAAAGGCAGTTGTCACCAGGTTGCTAACTCGCTTTCTAGCCTCAGAGCACAAATACTGAGTTCATTCTTTACCCAGGTTCCTTATGAAGCCGTACAGTGGTTTTAACATTCCATTTCTGACCCATAAAATCTTTAATGATCCTGTTCCTGCATCCCGCACAAGCTACTTCCCCCATTCATGTGCAGCCGCTACTAGTATTATTCACATCGATTAACTAGGTGTATTGAAAAGGACTTTAAATTTTCTTCAGTACAAATCTAGAACAGTTCTCTCAAGTTTAAGTTCTCATATTCATGCTAAGACTTTGATATAACAATATGCAGGCCAAAAGTGAGAAAGTAAACTACATTTAATTAAATTCATATTGTTATTCTCAAATACTGATTCTAAAGGAATTAAATGTATCTGAATTGTAAATTTTTTAAAAAATAAACTACTCAAAAGATATATGAAGAAGAAAATATCCAAAGGTCTCTGGTATTTCAAAAGAAATAAAGTCTTCTAATGAGAGTTATTATTGAAAGTGTGTTAGTGTTTAGTTGTTAAACCAAGTCATCACACACCACAGGTCTTTCCTGGGCATCCTGCATTTCTCGGAAAGAACCTACTTTTTGTTCAACAACTTTATTCTTAATCCACAAAAGCAAAATGGCTTCAGCATTGATAAGTAAACCCTTGGACAGCAACACAGATACTTCCCATGTAACAGTGTTAAATATCCTACAAAGCTATGTCAATACAGGGTTAAAATGTATTTTATTCCTAACATTAAGGAACACTCCTTCATTCCTAACATTGTTTGTTTCTCAATGAAACTTCCAAAAATACAATCTAATAAGGGATGTGATTGAGCTCTATCTCTTCTGATACTTCCCAAATATAATGATTAGTCAAAAATAAAGATTTGTCAGGAAAGAATGAAGTAAGAGAACATCTAAAATGTTTGTAAATAATCCTTTATTATTTTTCTTTTGGCTTGGGATATTCAAAAGAATATAGCTGTTATATTTAGTTGGAATACTTTTTGATTAAGTGGAAGGATATCAATATCCTGGGGTATAAATAGCTCTAGCTCAGAGCAAATAAAGGCTTCTGGGTGCTATGTAGTGCAGAGCCAATACAGTTATAAATTTCACTTCTAACCAAAGACATCAGGGTTAACAAAATTGTTTAATTTGCTTAGGCAGGATGAACTTTGTGCCTCTGCAAATTATTTCATGAGCTTTATGTTGGATAATGCTCTAGAGACATACTTTTTTTCTCCATTTATACCCAAGAAGGAGTTAGATTCTAGTTTACTTCAAGTACATAATATATGTGAAAAAGTGCTTGCAAATTAGAGGAATTATTATAACACAAGTCTGCCTTAAGACATACAGGCTCCCAAGTTAAACAGGAATTACATTCTTTAGCTAACAGATTTATGGAATGTAATGAAATTTTGCTAGTGGGTAGTAAGAATAGACTGCATAGTCTATTTCGATGGAGAATCAGAAAAAGTAAGTAGGAGACAACGTTAAAAAAGAACAATGAAGTAGGAGTCAGATACCTTCTATGACCTTGAGTACTTGACTTCTCTAAACCTTAGTTTCTTAACCTATAAAGCAGTAATCCTAGGCCATATTATTACAGGATCAAATTATACAATAGGTATAAATGTGTTATCTGCCTTTCAAATTGCTGTATTAGTTTAAAATGTTATTATACAAGAGGCAGGGGGCTATCGTACTAAGGCATGCAAAGTAAGGTGAAAGGAATATTCTATGATCTCTAGCATAAGTTCTGTTAATGAACAAAGTCCTTGCTAAGTGTCTCTAAACCCAGGTAAATGTTCTGTGAACTGCCTTAAGGAAGGTGTGTAGAACAAAGTTTCTCAATGAAGGTACACAGGAGAATCACTGGATTCTGATAAAAATAGCCAGATCCTGTCTAGACTGTATATTTAACATAACAAAGTTCACACGTGATTTTCAGGAGCACCCTTGTTTAAGAATCACTGATCTGGAGCATAGGTCAGCAAACTTTTTCTGTAAAAGCCAGATAGCAGCCGAAACCGGTTTGGCTCAGTGGATAGAGCGTCGGCCTGCGGACTGAAAGGTCCCAGGTTCGATTCCGGTCAAGGGCATGTACCTGGGTTGTGGGCATATCCCCAGTGGGAGATGTGCAGGAGGCAGCTGATCGATGTTTCTCTCTCATCGATGTTTCTAACTCTCTATCTTTCTCCCTTCCTCTCTGTAAAAAATCAATAAAATATATTTTAAAAAAAAGCCAGATAGCAAATATCTTGGCCTTTGCAGGCACGTAAGTTATCTGTCCTATCTTCTTTGTTTTTTCTAACAACTCTTTAAAACTGTAAAGAATATTTTTTTTAAATATATTTTATTGATTTTTTACAGAGAGGAAGGGAGAGAGATAGAGAGTCAGAAACATTGATGAGAGAGAAACATTGATCAGCTGCCTCCTGCACATCCCCCACTGGGGATGTGCCCGCAACCCAGGTACATGCCCCCGACCGGAATCGAACCTGGGACCTTGCAGTCCGCAGGCCGACGCTCTATCCACTGAGCCAAACCGGTTTCGGCAATAAAGAATATTTTTAACTTCCCAGCCACACAAAACCACGCCAGGGGTGGAATGAGACTAGAGAATGAAAGAGCTCACATTATAGTGTGTAAATTAGTACATGATACATATACTATATGGATGCTCATCTTTTTTATTACTGTGAAATCCTCAAGTATAAAGCTTTTTCATATTTATTATTGCACTAGAGGCCTGATGCATGAAATTCATGCATAGGCCAGGGTGGGGGGAGGCCCTCAGCCCGGCCTGCACCCTCTCGCAGTCCAGGACCTTTTGCTCCTAACTGCCCACCTGCTTGCTTCTAACCGCCCACCTGCTCACTCCTTACTGCTTGGCTTGCCACTGCACCGTGCTCCCCAGCTATGAGCCCAGCTTCTGGCTGAGTGGTGCTCCTGCTGTGGGAGAGCACTGACCATCATGGGGCAGCTCCTGCATTGAGTGTCTGCCCCCTGGTGGTCAGTGCTCATCATAGCAACTGGCGGTTCTGGTCATTCCGCAGTAATGGCCACTGGGTTTTTATATATATAGATTCCTGAAACCCAGCACAGTTCCTGGCACATCACAGTCACTCAGTAATTGCTAGATGGATGAATTGAAGAGAGACGATCTCTTAAGAAAGACAAATATTAGAAACTATAGCATTTGCAAAATCTAGCCAATGATAAGAGATGTGATAGTGTCCCAGTTAATTTTATCAGTACAAACAGTAATAAAAAACATGCATACCATTATTTGTTGATACTGATTATGTTAAGCAGATACTGGCAAATAATTCATTTTATTTGTTGTTTGGGAGAAACATAGTTTTAATTTTGTGGTACTTTTAAAAAAAGGAGACTCATTTCTTGGGTCCAATACTTAAGGAAATTTCTGTGGAGACCATGTTGGATGGGAATGAGAATAGTGTACTCCTGAAACATTTGCTCTCTAGCATGAGTGATGTACCTAAGGCTCTGGCTTAGTACTGATATACTTAGATAAGTCTCTAAGTGTGACTAGTTACATGAATACATTGCTTAATACTGAGCTAGTGAAACTGTGAATATGAACATGGTGGTAAAGTATGACATATAATAGCAGGTTCATAGTCATCTAATTGGCTTCAAATAGGTCTTTTAAAAAATTATTTTTTCCAGCTTTATTGAGGTGTAATTGACAAATTAAAGCTACATACATTTACAGAGTAAAACATGGTGTTTTATGTAAAAATTATGAAATGATTATCACAATCAAGCTAATTCACAAAGCCATCACTTTACATAGTTATCTTTGTGTGTGTGTGTGTGTGTGTGTGTGTGTGGTAAGAACATTAAATATTTCAGTAAATTTCAAGCATAAAGTATAGTTTTTTAACTATAGTCATCATGCTGTACATTAAATCTCCAGAAGTTATTCCCCTGCATTGTTTCACTAACATCTCCCTGTTTCCCCCACCCCTCAGCCCCTGGCAACCATCATTCTACTCTCTGCTTCTTGAGTTTGACTTTTTTAGATTCCACATAGATCTCTGATATCATGCAGTATTTGTCTTTCTGTGTCTGGCTGATTTTGCCTATATAATGTCCTCTAGGTTCTTCCATACCATCACAAATGACAGGATTTTTTTAAGGCTGAATAGCATTCCATTGCATGTATATACAACACTTTCTTTGAATAATGCTACAATGAACCTGGGAGAGCAGATACCTCTTCCAGATACTGATTTCATTTCCGTTGGCTCTATACCCAGAAGTGGGATTTCTGGATCAGATAGTAATTCTATTTTTATTTTTGAGGAAACTTTATACTATTTTCCATTATGTCTGTACTAATTTACATTCCCACCAACAGTGTACTAGGGTTCTCTTTTCTTCACAGCCTTGCCAACATTTGTTGTTCTTTTTTCTTTTTTTGTCTTTTTGCTAGTTGCCATTTTAATGAGTGTCAGGTGGTATCTCATCATGGTTTTGATTTGCATTTTCCTGAAGATTAGCAATTTATCATATACCTGTTAGCCATTTGTATGTCTTCTTTTAAGAAAGGCCTATTCAGGTTCTTTGTCCATTTTTTTTAATCAGGTTACTGGTTTTCTTGCTATTGAGTTTTTTGGGATCCTTATATATTTTGGACATTAACCCCTTATCAGATGTATGATTTGCAAATCTTTTCTCCCATTCTGTAGGTTGTCTTTCACTCTGCTGATTGCTTCCTTTGTTGTGCAGAAGTTTTTTAACCATTTGTCTATTTTTATTTTTATTTTGTTGCCTGTGCTTTTGGGGTCATATCCAAAAAAATAATTGCCCAGAAAATAGGTCTGTTTTATGTATTTATGTCTTCTGGCCTTCTGGTTCTAGAGGTCTGATAACCTTACTTTAGATCAATTGAGTATCTACCTTTTTGATCTGATTTCTCCTTTGACTGCCTTCTTAACTGAAGTATACTGTCTTCCTTAGTAAACCTCTTTAGTAGTTGTATGGCTCACATTGACTAGATTTCCCTTTACTCCATCTCACAGAACAACATTTATCTGGGCATATGACTACCACTCTTTAATTCAAGTGAACGTTTCTTTCTGAATTGCTGCAGTAGCCTTCAAACAATCTACTTCCAATATCAGCTACCAGCTGTGGGCAAACTACGGCCCCTTTGAAATGAATAAAACTAAAAAAAAAAAAAAAAAAAAAAAAAAAGACCATACCCTTTTATGTAATGATGTTTACTTTGAATTTATATTAGTTCACACAAACACTCCATCCATGCTTTTGTTCCGGCCCTCCAGTCCAGTTTAAGAACCCATTGTGGCCCTCGAGTCAAAAAGTTTGCCCACCCCTGAGCTACACCAATCCCTCTCCCCTAATCCCTGTCTCAAATGTGCCCTTAATTTGCTTAATAGTATCAATTTAGCTATTGGTAATGATGAACGTTACCTGAGCCCTCTGCTCCAGGAAAAGGTTTACGGCCAAGAACTATTCAGTCTCCCTCTTCTTAGATAAGACTCATTGATGCCCTCCATGTTTACCCATGAGAAGGCCAGACACTGACCCTTCCCTTCCTATCTTTGTCTCATAAATGATTAGCTAAACTGTTTGTCCCCAGTGACCAATCTGAACACAACGCCTGACTTGACCAAACTTTCGTCAGGCTTCTCTCCTTCCCCGGACACCTGAACTTTGCTCCACCCTTGGGCTTTGGAGCAGAACAGTTCCTCCTTAACAGCCTCTCCAGATGATTAGCTGACCCCAAGAAAAGACCTTTCCTCATCAACTGTCTGATCATGCCACCTGCTCATCCCACCCCACCCCCATACCTTATTCCTCCTAGTCCTTTTCTCCCTCCCTATAAAAAGAAAATATCTTTTGCATGACCTTTCAGATGTTTGCAGATCTGGTTTGAGCTTTCTCCCTTTCGAAGCAGTCCCCTCCCTCTGATTCAAGTAACACTTTTGAATAAAGTCTTTACTCCAACAAGCTTTTGTACCCCAATGTTGAGTTAGACACTTCCCAAGGAAATTCCATAACGTCATGTGCTTACCCTAATCAGAGCAGTATCTACACGAGGGACTGTTCTTCACTAGAATGTGAGCTTCTCAAAAGCAGTCTCTGTGTTCTGTTTAACTTGCAGCCCTGACCCCTTGTAGAATTTTAAGACTTTTACAGGTGCAATTAAGACTTAAGTACTTAATTACTGAATAAAATGAACAAGCAGCTTTCCCCACCCTGTGAAGGTGGACAACTGGTCTGAGAACTTGTTTCTGACCAGTCACTTCCATGGATAAATAAGCTGAGGGTGAGGGAGGAAAAGTCACATTGGAGATTCTTCTTCTACTTCTGCATAAGAGTAGCATTCACACCCAGAAGGGCGATTTGTATTAGACAAAGGTTTGCCACGCTCCACTGTCCATTATAAAACTATGTGGGAAAGCAATTTTGATTATTGTTGTAGAGGCCATCAGTTCTAGAAAAATATCCCAGAAGAAAATGGGCTTTTTTATTCCTTCTGGCTTAAAATAGTGACTTATATACTTCTGGAGATGGAAGGAATACCAGCTTCAATTTATCAAACACATAAAATGTTAACTGTGCCATTTTATTGAAACTTTATGACATACATTACCAAGAAATGATTGATAATACACCAGAAATGCTGCTTCCTCCTTCCCCACTCCAGTCAAGAGATCCAACCTAGCCTCAAGGACTCCCGCTGAAAGCCTCCAGGTAGATAATAAAGGAAGCTGGTTCCTATGTTCAGAAATAGTCCCTGACGTTCAGAAATAGTCCCTGACCTGAGTCAAAATGACTTTATAATGCCACATTTTGTTTTGTTTCCTTGCTTTTCTCAAGGGTGCTCTATTCTTGTTGATTAGATTCCTTGCTTAAGTTCCTGATCCATTATTTATCTTAATAGATCCCTGACTTTCTAATATGGAAACCAATTGCCTGGGAACCTGTCTGATCCACTTCAGTGCTTTGTGGCAACTTAATCTATCTCCGTTCCCATTTTCTGGGCCCTGAGATACTGCCCATCAATTTCTAATCCATCCATGTACTTCCAATCCATCGCTAATCCTAAACCTGATGATGGTTTTGCTCCAGCTCATATTGGCATACCGCAGGTTACTCTGCTTCTCCTTGCTAAAGAAGGCCTCTCCATGCTCACTATAGCTCTTTAGTGGCTATTTGTCTTGCACTTTTGCATGTTGCTGCCCAAATTTCTAGGAATGTGCCATGTAGCTCAGAAATGAAATGTCTGGAAAACATCTATATACTTTAATTAATTTTAAATTAAATCAAAGTAATAATTGTACCTAGTTTAAAAAGTCATTGGAGAGTACAGTAGGGAAGAGAGAAAGAGGTAGTTACTCTACAAGGGAGAAAGATGACAATTACTGCCTCACCCAGATGATCAAGGTCAACATTTTAAATCACACACATAGATTAAAAGTAAAATATAGGAAGTAAATATGCCACGAAAAGAGTAACTAGAAGACAGCTGGAATGGCTAAATTAATGTCATTTAAATACTATTCCTAGCTGGGCCAGGAAGGAAACCATGATTCCTTTTACTGTTAACTTCTATTTGTGTAGAACTAATACTTTTTCTTTTCTTATTTGCTTAATTTTTTATATATTTATCAATGATTGCACCAAAACTTCTCACAAGTTGTCTAAATCTTTTCTCAAAAATGTTCAAATGGATCAACCATTCTATCAGTTTCATTTTCCTAATAGAGTTTCTTACAGATCCTTCTGCCATGCTCCAATATACATAAGTTATCTTATATGCCTTCGTTTTTCATCCTGAGATCTCCCTTCAGGAACATCATGGTTATTACTTTCATCTCTCTGTTGAATTGGAAAAGCTGTTTTTGGTTTGCCAGATCTTTTTTGGTTTGTTCCCTCATTTTGGTAGAACTCAGTCTCCAGTCACTTCTCAAAAGAAGGAAACAAGCAACTTGCCTGCCTGAAATTTACTTATTATTTCCTGAAACCTGATTAAGATTTGGCATAAGATGGAATGTTAGTTTGGAAGTCATTTCCCTTCAGAAATTTTGAAGGTATGCTTCTACTGACCTTGAACTTCCTCTGTTCCAATGAGAAGTATGGAATAATTTTATTTTGCTGTGTGACCTATTCTTTTCTTTCTAGAACACCATATCCAGTGTACTAAAATTTCAAAATGATATGTGCTAGCATGAGTCTATTTTATCTATTTTCTGGGGCATGTTGTGGGCTCTTTTTTTCTCACTTTCCTAAGGACATAAGGTAAAAATTTAACTTATATATAAAATCTGGTGAGCAATGCAAGGCACAGAGGAAGAAAATACAGTTAGCAAAAATGAAGGGGCTGCTAATCACTGATCTAGAGACATCATAGCTCAGATAATTCTTGTTTAACTCACGAAAGTGATGTTTAAAACAAATGAATGAATTGTGTATTTTAACAGGCATTCTACCCCAATTATAGTGACTAAAGCAAAAAAAAGGGGGGGGGAGACTGGCATAATGAAGTTTTTATGTGTAAGATTGTTAGTTCTGGGTGATTTTAAGAAAGGTTGCATATAAGCATAACCAATGGACATAAGACACTGGGGGGTAGGGAAGGCCAGGGGATTGTCAAGGATGGGGGGAAAAAGGAGACATATGTAATAATCTTTGTAATACTTTAAGCAATAAAAAATAATAATAATAATAAATTTTAAAAAAAGAAAAGGTTTCCTCTCATTAAAATATAGCACACATTCTAGATATAATCAATTGTTCTAATGTGAGTCTTTCAGACTCAAAATGCATTTTATTTTTCTCATCGACAAATTGTCACTTTCACCTCAAACACATAAACATATTTTTGTGAGGTATAAATCCTTTGTAAAATCATGTTAAACCTAAATTGAATTGGAATTACATTTAAGGAAATGTGTTTTGTTATCAAAATCTTATTGGTTGATTTTTTTTCTTTTCTTTTTATTTTTCTTTTCTGAAACAGAAATCAAAGCATTCATCCTAAGATATACTACCAGAAATGCATTAAATATGGTGATTTTTTAGAAGATACACTGTAAAACAGTAAAAATAAAAATATTATGGAACATGGAAGGGGATATGTTAACTTAAAAATGTGGCAAATAGTTTTATTGGATATTTTATTTGTTGAATCTTTCTCATTAAATCTTGCAAAAGAAAGATTAACAAATTATAAGTAGGCAGTAATATATTTAATGTCAGCTTTTCCAAAGGTTTCTCCTTTCCAATAATTTAAAAAAGAAGTTTTCTTCTTTCCTTTGTATCTTGTCTTTCAAGATGAACCTTGTAGACACACCTACAATAGTCCTACCTTATCCACTAAGATATATTAAAAGACCCCCAGTGGATGCTTAATATCACAGAAAGTACCAAACCCTATATACACTATGTTTTTCTGATACATACATACCTATAATAAGATTAAATTAGGTACAGTAAGATTAACAATGATAATCAAATAGAACAGTTTTAACAACATACTATAATAAAAGTTATGTGAATGTAGTCTCTCTCTTTCTCTCTCAACTAATTTGAAAACTTAAGTGACTAACAGGAGGGGAGCAAATACAGCATGGTAAAAGCATGATTCATGTCCCCAGAAGTACAGAGAAGGAACTCACGAGATTTCATTGTGCTACTCAGAATGGCATACAATTGAAAACTTATGAATTGTTTATTTCTGGAATTTTCCATTTAATATTTTTGGAGCGAGGTTGGACTGCAGCTAACTGAAACTGCAGAAAGCAAAATGGAAGATAATGGGGGACTACTGTGTAGTTAACTATTCTATTCTCAAGTTATTTTATTGTTAGGGGAGAAAATGTGAATTCTTAGAAGCAATAAATCTCAACAGTGTATTGAACTTTACCAGAGGGAAAACACTTCTAAAGATATGGTTCATTAGATCTGTGATATCAATCATTGAACTTAGTTAGACATTTATCTAGAAATTAGATAAGTGATGCAATGCAAACAAACAAAAAAACTTTAAAGTGAGAAATTTAACATGTCCATGATTGACTTCCATTATCTTTATGTTCCTAGTGAAATCAAAAGCTAACAAATGCTGAATGAGCCTTGTAAACTCAATTTTTAAAATAATATACTCTTTGAAAAATAATTTTTGGTGGCAAGATTTAAGATGATCATATTTCTAGATTCTCAAAAGATATTCTTTTTTTAACTTAAATTCTTTATTGTTTAAAGTATTACATGACTCTCCTTTTTCCCCCATTGACCTCTCCCCAGCCGCTCCCAACCCCCAGAATATGCCCTCACCCTCCTACTGTCTGTGTCCATTGGTTATGTTCATATGCATGCATACAAGTCCTTTGGTTGATGTCTTACCCCTTCACCTCCCGCCTTCCCTCATGGGTTGAACAGTCTGATGCTTCTATGTCCCTGGTTCTATTTTTGTTCATCAGTTTATATTGTTCATTATATTTCACAAATGAGTGAGATCATGTGATATTTATCTTTCTCTGACTGGCTTATTTCACTTAGCATAATGCTCTCCAGTTCCATCCATGCTGTTGCAAATGGTGAGAATTCCTTCTTTTTTTTACAGCAGCATAGTATTCCATTTAGCTATTGTAAATTGTGCTGCTATGAACATAGGGTGCATAGATCCTTTCTGATTGGTGTTTTGGGTTTCTTGGGATCTATTCCTAGAAGTGGGATTACTAGGTCAAATGGAAGTTCCATTTTTAATTTTTAATTTTTTGAGGAAACTCCATACTGTTTTCCACAGTGGCTGCACCAGTCTGCATTCCCACCAGCAGTGCACAAGGGTTCCTTTTTCTCTGCATCCTCGCCAGCACTTGTTGTTAGTTGATTTGTTGATGATAGCCATTCTGACAGGTGTGAGATGGTACCTCATTGTTGTTTTGATTTGTATCTCTCAGATGATTAGTGACTTTGAGCATGTTTTCATATGTCTCCTGGCCTTCCTTATGTTCTCTTTCAAAAAGTGTCTATTTAGGCCTTTGCCCATTTTTTGATTGGATTATTTATCTTCCTTTTGTTAAGTTGTATGAGTTCCCTATAAATTTTGGAGATTAAACCCTTATTGGTGATAACAGTGGCAAATATGGTCTCCCATGCAGTGGGGTTTCTTGTTGTTTTGTTGATGGTTTCTTTTGCTGTGCAGAAGCTTTTTATTTTGATGTAGTCTCATTTGTTTATTTTCTCCTTGGTTTCCATTGTCCTAGGAGCTGTATCAGTAAAGACATTGCTATGACATATGTCTGCTATTTTGCTGCCTTTGGATTCTTCTATGATTTTTATGGTTTCCAGTCTTACATTTAAATCCTTCATCCATTTTGAGTTTATTTTTGTGTATGGTGTAAGTTGGTGATCTAGTTTCATTTTTTGCATGTATCTGTCCAATTTTCCCAATACCATTTATTGAAGAGACTGTCTTGACTCCATTGTATGCTCTTGCCTCCTTTGTCAAATATTAATTGAGCATAATGGCTTGGGTCGATTCTGGGTTCTCTGTTCTGTTCAAAAGATATTCTTGAACCCTCTCTTATTCAACCACTTAAAACTGTTAATTTGTTAATTGCATAATAAGGTTACTTGGGTCATATGAAAGGTTTGCCCAGCCTGTGTAGCTTTATGGTTGAGCATTGACCCATGGACCAAGAGGTCACAGTTCGATTCTTGGTCAGGGCACATGCCCAGGTTTCAGACTCAATCCCCGGTAGGAGGGCGTGCAGCAGACAGCCGATAGATGATTCTCTCTTATCATTAATACTTCTATCTCTTTCTCCCTCTCCCTTTCTCTCTGAAATTATTAACAAATAAAATAAAAAATAATAAGATTTAAGAGGAAGGTGAAAAAAGGAAATTAAGTGGTAACTGCTGCAGAAATTTAGGAAGAAAAAAAACAAAATTTATCAAATATTTGGGAACTGCATTTTAACACTGACCAACTCAAGGAACAGATATGAGACTGGAAGTCCACATGAAAAATATTTATTTGCCAGAATCACCACTGGTAGTAATGTGCAGTTTTGAATTGTGAGAGCACTTGCCTCATAATATTCGATGTAGACCATTTATTCTCACATATAAAAGTAAAAAAAAAAAAAAAAAGCCAAGTTGTCCTGATCTTTTGAATTCAGCATTTTATTCCTGAATTGCCCCCAAAAGGTATATGTTGTTCTGAGCAGGATAATCCTAAAACTTAAGAATTTTATTCTATCTAAAAGGAGAGCTCTGGCATTTTTCTTCCTACTTAACCCCCCCTTCCGCCAACAGTATACCAATAGTCTGCATTGACCTGCTGGATGATGTATTGTACGGAACCCAAATGAATTCCATGACACTTTTTCATGTTAACTTCTAACTTACAGAATCACACTATCATATCAGAGGATTATACCACCAGATATCAAATGTTCACCTGGATAACTCTATTGCAAAGATTGTATTAAATATATAGTGGTTTGAATGGCCACATATCCTTGAAGGCCATACCTTGTGAATATAAATTAGTTAAAAAAATAAATCTTCAGCCGAACCGGTTTGGCTCAGTGGATAGAGCGTCGGCCTGCGGACTCAAGGGTCCCAGGTTCGATTCCGCTCAAGGGCATGTACCTTGGTTGCGGGCACATCCCCAATGGGGGGCGTGCAGGAGGCAGCTGATCGATCTCTCTCATCGATGTTTCTAACTCTCTATCCCTCTCCCTTCTTCTCTGTAAAAAATCAATAAAATATATTTTTTAAATAAATAAATAAATAAATAAATAAATAAATCTTTAAAGTGCTACCAGGAGTGATCTTTGAAAACTATTTCGAAAGCACAAAATTCCTCCAGGTAGTATTGATGATGAAAATTGCTCTCAACATGGCTATTTCCAAAGTGGCCCATGAAACTTCTTTCCTTCACCAGTGCAGAGCAGAGAGCAGAAGGAGATACTCAAACTTACGGATTCCCACAAGGTAGTTTTCCAAACTTTATTATGAAAGTCTTCTGACCTATAAAAATTCAAAGAACAGCATATTTATACTTACTTTTTAAATATTTGATAATTGTACTTTTGATATCCTTTTAATCCAATAATTACTTATAAGACTTCATCTATTTATTTAATCATCTGTTATTAACTTTAAATTTTATTGTCTAAAGCAGCGGTTCTCAACCTGTGCCGGGGTCCAACCCCAGCAGGTCCAGGGGTCCCCAAAGGTGTAGACGGAGTCGGCGAAGAAGGAATGACATGGAGACAGCATTCAGTTGATCAGCAGCCTAGCCAGGATCTCTAGCCAGGATCTCCAGCCAAGTTCTGGTCTGGATCTCCAGCCAAGTTCTGTTCAGGATCGCCAGCGAAGTTCTGGTTAGGATCTCCAGCCAAGTCCTGTGTCCATGTTCTCTTGCTAGGTTCTCCAGGTTCTCCAGCCAGGTTCAGTCACCAGGTTCTAGTCAGGTTCTCTTGCCATGTTCTATCCAGGTTCTGTAGCCAGGTTCTGTCTCTAGGTTCTTTTGCCAGGTTCTCTCGCTAGGTTCTGTCTCTAGGTTCTGTTGCCAGTTTCTGTCCAGGATCTTTTGCCATGTTCTGTCTCTAGGTTCTGTGTCTAGGTTCTGTGTCTAGGTTCTGTGTCTAGGTTCTCTCTTCTTGGTTCTGTCTTCTTAGTTCTGTCTCTTTCTGTCTTGTTACATCTGTATTTATACCAGTTGATTCAATCCTATCAATCTCTATTCCAAAGGCTAGGGCGTTTCTTATCTCCATTCAGGGAGTAAAGATTATGTAGCTTAAGCATGATTGTTCATAGTTAAAGTGATTAATTACCCACCTGGCACTTAGTTAAGAGGTTTTATTCCCTCCCTAACTTCAGGGGAAAATCCCTACCTGGGGAAACAACCTTTCTCAGAGACCTTGGTTAAAACACATAGTGCCAAGAAGGTGAGCAAACATATTAAGAACAGTATGCCATATATGCCAGGTCCCTTGAAACAGCAAGGATGGACCGGCTTCCGGCAAACCTGTGGGTCGCGACCCCTTTGGGGGTCAAAGGACCCTTTCACAGGGGTTGCCTAAGACCATCGGAAAACACATATATAATTACATATTGTTTTTGTGATTAATCACTATGCTTTAATTATGTTCAATTTGTAACAATGAAATTGGGGGTCACCACAACATGAGGAACTGTATTAAAGGGTCGCGGCATCAGGAAGGTTGAGAACCACTGGTCTAAAGTAAACAATGAGGTCTGTATAATTTCATTTTTTAAATCAGTTCTTTGTGGTCTAATTTATTATCAATTTGTCCAATATTTCATGGATTCTTGCAAGATAATTTATCCTCTGTTCATGGGGTACAAAGTTAAATATATACATCTATATGTAACAATTAAACTTTAACAATTATGCTGTTTAGACACCATATAAACTTATGAATGTTTTACCCTATCAAATACTAATAGAATTATTATCTATTACTTTTATAGTTTTATTCTTTACATTTTATGTTATATGCACATTCTGTTATGTCTATTATAGAGTTGTCCTTTATAAAAATAAAACAATCATTACCTTTCTCTTGTTTAATGCTCTGTCTTTACCTTGGGTTCTACTATGCCAAAAATTAATAATATATCTGCTTTTTTTTTCTTTTTACTTTGTCAGAACAGATAAACCATTTTACTTTAAAATATTTTTTTGTTTGACAGTCTGACTCTTATAAAAAGCATATAATTGACTTTGTAATTTGACTTAGAAAATATTTATGTTTTAATTGAAATTTTTAACTCACATATATTGTCATAGCTAACATCTTTACACCTGTTAAATAACATGTGTCATTTTGATTTTGTGTTTTTGTTTCTTTGCTATTTCTACTGACTTCAAGGCTTGTCTTATACAAACTAAAATTAACTACTTCACCTAGTGATTTTGATAGAAGGTAGTTTTATCACTCTACTAATGATTATTATCATATTAAATAAATAAATCCATTTCCTTAATGATTAATGTACTGAATAAAATAAATAAAATAAGTAATACAAAGAAAGTAGTATCCCCATCCACCCAACATCCAGATTATTGGTAAAAGTTTTTATGCTATGTACCATTTTTTAAAGCAATCTTGCCTTTCTGTTTTAAAATTAGTTTTAAAAGCTTTTTATTAATTTATTTCTGGTTTATTGTCTTTCATGTTTACAACTAATCCTTTAATGCTATTATTGAGTTTTACATTTGCTTTTTCTCACATTTAGCTGACGTGTCTCTTTGCAGTCTATTTAAGGAGAATAGATGAGTGGCATATGTTCTAAGGCCTTATATAACAGACTCATTTCTGCTGCCTTCACAAATAAATGAAATTCATTTTTATATGTAATTCTTTGGTCTGAATCTTTTTCCCTCAAAATTGTACATATTGCTCTATTTTTTTCTAGCTTACTATGAGATGTTTATTTTGTTTATTATAAGATGTCAAAGGTCCAACTTTTAC
This sequence comes from Myotis nattereri, assembly GCF_964212035.1. Classification (NCBI taxonomy): domain Eukaryota; kingdom Metazoa; phylum Chordata; class Mammalia; order Chiroptera; family Vespertilionidae; genus Myotis; species Myotis nattereri. The sequence goes on along the minus strand of NC_138079.1, from coordinate 48,790,007 downwards.
TCTTGGGTAAGAAATCTGTTTTTTCCATGACATCTCTAGAATCTTCCCTTTCACTTAGAACTCCCTAAAGACATAGGATATATTTAATAGTAGTATCTTTCAGAGTTATGTCTTTTTATTAATTTTGCTACATACAAGATCTATGTATATCAGTCTTTCTTCAGACCAGAAATTTTCTTCTGTTTGGTCTTTCACTTTATTTTCATTTATTCTTTCTTCCATTTGTTGGCTCTCTCTGTTCTCTGCCTTCTCTTTTTATAATGTTCTCTTTCATAATTTCATTTATTTTATTTTATCTATTATAACAGAGTTACCCTAGTGTATCTTACTTATCAAAAAAAGTTTTTTGCCCAGCTGGTATGCTCGGTGGTTGAGTGTTGACCTGTGAAACAGAAGGTCACAATTCAATTCCCAGTCAGGGCACAAATACACAGAATGTTGGATTGCCCAGGTTGCGGGCTTGATCCCAATGGAGGGGCAAGCAGGAGGCATCCAGTGATGACTCTCTCATCATGGATGTTTCTATCTCTCCCTCTCCCTTCCTCTCTGAAATCAATAAAAGTATATTAAAGAAACATTTTGTATATCTGTAATTTATTACTTATAACAGTGTTTACAATGCTGCAAAATATTCTTGTTTCATTCTTACCTTTCCTTATGTAACTCAGTTCACCTAGTTCCTAGATAACTCCCTTTTTACCCTAGTCTGTTGTTTCATCTTTTCCTTGCTGATTCATAAAATCTAAATTTCCCTGGATTTTGGGAAATACAGGGAAAATCTTTCTAAAATGTCCTGTGGTAAATGTTCTTTAAAACTGTGCTGTTCATTTATATCATGAAAGTGATGTTTGGACTTGACACTTCAGAATACTTTCAGAGGCCTCATATTGGTTGTGTCCATCCCACCCCCTACATTTGTGAGTTAGAAAAAAATCTACCTAATCCAGCCCTCTTTTCATTTTCTTTCTACTGTTCTTTGATCCATTCATTGCTTTAGATATAAAATGGAGGGCTGGTTCTAGTGAATTGTTTCTGTCCGGTATTCTGTATATTTATATTTAAAGTTTCTTCACTAGGGTGAATCTGCTGGTTAAAAAAAAAAAAAAGAAAGAAAACCTTGATTTTGCTGCCTGAGTATATTAGTATGACAAACGTGGCTTATGCTTAAGTAATAGGAGGCAATTATTAGTTATTCTTGTGACATAGACCTTCCAGATTTATATCTTTTACATATCCAGATACCCACTTTAATCATCCAAGCCTTCCCAGCTCTTCTTTTGGAGTTCATGTCAAGTTAAATAAAGAGTTGAAATTTCAAGGATGGTGCAGGGAGAACTGGAGAATGAGGAGTTTGCAATAGGAATGTCCTCCCTAAAAGGACATTCCTATTGCAATGGGATGAGGTGGTTGATATGAGAGCCGCATCTTTATAACAGGGAAACACGCCATCGGTGGATGGATGTAAATACCCCACTATTTCACACAGAGCCTGACTACAGCATCCTGCACCCTAGGTCTAGGAAATGAAATGTCCTCCTGATGTCTGACATATCCTCGATGAAGACTCCTGGCTTCCATGCTTGAAACATCATATCTCTTTATTTGTATTTTAAAGTTAAGGTAGAGAAAGGCTAGAAAAATTACTTAGAAATGCTTTTGAGAATAATATTACTTAATTAGTGATATTCATATATTATTTAATATTCATATATTATCTGATTTTTGAATCGTTGCAAAAGACATAGATTTGAAAATGAATTGCTAAACCGGGCTGTATTATAATTAAAGTTTTTGCTCTGCAGCAGACACTGTCTAGAAAATGGAAAGACAAATCACAGACTAGAGAAAATATTTGCAGAAGACATATCTGGTAAAGGACTATTATCCCAAAATTTTAAAAAAAACACACTCTTAAGTAAGAAAAAAAAGAATCTGGCTAATAAATAGGCCAAAGATAATAACAGACACTTCACCAAAGAAAATATACAGTTAGCAAATAAGCATGGGAAAAGATGCTCCACATGATATATCAACAGGGAAATGTAAATTAAGACAACAAACTATATATTACATGATCTTATTTATGTAACATTCTTGAAATGACAAACTTTTAAAAATAGAAAACAGATTAGTGGTTGCTAGGGTTCAAGGAGAGGGTGGGGGTGGGTGGGAAGTTGCTATGGTTATTAAAGGGCAAAGAGAGGGTTCTTTATAATGATGGAAATGTTCTGCATCTTGACCATATCATTGCCAATATTCTTATTATGATATTATACTATACTGACCTGAATTTACTAGTACCATGTTACCACTGGGGGAAACTGAGGGGTGAAGGGTACACTAAGTCACTGTATTATTACTTACAACTGCATGTAAATCTACAATTACATCAAAGCAAAAGGTTTTATTTTAAAATATAATTTAAAAAAAAAGAATATTCGAACACTTACCAAGAAACCACAAAAGTGATGAAATGAAAAGATTATGTGACAGAATAGAGAGAGAACAATAGAAGATGGAGAGAGAAGTGAACTTTCCAAAAATAAAGAAATGCTAGTGGGCAGTATTCATGCTTACATTTATGTAACGTACAGTGAAGTCCTTGCTCAGGGGAAATGAGCTGACTCAGACCCTCCAGTTGTGACCTACTAAAAGTTTTTGTTCAGAGTGAAGGAATAGAACATGAATCTCAAATTGATAAGCACTTTTTCTCTAAGGGATGGTTAACTTGCCTCAATAAACGACCTTTAGCACAAGACCCCATCTCAACCTTCTAGGATTTAACTTAACTGCAATGTCATCCAATTTGCTCAGAAGTAATTTATTTTGCAGTTCTAAACACATAAACTGAAAATTGCTGTGAGTTTGAAATCCTGCTTCTCTCACCTCTTATTGGCTGATACTAAACACCAATAATGAAGTAGAACTTTCTGCAATTGTTCTTATAGCTTAATGGACAAGTCCATGGCTTTCTCTCCTCTGGCCTCTGCTGTTGCCTCTCTACATTTTATTTCATGTCCATCTGCCATTGAATTGCGATAGTCCTAATATAATAATTCTAATATGATAATGATGGCTAATCCTTATTGAGTACTTGCTGATGACAGACACATGCCAGGCACTATTTAAACACTTTACGTTTGTCAAACTCATTGAATCTAACAACCCGATGGGTTAGTTTTTGATATTACCACCATTCTACAGGCAAAATACAGAGAGGTCAATGAATTCATCCCAGGTGACACCTGTACTACAAATAGTGATGCCAGCAAACAAATCCAAGTGATTTTAACTCTAGAGATCATACTTTTAACCACTGTGCTTTATTGCCTTCCATGAAATTGTACTATACAGTGAAGTATAAGGAAGTCCTCTAAAATGTGATACAAAACCTGTGTGCAGCTGGGTAGTTTGAGGTCCAGCTAATCACAGGTGGGCAGAAGTGATACACATCACTTCCGGGGATGACCCCTAAAACCATCACACCATGATCTTCCATTCGCTTTCCCCATCCTTTGGATGAATAGGCAAGACTTCAAGGACCTTGAAGAGGGCAAAGCCACAAGATAGGAGCCTGAATCCCTGCATTGCTGCTGAGAGAAGAGCTCCCTCAGCAGAAACATCCTTATTGGACTCTCGCTTGAGTGAGAAATAAACTTTTATTGTTTTATGCCACTTAAATTTGGCATTGTTAATTGTTGGCCAATGTTGAATAAATACAAGATGTTATTGGTAGTATTGCTGTCTGAGTTCTCCTATCTTTAGCTCTTTTTCTTTTTCTCATATCAAACAAAGCCCTTAATTCCCCAAGATTTTGTTCTCACCCACCTGCTCAGCAATTGGGTGCTTCAATGCTTAGTTCCTGATGAAAAAGTCCCAAGTTTCGCTCTTCTCCCATTCCTCTCTCGGGCTAATTTTCAGTCCCCTCTGTCTGGATGCTCTCCTCCTAGCCCCTAGACTAGTCTTGGTCAAAACCTACCTTGTCTTATTCACCTACTTTGATCCTGCCATTACTGCGTCTGTGCACCCAGACTGGGAACAAAACCTGGAATTTATATTTGACTTCCCCTGTCCTCTGTCTCTTTCCTCCCAGTTCAATCAATAATCTTAATATTCTCCAACTACCACTTTACCTTTCCGTTTCCATGTGTAGTGCTACCGTTCTTTTCTGGATTGCACAGCCTCTCCTGAACTTTACGATGTCCTCTTAACTGAAATTTGGATTCAGATCTGCTTCACCCCAGTCTCTTTTCTCATAACCCACGCTTTAATCAAATCATGCTGAAGTCACCAATGACTATAACTGCTGTAATAATTTTAAATGTTGTAATTTAATATTCAATGTCATCAAAACAATAATGAAAATAATGTTTCTTTTTATTTCATTCTCCTTTACCCAGTATATACCTTATGCTCTAGCTAAGCAGTACAACTTTGAATCTCACAGGCCAGGGCTTTTTCATCTCCACGCCAAAATTTTGCTGTTTCCATCTGCACTTCTTGGTTTACCAAATAGTGCCCTTCTGTCAAATTCTATCTCAAATGCCACTTTATCCATGAAGCCTTTTTAGGAAGTACTTTTTATTATGAAAAAAAAAAAAATAAACGGACCAAACAATGTAATAAACCCCTACATACCCATTAAACAGCTTCAATAATTATCAGTTCATGTCCAGTCTTGTTACATTTGTACCCCTATCCACTACCCAACTTTTTATCAGGTTCCAAGCTAAACGTAATTACCTTCTCCTCTATGTTTTTCTTGCAGCACTAATGTTGCTATGAGCATCTTATAGTCACTGGTATACATTTTATACTCGCTACTAGATTTAAAGTCCCTTGAAGGTAAGGTCTATGTGTTGCTGCCCTTGAGCACCTATCCAGCACAACCCAGTATCCTGACTCTAACAGGGAAAACAGAAATGTTTAATTTGAATGGAAATATCTGATGCTATTTTAAAAGGAGTTCTATTCCTTAAAGTTAATAGTCATATCTTTTGGCAAAACTATACTAAGCCAACTTGTGCATTTTTATTTTTAAATTTTCTAGGAAGGAGATCCATGTGCTTTTGTCGTAATCCAATGCCCTGTTTGGATTATCTCAATAATCACTCAATTCTATGCTGAGCCTTAGCTCAGGGTGACATTGGGTAAATCATGTGGAATTTGCATAGTGAATATATTCTCTTTGCCTATTTTCTTATTAGCAAATTGCATTTTTCCATTCTAGCTCACAAGAGAATTATGAGATTAAATAGGGTAGTCACCTATTGATTGTACAAGTCATAAACCATTCAGAATTTCTTTTCTGCCCTTTCTAGACCTGTTGTCCAATTGTGTGTTTTTATTATTCACTAGCTCTCCCTTCAAAGGATGATGCAAAGAGAGAAAGCAGACATTAAGCTTAAACTATTTAGCTGTGGGGTCAGTAAAAATTTGGCAGGGTGAAAAAATTACACCCATTAATTAAAATGAAGATCATCTGCCATTCATTAATATGAATGATAAAGAATCATCTGTGAAGCATTTTGAATTCTTTAGGGTCTTTAGTATTTACTTTTGTGTATTTAAGTGTGTGTATTTTTATCAGTGGATATCCTTAATTTCTTCAATTTTGCTATTTCATTGATTCATGAATTTCATTATACCTTAGCAGGACATATAGAATTGAAACATGAACTTCACAAAATCATTCACTATGTTTCCATCATAATTTCTAATGTTGAAAATGAAATTGTGGGTTGTATTTAGTTTCTATTAAGCTTACACATACTTTGGAGCAAAATACTAAGCCCAAGATTAAACCAAAAATGGGATTATATAAAGGATATGCAAAAGACTGTATCTGAACAGTTACATCATTATGCAAGGTTGATGATGTGAGGAAACAAGTTATGTAGGTAACAAGTAAGTCTAGTGAATTACCCAGCAATGTCATTTCAGAATGATTCTGTAGTTTTCTACTTATGGTATGATTATACTAGAGGCCCAGTGCACGAATTCGTGCAACAGTGGGGTCCCTTGGTCTGGCCTGTGGGATTGGGCTAAAACTGGCTCTCCAACATCCCCTTAGGGGTCCCGGATTGCGAGAAGGCACAGGCCAGGCTGAGGGACCCCATGGGTGTACAATCTGGGCCAGGGAGAGATGCTAGAGGTTGGCCAGCTGGAGAGGTACTGCAGGAGGGCTCAGGGTCTGTCCAGTCCATCTCGCTCAGTCCCGATTGGCCAGACCCCAGCAGCAAGCTAATCTACCCATCGGAGCAACTGCCCCCCTGGTGGTCAGTGCACGTCATAGCAAGCAGTTGAGCAGCCTTAGCATATCATTAGCATATTACACTTTGATTGGTTGAATGGATGAACGGATGACTGGACACTTAGCATATTAGACTTTTATTATATAGGATTGGAGTGGGGGAGTGAAAATAGTTATTTACTTTAGTGGTATTGACTGATTTGGAGATATGCAAAAATCTAAGGACACATCTTACAAAGCCAGGCTAGTTTATCATAGATGAAGGATTATAGAGGACTGGAGAAATCATTAGCCCAGCCTTCTTTACTTAGGTTGGGCAATTCCCTAAAACTATGCAGAGAAGCCTCAGGACTATACTGAGACATATCAGGAGTTCCCCTCTCTCTCCCCACATAATGAAATGTTGTATATGGTTGCTTATTTTCTATTTATTTTTGGTAAAGAATTATAAATTTACTAGACGCCTAGTGCATGAAATTCATGCGTGGGGGGGTGGGGGGGGAGAGAGTCCCTCAGCCCAGCCTGCACCCTCTCTAATCTGGGACCCTTGAGGGATGTCCAAATTCTGGTTTAGGCAATCCAGGACCACTGGCTCCTAACAACTCATCTGCCTGCCTGCCCAATGCCCCTAACTGCTCCCCTGCCTGCCTGATCACCCCTAACCACCTCTGCCTGCCTGCCTGGTTGCCCCTAATGGCCTCCCATGCCAGCCTGGTCACCCCCAAGTGCATATGGCTGGGGTCCCTCAGCCTGGCCTGTGCCCTCTCACAGTCCGGAAGCCCCCAGGGGATGTGAGCAAGCCAGCAGTCAGACATCCTTAGCTCTGCTACAAAGGCGGGAGAGGCTCCCGCCAGTGCTGCTGTGCTTGCCAGCTGTGAGCCCAGCTCAAGGCTTCTGGCTGAGCAGCACTCCCCCTGTGGGAGCACACTGACCATGAGGGGACAGCTCCTGCATTGAGCATCTTCCCCCTGGTGATCAGTATGCATCATAGCAACTGGTCGTTCCACTGTTTGGTCGATTTGCATATTAACCTTTTATTATATAGGATTAGAGTCTCTGAAACCAGATGGGTTGAGCCCCAAAATGGTACCAGCTGTTTGTTTAATTTGTATTAATTGATTTGAAAGAGAGAAACATCAATTGACTGTCTCCCGTACACACTCTGAGTAGGGACTGAACCTGAACACAAAACCTAGGTATGTACCCTGACCCAGAATCTAACCCACAACCTTTTGGTAGACAAGATGGTGCTCCAACAAACTGAGCCACTAGGCCAGAGCAATGTAGTACATTTTAATTTAATATTTACAACAACTATGCAAACAATTCAACCTACTTATTTTCTGTTTACTTCTATTCTTGAAAGATTTCTAATATAGTCTTAGTGACCAATTTTCTAGACACTGTTTGCAGCTTATCAGCTTGCTTCCATTCAATAATCATTAGGGCATTTGTATGCATTAAATAGAAATATAATACATGGCAGATTTTGATAGTGTATACAATTTACATTATATACTTTTTGATGATTGCTTAGTGGCTACATTGATGCATTTATATCTATATTTATGTGTTTCATATACATACTTACCTATTGTTTTTAGAAACCATATTACTGATTGAATGAATGTTATGTGTTTTCAATTATAGTATTTGTTTTTCTTTGTCCTTGGATGGCTCTTTTCAGTTTATTATATCAGCAATTTTCAACCAGTGTGCTGCAAGAATTTTTAAAACTTGCAATACATGACTATTTAGTCAGGGACTGCCGGGGTCCAACCCCAGCGGGTCCAGGGGTCCCCAAAGGTGTGGACGGAGTCAGCGAAGAAGGAATGACATGGAGACAGCGTTCAGTTGATCAGCAGCCTAGCCCGGATCTCTAGCCAAGTTCTGGTCAGGATCTCCAGCGAAGTTCTGGTTAGGATCTCCAGCCAGGTTCTGTGTCCATGTTCTCTTGCTAGGTTTTCCAGCCAGGTTCTACAGGTTCTCCAGCTATGTTCTGTAGCCATGTTCCCTCGCTAGGTTCTCCAGTCAGGTTCTGTCCAGGTTCTCCAGCCAGGTTCAGTCACCAGGTTCTAGTCAGGTTCTCTTGCCAATTTCTGTAGTCAGGTTTAGTCCAGGATCTTTTGCCATGTTCTCTCGCTAGGTTCTGTCTCTAGGTTCTGAGGCCAGTTTCTGTCCAGGATCTTTTGCCATGTTCTCTCCAGCGAAGTTCTTCTGTCTCTAGAGAACGTTCTGTGCCAATTTCTGTCTCTCTCTCTGTCTCCTTACATCTGTGTCTTGCTGTCTTATTACATCTGTATTTATACCAGTTGATTCAATCCTAGCAATCTCTATTACAAAGGTTAGGGTGTTTCTTATCTCCATTCCAGGGAGTAAAGATTATGTAGCTTAAGCATGATTATTCATAGTTAAAGTGATTAATTACCCGCCTGGCACTTAGTTGAGGGTTTTATTCCCTCCCTAACTTCAGGAGAAAATCCCTACCTGGGGAAACAATCTTTCTCAGAGAGGAAACCTTGGTTAAAACACATAGTGCCAAGAAGGTGAGCAAACATATTAAGAACAGTATGCCATATATGCCAGGTCCCTTGAAACAGCAAGCATGGACCGGCTCCTGGCAAATTCCCCCTTTTTTATTTTTTTAAAAGCAGGCATTAAAAAGAAAAACCCAAAATGCTCTCTTGTATCCATTTTAAGAGTAGGATTGGCGCTTTCCGCTATTACCTGAGTCCTGATCTATCACCCCAGGGAGAGCTTGCCAATCCTGCACTTTCCCGGGGTGGAAAGGATGCAGTGGGGTTAAGGATAAGGCTCCTTGGGCCTACCTTCTCCCATGCCATTACATTTACCTTTCCTTCCTCAGAAAAGCATGGACATATTTCTTGTATAAAACGTTCTGTCTGACTAGGAGTAACCTTAATTCCTCTGCTAGCAAGCATATGTGTTAAAAGATCAATACAGAGTCTTATTTCTTTAGACTCAGTATGGCACATCTTCTCAATCTAAGAATCAATACAGAGTCTTTTTTCTTTGGACTCAGTATGGCACATCTTCTCAATCTAAGTTCTGTACTATCCACCTTCTTACCCTACTTATCCTCTATAGGGGGGTCTGCAGTACCCTGGTGGAGTCCTATCTGTCCTGAGTGTGGGGCTCTCAATGGGGGGGAGGGGCTTACCTAGGGGAATCCTGTTCCAGGGGTTCCCAAAGGTGTGGACTGAGTCGGCGAAGACTATCCACCCTCTTCCTACGGTGGAGTCCTATCCGTCCCGAGTGCGGGGGGACTTACCTAAGGGAACCCTGTTCGGGCGCCATATGCCGGGGTCCAACCCCAGCGGGTCCAGGGGTCCCCAAAGGTGTGGACGGAGTCGGTGAAGAAGGAATGACATGGAGATAGCGTTCAGTTGATCATCAGCCTAGCCAGGATCTCCAGCAAAGTTCTGGTCTGGATCTCCAGCGAAGTTCTGTTTAGGATCTCCAGCCAGGTTCTGTGTCCATGGTCTCTTGCTAGGTTCTCCAGCTATGTTCTGTAGCCATGTTCCCTCGCTAGGTTCTCCAGCCAGGTTCTGTCCAGGTTCTCCAGCCAGGTTCAGTCACCAGGTTCTAGTCAGGTTCTCTTGCCAATTTCTGTAGTCAGGTTTAGTCCAGGATCTTTTGCCATGTTCTCTCGCTAGGTTCTGTCTCTAGGTTCTGAGGCCAGTTTCTGTCCAGGATCTTTTGCCATGTTCTCTCCAGCGAAGTTCTTCTGTCTCTAGAGAACGTTCTGTGTAGGTTCTGTGCCTAGGTTCTGTCTCTCTCTCTTCTGTCTTGTTACATCTGTATTTATACCAGTTGATTCCAATCCTATCAATCTCTATTACAAAGGTTAGGGCGTTTCTTATCTCCAATCCAGGGAGTAAAGATTATGTAGCTTAAGCATGATTATTCATAGTTAAAGTGATTAATTACCCACCTGGCACTTAGTTAAGAGGTTTTATTCCCTCCCTAACTTCAGGGGAAAATCCCTACCTGGGGAAACAACCTTTCTCAGAGACCTTGGTTAAAACACATAGTGCCAAGAAGGTGAGCAAACATATTAAGAACAGTATGCCATATATGCCAGGTCCCTTGAAACAGCAAGCATGGACCGGCTCCTGGCAAGGGACACTGACATCTTTGCTCTTAGATTGTCAAATTTAAAAAAATGACAACACCCAGCACAACAATAGCCATCTAGTGTGAATGATATTTCGAGCCATAAATACATGTATATATATAAAAGCCTAAGTGACCAAATGACTGTTCAACCGTTTGACTGATAGCTATGACACACACTGACCACCAGGGGGCAGACGCTCAATGCATAGGCATGGAAACATGGAACAGACTAAAAAATCTCAGAGGGAAGGGGGGAGGGAGGGGAGTGGGAAGAGATTAACCAAAGGTTTTATATGCATACTAGAGACCCAGTGTGGATTCATGCTCTGATGGGGTCCCTCGACCTGGCCTGCAGGGATCAAGCCAAATCTGTGCACCAGGCCTCTGACATCCCCCAAGGGGTCCCAGATTGTAAGAGGGCACATGCCAGGCCAAGGGACTCCACCGGTGCATGAATCTGTGCACCGGGCCTCTAGTAGGTCATATAAAAGGATTACATCTTATTGATCATGTCTCATAATAAGGTTGTGTTTGATTGGTTCATTAAATTGCCTTCAGACCGCCTCTCTATGGGTCTGAGCCTGGAGACCACCAGCATGCAGGTTCAGAACCAGTCAGTTCTTGGCACAAACTCAGAGGAAAACAACCTGACCTAAATGTGACCTTACTAGGGCCCTAGACTAAACTAAAAAGATAACACATTATATAAACTATATAAGCAAAAATCAAGGAAGGGTAAGGTGGCTTTATCACATGATATAGACTACAGGACAAAGGAAATTAACAAAGATAGGGATAATTCGTAATAAGTAGAGAATAGATTGTTAAGAAGACAATAATAAAAGATCAGCAAAACACATAAAATAAAAACTCACAATTAAATTAAGAAACTGACAACTCTGCAATCATAGTAGAGTTAACATCCTTCTCCAAGAAATTGATAGAAAACTTAGAAAACATCAGTAAAGATATAGATCTGATCACAGCCAATTGCCTTGACCTAACTGACATCTATAGAACACTATACTGCAGGAATATCCATTATTTTCATGTACACATGTTATGCTCACCAATATAGATCATATGCTGAGCCTTAAAACAAATCTTAATAAATTTTATAAGACTGAAGTCTTGCAAAGTATGTTCTCTTATTGCAATAAAATTAAAAATCATTAAGATATTTATTTCAAAGACTCAAATATTTGAGATTAACATTGCATGCTCAATTAACCTAGTAAGTAAAAAATAAATTATGATGGAAATTAGAAAATATTTCAAGCTGATTGATAATGAAAATATAACATATCAAAAGTTATGGGATGTAGCTAACTTTTTCCTCCAACAGAGCTTGGAGGAAAAGTTACAGTTCTAAACATATATGTTAGAAAAGAAGTTATAAAAATTAGTAATTTAAGTTTCTGAGTTAAGAAGCTAGACAAAGAAAAGCAAAGTAATTCAAAATAAGTGGAAAAGAGGAAACAATTAAAAATAAGACCAGAAAGCAATGAAATGTAAAACAAAAAACAAAATGAATTTAGTATGATTATGGCTAGAAAAATCTTAATGACCAAGATATTTAAGACAATTAAGTTGTCTCACATTCTAAGCATGACAGGGGAATGACCCTTCTATTTTGTCTATCACTTTCATTCTATCTCATCATACAGTAATGTATTTTCTTTCTTCTATTATGGATGCTCAGAGCAGCAAATGAAAAAAAAAATGTTTCTCCACTTCTTTTTTCTCTTTCTCCTTATAGTCACCACACATTGAAATCACTGTTTTCTATGGTCAGAGAGATTTCCCTCTAGCATCTCTTCAACTATAGTTTGTGCTCTTCCAACCATTTCTCTCCACAGCACTCCTACAGTCGAATCAGAGCTTTTAGGAGTTAGTGTTACCTCCTCGTCTGTGTTTTCAAAACTCACTTTTAGGAAAGGAAATTGATAGAGAATTTATAACCCCCTCCACACACACACACACACACACACACACACACACACAGGAACTGCTATAAGAAATAATCTCTTAAAGTGCAAACAAATTAATTTCTACTGGTGGAGTTTTAAGGTCTGCAAACAGGTAGAGGAATTAAGATGGGATTTTTTAAGCTAGTAACCTTCCCTCTAACCTTTTCTCTGCTCCTTACAACTATAACACATGATCTCTTTCCCAGTAAAGCTAGTTCTGTTTTCAACAAACTACAAAGTGTAGCTATCTGAGCTGCCCTTAGCCCCATGTAACTTTGATCTCTTTTCTTTCAGAGGTTTATCCTTCTCAAAAAGCCAGAAGGAACTGGCTAAGAGTTGAAAAGAGTTGTGTGGTGTGTTTTGTTTTGTTTTTTTCTCCCAGACTGAAACGACCTAAGTTGCAAGGACTAGGTGATTTCAGTTTCTCTGGAAAGTACAAAGTGTTATTTTTCGTGGTTGGAAGTAAACAAAGAACAGTATGCATCATTGGTAATACTTATCGATAGCAACCCTTTCCTATTGCCCAAATTAATGTCATCTTATAGACCTGTCTGTGAGAGGACCTGAAATATAAAAAAAACGGCAGCTCCACAATTTCTCTAAAAAGCATTAGCAGCTAAACAAGGTCCAACCATTGCTGCCTTTGCACTGAGCACAAAGAATGTTTCCACTGTCTAGTAAAGAGACATCATTTCAAAGGCTTAAAACATGGTGTCCAAAAGTCACAAACCTGCAGCTTTAACTGCAGTTAAAGTCAGTTTAATGTCGGCACCTCACCTGGCTTGCGGAGCTCAGTGGTTGACCATTTAAACAAGGAGATCACAGTTGGAGGTACATGCCTGGGGTTTCGGGTTCGATCGCCAATAGGGGGCGTGCAGGAAGCAGCCAATCAATGATTCTCATCGCTGATGTTTCTGTCTCTATGGTATTCTTCAGGAAGGAAAATGTTTCATACGAAAACATTCCACATTATTGGTTGCAAGACAATTCATAGCTAAAAATTGAAAAGTCAGTGAAAACAAAAAGTGAATAAAGATATACATTTTCTTGCTTTCCAGAACCTTGAAGATAAATATATTTTGGTGTATTGTTTTATAAATTTTATCACATATAATAAATTTATGTAGTGATCAAAATTAGGATATAGAATTATTCCATCACTTCAAAGTAAGTCTTTTATGCTACCTTAGAGTTATACCCTCCCCAAACTCTAACACCTGGCACCATTAAAATTTTGCCATTTTAAAGATATTACATATGTGAATCATACCACATGTAACCTTTTGAGATTGACTTTTCAATCAGCATAATGGTTTTGAGATCCATGAAAGGTGCTGTGTGTATCAAGTGTGTTCCTTTTTATTTCTGAGTAGTATTTCATGCTATGGATGTACCACAGTTCATTCATTCACCCGTTGGAAGATATCTGGGTAGTTTCAAGTTTTTAGCTACCATAAATAAAGCTGATATGAACATTTAGGTTCAGATTTTCGTATGAACGCATGTTTTTCTTTCTCTAGAGTAAATATCCAGAAATTGTATTACTGATTCTATGGTAAGGTTATACTTAACTTTTTTTAAAAAAAAAAATCTGCCAAAGATTTTAGAGTGAGGTACCAATTTTTATTTCCATCAGCAAAGTATGAGAGACATAGTTGGTCTGTATCTTGTCAGTACTTGATATCATCAGTATTTTTTTTAGCCATTCTAATAGGTATATAGTGGAATCTCATTGTGGTGTTAATTTGCATTTTCCTAATAGTCCATGATGTTGAACTACAATGACGTCTTTTTTTTTTTTTTAAATATATATTTTATTGATTTTTTACAGAGAGGAAGGGAGAGAGATAGAGAGTTAGAAACATCGATGAGAGAGAAACATCGATCAGCTGCCTCCTGCACACCTCCTACTGGGGTTGTGCAACCAAGGTACATGCCCTTGACCGGAATCGAACCTGGGACCTTTCAGTCCGCAGGCCGACGCTCCATCCACTGAGCCAAACCGGTTTCGGCTACAATGACGTCTTATAGTTAGTGTTTTGCATTTTCACAAATGCTTTTTAAGCATCTCAATTAATTCTCATAAGTATAGTGAGATGCATTTCAAGTGATAAAAGGCCGATATTATGTAAATCTGACAAAGACAGTGAAATGTAATTACACTACGGCAGAATCAAAACAATTTAAAACTCAAAAGGAATATGGTGGCAATTTAGTCAAACTTTGCCATTTTACAGAGAGCTGAGTCCCAGAGAGGCATAATAACTTCTCACACAGCTGGAATCATACCAAAGAGCACACTTCTGATGCTCGGACCTCGTCTACAGTGTCCAACCGAGTAGGCAACAATTTCTGCTTGAATCCTTCAAAGTGACTGGGAATTCACTCACTTTTTGCTCAGTTCTATTAGGCAGTGTTTCTTGACAGTGAGCTGAAATGGCCTAAAAACAAGTAAAGAAGTCTGTACGTGTTTTGACATTGAACTGAAAGGCTTACAGTAAGTCCTACCGATGGGTCTACTTTCATGCTCTGAGACTCTCCTGAGGAAGTGTGGCCCTTTTCCCACATGACAGCACTTCAGATGCTTGAAGACGGCCATTGCGCTCTCAGAAACATACGCCAGGCTGAACGGTCACACTTTCCTCCAACCCTTCCTTCCTGGAGCCTCTAAAGCCCAACTCAGACATTTACACAGAGTCGATGTTCCATTCATTTGTGACACCTCAATGAGTGAACAAACTTAAACATCTGTATTAGTTTGTTGAACTCTGCTTACATGGTTAGAATCCCATATTTATGATTCTAAATATGACGATCTAGACTTGATCCCAGACTGTGGTTCTACACTAAAAACCTCTGCAAGAGGCTGCCTGCCTGCCATCCAGGAGTCAGTCTATCCTCCAGCCCGTCTTCTTCCCCACCTTGTAAGTATACGATGAAAAATGTCAATGCCTGTTGGGTACAGATCAATTTTGTCTACTACATTTCAGTTTCTTTTTAAAAAAAATTCCCCCTTCCCTGAGCAAATGCATACTAGACCAATAGGAGAAAATATCACTGAGTCAAAAAGCAAATCATTGCAGCTTGTGGATTTCCGCTTCTCACCCTGATTCACCCTGAAGACCGACACTTGCCCAGGTTTGGTGTTTTAGCACCTGTTCTGTTTCCCATCATTCCTTAAAGAGGAGGACGATTGTTCTCAGGCCTCATTTATACTCCCCACCTCCCACCCCCAAAGCCTTCAGTTTAAGCCACGCCCATCAGATGATATAATCTAAATTGGAACTGTTCGGTTTCTTAGAATTTCTTCTCCTACTTTGAAAGAGTATTGCTTCTTGTCAGTGTTTATACTACTCTTTTGAGCTGCTATTTATTGAGTCACTACTGTGAGCCTGGCTCCGTGTTTTGAATGTGTTACTTCCATTACTCAGAACAATCCTCTGAGACAGATACAGTTATTTCCATTTTACAGATGAGAAGAAGGAGACCCAGGGTAATGTAACAACTAAGTGCTGAAAAACAGAATTAAACCCAGGCCTGCCTGATGCCACAAAAACACATAGTTCTTTCTATATCAAGTCATATACGTTTCCTTTCTAGAGAATGAAGCAATATAATATTTAGAGAGCTCTGCTTTCTGTCAGCTCTAACCTTACACTAGAAACTGTAAGAGGGCTTTTCCCTTCTTTGGTCATCATCCAACTCTGAACAGAATTTTAAAAAGCCCGTTCTTTGTCCTGTCTTAGCATTTTTTTTTTTTTGCAAGTCTCACCTCATTTGGGGGCTTCAGATTTCTTGACACCATCCTTTAGGGCCCATGTTACCTTCTTATAATTATCCTTGGTATGTGGTTGTTTTCTCCCAAGGTTTCTGTCACTTCCAATTAACCAAGCAATTCCTCCTTGTTGGTCAGAATTAGGTTCCCCAGTTGCTCTGCTGGGACATCAAATCATGAGAAAGGCAAATAAAAAACTTGTCAGATATTTTTCCTTTAGCCCAATGAAACTTTTAAAAGGTGTTCAGCTATTTGAATATTTTTTTTGATTGTTGCATTGCTACAGGTATTGACAAGTAGTATACTGCAATGCACTGTGGTATCAATAATGAATTATTTTATGAACAATTGCATGTGCAATGTAAATGTTTGGAACCAAATAAAACACTCTAAAGCAGCTTCCCATTATCTATATGCATACCTCTTCATTCTTACACATTCCTGTTTCTCATCCCCCACTCAAATACACCACATGGATAAATATTTACTTCTAATAAACTGATTTATTTATATACCTCACTTTGAGTGTAATTCCAAAACAGAAAGTGGGAGGAGTAGGGGTGGAGAAGATAACCTCTCTGAAGTAAAATATATGTCTGAAAGTCTAAGAATTAAGGTCATAAAACAAAGGGTTGTAAATTTTAATTTTTGCTAACCTCAGAGTGAAATTTAGTGTTTCTTTCGATTGTAAAAAAAAGTAATAGACCACAGTGTTGTTAGAAGTACTGCTGACTTTTTCACCAATAAAAATCACAGTTATTTTCCTGCCGCATTACTATATTGTAGAAATCTCATGATACAATTGATACTTACCACTTAAAAATTATATATATTATTAGATCCTCTGATATATTTTATTTGATACATAAAAATAAAGAAGCATATGTATAACAATTTAAAAAAGGAGCATATGTATAGCACACTTTTGTAGAATATCTTGATTACTGTATTTTATTATAATTGGTTTCATTTATAATCTTATGCATATTTCATGCACTTAAAACATGATAAAAAAAAAAGGGCTTTCTAGGCTTTATCAGACTGTAAGGGGACCCATGCCATAAAAAAGATTAAGAATGTCTATTATGTACTTTGGAATTTTGATTAAGGACATGTAGACTGGTGTCACATTGCTTGAGTTCAAATTTTGCTCCGTCACTTGCAGTATGACTTTGGCTAAATTACAGATACTTTTTTGTGCCTCAGAGTCTCCGTGTGTAAAATGGAGATGTACTTATCTAAAAATCTTGCTGTGAAGATGAAGTAATATTTGTAAAGGGCTTAACACAGTGCCAGACGCATAGTATGTTATCTATCTCCACATCCACCCAAATGAGGACTTCATTCAAATCCTATTTACATTTATCCTGTATACACAGTAGATTTATTTTTTTACCCTGTTGTCACTAAAGTTTTAAATCATATTACTAAATATTGGCTAGTTTCAAGTTAATATTTGGAAAATGCCTGTGTGATATAAGGAGGAACTGGACAATGAAGATCCATATGCCTTCTATTCATATTAAAGAGGGGGAAAGTTACTTTAAAAAAAGAATAAACATAAAACTTATTATCCAAACCGGGACACTTTTGAGAGTGAAAGAATGCAATTACTATGCCAGGAAACTAGGCAACCTGGGATCGTTCCAGCTAAAACAACATGTCTAATTATGCTGCTTTTATGTTCCTTGTGGGCTTCTTCCTTACTTGACTCCCTTCCTTCTGCAGCTGGAGAAAATCACTAGTTTGATTCTGTGATTATCATACCTTTGCTTTAATTTATAGATTTACTTATGTCCCCACCCTTAAGCAAGATATTTTTTTATGTTCACAGCAGGTTCTTTATAGAAGTGGAATCCTACTGCAATATCCTTTTGTTAATTGATTTGTTGCTTATCATTGTTAGATTCATCCATATCCATAGACTTGCAGTTTTTTTCCCACTGTTGTATTTGTTAGAAAGCAATAGGAAGTTAATAAAGTTTTTGATACTTAAAAGTGACATGGTGACACAACCAAAACCTACAATGTAGGAGTGGCTTTGGAAATGGCAGAGGACAGAAGGTGGAAGGGTGTGGAGGAAAGTGGTAGAGAGTTTATAGTCTTAAAGAAATTGCAGACCCGTGGTAACATTGAAGAGGCTGCAGATGAGGTCTTAACGGATTAGAATAATCTTACTGGAAGTTGAAGGGGCATAAAGTGTAGCAAATTTGTCACCTGCAATTATGTGCAAAGTAGAAAATATTCTTAACTAACTGGGTTATCTACCTTAGGAGATTTCCAGCCAGAATGTTAAAGATGTTTTCTTATTTCTTATAGTAAGACATAAGAAGAGAGATAAGTTAAAGGATGGTCAAAAGGAGCCAGAACTTGTAATATTTGAAGATTCCCGGACTCTCTAGGTGACAGATATAAAGTTAGGAAATGGGTCAGAACAAAGAACAAATCCAGGGCACTAACAGGAAAGTATGAAGCTGAGGGTGTCATTGGAAAGCCCTTTAGGACCTAAAAAGATCTAATGTAACTCAGCATATTTTCATTTAGACATAAAGGGTGTGCCTCACCATCTTAATCAAATTACAGGACTTCTAAGAAGTTTAAGGGTGCGGTGCATGACAAGACCAAGGTAGAAAAGGGTTTATAGGGAAGACATTTAT
Organism: Myotis nattereri; assembly: GCF_964212035.1. Taxonomy (NCBI): domain Eukaryota; kingdom Metazoa; phylum Chordata; class Mammalia; order Chiroptera; family Vespertilionidae; genus Myotis; species Myotis nattereri. The sequence continues at coordinate 48,771,212 of NC_138079.1, read as the reverse complement.
GAGTGTTGCTTTAATGATGTGAACTGAAATAAAATTCACAGGAGACCCACAAAGTTTATAAGAGAATTCTATTAGCAAAATATGCTTTTTAAGAGACTTCTAAAACAAAATTATATTTAGTAGGCTGTTGGCCAGCCCGGACTGGAAAGGACAGAGAACCAAATGAAAACAGGCTTTGGACATCCACGCTGCTGCAGGCAGAGAACTACACAGCTGAAAACATGGAGAAGCAAGGACGATTCAGTGGGTGGATCCAAGAGACTGGAAAGCAGAGTTAGGAGCCTTGGAGAATTACTCTTAGGCAAATACTGCGTGTCTTTAGTTTATAGGTCCTCTTCTTAAGAGGAATTCTATTCAAGGAGCTGCACCTAAGGAAGTACACCTGAAAAGCTTCATCCATATCTGGACTCAATTTCAAGTTCTAGACTTTTAGCTAATGTTGTAATGGGATGACTGTTTTGGAGAACTTTGGGAGAGAATAAGTATGTTTTGCATATGAGAAGAATATGAATCTTTGAAGGCCAAATTGTAGTAGCCAGCCTCCTGGTATTTGTGCTTTGCTGTTCCCTGCCACACTGTATCAGGGATCATCTGTGGGACTAATAGGATACAGAAGTAATGATATATCAGTTTGAGTGATTTTGACTTCTCTCTCTTGGATCACTTGCTCTGGGGAAAGCCAGGTGCCATGTTGTAAAGAAACCAGGGAAGTCCTGTGAGTGACTCATCTTGGAACTGGATCTTTTATCACCTTCATTAGACTGCAACCCAGCCAACAGCTTGACTGCAAACTCATAAGACCCTGGGCCAGAACACCTAGCTGAGCCACTCATGGATTCCTGACTCTCAGAAACTGTGAGGTAAATATGTTTAGTGTTAATGTATTATACAGCAATAGTTGACTAATATAAGTTCACATATTACTTTATGCCTTTTAAGTAAACCTCTTTTTAAAAAATATATTTTAATTGATTTCAGAGAGGAAGGGAGAGGGGGAGAAAGAAAGATCAATAATGAGAATCATTGATTGGCTGCCTCCTGCACGGCCCCCCCCCCAACTCCACTGCCCCCCCCCAACCCTCACTCCAACCCCCCCACACACACTGGGGATTGAGCCCTGATCGAAATCAAACCTTGGCTCTCAGGTTTATGGGTAGATGCTCAAACACTGAGCCATGTCAGTCAGGTTTAATTAAGTAAGCCTCTTTTAACCTACAATTTTCTCTGTCTTCTTTCCTGCAACCTGTTGGTTGAAGTTAACTTGTCCCATGATTTTCTATAGATTGAATTTTACTGATTGTTTAGCCATACTGTTTAACATGTTCTCTATATTTCCTAGTATCAGGTTCAATTTTTTTGGCAAGATTTTTAAATAGGAGATGGTATGTTTTTTCATTAAAAGGCATATAGTTTCGGGAGGTGGGGGGGTTAGAGAGCAACCAAAGGACTTGCATGCATGCATATTAGCATAACCAATGGACCCAGACACTGGGGCGATGGGGGCTTGCGGGGGTGAGGGTGGGGTGGGGGGTGGGGGGAGTCAATTGGGGAAAAAGGAGACGTGTAAAACTTTAGACAAAAAAAAAGGCATATACTTTCCTTGTCATGTTACTGTAAAATGAATAAATCCATTTATTCCTCTTGAATCTCAAAATGGCATTGTATAATTTGTGTAAATTGTAGGAGTTATTACATCAATTAATCAGATAGATGGTATAGTCCTAGATAAAACTATGGTAATATGTAAAACAGGGAAGGTTTAGAGCAATGGTTCTCAACCTTCCTAATGCCGCGACCCTTTAATACAGTTCCTCATGTTGTGGTGACCCCCAACCATAACATTATTTTCGTTGCTACTTCATAACTGTAATTTTGCTGTTATGAATCATAATGTAAATATCTGATATGCAGGATGTATTTTCATTGTTACAAATTGAACGTAATTAAAGCATAGTGATTAATCACAAAAACAATATGTAATTATATATGTGTTTTTCGATGGTCTTAGATGACCCCTGTGAAAGGGTCGTTCGACCCCCAAAAGGGTCGCGACCCACAGGTTGAGAACAGCTGGTTTAGAGGAAGGCTATGCTACTGAATTATTAAAGGATTACAATATGCTTCTGAAGAACATGTTAGCTTGTCCCAAATTAGAAATATGAGAGTAATAGAGATGTATGTTACGAGGCATACATTTTTTTTTTTTTAAAAAAAAGCTCCTTTAACCATTCTTAAGTAAAAGAAAATTTTAAAAAATTGCCCACTTATAAAATGGTAATTCCAGAAGTGGTAATTGATATATTTTGGTTACTTCCTTTTTTACACTTTATTCCATGCTTAGTATTATTTTTCACATCAAAGCAATCATACTGGTCACAATTTTGCATCCTACTCTTTTAATTTAGAAAATAAACATTTCCATTAGAAAGACTAGTCTACTGGCTTTTTAAAAAAACAAAACACAAAAACTATAGTATATTTCACTAGATATAAATAATAGAACTTGTCCAATCTCTAATTGTTCTTAAATTCTTACCTAATTATTGCTACAACTCACATTTTTGTCCATAGTATTTATTTAAATGGTATTTTTAAGGGGAGAGATGGACAATATAACAAGAAGTTTCCAGCTTATCAGAGGTTTATGTCTAATTAGGAAAATATACATGGCAGGGGATTACAAAAGTGCTGTATAAGAGAGCATATAATAATCATATATTAAGGTAAGAAGAAGTAGTGGAATTTCTTAGAAGGAGGGGCTCATCAGAAAAACATTTTGCCAAGATTATGGAGCAAGACTTGGGAAAGTGATAAGTCTTAATGGTTGAAAATGTTCAGGTAAGTGTGGGTGTTCAGTTCTGTTTGGGTGTTGGAGGAGGAGGTAACTTTCTGTTGACATTCTTCAGAAGTATTTGAGGATAGTTCTCACTCAGGAAGCCCTCATCTCAAAGGCATAATAGTGAGCAAACAAGACTTTTATCAAAGATTGGACTCCTAACGCCCTTGCCCCAATCTACCAAATTTCTTTTTAATCTCTATCATCCACATCTTTTTCTCCTTTCATAATTCTCCTTTATATTTTTGTCAAAGATTTTCATCTACTTTAAGTAGTGGAAATAGGTTAAACCCTCCTACAAGGCACGTAACTCATACAAAACATTATGGTCTGTAGAATATTTTTTAAAACTGGGAAATGCTATCTTAGAACATACAATGTATGCTTTCTAATCTTTAAAAAATAGGAATAAGAGCATTAAAGAATATTAACCAAGGGTTATCAGCTTGCCATACACCACGTCAGAAACATAACACCCCTAATCTATTAAAAGTAATAAGAAAATAACAAATAATGACTGTGACTGGTCTTCTCTAGCAGGAATGGATCCCATCCTGATAATAACTCCAACCTTACTGTCACGTAGGTCACGCTCTGTGGACCTCACGGAGGCTGCCAGGCTTAGGACAGTTGTGAGAACAGTGTCAGAAATGAAAGAGCAAGGCCTCCCAAAATGTCATCACCGACCGTCTGGTAGCCATTTTCCTTCTGCACCTTTTCTTCCTCGGGGATAGCAGCTGCTTCCCACACTCACAGGAGGACCCCAATCTGTCCACCGCGCTCACCACTGCAGATGCCCTGGGGCTTGCCCACTTACAGCTTTGCCCCTCCACAGCATGGCGCGACCCTCAGGGGAGTTCTGGATTCCTCCACAGCAAGAAGTTTCACAAACAATTTTCGCAGCTCCCTGCCCCCAACTGTTTCCAAGGTTAGTACTTAGATTCCTGACTGTTATGCTATTTCTCCACCCACAGAACATAACCCTAACCAGTGGTCGGCAAACCGCGGCTCGCGAGCCACATGCGGCTCTTTGGGCCCTTGAGTGTGGCTCTTCCTAAGCCTTACGAGTACCTTAATTAAGTTAATAGCAATGTACATACCTACATAATTTAAGTTTAAAAAATTTGGCTCTCAAAAGAAATTTCAATCGTTGTACTGTTGATACTTGGCTCTGTTGACTAATGAGTTTGCCGACGCCTGCGGGCCTAACCCAACCCCTACACTCATCGCTAGCCCCCTTTCTAGTATAAAGCAACATCCTGTGCATGCTTCTTTTGGGTGGCTCAGATCTCTGACTCCCAGGGTCTTTCCACCATTTACTTAAAGCTTGGATATCATGCTTTCCAAGCAGTTTGATGAGGGTGAAATACAACATCTATAGCCACCTCTGCCAGCTCAACCTCCTTAACTTCTGCAGCTTCCTGGTCTCCCGCAATCCCAGGTTTGTGACAAAACTAGGCCTTCTGGCAGAGAGATCCCATAGATGACAGGGCAGGTAGTGGGGACTTAAGCGAAGATCTCCAAGTTGTGAGATTAACTTCCGGAAGGAAGGTCCTCTGAATATCCGTTTCCAGCCTGCCTCCAATGCTGTCTCATTAGAGCCCAAGGAAAAGACGGGGAGAGTTGATGGGTACAGATTTGGGGGAGAGAAAAAGCACACACACAAAATTAAGAGGTATATAGGAGTTTTTACTTTCTTTGAACTGATGATGATGATGATATCTATCTATCTATCTATCTATCTATATATAGATATATATAGATAGATAGATATATTTAAACTAAAAGGAAACCGTTCATATTGTAATGTATTAAACAGGCAAAATGCTCTTCCTGGTTTCTCTGCCGTGGGTAGATGTTCTCTGGCTTCAGCTGGTATCTCTGGACAGTGAGGCAGCTTCTCAGCTCGGATTCCACCGCCCTAAAGACAGGTAGAGCTGGAGGACCACGCCTGCTGGGAGCGAAGGGGAGAGACACAGGTCTCCTACGATCCGTAAAGTCTGCAAAAAGAGCCAGCGCCAGCCGAAAACCTGAAGGTCAAAAGAGAAAGGGCGTGGCTGCGCGGAGGCGATGGCGGCGTGGTCTCAGCCCGAGCACCGCCGGAGGTTTCATCCTCACTCCTCCGCCGGGTCTGGGGTCGGCTCCCACCCCTTTCACCAACCTGCGCCTCCGTCACCTCCCGGAGTGAGGATGCGCTCCTGCCCAAACCACCCGACCTACCTCGGATCCTCGCAGCGCCACAATGGGGAGCCGCCCGCCCACCCACCTACCTGCTCTGCGCCTGCGCCTCCTCCGCCGCCCCCGCCCCCCGCGCGCTCTCAAGGTCAGCCCCGCCCCCGCCTCTACCCTAGCGCCTCGGAGGAGGCCGTGGAGGACGTCTTGCGTTTCCTCACCTCTGCGTGGCGTGGGGTCGACGCCGCTCAGGGGAGGGGCGGGACTTCCTGTCCCGCGCGGGCAGAACTTCCGGAAGAGCCGGAAGACCCTCTGCCTCGTAGAGTCCAGAGGTTCCTGGCTGCAGGAGAGGGAGGCGAGGTCCTGGACGGTCGGGGGGACTCCAGGGCCGGTCCCTGAGCTTGGCGTCATGGTGAGTCCTTCTGGGAGGGCTGGAGCAACATTAGTGGGAGGGGAGGGCCCGGAGGTCAGTCCTGGGAAGGGAGCCGGTGGAGTGCCCCGCGGAGGATGGAGCGGGCGGGAGCCATGGGATGAACCGCCGGGCAGGACCCACCTCCCTTGCAGCGCCGGAGCGCCCGGGTCCCGGAGAAAACCCCTTCTGCCCTGCCTCGCCGCGAGTTCTGCCCAGGAGTACGGAGCCGCAGCCCGAGTGGTCGTGGCTCATTCACTGTACGGCGCGTGGTCCCAGAGTTGACCTTGCCGGGTTGGTGGTTTCAGGTGGTCCCAGCATTGACCTTGCCTGGCTGGTCACCTCCGCCTCTCCTTAGCTGCAGGGCCGTGGCCAGCACTTCACATCTTAGAAATGCCTTGAGCATCATGTCAGGCGGACACTACGGATCCCCATGTAGAGGATGAGCGCCTGTCACTTAAAGGAACGGCAAGGTCAGCTCTTACCTTTCCCACGCAGCCCTTTTGGAATTGGAAAACGTGCCAAATAAAAAATAAAAAAAAAAATCCGGACTTAGTAAGGAAAGACTGAACTCGAAAGGAATATTGCAAGAGTGTGCGGGAAGGGCCTATTACTGTAGGGAGAATGCCTTGACCGTAGATCTGCAGGAGTTTCAAAAGTTAGGCAAAAGGGGGTTTTCTTTTATAGAGGGGAGGAAACAAGTGAAAAGAACCGGGTGTGCAGAAGTGAGGTGAAAAGGGTATATGGCCTGATAGTAGATCAGAGATTGTTTTACCCTCAAACCAGCCTACCTGTAAAGGAGTTATGGGGTTGTATACTCTTTCAGTTTGAGGGTGGGCCAAAGTTCAGGGAACTGAGGGAAGGATCTTAAGCAGAATTTGGGTAACAACATTTTATTCCAGTTGATCTACAGGGGCAAGCAGTTCAGCTAGTCATTTATGAAGCAAAGAATGTGAATTTGCAGGTTTATGTCTGGCCTTGTCATATGTAAACAAGAGGGTCTTCTGTGAGCTTTACCCAAGTCGTTTGAGGACTAGTGGTTCTTTGCAGTAAGTCATTTCCAAAATACAAAGGGGTGGGGTGGGGGTGGGTGAATGTCTTAACCTTCGCTGTTTTCCAAGATCACAGGGGTCCAGTAAAATTCAGCATTGTCAGTTTCTTGACTATATAAAAGATTTCAAATCCTCCTCTGGAAGGGATTCTTTCTTGGTATTTAGTTTCAGTTTGCCATGCCTAAATATTGACATTGTTCAGCTATTGTGTATGATGAATGACTTTTAGAGACTTAACTGAATGTGAAACAAAAGAAACTCCAAATAATGTGGTTCCTAGCACACTCTACTATGCTATGACTAGTAACTTCTGACTTTTTTGGGCAGTGTGTGTGTGTTAACCTCAATGAATAATACAGTATTATTTTTTCTTTAGTATCAATGAAATTAGTGAAAGGGAACAGTCGAACTGGAAGGAGCCAAAGATAATAATTACTCCCCCCCCCCCCCCCCCCCACCACCACCACCACCACCTCCACCAATTTTACAGAAGGAAGAATCTGAGGGTTAGAAATAGACAACGATTTACCTAAACTAACAGTAGTTGGCATAGTCTGTATTAAAATTCAGATCATTTCTTAAATTTAAGCTCTTTTTGACTCCTTGGTCTTAAAAGTTAATATAGAGTGTAATGAAATCCTTGAATTCATAATAGTCACAGAGAAGCTGAACGCCCTTGACCGGAATCGAACCTGGGACCTTTCAGTCCGCAGGCCAACACTCTATCCACTGAGCCAAACCGGTTTCGGCCTGAACGTGAACTTATTCTTAGTATTCCGTGATGCTAAGAACGGTAGCTTTGTTTTAAGCTAAGGTAAACAAACTCATGCTGTTTCTCAGAACGTAACTTAAGAGAATGTCACCTGGAGAATGTCACTAGCAGCCAGGTAGTTGACTTTCTCCATTCAGGTATTGCTTATATTTCTAAATTAATGTACTTAACTCCACTTAAGCTTTCCCAGATAAGAAATTGATAATGTCTGTATGTGTACTTGTGGTCAGTGCTTGGAATCCTTCATAAGAAAGAATTTAGCCACGAAAGGAAGTTGACAAGGGTTGAATTTATTTAGGATTCAGCTTGGTTGAATTGAAAACTTCTGCAGTGATTGAAATGGTATGAAAACGATGCGGTACTTGAATTCAGAAGACCCAGATTCTGCCCATCATTAGTTATATGAATTTGGCAAAATTACCCAACTTAGATAAGAGTTCCATTTTCCTCTTAGATAAGAGAAATGGGTCTTGATAGGAATTAGAACACCTAACTCAATTTATGATTCTTTGACTTCACTCAGGACTTTTTCAGAATAAGTACATGTTTTTTATTAAATAAGGCTTAGTCTGATTTTCACTTTTTTCCCCCGTGTTGATTTCCCAAGTTTGATTTTTTTAATCTTTTTTTTTTTTTTTTTAATATATCAGGTAGGTAATACTTGGAATGTTTGTTCGTATGTTTGACAGCTATCTTAAATGCTACTCCAAATAGAAAATAAAGCCTTGGGACACTTTGATTTTATTTTTGTTTTAATAGATATAAACTCATTCTCTTCTCTTATTCTCTGATTTATTATGTAGGTCAAAATTCAATAAATGCCTGTGCATGTAATAAGCTCCTTTTGTGAGCAAATGACAATAGGATTATATTACAGACAAAAATTTTTTTTGTTTCATGTTTAGAAAATGGATAGTCTGTAGACAGTTTACTAAAGGAATAAAACTATATGTTTTATTGTTTTTGTAACTTACAAACCAACTTTAATCAAATAGACCTTTTCACCATTTAGCCTGGTTTGTGGGAGAAAAGTAGATTAGAACTAACTCCTGGAATTGCAGGTATCTCATGGCTTGTGTTATCTATATAGCATCCTGTGGTAACTTTTACTGCTGGAATCCAGCTATGGTCTGTTGGAGTAAAAAGGTTGTAAACCTCTGCCTTAAAGTTTAAGAGAAAGTTTTCCTTTTGGGAGGTGATGAGGGTGTTGGAAAGAGAATGTGGTAAATATTATAAGGGAAATACATGTAATGTGCTCAAAGAGTACAGAGGAAAGAATTCAATTCTAACTGTGGAGAGGGGGCAATGGTAGTCGGTGACTTCAGCTGCATTTTAAAAAGTGGGTTAGGGCACTAGTTCTCAAATTTGAGTTTGTTTAGGATTCACCTATGATGCTTGATAAAAATGCTTATCTAGATCCTGTTATTGGAGGGTGGAGTTTTAGATTCTTTTTTTTTAATGAGTTTTATAGTTAAGCCTGAAACTGGTGGTCCTTAAACCACACTTTGAGAGAACTGTACTGTAGACATTAGAGACTTTGATGAAAGTATTAGAGGTTTTTGTGCTTATTGGTAATCAGACATGTTCATTTGTTGATGTGGTGGATTATTTCAATTGAATTTTGAATGTTGAACTAGCCTCACATACCTGGAATAAATCCCACTTAGTTGTGGTGTATATATTTTTTATATGTTGTTGGATTTGATTTCCTAATATTTTGTTTAGGATTTTTTGCATTTATATTCATGAGAGATGTTGGTCTGTAGTTTTGTTCGTTCTTTTTTCCTTATTATGTGTTTGTCTAGTTTTGGTATTAGGGTAATGCTGACCTCATAGAATTGGTTAGGAAGTATTCCCTCTGCTTCTATCCTCTGAAAGAGAGTATAGAGAATTGATATAATTTCTTCCTTAAATGTTCGGTAGAATTCACCAGTGAACCCTTTGGAATCAAATTGATTATTGATTCAATTTATTTAATAGATAGAGACCTATTCAGGTTGTTTACTTATTGTGTCATTATTGGCAAATTGTATCTTTCAAGGAATTGGTCCATTTTATAAAATTTGTGGGCATAGAGTTGTTCTTAATGTTCCTTTATGAGCCTTTTCATGGCCATGGGCTCTCTGATGTCTCCTTTCATTTCTGATATTAGTAATTTGTGTCTTTCCTTTTTATCTTAGTTACTCTGGCTGTAGGCTTATTGGTTTTATTGATCTTTTTGAAAAACTAGCTTTTGGTTTCATTAATTTTTCTCTATAGGTGTCCTGTTTTCAGTTTCATTGAATTTTGCTCTAATTCATATTACGTATTTCTTTTCTTCTGCTTACTTTGGATTTAATTTGCTCTTTTACTAATTCCCCAATGTGGAACCTTAGGTGATTGATTCTAAATGTTTTCTAATATGTGCATTCAATGTTATAAATTTCCCTCTAAGCACTGCTTTTGCTGCATCCTATAAATTTTAAAACTGTTTTTAAAAAATTGTTTTTATTGATTTGAGAGAGAGGAAGGGACAGACAGAGAAACATCAATCCGCTGCCTCCTGCAAGTCTCCTACTGGGGATCTATTAGGTGTAGCGATTAATAATGGCGGATTTTGTAATCAAAGAAAACATGATAATTTCAAGAGAAACATCAAAAGTGCTTTATTCAAAGTAATGTCCATCGCTAGCTACACATTTCCGCAATCTTTCAGGTAATTTGTGGGTACCGTCCCAATAGAACTTTTCTTGTTTTGAGGCAAACCATTCACAGACCCAATTTTCCACTTCTTCGTACGTTTTGAAGTGCTGCCCAGAGAGTACATGTGCCATCGATCAGAACAAGGGGTAATCTGAAGGAGCAAGGTCTGGTGAATACGGCGGGTGGATTAATACTTCCCAGGCAAGATCTTATAATGTGTCTTTAACTGGTTTTGAAGTGTGTGATGGTGCATCATCATGAAGCAAAATTAATTTGCCGTGTGTCTTCTGGCACATTCTGGTAGTTTCACAATCAAAGCGTGGTTCAAATTGATTATTTGTTGTCGGTAGCGATCAGTATTAACGGTTTCACCTGGTTTTAGAAGCTCATAATACACCACACCTTCCTGATCCCACCAAACGCAGAGCATTGTCTTCTTTCTGAATGATTTGGCCTTGCAGTCGATGTTGATGGTTGACCTGGATCAACCCATGATTTTGTGCATTTGGGATTATCAAAACAAATCCACTTTTCATCGCCGTCACAATTCGATGCAAAAAAGACTTTCTTTCATGCTGTTGAAGCAACATTTCACTGATGACTTTTCGGTTTTCCACTTGTCTTTCGTTCAGTTGATGTGGCACCCATTTTCCTTCCTTTAAAATCTTTCCCATTGCTTGTCAACGATTGGAAATTGTTTAATCTTTCTGCAAGTTGTTTTTGAGTTTGACACGCATCTTCATCCAATAATGCTTGTAATTGTTGGTCTTCAAACCTTTTCGGTTGGCCTGGACGTTCTTTGTCTTTCACATCAAAATCATCACTTTTAAAGCGTTTAAACCAGCGTCCACAAGTATCTGAGATGGGGCATGTTCACCATAAGCTTCCCAAAGTATACGATAACTGTTTCTTCAAAATAAAATAATGAATTAAAACTTCCCGCAAATGCTCTTTTTTGGGGCACGAAATTCGACATTTTTAAGTGTAAAAATAACAATGATGTTAACACCTTCAGCAAATTTGACATATGAAGTTTTGAAGCTTGCTGTCAATACAACAAAATAGCATACATATCAAATCGCATATATATCAACATATGTGTAATTTCATCTATCGAAAAAAATCCACATTTTTAACTGGTACACCTAGTAGCCTGCAAACCAGGCATGTGCCCTGACCAGGAATCGAACTGACCATCTCCTGGTGACTGGAACAATGTGCAACCAACTGACCCACACTGTTTTTTTGTTTTGTTTTGTTTTGTTTTGTTCAATATACTTTTAATTTCTCTTGATATTCCTCTTTAAACCGTGGGTTATTTAGAAATATTTGATCTCCACATATTTTGAGATTTCCAGTTATCTTTCTGTTATTGATTTACACTTTAGTTCCATTGTGATCTGAGAACAGACATTCTATGATTTCTTTGAAGTTTGTTAAGGTGTGATTTATGGCCTAGAACAGTGATGGCGAACCTATGACACGCGTGCCAGAGGTGACGTGAACTCATTTTTTTGGTTGATTTTTCTTTGTTAAATGGCATTTAAATATATAAAATAAATATCAAAAATATAAGTCTTTGTTTTACTATGGTTGCAGATATCAAAAAATTTCTATATGTGACACGGCACCAGAGTTAAGTTAGGGTTTTTCAAAATGCTGACACGCTGAGCTCAAAAGGTTTGCCATCACTGGCTTAGAATGTAGTCTATTTTGGTGAATGGACATGTGTAGCTTGAAGGATGGATTTTGGTCAGGTTTTATCAGTTAATCACATAGTGGCTGAGGTTCAGATTTCTTCTCGGTTTTCTAGCTTTTCCTCTGACTTCTCTCTTTTACTACTTTCCAAAAGAGTCTTAGTTCAAATAATAGTAGAGACAGTTCTCTTGGTTAGTTTTTGGTTGATGTAGGTTAATTCCTTAGACCCAGTTTATACTTTGGGTTTTGGTCCACTTTCTAAATAGTTTGGTTCTTTTATTTGCTCTGAGATAAAAGCTCAAAGCAAAATTAATTGATTTTAGAAAAATCAGAAGATATTCTAAAGTGTTCATTTCTAAGAGAGAATTTATTATTTTTTTACTGTTGTGCCATGGTTTTGTCCGTGTTACAAAATCAGGAATGAACAAAACTTGCCCCAAAGGAACTTTGAAGAAATAAATTTGTCTGTAAATTGCCAGTTCTGGAAATAAACATTCTCTTGCTTTAAATTGCAATGGTTGTCCCTTTTGTTTCAGCAAACATTTAAAACTCATGCTTTTATCTAAAAAGTATTTCTTCAATTATTCATTATTTGTTAAATGCCATCTGTATGTCAGGTATTGTTTTTGACAACAGAAATATAACTGTTTATAAAACAGATCTTTTATGGGGCTATGTTTTATTGGGACAATCTCATGGTAATCACATGAGACATAATATGTTAGTCATGGTTAATGCAACAGAGATAAAGCACAGTCATTTAAATAGGGCATTCGGAGAAAGCCTCAAGAATAAGGTGATATTAAACAAATGTGAGAAAATGTATGTGTGTGTGTGTGTGTGTGTGTGTGTGTGTATGTATATCCAGCCTATATGCCTATGTTTTATTTAATAAACTTCATTTTTGTATCATATTTTTAGTTTTTTTAAGTTACTACATTTCTTGAGAGAATACAGCTCATTCACTCAGAATATCCTGATGTTACATTCATATCTTTTACTTACATAAAAAAGACTTAGTAATTCTATTGTTAAAATAGATTAAATATCTTTCATGTTTTGGCCATGAACAAAAGATTTACAAAAACCTGGAACAGTTTCAGCTTTTGATACTTGGATATTGAGACGCAAGATCCTTATGTCTGATTATAATGTTTTATTTAAAAAAATATTTAGATATTATGTAAATCAATCTGCTCATATAAGTGTATCTTTAAAAGTGACTTTGGGAAAAGTACAATAAACATATTGCTTGAACTGGATAGTACATTAAATATGTGCCTTGAATAAATAGTCTGCTTGAACTAGAACTAGATGACCTCTATAGTTTGACTCAAGGTTCTATGATTTTGAATATGTGGATTTGTGAATATTATTGATGCACATTTAGTTGAATGTACATTGAAGGGACCAAAAAAAGGAGGGAATATTCAACTTATATTAAGATCAAGAAGAGTTTCATAAAGGATTGATTGGACTAGGCTTTTAAGGGTAATTTGAAGTGTGTCATATGGATAAGAAGTTGAATTTTTTCCTCAATAACAATAATAGTTACATTTACTTAGTGATTAAAATTTATCTGCTCTACTTATATTAACTCATTTAAATCTTTATGAGTAGTTAAATCTTGAGGGATTTTTTTAAACCGTTTTTATCTTCTGGATTTTTAAAAAATTTATTTTAATATTTAGTTTTCAAATACAGTTAACATACAATATTAATTAGTGTCAGGTGTATAACATAGTGATTAGTCATTTATATACCTTACAAAGTGATCACCTCGATAAGTCTAGTACCCATTTGATACCATACATAGTTATTACAATATTATTGACTCTATTCTTTAGATTGTACTTTACAACCCTGTGACTGTTTTTGGAATTGGGAATTTGTACATCTTAATTCCTTCCCCTTTTTCACCCATTTCCCTAACCACCCTACCCTGCTTCTGGCAACCATAAAATGTTCTCTATATCTGTGAGTTTGTTTCTGTTTTGTTTGTTTATTTATTTATTTTTAGATTCTACTATATGGTATTTGTCTTTTTTTGTCTGATTTATTTCACTTAACATAATACCTCTAAGTCCATCTATGTTTTTACATATGGCAAAATTTCATTCTTTTTATAGCTGAGTAATATTTTATTGTATACTAGAGGCCTGGTGCACAAATTCGTGCATGGGTGGGGTCCCTTGGCGTGGCCTGCGTGGATCAGGCCCCAGCTCACAGCCCCGCCCGCAGCCCTGCCTGGCACTCCACCTTGGCTTGGCGATGCCACCTCACCTGCTTCACCATCCCGCCTGCAGGGTGATGGACTGGGGCTGGGGCCCTCCACCCCTGCTCCCTTAGCGCCTGGGAGCCAGGCAGTGGCCCTGCCCCCCGCCGCATCCACTGGTCGCCACCTGTGGGGCAATGGGCAGAGCGATTGGGTCCCTACTCACTCCCGCCTTGGCCTGGCACTGCCCGCTCACCTGCTCCACCATCCCACCACAGTCCCGCTCTCATCGGGGCCGTCGGGGCCAGCAGCACCTCCACTGCCACCTGCTGCCAGCGCTGCATCGCTGACACCTGCCATGTTCTGTGCCGCCTCCTGATGGTCATCACAAGTCATAGTGAATGGTCAAACTCCCAGTCGAACAACTGCCTGAGGGGACAATTTACATATTAGGCTTTTATTCTATAGGACTGTGGTCAGCAAACTGCGGCTCACGAGCCATATGTGGCTTTTTGGCCCCTTGAGTGTGGCTCTTCCTAAGCCTTAGGAGTACCCTAATTTAAGTTAATAACAATGTACCTACCTATATAGTTTTAAGTTAAAAAAATTTGGCTCTCAAAAGAAATTTCAATCGTTGTACTGTTGATATTTGGTTCTGTTAACTAATGAGTTTGTCGACCACTCATATAGGATATGTACTATATCTTCTTTGTGCAATCATCTATTGATGGTCACTAAGGTTGCTTCCATATCTTGGCTATTAAAAATAATGTTGCAGTGAACATAGGGGTACATATGTCTTTTCAAATTAGTGTTTTGGATTTCTTTGGGTAAATACCCAAAAGTGGAATTTCTGGATCATATTTTACAGATGTAGGAATAGAGGCACAGTGAGTTTAGAATAACTCATCCAAAGTCATACAGCTAGGGGAATTAATTTTAACCCAGACTGTTTGGACACTGTAACTGTACTTTTGTGTCAGTCTTATTATTTATCTTTGGTTAGTTTCAATATATGAAAAAATTGAATTTAAAAAATATTTTTCTGTAGAAATAATATAGTTTCTGATTATTATATTTCTAGAAAATCTTTCCCAATCCAGTTAATAACTAATATTACATCTGAAATAGTGTGAGAGAAATTTCTAAGTACCTGCAGAAAAGTTCATTGGGTGGAACTCAACCAAAATCTAGCCAGGTGGAACCACTCATTATATTGGATCATGCCATTTATTCTCTTTGAGTAAATATGTCTTCCTTTTCTGTCTGTGAGAGGGCTACTTCTTTAACCTTGTAAGCTTCGTTCAAATGTCACCTCTGAACCAGACATTCCCAGCGCTCCCAGGCAGATCTATCTATCTATCTATCTATCTATCTATCAATCATCTATTTTTAAAATAGATTTTTATTTATTTCAGAGAGGAAGGGAGAGGGAGAGAGAGAAACATCAATGATGAGTGATTGGCTGCCTTCTGCATGCTCCCCAGTAGATATTGAACCAGAAACCCAGGCGTGGCATATGCGCTGACCAGGAATCAAACCATGACCTCCTGGTTCATAATAGGTTGACACTCAACCACTGAGGCACCTTGGCGGGGCTCCCACATAGATTTAATTACTTGCTTTCTTGGAGTGCTCCCATAACAATGGACTGACCTCTATGATATCACTTATCACATATTATTTGTAGGCGGCAGTGAAGGGTAGTTAACACTTTACTATTTGATAAAACCAGTGCAGGATGGAGAGAAATGAGTTGTCTTCTCATCTTGAACTTAAATTGGTTCCCATGCCTAATCGTATTATAGACATATCAGTGGTATCTACATATCAGAAGATAGAATAATTTTTAGATAGGTTTTTGTCTAAAAAAGAGTATCAATTGGAGAATAATTTTGTTAGTTGAAAGTTTAGAAAAACAGTTTAAATAGCTAGAATTAAACATATTTATCCAGAACTATTTAGAGGTGGGAATATTTTACACTTTAGAGTAGTGATTTTCAACTGGTGTGCCGTAAGAATTTTTAAAACATGCAAAACCTATTTAGTCGGGGAAATTATACCTTTTTTTTTCTCAGATTGGCAAAAAATATATAATTTTTGATGTGCCACCGAATTTTTGTAATTAGTTTATGTGTGCCATGAAATGAAAAGGATTGAGAATTGCTGCTCTAGACTTCGGAAGTGCCTGAATGAAATGCCTCTCCATGTTACCTTGCTCTAAATCACTGCTCACCTCTCAGCCTGCTACTAATTTGACTTTAAGTGTGTCATTAAGACAGTAATTGAATGGAACACTTAGTGAATTTGAACACTGATCCACTTGGTAGTTTGTTTTACTGTAAATTAATACAACTCTTACCTATCATTGCCAGCCTCTCTCATGTAGATTGATTGTACCAGCGAGGCGTGTTTTCTGTGTATTCTGAAAAGCTGAGGATGCAGCCAAGGTCCTGTCCTTGAAAAGTCTGTCTCAGTCTTGCTAGTTATTTCCTTGAGTTTCCTTCAGTTTCCAACTATTCTGTCAGTGGTTCTAGGATTCTGCCAGTCACCCAGACTAAAACATCCTGAAATAAACTTTGAGGCGTTCCTCAGTTTTATTCTACAGCTATTTTCCTTCATGTTCAGTCACACTCAAAGTTTGATTGGTTTTCTTTTGATGGACTTTTATCTTTGTTCTTTCCTTTCTAGTTTCAGTCACTTCTACCTTAGTCTTAAGTTTTCTCTTTAATTGATCAATATATTGTTCTAAGTTTCCTTATATGTTACTTGCATTATTTCGTCTTCCTACCCTTACCTGTTTAAAAGTTTTCAAGGTGATCTTTTTAAACACATCCGCTAAATGTGTCCTCTTGGTTTTAAAGACTCAACAATCTGCCTGGCCAGCCTGGAGTAGTGGTTGAGCTTTGATCTATGAAACAAGAGGTCACGATTCCATTCCCAGTCAGGGGACATGCCTGGTTTTTGGGCTCCATCCTGAGTGGGGGGCATGCAGAAGGCAGCCGATCAATGATTCTCTCTCATTGATGTTTCTATCTCTTCTTCTCTGAAATCAATAAAATAAAATGAATTTTTAAAAAGACTGAACAATTTAAAATTCTTTTATGCTATTTCTTGTAATTCTTTGCCATATACTAAAGTCTGCTTTGGTTGAACTAGACTTTTTGCTGTTCCATGGTTACTGTATATTCACATTTGTCATTTAGCCTGGAATTCCTTTTCTTTTACTCTGCCATCTATGTGATTTAAATTTCTTTTTTTTTTTTAAATATATTTTATTGATTTTTTACAGAGAGGAAGGGAGAGAGAGAGTTAGAAACATCGATGAGAGAGAAACATCGACCAGCTGCCTCCTGCACATCCCCCACTGGGGATATGCCCGCAACCCAGGTACATGCCCCCGACCGGAATCGAACCCGGGACCTTTCAGTCCGCAGGCCGACGCTCTATCCACTGAGCCAAACCGGTCTCGGCTGATTTAAATTTCTACCTTCATCTACTCTATAAAACTTTCATATCCAAATTTTTAAATTTCTATAACCCTTTGTTCATTTGAAATTGGGTTGCAATATTGTATTAATATATGTATTTATTGTTACCTAGTATGATAATCTTAGATAATCTTAGATTTTCATATTCTGTTAAGACAGATTCTTTTGTAATAATGCCATTCATTCATTCATTCTTTATCCAATATATAGTAAAGTGCTCTACTATGTGCCTTGACCTATTTTAATTGTCATTGTGCTAAATAGGAGACTAGACGTGAGCTGGTGAATACACAATACAATATAGAGTTGATGTATTATAGAATCGTACATCTGAAACCTATATGATTTCCCAATAAATTCAATAAAAATAAATAAATATCACATTATACTGGTTTAAAATATACATGTTATTTCCTCAGCATAAAAAAAAAATGGTATAGTCAATTTGAGTGATGTGAAAGAAAAAATGTCTTTGATGTTAGGTGAATATAAAAGTGGTTTGAACCTTAACCCCATTGGTAGAATTTAAAGTATTAAAATAGCCACAGTAACACCATAATTGAGGTAGGTTTCATAGACATTTAAAAAACAGTCCTGTTTAAGAGCCATTTTTACTTTTTTTTTTTGACAACTCTTTGTACATATTTGTTCTCTTTTAATTGGGCATTGGAATTTTTGCTAATTGATTGATGAGAACTCTATATTATATCTAGTAAGTAAAATATCCATTTGTGATGTGAGTTACAAATGGTTTTTTCTAGTTAATATTTGACATTTTTTATATTGATTCCTCATGTAGAACTTTGATTTTCTTTTTAAATTAATGAAGTTCATTTTTAAGAACAGTTTTAGGTTTACAGCAAAATAAATTGGAAAATACAGGGAGTTTCTATATACCCCTGTCCTTACATGTACAAAACCTTCCCCACTGTGGACATTCTACACCACAGTAGTACATTTGTTACAATGAAATTTGATTTTTTTCAACTTATTTCTTAGACTGATATTTTTTAAAGACTTTATTCTTTATGTTAAAAACATGTTTTCTTATAATAATAGTGATAACTGTAACAATAACAGCAAATAGTAGTAACCCATTGATTTCTTACTCTGTGCCAGGCACTATTCCTAATCACAATTTGATTAGATAGATTGAATTATTAGCTTCATTTTATAGAAAAGGAAACTGGTACAAAATATTTAAATTACCTGTTCAAAATCAAACAACTAATAGATGGTGAATTCTAAGCCAGGTGGTTTGGGTCCAGAATTCATGCTCTCAAAATATACTATTCTGCTTTTAAACATATTTTTTATGTACTTGTTTGGTAAATTAAGTTTGAGGTCAGAATTCAACCTTATTTTTGGACTGCTAGGATAGAGATGCCACCAAAAGGGAGTATAAAGAATTGATCATCAAGGTGGGAGTAAAGCGATGGATGTGGAAGACCTTGTGGGAAATTGCTGATATTTAAGATAAGGAAATATAATTTGGCAAGGTGGAGTGATTTTGATGGTAGGTGTTTCAGTGGAATGAAATGAAGCAGAAGTCAGATGTTAACTATGGGGAGGTATGAGAATGTAGTAGAAACAGTGAGAATAAGTCTTTTGAAAAGTGGTTGTGAATCTGCAGAGACAGGAGAACTATAAAGGAAAATAGTTATATTTTTTGGAAAGATAAAAAGACTTGGAGGTGTTGCAGTGCTGATAGCAAGGATTTAAATAGAGAAGAGATTAAAGAAGATGCAGGAAGGAAGCTACTCAGTGGTTGAGGTTCCTGAAAATCAAAGAGAGGATGGGATATGAAGCACAGATGTAGGGGATTTGCTTTGTGTAGAAATGCTCTATTTCTGGTGGGTGTGGAAAAAATCTAGAGTAGATACAAGTGATTGTGAGCTTGGTGGCAAGTGAAAGTTCACATTTGATGTTGTGTATGTTCTCTGTGAAATACATGTCCTCTGCGAACTGGGGAGTTACAAGTTTGAGGCAGGTTGGAGGTGTGAAGAGGGGCGAAGATTTGAATTTTAGCTATCATGGAGAACAGGAGAGGGATTGATGAGACCAAACTAAGGCGTTTTTGGATGCTGTTGAAGGCCCACTCACTGGAAGTTCGTGATGACAGCATGAATTAAAATTATTTTCTAGTGACTTTCAGGCCAATCTTGACATATCACACTTAATATAATTAATACTCTTTAATCGTTCACTACCACTGTAGAATAAAAAAATAGGCATACTGCTTTGAAAGCGTGGCAAGCTGGTATTTTATGTGTATTGAACAGTGAATTTGGAGAAGGATAAAAATATTACTAATTTTACTTCACTTTGATACCCTTACATAATGGAGAACATTTCTTGGGAATATATTTTGAATGTATATGCTAATTCATTTAACTTTTGTTTACTTGGATGTGAAACTTGGGTAACTCATAGAGGATTATAAGATGTGATTGCATGTTTTAAGTTTAAATATATGTGGTCTTGAATGCCTAAATGCCAGATTAATACATGTTTTAATAGCAACTCCTCTTTCTTAGAGTATCATTGTCAAAGTAGATAGAAAGTTTTCCATTTTGTTCTCAAATCTAACTTCATTTATTGTTAAATTTATTTATTTATTTTTTTACACAGGGTGTAATAGGTATACAGCTGGTTGTTACCATGGTGATGGCCAGCCTCATGCAGAAGATTATACCTCACTATTCTCTTGCTAGATGGCTACTCTGTAATGGCAGGTAAGTCAAATATAGGCTGATTGTGAGTAGCACTTTCAAATCTCTGTTTAATTTACCAGGCTGATTAACTTCCTAGATAGTTAAATGCTAATTCCTATTTTCTAAAAACACGACAAAGGAAAGTTATGAGAAAAATCTATCTTCCTTATTTTTCTTGAAATATTCGTAGTTTACCTGTTTAACACCGAGGTAATAGGGTCATGGTCAAGAGTTCGGTACCATCCCCCCTCCCCGCTTCCCTGTCCCTTTTTGTCCTGGCCACTGAAAATACCACATAACTTTTCTAGTTACCTTTTTTAAAGGTTCGTCAACAAAAGAATGAGACTATGAATTGCAGTGCTTAAATATTTCCACATGACCTATTATTAGTGACTCAGTTGAGAGTTTACTATGAGTTAGGCAGTGATGGCGAACCTTTTGAGCTCGACATGTCAGCATTTTGAAAAACCCTAACTTAACTCTGGTGCCGTGTCACATATAGAAATTTTTTGATATTTGCAACCATAGTAAAACAAAGACTTATATTTTTGATATTTATTTTATATATTTAAATGCCATTTAACAAAGAAAAATCAACCAAAAAAATGAGTTCGCCATCATAGGTTCGCCATCACTGGAGTTAGGGGTTCTTTTACCGTAGAGAATTTTGAACTTTAATTTAACAAGGAGCAGGTGAAGAATTTTGTAGGATTTAATTTTGTCTACTGCACTATAAGCTTACTACTGTCCTCATTCCTTTACAAAGGAGCTAAGTTGCCTTGCTGAAATTTGTACAGTAAAACAGTAAAATCAAAAGTAAAGAAGTATAGGAGATATAGTTTGGCAAAATCAGGAAAACTCTGCATGCAGAAATACATGCCAAAATCCTATGTAATTATGAAAGGTAAGTTATAGTTTTGGTACCATGACTATAATTTTACTCCAATAACTCATCTCCAATAAATAACCAAATTCTGTTATTGCGTCTTTTGTTTAGACCTTTAGAAGTTAGGAAACAATGGATAGCTCTTTCTAATGATTTTGTGTTCTGCAAGATATATAATAAGCCTTTAATTCAGGACCATTCTATCAAAAAAAACCCTTAAATTTTCTCCATAGAATTTATTTTCTAGTTTTAATTATTTATATTCTTCCTTTGTATGCTTATACTTTGTCCGTATTAGTGTTTAAATATAGAAAATATTATTCAGATTGCTTAAAAATTTTTTGATGTGTGTGTAAAGTATGAGATCAGCTATTTGAGAGTGTATATTTTATTAGCAAAATAAATAATGGCTGAAGTTTTAGTGAAGTTGAAAGCATCTATCAGAGCTATTTATAAGTGAAAAAAAATCAATCATCTATAACGGGTGGGGAACCTTTTTTCTGACAAGGGCGATTTGGATATTTATGACATAATTTGCGGGCCATACAAAATTATCAACTTAAAAATTAGCCTGCTCGGTTCGATCAAATATTTAATCAGTTCACTCCGAATGCCTTGGTAGGGCCAGACCAAATGATTTCAAGGGCCTTATATGGCCTGTGGGACAGACCTTCCCCACCACTAATCTATAACTAGATTACTTGTTTTGCCTTGTGTAATCTTGTTTACTTTTTTTTTTTTTTTTTTGCTTAGCAAAAAGATCATGAAAGAGTACACATCAGCTGAGCAAATTATTATTAATCTAAATAAATGGAATCTGAATTAATAAAATAGATAAAATACATTGCACATTTCTAGACGTTTATGATGAGTCTCCCATGAAACTTCTAGTTCTCTTTTGGCTGTAAAGATCTTAGCGATTTTGTCCCATTTAACTGTCTAGACAATTTCCATGTTTGTACGTAACTTGCTTTTTTCATTTATTTCTATAAAACATTCCCAGGCAAAACTGAAAGACTTAAACTCTGGTTCTCTTCTCTGTTGATATTAGAATAATGTGTTTTTAAATCTTCACTTTTTGACAAGTATGTGTCAAATGTACACACTAATTTGAGGAGTTCAACCTTTAAAAATAAATATGAAGTTGATTTTTTAAATATTCTTGATTTACTTTTGTAAACATTAAATTTTAATTAATGCTCTCTCAAATTCCAAATCGGGTTCTAAGGGTACCAATCAGAATTTTCTAGTAATAGTTACTTTTCTTCTATAGTCACATTTCCTCCCTGTTTTGTGTTTTTAAGATCATCTACCTTTCTTTAATGTTAATTCTGAAATTTTTAGGTTATGAAACCAAATTGCTAAATCTTGTTTCCTAACTCCATTGAATAAGATAATTAACTTTACCATTTTGGGATAATTATTGTTTTATCAACCTTTTGTGATAATTTTAGAAACTTAATATTGAGAAAATCTAAAATTCCTTATAGATTGCTTATATAAATATTTATTGATTAGAAATAACAGTGTGCATTTTAAACCATTTGATGCTGCTGAGTTGATGAAAGAAATACCTGAGGCCATTCTTATTGGCTATAAAATGCTTAAAGGAATTTAAGGGAAGAGGCTCGTGAGGACTTTTAAATTATGAATAGTGTAGGATGGCTTGGGAGTTACCATATTGAATAGAACTATTTAATAGAACTGTTCAGGTGAATAGATGTGTATTAACCTGTGTGTGTATTAACCACATGACTTAATTATGAGTCTGACGGAAGAAGCTTCTTTTCGTTTCTGTATATATCATCTTAATACTTTATTTTCAGTAGTAAATATCTTTAAATTATGAATAAATGTTTATATTTTTCACCATTATGGCTTCTCTTTTTATATCCTATAAATTAATTTTTGTCTGTGTCTCATCTACCTCTTCCTCTTTTGGAATGGGAGGTTTGAAGTGGCACTTGACTCTATTATTTTGTTTTAATGAGTAATCCTGCTACTTTCCTAAAGAATTAAATACCTTGAAGAAATAAGCAATATTTGCTTGTAAATTAGCAGCCTGGTGATTTTTTTTTTTAATATATTTTATTGATTTTTTTTTTTTTTTTTTTACAGAGAGGAAGGGAGAGAGATAGAGAGTTAGAAACACTGATGAGAGAGAAACATCGATCAGCTGCCTCCGGCACATCTCCTACTGGGGATGTGCCCGCAACCCAGGTACATGCCCTTGACCGGAATCGAACCTGGGACCTTTCAGTCCGCAGGCTGACGCTCTATCCACTGAGCCAAACCGGTTTCGGCAGCCTGGTGATTTTTAATATGAAAAAATTGACTGGTTTTCTGGCTCTTATTAGGTAAGATTAATATATTGTTATTAGTGCTGTAGATCTGTAGTTTTTGAAAAACTGCATAGTCTTTAATCTGGTTTGAATTCCATTAGTATTATCTTTGCCATGTTATAAAACTTCATCCTGATAAAAATTTTATTTCTTCTATCTCATTTGGATGTGTACTCTCTGAGATAGATAGGAGAAGAGATGTATTTGGGGTGTGTTGTGACCTCAGAAATCTCAGTGTATGAATTTAATAAAAGTTTCTCACTCGACTTTCTCAGAGAGGAGTGAGGGTCAAATGGGGGAGTCAGGGGTTGGGCAGCTCTCCAGGTCGACCCTTCACAAAATGGTGTTTTAAGGATTCAGCTATTCTTCAAGTGCTGACTTAGGGATTGTAAACTTTTGTCTTGTGGCGCCACTGTCCTCCTGCTGCCTCTGTGCCTGTTGGCAAGTCGAGAGAGAAGGAGGGGCTATGGATCTTTCTGGGGATTTTAAGAGCTAAGCTTAGAAGTAGATGTATCATTTTTGCCCCTGTTACATAGGCTAGGGCCCTGTGGCTAGTTCAGGCCAAAGTACAAGGGAGTCTGGGAAATATAGTTTTCAATTTTACCTAGAAAGTAAATTCAGGATTGGTGAGAAATGAGAAAACACATTTTAACTTTAGTCACTTTCACATACTGAAAAATGAAACAGATCAAGGCTTTTTTACCCCAGAAGTCTAACAGAGTGTACTATGGATTTGATTTTTGGATGCCCAACAACTCGAGACCTTGTCCTGGAACTGACATACTTGAAAAGAGCTTTGAATTTGGTGGAGGTGAACTTTTCTACAACCACTGTGACTTCTGTTGGTAGATTCTAGAGTAATTTAAGATTTTCTTTTTTTCTACCCGTTTTCCTAGCTGTACTTGGCTTTTAGAAGATATCCTTCAAGTTATAAGTAGTATATATCCTTTACTTACTGTATTCTTATGGCTTCTCTATGGCTACATAGCCACCTTTAGTCCTAAGCTAAATTAAAAGGCACATTGAAGTAGAATTTAAGAAATATCTATTCAAATTATACCTCTCACCATTTGAGGTTAAATTTATTAAATTATAAATATTTTGTATTCCATTCCAGTTTTTTAAATAGGAAAATATTTTTCTTCCAGAAAGTATTATTCTCCTTTTTTCTTATGCCTTTTTATATGACTACTGGATTTTGTTGAAGGGAATCTTGCTTTAAACAAGAACTTAAGTAGTAAGTTCTCTTCTCCCAATAACGTGTGAACATGAAAATCTCAATTGTAACCTTGAAAAACTCGGAGTCTAATGCTCTCAGATTGCCCTATTTCTCCTTCCCTCCTCCAAAAGAAGAAAACTCCTGGGAAGTTGGTGTTTCTGTACTTTTAGTGTAAACTGCTTTCCCTAACCTAAGGAACACTTGTTTTAACAGTTGCTCAGATCCCCTAAAGATGTTAGTTCTTTATGGTGTCCAGCATACCACTGATTTGTAGCCAAAGTATTCTACTTTCTATTGTAATTAAAGTTCCTTTTTGTTTTGAAGTTTGCTTGGCCCCTCTTTTCATGGAGAGGTAAGTGATAGGTTACATTCTTTGTACATTTGAATAGTGGGTTTTGCATGAGGAGTAGGGTTTGCTTTTTCTCCTTTATAGCTTCTTTGATGAACCTGCTCTCCATTTTCCTGATTGTTTAGCTCAAACCTATGCATTTTTCTCTACCCCTTTGCCTTCCTAGGCTCTCACTTTGATGTGCTCCTTCCCTTCATATGTCCCTTATCGAAAATGATATGGTCAGATTTTTTCTGATTCTTGTCTTACCCAAAATTGGGTAAGGAGGGTGCAACAACACCTTCCTATTCAAGTTGCTCTAATTATTTCTGCCTGTTCTCTTTTGCATGTTGCCTGACCCACAAATCTGCTAGTTCCCTTTGGTGAGAGAAATCTACTATTCAAATGCACAGTAGGTGGGACCTATGACCTAAGGGAAAGGTTTAAACCTTCAGCTGCTACCCTTATGGAATGCCTGAGTCCTTGCTCTCCTTGCATTAGCTGTCTTAATTAACTTCCAGTTCCAGAATGTCATTGATGTTCTATTAAAATTTCCAATTATTAATAGGAGACTGTATATGTATAACAAACAATATTGTAGCTGCTTGTACTGAAAGGTTTTCTAAGTGTTAAGTGCTATTTATTTTCTCTTAAATTTTTTTTTTGTGTCAGAATTTTGGAGATTTAGAGTGGAGACTCTAATGACCTATGTATGTACCCTGAAATAGAATTTTGTATGATTATTTATGTATGAAAGCTTTCGAGCTTGCTCTGAGTACTAAGTTTTTCTATATTTGTTCATATTCAGATTTCCATTCTAAATTTCTCAAATCTTCTGAAATACTTTTAAGTGGTTTGCTTTAAATGACATTGTTGCTTAAAGTCTTCAAAGGGTATGGATCAATATATTCTATGTTTTCTGATACATATTTTTTCCAGTGTTATTGAACTTCTTTAGTAAGAAAGGTTGTGGTCATATTTTATCTAAGAGTTTTATACCAGAAAATAATTGAAAAACATTTTAATAATTTTGTGGTGTATAATATCTGAGACACTGACCATCTGAACATAAGTGAAAAAAGCCACTGAATAACCAAGGGGATTGTCATAAAATACATACTTAGCTAAAAGGCTAGAGATTCAGTTTTTTAGGGAGATCCTATTAATGATTTTTAAAAAATATATGGAACGCCTCATGAATTTGCCTGTCACCCTTGCACAGGGGCCATGCTAATCTCTGTATCTTTCCAATATGCTGCTGAAATTAATACTTTTTATTTTTTATTTTAAAAACAATACATGTCTGTGATGTAGAATGTGATGGATATATTGATATAAAAGGAAAAAGAAGAGGTAGTGGACTATATTCTCATCAGCCAAAGATAATCACTGTGAAATTTTGTTATTTTTCTAATTTTTTCCGTTCATAGTTTACCTTCAGGGTACATCATGTCCCTTTTGCCTAATATAGTAGCATAAAGCATTTTTCTCTAATTATGTTTTTGTAACCATTATTAACTGCTACATAGAACCTAAAGTAATATACTTTTGTGTCTGTCTTCCAAGCCCCTGTTAGGAAGGCATAGTGTGGCAATAATAAGCATATTGCAAATAATTTAGCTGAGATAGACATACCAACTAACAGTAAAGGAGAAGACTAAAAATTGAACTTGAAGTATAATAGATGGGAACCATGTGCTATACATTAACCTGTGTACGGACTACTAACTATTGGGAAAAAATTATGCAGCTATACTTCTAGGTTTTAGTTTGAATTCATGATCTCAGACCTTAGATGGCCACTTAGAGGCCTGGCAGTCTTTGTATGCTCTACTTCATAGACAGTTTTTCAACCCCAAAGCCTTTCTCCTGAAACATGCTTGTCTGCCTCAGCCTCACACTAGCCTCTTAAAACCAAAGTCAGTTGCTCTCATCTTCACAGCACCAAACCTACAAACCTAGTTACACATGCAACCCTTCTTTTCTTTAATGTTATATATTTTAATTTTTGTCTATGAAGGAAGTATCCTGTCTCATGCCTCAGTTCCTGCACTTGTACTCTGTACCCCATTTCTTCTAACCTTCACCCAGACTTTGCTTCTCTGTCAGTTGCTTTATTGTCTCTATAAACTTTACTTTCTCACTTCCTTATTAACTGTTTAGCTTCTACCATGTTTTATTTTCTCCTTAGGCTATCTTATTAATTCCTATGGATGTAAAAACCACAATTATGTAATGATATCAAAGTGTCTCTGAGTTGTAGACTGTAATATACAGTTACCCTCTTGATATTTTCACTTGATATGTCATAGGTACTTAAAAATTCAGCATACTTAAATTCTTTATTTCTTCCTGCTCTACTCCATTTCAGAAAATGTACCACCATCTTTCTCAAATTGGAAATGGTAGACATCATCCTTCATTCCTTTTTTTCACTCCCTGCCTTTAGTCCATCAGCAAGATCTGTTGATTTGATATCCAAAATATATCTCTCTGCTCTTCTAGCCTCCCTCTAATTCACAGAGCAGTAAAAGAGATCTTACAGTGTAAATCAAGTCTTATCTCCTGCCTTGAGACCACTACTTTAGCATAAAATCTAAACTCCATACCATGACCCGGGGGTTTTGCATGATCTTCTTTTCAGCCTCCTTCATGTGTTTCTCCTTGCACATGGTTCTGCTGCCTTCTTGGTCTTTTGGTTACTGCAGTGTTCTTTCATGCTTTTGTGCTTTTGGGCATGCTGTTTTCTGCCTGGAATGCTCTTCCCCTCTGTTGTTCTTATCCTTAGCTTTCTGGGTAAATGTCATTTAAAGAGTTTTTTCTAACCTAATACTTAAGTCTTACGTCTCTCATTCACACCACTTGTTTGGTTCTTTTGCATGGTACCCACTTTATGATTTTTTTTTGGTCACATTTTAAAAATAAATATTGATTTCAGAGAGGAAGGGATAAAAACATCAATGAAGAGAATCATTCATTGGCTATCTCCTGCATGACCTCCTAGGTAGGGATCGAGCCCACAACCTGGGCATAGGCCCTGACCAGAGTCGAACCTGATCTCCTGGTTCATAGGTGGATGCTCCAACCACTGAGCCACACTGGCCAGGCTGTCATATTTTTTATTGGTTAAATTCTGCCTCAACTGGAATATAAGTATCAGCAAAGCATGGACTTAAGCTTTATTGTGTGTGGTTATACTCCATTGCCTAGCAGAGTACTTGACCATAATTGTCGAATGAATGAATGCATAGAAGAGTAACAGACTAGAAGGAGCCCTAAGAGCACCCAGCAGAGCATCCTTAAATTCCAGTTTTTAACAGTAATTATTCCTGATGAAGATGACCTGAGTTGTCAAGTAAGAAGTATAAAATAAATGCAATCCAGTTTAGAAATAAGAGTAAACAAACGAGTATATTTAAAAAGAGAATGGGTCCTAGAAAATGTAAGGGTCATAAAATATTTTATTATTATAGGATTTTAAATGTAACCTAACTTTTCTTATATTAAGAGCTAAGCAATTAAATTTAGTCTCTAAATTGAATTACTGCTTAAGTGTCTTTTTAAGTGTTATATACTCAGTTCTCATCACTTGTATATTCTATATTTGTGATTTGCTTACTTATCAAAGTTTATTTGTAAATTGTATTCATTGAAGCACCACAAAATCCATAGCTGTGATACTTTGGAGGTAGTTCACAGACATGCAGAGGGGAAAATTTTGAATGGCCCTGTGCCCATTTTCCCAGCAAGTGAGGCCTTATTGTTTCCCCTCTCATATTATAAACAGATGTCCTTTTTGTAGTCTATTTAGTGCCACATTTTTCATTTTTGCTTTTTGTTGATGACTTCACTATTAAAAATGGCTTCCGAGCATAGTACTGAAATGCCATTTATTGTTCCTAAGCAGAAGAAAGCTATGATGTGTGCTATAGAGAAAATTTGCTGCAAATATTCATAGAACTCAGGAAAATACAATACTTATGATTACAATTACTAGGTAAGCTTTGTTGAAGCATGAGTTATAGCTCTGTTGGCTGGGCTGTGAACTTAATGTTAATGAATTAATATACAGTAGTTCCTCGGGTTACGTTGGAGATCCATTCCTACCCACCTACATAAGCACCTGCGTCACTCACATGGAGCACATATACAGCAATAATGAAGTGAAACAGTAAAAAAACTTTAAAAAAAAGATAACAATTTCTGACCTTTACTTGTGGTAAATAAGTAATAAAAAACATAAAGCACATATGTACATATGTCAAAATGATGAAACTTTTTTTTTTATATAAATAAATGGGAGATGGCGACATAACCACGAAACGATGCAGGTCAAGTCCGTCGTAACCCGAGGACTGTCTGTATATAAAGTACCTTTAAACGTAAACACACATATAACAACATTATGCATTGATTGGTTGATGAAAATGTTACTAACCAGAGGCTCTCAGGTACAGTGTTTGTGGCAACTTTATGAGAATCAATTGTAAGTTAAAATTCTGGACTTCAGTAAGTGCCTCCTAACCCATGTTAATTATAGTTTAGGGACTTTTTGGTTAGAATATATGTTATATTTTAAAATCTTTAAATTTAAGAGGAGAACTGAATTCATTTTGGTTCAGTGATCCTTTTGGGGCCCTTAACAGCCAGTAACTGTACATAAAATCTTCACTCCAAGAATTTTTCAGTCAGTGGGATATTCCATTTTAACCCATAACAAAGACACCTCCTATTACTAAGGAAATTCCAAGGGCTTTTTAAAATTTTTTCATTGGTCTTCAGAGAAAGAGAAAAATATGTATGTGAGAGCGAAACATTGATCAGCTGCCTCCTGCATGGTCATCACTGGGGACCAAGACTCCAAACCCTTCGGTGCACAGAGGATGCCCAACTCTCTGAACCACAATGGCCCCAAGGGCTTTTGAGGCTGTGTGCCAAGAACTGGGAACAGTAATCAGATGTATTCTTTATTTTATCACAGAGAGACTGCCTTATAAACGGTAAAAGGTAAAAGTGGAGTTTGCCAGATAGGTGCATAGGTTTTTTAAAAGCAGAACCAGGAATGCCAAAACACCAGGAATGAAACACTTTGTGAAATACAATGTCATTTAGTCTAGGTAGATTGTCATGTTCAAAAGGGGAATTTTTGAAGGTGGATCCAGTAAAGTAGCTGGTAGCGAAATGCTGTGGAACAGAAGGTCACAAAACCTAAACATATTTGGGCTTTATGTGTTTTAATTTCAATGGAAAATTTCAACATATACAAAGCGTAAACAGAATAACATAATGACTATATAATGAATATCATGAGCTCCTATGTACTCATCACAATTAATAGCTGGTTGTCAGTTTGTTTCATCTCTTCTCCCCTCCAAACATATTATTTGTAGCAAATATTACTTCATTCATAGATATTTCAGTATACATTTCTAAAATACATGAGCTTTTTAAAAATTACTATTATCGCATTATTACAGCTAAAAATTTCTAACATCAAATTTCCAGTCATTATTCACATTGTCAGTTCTGCAGTGTTTTTAAAAACAGCAAATCAATTGCTAATATTTTTTTTAATTGGCATGTTTCACTTTAAAATTCTAGATTTTTTTTGTAATTGAAAAATTGCAGGTTCTAGCAAAACTGTTTCTCTTTTATGACAATAGGACCTTGGTTAGAGTCCTTGTCTAGCTGTCTTACTTACTGCTTCACCCTGTGAAGTCTTACAAAGGATTTACACAGGCATATTTCTTAATAAGATTTGCATTACGGAAAAATAACTAAAGGTGGGATCAGAATGTACTTAGGAGAGTGTCCAGAGGGAAGACATAGGGCAGACAGTAAGACAACCATCTTGATGGGATCCACAATGTGTGTGATCACTACCAGCTGGGCCTTCTGGTTCTCCACCAGTGTGGTGCAGTGTTAATCCCTGCCTGAAGGACAGGTGGCTTCTTGGTGGGGACATCCGCTTTGCTGGCAGCTTTCTTCTCAGCCCTTGCCAACAGTCTCTGCTTCTTCTCCTGCTATGCCTCTGGTCTGTACTTGTAGGCCAGGTTTAGCAGTTGAGTAGCTCTTTGGTGGTTCCGGACCTGAGTGAACTGGTTAATCGCAGGAAGCACTTTTAGACACTTCCAGAGAATAGCCTTTTGTCCCTGCAGCCAAATGTATTGGGGCCATTTGACAATCAGTTGTGATCCCTTTGGGGCTGGCACCACCTTCCTTCCCTTAGCCTCTTTCTTTTAGGATCTTGGATCTTGGGTGGCAGACAGAGAGAGAAAGGAGTATAAAGAGTTTTTATAATAACAACAATTTCCATACACATAAAATTTGATAATTCTTCAACTAAATTAAAGGAAGGAAAGCAAAGCAAAGACTACTTGTATTTTGGGGAGCACTCAAGGGACACTCTTTTTATCAGTTCCTTTTGTGTAAATGAAGGGGTGGGTGGAGAAGTTCAGTGTGCTGCTGCAGCTTGCCTGCAGTTTACTCCATTTACTTTTAATAGTAAGTCTTTATCATCTTAATATATGTTAATACATTGTTAGTTGTAAGAAATATACCAACAAACAACACTTCAGGGTCTGGCATCTATCTAGTAAGTGCTTGGCATTTGCTGGATTTGTATCTAAATAAATCCTTTTAAGTATCTATTAGTATCAGATTAGAGATTTCACCTGAATTTCCCCAGCAGTGTCTCCACAAATAGGAAACTCAATAAATATTTATAGAACATGAATAATTTTGGTGATTTTAATTGCTTTATTTAAAAGGATTCCTCTTTTTCTTAGTTTAAGATGGTATCAACATCCTACAGAAGAAGAATTAAGAATACTTGCAGGGAAGCAGCAAAAAGGGAAAAGCAAAAAAGATAGGTAAGTTATATTGTTGAATTTGTAAAGTGTTAAATATTTGACACAATTTATCTAAGTACATTTTTGTACTTTGGTTAAAGTAACATTTACTAATTACACCATAAACAGTTGACAAGTTTGAGCTCAAAATCCATGATCTAAAATAATACTGACTCACTCTCTAAGAAAACCCGTTTTGTGATCATCTATTTATAAGCACAAAAATGATTATTTTACTTAAGCATAGTCAGCTATATTCTTCTCTGTGTTTCAGTAATGAAAACAAATAGACATCATATTAAAATTCAGTGTGGGATTGATGGGGAAGACCCATAATCCATGTCTTTATAAGTCATTTAAAGATACCAGTTAGTTTGGATTCCTTCCCACCTTTTGTTACCACTCATTATGATGATATTGGGCAAATTCATATGCTTTTGACTTGTGTTTCCTCATTTTTTACATCAAAGGGGTAGACAAAATAACTCTTTAGGTGCCATTCAGCTGCTGAATATTATTTTGATGTTTAAAGTTTGTAAAAAAAACGCTTAACCTGAACATTACTGAATGGATCACAGCAGCCTCATCTGTGAAATGGAAGGACCAAACTAATTTTGTAGGATCCTTTCAGCTTGAAAATTTTATATCTCTATTTAAATAGCATTCTCAAAGAAAGTGTTTGTTAATTAGCCTTTCTGAATGGGCCTTAGTTTTAGATTCCTCAGTTGGGGATGGGGAGGACTTCTTAGGACTTGAAACTTATTCTAATGTTATAAAATGTCAGTGAGAACAAACTGTCACCAAATTTAAAAATTATTTTTTATTGTTTTAAATATATCTTTATTGATTTTAGAGAGAGAGGAAGGGAGAGGGATAGAGATCTAAATTTGATTGGCTGCCTCCTGCATGCCCCCCACCAGGGATTGAGCCCACAACCCTGGGCATGTTCACTAACCAGGAATCAAATTGGGGACCTTTTGGTTCATAGGTCAGTAGTCAACCACTGAGCACACCAGCCGGGCTAAAAATTCTGTAAATATTAATGATTATTTTGCTTGTAATTGGAAATTTGAAAAAATTGTCTTTTCTTATCTCACTACCATTCTCTTTTTCACTTATAATTACAAATAAACCTTGAAGCTCATTAGAAGATTAAGTGTAACCCTCCTTCTCTGAATTTCAATAGTTATTTTTTAAAAAAATATTCCTGCTTAATATTATAATTGCCAAAGAATTTTTAAACAGTTTAACTTAATCTACACAATCCTGAATATATGTTATTATTTTAATTTATATTTTACCTATGAGTAAGTTGTTGATCAGAGAGGTTAAATGAGTTGAGCAAGTTCCCATAATCCTACTAAGAGTCAGAATTTTAATCCAGGTTTTTTTAGTTTCTGCATTTCTTTTTTTTTTTTTTAATTCTTTATTGTTGAAAGTATTACATATGTCCCCTTTCACCCCATTGTCGTCTCCCAGCCTGCCCCACTCTACATTTCTTTTTAACTGGTCCATCTCTACCTATTCATAGCTACCATGTCCAACATTTGTAAAATTTAGTTATGTAATATAGTATTTGTTTTACAAACATTTAATTCTTATTGTATGCTTTATAATCAATAATTTTATTATTTTTACAGTAGTTTTTGTATGTTGAAATGCTTTACATTTACAAAAAAATACACTAGCCATAACCGGTTTGGCTCAGTGGATAGAGCGTCGGCCTGGGGACTGAAAGGTCCCACGTTCGATTCCAGTCAAGGGCATGTACCTTGGTTGCGGGCACATCCCCAGTAGGGGGTGTGCAGGAGGTAGCTGATCAATGTTTCTCTCTCATCGATGTTTCTAACTCTATATCCCTTTCCCTTCCTCTCTGTAAAAAATCAATAAAATATATATATTTTTTAAAAGTACACTAAATGACATTTTGTTCCTGGCAGCAATAATTATTTGATTTATTGACATGAATTAATATTTTTACTGAGATTTTCCTAGTTTATACTTATTTGAGAATAAATGCAAAATTGTTTCTTGGTTTTGTAATTAATATTACTGAAACTTAGTTTATTACTTTTAATATATTACTTTTAATATATAGCTTTAAAAATTAAATTTGTGTGCACCTGAAGAATTCTGTGGTTTCCTCCTTTTGTGATTCTTAGTAAAAGCATCTGAGTTGGCCTTTCATGTTTCTCATGCACATAAGTCTTAATATATTTCTTTTGCTCTGACATGTTTATAGCTACAGATCTGCTTATATATATGTGTGTGTATACATGTTTAATTACAATGAGAAATGTATTTTGTCTTCACCTGCTTTTCCTTTGTCCCTAAAAAAGATGTTAGGTTGTCTTTAAATCTCCAGGAGACTGTAGGAGAAATGGGGTGAAATGCTAAACTAGCAATTAAGATTTTATTCCCATCACTAATGTGTCTTTTCCTGACAATCTGTATTTTCACATAATAATTTACATTCATATTTTATAGTCCCCCTTTTAAAAACTTCTTTTGAGTACCTTACCTTCATTTTGATGAGTTATTAAAAGTTCTGCTTCTTTTTCACTGAAATTTCAAACTGCATTTGTAATTGGTTTGATACAAAACTTGGATAACAATGTAGGTAACTTGTTTTCTTGTTTCACTTGTCTGATTTTTATAGGAAATATAATGGTCACATTGAAAATAAACCACTAACCATTCCAAAGGATATTGACCTCCATCTAGAAACAAAGTCAGTTACAGAAGTGGATACCTTTGGTAAGGGAAATCTTGGGCAAAGTATTCTGTAAATCTCAGTTTTATACTATGCTAGTAAAAGTACCTTTATCTGTTGTGGCTAGACTTTTTGTATGTTTTTCTAATCACTAAGTTAATTATTCAAAATATGAAATCTTTCTCAGAACCTAGAAGCTCAAAATGACTTCATTTGAATTGAATTTCTCTTTTCACCTAACTTATAGTAAGCATTATTTTTTCCCATTTTTTAGCAGAGGCTGACTTATACAAGTTTGTTCCACATTTTTTTGTTCATGCTGAGATCAGTGTTCATTATTTCAAATTCTAGACTTTTTGCCGTCTATCCTAGTCTGTTTCTTATAATGTGGCTTGCAAAAATGCATTTGTAGCCCTAGCCAGTTTGGCTTAGTGGATAGATACAGCATTCACTTGTGGACTAAAGGGTCCCAGGTTCATTCCGGCTGAGGGCACATGCCTGGGTTGCGGGCTCGATCCCCAGTGTGGGGTGTGCAGGAGGCAACCAATTCTCTCTCATCATTGATGTTTCTATCTCTCTCTCCCTCTCTCCCTCTCTGAAATCAATAAAAAAATATATTCAATACATTTGTATATTTGTATTGAATTACCTATATTTGCAGTAATTCAACTTTATGCTCACATTGAGTAGAAAAGAAAGTGATTTTAGAATAATAAACTGGATTAGGAATAGAACATTTTACTTCTTCAAGATTTACTTTTTACCCATCGGGTATCTCTGAATAAGTCATTCAGTTTTTTCATGTGTATGTCAAGTGTTTACCCTACTTAATAAAAGCCTAATATGCAAATTGTTTAACTGGGAATTCGACCTCTTGCTATGACATGAGTTGACCACCAGGGGGTGGTGTGGAACGTGGCAGGTGTCGGCCACGTGGCGCTGGCAGGAGGCAGCAGTGGAGGCATTGCCGGCCCCGATGGGCCCCAACTAGAGCAGGACCATGGCGGGATGGTGGAGCAGATGAGGGGGCAGCGCCAGGCCAGGGCAGGGTGCCAGGCAGGCTGCGTGATCTGGGGCCCAATCCCCGCAGGCCACCTCGAGAGACCCCACCCGTGCACAAATTCGTGCACTTGGCTTCTAGTAATTATATAATAACCATGGTGATAACAAATTTAAAATGAAATTATTTCAATCCTAGAAGAGAAAGTCATCTACTGTGATACTCAGAACACTGGTTTTCACACCTGACTGTACCTCAGAATCACTTGAGCAGCTCTTTAAAAATAAAGAATTCTCATGTCTACTGTTGGAGATGCAGTAAATATAAAGTGGATCCTGGGAATTTGTATTTTTTTTTAAATGTTCAAAGTGGTTCTGATTTTTGAGTAGGTTTGAGAAGTAGTGGTTTATATTACGTGAGGAGTTAAAATAATGTGTTTGGGTTTTTTTTTAAATATACTTTTTATTGATTTCAGAGAGGAAGAGAGAGGGACAAAGAGAAAAATGAATGATGAGAATGAATCATTGATGTGCTGCCTTCTGCACACCCCCTACTGGGGATCGAGCCTGCAACCTAGGTGTGTGCTCTGACCAGGAATTAAACTGTGACCTCCTGGTTCATTGGTCAGTGCTCAACCACTGAGCAATACCAGCTGGGCAACCTGTGTTTTTAAAAAAAATAATTTTGGTAGTGTTTAATAAAAGTATCATTATGTAATTATTAGGCCCTGCTTCTTGTGTTAAATCTTGCCATCCCAGAAAAACCTTCAAATTCATCTAGCATCTATGAAATTTAGAATTATTTTGTGATTTAAAGTGGCTTCAATACATTTGAAAGTTGATTCTACATCTACAAAGATTTTATGTCTATATGTGGAAAGGGTGTCCTAGGGCCCAAAAATGTCAATGAGAAATAATTTAAGTCAGTTGTCTAGTAGCATTAAGACTGGTTATGTTATCCTTTTTTTTTTATACTGTTTTTCATGCATAATTTAAAACATTTAAAAGCACTTTGGCTTCTTTTATTGTCACATTAGTTTTACTATCCTGTGTGTACCCTTACTTATATAAAATGTTCACACACATGTATAAATGCAAGAATATATATGCATATCCCGGTTTCTAGTATAGACTTTATCACTTTTACCAATAACTAACATTTATCAAATAATTATTAGCTAATTAGCTTTAATAGCAGCTTAAAATTCCATATTTATCAGCCATTGTTGTAAGTGCTTTACCTGTACTAACTCATCTTCACATTCTGTGAGGTACATAACTCTTACCAAAGTTTAAAAAACAACAACCATCATTAGGTAGAGGTTAAATAACTTGACTAGGATTACGCACTGAATGTGGCAGAAGCAGTCAGTGAGAACTAGGCTATTAATGAACTTAAAAATTGAAATTAGGGTAATGTGGCTTCAGCACACAGATTAATCAATGGTTTGTTTACTTGTACAAACTAATTGCAAATATTACTAGTTTAACAACTGGCCACAAAATATCAAGAGCATTTCACTTCATCAAAATAACAGGGAGATGTTTTATTTATGTTTATATTGATGTATTTATTTGTGAATGCATGTTTGTGTGCGTAGGTAAAAAGTAGAGAGTTTTTTACCTGAACTTTAGGTACTCAGGAGCTTCATGGAAATTACTGGACTTGATAAACTCTTAAATTTTCTCTCTATTTCAGTATCATATGAAAAGGTGAGGTATATAATTATATTATTGATACAAAAAGAAGAATATAATACTTGGATTAAATATATAGCAAAGAATACGTATAATTTGTACTTTTGCTGAATGTATATCTTATTGATGCCTGAATAACTATCTTAAAAGTATCTCTCAATTAGTATTATATATTCATTGTAAGTTCCTCTTAAGGAGCATAAGAATATTTGAATGTCACTTGGCTGTTTGCTGTTAAGTTCCCTGGAGGTAACCTTATGTGCGCGTGGGCAGGCATGGAGAATTAGAAGACTTACTTCAGTTGTTGTTAATAAAAATTAACAACAGATAACTGTCTATCTGTTTTTCATCCATTTCCCTGTCCTTCTTCCAGGAAGTAATTCAGAAGGCTTCACTGGGTGATTTTAGAGAGGGAAGGAGGGCAGGAATCCTGCAACCACTTTAGGGTAAATTTTTTCTACTGATGTTCAGAAGCTAGACATCACACCAAAAAACCTAAAGCAATTAAAGTAACTTGAACCAAATAAAAAATTTACTCAATTATAAAAGGATTTGGAATTTTTGCTATTACCTCATAGAGATAATGTAAGTTTGGTTAGTTTGTCTTTGATATTTTAAGTTAGTCTTACTTTGAGTGCTATTTTTGAAATACTTTTTCTATAAAAGTGTGATTTTAAAATAGCCTCAGGTATTACATTTTATCACTAAAAATTTTCCAACGCAATGTAGGTCGTTTTATTATGTGCCAGTGAGAACATACAAACTAATGTTTATGTATGTGATTTACTTCCACATTTTTAGGAGGCCTTCTATAAAATGATGTTGATATTTTGGACTATACTCTGGCAGAAGTAAACCAGAATATCTGAAATGAAAAGGAAGAGGGAATCATAAATACTTACAAAGAATGCTAATTTTAATGTAAACCCTTAAGAATGTAATAGTTTTGCCCTAACCGGTTTGGTTCAGTGGATAGAGCGTCGGCCTGCAGACTGAAGGGTCCCAGGTTCTATTCTGGTCAAGGGCATGTACCTTGGTTGTGGGCACATCTCCAGTAGGGGGTGTGCAGGAGGCAGCTGATCAATGTTTCTTTCTCATTGATGTATATAACTCTCTATTCCTCTTCCTTCCTCTCTGTAAAAAAATCAATAAAATATATATTTTTTAAAAAAGAATGGAATAGTTTGTTGAAATGGTGTGGTTTTATGGAAAATTTACAGGCATTTCATCAGCTTTTCTTACAGGAGCAGATAACTTATTAAAAAGTAAATTAATTTATTATTTTAACCTGCAGTAACTCAAAATTACTAATCCTCCATTAATGCAATTAATAACTGTAACATAAAGTTTAGCATTCCTCACAGAAATTAATATAAGTAAAGCTGTAGTAGTCTACATTAGATTGTATTCTAAAGCAGTGATTTTCAAATAGTGTGCTGCAAGAATTTTTAAAACATGCCATACTTATTTAGTCTGGAGCACTGACCTCTTTTCCCTTAGATTGTCAAATTAAGAAGTAACAACAGCCAACATGACAATAGCCATCCTGTGTGAATGAATCAAAATTTTATATATATATATATATATATATATATATATATATTTTCGTCAGATGAGCAAAAATATATTTTTTTGGTATGCTGCAGAATTTTAGTAATTAGTTTATATGTGCCATGAGATGAAAAAGGTTGAAAATCGCTGTTCTAAAGTATAGATTAGGTGCTTTATAAAGAAGTTTGATTTATAACTTCTGTAAAATACAGCTAATCAGCTAAGAAAATACCAACTCATTTTGCAATCATATTTTTAACAATTTAAATAATTTTTGGTAATCATTTCAGGTTTATTTTAATTATTTCATTTATGTGGTACTAAAATTTAGTTTTGGATACCAACATTCTTGGTCTCTTTCCTGTATTTTTAAATTCTCATATTTGTAATCCTTACATTGCAAAACACCAAATAGAATAAAGTCTAGTATGTTTATAGTTAATTATAGATAAACCCTTCTAAGCTGTTTGTGAAAGTTTAAGTAAAATTTTTTTTAACCTTTATTTTTCAGCATTGCATTACTTTCCAGAGTATCAATGGCTGGTGGATTTCACAGTGGCTGCTACAGTTGTGTATCTAGTAACTGAAGCCTACTACACTTTTATGAAGCCCACACAGGAAATGAATATCAGCTTAGTTTGGTGCCTGCTTGTTTTGTCTTTTGCAATGTATCCTTCAAAACATCATTAATATCAACTTATGAATTTGTTTTCCTTTTGTAGCTAACACCATTAGATCTCATCTCTTATTTGAAAAAGAATTTAGATCATTAGAGAAGTTTTCTTTGTTGAAATCCTCTTTATTTAATTGACAAAATTTCAAAGTAGAGGTAAATGTTTAGAAATGAAATTCAAGGAAAGACGCCAATTGCCTGCCTTTCCTTTCCTGAATCTCATGTCGAGCCACCTTTACCTCTTTTAGGATTTCTTCCATAAGTTTAAATGTTAAGTGGTAATGTTAAGTGTTAATTTTAGATATTATTGCACCTTTCTCCTTTTTTTCCTTTCCTTCTGTTTCCAGAAAGTAAACAGACTTTTTTTGTTTTTTTGTTAAATCAGTAGTCGGTTTTAGTTACACCTATGAAAATATTTACAGCTAAGCATTATATTACCTCCTAGACTGGTTGTCTAAGACTGGTTTCCTTATATGTGTGTTTATGTTTTCATTTTTATGTATTTTGTAATTTTCTGGGAGATAGATTTTCTCAACCTTCCCAGTGCTATAGTTTTTAATTTCTGCTGTAATTTTTAATTTTCAAGAGCTTTTTTTTGTTTCCCCTCCTCCCACTTTGTAGAATCCTATTTGTTTTATGATTACATTGTCTTGTGTCTATTTGAGATACTGATGGATTTTGTAAAGATTTTCTTTATGCCAAGTATCTTTTCCCTCTAAGTTGTTCTTGTTTGGTTTGGTTGCTGTCTTTCATGTTAAAACAGTGGTTCTCAACCTGTGGGTCGCGACCCCTTTGGGGGTCCAACGACCCTTTCACAGGGGTCGCCTAAGACCATCGGAAAACACATATATAATTACATATTGTTTTTGTGATTAATAACTATGCTTTAATTATGTTTAATTTGTAACAATGAAAATACATCCTGCATATCAGGTATTTACATTATGATTCATAACAGTAGCAAAATTATAGTTAATGAAGTAGCAACGAAAATAATTTTATGGTTGGGGGTCACCACAACATGAAGAACTGTATTAAAGGGTCACAGCATTAGGAAGGTTGAGAACCACTGTGTTAAAGACTTCTTAGAGAGATCTGGTGACATTTGCCTGTTTAAGTGTGAGGCACTAAAAGACTGAATGGAAGCTCTGAGCACATGTGAAGCAATTTGTTGAATCATCTGGATGGGCCGGAGATCCTCACCAAAGCGTAAATCTCCAGACTTCTTTCAGTCAAGGAAATCTTAACTGGCTACGTAAACTCGTTAGTCAGATGTTTGATTTCTTTGAATGATTCTTTAATTTTCTTTTTTTTTTAATTAAATCTTTATTGTTCAGATTACATTTGTTCCTCTTTCCCCCCGCCATAACTCCCCTCCTCCCAGTTCCCACCCCACCCTCCGCCCTCACTCCCCACCCACTGTCCTCATCCATAGGTGCACGATTTTTGTCCAGTCTCTTCCCGCATCTTCCACCCCCCCTTTCCCCCCCAAGAATAGTCAGTCCATTCCCTTTCTGTGTCCCTGATTCTATTATAATCACCAGTTCATTCTGTTCATCAGATTATTTATTCACTTGATTCTTAGATTCACTTGTTGATAGATACATATTTGTTGTTCATAATTTGTATCTTTACCTTTTTCCTCCCTCTTCCTCTTCTTAAAGGATACCTTTCAGCATTTCATATAATCCTGGTTTGGTGGTGATGAGCTCCTTTAGCTTTTCCTTATCTGTGAAGCTCTTTATCTGACCTTCAATTCTGAATGATAGCTTAGCTGGATAAAGTAATCTTGGTTGTAGGTTCTTGGTATTCATCACTTTGAGTATTTCTTGCCACTCCCTTCTGGCCTGCAAAGTTTCTGTTGAGAAATCAGCTGACAGTCGTATGGGTATTCCCTTGTAGGTAACTGAGTTTCTTTCTCTTGCTGCTTTTAAGATTCTCTCTTTGTCTTTTGCTCTTGGCATTTTAATTATGATATGTCTTGGTGTGGTCCTCTTTGGATTCCTTTTGTTTGGGGTTCTCTGCGCTTCTTGGACCTGTAAGTCTATTTCTTTCACCAGGTGGGGGAAGTTTTCTGTCATTATTTCTTCAAATAGGTTTTCAATATCTTGCTCTCTCTCATCTTCTGGCACCCCTATAATTCTGATGTTGATTCGCTTGAAGCTGTCCCAGAAGCTCCTTAGACTATCTTCGTATTTTCGGATTCTTTTTTCATTTTGCTTTTCCGGTTGCGTTTTTTTTTTTGCTTCTTCGCATATCAAATCTTTGACTTGATTCTTGCGCTCCTCTGGTCTGCTGTTGGGAGTCTGTATAGTATTCTTTATTTCAGTCGGTGTATGCTTAATTTCTAGTTGGTTCTTTATCACAACATCGAGGGTCTCATTAGATTTCTCGAGGATCTCAAATGTTTATCGGCGGCTTCTAGACAGTTCTTGAGAGACCTTAAAAGTGTGGTTCTTTGTCCAGTTTCTTTGTCTCCGCATTTTGTTATGTTTTCTTGGTGCACCCCCTAGTGGTCTTTGTGCGCAGTCTTGTAGTTAAGCCTTGATTGTTGTAGCTAATACTAGGGGGGATTTGACCTCCAGGCCAAGTGGCTGTGAGTATCAGCTGTGTCTGCAGTGAGGGAACTTCTGTCCTCTAGGGAGGTGCTAATCTGGCGTTTGCCTAAGGCTATCCGGCAAATGCCTCTGTGCAGGGCTTGGGCGGGGCAGGTGGGTCACCCGGGGTCAACAGGGTGGGCTGGAGAGAGCAGTTATGGCTCCTCTCAGTCCTGTCCCCAGGGGCTCTGCCCCTCTGAGTCCCAGCAACCGCTGCAAACCTCGGAGAGAAAGCTGCACTCGCTCCGACCGAAGCCAGACAGTCCCACTTCTCCTGTTTGAGTCAGGGTCCCTAAAGACTCACCCGGATCTGGAGCTCAGAGTCTGCGACTCCCTCCCGATTGAAAACGCCAACCGCGCCCTCCGCCTCCAGCCCGCTCTGCATGCACTCCGCACCTCAGTATTTGACTTCAGCACTGCGCCTCCTCTGAGTGTCGGTATGCGTTTCTCTTTCCTCCTAGTTGTAGGATGCCGGGAGCCAGTCCATCCTTGCTGTTTCAAGGGACCTGGCATATATGGCATACTGTTCTTAATATGTTTGCTCACCTTCTTGGCACTATGTGTTTTAACCAAGGTCGCCTCTCTGAGAAAGGTTGTTTCCCCAGGTAGGGATTTTCCCCTGAAGTTAGGGAGGGAATAAAACCTCTTAACTAAGTGCCAGGTGGGTAATTAATCACTTTAACTATGAACAATCATGCTTAAGCTACATAATCTTTACTCCCTGGAATGGAGATAAGAAACGCCCTAACCTTTGGAATAGAGATTGATAGGATTGGAATCAACTGGTATAAATACAGATGTAACAAGACAGAACTTAGAAGACAGAACCTACACAGAACCTACAGACAGAAGAACTTCGCTGGAGAGAACATGCCAAAAGATCCTGGACTGAACCTGACTACAGATATTGGCAAGAGAACCTGACTAGAATCTGGTGACTGAACCTGGCTGGAGAACCTGGACAGAACCTGGCTGAAGAACCTAGCGAGGGAACATGGCTACAGAACCTGGTTGGAGAACCTGGCTGGAGAATCTAGCAAGAGAACATGGACACAGAACCTGGCTAGAGATCCTAAGCAGAACCTCTCTGGAGATCCAGACCAGAACTTGGCTGGAGATCCTGGCTGGAGATCCTGGCTAGGCTGCTGATCAACTGAACACTCACTGTCTTCGTGTCCTTCCTTCTTTGCCGACTCCGTCTACGCCTTTGGGAACCCCTGGACCTGCTGGGGTTGAACCCCGGCAGTAGGACTTCCACTCAGCCAGCTTTCCTGTGGTTCTGGGTGATGTCCGTTCCGTCTTTTAGTTTCACTTTTGAAGTGGTTGTTCGAGGCAGCAAACTCCGGCGTTAACCTATGCCGCCATCTTGGTTCTGATTCTTTAAATTTCTTATCTCCCCTTTTATTTTATATTTTTTGTTTTTCTCTTAATTTTCTCTTTTAA
Organism: Myotis nattereri; assembly: GCF_964212035.1. NCBI lineage: Eukaryota > Metazoa > Chordata > Mammalia > Chiroptera > Vespertilionidae > Myotis > Myotis nattereri. The sequence goes on along the minus strand of NC_138079.1, from coordinate 48,727,871 downwards.
TCCTGTTGAAATTTTTGTGTCAACTCTTTTTAAATTATTGGGACCTTTTTCTTTTAATGTTCCATTTCCATAGCATTCATGTGTCATGGATGTGTAATATCTTTTTACTTCTAAGGATATTAATATATTTTACATTTTAATTTCAGCCTTGCATTGTTTGTTTTTAGTCTCCCTCTCTCTTTGTTTTAATCACATTTATGTTAAAGACTAGAGGCCTTGTGCATGAAAATCATGCATGGGTGTGGGGGGGCCCCCTGAGCTCAGTCTGCACCCTCTTGCAATCCAGGACCCCTCCGGGGATATCTAAACTGGCAGTCAGACATCCCTCTCACAATCTGGGACTGCTAGCTCCTAACTGCTTGCCTGCCTGCCTGCCTCATCACCCCTAACCACTTGCCTGCCTGCCTGATGGCCCCTATCCACCTCTGCCTGCCTGCCTGATTGCCCCTAATCACTCACCTGTCTGCCTGATCGCCCCTAACCACCTCTGCCTTGGCCCCCATCGCTGCAGCTTCATCTGGAAGTCGTTCGGCTGTCCGGTCTAATTAGCATATTACACTTTTATCATTATAGGTTCTCAAATGGCTCATGATCTTTCAGTATCTGTTTATATTCAAGAGGGTAGTATGAAAATATTGGAAGTTTTTTGGAAGTGGCGGGAGCTTATTGATTGGTTGGACTTTTATTGGATCAGTTGGAGACCTGGTAGCACTCTTTTTTCTTAACAGTTTTTTTTCTTTATTGGTTTGAGAGAGAGAGGGGGAGAGAGAGAGATTGATTTGTTTTTCACTTAGTTATGCATTCATCAGTTGACTCTTGTATGTGCCCTGATCAGGGATCGAACTAGCAACCTTGGCTCTAACCAGCTGAGCTACCCAGCCAGGGCCTGGCAGCATTCTTGGGAGGAACTGCTAAATACCAGTGTCTGCAGGTTGTTGAGCATATCATTTTCTACAGAAAAGATTTGTGCATTTTCTCATCTTTGGGGGAATGTCTGACAGCCAGTGTTGTGGGAGCTGATTGGGGAATAAGGCTTAGAGACTCAGTATTCAGTGTGCAGGTAGTAATCTAAATGTGAGTCTGTGTACTACCCTCCCTTGTTTTCAGCTCTTCATTGTAACCCCAAGTTCTGTCTAGTACTCCCAAGCCCAATCTTTTCTGGTTTAACATTAGTTATTCTGGATTGTGCCAGAGTTGGGGAAGGGCCATCATCTAAACCAGTGGTCAGCAAACTCATTAGTCAACAGAGCCAAATATCAACAGTACTTCTTCAAAATATACTCGCCCACGCCGAAAACTGACTTCTGCGCATGGGCCACGAAGTTTCAATCGCACTGTACGTGCGTCCGCACATGGTATTTTGTGGAAGAGCCACACTCAAGGGGCCAAAGATCCGCATGTGGCTTGTGAGCCACAGTTTGCCAACCACGGATCTAAACTATATGACTAGGCAATAGAAAAGATCTGGGAAGTCCAATTCAGCCAATCATTCTGTTTTCATCCATTCTGCTACCCTGCCTTCAGAGGTACCTGCTGTCTCCAATTTCTGATTTCCCAGTATATAATTGAATGAATTGTCTTTTTACTAGGTTCCTCCTTATTGTAGATCCAGCATAGCAAAGAAAGCTGAAACCTAAAAAAGTTATTGTCTATATACTTAGTGTCTTCCAAATTTTGTTGAAATCTCTTTTCTCTTGTCACCTTTTTTCCAATTCTTTGCTTTTGGGGATTTTTACTCTCCTTCTTATATGGTTCATTTAGTTAGAATTTGGGAATAAGCAGTGTAAATGTATGTCTTACATCTTTTATATTCAACCAGAGACTGCTAACCTGATTTTAAAGCTGTAAGTGGATTTATTTAAATTATATAATATGATTTGACATTCAGCACCACTGTGCTATTTCTCTCTTGACTTTTTCGGATTGATTTAGGTATAATTTAGAACAAAAGAGCCAGAGCAAAGCCTTAAGAGTCAACATCTTCACAAGTATATATTGTTTTGGATAGAAATACTGATTAAGTTGTTGTCAGTTGTGCTAATTTCAAGAGCAAGTTAAAAGTGGAGCATTTAAAATATTACTATTTAATTCTGTAGTATTATATATGTGAAAATACCATTTAGTCGGATGATGTTTACATAGAAATGCATATTCTTGATACTTCGTTTTATTTAATGTATATACATCCCTTAATACCTACTTACCAAGAAATTAGAAAAATATACTTAATTGGTTACTCCAATTATTGTTTATGGGAATAAATTTCATCTTTCATTTCACTCAGTAATGCCTAATGTGAGAGCAAAGGTCCCACACAATCTTCAGTACTGAACTGGCTCTGCTTAGTTTTAAGTAGTGCACTTGTGAAAGCCACCAAACAATAGCATCCCTGCCAGAAACTAGTAGCTGCCTGTCTCTCCATCCAAGAGAAGACAGAAAAGGCTGAAGGGCTTTAGAATCCAGGCTATTTTCTGCTAACTTTGACCCTACACAAAGGGGATAGGGAAGTAGGAAAGTAGAATCATATCTATGCTTGGGTGTTTGATTTTTCTTCGAACTTGTACCATGTGAGAGAATGGCCTATGTCTTCCATGGCATGCAGGACATCAGAATCAAATGCCAGATATCCAGAATAACGCCGAAGAGGAGTCTGTTTATAGCCTATCTTTCATCTTAGTTATACCATATCTGGTAAGCCTTTCATAGCCCATGAACACAGTCTAGCTGCAGTGACCCCTGTCTAGCTCCTCTTTACTTTCTTGTAGTACATGCCTACTTATTAGTCAAACACATGTCTCCATTGATTACATAGGACAATAGCTCCACTTAATTGCAGAGTTACAGATACATCAGTTGATTCAGAAATTCTCTACACAATGTCCTTTGTTAAAGTGGTCCCCAAATTAGACATATATAACTTAAATAATTGGCTCTCTTAAAAGTGATGGAGAAAATATTTTTATTTCCATGGTTATCCAGTCTTCCGTAACCCCCCCCCCCCAATTTGTTGTATTTGACATACTTATATATGACAACAATTACAATTTTTACAAAACCTTGAAATCTCTAAAATCATGAGATGATTTCTTTAAAGGTATAACCCTAAAATCTTGAACCTTGGAACATAACACAGAGCACCTCTTGTCATCAGCTCTACTTTTTGCTTCAACTGAGTTGTATATGCATCTTAGCTGTCACACCGCTTCCAATCTTCTAAATCCAAACAAATACTCTCCTACCTATTTGTAATTCTAACCATCTATTTGACCAAGTCTTTGTGTTCCACTTCCATTTATGCCAAGTTACGTGGTGTGGGAAGGTAAAGAAAGCCTTACAGTGAGGATGGAGCATTGTAATAATTATCTTTTTAGGAAGATGGCCCATGAAGTCTTAGACATTGGAGGAATGCTGCTGATATTATAATGTGAAGCATACTTTTTATTTATGAATAAAGGAAAAATAAAAAGGTAAAAGTGGTTTTTGAAGAAAACAGATTTTGTTGTGAAAGTAAAACTTCTAAAAATTAAAATACTCTACAATCAGTTTTTTAAAAGAACTTTCTCTTATGAATAAGCTGTATCACAGAGTAATATTGAATCAATTACGTGAATTTGAGTGAGAAGAAAGCTATTCTACAAAGTGATAAAGCTTCTCAGTAGTTCTATTATATTTGGTTAAAGGACTGGATCATTAGTCACATTTCCACAGCGCTAGTATTTTACAATGTGGATGGTTTAAGGTACAAAGCCCTATTATATATGTTTTTAAGGGTGTGTTTTAAAATTTTAATTTCTCTTGGTTTCCAGACATTTATGCAAAGCAAGAAGTTGTAAATGATTTAAAATGAAATAAATTCTAAGGTTATCTGTGTTAAATATGCAATTTTGTATGTAGATTTGTAAACTAAACGTCTGTAATTTAAATGTTCTATTTGTTTGCTGTAGGAAATAGATGACAGCAAACTTAAGTCACTTTTTCTAAATTCCTTAAAATATTCTAAATTACTGTATTCTTACTTTACAAAAGTAGTCTATCTTAGATTACAAAGAAAAACACACTAAACCCTGAAGTGAACTGCATAAGATATCAAGGTCTCTAGTGAGAAAGAATCAGAGTCAAAGCTATTGAATCTGAGCCAAGGTTCTTGTCTTGAAAATTTGTATACAGCATGTTGTGTCAAAGCTTTGTTTCTTTTATAAACTTTTAGAGATCTGTGACATTAATGCTGCCAAATTAATTCACCTTCCAGATCAGAAACCTAGCATTATATAGGGAACTTACTTGGGAGATAGGGCTATATTTCTGTTTATTAGTTTATAATTGAGTATGACTTTTTATTTCAGCTTGTAAATTATCATTTTCCTTCAGAATCTGAAAGTTGAAGAATAACTTTCGTTATTGTGCTTTATTTTAATCCAGGAGTTTAGATAATAGATTTTTTGTTTGCTTGCTTGTTTGCTTCCTTGCTTCCTTTTATTTTTAAAGAAAGCCTGTGTATTGCCCTTTTTAAAACCTTTAGCTATTATTTCCTTCCATAGTAGGGCTATGTTGAGGCTGGCTGGCTATCAGCTGCTTGAGGGATGAGTTTTACATATGCATAGTACTTTTTAGTTTATCTATGAGAGAATTTTAGGTTTCTTTTCTTTTTAACTAAAATATGCTAATTAAACCTTTATCTCAAAATATGAAAAAATATTTCAGTTAAAAATTATCCAAGTTGGTTGTTTTGTTTCATTTTTTAACATTGGAAGACAGTTTAAAGGATTTTACTTGCCAGGTCATAGGATCAATGTACTTATTGTTAGTTTTCAGTGTATACACTATAGCAGATTCTTGGTATAGTTTCTGGGTTTCTTTGCAGTGAGAATGCATAGTATGTTTTTTTGGGTATTTTAGTTGCCTTTTCTTATGGAAAAATAGATGTGGGGGGGAAAACGGTGTTTTTTTATTGTTAGGTAGCAAAAACAAGATTTTTTTTTTTAACAGTGCAGAAAACTTTTAATTTACATGAAAGTTTAGTTACATAACTTAGTTGAATTGAAACAATAAGATAATATAAATTTTGAGAAACTTCTGTAAATTTCTGTGTTTGCTATCTGTTTGATTTGTCTATTGGCAACAAAATATTTTTTACAATATGATCTTGCTTGATCCTTTTCATTCTCAAAAAAGCATTGATAAAATATTTTGAATAATTTCAAAATATTAAGGTACAGAAGACTTTTTTTTTTTTTTTTAATCCTCGAGGATGTTTTTCCATTGATTTTTTAGAGAGGGGAAGACACAGGGAGAAACAGAGAGAAATATTGATGTGAGAGAAACACATCGATTGGTTGCCTCCTACATGTGCCCCTACCAGGGCCTGGGCCTGGGAGGAGCCTGCAACCAAGATACGTGCCTATGACCGGAATTGAAGCCAGGGACCTTTGGTTTGCAGGCCGAAGCTCTGTCCGCTGAGCCAAACCAGCTAGGGCAGAAGACATTTTCTTAATACAAGAATTGGGTCTTTACAGCAATGTGAACACAAATTAAGTTAAAACATATTAGTAGCTTTGTAAGTATATTTTATTTGTTATCCTAGATTTGAGAGAAATTTGCCACTTTAGAACTAAAGTTAAGCCTTTTGATCATTTGAAAGCTCTTATTTCCACCTTGAAGATAAATATATTTAAAATACTTCCCACTGAGTAATCTTTTTAACTATCCATGGTTTCTTTTCCATTCTAGTTTTTGTATTTGCATGTAGAAATTATGACCAAATTCCAATGCAAAAAAAGTTGATATTAAATTAGAACTTTAAAAATATCTACATATAGCAGAAAAAAATTTACCTTACCCCTAACATTCTATTTACTTTAAGGATTGAGATTTTATAATATAAAGCAAAATAAGTTAGCACTTAAGTAGGGAGTACATTCAACTAGGGCTGAAGGGTTATTAATAAGGGGGTAAATTATTAAATAAAAAGAAAATAACTATTTGTATATGTAATTTTGAATATCTATAATAATAAAAGCATAATATGCTAATTAGACCATACAGCTGAATGATGTTCCGGATAAAGCCAGCGCTGCCAGAGCTGAGGCAAGCCACCACGGCTACGAGGGCCGAGGCAAGCCACTGCGTCTGTGAGGACTGAGACCCTTGCATGAATTTTGTGTATTGGGCCTCTAGTTTACTAATACAATATTCTTTATAAAAGTCTACAGAATGATCTATGAAAATAATAATAGAGGGATAAAGATGGGGGGGAGGTTACTCATAGTGAAGGTGCTTGCCCATTATTCCCACTAAGACAAAAATAGATAAATGCCATGATTTTACCTAGTAAATGTTTTTTATTATACATTATCTGTAAATATAGAAGGCTTATTTTGGTATATTATCCAATATTATTTCCATGATCAGGTTGTATTTATGTATAAAATGGAAAAATAAGTCTAATTTATTTGGCAATTGTGGACAATTTATGAAAAAACATTCAAAGGAAATAAGTCTTAGAGAAATTTTATTTTGAAATCCATTTCTATAGTATTTCAGTTGTAGTTTATTTTTCTGTGTGAATAACTTACTGCTAATAAGCATATTTATAGTATTAGAGCAGAACAAGATTTTGTTTTCTTATTTCAGAACAATTTGTTATAATTAGAAAAATTTGATAGATAAATAGCTCAACAAGAAACTTTGCTACTATCCTAGCTATTACAGGATGTCTTTACAAGTGATCTCAAAGTTAACCACAGTTGTCTGTGAGTAACTCCAGACATGATACAACAGTAGTTATTTCTCCGATCTCTTAAATTGAAAGCCAGATTATATATATAAAAGCCAAAGCAACTGAACGACCAAATGACCGTTTGACCAATCGCTAAGATGTGCACTGACCACCAGGGGCCGATGCTCAATGCAGGAGCTGCCCCCTGGTGGTCAGTGCACTCCCACAGGGGGAGCGCCGCTCAACCAGCTTACCAAGCAGCGGAGGCGGCAGGCACAGCGGGGCCGGAATGAGCTGAGTGGCACAGGCTCCTCTCTGGCTGCCTGCTGCTTTGTGCACTACTACATCCCCTGTGGAGTCCCGGATTGTGAGAGGGCACAGGCCAGGCTGAGGGACCCCAGCAGTGCACGAATCCGTGCACCAGGCCTCTAGTATTCTAATATATGTAATGCTAACAAAAGTATTTTTTTCTTTTTAGGAGGTTTTTGTTTATTCTACTACCATGTACTACTTTTTGGGCTTACATATAAATGGAGTAAAATACATATTGCTCTAAAAGTTTGGTGGAACAAGCAGTTGAGTTTTGAGTTGAAACATGATGACGATTCTATAAAATAGAATCCCAAAATGTACTTAATTGGTTTAACAAATCTTTGCTTAACTTCTCAGCTAGGAATGAGCTGTTACACATTAGGGTTGTTGCTGGAAAATACTCAAGAATTTTTCCTTTGGAGGGAGATTATAACTCTCAGAAAGGCTGCCTGTTTACTTCTCTATAAATTAGGTTAAATATTTGTTCTATTCTGTTCTGGGTATTTGTTCTATTCTGCTCAGGTTTTTCCCAATGAAGGATTAGATTGTGTTGAAATCTTAAGTTTTTTATGATGATAGTGTTTCACAAGCATAACAGTTCTAACAGGTGGTTAATATTAATCATCATTAACATTTCACTATATTTTAATTCATAGGATGTGGGAATAATCTTAGTGTATGAGATTAAAAAGATCAGTAAGAACATACAAATGTACTTTATACATTGTGAAGTTGTATGAACTTCAGGTTCTATTAAACTCCAGGATATAATGTACTTTTTTCCAAAGTGAGGGTAGGGTTACACTGTAGATCAAACTTTATTAAAATATAGATTGGATTTTCTAAAATGTTAACTTTTATCAAATAATATGTATCTATGGTTCAGACAGACAAAAAAGTACTAAAAGTATTGTATTAAAAACCAAGAGTCCCCCTCCCTACCCTACTCTGGAAAAAAGGGCCAGGAGCAAGCCTGAGGACCCTTCAGTCTGAGGTACATACCCTTGAGGGGAATTGAACCCAGGACCCTTTAGTCTGGGGGCTGATGCTCTATCCACTGATCCAAACTGGCTAGGGCATTACTTTACAATTTTTGCTGAAATCAGTATTCAGTGATTATTATACCTATGTAAATATATGTGTGAGCATTATATTTTACACAGAGTCACTTATAATTTCTATTAGTTTCATTTTTTTAACCCAAATGGAGATACTCTTCTTAGAGACCTCAGTTCTCTGACTTGTAGCTGGGCTGCTTGCTCTTCAGGCCTACTGTACAACTGTCATCCTGGGACTTTTTTTGTTGTCATTGTAGGAATTTCCTTTACCTTTCTCCCAAGTTCAGTCTTCAGTATTCAGGATTCAGTGTTTTTCTCTATCCTGGTTTGTTCAAATGTTTTGGTGGCACTTTCTGTCAAAGTGTGCATGTGAGGTAACTAACTAGTTTTAGACTTCTCAGTTTTGAAAGTGCCTAAATACTTACTCTCATTTATTCATGAGAGTAAGTCTAAGTTGTCAATATTTTTCTTCATAATTTTAAAGATATTGTTCCCTTGTCCTCTACCTCAGAAGTGGCTCTTAAAAAATGTCATGATATTTCATCTTTTGTGTATGCCTCATTTTTTATTGTTTTTCTTCTCAGGAACTTTTACTTTTATTTGGTTTCTGAAGGTTCATGATCCTGTAGTTTGTTGGGAATTTTTTTTTTTTCATCCTTTATGCTGGGCTTTTGGTAGGCTCTTTTAATTTGGAAATTTTGTGTTTGGAAATTATTTTTTATTATATCTGATAATTTCTTTCCTTCTATAATCTCCCCCACCCATTTCTCTTTCTCTCTCTTTTGTTAGACAGATAGTTTATCTCCTGGACTGATCTTCTCAATTAGAACCCTTTCTGCTTGATGGAACTTTTCCTCAACTTTATCTTTCAAATCTAGTTTTAAAAATTTTGCCTGCCCCATTTTTAATTTTTCTGAGCTTTTTAAAAAATATCTAACCATTCTTTTTCCATAGCGTCTTGCTCATATTTCAAAGATGAGTTTATCTTTGCTTAGCTTTATGAAACATAGATGTAGCCCATATAGGTAATATATATATATATATATAAATCGTATGTTATATCCATATATGACATACATGCTGCTGCCTTTATCATCTCTCTTGTCTCCTAAGTTATTTTCCCCCTGGACTTTTCTCTTTGTTGTTTTATATAAAATGCTATGCTGTGATACAGGGCTTGGTAAACTGTGGCTTGCTGTATGTGAGCTGCATCCTGTTTTTTTATAGCTCTGGAGCTGAGAATGGATTTAAAATTTTAAAGGGTTGTTTTGAAAAATTTAAAACAGAAGACTATGCTACATACAGAGACTGTATGTGGCCCACAAAGCCTAAAATATTGACTATATGGTCCTTTACAGAAAAAGCTTTCTAACCCCTGTTCTAATGTCTGGGGATTCTTGGCTTTCCTTTCATATTTAAGCAGTTTAGAAATTCTGTGCAAATAGGGTTTGGTTAGCTTCACTGAAGAATGACTTGGTGATGCTGAAGCTAATGTCTGTAGAGGAGAGTAATCTCCTGCCTGGAGTGTACAAGGCTGTGTGCATGTTTCAAAGGTGAATGTGCCTTTGAGTATGTTGACTTTTACTTAATTTTTCTGTTTTGAGTACAGTTGCCGCAATCTAAACTCTGCTGTACCTCGGATTCAGTTTCTTCAGGGGCTAATCTTAGACTTCTGCTAGAGCCAGAGTGGAGTTTGTTGCCTGGCTGCACAGGAAAGTAATGGAAAGTTGGGAGTCCAATTTCTACTTATATAGAGGTCAACTCCTACATGTGTTTTCATTTTGTACCCACACTGCTCAGTTTTGTAGAATCTTGTACCTCATAGATAACATTTTCAACAGATTTAAACACAGTGAAGAATTGTATCCATAGTAAAAATTAATTTAGCTTTTTTGTCCTTGTGTACATTCCCATATTTTTGATATTTGAAGTTTGGTGTTTTATTCAGTTATATCAAAAACAAGTTATTGCTGAAAACTAGAAAGGCATCTTTAATTTTCAGAATAGCCCCCTGAGGTGGTGGATATATTAGTTGTATTTTACAAATGAAGAAACTGAAAACAAAGGAAGGTAAGTTAACTTCACTCAGAGGATCACATAGTAAGAGTAGAACCGAGATTCAGCCAGGCAGTCTAGATCTAGAGAATGCTTTCTTTCTTTCTTTTAAATACACTTCTAGTATTGATTTCAGAGAGGAAGGGAGAGCAGAAATAGAAACATCAATGATGAGAGAGAATCATTGATCGGCTGCCTCCTGCACGCCCCACACTGGGGTCAACCAGTGTGGGATGTGCAACCCAGACATGTGCCCTGACCAGGAATCGAATTTGACCCAGTTAGTAGGCCTACACTCAACCACTTTGCCACGCCAGCTGGGCAAGGGGATGCTTTCTTTATAACTCTGTCACAGTACAATATGGTGTACTTGGCAAGTAAATTATAGTAGTAAGTGCTTTGAGTTTAGAAGAGGAAAACAATGGTCTGGGCTGGAGAGGTAAAGGTAAGCTTCATGACAGATGTAATTATAGAGCAAGCATGTCAAACTCGCGGCCTGTCCCACTATGAATATTTTTGCATCCCAGCCAATACAACAGTAAGAAACATTTTAATAAAAATTTTGTAACAGTTTTTACAATATCCTGTTATACATAATTATTAATAACGAACTACAACATTCGCTAATGACTGAGTACTATAATCATGTTGCATTCATTTCCCTTATGTGCCTTACGTGCAGGCGCACCATTTCTCTCCACTAATACTAGCAGGGAATATTTTAGCAGCCAATTGCCATGTCTTTAGCCTTGGACTGACTTGTTTGGTGTGTGCAATAGGAAATACTTCACTTTCAGAGAACAAGAAAAATAGGTTTATTTGTGTTATGCCTATTAATTTGTGCAGTTATTCAGTGTCTGGTAAGTTAATATTCAAGAAAAAATATTAATTTTTATTAAAATGTTCTATTATTTTATGTTAACGATGACTCATTTATTTCGGCCCTTTGTATTCAGCATGTCTCTATTGAAGTAAACCTATGTTTCTATGAAAATTGAAACTTTTTTTTTTTTTGCGGCCCACATAAACTTAAACTTTGTTTATTTGGCCCGTGTTAGCTTTTGAGTTCGACATGCTTGATGTAGAGCTTCAGTCTTATTAGGTAGATAGGAAGGAAGAGGGTAATTCTGATGACAAGTTATGACCAAAGACTTATATAGCTGTTACATTTAGGAGGTGGTAAATACACCATTTGGGTTTGGTGGAGGTTTGTGGACTAATGAATGAGAGCTTGAACATATGGGCATAGCCAAGTGATAGTATTAATAGAATATTGTATATGTATTTTACATTGTGGTTTATGGGAAGGTTCTGTTCTAACATGAGACTCAATAAATTCTTGATTATAAGATTTACCCAATATTCAATATGAATTGAGGATGCAGGGATTATAAGATTTTAGGTGTTTGTGGTGTAGGATTATATTAGATTAAAGTATTAATGACATAAGGAAGATTATGCTTCAGGAATAAAGCTGCATCTGGTTTTGTAGATGTTTTTTTCTTTTAGTGTTGACATCATTCATTCATTTATGTTAACCCTCACCTGAGAATAGTTTTCCATTGATATTTAGATAAAGTGGAAAGGAGGAAGGGAAGGGGGTGGAGAAGGAGAGAGAGAGAAAAGTTGGTTGCCTCCTGCATGCTCCCAGACCAGGGCCAGGTATGGAACCTGCAACCCAGGAATCGAACCTAAGAACCTTCAGTGTACAGGCTGATGCTCTAACTATGGCCAGGGCAGTGTTGACATATTTTGTAATTCATTTCTATGGTAACAAAGCTTGGTAGTGGGTGTAATCTTTGAGAAATTTCATTTTGGTTGTTTGATAGCAGTTTTGGCTAAAGAAGTTATTTTGCTGTTTAGTGTAACTAAATAAATGGGAAATTTTTCACTTATAGATTCCAGTATCCATTTTCAGTAAAATATAAAGCAGTTTTTTCCCAACCTGTACTTGGAGCCTTCAGGCATTGAGAAAGACCATAGCCAGATCTCAGAAGTGGTTCAGTTGTGGTTCTGGAGTTTTTATATTTTGTTTTTTAGTTTCTTTTTCCTTTGCCTCCCAGTTTGTAAGTTCTTCGTTATAATGCCAAGAAAGAGATGGATCTGTTGTGTTTGATTCTACTAGTAAAAGGAACCACCATTTTATTTCTTTTATTTTTAAGTTTTGAAGAAGAAATAAGTTGGGAACATGGGATTTAGAATATCCTAAAGGGAAAAGTTTGAGCATCTGTATTTTAGACTCTTATTATCACTCTTCTTTCCAATGTTTATGTTTCATAAATTCTATTTTGAATGTTGAAAGTTAGATGAAGTTTCTTTTAAGACTTGTAAAATTATTCTTAACTTGCTTTCTTAGAACACTTGGTGCTCAGGAATAGATTCTTTACATCATTATAACAAAAGCCATTTGCAAGGGGAAAAGTTTCAGTAGTATTTTATTTAAAACTCACTTTTTTTTTCTTTGTTATTTGCTTTCATATTTTTCACATTTAACCTGGCTTCAGCTTTCACAGAAATGATTAATATCACTTATTAATCATAAAATCAGATTATACTTTTAAAATTGCTTAATTTTTAAAATAATTGTGTGATAGACTCATGTTTCACCTATGAAGAGAAGTTAGAAAGTTTAAGCAGAGAAATCTTAACTTTGTAGTTTTTCTTTCTTACTAACTGCTAAAATATAAATTATAATGTAAATTTAAAATACAATGTGTTTATTACCTTGGTTAACCAGAAAACTATTCCAGAAGCTTAGATTATGCAAGATATTTTAGATTAATGCTTTGCAACCTTTTTGCTGCCTACACACACACACAGCTGGCTTCTGTCATTATAATCCATATATTTTCACTAGGTTAATGGGTTGAGTTTGCACCAATGGTGGAGCAGGTCCTGCTTTATCTCTCTTACCTGGAGACTGTTGAATATTGTCAGAGAGTCCTGTTTGGATAGTTAGTCTTCATAATTTTTTTTCCTTGCAAATGCTTTAATACTTTAACCAACTATAGACTACCAGTGTTTGTCTTTGATGTGAGAGCAAAAATGCAGAAACTCTGAAATGAATTATATTCTCATAGAAAAAGAGAAAAAATAGTGGTAGTGTGAATGCAATGATTAAGTTGTGGAAGGTTTAAAAAATTCTCATTGTAGCTTAAAATGACATGGAAAGTAAATGTACTTTGTTAAACCCCCATTAATCGTTCTAATTGAAATTGATACTCTATTAATTTGACAATTCTACTTATGCTTCATATTACAGCATACTGCAGTGATGCAGTATACTTTTATTGCTTATAAATTATTTAGTAGCTTTTAGCCAAAATTGGAAGACTCACAAATATGTTTAGGGAAAACGTATACTATGCGGATTAGCTTTTTAACTTCAGTGGAGTTTTAGATTTCTGTATTGTTCTATATCCAGAGTACTGCAGAGTTAACACCTTTCGTACCACTCACGAGCTTTCTCGTGTTTCGTGCACCATCTGTTAAGGACCGCTCACGAGTTTTCTCGTTTTTCATATACCATCTGTTATGGACCTGAAATGTCAACACACTGTCTTGTCCACATCGAATGAAGCAATCTCATTGGTGGAAACCGTGCAGGTCAGTCTACGAAAAACTATATAATTGCATGAACCCATAAAGCATTGCAGTTACATTGTATTTTGGTCATTCGAATAGTCTTCATCTTCAAGTTCCTGGCACTTTTAGGAAATGTTTTACGCATTACCATACGTTAAAAAAGTACTAGGAAGTTTAATTGTTAATTGTTTAATTGTTTTTGTAAATAAAAATGTTACAATTATTGAAAAACAACACCTAAAGTGCATTATGATCTGTAGTTATGATGATTTCAAAAACGTGCGGTCCCTGGCGTATGTCTTAGAGATTGCTATGCGGTATGAAAGGTGTTAAACTGAGCAAGATAACCTTGTGTTAAGCTGCTGAATGTTTGGTGGCAGTAATAATTATAAATCAATGATATTTGTTTATTTTATTTCTTATACTAAAGAAGTAATTTATTCAAAATACTGGAAATATATACACACACACACACACACACACACACACACATATTCATGCAATAGACCTTTCTTCCGGCACCCGGGACCCAGGCCTTTGGTCCGGCTGCAGTGGAGAAGCCAAGCCTTGAGGCTAGGCTTCTCCCCCCTGGCCGCAGCGAGGCTTGGCTTCTCTCCTCCGTTCAGTCTTCAGTCTTCACTATGGCTGGAGCCTTCAGTCTTTGCTACACGCCTGCATATGCAAATTAACCGCCATCTTTGTTGGGTTAATTTGCATAGTTGCTCTGATTGGCTGGTGGGCGTAGCAGAGTCACATCAATTTGCATGTTTCTCTTTTATTAATGTAGATATCCTGAGTTATGTTAAGTATATAAGAAAACATTTAGAATGAAAGTAACATATCTGGTAAATGTCTTCAGAAGATGAATGCTGACGCTCTAAAGTGTGTTTTTGGTTATATGTATCCCTAAAGCATTTTCATTCATTATAGCAAATATGAAAACATGCAGAGGTCTTTTTAATCAAAAAGTTTAGAGGATATATCTAGCTTTTCATTGTCTGTTTTTGTCTTGTCTTAGAGGCAAATGAGGTACTTTATAAAATGTAGCATTATAAGTAATATTATAATAGTCTTTAAAGAGATAGATTTAAAAGTTGAAACCACTTCCTAGTACAGCAGTTTTTAGATAGTACCTTCAACTTACATGTAGACTGTACAGTGGGGCCTTGACTTACGAGTTTAATTCATTCTGTGACGGAGCTCGTAACTCGAATTACTCATATGTCAAATCAGAAGTGAACAAGTGAGACACTTGATGCTGGGCTGATGTTGTGGTGTTCACTGTATTTTCGTTGCGCCAACTCGTGGTGGGGTATCTGAAGCTGGCTCGTAACATGAATTTTAGCTCGCAACTCAAAGCAAAGAATCAGCCGAGAGATGGTTCGTGTCTCGAAAAACTCGTTAGTTGGGACACTCGTAAGTCAAGGCCCCACTGTATTTCAAAATGCTTGAAATAAATAAAATCTTTTTCTTTTTTTTTTTCTCTTTTTTTTTTTTTTAAGTGAAATAATGCTGTAAATGATCCTGGGCAGGGGGGAGGGTGAGCAAGTTCATTTGGTCTATAATGTAGCATACAAGACCATATTTTTTTTCAGGGAGCATAATGTTACTACTAATAAGTAATTATGTATCAAATTTGAGAAAGTATTTATCTTAGATCATGGTATTTGAAAAAAGCAGAGAGATTCGTGTGATAAGAAGCTTAGCTAGAGTGGAATTAACTGAGGTGAGAACAGGGAAAGGCAGGTAAAGGGATGATGTTCACTGAAAAATGAGGTACTTGACTAAAGGTTAATGAAGATACTTCTCATCACATACTGATCTGAGTTGCCCCAGTAATAGGTGGGTAAAGATGAGCTATTCCTGTACTTTTTATTTTTTGTTGTTGACATTTTAAAGGGGGAACTATCCATCAAAGCCGTAGCCTTAATAAAACCGAGAAATCCTTTAGATGTAAAACCATGAGTCGAAAATAATGTAAATTTTTGTTATTACCAATGATTAAATACGATCTCAGACTAAAACTTTCTATATTGTTTTCTTTTTTGAGTGCGTTGTCCCAGGGAAACAGTGCTGTTTTTGATATTATTCTTCAAAAGATCTATTTGCCATTAAAGCATACAATTAGTAATATTTCAGCTTACCTAAACTAAACAGTAAAACATGATTTCTATGGCAAAATTTATTCACCAATTGGTTGAATATCTATTGTGTGCCAGGCAACTCTTCCTGGTGCTCTAAATGTAACAGTGAATAAGAGACAAGAATCCTTGATATTATGGAGTGTGCATTCTCATAGTGATTTATTTCTATTTTCAAGTTTGATGTGAAAGATGCCAGAAAGTCATCTACTTTAATACCTTCAAATCTTCTCATTTAGGGTAGGTGCTGTAGCTAGAAGCAGCCTTGACTCTAGATTTATATCCAGCATCCTAGGTAGTATCTAATAATAGAGAATGGGAATAACTATATCCACCATTTTATAAACAGGGCTGTTGTTAAGGGACAGCTCCCCCCCCCCTTTTTTTAAAGAATAGTGTATTGATTTTTAGAGAGAGAGGAAGGGAGAGAAGGGAAACATTGATGTGAGAGCGCAACAGCGTTCCCCTGCATCTGCACTGCTCTGACTGGGAATCGAACAGCAACCATTTGGTGCACAGGACAATGCCCCCACCAACTGAGCCATACCTGCCAGGGCAGGACAGCTTCCTTTTAAGGAGTAAGGACGAAAGTCCTTATCTTTGCCCAGCCATTCCTAAATAAGGATTCTTCAATCTGTTTGAGCTGTTTACTTCTGTCATGGCAGCTCTCTTTATAAAAGATTGCCTGTGACTGCTAAACTATCATATTACTTGCATGTTGCATATCCTTTCGTAGAGGCAGTATAATAAACTAGAGGTCCAATGTAATGTACAAAATTGTTTACATAGGGTCCCTAGGCCTAGCCTGTGATCAGGGCCATCTACTGCCTACTCACCAGTCCCCATTCCTGCACCGCTGTCGCTGTGGTTCAATTGTAGCATGGCTCCAGTTTCTCAGAGCCTGGGGGCCAGGGGGAGGGACCAAGAGGTCAGCAGTCCCACCCGCTCGCCAGTCCCACCCCGCCCCACTGCCACTCACCTCGGTTCGCCCTTCACTATGCTGCGATGGGAGCCTTTTGGGGGGCGGGGGCAGGGGCGGGGGCGAGAGGTGGTCAGTGCACTTCATGACGACTGGTCGAGCGGTCGTTTCGGTCGTTATGCTTATGGTCACTGACCTTTTATTATATAGGATTGGTAAGTGAATAGACTGCATCCAGATGGCCTAGAAATCCCAACCACCTCTAAACTAGCTGTGTGTTCAAGGGCCAGTTACTTAATGTGTTGTGACAGGTTGTTGTTTTTTAAATCTTTATTCAGATTATTACAGTTGTTCCTCTTTTTTCCCCCATAGCTCCCCTCCACCCGGTTCCAACTCTACCCCCTGCCCTTACCCCCCCCCCCCATACACACTGTCCTCATATATAGTTGTACAATTTTTGTCCAGTCTCTTCCCGCATCCCCCACACCCCTTACCCCCCCCCAAGAATTGTCAGTCCACTCCCTTTTTATGCCCCTGATTCTATTCTATTCACCAGTTTATTCTGTTCATCAGTTTTTTTATTCACTTGATTTTTAGATTCACTTGTTGATAGATATGTATTTGTTGTCCATAATTTTTATCTTTACCTTTTTCTTCTTCCTCCTCTTCTTAAAGAATACCCTTCAGCATTTCATATAATACTGTTTTGGCAGTGATGAACTCCTTTAGTTTTTTCTTAACTGTGAACCTCTTTATCTGACCTTCAATTCTAAGTGATAGCTTTGCTGGGTAGAGTAATCTTGGTTGTAGGTTCTTGCTATTCACCACTTTGAATATTTCTTGCCACTCCCTTCTGGTCTGCATAGTTTCTGTTGAGAAATCTGCTGACAGTCGTATGGGCACTCCCTTGTAGGTAACTAACTGTTTTTCTCTTGCTGCTTTTAATATTCTCTCTTTGTCTTTTGACCTTGGCATTTTAATTATGATGTGTCTTGGTGTGGTCCTCTTTGGATTTGTCTTGTTTGGGGTTCTCTGAGCTTCCTGGACTTGTAAGTCTATTTCTTTCACCAGGTAGGGGAAGTTTTCTATCATTATTTCTTCAAATAGGTTTTCAGTATCTTGCCCTCTCTCATCTTATGGCACCCCTATAATTCGGATGTTGGTATGCTTTAAGTTGTCCTAGACGCTCCTTACACTATCTTCATATTTTCGTATTCTTTTTTCATTTTGCTTTTCCGGTTGGGTGTTTTTGCTTCTTTGTATTTCAGATCTTTAACTTCATTCTTGGGATCCTCTAGTCTGCTGTTGGAGCTCTGTATATTATTCTTTATTTCAGTCAGTGTATGCTTAATTCTAATTGGTCCTTTTTCATATCCTTAGAGGGTCTCACTATATTTCTTGGAGGTTTCTTTTTCTTTTTTTTTTTTTAAATATATTTTATTGATTTTTTACAGAGAGGAAGGGAGAGAGACAGAGAGCCAGAAACATCAATGAGAGAGAAACATCGATCAGCTGCCTCCTGCACATCTCCTACTGGGGATGTACCCGCAGCCAAGGTACATGCCCCTGACCGGAATCGAACCCGGGACCCCCCAGTCCGCAGGCCAACGCTCTATCCACTTTGCCAAACCGGCTTCGGCTCTCGGAGGTTTCTAGAAGATTCTTGAGTAACCTTATAACCGTGGTTTTGAACTCTATATCCAGTAGTTTGCTTTCCTCCATTTCTTTCATTTGTGACCTTTTTCTTTGTCTCTGCATTTTGACTGCTTCCCTGTGTTGATAGAGTGGCTTTGTCTGCTAGGTGTCCTATAGGACCCAGTGGCTCAGCCTTCCTAATTATCTGAGGTGGACACTCTTGGTGCACCCTTTTGTGGGCTGTGTGCACAGTCTTGTTGTAGTTAAGCCTTGATTGCTGTTGGTATCTCTGGGAGGAATTGACCTCCAGGCCAATTGGCTGTGAGGACCAGTTGTTCTACAATGGGAGAGCTTCTGTGCTGGAGACACCCTTATGGGGCAGGGCTTGCTTCAGTGGGGCTTTGGCACTCACTGAGTCTGCTCAGGTTTTTAGGCAGAGAAAGGCCAGGCCATTCATATGCAAAAGCCCCTGCACACAGCTTGGGTAGGGTTGTAAATTGGGTGGGGCAGGGTCTCAGGGAATCACCGGTGTGGAGCAAACCACAATGGCTGCCAGTCTGCTCTGCCTTGGATAGGTCCCGGGGGTCTGTGTCCCACGGCCCCGTGCAGGAACAATGACTGCTGCAAGCACCTCTACGAGAAAGCCGTCCTCACGTTCCTGCCCGATGCCAGACAGTCCAGTTTCTCTCAGTATGAGTCTGGGTCCCCAAATTCTCGCCCGGTACTGGAGTTCAGAGCAGTCGGGAGCTTGTTTCTCCCTCCCGATTGAAAAAGACAACAGCATACCCAGCTGCCATCCTCTTTTGCACACTTCTGTACCTCCACACTTCCACACCTCTGCCGCTCCTACTGGACTCAGTGCGCTTTTCTCTTTCCTTCTAGTTGTAGAATTTCCTCTCAGCCAGCCTTTCTGTGGTTCTGAATGATACTCGTTTTGTCTTTTAGTTGTAGTTTAATGTGGTTGTGCATGGCAGCAAGTTCAGGTGTTTACCTATGCTGCCATCTTGGTGGTCTCGACAGATTTTTTTTTTTTTAATCTATAAAAGTAGTAATAGCTGGCTAATGTGGGGATGAAATGAGTTAATTGGTATTACCTAGCACTTAGCAAGTACTACATGACTGTTGTCATTATTTTCCATGCTTGACATACAGTGGTATCTAAAAAATGCTTTCTATACAGTGGGGCCTTGACTTACGAGTGTCCCGACTAACGAGTTTTTTGAGATACCAGCTGTCTCGGCAGATTTTTTGCATTGAGTTGATAGAGTAATTTGAGTTAACGAGCTCCTTAACGAGCTCGGTCTCAGAACGAATTAAATTCGTAAGTCAAGGCCCCACTGTATTTTTTTTGCCAAGCATCTTACTTGGTTTGGTGGGTTTATGCCTTCAAGGAGAACAATTTGTTATAGTAGAAATCTGGGTTCTAGTTTGGATCACCCATTAATCTGATCTTGACCAGTTAGTGAGAGGGAGTTCAGATAAAATGATAATTAATATTTTCATATAAAATGAAAATGCTTTAATATTTTTAATTGAACCTTTAGCTGTTTTTGAGTATTCAACTGGAATTTGTTTTTTTTTAATGATACTGTGAAATGGTGAACCAGATACTTAGTTTTTGTATCACAGCTTACCAACAGGTATTAGAAATTCTTAGATTTTGAGTTATTGTATGATTTACAGTTGATTCCTATGACGTGTTTGTGTGTTCAATCTAAATCTAAACTGTTTAATAAACGTGCCCAATTAAAGATAGTTCCCTAGTATAACCTCTACCTTGGCTTTTCATGTCACTGAGAACCTATGTCATAAAATTATTATACTAATCTCCTAGTAAAATTTGAATCAGACCAACTAGAAAGACATTCTCTTCTTAATTGCAACTTATTCTGTGTATGTGCACTTAAATGTTACGGATTTCACTTAGATTTGCTTCATTTCTTTATGTCCTATATCTTAGAAGACTGTTCAAATTTTCATTGTCTTGTGGGTTTTTTTCATTCCAATGAGCACCTCGTATATAAGCATGTTGTAGAATCAAAATAAATGTAGTCAAATTTTATTGGAATTCAAATTCTGTAAAGATGGTTGTGTCTGACTCCCACAAAGTTATTTGTGGTTTTTCCTGAACTTTTCCTTCTGCAGCAAAGTTCTATTTTCATTAACTACACACTATTTTAAAGTAAAAGATGGTGGTGAAAGATCGGTCTGTGTTACCTTTGGATTTTTTTTCTTCGTGAAAGCAATGGCAGTCTTGATTGTAACAGAAAATTATCTGGAATTTGGACTCGAAACAGGTAATTCATACAACTTTAAAAATCAGTTTTGCTTTATCTAGTGTTACTTTTTTTAACTTCAGTATTCAAGTAAGTTTTACATCAGATAAGTTTTTAAAATTAGGTTACAGGTGCATATTTTGCAATGTTCTAAATAACTAACCTTTATTGTTATTAAGTAATATCTTCCTCTTTTGTTTTAGCTAAGTTTTTGTTACCTTTCTTCAGACATGCACTCTTTCCCCACTTTTTCCTTATAATTAAATGAGTTTCTGTAATGCTAAAGTTTACTCACATAAACACAGATGCAAATCTTAATGCAAATTTTATGCACACTCATGGAATGTACAAATATCAAAAGGATGTTTTCAAAGACTGTTCCTGCTAGTAACCAAATTTTATTGCATTATGGCATGATAATTAGCACATGAAAGAGCTAAACTAGTCACTTCAAAGTATAAGATGCTCTGTTTTCTAGCATTTTATTTCCAAAGAAAGATTCTGTATTTTACTTCAGTGGTAAGAATAATATTTTTCCCCTACAGGATTTACAAATTTTTCAGACAGTGCGATGCAGTTTCTTGAAAAGCAAGGTTTAGAATCTCAGTAAGTTCTTTTTTTTTTTTTTTTTTAATTAAGCATCACTTAAATTTTTACATTTTTAGTAGAATAGATTTATTATGAATGGTTCTTTGTAACCAGTGAAAGAGTTTTAAGTAGGACTGTCACTTTTAGAAATACTCTTTTAATTTTTACATTTGTATAAAATTAGTATCTTTCACAGAATTTTTACATGTCACGTATCAAATTCTATGTTGAATATGTAGGTTGGATTGTTCAAATGTAGCTAAAGAGATGCCTGATTTTGTTTATAGTTCACTAAATTTTACTATGGATATTTGGATAAGTGCAGTCCTTTTGTAAAAGTCACTCTTTGTGTATTACTATTATTGTGTTTTTTAAATGATTGATTAGAAGAAAGAAAAATTCCTAGAAAGGTAACTGTAAAAATTTATCAGATTTTTTAAAATTTTATTTTTAGGGGTCCTGTTTCAAAACTTACGTTCAAATTTTTCCTGGCTATTTTCTGTTCACTCATTGGGGCTTTTTTGACATTTCCTGGATTACGGCTGGCTCAAATGCATCTGGATGCCCTGAATTTGGCAACAGAAAAAATTACACAGTAAGCGGAAAATGTACATAAGCACATGCAGATAAATATATGTTTTCCATCTTATTGAAGGTATATTATTGTAATGAAATCATACATTTTTATATTGAAAATTAATTTGATATCACAATACTTCCTCTCTCTACTTTAAGCAAGTTTATTTTAAGTCCTGGGTTTAAAAAATATAACATCAATTGCTAAATTGTTTTACCTGTTAGAATGGAAATGTCATTATTTATGTTAACTTTTTATCACAGGACAATTTTTGATATTGTAATTTCTACAACTGAACTGAGGATGTATGGAATATTTTCTTTAAATTGTATGTAAACAGTGTTATTTAATTTTTTAAAAAAACATTTACATTTTTAAAAATAAAATATGCATACATAAGAGGTGTTTGTACAACTCTTGTTAGAAGGATGCATTGTTTTATTTTTGGGATTGTTAGTACTGTACACTGTTAAATATCATAGACTACTTTTATCTATCAAATTTTATTTTAGTTCTCAAAATGGAAAAATCATATTTAAAACCTATAGATAGTTCAAAGCCCATTTACTATATTCTTTGTGGTTATCATATATTTTTGTTGTTGATGCTGATACCTTAGCTGACAGGTTTATAGATCCAGATCATATCCACATCCAAATTCCCTCCTCATCTTTTTGTTTTGCAATAGAAGCCTGAGTTGAGAATAGTCTTTTTTGATATATGTATTTATAGTCGTTAAGTTTCTGAATGATCACTTCTTAACATTTCTGCTCTTTAAAAACACATACTTTAATGATGCTGATTCTGTAGTGTTTTTATATCAATATCTCTTACCTATGTCATTTCCTTTATTTTAATTTTGACAGTCTTTTTTTTTTCTTACCTCCATTTTTTTAGATATGTGTGTGTGTTCACTTACTCTCACCTACCAGTGCACACTGTTTCATCCCACTTTTTCCTCCTCTTTTTTACTCAGAATGTTCTTGGCTACATCCTGCCTTTCTCTCACCATTCCATCTATCTGATGGCTTCTTTTAAAACAAAACCTGGTTCTCCTCCCTTCTCTGCACACACACTTTAGGCCACTAACACCAGTGTTATGATTTAAATAAGCTGAAAGGGTGGGTGGAGGGGAGACCTTCACCAGCTACTGAAACCGCTGTGGGCTGCTCCTTAATACTAGAGTGTTCCCTAGCAACACTGCATACCTAATACTGCTGCCTTCTTTCCCACACCCGAAGGTTTACCCAGCTTGTGAGATGAGAGACTCACTTTATTAAAACATTAAAAACATTTAGTGGTGTTTTGGGGTGGGGGTGGAGGCACATTTTAGTCCTTTTAAAACGTGGCTTCTTTTTAAGATTTGTCACTTTAGTGATTTGGAGTCTTATTTTCAGTTTATTTTAGCCCCACATTGTGTTGTAGCACTCTGCCTGATACACGGGTGTGGGCAGGCCCATTTTGTTGAGAGAGTAGCATGACTGGCACAAAGAGCAACGTCCTCTTCACCCCCATGGCCAGGCACTAGTACTCATTTTAATGCCAGAGCTTAGAACCAGAGTTCCACCTTTCCCTGTCAGGTGTTCATGTTTCCCAGCTCTGTGTGTGTGTGTGTGTGTGTGTTAAACCTTCCAGTGTAGCCCTTCACTCTGGTTGATAATGAAAGTAGTACATGGCAATAAAATAATCTGAAGGATTTCTCTTTTTTTCTAAAATGAGAAAAATCCTTACTAGTCGTCTATCTCTGTGGGGTACACGTTTGGGACAACACTTAGTGAAGGTATAGCTCATACCTGAAACTTTTTGCTGTATTAAAGTATATTGTCTTGTTAGGAGTAATATAAATTTCTTTGATTAGTAAAGGATAGGGAAATTTATTTCATGTATTTTTATAATATCCAAGAAGAAAACATAAATTATTTATGATTTTAACGACATAATTAGAACAATATACATGATCATTATATATTGAAAGCGTCCTAAGTTGTTGCAGTAGGTTCCATCTGCTGTATGCCTTCTAGTATTATGGATCTTGCTAGTCCCTATATCTTACTTGTAAATAATGAGGCATGTTGTTTTAGCTACACTGAAAAGTATCAAAAGATGACTGCATACTGAAAAATCTTTGAATTCATTGATTATGTAAAGTTAGAGAATCATTTAAGTACCCGTGTATTAAATCAGGGAGATAGGAGGGGTTTTTAATGCTACAATAGAAGTGAACAGATTTAGATTTTAATGCTAGATCTGCCCTTGACATAATAATTGCTATGAGCAAGTCCTTTAACTTTCTTGGATCTAAGTGTTCTTATCTGAAAAATTAAGACAATGAAATAGTTTTGCAAGGGTTCAAATCAGTGTTAAATGATAATGATAAATATTAAATAATGGTGATAGCGCCTCAAATATATAGAATACTGTAAATAAGTTTTTGCTTTCGTTATGTAAGTCCCAAGTTTCTGTAGTTTATTAGTGTATTTTGTTTCTGGATTTTTATGTTTATTTCTTGCATACTTTCAGAACATTGCTTCATATCAACTTCTTGGCACCTTTACTTATGGTTCTGCTCTGGGTAAAACCAATCACCAAAGACTACATTATGAACCCACCATTGGGTAAAGAAAGTGTCCCTTTGTAAGTATGGGTGTTTGAGGGCTCATTTTTGTTTCATTATATAATAAAAAATGTATACTGTGTTAAAAATTTTAAGTAGAATATTAGGACACTTTTTAAAACAATAGAAATGCTAAAAGTGTGTTGTAAAAGTGAAGCTTCAAGTCCTCATTTTACTTTTTGTGATCTTTATTAATGAATGTGGATGATTATTACCCTGCATTAACATTATTTTGAATACTTACAAGTTTTTCTGCTTTTTCAGTTATTGTCCAGTTGTTTTCTGATATTTTTCTATTGTCATTGTGCCTGTTTTAAAGATACTTTGTACAATTGTTTTATTGTTTTGATTGTGAAAATTATGGAGGAAAAAATAAGTATAAATGAAAATTCATATATAAAGCCCCCATAGTAGTTATAACATTTTCCATATTTGCTTCACCCTTTTTTTGTTTTGTTTTATGTAGTTTTTCAAGTATATTAGAGGCATAGCATTTTTACTCCGACATACTTTAGTGTGTACCTCTAAAAAATAAGGACATTTTCCTGCATATCAGTATCGTCATCACACTGATCAAAATTTTAAATAATGCCTTGACATTATTATCTAATATTATCTCTCCACTTAGACAGCCATATTTTAACAGAAGATGGTAAGGAAACATAGAAATAATTTACTACAGGGCATTAATAAATGTACTTGATATGTTAACTCATTAGCCTTGTGAAATGATGTTAGAGTAATAGAAAGGTTCGTACAGAGCTGGTTTAAACCCCAGTTCTGATCTTCACTAAAACTGTCACTTGAGGGAGATTATTTAACTTCACTGAGCCTCTGTTTCCCCATCTGGAAAATGAAGATAATAGTATCCACCTCACAAAGTTATCTTTGGAATTAAATGAAAGAACACATGTAATGCAACCGGCTGGAAATAAGTGCTTAATAAATATTCCCTTCAGTGCTTTACCTCATCAAAATTAAAATAGAAAATTTTGACTAGTCATTGACTCCACAGTGTGCATTTTATGTTATGTATACTTTTAGATCCCGGTACAGATTTGTCTTAGATTATATAATCAGTGATGACCATAACTTATTTTTTTTTTTTTATTTTGAGAGAGAGAGAGAAATGTTGATGTGAGAGAGAAACATTGATCAGTTGCTTCCTAGCTGCATCCCGACCTGGGATTGAACCCTCAAACTAGGTATGTGCCCTGACCAGGAATCGAACCTGAAACCTTTTGTTATATGGGACAATATTCCAATCAACAGAGCCCCCCAGCCAGGGCCATAAAAGTTAATCTGATTGAATTAGGGAAGTACCAATAAAAGAATGTTTTTCCCCCACACATTTAAGCCTTAATGGTAAATTTAACTTCACAGATTCACTAAGTATTTAAAAGTGGGTCTCTCTCTCCTCTAGCATGCCCGAAACTTTCCCCTTCGAGTTGCTTATATCTTTCTTTCTCTTAAACTCAAGGGCCCTTCTTTTGTCTCTGAACTTGTTTCCTAGGCCCATGCAGTCCAGCTGGCTCACTTCTTCCACAGTTCACTTCTACTTTTGTGACTTTCTAAATAATCTTTTGTTTGTATTTGGGAGGTGGTAAAGTGTATATCCTGCGAATCCTAGGGCTCTAGACAAAATCTCAGAAAAACTTCTAACTAATGTCTTTGATGTTGAAAGCATTCCCAGTCTTTCTTTGAAGTTTGATCATAGGCATTGGATTTTATACTCCTACTAGTGACTTGGTGCACGGATTCATGCACACTGAAAGGAAATTAATTAGAAGAAATATTTTAATATTGCTATTCATCCTTTCTTTTTAATAGAAGTGTCAAACAAATTCACGATTGACAATGACAGATTGAAACACACAAGTGCGATTGGCACCAGCGAGAGTTTTATACGTATGGCGCATGCGCAAGTCAAATTAGCCTTTTATATATAAAGAATAAACTTGCTTAATTAGACCTGCTTTCTGATTTAGCTAAACTTTTTCCAGCCCAGTGAAGCACCCCAACTTCTCTTTGAGATAATTGTCAGCAACACAGCAGTAAATATCAATACAAAGCACATTATTATTGTAGATCACACAGGGAGAACAAAGGGTAAAATATTTAACTGAAGCAGTGTTTGACTATACTCTGCGCAGTGAGAAAACCTGAAGTCATTTTCAAGGTCCATCATTTCTTACTTTTCAATCAGTCAACTTTCTAAACTTTCTATATCTCCGTTTTCTGGCTAATGAAAAGAAAATAGGATTCTATTGAGCCTCCTATCTACCTACTCCAGGACTTCTGGGAGAATCAAATGAGATGAGGCACGTGAAAACACTTCACAAACATTTGGTTAAAGTGTAAAATGTTTGCACCTGGCTATAAAACAAGTTGTGTTCCCGGGCTGAAGAAACTCCAAGGAGGCTATTTGCTAGGAAGAGGAAGCTGGGCATTGCTACGTGACATCATTACCCAGCACCTGCAGCCACCCTTTCTGGGCTGGGCTGGGCTGGGCTGTGGGCCGCATTTTGCGCCAAGGGGTCTTGGCAGCGTGGGCTGCAATTTGGTGGGCTGTCACTCTGGGGTGGTGGCAGGGCCTGTGTTCCACTTGGGGGAAGCCAAATACTGCTTTGTTGGTGCCAGGTCCGTGGTGCCGTTTCTTTGTAAATGGCCAGTGCGCCTCATGGCAGCTCCTGCGCTCCTGCGTTGAGTGTCTGCCCCCTGGTGGTCAGTTCATGTCATAGCGACTGGTTGGATGGTCGGAGGGACACTTAGCATATTAATCTTTTATATATATAGATTATTATATTCTCTGATTTTATATTTGCCTTAGTTTAATTAGGAAAATAGGAAACCAGCATTCATGATATATCCGTCATACACCAGTTAGTATGCTAGGTGTTGATAATTTACATATTTATGTCATTCTTACAGTAATTCTGTGTGTGATTGCTATTCTCATCTCATTTTATAGATAAAGTAATGGACTCAGAAATTAAATAATTTGGCTAAGGTTACTCAGTCACATTTAGTATATATAAAGCACTTAGCACTTACCAACATTCATTTCCCACTTTCACCCTAACTAAACTTTGTGCATGTTAGTAGCAAATACTATGCTTAAAGGAAATGGAGATAAATTATTTTGCCTTGTTTGTATATTAAATTATAGAAAAATTTTGTTTTATATGAAGACCTAGTATTGCCTTCCTATATCTTTGTTTCCTTTGTTCCATCCCCATTTCTGATCCAGTTCATAAATAATTCAAACAAAATTATAGCCTTGTCTCTGGTCCTTTCTAGTCTCTATTTTTTAGACCATTATATTAAATGATTAGACAGAGGTGATTTTTAATTTTTGCTTAAAATTCAAAGTCCATGTGGTAGACTGAGAAAGAATGGCTGCCCATCAATCAAAGAAAATGAGATGAAGAAGAAAGCAAGTGACAGGTTTTTCGCCTGTTACATGGACTAAATGGTTTATGGAAAGGTCTTTATTTGTAGTCAGAAGCAAACATGGCTATAATGCAGTTTCAACCCAGAAATGTATTTAAATCCATCCATGTGTTCTGATTTAGCATCAAAAAAATAAAACGTGGCCATTTGTGTGTGCTCGTGACCTCATAAGAAGAAAACCAAAGTGAACATAGAACATATACAGTGAAACCTAGAATGACTTCAGGAATTTGGAGAAATGTCTTCTGCCTGTTCTTTACTTATGTATTTTATCCCAGCTCAGACTTCTTCTTGAGATACCCCATTAGATCAACTTACCAAATCTTTATGATGTTAGTTAAATAATCTGAGTTAGAAGTACTATTTAATGACTGTTATTATAAATCCTGAAGTCATAAACTGAGCAGATATTTTTTTGATTAACTGCTTTATTCTATTCCCTTCATTTCCATTACCTGTCACCCTCAAAGTCTGTGTAATAGCTGTCTTCAGGATGCTTTCAGTAAGCCCCCTTGTTGTGCAGCTCCCGAGAGCACAGTGTTGTCTATAGGCCCCTTGGAAAGGTGCACGGCTGTGGATGGCCTTGCATCTTCTAGCCACAATACAGGACGGAGAAAAGTAGGTTTACAATTGTGAGTACACAAAACAGTCTATTCTTGTTCTGTTTATTAAATACTGTATTGTTTTCCACATGAACAACTGTAGACCTACTTTTTCCCCATGCTGTAGATGGGTTATTGACTTAATAATTCCACAGTCTCCAGTGCTTTCTTGCTTTCTTTTTCCTGGTCTCCAGTTGAAGAGCACCCAACTCCTTTCATTTCACAGTCAATTTTTTTTTCCATGGAGAAGGATCAATAGAGAAAAGGATCCCAAGTAGTACTGTATTTTCTTTCTTTCTTTTAGATATCTTTCCTATTTTACTTTCGTGAACCATTCATCTATCTGGTTCTGTTATACCAGTGAAAGTACTGTATTATATAGGCAAGTCTGTGGCAGAGTGGATACTTTTGCTTTATATCTTCAACTGTAGCTAAGTGTAGGTTTCTAACTATAGGCTATGGTGAACATTAGCACCTAACTAACGTGCCAGCATAATAAGATCTTTGAGAGCACCATTTCAACTTTTTGATCTGTAGAATGACAGAAGCTACATTCGATACTCTGCGACTCTGGGTAATAATCCTGCTGTGTGCTTTACGACTGGCCATGATGCGTAGTCACCTGCAAGCTTACTTAAACTTAGCCCAGAAGTGTGTGGATCAGATGAAGAAAGAAGCAGGCCGAATAAGTACAGTGGAGCTACAGAAAATGGTAAGTTTTATACTGTAGTTAAAATGAAAAATAACAAATACTGTGTTATAAGAAAAAAATAATTTGGTTTCTTTTAATAGATTATAATTTTATTTTATAATATTTTTATTGTAAATAAATGGGATGATTTTATACAGACATCAAGAGACTTTGATCTGATTTTGGTGTTAGAAGAAAGGGTCTTTTAAAAAATACATTGTTATTGTTGAGAATACTACAAATGTCCCTCCTTTTTTTTCTCCCCCTTGCTCTTCACCACCCAGTTCCCGCCTTGCCCCAGGCCTTTACCATCCTATTGTCTGTGTTCATGGGCAATACATATTTGCATATAAGTTCTTTGGTTAATCTTTGTAGTCCCACTGCCAACCCCCCTTCCCTCTGTGCTTCATCAGTTTGTTCCCATGTAAAAAAGGGTCTTAATTCCTCTTTCTGCCTTAAGTGCTTTAAGCACCTTACAGTAGTGTGGTGTAAAGCTGTGGTATGTCTGCTATTGCTAAGTTGAGATCCTCTAATTGATTTGAAAGACATTACAATATATTGTCAAGCCTTTATGAATTAATGGGTAGGAAATATTAATTTTAGTGACTACATATATTTTGTTTTAACATTATTCCAAAAATTGACCATGAAACGTAAATATTTAACTTAATGGGGATTCCAGAGGAGGAAAGTGCTAGGAATCCCTCAAGCATTGTAGCGGACTGGACATCTAGCCTGGTCATGTCTTTTTTTTTTTTTTTTTTTTTTTTTAGATTTGGTGTTAGAGCCCTTTTTTTGTTACTTCATTTATAAGTCAGGAGTGTTTATCAACATTCAGCATTTCTCTGTTTGTCCTTTATATCTTTTCATACTCTATAATTATTTGACCTTAAACAAATATATTCATATAGGATGGGGATTTGATGCTTTTATTTATGAGGGGGTTTTGTACATGGATGACTCTGCCTATTACTATTACTTAGTTTGATATTTGTTTAGGTGTCTGTCTTTAGAGATTGCTTATTTTGTTTTATATTTGAAGTGTAAGTGAAATATACTATTTGAATTTTTGTGGTTATTTTCTTCAATTTATATTAATCACTTAATAACTTTTTAAAGGAAACTATTTTAATATTTTCACACTTGAAGAAAGTTATTTTCAAACTGAGTCTTTCTGAAGTCAGTTTGGGGACATTTATAATGAGGTACAAAACCTATTACCATTTAGTTTCATTTCCATGAAAAGATTTCTTATCTCAAACAGTTCAGTTTGACAGTTATTTGAAAGTTTAAATCACTCATAACATGTCAGCCATACTAGACACTGAAGAATGTTGTTGGTTGTAGGTGGCTCGGGTCTTTTATTACCTCTGTGTCATTGCACTGCAGTACGTGGCGCCTCTGGTGATGCTGCTTCACACAACTCTGCTTTTAAAAACACTGGGTAGGTGTGCCCTGGCAACTGGGAACATGTTGTACTTTCCACCTGTGGTTAATAATGCTTCTTGTTACCTACGAGGAAATATGCATCTTAAAATTGTTCCTCTCTTGAAAAGTTTGAATAGGAAACATGGAAAACTTTTAGAAGTTGATTTCTCATATTGAAAACTCAAGCCCATAGGGTTTTATGTTGTGCTTTACTTATAAAAATTGATTACCAAAGGTTAGTTCCCAGATTTATTGAATAACTTGAGTGAGCACTGTTGATCTTATTTTATGTTATAAAAGAACTTTTTAAGGTTTTGTTAGTGCCTAATATTTAAATTATTCCAAGATACTTATAAACTTATATGAATTAGAGAATCGTTTTGTGAGTTCTACTTTATATATAGCTTAATTTGAAGAGTAGAGATTTCTCCATGGAAGAACAGTTATCCTATAAGTCTGTTAACTAAGGTATCACATCCCTGTGTGTTGTTATTCAGGAAGTATTATTGTATTGATCATTTTCCTTGGTGCCAGTGGGAGGGGGTGGGGGTTAAGAAGCTAAAGGAACTAAAAGTATTATTTGAGTGGGCTTAGTAGGTTCTCTAGAGCTGATGATAGTTGGAAATGTCCTTTAGGAATCTATGGAACATAAAGGAGTAGTTCAATTGTAAATGATGTGATTCATATCCTATCCAACATTGGAAAGTATATGATGAAAAAATTTCTGGAAGCTATTAATAGTCTTTCACACTAAAATCACAGATAGTTTCTAAGAAAGAAATTTATTCTGATATTCCAGAGGAAGAAAAGATTTCTAAGAAGTTATTGAGTCTGTCTCTGTCACTTCAGTAGAGATAGTTGATTCAGATATTACATAAGGAAAATTTCTTTTTATTATTTTAGAAGATTTTAGTGTAGCTATCAAAAGTAAATTATACTTGTAGCTTTTATATATACTTTTACTGATGAGGCCAGATTACAGTATGATCAAGTTGAATGAATATTTTACTAGGTATGTTGAAAGATTATTATTTTACTTTATATTTAACATAAAATAATTTATTTTGTCACAAAATTCTTGTTTTTAATTTCAAATATAAATTAAACAGTTTATTATTTTTAATAAGCTTTGGAATTAGTTATTCTTCAAGTTATATTTGTGTCTTGAATTTTCTAGGTCATCATTCCTGGGGCATTTATCCAGAATCCATCTCTACCTTGCCAGTGGATAATAGTCTACCATCCAATTCTGTTTACTCTGAATTACCATCTGCTGATGGGAAGGTGAAGGTAACTGTTACACAGATAACAGTGGCACTGAGCAGCTTAAAAAACATTTTCACTCCTCTGCTCTTTCGAGGACTTCTGTCTTTTCTAACCTGGTGGATTGCTGCGTGTCTCTTTTCTACAAGCCTTTTTGGGCTTTTCTATCACCAGTATCTCACTGTGGCATGAATCTCAGTTAACAAAAAAGGATATCCAAGTCACACTTGGGATTCAAATATTTGTGCCCTTGAAGGGCTGACAAAAAAAAACAGAAGAAAGCAAATACAAAGGAAAAAAGAAACATATCAGAGTATCTTGTTTGAAATGCTTCCTCTGTATTCTCAGGGTGAATTAATGATGTTATATGTAA
The DNA here is from genome assembly GCF_964212035.1 of Myotis nattereri. Taxonomy (NCBI): domain Eukaryota; kingdom Metazoa; phylum Chordata; class Mammalia; order Chiroptera; family Vespertilionidae; genus Myotis; species Myotis nattereri. Next base: position 48,695,586 of record NC_138079.1, on the reverse strand, counting down.
AATTACTGAATAGATTAAGTGCTATACTGGGGCATTGGAAATTTTAACTCCTTGTATTAACTGATGTGAGAGAGGGCTATCCGCAAGGGTAATACTTCTGATTGCCTTGGTTTACAGAAACCTCTGAAACAGTCTTTGAAACTTTTCTTATGACTCCAGTTATCGGTTGCTCTCAGTGGTATTAAGGTACTGTTAATATTCATGTGGCTGCCTGCAGAACACTCTTCAAACTGAGCCATGTTTTAGAGGAGGTTAAGGAGCTAAAGTTGTTTCTGTTGGTAATATATTAGTCACTTCAAAGGACAATAACGAAAAAATCCAACAGAAAGGAAGAAATAGCTACTGTATATTACAGTAAAGAAAGCTGCATAGTAATTTTAAATTCAGTGGAGATGTACATGCTTACTGTCTGCAAGTACTGCTGCTTGAAAGTAGCAAGAGTATTGTTTTAAATGTATTCTATCCAACTTGAGGGATCTTTTAAAATGACTGGCTATATGAACATTTGCAATCTTGCTGTTAGGTTTGGAACTCCCATATTTTATTTTATTTTATGATCCTAAATATTTCTTTTTAATAATCTAAAAATATTTATCAATATTGATCAGACTTTTAAAAAATTACTTTGTAATCCTGCTGACTACCTGTATGTATTGTATATATTATATATTAAATATATAATATATTGAGATTATAAAAGATGAAAATATTGGATCCTTATAATATTTTAAGTTGCTGAATGTATGTTAAAACATTATTGAATGAGATGTCTTTGTGTCTAGAAATTTTCTTTCTTTTTGGAATGAGATTAAAATACATTTTGAGAATTTATTAGAGCAAGCAATTTATTTGTGTTGCCTGTGTGAGAATAGTCATATTTTATACTTAGTTGATTTCTCCCAAATGAAAATTGTTTTCTGTCATTTTCAAAAAATCAAAATCCTTTCCACTCTAAACGAATCTATAGATATCATTTAAATCCATGTTAAATAGGACTTGTTTTACATTTGTGGTATCCAGAATTAGAAATGTTAAATTTCTATTTTATAGTTCAGAAATTGAGGTGATTTAATTGAAAAATGTAAACAAAATGAAAAAATAAAAGTAAAATTCTTTTTCATGCTTTTTACATCTAAAACCCAAATGAAGGGTTACAGTTATAAAGGAAATGAATATAAAATAAACAGGTTTGTTTTTTCTAACAAATAGTAGAATTATAAATAAATATTCTTTCATGTAACTGTCTTTAGAGGCTGTATATTGTGTTTCAATGCTGTTGTTACTATTGAAAGCAATTTTGAAACTTCTTTTGGAATTACTTTCAAGGCTTGTGATTCACTTTGATTAAATAATCTCAGTACAGCAAATTCCTGCATTTTGGTTTAGATTAAATGTTTTGCAAATAGTTGATATTTTAAAAGACTGAATAATAGTGCGTAAGTTGGACAAAACTCTTTGGTTGAAAATGAAGTGTGGCTATAGCCCTGTGGTCGGCAAACTGCGGCTCACGAGCCACATGTGGCTCTTTGGCCCCTTCAGTGTGGCTCTTCCTAAGCCTTAGGAGTACCCTAATTAAGTTCATAACAATGTACCTATCTATATAGTTTTAAGTTTAAAAAATTAGGCTCTCAAAAGAAATTTCAATTGTTGTACTGTTGATATTTGGCTCTGTTGACTAATGAGTTTGCCAACCACTTCATAGCCTAATAATACTTCATGTGTATTTCCAAAGAGGCATCCCATATATATTTTGAGATACATTAGCATCACTAAAATTGATTACAGCAAAGTATAGCACTTATTTTGTATGTAAAAGATTTCCCATATTGAACTTGAAAAGAATCTCACCTGATATGACCATTTAATTAAAGAACTACATGTTAGGCCTGGTTGTGTGGTTCAGTTGGTTGAGCATCATCCTGTGCACCAAAAGGGAACCGGATCATTTCCTGGTCAGGGCACATGCCCAGGTTTTGGGCTCGATCCCCAGTAGGGAGCATGCAGGAGGCAGCCAATGGATTTTCTCCTTCACATCAATGTTGTTCTTTCCTTCTTCCTTTCCCTCTCTCTCTCAAATCAGTTTTTAAAATTTTTTTAAATAATTATTTTGAGTTTCAAAGATTGTACAATGGATTTATGGAGTGGGGGAGGCAGAGAATTCATTGTTGGGTAGAATAACGTGTATTTCTAAAAATACTATTGATTTACTCTTTTTAAATTTGAATTTTCCTAAGTACAGTGATTTTACACAAGCTGAACATTAATTGATTTGGTTTAGTTTTTTTAATCTTTCAAAGCAAAAGAGATGATGGTTGTAACTACTAACTGGTTTATTTATGCATGTTGTCTTTGTGCTAAGAATTATATTCTTTAAGTGTAAAAGGGTTTGTACTTTATGTAGACCAAATAATATTTTTTAATTGATATATAATTGACATATAACATTGTATTTGTTTTAGGTATACAATATAATGATTTGATTTATTGTATGTATTGCAAAATGATTCTAAATATTTTAATAGCCTAAATTATAATTTAGTAGAATTATTTTATTTTTTTATGTCAGACTCTAATCAATATACTATGCTTCAGTGGAGAGTTATTTTTATTATATATTTTTCTTAATTAACTGGGAAATCCTGATAATCTAATTTTGTATGATTTGTGGAATTTTATTTGATATTTGTTCATTTCTCCTCCTGTCCCTGCCCATTGCACTTTAAAAATCAGAGCTTTATTCTCCCTCCTACCCTTGTCTGAAATGAAAAGCATATAATTTTATCCTAATATCTATATACATATTGATTATCTTTGATATTTTCCCCAGAATTCCAGTTGTGTATAAATGACCAGTGCATCCAAGTAGAATGGGTTCATTGTCTTATTATTTCTGATATAAATATCATTGATACAATACTGACATTTCTTTTTGAGTTATGATTCAGAAAAGATATTCATCTATTAATGGAATTGATAGGTCCAGGAAGCAATAACTAGAATTCATTATGAAATCTATAATTGGAAATTCACTGGTTAGATTTTATTATTTCTAATGAAAGATTAAATTCTCAGTACTACAAAATATAGGGTCTCAACATTCTCTGAATTCATACATACTTTCTTAGCCATCTCATAATTGAAAATGCTCCATCATGGTCTATGGCTCTATTCAGCAAAATAAAACCAAGTGATTTTTTCAATGTGGATCATCTTGTGTCTTCACAGAGCTTTAAGTGGCTTAAAGAATCAGACTTAAACACACTTAGATCTTAGAGTTTGAACCCAATGTCTCAAGTAGTCACACAGTCTCATGTTTTAACTCCCATGCAGCTCATGTCTATACTTTGGGTTTATAACTGAGCTGATTATATGCCGTGAATACCCTGACATGGACACTAAGGATGGTCAAAAGGCTAATGTCAATCTTTCTCTTCTTTAAAGTGGTAAACATTTTTACGTATTTTTTGTTTTCTTTATAAGAAAAAACATATAGCTTGTGCATATGCTTGTTTTCTCTTAACTAAGGGACTCCTTTTAGCTACAAACTGTTCATGTTGAATGGGCCTTTCTTTAATGGGTCAAAGAATTTGTATTTTTCTATTCCATTTGTTTTGTTTGTTTGTTTTTCCTTCTACATGCTTATTCCTCTCCTTTCTCCCATTTGGCAAAATGCTTGATTTTCTAAAATAGCGTAATTTTGTAGATAGAATGTTAAGATTCAAGAAACATCTCATCCCATTAGATACTTTTTTTTCACTTATTAAGTATTCAACCCATGCTAATTAAATAGAACTGAACTATCACTATTGCCTCAGTTTTACCATGTTAGATAAAAAAAAGAGTTTACATTAAAAGTGAGGCTAGATATTTCTAAGTTGGCAACCGGTTTCTCTTTATGTTGGCATGAGAAAAATAGAGTAGCTACTTTTGGCTTCAGGAATGGTTATAGATTATGTTAGAAGAAATTCATTTATTTTTAATCGGGAAAAGACTTCACAAACAGAATTTTCTCTAGGAATATTTTTGTTTGTACTCATTTTATTTGTTCAATAAATACTTAAGTGCCTATACTGTTCCAAAGACTGCCCTCAATACAACTATGAACAAAATATCAAAATCCCTGCCCTCCAAGAGCCAAAAATCTAGTGGGGGAATGCAGATAATAAACAAAAATAAATATGAGTCAAATATAGGATGTTAGATAGTGGTAAGATCTCATGAGTGGAAGGTGGTGGAAATGAGGGAAGAGGGAATATAAAGTTGCATGGCAGGGATAAAGTTAAAATTTTAAATAGAGCACTGAAGGAACACCTCACTCAGAAGGTGATTTCTGAAGAAAATGAGGGTCATCATACTGTTCTTCTCTTATATCACTATTAGAGGCCTGGTGCACGAAATTCCCTCAGCCCAGCCTGCGCCCTCTCGCAGTCCAGGAGCCCTCCGGGGATGTCTGACTGACACGGAGGCGGGAGAGGCTCCCACCACTGCCACTGCACTCGCCAGCCCATGAGCCCAGCTTCTGGTTGAGTGGCACTCCCCCTGTGGGAGCGCACTGACCACCAGGGAGCAGCTCCTGTGTTGAGCGTCTGCCCCCTGGTGGTCAGTGTGCATCATAGCGACCAGTCGTTCTGCAGTGTGATCAATTTGCATATTAGCCTCTTATTATATAGGATAGTTCTTGATCAATAAAACATCCTGATTGCTAGTTGTGAGGTCACTAAAGGGATTTTTAAAAATATGGACAGCCCTGCCCTAACCGGTTTGGCTTAATGGATAGAGCGTCAGCCTGCGGACTGAAAGGTCCCAGGTTCAATTCTGGTCAATGGCATATGCCTGAATTGTGGGCTCGATCCCCAGGAGGAGGAGGTGTGCAGGAGGCAGCCAATCACTGATTCTCATCATTGATGTTTCTATCTCTCTCTCCCTCTCCCTTCATCTATGAAATCAACAATATATATATATTATTCATCCCTCCTTCATTTCCTCTCCCTCCCTTCCGCTCTCTCTAAAAATCAATGGAAAAAATATTCTCAGGTGAGGATTAACTTCTGCTCATCAATATATATATATATATATATATATATATATATATATATATTAAAAATATGGACAATAATATATATTTCCCTATTCAGTTGGTTTATTGTAAAGGAAGGATTATAGCCATTGAATTAAATGCTGTTTTTTGCTAGTAAATAGTAAACTATACAACAAATATTATCTCACAAGCCCACTTTTATATTTTCTCTGTCAAGTGCATTTTAAATTAATTTGGACATGTTTATATTTTATTTTATTTCAGTAGAACCTTTAAAGACTCATAGGGTTTCAAAAGAGTTGATATGATGTGTCCACTTGGCAGAAAAATTTCACTCACTGCTCTTTAATCTGTCAGTAATCTGTTACACAAAGGTAATTACACAAAGGATAACATGGTTGAGAACAAATTATGATAACATTTTAAATGTATGGCACAGTTTGAGTATATTAAGTATCCATTGTTGAAGTATTAACAACAAGTGATATGTATTTAGATAGTGCTCTACAAAAGATAGCTTTAACATCTGTTTTGTTTATTTGGAATGCATTTTTCCTTATGTGATTCTACAATAAAACAATTTATACTTATCCATAGAAAATTCTAAAAGAGTAAACAAATGAAACGATGTTATATTTCAAATAAGTAACAATGATAAGATAGGAATTACTTTAATTGTGTTCATGTATATATTTACATATTCTTTCATTTCTATTTTTTAACAGTTTCTCAGCATGAAATATAATTTTTTGACATATTTAAATGTTTATTATTATAGTAGGTAGTCCACATACCTGTTTTGGATAAGTGGCTTATATCACTTCTGTTAACTGAATAGTGTGTTGAAACCAAATATCAACATCTGAAAAAAAAACTGGATTATAGAAAAATTTTATTGAAAATTTTTAATCATTAAACATTTTTTTAATTTAGTAATAAAATTTAAAAAGCAACATTGCAACAATAAGGAAAGCGGAGTCATTTCAACAGTTGGCACTGGAATAATACGTTATCTACATCTTTTTTTTTTTACTGGACATTTATTGTTGCTATCAACTGGTATATATTATATCAAGGAATCCCCACAAACTATTTTTCTTTTTATTGACTTTATTGAGGAGACACTGGTTAACAAAATTGTATAGGTTTCTGGTGCACAGTTTCACCACATATCATCCGTACACTTATTATGTGTTACCCACCCCAAGTCAAGTCTCTCTGCATCACCACTTATTCCCCCTGACCCTCTTCCACCCTCCCCCACCCCCCTCACTCTGGCAGTCATCACTCTGTTGTCGTATCCATGAGTTGGCTCTTTTTTGTTGTTTTTTTGCTCATTCCCTCCAACCCCCCCAGCCCTTCAATCCCCCCTGCCCCAGGAATCCCTACATCATACTATACACAAAAATTAATTCAAAGGGGAGCATATACCTCATTGCAAAAGCTAAATCCATAAGGTTTTTAGAACAAGTCATAAGAGAATAATATTGGGTAATTCTAGGGATTGACAAAGGTTTCTTAGGATACAAGCAATGACAATAAAACTTACTTTAATAATAAAATATTTCATAAAAATAAAAACTCATTACCGTGGCAGGTTTTGCTCAGTGGTTAGAGCATCAAACCTTGGACTGAATGGTCTGATTCGTTCACGTCAGGGGCACATACCTAGTATCTCGGTTGCAGGCTTGATTCCTGATCCCGGTCAGGGTGCCAGGATGCTTGCTGGAGGCAACCAATCAATATGTCATATCTCTCTCACATTGATGTTTCTCTCTCCACCTCTCTCCTCTCCATCCCTCCTTCATTTCCTCTCCCTCCCTTCCACTCTCTCTAAAAATCAATGGAAAAAATATTCTCAGGTGAGAATTAACTTCTGCTCATCAAAAAAAACAAGCCCTGCCGAAACCGGTTTGGCTCAGTGGATAGAGCGTCGGCCTGCGGACTGAAGGGTCCCAGGTTCAATTCCAGTCAGGGGCATGTACCTGGGTTGCGGGCACATCTTCAGTGGGAGATGTGCAGGAGGCAGCTGATTGATGTTTCTCTCTCATCGATGTTTCTCACTTTCTATCTCTCTCCCTTCCTCTCTGTAAAAAATTCAATAAAATATATTTTTAAAAAAAACCAAAAAACCCTGTTAAGCAAATAAGATATCGTAGCTTGAGATAAAATATTTGCAGAATATGAGACAAAAGACTTGTTCTGGATATATAAAGAACTCCCAAAAAAGATTAAAGAATGAGGAAAAAATTTAAACAGACACTCACAGTTGACTGAAAAAGCACCATAAAAGATGCTCAACCTGTAGCAGTTTTAATACATGATCCTTGTTACAGTTTTCTTTTTTGTACAAGTTCATTGAGGTTCTTAAGACACTGGATTTTTATCTCAGGTTGCTTTAAAGACTAATTTTTTCATCCTGAGGAAAGAAGTAGAAATGCAGTTGTAAAGCATCATTGGATTTTACACTAATTTTTTGACAGTTCTTTCTGCAGAAGTATGTGTTGAAAGAAAAGGGTGCTGGATGGTTACATAAAATGTTAAATAACAACACTAACTGTATTAAGCATAAAAAGCTTTCAATTTACATGATCATACATTAAATTTGATTATATATATATATATATATATATACACACACACACACACACACACACATATATATATATACTATCTAATAGAGGGAATATGCTAATTGACCCCCCACACTGTTGCAAAGATGGCAGCGCCCACAGCCAATAAGGAGGGAATATGCTAATTGACTGTCAAGCCCTCAAAGATGTCCAGCAGGGGAGGGCAGTTGTGGGCAATCAGGCCAGCAGTTGGGGGTGACCAGGCCTGCAGGAGAGGGCAGTTGGGGGCGATCGGGCTGGCAGGGGAGCAGTTAGGCGTCAATCAGGCTAGCAGGGGAGTGGTTAGGGGGTGATTAGGCTGGTAGGCAAGCGAGTGGTTGGGAGCCAGCAGTCCTGGATCGGGCCTAAACTGGCAGTTGGACATCCCCTGAGGGGTCCCAGATTGGAGTGCAGGCTGGGCTGAGGGACCCCCCCCCCGCCCCCCCCCCTCCCCAGTGCACGAATTTCATGCACCGGGCCTCTAATATATATATATACACAGACACACACACATGTATGTATATATACATATATATTTGCCTCTTTAAAGTTTTGATTACTAGCAGCCCAGTACATGAAATTTGTGCAAGCATAGGCCTTCACAGCGCCGGCTGCTGCCACCCTCTGTGGGGTGATCTATCGTGGAGCGCCCCCCACACACACATTGATCACCCCAGCAGCCTTGTGGCCCCGCTCCCCTGCCCACTGGTTGTTCCACTGTCCTAATTAGCATATTAGCTCTTTATTACAGAGGATGCTTGAGAATATAAAGGTTCTTGGCAGAAGTAGTAGATTTCAGGTTTAGCATTTTAAGTAGAAGAGTGCTTTCTGGTCTTGTCATTCCAGTTACGAATTTGGAAGTACCATGTTTGTAGTTATTCAGCTGTATTTGTTGACTTGTAAAGCAATTTCAATAAAATACTTTTGTATGTTATTAAATGGAACTTTTCCCAAAACTCATTAACAGTACTCATTTTTTCCCCAATTTTTTTTTCCTGTTTCATTTTGGATAGTTTTTATGCTATGTCTTGAAGTTCACTAATTTGTTTTTAGAATGTCTAATCTGGTACTCAATTTATCTAGTATACTTTCATCTCAGTATACTATGCTTCCTGCTCAATATCTGAATACTTGTTATATTTTTAATCTCTAGTAGTTCAATTTGAGTCTTTTACATTCTCTCCATGTCTCTCCTTAACACGTTTATATTTTACTTTCTTAAACATACAAAATACACTTATAATAGCTGATACATTGTTTTTGTCTTCTAATTATCTTCTGTGTCATTTTGAAACTGTGTCTACTGACTGATTTTTCTTCTGTTTATTAGTCATATTTTCCTGCTGTTTTACATTCCTGAAAAATTTTTGTATGCTGGGCACTGAAGTTTGGCTTGTTGGGTACTGGATCTTTGTATTTCTTTAAATATTCCTGAGCCTCATAATACAGTTAAGTGACTGGGAAGCCTAGGAGACAGTTTTATTGTTTGAGGCTTGCTTTGAAGATAAGAGCAGCCTTTAACTGAGTGTTAGTTTTTACCCTCTACTGAAGAAATACCTTTCTGAGTACTCACTCCACCAATGCCCCATGTATTGATAAGTTTTCTCATTTTGGCTGGTACCTCCCCACCGTTGTTTGATTTCCAAGGGTTATTCTACCTATTCCTTTGTGGTGGTTCTTTCCCCAACATTGGGTAATCGTTTCTGATGCTTCTAATGATAGAATTCTGCCAATATCTAGAGCTCTCTCTCTGCGTCTCTTCTTTCTGATACAGTGGGGCCTTGACTTTCGAGTGTCCCGACTAATGAGTTTTTTGAGATACCAGCTGTCTCTCAGCCGATTTTTTTGCCTTGAGTTGATAGAGTAATTTGACTTTTTAAAGAGCTCCTTAACGAGCTCGGTCTTGGAACGAATTAAACTCGTAAGTCAAGGCCCCACTGTACTCCTCTCTCTTCACTGGATTCTGCATTCGGGGAGGCCACTGGGCTCAGTTTGAGTTCTCTGTTCTACGGCTTGTATATATTCCAGCCTGTAAGAGGGCAGTCAGTAGGTCACCACATAATTTTCCTTCTTTCAGGGGCCACTGCTCTGTGCTTCCTGTTCAGTATCTGAAAACTTGTTTCACGTATTTTGTTCAGTATTTTAGTCCTATAAGATGGAAGAGTACATTTGGTCCCTATTAACTTCCCCTTCACTGGAAGTGGAAGGCCCCAGCTTTGGGTTTTAATTTCTTACTAGAGTCTTTCGTTCCTCACCAAGAGTCTATTCCAGCGGTTCTCAACCTGTGGGTCGCGACCCCTCTGGGGGTCAACTGACCCTTTCACAGGGGTCGCCTAAGACCATCAGAAAACACATATAATTACATATTGTTTTTGTGGTTAATCACTATGCTTTATGTTCAATTTGTAACAATGAAATTGGGGGTCACCACAACATGAGGAACTGTATTAAAGGGCCGTGGCATTAGGAAGGTTGAGAACCACTGGTCTACTCAGAGGCAGGCTTCCATTCGCTTATTACTTTAAAAGATGTGTCACTGAACATCATTTATCAGGGAAATGTTAATTAAGACCACAGTGAAATACCACTATATACCCACCAGAATGGCTAAAACTAAAAACTCAGACACCACAATGTTGACAAGGCAACTAGAACTCTCAAAGTTGGTGAGTTCCATTTTGTGGTACAGCCACACTGGAAATGATAAAATCACTTTATAAAAAGTTCCAGTAGTTTCTTATAAAACTAAAAATACACTTAGCCATGAGCACATGTTTATTCAAATGAAATAAAAATGCATTCTCAGCCCTAACCGGTTTGGTTCAGTGGATAGAGCGTCGGCCTGCGGACTGAAGGGTCCCAGATTCAATTCCGGTCAAGGGCATGTATCTTGGTTGCGGGCACATCCCCAGTGGAGGTTGTGCAGGAGGCAGCTGATTGATGTTTCTCTCTCATCGATGTTTCTAACTCCCTATCCCTCTCCTTTCCTCTCTGTAAAAAAATTAATAAAATATATTTTTTTAAAAAATGCATTCTCAAAAAGACTTAAACTGTTAAGTTTATAGCAGCTTTATTCATAATAGCCCCAGACTGGAAAGAGTACAGTTTGGAACGGGGAACATAGCTAAGCTTACAGTGGAGAAACCTGACAAACATCACCTCAGCCAAGTGATCAGCATTAACCTCAGCAGTACGTTATGTTAATGTTAGGATATGATGAGAATGCCACTTTCCCTCTGGTTCTCTGCCCAAACCTTTAGCATCAGCCGAATCGTGAGGGAAACGTCAGAAAATAGCAGTTGAGAGACATCTCATAAAATACCTGGTATGACTTCTCAGAACTTTTAGGAATATAAAAAAAGGGGAGAGGCAATTCTGAGAAATAGCCTGGAGGAGACTAAGGAGACATAATGATTCGTAATGTGTTCCTAGTGTGATCCAGAAAGAGAAAAGGGACCTTTGGTAAAAACTAAGGAAATCTTAACAAAGTATTGGTTTATTATTTGTGATAAAGGTGCCACACTAATGTAAGATGTTGACAGGAGCAACTGGTTATGGGGTATATAGAGCTCTGAACTATGCAATTTTTCTGTAAATTTAAAGCTATTCTAAAAGACAGTTTATTTTAAAAATAAATGTGAAGTTTATCTACAGGTTATTAAGGTTATGTAAATACTAGCCTCCAGGAATGCTCAGTGAGTTAGAACAGAGCTGAATATAATGGAGTATTTGCTCTTCTGTAGCAAGATGGGAATAGGACATATTTTCATGAAGCTAAATCGATAGAATGGAAAGGATTGTTCTTTATTCTAAGGTTGTTTGTGGAGTGTGACTTTAAAATATATTTTGCTTTGAAATTATGCTAATAGTAGATTTTGTCTACTACTATACTACAGTAAATGTTGTTTATTGGGTCCCGAAATAAAAAAATCTGAGAGCCACACAGCCTCTACCAACTCAATTCCCTAAAGCTCTTTTCAGAAATGTGCTCCTCCTGCTGGGTAGAGCCAAAAGACTTGCTTCATGGGGTTGCTCTTAAATCTACTTCAACATATTTTAAGAAGTCTAGATGAGTTCCTAATACTTTCTGGGATCCTTGAGCAAAGGAAATAAAAGCACAACAACCAAGTAAAATAAAAGCAAACATTTCCCACTCTCATCTGGCATCCAGTGGTAAAAGGAAATGCTGGGACCTTCCAAAGTTCTGAACCCAAGAAAAGAACCCATCAATTTTTTCTTGTCAATGAGGAAAACCAAAGACCCTGGAGAGTAAGGCGGCCCCTTGGGGCAATGGGTTCAGAAGGTGAAATTGGTAGGAATCTGTTCGTAATGGAACCCATCATCATGGGTTTTTGTTTTAGGGTGGAGTGAGCTGGGGTGTTTTCTTTCTAGATTACAAGAGTTGGAAGTTCCACTGACTAACCTTTAGAGCAGCGGTTCTCAACCTGTGGGTCGCGACCCCTTTGGCGGTCGAATGACCCTTTCACAGGGGTCGCCTAAGACCATCCTGCATATTAGATATTTACATTATGATTCATAACAATAGCAACATTACAATTATGAAGTAGCAACGAAAATAATTTTATGGTTGGGTCACAACATGAGCAAATGTATTTAAAGTGCCAGAACATTGAGAACCACTGCTTTAGAGGTTATGGGAAGTACTTTAAACCTCTACCAACTCCTACAACTACTATTGCCTTGTGTGGTAACAGTTAATTAACAAAGCAAGGCAAAGTTTCCAGTGTTCTCATCGATGGTCATACCTCTATAAACTAAGTGTATGTTTTACTGATGTGTATCCTTCATTCAAATGTGCATCAGTTTTCCCAGCAAACATTTAGTGGTTACTCTTTGCCACTATGACATATGCTATGCATTTAAATGTGAACAAGAGAATTTTGCCCTAAAGTGGCTCAACTAGTTGAGAGAGACGGTTGCCTTACAGTGTGGTAAATGCTTTGTTCAGGATTAATGCAAATTTGCTTTTTAGAGAAAACTTTATGAAGGACAAAAGCTGCCTTAAAAGTTGGAGTTTGTGTAGCTGAATGTGTGAATGTTAAGAAAGCAAGCTATTAGACGTTATCAATACTCTTAATGTTACGAGTCATGAAGGAGGAACTTCAGACTTAGCAGTTGGAGTACTATTGAAAGGAAAAGATATAGTCTGGAATCATAGATATGGGGATAGCAGTATGAAACACTATTTGAACCACTGTTTTAGAAGTCTGGGGATCTGGATTATAAACATGAACTTTCTTTGAGCAAGGCTACTCATTCATAAGATGAAGGGGGAAAAAATAGATGGTCTATCTCAGTCTCTTTCCTAAAACTCTTGTTTATCTTTGTCGTTGCTAATGAAACAAAGCAAAATACACTAAGTGTATAGAACATACATTTATCCAGAAACAAAGCTGGAGGAGCCTAGAGATGGGGTTCAGAGGAAGTTCTGTTCTTCAGAGAGGCAGTCTCAACAGCAGAGTCCACAGTCAGCCCAAGGCAAACTCTGTGATGGTCTCAGAAGATAATTATTTGCTACAAGGCAAAATGAAAGGTATAGCAGTTGTTTTCTTTGATCTCTTCCAATTAACATTTTCTGCAGAATTTGCAGTTGCTTAAGATGGCTGATTCAAACTAATACTTCGCTTTGGTTGGAAGGCATTGGAGTTGCTGGGAATGCAACTAAGGGGAAGCTGAATTACAGGCATGCCATTCCGTGTTGTGAGGTAGGTTGATGTGTATTTCTGTCACGTATAGGACTGGCTTCTAGAATATACCTAACTCCTGCTGTGGACTCATCCAGCATCATGTCATGAGAAGCTGGGCCAGAGATGTGTCACCTATTAAAAATATGTTATTTTTCTGGATTTTGTGAGATCTCTGGGTTTTCAATGTTGTAATAATTATGATTTGATGTGGCTTTTAAGTTACTAATTAGTTTTAACCTAATTTTAGATGCATAATTACATTTTTTTAAAAAGGGGTCGCTTAATTGTTTATATTTCAGGATCCATAAAACCTGAATGTGCCCATGTTTAATTCATCTAATGGGACTTTAACTCTGTCTCCCGTCTGCTCCAATAATCAATTAGTTAACAGACAAGCAATAATAAATTTGTCCATCTGGCTGCTGGTATATAGAAGTACAAGAAGATACCATTTTTATTTCACATTTAGACATACAGATCTTTACAAAGTAACTGCCTGGTTGAAGTAATGTTTTCACCTGCCTGAGTCTCAGTTATGTGTAACCAGTTATTCCAATATTCTGTCTTACTGCCACCTAGTTCATTTTTTGTTTAGTGCTGAGATGATGACAAAGGCACAGGAATAGTTCTGGAAATGAGGATACATTGTCACCCAAGAGGTAAGTAGGCCAGAAGGAGGCTGAGAACTTAGAAAGCCTTGCCCAGCCACATTCCGTTTTATCATCAGCATGACAGTTACAGAAGCTGTGGACAAAGGAACCTTCCTCACTAGTAAACCTCCAAAAATAGCTTCCAGTAGCCCTAGAAGGTGGGCTGGTTTTTATGAAGCTGCCTGCAGAACCACATAGCAAGAGGATACCTAAAGAAACAATTCTGTAAGCCTCCCAAGGGGTTTAGAGCTTTCCTAGGCTTGGTTTTTTTCTTGGATGAGTGGGAAAACGGTTAAAAGATTTGGCATGTGGAAGAAGCTGATTAGACGGATTAAGCCCCAATGTGAGATTAGGTTTAGGTGGGGGAGTGGGTTAGAGGCTATTTTGTAGGTAAGAATATGTAAGTGAAAGGACCTAGGGAAGGTAAGACACATTGATTCAAATCCCAGCTGTACTACTTAACGTAGCCCAGTTTCCTCTGCTGTGTGGTGAGGATAACAGTACCTTCCATATAGGGTTGTCATGAAAATAAACTGGGGATGATCAATGACTGACACATAGAAGATCAGGGCTTCATAATCTGGAGTACAGGAATGACCTTGAGAAGGGAGCGTGCTCAGCAAACTCAAAATGTCATGCAACTGTTCCATGTGAATATTTTTAGGAAGTGGTTCATAATTTCACAGAGATCTATAACTAAAAATAGATTAAGAATCATTGTAGTAGGAGCTCATTTATGTTTGAGAGTGAATTGCTAAGGGACAGGTCTGAAATTCTCTAGAAATAGAATAATCATCAAAAAGTAAGGGCTGGGACACAAGACAGAGAGGTTTTAGTGGGAAAAAGCAAATCAAGTTGACACTGATTAAACCAAGTCAATATATATTTGTAGTGAGTTCTCAGTACTATTCATACATTTTGTAAATATATTTGTTTTGCAATGAAAAGAATATAAGATATTTTATTTTTATTGCCTTGATAATATGACTGACAATTTCAATGGAAGTAATTAAATTAGCATTGGGGTAGGAGTTTAAAAATTAAGAACAAGGTACAAATTGGCAATTACAAAATAGTCACGGGGGTGTAAAGTACAGCATAGGGAATCCTATATAATAAAAGCCTAATGTGCTAAGTGTCCAACCGTTCGGCCAGTCACTATGATGTGCACTGACCACCAGGGGGCAGACGCTTTGAAGGGTAGGTTAGTTTTTTGCTGGGGTCCAGCCGACAAGGACTGGGCAAGATGGGCCGGACATGCCCTGGAGCCCTCCTGTGGTCCCTCTCCAGCCTCAATCGTGCACTGGTGAGGTCCCTTGGCCTACCCTGCACCCTCTCTCAATCCGGGCCCCCTTGGGGGGTGTCATTTAGCTGGTTTTGGCCCAGTCACCGCAGGCCAGGCCAAGGGACCCCACCGGTGCATGAATCCATGCACTGGGCCTCTTGTATCTACTTATATATATAAAAGCCAAGTGACCATAACGACCAATTGCTATGACAAACATTGCGGCAGCCAACTGGCCTGATTGGGGCCCCATCAGCTACCCCCAACCTCCTGTGACCCCTCCCAGCCGCCGGCCCGGTCCAATGGGCCCCCATCGGGGTGGGCCAGCCGGACACCCCCCCCCCCCCATGCATGAATTCATGCACTGGGCCTCTAGTAAATAATATTGTGATAACTGTATATGGTGCCATGTGAGTACTAGAAATACCAGGGGGAACAAGTATATGATTGTCTAATCACTATTTTGTACATCTGAAACCAATACAAAATAATATTGAAAGTAAACTATTTGGCCCTGACCGGTTTGGCTCAGTGGATAAAGTGTCAGCCTGCGACTGAAGGGTTCCAAGTTCAATTCCAGTCAAGGGCATGTACCTTGGTTGTGGGCACATCCCCAGTGTGGGGTATGCAGGAGGCAGCTGATAGATGTTTCTAACTATCCCTCTCCCTTCCTTTCTGTAAAAATCAATAAAATGTATTTTTTTTAAAAAAAAAAAAAAGAGGAAGTAAACTGTTTGGAGGGGAAAAAATTAAGGCCCAGCCTGTGTGGCTCAGTTGGTTGAGCATTTTCCCATGGAGGTCGCCAGTTCAATTCCCAGTCAGGGCAGGAAGCAGCCAATCAATGTTTCTCATCTATCACTCCCTCTCCCTTCCTCTTTCTGAAGTCAGTAAAAACATTTTTTAAAAAATTAAAGACATAGTCCTAGCCCTATACCTGAAAAATTATGTGAATTTGGCAAGTCATTTGCCTCAATTTCCCCAAGTGTAAAATAGTAGTGTTAAACCACATCTTAACGACAATGTTTCAGAAGTTGGCTAAGTGAAAATATGTTCACTTTGCAGGAGGGAACTATTTAAAGTCAAGGTGTTAATAGCATTTTTTTCTTTCAAAATTTACTCTTTACACATTTTAACAATAAATCAGTAAATTTATTTTAACTATTTATTGAGGACTTTAAACTATTGGTATCCATACTTTTAAAGTCCGTTGGTATTGATGGTTGACATCATCAATGATCACTTTATTTGTATGTCTGGCGATAATCACTGTATCATACTAGTAATTATCCTATTGGCAAAGTCCAAAATCCCCCTGTCCCCCCCCCTCCCTCCCCACCCCCTCCCCCCCCCCCCCATAGACACACATACTCGTACACACCTATCACCTAGCTAATCATCATTACAGCTTTAGCATAAAAGATCACCCTCTCTGGGGGCCCTTGCTCAGTCTCCACAGTTAAACAGCTTCTGCTGCACTTACAATTACTTGTTCCACTCTTGTTTTCCCTGTTAGACTCTAAGCACCAGGGGGCAAGAACTGAGTTTTTCCTACTATATCCCTAGAACTAAACTCTTTTACAGCAAGTCCTTAAAAAATTAATAACATTATCATTAGTTATTTTGAAGCTATCTTAAATTTACAACTAAATTTTAAGTACAGAGCAAAGGACTTCTTAAAAACTTTACTCAACTATGCTTGCAAAATGCCCCTTAACTCCCTAATACTTCAGTGTGTTCTTACCAAACAAAGACATCCTCCTATGTAATCACAATACATCTGTCAGAATCAGATATTTGGTACTGATACATGACTTCCATCTAAGCTGTGGGACCACAGTTGAGTTTTGCCTGTTGTCCCAGTGATGGCCTTTACTGTAATCCCGTGCAAAATCATGTCTATTGCAGCCCTTCAGTTGGAAGTAGCTCCTTAATTTGTTCTTGGCTTTCATGGCATTAACCATTTTAAAGACTGTTAGGCCATTGTTTTAAAGGATGACCCTCAGACCCTCAGTTTGGGTTTTTCTGATGGTTCCTTATGAGTACACTCAGGTTATTGACCACAGAAGTGACAACTGTTTTTCTCATTGTATCCTATCACCTGACACATAATTACTGATGATGTTCACTTTAATCCCTTGACTAAGGTGGTCTGCCACTATAAAAGTGGTCTTCATCCCTTTGCAATAACCTTTTTTTGGAGAGGTGCCTTGAAATTTTAAATATCTTGGTTCACACCAAACTTACAATTTATTAATTTAAATCATGTGAAATCATGTTTAGTAAATGGGTCATTTTTGTTACTTTTATTATTTTGATGCTCAAAGTGTCCCACATTTTGCCATTGGAAGTTTCCTCAATGACCTTTTGACATATCCTCATCATTCCTCGAGCACTTCTTTACTTTCTGGCACAGTAAGACATCTCAGACTTCATCTTGCACTTTACCTAATCTGGAATGTGCCATTTCTCTAAGAAACCTGGTTTCTTTTAGTGGAGAATGGTATTTTAAAACTTTGAGCTGAGCATTCAGGTGTGTTTATTGCTTTTGGACTGTCGTCGTTCCCAGACCCTCTCAGTGGGCAGTGGGCAGAGCTCTGAGATATGTGAGTGTGCAAGCTCACACATGAAAACACACATACATTTGCAGTTATGTTGGTTTCATACCCAACAATATATATTGACAACCATGGGGTGGTCCCTCCCCGGGAATGGAGGCTTTTCCCAGCCCACCTAATGCCTTGAAGGACTGCATTGCTCAGAAAGAGGAAGGTATCGAGGATTACTTTTTCAGTGTTTAAATAAAAACTAGCCAAATGTTAGTGACTTTTTTTCTCAATTTCTTCCAACCTCTTGGTGTGTTTCATCTCTTTTTGCAGACTAATCTGCATTTCTCTGGGTATATGATAGGGATAGTTCTCTTCATTGGAAGAAGTTTATAAAAGAATCAGTTCATGCTAGTAATTCACATTGAAACACACACACAGACACACACACACACACACACACACAGCAGTGTTACTACCTGTCTGTTCTGCATCAAGTTGGCCTTGTCAAATCAGTGATCTCTTATTTGGTCAAAGAAAGGTGACATGCTTTTTGGCTGGGTAAATGTTCCATATTGATCTATTTTGGGTTCTGAGTCCTAAAGCAAATACTTTGTAAAGGGAGTTTCTTTGTCATTGAAATGTGCCTTAAATTAATTGAAGTATGTAAGCCATAAATACAAAGCTGTCTGAAGCATCTGGGATATCAATATTTAAATTAAGGGCCCAGTGCCATGTATGAAACATATGTTATTGACTTTTCAGTTGTCTGTCTTAACGGGAATGGAAGATTTTCTGGTTTAACAACTTAGCTTCTAGTTAAGAATAAGGGCTAACTCGGCAGGCTCATGCAGAGAGAGGAACTGAGGGCTTCTCACCTGCTCTTGTGCTGAAGGGCCGTGCTGCTCTTCTCTGATTGGACGAGGATGCGCCACATTTGCTCAGGGCCACAGGCTGTTGGAACAACTTCGTCTCCTTCACCATTGGTGTGTTTCAGCACAGTGGAAAGAATCATATCCTTCAACTAGAGGAATGTTTCTTTCCCGCTGTGGCTTAGTTCGTTTGGGCTGCTAGAACACCATAGACTGGAATACTTATATATAAACAGCAGACATTTATTTCTTGTGGCCCTGTAGGCTGGCAGTCCAAGATCAGGGTGCCAGCATGGTCATATTCTGGTGAGGATGCCTTTCTGGGTTGCAGACTATCATTCTCTGGTATCTTCACATGGCAGAGAGAGGGTGTGAGCGCTCTGGGGTCTCTTTGATAAGGGAACTAATCCCATTCATGAAGTCTCCACCTTCATCTTCTAATAACCGCCCATTCATACCATCACATTGGGGGTTAGGATTTCAACATGAATCGACAGTGGGAGGGATGCAAATATTCAGTGCATTGCACACTGGACTCAAAAGAATAGCAGCTTGCTTGTGTTTTGCCCTTATAATTTGAGTTCTTGTTTAGAAGAGAAAAAAATCTACTTACATCAACTACACAGATATAGGAAGGGAAACAAAGTGTACCCACATGTATGTTTGATAAAGAATTATCACCTTAGACTTGAAAGTAACCGTGGATGTATGAACAGTGGGATGCACCTGCTGTTTTGGGTAGAAACTGTGGCAGAGATATTTACTGCTTCCCAAATATATAGGTGCTCCCCACACTTCCCAGCTCTCAGAGTTAGGCAGGGCCATGTGACTAGCTCTATCAACCAATGTGAGCAAAAGAGATGTGAGCACCACAGCCTAGATATGTTCACTGTGCACGCTTTCAAATTAACTAAATTTGAGTTGTGTTGAAACTGGACATAGAATGTTTCCAAGATAATTTCCAACTGTCCCAGGCAATAGAAGACATAATTGCACTAGCCTAGTGAGGCCCCTTCATTCAGAAAATAAGTGTGGTTTTATTTGGTTTGGTTGTGAATGAGTTTGAACCAAGGTTGATAAGATCCATTAGCTAGAAGGACCTAATCTGGATGAGATTGCTTCGATAATTTAAAGACAAAAGCAAACTAGAAAATGGTGTCAATGTGACAGTGTTTTAGCACCGTTCAGGTAGTAGTTTAAACCATAGGAAACTTACTTTAACTCAAAAAGAATCTCAGACACTATAAAGTGCACAATTCGTTTCCTTTGCCATCCTTTTACTTTCCCTGACAACATGGTACGTTATTTCAAGGGCATTCCCAACAACTGCATTTGCCACCGCCTCTGCACCTACAGAATGGCTTCTTTCAGTTCATTTAGGATCCTGGGCTGCTGTAACACACACGTACACACACCCTTCAGGGTATCTTATCTCAAATCAATTTTTTTTTTCATGTGAGAACTTTTTTTTAGAGCTCTGATTACTTGGTGCTGTTGAAAAATGAAAACTTTCTACATTGTGTCCTTATGACCATTTCTTTATTCTTTTTTTTTTTTTTTTGCACTTGGTGAACAACAAAAACAAAGAGAAAAAACCACAACAATTTCACACCTAAAATTGAAGGAGTTGATTACTGTCATTTTGACGATGTGCCTTTTACACATTTGCAGTGGTTAAGAAAGACTTTATGCTTTGGAGCATGAGCACTTTAAAGTGATTCAAAATTATTGAAGAGCTACACATTTTATAAAGTGCTTCAATTTGTTACTGACTAGAGCAGCAGTGGAACGATTCAGCAGAGCTTTTAGTACTATGCACAACCTGCAAATGCTCTCATAATCTTCCCAGGTATTACTCCCTTTCACGTGGGGGCCCTGAACGCTCCTACCCAGAGACACGCCCTGGCTAACAGCAGAGCGGCTATTCTGAGACCTGTATGCCACAAACAGCACTCACACATGGGTGTAATTGTGGCAATGCTGCCAACTTCAAAGATGCCTTCTCTTGTTATGTGGCTTTGGTAGAATTAAAAACGATTGATCTAAAAAACTGATGAAAATTGATCACTTAATTTGTTATATGGATGAGTGTGGGCATATGGGGAGGAGAAAATATGTGTAAAGGTGTTCAAGGTGACTTAGATACCTTATGAGAAATGAGAAAATGATCTTTTAGTCCCTTTGAGGCACTCAAGGGACTACTGTTTAAAAAGTTGATGCTTTCCCCTAGCTGGTTTGGCTCAGTGGATAGAGCATTGGCCTGTGGACTGAGGGTCGCAGGTTCTATTCCGTTCAAGGCCACATGCCTGGGTTTCGGGCTCAATCCCCAGTAGGGGCTGTGCAGGAAGCAGCTGATCAATGAGTCTCTCTCATCATTGATGTTTCTGTCTCTCCCTCTCCCTTCCTCTCTGAAGTCAATAAAAATATATTTTTAAAAAAATAGATAAAAAGTTGATGCTTTTGAGAGAAGTTGAAACATTGTAAAAAACAGGGTTAATGCTCTTTTTCTGCTTTGCCATTAGCTAGCATTATTTTGTTGGACTTTGATTTGCATGTTTTAGAGCAACAGTGAGCCCTGCTATGTAAAACAGGAGAAATATGGCATCACCTTTGAAATCTGAAATGACCAGGTCATTTAGACATGGACTTCTGATGTGGGATTCCAATAAAGCACATGTATGATTCTGCCTTTTAAAATGAGCATGCACTGCCGAGATGCATCCTGAGTAGCACGTGGCTCTCACGGGCACAACACTTTATTTAGCACTAGGGCTGTAGACTTCAGCTAGCTTATTAGGGAGAAGCAATCCTAAACCAGAACAAAGCTAAATCCATGTCAGTTCAAAGGCATGGCCAATTCGGGGAGGGAGCAGGGTGTTTAGCAGATCTCTAGTATGTGAGTAGCTGGCAACATTAAGAGTGTCTGGAAAACCTTGGTCTGTGTGGTTGCCTCACACAGGTGATTCTTGCCAGAGCTGAGGTGATTCTACATTTCCAAGACTTATGTTACCAGTAACTAATCCAAGTAAAGAACTTCAGAATGCTTGACTACTTTATGACTTTATCATTTGTTTAATTTTTTCCTTCCCTTCTTTCCTTGCTTACATTCTTTCTCCAAATTGTCCTGTATATCCCTGTCTTTTTTGGCATGCTGCTTTCTCTTATCAGGATTTGACTTGCTCTGAAGGGTGCCCCAAGCAACACTGTTTCAAGTGTGTGTACGGACCACCCTGAGTGCTCTCTACTGAGGAATTTCACCCAGATTTGTTTAGTTCTGCCTGATCCACTTTATGGTTTAATTTATTAGAGTCCAAGCACCTGGGTATTTGTAAACAGAATAGTAAGATATCCAGGCATTCTGTTTTCATTAAGTACATCTAAGAGTTACAAGCTGAAATTGCCCAAACAATCAGGAATGACAGATATCTGTCCTTATTTTCAAAGGAGACAACCAACATAAGTAAGGGACATTTACATATTGACTTGGTTTATATTTTAATTTAGCTCCAAGGCCAAGCAGATAATGTATGAAACTCTTAAACTTTGCCTCAAGAATGTTGGTTTTACCATGGACACAGACAATAGCATGGGGAAGAGCTGGGATAAGGCTGGGGTTGGGTGGAAGGGTGCAGAAAGGGAGAAAATGGGAGACATCTGTAATATTGTCAACAATCTATAATAATGAAAGCATAATGTGCTAATTAGACCAGACAGCCAAACAACCTTCCAGATGATGGCGGGGCTGTGAGGGCAGAGCCACTTGCACAAATTTCGTGCATCGTGCCTCTAGTAAAAAAAAATATTGTGGTTTTATATACCAAGATGGTTATGTCTAAATGTCCATTCAGTAACTTTATAGAGTTGATCTAAGAAAGTCTGATCTGCCTTCAGTGCCTTTACAGAATTCAAAAGTAGTGAAATTATTACTTTTGAATTCTATAAATTAGGCATTTATTTTAAAATCAAGTATATTGCATGCAAACCTTTTATAAGCTGGATATTATTTTGCCTTAAACCTTTATGCCATGTAAAGCTTTCTCTTCTCATTTCTACCCATCAAAATCCTATCACTCATTTTCTACTTGATGTTGCAACCATTCTGACTTAGAGCAATCATTCCCTCCTTTGAATGCCTGCATTGTACTTGCTCAAGTGACCCCATATGACATTTATCACATGCTGCAGAGTCTTATTCGTAATACATCTAATCTCCCAGACCTGAGTCTCAATTTCAGAACTTTGTCTGGACACATGGTTCATTCAGCATCTACTTGATCTGTGTATCAATTGACCACAATGTGTAAGAGCTGTGCTGGGCACTGGAGATGCCGTGGTGAAAGACAGACATGACCACAGCCCCTGGAGAGTTGATCAATCAAGTAAATGGATGAATTAGGGCCAAAGATTGTGTATCATTTGCAATACCAAGTGTAATGGTGTGACCTTTGTGAGTGTACTGAAGGTACTTTTGAGGAAGGATCTAAGATTCTCTATTTGTTGGTAAGCAAACTTACATCTAGTAATGGAATACCAACTGTTGTTGTGTATGTTTTTGCTACAAGTAGGATTTTCTCGTTTCTTCAAACAGCTATTGAAAAGATGTGGGGTATAAATAAATGTCAATAAATCCAACATTGTCTTTTCTATGCTCTTAACACTAACGTAGGGTCCCCTAAACATAAACATTTTATATTTATTTCACATTATTGATGCACAAGTTTGAAAAGAGTTATCTTTTGTTCAAATCATTAAAGACTATGTCTTAGAACTTACATTATTTTCAGTTTATTCTGTGAATTAAACAGGTTCATGATTAAGAAGACACTGCCAATAAAAAGCAATAAATCAGGTGTAGCATGAAATTAGTATAAGCAATTTAAAAAGGATTAAATTTTTTAAAAAAAACATAGCTTCTGGTTCAGTATGGCAGTCTGACCTTCCAAAAACATTAAAAAATATATTTTAAACATCTTTAAAGATATACAAGAAAGAACATAAGAGTAAGAGCAAAAGAGAGATTTTGAAAAGTGGAAGTTGAAAAATGTATGGAGGAGTGGCAACTGATGAACCAGGGGAAAAGCAGTCACTACCCAGAATATATGCAGAGGTGACTAACCTATGGAACCTTGGCGTCTCAGAATTCTGCAATACCAGGTGTGCGAGAGGATGCAAGAAAGATGTGTGACTAAAAACAGGTATATAACTGTGTATGAAATGATCAACACCCTGCTACAGTGTATAGAGTAAAGGCATTTTACCATTTCCCAGACAAATATAATGAAGGACCTTCTCTAGAGAAATTGCCAACATTGGTTCGGGGAAGCTGGTGCAGGTATTGGCACCCCAGAACAAAGATCTCTACATTATGGCAAGCATGTGGCCTTCAGTAAAATGGCCAGCTACCCAACCACACTTTAATAGTTGGACTATCAGTAAATAAGACCTTACCTGTGTTCAAAGAGCTACCAGTCAGCCAATTTACTAGTACTATTTCCTAGTTATAAACAGAAACCAAGTACCTCTAATTACTTGACAAAAGCCACCAACATGAATGTGAAAGGCCAAGAAAAGCTATCATAAAGAGCAATGAACAGGGGGTTCAGTAACACGCGGAGGGAAACAATTCAGGAACACCACCACCAAAATCCTTAAAAATTCTAATTCATACCACAAAAAGATTAGAAAAAAAATGCATCTATAAAATAAGAATAGGCTGCTATAAAAACAAATAGGATGCTATGAAAAAATTTATAGGTCAACTAAGTTTTCTTGGTATTTTAAAATGTGATTATCAGACTACAAAATCAATTGAATGATTGAACAATAAAATTAAACACATTTCAAAGAAAGTAAAACAAATAGGGAAAATAAATGGAAATACAACGGAAATGCAAAGAAGAAGGAATTAATCTTGGGGCCAAATCTCAACTAATATGAATTTCAGAAACAAAAGGCAGCTGAAGAGAGGAGCTACAGTTGAAGGACATGAATAATTAGAAAGTATCCATTGAATGAATAAATGAAGACCTACATTAGATACCTTATTTAAAATTACAGATCACTGCCCTACCTGGTTTTGCTCAGTGGATAGAGCATCGGCCTGCAAACTGAAGGGTTCGGGTTCCATTCCAGTCAAGGGCACATGCCCAGGTTACGGGCTCCATCCCTAGTGGGGAGCATAGCTAATCAATGATTCTCATCCTTAATGTTTCTATTTCTCTTTCCCTTTCCCTCTCTGAAATCAATCAATCAATGAATAAATAACTGCCTAGTTAAGATTTGGAAACAGCCTAAGTGCCCAACAGCAGATGAGTGGATTAAAAAATTGTGGTACATCTACACAATGGAATGCTACGCTGCAGTAAAAAGGGAGTTCTTACCATTTGCAACAGCATGGATGGAACTGGAGAGCAGTATGCTAAGTGAAATAAGCCAGTCAGAGAAAGATAAATATCACATGATCTCACTCATTTATGGAATATAATGAACAATATAAACTGATGAACAAAAACAGATCCAGAGACAGAGAAGCATCGATCAGACCATCAAACCTCAGAGGGAAGGTAGGAGAGGGTAAGGGGGAGAGATCAACCAAAAGACTTGTATGCATGCATATAAGCCTAACCAATGGATACAGATAACAGGGGGGTGAGGGCATGAGTGGGGGTCGGGGTGGGGTAATGGGGGAATAAGGACACATATGTAACACTTTTGACTGCTATATGAAAAGTATAGATTTCAAGGAGAAATTTAACTTTTAAAAGGGTACCATTGTGTCCTAGCTGGTTTGGCTCAGTGGATAGAGCATTGGCCTGTGGACTGAAGGGTCCCAGGTTCGATTCCAGTCAAGGGCACATACCCGGGTTGCGAACTCAATCTGATCCCCAGTGTGGGGTGTGCATGAGGCATCTGATCAATGATTCTCTCGCATCATTGATGTTTCTCTCTGTAATCAATAAATGTAATCAATAAATAAATTTTAAAAAATAAAATTAAAGAAAGAACTGTCACTTCTCCATGGTTCCAAAGTCAGACAGACATTGAGTACCCTATGAAATACATAAACGAAAAATATTCATTTATTAATTCACTAATTCTCAGCTATGCACCAGGTGTGCTGATAGGAATAAGATGAAAACATACCGCCGGAACCGGTTTGGCTCAGTGGATAGAGCGTCGGCCTGCGGACTGAAGGGTCCTCGGTTCGGTTCCGGTCAAGGGCATGTGCCTGGGTTGCGGGCACATCCCCAGTGGGAGATGTGCAGGAGGCAGCTGATCGATGTTTCTCTCTCATCGATGTTTCTAACTCTCTGTCTCTCTCCCTTCCTCTCTGTAAAAAATCAATAAAATATATTTAAAAAAAAAAAGATGAAAACATACCAGTGTTCTGTGAACAAAAAATCAGGCAAATATGGTACCCAAATTTGGTTTTGACCTGTCCTATGTGAATGCTGGCTATGGTAAGAATTAAGACAATGGTGTCTGGAATTCTGAATGTGCCTCTGTTAAGTCCACTTGTAATCTGTTAACATTTAACAATTAAATGGTTGTAGACTAGTGTAGCATAACAATGCCAAAAATCCTGTCAATGAATGCAAGAGGGCCTTAAGCAGCTTACTGAAGTAAAAAAGGTAAAGTTTCAAAAATGGTATTCAGTCTTTATTCAGTGATGAGAAGGAAAATGCAGTGCTTTAATTGCAGACATGATTTCCTAAAGCTTTCCAAGTTTTCCTTGGAGATTTTCAGGGCCAGGGATTGACTATCCTTGTTCCTACTTGGATAGAGAAGGGCTTGATAGAAGTGCTATGTCTGCTGGCACAATTTATCACTTAATACCTTGTTCCAATTGAAAACATAACCCAGTTCCATTCAGATGATGGAGCACCTACACTTGCTCTGTCTATGGCTTGTACACTCACTGATATTTCCAAGGGAAGTCTTGAGATTGTCAAAATGGAAATTAATTTCACCAACTTGGGGCCTTAAATGATAATAAAAAAATTCATTGTTGTAATCTGCTAATGATTGCTGAAAATGTTGCCCGGGCTAAATAAACTCAGTGTCAGCCTGGAAGAATGGACCTACGTGGGGACTGGGATTGAAACTAGATGTGGGACTGTGGGTAGAGTAGGGAGAAAACAGAAAAGATTCTTACTAGAGAAAAAGACAACTTCAAGGACACTATCAGAGAGCATATTCTCCGCATAGTTCTTGATTTTTTATAATAGCTGAAATGAACAGTCTTCCAAAGAAAGTTATAAAATTATCAAAGGTAGTAATTCACCAATTTCAATAGCTGGAGGAAAATGTTAACTCTTTTTTGGGGCATAAAAATATTATAGGTAACACCATTTCTGAGATCTTCATTTCCTACACTAAATGGAATTCTATTGAAGTTCACGTAGCATTGGGTGCCTTTAAATACTTTAAGAACCAACTGTTTCATCCATGCAAGGGAATGTAAATGTCATGATTGTTGGGGTCGTGTTTTTGTTTATGAATGAATGCATCCAGTATAGGTCAATTGTTCTTACACTTTTAAAAATCATGAATCTCATTGGAAAAAATCTAGTGAAAGCTAAGACCTCATTTATACAAAAGTAGATATATGCATAAAGATACACAATTCTTTAAATCGTTTCTGTATATTCACAGACCCTTATTTAGACTGTAAGGAATGATAGATCAGGTTAGGAATTCCTCCTAGATAGTTAAGATATAGAATATTACATAGTTAAAATATGGCATAGATGAATTGTATAAAATAGTAAGGAAATGTTTTTATTTTAATACTGTATTATTTTATGTAACTGCAAAATACATTGAAGTAAAATATTTCCTAAAACTACAATTTTTTGAATTGTATATGACTTAGACCAGTCTTCAAAATTAACAAAGCTGACACCTAGAGAAAAGACTTAATCTAGTTCACCAGCTAGTTTATAGCACAGAAATATTCTATGCATATACAAATGTGTACTAAACTTTTGACTGCTATATGAAAAGTATAGATTTCAAGGAGAAATTTAACTTTTAAAAGGGTACCATTGTGTCCTAGCTGGTTTGGCTCAGTGGATAGAGCATTGGCCTGTGGACTGAAGGGTCCCAGGTTCGAGTCCAGTCAAGGGCACATACCCGGGTTGCGAACTCAATCTGATCCCCAGTGTGGGGTGTGCAGGAGGCAGCTGATCAATGATTCTCTCGCATCATTGATGTTTCTCTCTCTCCCTCTCCCTTCCTCTCTGAAATAAAAATATATAATTTTTTAAAAGGGTACCATTGCTTTTCAATAACATGTATTCTGACCTCTAACCCCACCTATTAAGCCATTAGTATGCAGGAAAAGGAGGAATTGTTATAAGCATTCAGAAATGCTTATAACAATATATTTATTAAATCAGGAAACCTCATTAGTGTAAATATTCTTAATATCTATACATTTTTAAATGTCACCCATTTCTAACTCAATTGTATACAAGTACAGTATATTCTTTTCAAAGAATTTTGGAAGCAATTAATTTTCATGAAGCTTTAAATTCAAGAAGAAATTTCAGGGAAGATTATTTGAAAATAGAAACACTTTGAATTGTTAAATTGCTCAATTTGTTAAAAACCCAATGGTCTCAGTTCATGAATCAGATACAAACAAGCAGAACGAATAGGAAATAAATTAGGTGCTATTAGGAAGGATTTTAACACGGTGATCGTGTGGTGGCTGTGAACAAGAACCTTCCCTTGGGTGAAGAATGCCCGCCTGGGAGGGAGCGGCCCTGGCCTCAGCCTCTGCCTCTGCCGGCGGGGCGCTTGGTCGGGGGCTCCCACTGGAGAAGCGCAGACGTGGGTTTTCAGCCTGTCCTGTCGAGGCATGGCCGCCTCCCCTGGAACTGCTGCTCTGAGACACCAGGAGCAAGTCTGAGACAAGAACCCCCCCACTTCTGCGCCCACCTCTTCCCTTCGCTGCTCTGAGCAGGGGGTGTCCTTTGGACCTTAAGCCCCTTCCTGCGGACGGGGTTCTCAAAGGGGTTCCTGCCGGGTGACTGCTTCCCGCTGTGGAGGCTGTCGGCCCCGGGAGACGGCTGGAGCCCGCTCAGTGGGGCACAGGGGCGACCCCCGGCCTTTCTCCGAGCAAACTGCCACTCTGGGCCCAGGGCTCGGCTCGGGGCAGACTCCTCTCCCCGCCACGCCCGGCAGGGCCCCCCAGTTCAGGTGGTGGGAGTGTGGCTCTGAGCGCAACTCACTTCCTGGGAACTTGGGTCCGCGTGGCCGCAGGGCTGGAAGGCCCAGGACCCAGAGCCCGAGGGAAGCGTCCTGGAAGTTCTGCCAACTTTGCTTTTGTCGGTTTCCGGGCCGGGGCTTACTCAGCTCTCTCCCGAGAGGCAGGGAGGACAAAATTGCCTCCCAGATCGCCCAGCCGGGAGGCGCCAGCTCGGTGGGAAGGGGAAGAGGCGCGGGAGTCCGCCACCCTCGCCCTGGGCCCTGGGCCAGGCCTTCCCCGCCCGCGCTCGCCAGAGGGGACGAGGGAAATGGGTGAGAAGGGGCGCCCCGAGTCGAGCATTCTTGCTTCTTCTAAGGGACGTTGTTAAAGGTCTATTTTTTTGTTTTGCTTTACTTTTAAAAAATGTATACTTCTCCCGTCCTGCTGGGGAACACGTACCTAATTTTACCTACCCCTGACCCCCATCCAAAACATCCTCTGCTCGTTTCTGCACCCCGAACCCCCAAGGTGAACGCCTGTGCTAGCCGCTGTCCCGACTGGCCTCCAGGGGCCGGAGTTCCCTCCTCAGACCGACACTGCTGACCCCGGAGCCCTGAGATTCCCGGAGTGGGGTCCCTCCACCTCTGGGAGTTGCTTCTGTGCTTCCCCTCCCACCGCGGGGGGACGTCAGCGCCACTAGCGAGGGCGCCACAGCAGCGCGAAGCCTGGGGGAGGCTGGGCCAGCCCCACCCAAGTCCTCATCTGGTCTCAGAAGAACTTTTTAGGGATCCTAGTCCATTTCTCCATCGGAGCTTTGCACTTCCCTTCTGTTATGAATGTCCAAAAGGAAAGCAGGCGATGGGGGAGGGACCATCGAGAGAGAGAGAGAGAGAGAGAGAGAGAGAGAGAGAGAGAGAGAGAGAGAGGAGGGACGAACAGAAGACACTTGGATTATATATCTATTTTATGTAAAGAAATGATACATATGTAACTTTAGATTTCCTTCCGAATTACAGTTCTGAGGCTATAGAAAACCCATTTTCAACACCCCCTCTCTCAGAGCGGCCTTGATTGCTGAAAATGCTTCTAATTGTGTGGCACGCATTACTGGAGACGAAGGACGCATGACAAGCAGCCTTCATTCTTTCGCAGATTAAGAGAACGTCTGTGGGTGAATATCCTTCCGCTCAGGAAAAAGACTAAACCACTCTTAAACTGCCCGCAGCGTTCCTAAGGCGTCTGTGCGAGAAGCGAGACACGTCCTGCCCAGCGCACAGTCATGCAAATAGACAGCATTTTACAGAAAACGCCGCCCGATAGCCCAGCGCCAAGGTTCTTCCTCTCAGGTTTGGCGTGGGACAAAGAGTAAACATTTTTTTTTTTCCCAAATCACTTAGCCTTCCTTCTCTTACTTGGCATTTGTAAAAGTTTTCAGCAAACCTCTCTGAAACCTACACTTCAGCCACTCCCTCCCCTTCCAGCCCTCGCCCCAGGCCCCGCGCGGCCCGCCGGCCCAGGCAGCTGCGCGCGAAGGCCACGGCCACGCAGACTCGCGCGTCTCGGCGCCTCGGGAGAGCCCGCCGCCGGCAGGGACCCGGGCGAGGAGTTCTCGGGCCACTGAGAAGTGTGCCCCCAGCGCGAGGTGCTGAAGGCGAGGTCCCCGGACAGGGCCGGGCTTCCGAAGGTGCTCTCCGGACACCGGTGGGGAGGGCGGCGCGGGAGGACAGAGGTGGAAGCCGAACCACGAGGGCCGCTGCACAAATCTGACCTGGAGACACGCACCCGGCCACACCGCAGTCTTACTTTCCGGGTCACCCTGAGCAAGCACATACATAAGGTCATGACTGAAGCCACAGGGAACGTCCCAGGGGGAATGTCCCTGCATGGGCCAACTCTGGAGGCACCGGGGTTTGCTTGCCATTCCTTATGGGAAGAAACCCCCAGAATGGCGTGGGGGAAGCCCCCTCAGGGCATCTTCAATTGCATCACAGCAGAGTCCAGGGCGAGGCCTGATCAACCCAGGGTGAGGGCGCGTGTGGGTCCTTCGAAGGGGAGCCCACCCAGGCCCCCTGCCCGGAGGGTGTGGCGTGGGCAGCGCCCGTGCCTGCAGCGGGTCGCCCGCACCTTTCCCGCTGTGCCCGTGCACAACTTTCCCCTTTATGCACCACAGTGAGAACACTTCCATGTGGGATTAGTCTAACGCTGTTGCTTCATTCAAGGCCCGCTGCTATCGACCTGCACATGTTACAGTGGCCCTCAGAAGGAGTTTATTAGCCCCTGGAAGAAAGGGCTGGGAAGGAAGAAATTCTCCACGGTGGCATTCCAAATTGGTTCCTGCAGTGGGCGGGCGCCTCATCCCCGGCCTTGGGCGGGTCTCCAAATAACTGCGGAGCTTCCTGGCTGCCTTCGGAAGGTCCCCAGGTGTGCAGCTGCCCCTCTGCTGGTCCCTGAGAGGCGGGAGGTGCGACGCGGAGGGAGACTTCACAGACTGGGGCACTGGGAACTCTAAAGGGTCAGGAAAATCCCTCCTATTTAGGGGACGCCTTTGGGAGGCAGCTTAAAAACTGAGAGGCAACATCCAAACTTCTCCAAAAAAACGGTAGCTCTGGTGATTCAAACCGAATCCATTGGCTGGCAAAGAAGCAATTGCCTGGAAACGAATTTGGCATTCAAATAAGGTCAGGTAAAGCCCAGAGCCCCGGGCCACAATTTGGACCCCAGAAGGGCACCTCCCATGCGCACCCCTGCAAGAAAGAGACAGGAAAAGGAAGGGGGAGACAGAGCAGAGAGTGGGAGAGGGGAGAGCGCTAGAGAAAAAGAAAGGGAGATATTTAGCAAGTTAAGAGGTTAAATATTTGAACAGATTTGTAAATATATAGACAGCCCTTGTTATTTGGAATGTGCAATAATGCCTTTTGTAGTGCCGCCGGCTGGGAGACGCTCCCCACACCTTCCTCCTGGGAAATCAACTGGAAATCTCATGAGCTCTCAACACAAAAACAGGGGCTGCTGTCCTTTGGGGAAAGGGGGATTCTCCCTCTATCCTGTCTTAAGAAAATAAAATAAAAAGAAATGGGCGGGGGTGGGGTGGGATAGGCAGAGAGAATAAAGGGAAAGCAGAATAGAATAAAGTGTTATTTTTCTTAGGTATGATTTTTCAGGTACATCCCAGGAAGCATTCTTCAGGCAGAAGTAATTTCAAAGTAATGTTTAAATTGATGACACACTCTATCTCTCAGTTACCTATTGTGCATCCATTATTTCTTTGAACCCAACTCTCTCTCTCTCTCTCTCTCTCTCTCTCTCTCTCTCTCTCTCTTCACGCGTGCGCGTATGTGTGTCTGGGTGTGTTGAGGAAACCTGGGTTCACTAACGGTGCTCCTGTGGCTGAGCTCGGTGGGTTTCTTTACGTTTCTCTCGCGTTGATGTTTTCTGGAAAACGGCACGGAGCGCTGTGGATGGCATCTGCCTTCTGCTTGTGCCCGTGGGCGGAGGACACAGGCGGTGGGTGTGTCCTGCCCACAGTCGCGCGTGTGCGGATACACGCATTCTCTGCTGTGCGCCTCAAATGGAGCCATTTTTTTTTTTTTTTGCCCGTGTTGGCTTCCTGCATATATTAGTATTATGCAAATACAATCATTCAGCTTGAGAATTTTTTGGAGGGGGTGGGGATGAACCATTTAAATTCTCATATATTGTCTCAGCTGTCTTTCCACAGCGTGTGAATTCATTTGGATGCCTTTTCTGGGGCGTGTGTGTGTGTGTGTGTGTGTGTGTGTGTGTGTGTAGTGGTGCTGCTGGTCGTGTGCTGGTCAGCGGGTGTGTGCCTCGGGATGTGGGAGAGTGTGTACAGCTTGTGAGCACCATGTGAATGTGTGTTGTCTCCGAATGCCCTGTCTATACGCCCCTCCCCCCATGTTTTGCGGTCTCAGGGTGATTATGTGCGTATTTACATATGTGTGCCTATTCCCTTGCCTACTGTATTGTCTTTCTCTATAATCCACACATTTCATATATATTCTCTTATCTTTTGGCAAAGTGCCTTTTTTATTTCTCGAAGAATATTCATTGGCGTGATAATCTGAAATGAAAAGTGTTCTCCCATGAAGGAGATGGAAGAGAAAGGAGTGTTCATCTTTCTTAATAGACGGGGCAGAGCCAGTTGACTGGATCACAGGGTTTCTCTGCACTTTCTGCGTGTGTCTGTATGTGCGGGTGGGGGCAGGGACCGGGGAGGGGTGGAGGGGAGGGGAGGAGGGAAAGGAGCCATTAGCAAGAACAAAGATGGGACAGCGCGCCCCCTCGCGGCCAGGCCTCATATTGCGCAGACCTGGCCCTCCAAGGTTTTCTTGAGCCAAACGCGTCCGGTAATTTCCTCCGTTAAACCACTCAGGTGCCGTCTGTCAGGCCCAGCCCCCGGCCGCCAGCCAATCCCCACGCGCCATGCAAACCACCTCTTCGGTTCCGCCGCCGCCGTATCTGCAGCCGCCCGCCCCCGCCACAGGTCTCCCTCCCTCTCCCCACCCCCTCCCTCCTCCGCTCGCGCCAGAGCAGCTGCGGGGAAGAGGGCAGTGCTGGGCGCCTCATGCATATGCAGATGCTCGTTCTCCTCCCTCCATCTCCTCCTCTCTCTTTCCCCGCCTCCTTCCCCCCCCCCCCCCGACCTGACCTCCCCTGTCCCCCCGCCCCCTCTCTTGTTCACCGCCCGCGCCCTCTCGCGTTTCCCCGCCGCGTCTGCGCGCCTAGACGTGCAGTTCCTCGAGCTTTGGTCCCGCGTAGCGGTTTCTAAGAAGAAGGCCTATGCGCGCCCTTGGAACAGGCGAGAGAAAGGGAGACAGTCACTACCCTTGAAATCTTCTCCAAGGTCAAGTTTGAGGCTCGCTGAGCAGGGGCAAATGGCGTCAAAAATGCCTCTGCAGGGTCTGCAGGAAGGTTCTGCACGCAGACTGATTTTGAAATGCCTTTCTCCTCCTAAACACCAGATTAATTTCTCCGAAACACACATTGTACTGGTCACGTCCAAATGCAGGATGATGATAGATGATTTTGTAAGCCCAGAGCTACAGTGTGTATTTGTCTTGTACATCAAGGCTACACTGCTCCTTAAACTGTGAAGAATTAAAGATGGGATCAGACAGCATTTGATCTACTTAGTATCAGGGAGAGAGAGAGAAGTGGGGCACAAGGGGAGGGGGCGAATGGGGGCGATCGGGGGCTCAAGACCTGCTAAAGGTGTGCAGTTCAGTGTCAGGGATATTGGCATATTTCTACAGTGAAGTACTCTGCAGCAGTTAAAAATGAATGGGCTGTTTGGAAAGCAAAGTTGGATGAAAAAAGCAGGTTGCAAAAAACCATGCAATATTAATATAATATTGATATCTATGAATGTGCATTTTTTTTTAGAAAAGCTAAAACAATGCAAATACATAACTATGTAGGAAAAGTATGAAAACATGTTAGGGAAGGATACATGCCAACTTCATGCTGGAGGTAACCCAGGGACCAAAGGGATCCTTTAACCATATGGTTTTAGCCCTGTGTGCAATGTTTATTTCCTTAAAAAAATTTGTAAGATGAGATAACAGAGAAATATGGGAAGGTTTTTCTAGAAAAGGTAATATTGAAGCTAAGTTTTTGAAATAGTAAGAATTTAATAGAAATATTCAAAAGACAATTCTCTTTCTGAATACATGAGGAAAAGAAATAATGAAGCTTTTACACTTTTGTATAATCTTGAATTTACATATAGAAAAATTCAGTTTCGGGGGGGGTATACAATTCTATGAGTTTTACCAATGCATAGATTCATGTAATCACAGGAAACAGCAGTTCTGCCACCTCCTCCTCGCCGTATTTCTCTGTGCGATCATTTGTAGTCAATCGTTGCCAGGTGTAGTCAACTCCCACATAATCCTAAACCCTGGAATTTACCAGTCTTTTCTCCATTCCCTATATTCTATAGTTCTGCCTTTTCCAGATGTCATATAAATGGACTCATGTAGTATGTTGCTGTGTGTGTGTGTGTGTGTGTGTGTGTTTGTTGGGTGTGTCAATAGTTTATTCCTGTTGACTGCTGAGCAGTATTTCATTGCATGGACATATCACAGATTGCTTATCCTTTTAGCAGTTGTAGCCCATTTGAGTTGTTTCTGATGAATAGTATCTTGATTCCAAAGACTCACTCATTGCTGTCCAGTGTTGTCATGTATAGTCTGGATCTTCTGTGAATGGTTGTTGTATTATATTGATAAATGTGTTCAGTTTTCCCTTAGAGGCTAAACCTCTAATTTGATGTTAAATGTGTAGTGTTGAGCTAGGTGAAACCTAGCCAGCCAAATTTATACAAGAACACACATGGTCACAGTCATTTGGAAGTTGCCCTGCAACTAATTCAGTTGTACAATAGGAGAGACTGGAGATACTGATGGTTGGCATGTGCGCATTTATATGTCTGTGGCTGCTTTCTAACTGTTTGAGCATCTGTATATTTCCAAGTGTGAAGCCATGGTTTGTTTCTGAATATTTTCTAAATCCCTTTGAAAGACTGACCTTTGCTCTTTGAAGTCCAGGTTGAGCTTTCCTAGCAGGCTGAGCTCCCACACACCTGCTGGCGACTTACATCACCAGGCTAGAGGTTCTAAAACACTCCTAAGCAGTGGCTCTCAACCTTGGCTGCACATTAGAATCACCTGGGAATCTTTTTAAAATCCTGATTTCTGGGCCCCATCCTCCGGAAATTCTGTTTCTTTGTTATGGGGTGGGACCACAACATTAGGAACAAAGGAACAGAATTTCCGGAGGATGAGGCCCAGAAATCAGGATTTTAAAAAGATTCCCAGGTGATTCTAAAGTGCAGCCAAGGTTGAGAACCACTGCTCTAACACATCTCCAGCCCTCGCGTGGCTATTTGGGCAGCTGCCTCAGTACAGGAGCCCCCACGATCTGCAATTCCGCTCTCTGCCGTATCAGTTACCCTCAAGAAACCGTGGTCCAAAAATATAAAACGGAAAAGTTGAGAAATAAACAGCTTATACGCTTTAAATGGCTGGCTGTCCTGAGTAGCGAGATGAAATCTCAGGGCGTCCAGCTCTGCCCCGCCCAGAACGAGCATCAGCCGCCTGTCCAGGGCCTCCACCTGTGTGCACTCGGCCTTGCGCTCACTGTTCGTCACTCAGTAACCTTCTGGGCGATCAGATGGGCTGTGAGGTGTCCAAGTGCTGGTGTTACAGTAGCCCTTGCTTTACTTTGCAATCGCCCCAAACACAAAAGTCGTGATGCTAAAAATTCGGATATGCTGCAGGGAACCCGGACAGTACTTCCTGTAAGTGAAAAGGTGAGTATCACCCACCATTTTGAAAGAGAGAGCAAGAGATCACATTCACGTAAGTTTTATTACATCTATTGCTAGAGCTGCTCTATTCTATTATTAGTTATTGTTAATCTCTACTGTGCCTACTTTGTACATTAAATTTTATCATAGGTGTGTATGGGAAAACTTGCAGTATGTTTAGGGTTCAGTACTATTTGTGGTTTCAGGCATCCCCTGGGGGGACCTGGAACTTATTCCTTAAAGGTAAGGGGGGACCCCTACCTGTATTCACATGCAAGATGGGAAGGAGAGAAGTAAACAAACGTTCCCAGAATGACTACGTTCTGGGTGTGGTTTAGAACATTTCCAGCGAGGTCGAGTGACCCCGTGTTGTGATTAGAGGAGTGCTGCTTCTAGTTCTAGTTCTGTTACTGAAACAGGCTGTTTTTCTAACTTCAAATTGTGTCCAGTTGCAACAGACTAGCTAGACTTTACTTGTCATCCTTAGTTTCAGTTCTAATAATCAACATCACTCTCTGGCAAGAAATAAAAGTCTCATCTAACTCGTCAACTACAGGAATAGTTAGCCAAGTTAGCCAAGTAAGCTCACTATTATTGGGAGTTAGATGATAATCCAATCTATCTTATAAGGCTCAAAAATTATGTTGGATAAAATTCTTAAATTAAGGTGATAGAGGGGATATGGTGCCACATTTTAACTTTGTTCAGTAAGGGCTCTGTGAGGCCTAGGGGGGAAAGTCCTACCTTTTCTGCACCACAATTTTCTCACGTATAAAAGTGCCATGCAGTAAACATGCTGCTACTGATGATTTTAGGGCTGAGCCCTCCGCGTTGCTGTTACAGATTTTTCCTTTTTTGTTAATCATGCCAAACTGCGTGGATGGAAGCATCTGCCATTTTCCTGCCTAAGTTAGTTATCACACATCCAAGCGTCCGTTTCCTGCTGTGCTTGAAGATTTTGAGAAAGTGGCCATTTCTCACCAAATGAGCTAGTTTATAGCCCTTGAATCAACTGAGATCATTGAGAAGCGTGCACTCATAACTTTTGTCCTCACTGCGGCCACTTGCCCGAGTGAACATGCCCGGGCTGAGGCGTGCTGGCCTGTGAAGGTGGTCAGTCCGGGAACGCCACAGGCAGCATCCTCTCCTGGAGGGGAGATTGTCTCCGTGCTTTGTGCTGCAGATAGGTTGGTGCTGCCTTAGTACCACTGCTGTGACTTCTAGTGAAAATGAAGCTTACTGTTGGTTCAACAATGAAAAGATCTCTCTTTCAAATGACCACCCATTGCATGGTTGTGGAGGAAGCCAGTCAAGCCTTTTCTCTCCCAGGCACTGTCTTTTCAAATGAGATTGTGTTTCAGTGGCGTCGTAGAAATCAGTGGTTCTGGCTTTTTAAACCAGTTGGTTCTCTCTCCTGTAAAGCAGCATCCGTGAGAACCTCATCCTAAGTTGGAATGATGACCTCTCAAGGCCTGCGTGCTGCATTCCCAAGCAAGGGAAGTCCGGAGCAGGGCTGACTCCGCAGTCCCCTGGCCTGGCTGCTTTCATGTCTGATGAACACCATTGCCCCCTAGGAATCAGATAGAGAGGTGGGGCTTGTGTAAAGTTCCCTGTGGCATTTGGAAAGGTGCTGGGAGAAAACATAGGCTGATTTTTTACTTTAATGTTTTACTCATCCGTTTAAGCACATTTGTGCTTTGCTTTGCAAAATGTCAACAGACATCACAAGTGGATAACATTTTAAAGTGATTGAGTTTTCTGTGTTTACTCTAATATTCTCTCAAAAATGTGCCCACCAATGCCTATAGGTTCATCCGCTAAGACAACCTATTCAATTGACTATTAAAAACGCCCAACAACACTTCTGTTATTTTCCACATTGGCCCAAATTCTCATTGATTAGAATTGCAGCAAGATAGATGGCAAGGTTTCATTCTAGTTCTGATGCCTTTAGGAGGGGCTCCAGGTGAAGTTCCCATTTGCAAGATGGCTAAAGGACACTGGGAAGGAGTGATCTACTACCTAATGATATTATTAGTTCATTTCCTATTTGTAGAATGTTTAGTTGTACATTTGTTCAAATGTAGGGCTCATTATACATTTGTGTATATATACTGAACCATTTACAAAACACTTCCACATAAATTATTTTATGCAAAGTATCTCACAACAACCTTATAAGATAGATTGGCAAGGGAAATTATTGTCCTTATTTTATAGTAAGGATACCGAGGTTCAGAAAAATTGCCAATAGCTCGCTTTATGGTACTTTCTTGGTGCCAGGCAGTGTTCTAAGAACTTTATATGTTTTAACCCATTTGATCTAGATAGCAGCTATAGGAAGTGGATATTATTATTGTCATCTTCATTTTATAAATTGAACCACAGAGGTACAGACAGGTGAAGTAGCCTGTCCAGAGCTACACAGTGAGTAAATAGTGGAGTCAGATGATAATCCAACCACTCTGGCTCCAGACACAAATGCCTAACCATCGCACCTCTCTGCCTAGCCACCTTCAATAACTTGCCCAGCAAATTTGGCCACTAATGTTGGATCCTAAATTAGAACATAGGTCTGCTGACTCCCAGGAAAGTGTCTTTTCATTTGATTGTAACCTCTCTCATCATATTTTGCTTTATTCTTCACTGCATTTTACTGCATTAAGTACTTCTCCTCCTCCTAGTAGAATCTGACCTTCTTACTGCGGGGAAAGAAGATAATTCCTTTTATATATGGATTGTCTCCTACCATGTCTGGAAATTCTTCTAACATAAGAGGCAGCCAGTTAAAATGTATTGAATTGGAACACCTTGAACTTTCAGGCCTACAGATTTACAACTGGAATTTTGGTGAGGTGACATAAAAGTAGTTGACAATGGGAAGGGGACAGTGATTAAATTAGGGGAAAAGGAAAGGATTAATATGATAAGAAAGAGCAAGATAATAACTATGTGCCAGACACTTTTCAGGTATCAACCCATTTAATCCTTAACACATTCTATTATTATTCCCTTTTTGTGAATGGGGAGACTGAGACACAGAGATTGTATGAACAACCCCTAAATACACCTGTTTCCGGGTATATTTCTATTTAAATGAGAGAGAAAGAAAGTGATGAAATAGATTGTTTCGCCTCTCCATCTGCTATACAAGGTTTCCTTGGTGTATTTATTTGATTTTCATCAGAGATTTCCTGTCCTAGATGCCCTACCCTACTGACTTCCCTAGTCCAGCTTCTGCATGGCACCATGTTGTCCTTCTAAACTTTACATCTGATTTTGCTCCTTGGTTTTTAACATTTGAGTTCCCCGTTGCTTAAGGTTCTATGGCTACACCATATCTCTGTTTTACATTTTCACCACTATTTCAGACTCCTTCCCCAAACCTTTTATTATGATTGTATTTAAACCCCCTTTCACTCCTAGAAGGACCAGGTACTTTAATTCTCTGTGACTTTATCCAAGATGTCCCCTCTGCCTGGAATGCTGTTCCCCTCCACTTGTCCTGCAGGATAAAATTCAAACGTATTTCTTGATGGAGCCTTCTGTGATCCTACAGATAGAATTAATATATCACTCCCTTATTATAGACTTTAACAACAATAATAACATCTGAGTGCCTATGTGCTACAATGCTATATTATTGATAAGGATGAGATTCTGAGGTTTTATGTTACTTGCCCAGGTTCACTTGGTTAGATTTGCCTGACCATAAAACTTAACCACTGTACTTTCCTTCCTCCATTGATGCCACATGTTAGATTGCATGTTTATGTATCTTTTTCTCTTCAATAACATGAGCTCCAGAACAGTAGTTATTTGCCTTGCAGTCTTTGTGACCTGCACAGCATCTGTACTACAGACGGAGCTCAGTGAACGGAGTTAAAAGACTGAATGGATAGCACATGTTCCCCATTCCCTGGGCTGTATTTCTCTCACCTGGCCAATAGAGCCTCATTCCACCGAGCAGGTTTATGCTTCTTCACTCTTTTCTCCACATTAACTGACTTCTAAAGTGGTTATTCACAAAACTAACCATCTTCACGACTGTTGCCTGTGAGAGTCTTTATACAACATCTTTATGAAGCCAAATTTTGGGTGTTTGAGTCCAAGTTTGTTGTCTCACAAAACTGAAGAACGGATTCCCAGACAAAAACGGTTAGTGGAAGCAAAGTTTATTGAGAGAAGCCAGGCCTGGAAAAGGTGCAGCTGGGGTTCCAAAAGCCGGCCAGGCTCCAGAGCTTCCGTTCCATGTTGCTGTCGGGTGCAGGTCAGCATCCAAGCGATTTAAAGTCCATTATGTGTGGAGTCCCACGTGGCTTATGCACAGGAGAGCATACCCCTGCCACAGGAGAGTCAGGAACCCAGCGCCAGGGAGAGAGGGAGAGGAGAAAGGAAGTGCATGCTTTCTAAACTAGGGGCAGATACATGCCTTGCAAGCTCCTGATTGGTCCTTTCAAAGAATTCTGCCTGAGCCACATCCTTGGGATTGGTGTATATGCCCCACTGCCTTGTGATTGGTTATTTGCAAGCTGCCTGTCTTAGCAACATCCATACATGTTCAAGTGTGTCTCTTGCATACACCCTTCCTTCCTTGTCTTGCTGCTGATTCAGGTTGTTTTATTGAATGGGGTTATTTCTTTCCCGGGTCCTTGTCCAGATGGATTTTAAGAATGAAGCCGCAGACAAAAGGTGGTAGGTGAAAAGTACAGAAACTTTATTGCAAGCAAATGCTACCTCTAAAACTTTCATTCTAAAGTCTAAGCCTAAACCTCTGTCCCTCTTGGTGCAGAGGGGGAGAGGGGCCACCTTAGAAAGGTGTCCTCTAAGTTCCTAATCCTAAGACTCTGTCCCTCCTAGAGTGACAGAGGGGCCCCCTAAGAAGGGTGACTCTGCTTTCTTTGTCCAGAGACCTATATTCTGGAGACCATCCTTCTCTACTGTGGGACCTTAGCCCTCTCATCAGGTCCCACGACCCCCCATATCTCCACTTTTCCTTATTTGGTCATCTTATCTGTTTAGGTTGGAGTCACTTTTGACTTATCTTATGGTTTTCTCCCGGTTGTGCTGGCAGAGATGTTTTACCTTACAGCTCTCCTAGCTGCTCAGGTGAGGGCTACTCTTGGTCTAACTTATGGTCCCTTTAATTAATTGCTCAGGCCAAAGACACCCCTGTCCTTTGTTTATGGCTGTTTTAATTGCTTAGGCCAGAAATTTTCCATCTGCTGTGGCATTTCTCTATCCTCTGTACAAGTAAGATAAGCATCTTCAAGTCCCCATCTATGTATTCCTCTCCCATGGATCCTCCTCATTCCCTAAGCCTTCCTAATTAAGCTAGCTGCTAACCCTTTCACCGGGTTAGCTACCTAGCTTGCTTAGTGTCCTAGTAACTCTGCCCACTGGGCTCCCTGGTTCCACTATGGTCCCACCCCGGGGCTGTCTAGCTTTCTTCTGTCTCATTTACTAGGTATGACCATAAAGTAAATGGCACAGGTTATGGCTGACTCTACAACACTTGGGTTGCAGGCACTGTTGTTTTGTTTTATATTTCTGAGTTGAATCAGAATTGGCTTGAGTTTTGTCTTTTTGATAGGCATAAACCTTCATATCACACCCTACGAGCACCGCTTCCCCTCTTCTGAGTTATCCAAGAATTCTGTGGGAATACAGAGTCCTCAAAAAACTCCCCTGACCACTCTGCCCAGGAAAACTTGTGCCCCATGTTGTGTGGGACTATTCTGGGATTGTTTCCTGTCACCACGGCACTGGGCAGAGCTCCAGGCCAGGGTGCTCTTTCGAATGAGGGTGATTTCCCTAGGACTCAGATCTTAGTGCCCAACATTTGAGTGCATGCACCACCCAAGGACCTACCAGTCATCTGCGGAGCTAGAGAATATCCACTGTCCCACATTCAACCCCTGGGGATTCACCCACAGGAATGAGCAATCTTCCCTTTCCCCGGCCCCAAACAAAGGACCCATTCCAACTCCTTTCTCTGACAATAGAGCTTGTTAGTTAATCAAATGGTCCAGACCATAAAAATGCAAATATATGTTTACTTCCACAATCTGGAAACATTTTCCTGCCTTTACAAAAAATACCTACTCCCAGATTGGGAGACCTCAGAGTATCTTTTTGCTAAAGGGGCAATAAAAAAACACCACTTAGATTTTCATCAGGTCATCCTGTTAATTAAGTCTTCTCCGGTGGGGTGCTCAGTTTTAAAAATACAAATGCCCAAACTCAATAGCACACATAACAGAGGTACCCTTTTTAAAGCAGTCTCTGCTGTCCGTTATTACAATACACTGCCATTGTTCAAACATTTAAAAAAATTAGCTTCAGGTTTTCAGTGTATAGAGCCCAACCTTTTTTTATTACTCCCAAGGAGAGCAAATATTTATATTTAAAAATGGATTTAATTTTGGAAAGAGCCCAATGTCATTTGGTTTAGTTTTGTGAATAAAATCAGCATGAAACTGCTTTGGGTCCAAAAGGGGACGAAGCTATAAAGTAATGACACTGATTTTGTGAGTCTAACCAAGTCCAGAAGGGAATTTCCAAATATAGTGTCAGGGATGGAATGTCAGGGAAATAAGTATATAGCTTCCACACGTGCTACACTAGCCATGACACAAATCTGAACACAAATAACCTGGTGTATATGTGACCAACTTAGGCTCATTAATGTCTATGAAGGTCAGCTTGCATATTGCTGAAAATATCTAGCAGTAGACTGGTGCTTCTCAAATGCAATGTGAATGTGAGTCCTCTAAGGCTGTTAAAAGGTGGCTCTAGGGTGGGGCCTGAGATGCAGCATTTCTGAACAGCTCCTAGGTGATGATCTAGGGACCTGCTTTTGAGTATCACTGCCCCAGATTCTCTAAATAGTCCTGTCAAGCAAGTTAAACCCTGGTTGGCACACGGGTATTGCTGCCCACGTTAAACTACACATGGGTCGGTTTTGTTCCTTAGCATAATATTTGTTTGTGCTCATACACATATGGACTTTGCTTTAGAACAGAGAATTTTCTGTGTACTTTATCCATGCAGAAGCTGTGATGACCCTATGTCAGGGGTGGGCAAACTTTTTGACTCGAGGGCCACAATGGGTTCTTAAACTGGACCGGAGGGAGGGCCGGAACAAAAGCATGGATGGAGTGTTTGTGTGAACTAATATAAATTCAAAGTAAACATCATTACATAAAAGGGTATGGTTTTTTTTTTTTTTTAGTTTTATTCATTTCAAACCGGCTGGATCCGGCCCGCGGGCCGTAGTTTGCCCACGGCTGCCCTATGTCATTTTCCTTAGGTTGGATATTTTCTTTATTCAAAACATACGAGAAATTTCTATGGAAAAAATGATAGAGTAATTTAACCGTTCAACTTTACTAATTATTACAAGGCAGATATTATCACATGAGAAAAAGCAAGGGACATTTTGACATATTTAAAGCTGTTATTTCTGATTTGACAGTTTCTGAAACTGATATAACAAAAGTTCTCTTACTAGCTAGCTAAAAACAAAATCCTATTTTACAGCTAAAATGTAAACAGTTAAGATGCTAACAGAGGGCTAAATTTCACAACTACAAAAACACAGCTGTGAAACATAACTTTAGCATATAATAAAGCCAGATAGCTTTGCATGCCAATAATGGATATGACAAAGATGAAAATTACTTTGTTAGATTTTTTTTTCAGTGTTTAGATACCTTCACTAATGTTACCTGTTTAACTGAGAATGTTCTATATTCCTTACAGATATGAGAGGTTGTCTGGGAAACCAGCCAACATACTGACATTTTTACTTTCTTTTTCTTTTTACAACAATAAGCAGAATACTTATTGTTGGGACTGTTCTAGGAAATTCAAGAAATATAGCAGTCATAATCATGTTGACTCATTTTTTTCTCTCTGGTACTTTCTAAGTGTGGTGGTATAGACACAGTTTATTATTACCCCTATTATTTTCAACCTTTTATAATTTTTGGAGGAGGGCAATACTTGTTTATTGGCATAAAATGTGGTTATATATGTGGGCGTGACATATGGGCACCCTGAAGGTGTCTAGATAGAGATGTCCTCTATTGTTTCCTTAAACTACACCTTAAATGATTCATTTCCGTAAGTTGAATATATTTTTCTTTTCTGTTGTTGTCTTCTCTTAACTTATAGAGTGAATAATTATTTATCAGATTTCTTTGTACCTACTTTGAACTGACTTAACCAATAAGAAGATGTTGAAGGGAAGAG
The DNA here is from genome assembly GCF_964212035.1 of Myotis nattereri. Taxonomy (NCBI): domain Eukaryota; kingdom Metazoa; phylum Chordata; class Mammalia; order Chiroptera; family Vespertilionidae; genus Myotis; species Myotis nattereri. The sequence continues at coordinate 48,651,097 of NC_138079.1, read as the reverse complement.
TAGAGGAGAAGAAATATTTATCATATTTATCATGTTATTTCATTGTATAAATGTTTCAAACATCTACATTAGAGGCCTCATGGGTATTTTCTCTTCAAAAGAAACAAAAATTGTGCTAAAACTAATTTGCAAGTGTGTCATGACTTGATGATGAAACATTGTTTTCTTGTTACTCTATGGACTCCCATTACTAGAGTTTTAAATGAGTTTTTCTTCAATTGTAAAGATGAGGGCCACATTTGGTGTGAAATATCTCTAGAATATTTATCGATAACTTGCGGCACTTAGCTGCATCTTTTAATATTTGCACGATGAATATATTTACAGTATGCTGCTCTTATATGATCTTTGACATTCTTGACTCCTTTAAAATTTTCTTGTTGTTTTTTGTTCAACTATTTTCTTCCCCCGACTTTACTGAGACATAAATGACATATAACATTGTGTAAGTTTATGGTTCACACCTTTTGATCTGATACACTTACGTATTGCAAAATGATTGCCAATGTAGTGTAATTAACACCTCCATTACATCACATAATTACCATTTCTTTGATGTGGTGAGACAATTAAGATCTATTTTCATAGCAACTTTAAAGTATGCAATGCAGTATTACCTATAGACACCATGCTGCACCTTCGTGCACGTTAGATCCCCAGAACTTAGTCATCTTACAACTAGAAGCTTTTACCCTTTGACCAAAATCTCCCCATTTCCCCCGCCCCTCAGCTCCTGGTAACCACCATTCTACTCTCTGTTTCTATCAGTTTGGCTGCTTAAGATTCCACATATAAGTAGGATCATACAGCTTTTGTCTTTCTCTGTTTGACTGGTTTTACTTAGCATCATGCCCTCAAGTTTCATCCATGTTGTGCCAAATGGAAGGCTTTCCTTCTTTCTTGTGGCTACTAGTAAATAACGTGGTCAACTATTTTCTAATTTCTTCATTTCAAATTTTCTTGTCTCGCTTTTGTACACATTTGCATGCTTGTTTCTACCTTTAGAAGTTATTTTCTGATGTATTTCAATCATAAAATATATTACTATGTTTAAGGATTAATTCAAAATATTGAATAAAGATGGCAAGTTTCTTTTTCTTATATACATTTTTATTATAGTCTGGAGGAAAGTATACCAAAAAAATTTAGTTTTCTGCAATGGGGATGATTTCATTTAGCATCTCACTAATCTTAATTATAATCAGAAATCTGAAATTTTCTTTGATCAAATAAATTCCTTTTTTGCTTTTAGCATGCTGAGATGTGTTTAGTGGAAATATACCTTCGCTGTAAACTGTGGAGTGTGTCTTTGGGGAACAATTTTGTAACTATCTAGATCGGTGGTTCTCAACCTTCCTAATGCCGCGACCCTTTAATACAGTTCCTCATGTTGTGGTGACCCCCAATTTCATTGTTACAAATTGAACATAATTAAAGCATAGTGGCCGAAACCGGTTTGGCTCAGTGGATAGAGCGTTGGCCTGCGGACTGAAGGGTCCTAGGTTCGATTCCGGTCAAGGGCATGTACCAGGGTTGCGGGCATATCCCCAGTGGGAGATGTGCAGGAGGCAGCTGATCGATGTTTCTCTCTCATCGATGTTTCTGACTCTCTATCTCTCTCCCTTCCTCTCTGTAAAAAATCAATAAAATATATTAAAAAATAAAAAAAATAAAAATAAAGCATAGTGATTAATCACAAAAACAATATGTAATTATATATGTGTTTTCCAATGGTCTTAGGCGACCCCTGTGAAAGGGTCGTTCGACCCCCAGGTTGAGAACCGCTGGTCTAGATTGTGTTCTCCCTGTAATATTGTGAGCCGTTTGGTAGTAAGAACGATGCTCCTCTTGTCTTCCCATCTCCAGTGCCAAGCACAATGTCTAACATACTTTAGGTGCATATCACATGACTTGTTGAATCAATGATCTGTTGATGACATAAGAGTAAACAGGCATAATTATGTAAGTAAATATGGCATGGGTAAAAGCAAAAACTTCATGATTTTATCAATGTAGACTATTGTGAAATATTGCATGAGAAAATCATATAGATTTGAATATACTTGCTTGGAGAAGTTTATTAACATCTTGGTCTTTGGTGACTTACTTATGGAGAACAATCTTAAAGCAAGAGCGATTTGTTGGGAAGAAAAATATTTTTTAAAATGTGAATATTTGGTCCAATAGTCTCTACCCTACACTATATGGTAGTGGTTCTCAACCTGGGCTGCACATTAGAATCACCTGGGAATCATTTTAAAATCCTGATTTCTGGGCCTCATCCTCCGGAAATTCTGTTTCTTTGTTATGGGGTGAGGCCACAACATTAGTAACAAAGAAACAGAATTTCCGGAGGATGAGGTGCAGAAATCAGGATTTTAAAAAGATTCCCAGGTGATTCTAATGTGCAGCCAAGGTTGAGAACCACTGCTATATGGTATTGTACTCTTAGTTTTCATATCTATATCTATTTCTATTTTTATATCTATCATCTCTCCAACTAGATTATAAATTTGTTGAGGGTACCTGGGCTCTTAGTAGTTTTCATTCCCCATATATGGTAGAGACAATTACATTTTTTGAATGTTAGTGCTGGGTTCATAATTCACTGAGTGGTTTTGTATAATCTCCTGCATGTTTCCCCAAATGTAAAATTGGGAGAATAATACCTTTTATACATTATTCATACAAAGTTTGTATTTATGCATTGAGTCCTGTAAGAATGCTTTTTAGCAATTTTACAACTACATGTTTTAACATGTGCATCTGAAAGAATAAGGTACAAAAGCTTCTGTTTTTTCATAGCAGAAATCCTGATGGTGCTACCCCTTGTAGTTTGGGGTGATGCATAAGTTCTCTGAACCCATTTGCTCTCCTATAAGTACATTTTGTAATTTTTTCCTTATACTGTTGTGAGGTTAAATTTGGTAACATGTGTAACCCTTAATATGTACACAACACATGGCAGGTATTCACCAATCATGAGCATTATCCCTTAGTTTTCTTTTTTTTTTTTTTTTTTAGAAATTCGACTGATTTCATAGCCTCAAGTAAAACTGGCCTATTTTTAATCAGTATTTCTCCATGAGCTCCAGACCTGCGTTTCCAGGCACATTCCAGAGATCTAGACATTTGTATTTTCACTTGCTCCTAAAACTTGACATGGCCCAAACCAAATAAAATGTTTCAACCCATTTTTTCTCCTTCTAGAATTTCCTATGTGTTACTGAAATCACCATTCTGTAGTAAGCAGTCCAAAGACTATGGGCTAAGTTTTATGCACTTTCTTTATCTCGTACTCTACATTTAATCTGTTGAAGTTTGGGAGAACTGAGTTAGTACATTAGAGTGGAAGGCCAGCTGTTTCTCTTCCCCCAAACAATGCCCAAAGAATGTCAATTGTTTGGTGAGGTTAATATTTCCAAGTTTGGCCCTAGAGCAGGGGTGGGCAGCCTTTTTGTGAGTGCGTGCCCAAACCAGCAAAATCTCTGACTCAAAATTCTTCTGCGTGCCAACCCTAATTTTTTGAGAACATGTTACGCCTACTTGATATCTCTTAAGGTGTACGTATGTGAAGAACCTTGAAGAAATAATAAAATTCATTCGAGCGACAAAAACACAGTATATGATGATGAAAAATACATTTATTTTTTAATGTATACATGGACACTGATAGTCCGACAGAAAACTTTATGACTCTGTTTGATATTATCAGTGGGACTTTTGCTGCTGCATCACTGATGACAGAGATTTTACATCAGGTTTATATTTCGTGACCTTCAGAGATACGCACGAGCTACTACTTTCATCCGCCAGGCTACTCCTATTACGAGACTTAACAAAATTCATCACTGAGAACAAAGCGTATGTGGATGAAACCAAAACACTGGTCGGATCTAGGAAGGCAGGGAGAGTTAAGGCCAGAGGCATAGAAATTGCTCTTCCCCTCTCTCGTCAATCCATGTCAATGGTCTTTAAGATAACTTGTTATGTAAAATTATTTATTTATCTAAGATGCACTTACGCTGAATTTATCTGAAAAATAAAAAAGGCAATATTAAGAAAAAAATTGTAAATGGAAGATTATAAGAGAGCGTTTCGCGTGCCAGCAAAAGTTACTGGTGTGCCATGCATGTTTGGCATGCGTGCCAGGGATTGCCCACCCCTGGCCTAGCTCTTCCTGCAGGCTCCATTCAGGACCCTTTCTTCAGGTATTGCTGGGTAAACACTGATTCATTCTTCCCTGGCTTTCCCAGGAAGACTCCTGGCCATGTACTTCAATTTATGAACAATTTTAAAATCCAGACAGACATAATACAATTTGTTAAATGACAACTTTCTTTGTAATGATCACATTCCAAGTCTGCAACCTGGATTAACATTTGGGTTAGACTTGGTTGTACTCAGGTGTCCTTAGCCACACATTCATACACATTAATTTTATTTTCCAAGGTTAAAAATAAAACTCATCTTTTGTGAGTTGAGGATACCTAGTTTTGCTATGAGAGAACTTGTATATAGTGTTGCCAATCAGTCCATAGGCTTTTTATTTTACCTCATGTGTTTATTGTGTATGTATCCTGTTCCTTTCATATCAGTTGACACCATCCTGGCAATTACTACCTTTCACCAGCATCACAGTGGTGAACTCTGGTATCAGGCTGCTTTTGGCTGAAACTAACAGAAAAACAAACCAAAAGTAGCTTCAATGACAGTGTCTGATTTTTCCTCCCATTTCAAGAAGATCCTAACTAGGAGGCTCCCAGGTTGCTTGAATAGTTCAGCAATGTCTGGGCTCCGGATTGGCGTTCTGTGACTCCCGTGACTGTCTCCCCAGGGTCCCAGTATGACTGTAGCGGCTCCAAGCATCAGGTCCTCACAGAAGAGCATTTAACAGCAGGAAGGGAGTGGGGAGAAAGTTCTCCTGATGTGTCTTTCTTATCAGAGGAGGAAAACTTCCCCGGATAACTCTTGGGAGACTTCCCTTTAGGTCTAATTAGCCAGGACTGGGTCATTTTCCAAGTGTAGCCAGGACTGTAAGTATCTGCTATTTTTAATCTCCCTATTTGTTAGTGAGAAAAAGGAAGATTGGAAGAGCTCTCCTGTGGGTATTTAAGTCCATCCTGCATTTCTACCAAATGTGCTTTCTTGGGTACATTTCTAAAGGAAACGTCATCATCCTAGGCCAGTGATGGCGAAGCTTTTGAGCTCGGCATGTCAGCATTTTGAAAAACCCTAACTTAACTCTGGTGCCATGTCACATATAGAAATTTTTTGATCTTTGCAACCATAGTAAAACAAAGACTTATATTTTTGATATTTATTTTATATATTTAAATGCCATTTAACAAAGAAAAATCAACCAAAAAAATGAGTCATAGGTTCGCCATCATTGTCCTAGGCTTAAACTTGCAGTAACTCCTATTGCTAGTGAACACAGTGTAATCCATCTCCTTTTATTTCCTCCTGCTTTACTCTCTCACGGCCAGAGAGTGAATCCAGAACAAACGCAGCTCCTGTTCACACCTTTGCTCATGACATTTGCTCCTCTTGCAATCTCTTCTGCACAGTCTCCAACTGGATGCGGGCTTAGACACCGATACTCAGCGCTAAGGCAGCCTGTTCCATGAAGACTTCTCGTGTCTCTCCATTGGCCCTGATTTCTCTCCTCTCAGCATGCTTAGTATATTGCAGAAGCTGAACACTCATGAATTTAACACTTGAATTTTGATTACTCACCAGAGCCCACAAAGGTATAATTCAAAGGCATTTTAACATCGCCGAGGTGCATTCCAAATCTTGTCCGTGCAAAGCTGGGTGTGCAGCAGTGAATTCTCTCACCTGGCAGGGAGGCACATGCTGCCTAGTATCTGGAGCTCAGCGAAGCTGACTGTTCTTTCTTCGTTGTAATATAGGCAGTAACTTCTGTAAACTCATTCAAAGCTGTGCTCCATTGTGGAAAATGGCTGTTAACCGAGAGATAAAACTTTAGATGAAAGTTAAAAAGGTAGTTAACTTTTGATTTGAGGAGAGGCACAGGAGAAAGGTAATTCTCCAGCAAATGTAATTTCTGGGATAGCCAGGGGCCTGGGAAAATATGTGCTCATTCTTGAGACTGTGGCATAGACAACTTCTTACGTTGTATTGCAATTATTTATGTGTAAGACCCCTTGAGGACAGAAAGCTTTCAGAAGGCAGGGAGCACATCATGATACAGTGTGGTAACTCTGCAGACAGAAAAATTGAGATGAAGTTGTAGCTCTGTCAGTTTCCCGGGACTTTGTGTCCTTAGAGAAGATACTTGATTATGAGAGCCTTTTGTTTTCCCATCCATAAGTTACTGGTAAAAACACGTACCTCACAGCGTATTTAGAGCTATGAAGTGGAATAGTATTTGAAAAAGTGCCACGTAAAGTGTAAAGCTATAGCTGATTAAATAATTACCATTACTTACATCCCCACATTTATCATGATAGCAGGCACCTAGTGCAGATATGTTGAATGAATGAATGAATGAAATGCTATCACAATAACCTAGTAATAAGAATAAAAATACGTTTTTTCCATAATAGTATCTCTGAGGTTCTAAGGCATTTTATTTGCTTGCATTTACTAAAATATGGGAATCAATTAAAATAGTTACTGAGAATTAAATATCAGTAGATTATATCAACTTCAATATGAAGCTGAATTTCTTCTTTGAATACATTGGCTATTCATAAACTGCTGGGCCTATACTTCCACTGTTTACGGAGTTACTGAAGCCCTTCACATGCAATCAAATATAACCCTTTTCCATATCTTTCTCAAGTGTTGAGCCTTTAAAGGATCTGGTATTATTGGAATGGCACCTCACTTGTGCTTTAAATTCATATCTTTCCAAGGTAAGGAGCAAGGTGTTGCTCTCCCAACTAGAAAGAAATTAGAGCCCATGGGAGTTAGTGACTAGCTGTGACGAGCTGTGACTAGTCTGTGCTGGGCTGACCAAACCTAATGTGCAAGAATGCCATTAACTGGTCTGGATGGACATTAAAGTGTTCAGTTTTTCTATGACCAACTACAGAAAAAGAATTCTTTTTCTCCCTCTGGAGCACATGCATTATTCTAGTTAAATACATTGCAGGTATTTAAATAAATCCCAAACTCATAGACTAGGAAGATCCTGGACACTAGGCTGTTTCTCTTAAATTCCACTATCAGTCAAAGTTGGCCTCACTATTAAACATCATTCCTGAGATTAAGGGTGTTGAAATGGACTTTTCACCCCAAATAGTGTTCAGTGCTATTATATCAGTGTTCAGTGTTCTCTGCTCCTTGACAAATATGGGGTGTAACCTCTCCTCTACCACTCTGTTATATGTCCAGTTCTCTGTACTTTGAGCTTATAAGTGTCCTAGAGCAGTGGTCGGCAAACTGTGGCTCGCGAGCCACATGCGGCTCTTTGGCCTCTTGAGTGTGGCTCGTCCATAAAATACCACGTGCGGGCGCGCATGTACAGTGTGATTGAAACTCCGTGGCCCATGCGCAGAGGTTGGTATTTTGTGGAAGAGCCACACTCAAGGGGCCAAAGAGCCGCATGTGGCCTGCGAGCCGCAGTTTGCCGACCACTGTAGCATTGTGTGTATTTGACGGTGGCCATGGGGAAATATAGAAAGAACCAATAGGTCTTTCAACACAGGCAGACATCACTTCAGCAAGGCTGTCACTGAGAGAGGTGTGTACGAGAGAGTGCAGTGTTTTCAGGCACCAGAGGATGGAGCAACCACCTGGGTAGTGTGGTAGGTTGAATAGTGGCCTTTCTTAGATATGGACGTCCTAATCCCAGGGGCCTGTGAATGTTGCCCTAAATGGCAAAAGAGGCCTTGTAGATGTAATTGAGTTAAAGATCTTATGATGGGAGGTTGTCCTGGATTAGCTAAGTGGGCCCTAAATATAATCCTAAAAGTCCTTATAACAGGGTGGGTTCAAGGTCAAAGGTGAAAGGTAGTGTGGTGACAGAGCAGGGAGAGAAAAGGCAGTGTGATGCAAGGCCATGGGACAAGGAAGGCCAGCCTCTAGAAGCTTGAAAATGTAAGGAACAGATTCTCCCCCAGAGCCGCCAAAGAGACTGGCCCAGCTGATGCCCTGCTTTTAGCCCTAAAAGACTTATTTGGGACTTACAACTTCCAGAACTATAAGAAAATCTGTGTTTGTGGCAGTTTGTGACAGCCGCAGTCAGACACTAATTCAAGCCATCTGGCTGGAGTGTCCTGAGCCTGGGCGGCTGGCAGTGAAGGCCTTTTCTCCCTTCACGGTCCAGGGCATTCTGGCAAGCCGGTAAGCAGGAGCTCTTGAAGTCCCCTCACTGTCTCCAGGCACTTTCCCTCAAAGATAACTTGTTTAGGATCAGGCCTCAGGTGTCTGGAGACAATCTGGGGAAAACTGCCCTTCGCTCCTCCTTCCAGTCCATCCCTTCACTCTGTAGGAAGTTATTTCTTCATTTTCTGTCTCAATAGAACTTGATGGCCCATCAAGTTTAGAACTAGAATCAACTGCAGGAGTTGTTCTCCTTCCTCAAATTCATGTAGGGTTTAATTTTTAAATTTCCTTTGGAGAAGAATGAAAATGCTTGTATTTTCTTCTTCTAATGCAGCAAGAGGAGGAAGGTAACAAAGCAGTTGTATTTCCACGTGAAACAAGTAAAATATTTGTGTCTTGCTACATAATTATGTCCTGAAATTCCTGGGTAGCCTTCCCCCCCACCCCCCCTTCTTTTTAATGGAAGATCTGAAATTATTACATAAATATTTCATGCATGCCCAAAGCCTTCTTGGTACATATTTTGAACTGATAATAAACGAGAAAAGATTCCATACTATGGGCAGCATTCTGACAAATTATTGTCCACTGTAATTTCTTGTCTGGGCAACACTTAACTGTAGTCCAGGTATTACAAAAATGCATATAGTAAGTGATTGCCTGTCAAAAACAAGCGTTCTGTAAGAGTTGGAAAAAATCTTTTCTATTCAAAGTCATAATTTCCAAATAAAAGTTCTTCCTAAGTTGGCAGCACATACGCCTGATTTAGGCCTGTTCTGAATACAAGTGGCTGAGTTGTCAAAACTACATTAATATAATTTGTTTAAATGGATGTAGAACCTTATGCCTGGCTTAAACAGAATTTAAATGAAAATGGAGAAGAAATATTATTCTATATAATTAAGATGGCAGACCCCACTCATTTATAAAAAGAAAAAATGTATAGTTAACAAAAGAAACCCTTTGGTATAGTGTTCAGCTTCAAAAATTCTAAATAAATGAAAAATAACCCGATGGTAACAATAATAGGTATGCGGTATTTATTCAGAATATTCAAATGCAAAATTTTCTCTTTCTATCAACCTTCTTTTATCTCATTGATGCACATCTCACTGAAATACATAAATGAGTCTCATTTTTATCTTCTGGACTGTGGCCTGTAGTGTTAACTCCTGAGAGCCTTAAGTGTAACCTAAAGAAAATTGTCAATAACACATATATATCTAAATGCTGCCAATTTGAAACCTTTTTACTAGAAGCCATGGGCTCTGGAATTATCCTTGTCAGATCTAAGAAAGTAGCCAACTTTTCCAGCAGTCTATTTTGCATCTCTGAACTTCTGTATCATTGCATTTCCAGGGCTAGGACTAATGGTGTGACAATTGCATGGTGCTCCCTCCTCTCTTCAATTCTGTTTCTAAGGGTCAGAATGACCTATTGTGAGACAAAATAAGCTAGTCATTCAGTTGAGCCAGCTCTCCTTTGAGAACCTAAGAAAAGGAATAACAGTGTCGTGAAGTCATTACTATATCATACATTACAAGCCATAAATGAAAGCTGAGTGGGACTATCAGCTTGAGAGTCTGCCACGTTCTGCTGGAGTCATCCTGTTGCAGGCAGGAGCTGACACCTCACCAGACATGGACACTGTGAGGTAGAAGAGCCAGGGTCATGAGCCTGGAAATTAGAGGAGGCCTAAAAAAGTTGATTAAAAATGGAAAAAGGAAGGTAGATAGATAGATAGATAGATAGATAGATAGATAGATAGATAGAGCTTCTTTGATTTAGGAGACAAAATTCTTCATGTACTATCATCAGTGTCAGGCAATTAAAAAATTAAAATGTTGTGAATGGATGAAATTTTCTATAGGCGTTGGCAGGTATAACTGAGACCATTATAGGCATGATAAATCCTGCTCAGCCTGTCTCAGACTGTGAAAACTAAATAAAGATAGAAACAAAAACAAAACAAATAGCTGATTACCCATCTAATATTGAAGTTGGTAGATCCTATCAGCTCCTGAAATTCTCTAGTCTCCGAATTCTGCCTTTTGATCACTGCCAAATTGTGAAATATTGGTTAGATGAGCTCTAGTTACCTTTTTCACTTTGAGATTCTAGATTCTATGCCTATTGAGCTTTTATACCAACTTCTTGTCTGTTCTCTGAACACCATCAAGGCACAAACTATTTTCTTTTTTAAAATTTTTTTATTGATTAAGTTATTACAAATGTGTCTTATCTCCACATTACCCTCCCATGCGCCCACTCATGCCCTCACCCCCATGTTGTCTGTGTCCATTGGTTGTTAGGCCTATATGCTTGCATATAAGTCCTTTGGTTGATCTCTCTTTCTTACCCCCAAGCTCTCCTACCTTCCCTCTGAGGTTTGACGGTCTGATCGATGCTTCTCTGTCTCTGGATCTGTTTTTGTTCATCAGTTTATATTGTTCATTATATTCCATAAATGAGTGAGGGCATGTGATATTTATCTTTCTCTGATGGGCTTATTTCACTTAGCATAATGCTCTCCAGTTCCATCCATGCTGTTGCAAATGTAAGCACTTCTTTTTTACAGCAGCATAGTATTCCACTGTGTAGATGTACCACAGTTTTTTAATCCACTCATCTACTGATGGACACTTAGGCTGTTTCCAAATCTTAGCTATGGTAAATTGTGCTGCTATGAACATAGGGTGCATATATCCTTTCTAATTGGTGTTTCTAGTTTCTTGGGATATATTCCTAGAAGTGGGATCACTGGGTCAAATGGGAGTTCCATTTTTAGTTTTTTGAGGAAACTCCATACTGTTCTCCACAGTGGCCGCACTAGTCTGCATTCCCACCAGCAGTGCACGAGAGTTCCTTTTTCTCCACATCCTTGCCAGCACTCGTCATTTGTTGATGATAGCCATTCTGACAGGTGTGAGATGGTACCGCATTGTCATTTTAATTTGTATCTCTCAGATGATTAGTGACTTTGAGCATGTTTTCATATGTCTCTTGGCCTTTCTTCTGTCTTCTTTCAAAAAGTATCTATTTAGGTCCATTGCCCATTTTTTTGATTGGGTTGTTTATCTTCCTTTTGTTAAGTTGTATGAGTTCCCTATAAATGTTGGAGATTAAACCCTTATCAATGATAACATTGGCAAATATGTTCTCCCATGTAGTGGACTTTCTTGTTGTTTTGTTGATGGTTTCCTTTGCTGTGCAAAAGCTTTTTATTTTGATGTAGTCCCATTTGTTTTTCCTCTCTTTAGTTTCCACTGACCTAGGAGCAGTATCAGTGAAGAAATTGCTTCAGCATATGTCTGAGGTTTTGTTGCCTGTGGATTCCTCTAGTATTTTTATGGTTTCCTGTCTTATGTTTAAGTCTTTTATCCATTTTGAGTTTATTTTTGTGTATGGTGTGAGTTGGTGGTCTAGTTTCATCTTTTTGCATGTATCTGTCCAATTTTCCCAAAACCATTTATTGAAGAGACTGTCTTGATCCATTGTATGCTCTTGCCTCCTTTGTCGAATATTAATTGGGCATAGTGGTTTGGGTCGATTTCTGGGTTCTCTATTCTATTCCATTGATCTATATGTCTGTTCTTGTGCCAGTACCAGACTGTTTTGAGAACAGTGGCTTTGTAATACATCATGATATCTGGTATTGAGATCCCACCTACTTTGTTCTTATTTCTCAGGATTGCTGTAGCCATTCGGGGTTCTTTTTATTCCAGATGAATTTTTGGAAAGTTTGTCATAGGCCTATGAAATATGCTGTTGGTATTTTAATGGGAAGTGCATTAAATCTGTAGATTGCTTTGGATAGTATAGACATTTTGATGATGTTGATTCTACCAATCCATGAACACGGTATGTTCTTCCATCTGTTTATGTCTTCCTCTATCTCAGCGGTTCTCAACCTGTGGGTCGTGACCCCTTTGGAGGTCCAACGACCCTTTCACAGGGGTCGCCTAAGACCATTGGAAAACACATATAATTACATATTGTTTTTGTGATTAATCACTATGCTTTATTTATGTTTAATTTGTAACAATGAAATTGGGGGTCACCACAACATGAGGAACTGTATTAAAGGGTTGCGGCATTAGGAAGGTTGAGAACCACTGCTCTATCTCTTTATTCAGTGTCCTGTAGTTTTCCGCGTATAGGTCTTTTACCTCCTTAGTTAAGTTTATTCCTAGGTATCTAAATTTTTTTGGTGCGATGATAAATGGGATTGCTTTCTTAGTCTCTCTTTCTGTAAGTTCATTATTGGTGTATAGAAATGCCATAGATTTCTTGTCATTAATTTTGTATCCTGCTACATTGCCAAATTCATTTATTAAATCTAATAATTTTTTGATGGAGTCTTTAGGGTTTTCTGTGTACAGTATCATGTCATCTGTGAATAAGGACAGTTTTACTTCTTTTCCAATTTGGATGCCTTTTATTTCTTCTTCTTGTCTGATCACAATGGCTAGTACTTCCAGTACTATGTCGAACAGGAGTGGTGAGACTGGGCATTCCTGTCTTGTTCCTGTGCTTAGGGAAAATGGTTTTAGTTTTTGCCTATTGAGTATAATGTTGGCTGTGGGTTTGTCATATATGGCTTTTATTATGTTGAAGTATGATCCTTTTATTCCCATCTTGATGAGAGTTTTTATCAAGAAAGGGTGTTGGATTTTGTCAGATGCCTTTTCTGCGTCAATTGATATGACTATGTGATTTTTATCTCTCAATTTGTTTATGTGATGTATCACGTTTATTGATTTGTGGATATTGTACCAACCTTGCATCCCCGGGATAAATCCTACTTGGTCATGGTGTATGATCTTTCTGATATACTGCTGGATTTGATTTGCTAGAATTTTGTTGAGGATTTTGGTATCTATGTTCATGAGGGATATTGGCCTGTAATTCTCTTTCATTGTGTTGTCTTTATCTGGTTTTGGTATTAGGGTGATGCTGGCTTCATAGAAAGAGCTTGGAAGTGTTCCTTCCTCTTGAATTTGTTGGAATAGTCTGAGGAGGATAGGTTTTAGTTCTTCCTTGAATGTTTGGTAAAACTCTCCTGTGAAGCCGTCTGGCCCCAGGCTTTTGTTTGCTGGGAGCTTTTTGATGACTGCTTCAATTTCTTCCATAGTTATTGGCCTATTGAGATTTTTAGAATCTTCCTCATTGAGTTTTGGAAGGTTGTATTTTTCTAGGAATATGTCCATTTCCTCCAGGTTGTCTAGTTTGTTAGAATAGAGTTGTCCATAGTATTTTTTAACAATCCTTTGTATTTCTGTGCGGTTTGTTGTTATTTCACCTCTTTCATTTCTGATTTTGTTTATTTGGGTCCTCTCTCTTTGCTTCTTGGTGAGCCTGGCTAGAGGTTCATCAATCGTGTTTATCCTTTCAAAGAACCAGCTCTTGGTTTCATTGATCTTTTGTATTTTTTTTTTTTTTGGTCTCTATGTCATTCATTTCTGCTCTGATTTTTATTATCTCCTTCCTTCTGCTCACTCTAGGCTTTTCTTGTTGTTCTCTTTCTAATTCTTTGAGTTGTAGAATTAGATGATTTATTACCATTTTTTCTTCTTTTTTGAGGTAGGCCTGTAGAGCTATAAACTTCCCTCTCAGGACTGCTTTCATTGTATCCCATAGATTTTGGATTGTTGTGTTTTTATTGTCATTCATTTCCAGGATGTTTTTAATTTCTTCTTTGATATCTTTGGTAACCCAATCATTGTTTAATAGCATGCTTTTCAGCTTCCAAGTGTTTGAATTTTTTGGATTGTTTTTATTGTAGTTTATTTCTAATATTATGCCATTGTGGTCTGAGAAGATGCTTGATAGATTTCAATCTTCTTGAATTTGGGGAGACTTTGCTTGTGACCCAATATGTGGTCTTTTTAAAAAAAGGTCCCATGTGAAAAACATATATTCCATGTTTTTGGGGTGAAATGTTCTGAAGATGTCAATTAAGTCCTTTTGATCTAGTGAGTCATTTAGGATTGCTGTTTCTTTGCTGATTTTTTGTCTAGAGGATTTATTCACAAACTGTTTTCTTCTGCTATTTCCTTCATCTCTAGCTCAGACTAAGTCTTTCCCCAAAAGTGATTCTTTTTACCTGCATTATCCCTGTTTTCTGTGGCTTAATGATGCTAATAGACTGGGTAGCTGTGGGGTTAGAGAAGGAGAGAGAGGGTCCCAGGGGCTGCTGCTGGTCTTAAACTATCAGTGAGCACTAGGGTATCCTAATATTGGAGTATCCTTACCTAAACTCTCATAAATCTTTCTATCGTGATGAAAATATTGTGAATTTTAAATACTGTTGCAGTTTATGAGACTCATGAGGATAACATATCTCAAACCCTTTCTAAAAAAGCTTCTTGGTTAGTTACATGGGTTTTATATCATGCCGACAGGTAGACTGTAGAAACAAACATCCCCCAACTCTCAGTGGCTCACATCAACATATATTTTTCACTCATGCAGTGTGTTTGTCATAGGTTGACAAGGGGCTCTGCTTTTCAGAGCCACTCAGGGACCCAGATGACTGGAGCTCCATTATAACACATGCTTCTAGATTGCCTTAGGCCAAGAAAATGTGTACCAGCTTATAAAGTTTCCATCAGAAGTGACACATGTCATTTGGTCTCATTTACTTGGTCAAAGCAACTCCATGTTTATATCTGTTTTGTGAATCAGAATATCTGTGAATAACACTAATCAGTCCTAGACATGACCTTTGCCTTTTTGTAGTACAGGTCCTATGGTTATACACCGTGATTTCCTCTCTATTTTTATGAAACTTTCCTGTATCTTC
Source organism: Myotis nattereri (assembly GCF_964212035.1). Taxonomy (NCBI): domain Eukaryota; kingdom Metazoa; phylum Chordata; class Mammalia; order Chiroptera; family Vespertilionidae; genus Myotis; species Myotis nattereri. Next base: position 48,635,994 of record NC_138079.1, on the reverse strand, counting down.
TTTCTTTCTCACTACTGCTTTTTCTGCCACTCTTTTACAAGTGAACCTGGCTTTCTCATTAATGTTGTTACTTTCAATGAAATTCTTCCCAGTTCAGCCTTTTCCTTTTCCCTTCCTTTATCACCAACATAGAGGATAAAGGAAAGGGTCAACATCCTCTGTTCTCCATTGACAATTCTGGAGTATTGCTCTAGCTTGAAATTCAGCAATCTCTCTTCTTTATAGCTTATGTTAAATGAATTTAACTTGTTTGTCACTTATCATGTGAGTGACTCCACGCTTCCTTACCACCTTGATAACAATGATCTCCAATTCCATCCTTGGGTCTCATGATCTATCTTCACAATCTCCAACTCTTATCATAATCTCTTTAATGTTAAGTCACTTTTAATCCTCACCCAAGGGTTTTCTTTTTTTTTTTTTTCATTGATTTTCAGAGAGAGGGAAAGACAGAAACAGTGATGTGAGAGAAACACATCGATTGGTTGCCTCCTGCAAGAGCCCTGACCAGGGCCTGGGCCAGGGAGGAGCCTGCAACCTAGGTCCATGCCCTTAGCCGGAATCAAACCTAGACCCTTTGGTCCGCAGGCCGATGCTCTATCCACTGAGCTAAATTGGCTAGGGCAATGTTAAGTCACTTTTAATTTGTTACTCATACTGGCTCTGATCTTCACTTTCATCACAGCCCTGCCTCTGCCCTTTTTTCCCCTGTGGTCTGTTAGCTTATTTCTGACTTCCTTTCGTTCCTGTCTGCCCTGCTCTCCATGACTAGCCAACTCAGCTGTTCCTTTGCTTATTCCCTCAAATTCCTCTCTGACCTTGATCTTCCAATTGCTTCCTTGCTGGCTGCAGAGTGCTGCTAGAGAAAGCTGTGCTGATTGAGTCTGCCACAAATCCACGCTCTTTCCTTTGAGCCAAGCCGTCATTTCTGTTCAGCACTTCTTTTATTCATCTCTTGCTGACTCACTGCTCATCCCTCAGAGCAGTTTTCCTGAACATTTTCAACTCTCTTTTAAGATTCAAGCCCTGCTCCAGCTTTGACCCCAAAATACCTTTCCAGTTTCATCTTTTATTTCTCCCCAAAAGCCCTTTGCCTTGTGCTTTTCAAACTTCACATCCTTCCACACCTTTCTCTGTTATCTTCAATGAAAACGCCACCTAATTTACACAGGCTTTTCTCCTCTGAGGGAGGTCCCAATTTGTTGCAAACATCTATGTGATTTTTATTATCTTTTATGGGACTTAGCAAATACTACCTCACACTAGGTACTTGTACACATAGACCATCTGCCCAGTTTTATTGTAAGCTCCTTGAAAAAAAGAAGCCACGATAGTTGGTATACATGGTATTTATAGTGTCATACCCTTAGTAGATGCTGAGTTGATGTTTGATTAATGTATTGGAGAAATCGCCCTACCCAGTTTGGCTCGGTGGATGGATCGTCAGCCTGCAGAGTGAAAGGTCCAGGGTTCGATTCTGGTCAGGGGCACGTGCCTGGGTTTCGGGCTCAGTCCCCAGTGGGAGGTATGCAGGAAGCAGCTGATAGATGATTCTCATCATTGATGTTTCTATCTCTCTCTCCCTCTCCCTTCCTCTCTGAAATCAATTAAAAATATTTAATATATTGAAGAAATAAATGTTAGTTAATGGGAGAATAGGTCCCCTCTCCCCCTCCCCTGCTTTTTTACCTCCCAAAAGTAAAAGTAGTCTTACAGGTAAAGATTTTTCATCTCTTTTTTATTATTTAAATTTGAATGTAACAGTTATAGTTTGGGATGCTAGCACTCATAGATTGAACAAATTTAGAGAGCAGTAAAAGAGTTATGTGAAAGAACCATGTTTCATATAATGTTCCTTTCTGTGTTGGGTAGCTAAGACTGCTGCCATATGAAGATTCTCTTAGAACAAATAGTGAAAAACAAGAAGATAAATACATGCATGATGTAATTTCAGGCAGTCATAACTGTTATAAAGGAAAAGAAAACAGGGTGTGGGGCTAACGAGTAATGTCAGGCTTGGAGGTTATTTCATATCAGGTGGCAAGGAGAGCCTTTCTGGGAACCCTTTGAATAGAAACATACAAGGTCTCCTCCAGTAAGGAACAAGAAACCCAGCAGCCCTAAGGCCAGAACAAACCTGACTGTCCCAATGACAGTGGAATGTTAGTGTGACTGGAGTGCAGGTGAAATGGGAGGAAATGAGGCAATCATAGAGGTAGATCATGGCCAGAACACACAGCCAACCATCTACTGGAATCTCTACCCGGATATGACCACATTAAGCAGAACATATCTAATTCTGAATTCCATACGTTATTTCTTACTCACCACCTTCTCTTTATATGTTATCTCAGCAAATGGAACCGTCTGCATGGGCACCCAAGCCAGAATTGTCACAGGCATCCTCAACTCCTCCTGCCCTTCTCTAGTACATAACCAATTTCTCTCAGTTCCATCTCTTAGATATGTCCTCTAGCCTCTCTGGCAACGTCTTAGTTCAGGTCCTTATCATTTCTCTCCTGGGCAGTGCCATCAACTCTATTTTTGTCTCCTTGCAACTCATCCTTTACATCTTTGTGACTTCTCTAAAATATGGATTTGAATCTGTTACTTCATTACACAAAATTCTAGATATTTCCCATTGCCCACTGTCCAAGCTCCTTAGTCAGGCCCCTACCTACCTTTCTAGCTCCTTCTTTCACCGCCTCTCACTGTTTCCCAGCTACACTGAATGGTTTCTTGTTCTGTGCCCTGCACACTTGCACTCCCCGCTCTGGAATGTCCACTGTAGCTGCTAGCCTTTGTAGGTACTGTTTAACTGCATTAGAAGCCTCAACTCAAGGGCTCCCTCGTTTCTGTTTCTGTTCCTGGAGAACTTCACACCTATCCATGCTCTAGCCGTTTGCACATTGTTTTGCAACTGTTTGTGTGTCTGTCTTTTGATCACAAACTCTGTGAAAGCAAATCACTTTTTGGGGGCCATTTCTGTTTTTCTCGTGCAGGCATAGTATTATCATACAGTGGCTCCACAATGATTGTGAACAAACAATAATGTTACAATCCTCGTGAATTTCTTACTTAAAAAAACCTTGTCGCTTAGTTAGTTCAAGACTATAATGCTTTTAAAAAAGTAGTTTAGACTTTAATTTTACTATTATTATGAAAAGATTCACACAGGCACTAACATTTATATCCATATATCTCTTGGAAGTCCATCTCTAACATAATTAACTTATTTAGCACATTGTTTCGAAATTTATTTTTTTCAATTATAAAATTGTATCCTTTGTGGTTAATACTCCATGGGGTGCCAGAGCAAAATTTAAAACTTCAATTAAAATACATAAAACTAAACAGCAGCAGTTAAAATAACATATTTGAAAAATCTCAGCTTAAAATCATGCCCGATGCGGAAGTGTAATTAAAAAAATTATATATATATGTACACACACATACACACACATGAGAAGCTATGAAGAAAATCTTAATGATTTGGAAATAGTCTTTTTGTGTGTCATGGAAAACGTGGAGTTACACTTTACTCTTTTAAATCATCATTTCTTATTTTGTGTGCACTATCTCATTCTTAATTGTATAAGCAGTCACTATTCATACCATTGTCAAAAAAACACCACAGAGATATCGGGTCACTATCTTCTAAGTTTTTTTGATGGCAGGGACATTCCAATTACAATAGGAGGATGCCAATAGAAACGTAAAGATTGAGAGTGGAGTCCTTTATGGAGGGAACTACATTTGCTCTGTCAAGTAAGAATTATATCTCTCCTGAAATTCTGGCTGGCTATATCTTTGATATTTTGAGATAAGCTGAGATCGTTGCCTCTTATTTTACTACTAGAGGCCCGGTGCACAAAAATTTGTGCACTCGGGGGCCGGAGGGTGGTCCCTCAGCCTGGCCTGTGTCCTCTCACAGTCTGGGACCCCTCGGGGGATGACCACCTGCTGGCTTAGACCTGCTCCCTGGGGGATCGGGCCCAAGCTGGCAGTCAGACATCCCTCTGGCAGCCCGGCAGCCCTCAGGGGATGTCCACTTGCCAGCGGGGAGCAGGCCTAAGCTGCAATTGGACATCCTTAGCGCTGTTGAGGAGCCGGGAGAGGCTCCCACCACCACTGCTGTACTGGCAGCCGTCAGCCTGGCTTGTGGCTGAGCAGAGCTCCCCCTGTGGGAGCACACTGACCACCAGGGGGCAGCTCCTGCATTGAGCGTCTGCCCCCTCATGGTCAGTGTGTGTCATAGTAACCAGTCATTCCCAGTCGTTCTGCTGTTAGGGCCAATTTGCATATTACCCTTTTATTATATAAGAGTGCCTGGCCAGCCTGGGTGAGGGACTGATGGCTGTTTGCAGGCTGGCAATAGCCCCTTCAGGGTGGGCGTCACCCCTGGGGTGCCTGGCCAGCCTGGGTGAGGGGCTGATGGCTGTTTGCAGGCTGGCCAAGCCTCCGAGCAGGGACCCTCACCCCATGAGGGTGTGGCCAGCCTGGGTGAGTGGCTGATGGCTGTTTGCAGGCTGGCCACAGCCCCTTCAGTGTCGAGGGGTCCTGCTGGGGTGCCTGGCCAGTCTGGGTGAGGGGCTGAGATGAGTTTTCAGGCTGGCTAAGCCCCCCAGTGGGGACCCTCACCCCATGAGGGTGTGGATATCCTTGGTGAGGGGCTGATGGCTGTTTGCAGGCTGGCCACAACCCCCAGCCCCCAAGCTCCCAGTGGAGGCTGGCTGGAAGCAGGGCTGGCGGGAAGCTTGGCTTCCTCCATCGCCCGGGCAACCAAGCCTCTTGCTTGCTCCAGCTCTGTGGCTGCCGGCCGCCATCTTGGTTGGGTTAATTTGCATACAGTTGCTCTGATTGGCTGGTAGGCGTGGCTTAGGGCATAGCAAAGATATGGTCAGTTAGCATCTTTGTCTTTTTCTTACTGTAGATAAGTCATGCTGTTCTGAGTTTCTGGTTAAATAGTAGAAACTGAGTGAAAGTCATTTTTTCTAGCCAATCTAAAAATCTAAAAAAGGCTGGTCTACACAATTCTAGGGATTGGCAACAGAACATTTATATCTAAACATTTTATTCTAAAGAAATGTTCAAATGCATTGAAGAGAAGTAGGTTTTGTGAGCTTCTGGATAGAATTTCAGATACTTTTCCAACTCTCTAATAAAATAGACATTTTATCGAGAGCCACTACATGCAAGGCTCCAGGGGAGATATAAGGCAGAATAAACTTTGTTACCTGCCTTCAAGGAGTTTATACTCCTTGAAGTAAAGAAAGTATGTACCTGAAAAAAAAATACTGGCTGGTTAAACGTAGTGAATTGTACATGTATATCTATCTTGTGTCCTCTTGAAATAGCTGGGATGACAACAGAGTAGCAGGACTACAGGACAAAAGTCTGGAAAGGAGGAGGGGGACGGAGAGTTCTAGAAGAGCTGGGGCAAGGGACTAAAATGAGAGTAAAGGAATTAGAAAGATATGAACTGACAAGAATAACCAGAACGGGAGATTATACAACAGCAGAGCAAAGCTTTTTTAGAAGACAGAAATGGATGAAAACATTGGCAGAGGTGGAAAATTGACTCTAAGGGCCTATAAATGGTAATGGCAACGAGAAACAAGTCACATTTTGCTGTAGGACCTCCGAGAGTCTTGGACTCAGAAACTTGGTATAATTGAAGACAGGAGTAAATCATGGAATCGAAAGCAGGGTAATTGTTTAGACATTTCTATAACAAGAAGCTAGAACTGTTTGTTCCTCTTTCCTTCTTCAGTGTTAATGTGAAGCAGGAGTTTTATTTAATAAAAAAATTTGAACGGGAGAGACTAATGTGAATGGTGGAATGTAAGGTACTAGATTGAAAACAGATCTAAATGAAAGCCTTCGTACCGAATGGTAATACTCTCTGATCTCCTTGAACTGCTTGGCTGTAAGAAGCAGCTTACAACCCTAGCCGGTTTGGCTCAGTGGATAGAGCGTCGGCCTGCGGACTGAAGGGTCCCAGGTTTGATTACGGTCAAGGGCATGTACCTTGGTGGCGGGCACATCCCCAGTAGGGAGTGTGCAGGAGGCAGCTGATCGATGTTCCTCTCTCATCAGTGTTTCTAACTCTCTATCCCCCTCCCTTCCTCTCTGTAAAAAATCAATAAAATATATTTTTTTAAAAAGAAAGACCTCTTTCTTTAGAAAAAAAAAAAGCAGCAGCAGCAGCAGCTTATAGGTAGGGAAGTGGAAAGTTTTCTCTGGAGGTTCTGAGCTGTCATAGAGTACCTTACCTGCCTATCTCTCTCTACAGAGACTGATCTAAATCACTCATCTAAAGGGTGATGTCTGTAGCCAGCAGTGAAATCCACCAATTGACAAATTTCACCTTACCCAGTTTCCAAACAACTTTTTACTGTTTCACTCTTCAATGTGAATGGGCACCAACTCAGCAGATATCTGAAGGTAACCTCCAAAAGGCAAGACAGAGGAGAGAGAGAAAAAGAAAATCAAAACAACTCAAAATATAGATAAGACAGGAAACAGAAGAAATGCACCCTTCTCCCACCTCAAAGCCATTAATAAAATCTTTAGAAAGCTGAGGAAACATACTGTATGTGTGAATCAAGAACAAGATGACACAAAAAGAACATTTAGAAAACAAAACAAAAGAGCTCTTGGAAATAAAGCATAAGATAGCCAAAATAATAACAAACAATCAAAAGTTGGGAAATTAATGCTATTTTCCACAAAGTGGAAGAAAAAGACAAAGACATGGACAAAAGGTGAGAAAAGATTAGAATATTAGAAGACCAATCTGGAAAGGCCAATATTTTATGCAAAAAAATATTCAGAAAGGCAATGGGAAAAAAATGAACAAAGAAATTATGTACGAAAATTTCCCAGAACTAAAGGACATATATTTCCACATTCAAAAAACCCACTGAGTGCCCAGCATGAAGGTTGTTGACAAAGGATCTACACCAATACAACCAATGGGGAAATTTTAGGACAACAAGAATATAAAAAGATTCTTTAAAATGTAGGAGAGAAAAGTAGTTCATTTATAAAAGATCAACAATTATAATGGGATCAGACTTCTTAGTAGCAACAATGGAAGCTTAGAATTCATTAGACATTCAAGCTATAAATTAAGTACACAGAAAAACAAACACATTTTGCATACAAGATCTCAGAAAATTTGCTTCCAAACCATCCTTTTATAGAAGCTACTTATGAAAGCTCTAACAAAATGAAGGCATAACTAAGATAGAAAAAGACATGGAAACCAGGAGATTCCACGAAGGAGAGGAGGGAAGGGAATAGCTGGGATGACAACAGAGTTGTAGGACTACAGGACAAAAGTCTGGAAAGGAGGAGGGGGACGGAGAGTTCTAGAAGAGCTGGGGCAAGGGACCATAGTTTTTCACTCTAAAGTGGCATGATCAACTGCCTTTAAAACATTCCAGTTCTTTCTTTTTAAAATTTGATCAAATATAAAGTTAAGATAAATAATGTTTTAAAAGAAGATGCTATGTGCTATCAACTAGCTTTGCAAACATAGTGCTTTTGATATTGAGGAAGTAGGGATGCATTTAGCCTAGAAAGCAGTTTTCATGGAGAAAGATGAATTTTGAAGGATGAGCCTGTCAGAGACTCTCAGTGTTTGGCAAGCATCTGTGTACGCTACATGTGCAGACTCCCTTGTAGTTAACTGGGCCCAGGTGATTGGGTTGTGGCCAATGGGATGTGAGTGGAAGAGATGTAAGTAATTTGTAGGCCTGACCCTTCACTTTAAGTCCTGCAAAATTCTGTGGCCATTTCTTTCTCTGAGATAGCAATCTTTTGGGGGCCAGATGGTGAGGAGGAGACCTCATTTGATTTTGCATGAACAAGAAATAAACGTCATGTGTTAAACCAGTGAGACTTTGTAATTGTTACCACTGTATGCTTTATGCAGAGGCTATATGGAAGGCAAGAGGCAGGAATTCTGGAACCAGACTGACTGGGTTCAAATCCTAGTGCTGCTACTTACTAGTTGTGAAATCTTTGGCAAATTCATTTTAATGTTTCTGAGCCTCACTTTCTTAATCTCTAAAATCAGGGTAGAAATAGTACCTATCTTGTAGGGTTGCTATGAGGATTAAGTAAGTTAATATGAGAGGCATTTAGAACACTTTTTAGGACATAGTAAGTTCTATATGAGTTTTGGCTATTATTATTATTATCTCAAAAGTAGGGAAGGAAGGAATGGTATCCTAGGGGGAAGTAATAGAATGGATCGGGATGACAAGTTCTCTTTGAGGTACGGTGTGTGAAAGTAGGAGTGGGATATAAAGATGGTCAGGGTATGTAGGTTAGTGTTTTTGCTTGGGTTTGATCAGGTAAGGAGACACACTAAAAATTATATAAATATAGGATTTATTGTAGGTATTGGACTTCACATAATTTTGGGAGCTGGGGAAGGAGTCAATGGAAGGCCACTTCTGCTTTTGGGGCCTGAAGGTCAGCAGGGCTGGCAATTGAGCAGAGAAGCTGAATATAAAGAGGTGGAGAGCAAAGACAAATGTTGCATTGAAAGCTGCAGCTATCACCCTAGCCAGTTTGGCTCAGTGGATAGAGTGTTGGCCTGTGCACTGAAGGGTCCTGGGTTTGATTCCGGTCAGGGGTATGTACCTGCTCGGGATGCATGGAGGAGTAACCAATCAATGTGTCTATATCACATCGATGTTTCTCTCTCTCTGTCTCTCCCCCTCCCTTTCACTTTCCCTAAAAAATCAATGGGAAAAGATCCTCAAGTGAGGATTAACAAAGAAAAGAAAGCTGCAGTTATCACTACCTTTAACCTTGACAGTGAGCACCCTGCAGAAGGCTCCTACATTGACTGGCTTTTGGAACATAATGACTCCTATTTTACTTTTGGCTTCCAAATCCCATGAAACTCTCATGTGGTCAACTTACCCAGAGTCACACAGGATATAAACTCTGGGCAATGTAGGTCTAAGAATAGGGTCAAATTATGGAGGGACCATGGATGCCAGGCTGATGATTTGGGCTTTTCTGTGTTGGCTCTGGTTGAAAGTTGACAAGCTTGATAGATTCAGAATTGAAAGCCGTAGGACCCTCGCTGAATTGCTTTTGAGGATGTTGATATGTTGTTAGAGTGGATTTTATTCACTATTTACTGCACACCTACTGTGTATTTGTAAATCAATTCTGCCTCCTCTCATTACTTAGGAAGGCTCACTGCTCACTGCATTTCTGTTTTTCTGTTCATAAAGAATAATTGTTATCACCAGTAGATTTTGATAATTCCAGGGACAGAGTGTTAGACACCGTAGATACGATTCAGTGTCATTGCCAGTAAAATAGTAATAATATCATCTGTTTTTAAAGTGTGGTAGGGCCTTTGGAAGAAAGGTATTATGGAAGTAGATATAAAGTTAAAAAGGAAATTCAAGGTGAATGATGCTTATATGGTGATAGCTTAATAATGTGTTTCAGAGGGACAGGTGAACTGCAGTGCTTGAGAAAAATGAATGTTGCTGCTTAATGGCACGAGCTGTCCACATTTAGTCATTTTTAAGAGTAGTTCTCCTTTTTGTCAGTGGTAGAAACAGGTGTAGTGACTCTCCAAACAGAAAAATGGCTCACAACATGATTTTTATGGAGCTAGATATGCTCTCCTCCATCTGTCAAAATTCTCTTCTCTTTCAAGGTCCACATTTTCAGTTCTTTCCTCAAAAACTTCCCTGATGGCTTTAGCCAGAAGGCATGGTTTCTTTTTTTAACTTTTGTGGTACTTTATAGTAGATTTTGAAAAAGGATTCTCATCATTTACTGCTATCTTTCAACTGATTTATAGAGCAGGGGAAAGAGTCAGAGAGATCTGGGTTAGAATCCTGATTTCTCACTAATAGTGTGATCTTGGGCAGCGTACTTAACATCACTTTGGCTTCAGTTTCTTTAAGTTTTGCAGAATTGCATTAAAGTACTTCCCACAGAGGTATAAAAGGAATGCTAATCTCCCTCATTCTGCCTTTTCTTTTTAGAAATTTATTACAGCACCCCCAATTGGATTTAGTCATTTTAAAGATTAGAGTATTATCTTAATCATTTTTTAAAAATAAACAAAAAAACCCTCTTAAGCATGGTTGACTCCCCCTCAGCATTTAGCCCATTGTCTGACTGCAGCCATTCGATATAATGGCATAATGAATAGACTGAAAAACATGGAAGCGACCGACTCTAATTTGGGTTCCTAATGAATAATGCAGGTTGGAATGGGGCAGATTCCTCATCTCGAGTCTTGATATACACCTTCCAAGGGTATTTGTTTCATCAGAGAATTTAGGCTGCACATCTCAGTGGAGCTTCTATGGTGACATTCACTGCTGAAGGTTAAACAAAATCAAAGGTACTTCCGGAGAGAACAGCAAAGAGCTTTGAGGTTTCCCCACCCCTAGTTTTCACCAGGGCCCAGGGGATGCTTTCAGAAGTAGAGCATGATGGAGCGTTGGCTCCCAGAAGTCCACCTTCCTGTCTTGAGCAGAATATCAAAGCGAAGGCGCCTTTCTGAGAGCGCTTCCTCCCACGCTGGGCCCTGCTGAAAGACCATTATTAACCCCACCAATTCATGTCCAAGTGGCATCAATCACCGGGGTCACACAATGCCTGACTGTAAATTATGACATTATCTCTGAGTAGGAAGGTGATAATAATAATAATCATTAAAAAAAAATCTCTCGGCATGGCCCCAGCCGGCCAAGGACCTTAGCCGGATCTGTCATATTTGTTCTGAACATGAAAGGGTTGGCTGTTCCCTTGCAGGCCCATACATCATTGGGCCTGTCATGGGTTTCTGTAGGACCAGTTGACACAGCTCAGAACAGCAGCTGCTGGATGGCTTTGGGGAGCCTGACTCAAGAAGCAGTTGCTGGGGTACAGGACCACAAGCATTCTTGCAGAGACCGACATCCTGTTGTGCTGTCCTGTCACTGCCCTCAGTAAGTCACCACGAGGAGTAAACTGTCACCGAGATGAAAGGCCCCCTTCCTCTGATCTCCCCACTACAAAATTACTTCAGTGCCACACTGTATTTTATGTCAATACCTATTTTATTTTTCAAAATTGAAAAAGATATAAGTACATTGTTCCCTGAATTCCTGATGCTCCGGGTAACCTAGCAACCGAGTATGCCACATAGCACACAACAGCATATTATCATGCCCTCCACTCATCTAACAAGCAAGCAGCACAGATTTCCCTTGCAGATGATTTAGGCTAAATTAACGGTTAATAGTTGCTATTAATATTAAAAATAATAAAACCCCCCTTTTTTTATTTCTTAGAGCTAGATTTGTAGGAAATAATGCTCCGTTCTAATTGCACATGGGGGAGCGTGTCTTTCACTGAGCCTACATTTTCCACGCGATTTGCATGGGATTTAGGTAGCCAGCAGCATGCTGCAAAGTGGTAATCACATGAAACAGGAGAATACATTCAGGACATTTGGAAACCATGCAAAATGTTCAAGTTCAAAATTGACTCACGCTTCCCACCTCTGGGAAGACGCTGCCCATAAGGGGCTTATGTGCACGGATCAGGCTGTTAGCCGTGCTGACACTGCCCCCAGTTTTCAGAGGAGGCTGCCAGGGAGGCCTCTGGCAAGCAGCTCCCTAGGACAAGAATAAAGCCGGGACAAGACTCAGGGTCAGGGAGAAGTTCAAGGAGCTCTGATCCGAAAGGACACGGGCAAGGTCAGGGCACAGAGCAAGAATCTGCTGAAGAGTGACAGAGGTTACAGGGGAGAGAAGCGAGAGTAAAACAGAAGGTGGACAGAATGAAGGAGGAATAAAGGACATCCCCGGAAACAAGGAGGTAGAGTGGAAGACACGTAGGAACATGAGGCAGGAGGTGGGCGGGCTCTTTTTGGACAACAGACCAGGAGTGTATGAGCTGGTGGATAGGTATCCATTATGAGTTTTATGTCCACTTGCCATTCACTTTAGACTTCTTTTCAAGTTGACTCACCTGTTCTGTTTTGTGAGAATCAGCTTACACACCCCCACACACCCCCCCCCACACCCCCACACTCCCCCCCACACACACCCACACACACACCCACACACCCACACCTCCCCCCCACACACACACCCACACCCACACACACACCCACACCCACACACACACACACACCCACACACACACACACACACCCCCCCACACACACACACACTTTTCATTAATGAGGCCTTGTGAATAATTCGCTGTGTGCTCTCTCCTCTCCCTCCCTTTAAAAGCAATCAGTTTAATTTGGTAACTTCTTTCTGGAGCCACTGGAACTTTTAAGACGCCTTTGCAACTTTCTTAGAACTCAGACCTCACACAGAACCCTTGCAAAGTCCTGCTGTTTCTCTCCTTCACTCGTCACCTCGATCTGAAGAACTAAAGGTCTTTCATTTTCAGTGTGTCCTGCTGTTTTTTAAGAACTGGTGGGTGAATTAAGCATTTTTGCCTTCAGGTTTCTGCTACTGCAAATAGTGCTTCTTTCCAATCATGAAAAAAATATTGTAATACTTTCTGAGACCCTGAACAGCCCATTACATGAAAAAAGTGCCCAGCGTCTCACCTAAACGGATTTAACTTTGTTTGTAGATATCAATATAAAACTGATTCTTGAAATGCGATTGTTGTTTTTTTCTTAATTGGAACAACAGTTTAAGAGCACACTCTCCTTGTCAATAGAACAAGGCAATTTTACTTATTTAGAAAGCTTTTTGATAGTGTAGTCAGGAACAGCCCTTCCTGTGTCTGGTTTCTAAATGCTCACAGTTGGTGCCGATTAAGTAGAAAACCATTTGGTTGCACTCCTTGCCACCGGGGAACTGACAGGACACTAACTGTCATTGCGGTGCAGCAAAGCATGGAGATGCTCCGAGGACAGCAGAACTGAAAATGTAAATACAATGCACAAGCTTTTGACTGGGTAGCAGAAGGACGATGGGAATCCAGGAATCAACAACAATCTGAAACGGTGCAGTATTTGGATTTGCTCAATTTTAAGAAAAGTGTTTTAGAAAGCAGAGAACTAGTGCGATGATTTTTCCATGGAAGCACTGAAGAATCAGCTGCTTTAAAAAAAGGCCGCATTAATGTATTTGTGCCCAAACACTTGTAAAAGCCAGACCACCCATGGGGATGAGTTCTTGTCAAAGCCACAGAGGAGTGACCTGTGCATCCCAGGGTTTCTGTTGCTGAGGTGATGGGCGGGGAGGCTGCGAGAGATGCCTGCCTTCTGAATTTGCAGGAGCCCTTCGGAGCAGTGGCACAGAAAGCTGCACCCCTCACTGCATTGGAACCGATCCCTTCATTGTTTTAGGTGTGGAATTATAGGGAGGGTGTGACATAAAGGTTGCTTCCAAAGAAGTTGTTTTCTTCCCCCTATTCTACAATGCTTCCTGTTAAAAGACCATTAATACAATGGGAAAATATCAAGAACAAAACTGAGAAATCCTAGGACAGATTATAAAGACAATTGACTGAAATGTTTGTGGTTTCAGTGCAGTATATCGAGCGAGAGGCAGGGGTTGGGGCAATCACTGTCAGTGGGGAGACCAGGGCCCTGGCTTTCATCTGGAAATAGCTGTGAACAGGTGGACATTGGCTTACAAAAAGATGGAGTGGCTTTAAAACACAATTTGAACATTGGGAGTTTTATATTGTAAAATGCCAATACGATAAAAAAATGCCAAAGACTACAAAACATCCTTCAAAGTTACATCTAGACAGACCAAAAAAACTATCCTGACAGGCTGACCACGGGTTGTGGTAGGTCAGTATACATGACCCCTTGCCCATGACTGAGCATCCCTGCCGCTGCCCCCGGGGTGAGGGTGACCGTAGCCATACTGCATTTCATACCGAGTTTTATACTTGAGACTACCTCTCAAGTATAAGGGTGAGATGGGCATTGTTTGTCCTCAGTGAAGTTTAATGCTTTTCACGGTTAGGTTCTACATCTTTCTTCCACAGGCCTCCACCATTCCAGGGGGGTAGTACCCTCAGGCCTTTCACTATAACACTAGAGGCCTGGTGCACAAATTCGTGCACTGGTGGGGTCCAGCCAGCCCACCCTGATGGGGGCCCCCAATCGAGGAGAGGGTGCCTGCTAGGGGGCGAGACCAGCTGGGGTGAGGGGCCATGGTCATTCCAGTCATTCTGCTGTTCAGTCACTGGGCTTTTATTATATAGAACTAGAGGCCCATTGCAGGAAGATTCCTACAAGAATAGGGCTTCCTATGGCTGGAGCAAAGCAGAGAAGGAAGCGAAACCTGCTGCGGCAAGCTTCGCTCCTGTCTCCGCCGCCCGGCCTGGCTTGTTTCGCCCCCGCCTCCCTCCGCCACCCGGCTTGTTTTGCTCCCACCCCCACTGCCCAGCTTGTTTTCAGCTGCCTGGCTTGCTCTGCTCCCAGCCAGCATATGCAAATTAACCACCATCTTTGTTGGTGGTTAATTTGCATATCGTGCTGATTAGCCAATGGGAAGCGTAGCGAAGGTACGGTCAATTACCATGTTTGGCTATTATTAGATAGGATTACAGGGTCATACATGCCACCTCTGGCCTTCTCAGTTGAATATATCTTAAAAGCAGACACGTGGAGTGAGTGTCATTTAAACCAAAGAAATACAATGTTAGTGATGGTGTTCTGGGCCAAGTCCAGGATCCCTCAAATTACATCATGACAGCACACTGCCTAGAAGTGTAACCTCATTCCAACTCCCAGCTGCGTGCGAAAGGTCTCACAACACATTCACTGTTTCGAAACTTTCCATCAGCATATTCAACTCAGTAAAAACTGTTGTTTTAGACATAGAATTTTACCTATTTACAGATACTGCCTTGTATTTTAAAGTTAAGTTACTTAATAAAATAACCTAACAGAAACTATTTTTATAAAATATTTTGTAGAACACTTGATAAAGACAATGATAGGCAATATATGTTATATCATTTTACTCTGATTTGAAGTCATTATAATATGCTTAATAAAACATTAGAAGGCAGTAGCAGGTCATACAATGTGCTGAACAATTGCTGAAAATAGTCCAGTACTTAAGCAATATTTTTGCTTAAAAGATATGATTATGTCTTAATTCTGAAAACAACCAACCAGCGACCAAAAACCAAAACAAGTCTCTTCTGTGATTTCAAATGAGATATTATTCATATGTTAAAAAACAATGGCACTAATTTTCTTTCACCCGTTTCCTCACTCCTTCCTTGTTTTCTTTCTCTTGTTCTCATTGGAGTAGATCAGACATATACTGGCAGAACAGGAATACCATTACACTGTTCCTCTCCCATAGAAGCAGCTCCCAGCTTCGGGGAGTGAGATAGGATGGCTGCAGGACAGCACTGCCACTGTCCCTTGATATGGGATATGCAGAGTGGACATTCATGATAACCGTGCTTGCAGCTTTCTAACAAATAAATCTTGTTTTTTAGGCTTCCACAGCAGCTTTCTTTTAAACTTTGTGAGTTAGGTATGTCTTAAAATTCAAGGGAAGCAGTTTGCCTGAATTTTGTGTCGTGTGTGAAGATCTGTAGCAAGTGCAGGCTGCATCGTCTTCATAAAAAATATTTTCTGCTAGACAAGAACCAAGAACCCAGAGCACCGAGAGCGTGTGAGTTGGGAGTCTGCCCCGTCATATCTCAGGAGCTGATGATGCCTGGCAAGGAGAGGTGGCTGTCTTCCCTTGTTCCTGAGTAATCGGTGCAGCTCCTCAGAGCCTTTTCAAGCATGTAGTGGGCATCGAAAAACTTGCAGGAGAATGTTTAAAAGTTCTTTTCTTCTCAAAATAAAGATTCTGAAATAATCATAATTTTTCAAGCCAGAAAACCAAAAATGTTGAATAAGGAAATTTGAAGTCGTATGTCTTATTTGAAATGGTAAGCCCTTTGCATGGATGTACTCAAAATGTATGTAGACAAAAATCAAGAAAATTGAAGAAGCATTTGTGTTTAAAAAAATAGAGTGTCCATCCCTGATTTAAAGATAAATTTTAGCCATAATTTTTCCTGGGGTTTTGAATTGTCATGATCAAAATGCCAACTATGGAGTAAGTGGCTTGTAGAAGCAATTGATTAGTTCACTTTAAAAAAAAAATGTTTCTAGTTTCTTTCATTCAAGGAGCACCAAGCTACACACAAATACTGGCACAAACTAGAGATCTGACTTCTACGTTGAGAGGATGGCTTTGCCTCTTTCTCTCGTGCTCAGCAGCTGTGGAGTCCCGTGTGTGTGTGTGTGTGTGTGTGTGTGTGTGTGTGTGTGTGTGAGATGTGGCTTCTATTAAGAGATGCTTGTTAGTTAATATGTTTAAGTCTATGGATATTTTCTCTGATAATTTATAATAGCATAATGTGTATTTCACTAATTTATAACCCTTGGAAATCTGTTTATTTCCCCAGGAATTGCAGATAAAAGTTAGCTTTACTTCAGGTAGATTTACTGAAAACAATGACAATAACAACAACAAAAAAAGCAATAACAAACAAGACTACTGCACCCCCAACGCACACACCCACGCGTATACAGATGAAGTTTTCACCAGTTAATTCCAGTAGTTCTAGCCCAAACTGCAGAGAACTGAGTTAAGCATCAAGAGGCATATTCTGCTCTGCTCACCTCCCTCCAGGGTCATTGCTTGGCAGCTGGACAATGCCAGACACACGCTAACGGGGTTAATTGCAGCCACACGTAGGTGTTCTTTTTGGATGACAGGGCACTGCCTTAAAATTGATCAGCATACTGTCGAGGGACTAATTCCGGGCTTCCTTTCAGCCCTGTCCTGACCCGGTGACAGACTGCTGCTACCTACAGGCCCGCGGACACACTCGTCTGGGTTTGCACCAAGTGTGGGAACAGGCGCAGAGCGGGGTCAGAGGGCATGGAGCCAATGTCGGTACACGCATGGCTCTGCTTTTGTGCTGGCCCTGGCTTCGTCCTACTTTATGCAGATTCCACCTCCGCGAGATCCAGATTGTGCCATATGGGATTCCTGTGTAATACCAGTGAGGACACATGCCTGTGGGAACTATTCTAACGAAGGACCCACCCAGGCACTGCTGCCTGAACGGTTGCTTTTCCCAGGAGAATTTTTGTAAGGGGGGCTTCGGGGTGATGTCTGGGGGCAAAGCCATTCTCAATGTCTGGGAAAAGAGTTGTGTGTCTGGTTCTTTAGAAAGTGTGTGTATGGAAATGGGAAGTTTTAGGGTAGAATTTTCTGGAGAAAAAAAATTTGCTTTGTTTTCTTTGTATGTCTTTTCCCCTTATTTTTTCTCCTTTCTGCCCTTTGTTCTTTTATTACTATTATTTTTGTGCATGGTCATGTGTACTTGCCTTTATCACTTCTGATGTTTGCTTGTTCTCCATCTAATTATGCTTAATTTTAAAATAACCACATTCGTAGTTTCTCTTCAATAGATTCGGTTGCTTATCTGTTCAGCTCACATTTCATTTGCTGCATTCCTTTATCAACCTTCATATATTTTTGAAATTATATCTCTTCTTCTCTTCCCCCTGTGTGCTATGATTTTGTACATTTCTGTTCATCAGCATTGACATTTCTCTTTCTTTTTTTAAAACCCTGTTGTTTTTAACTGTCATATGGTGTCATTTAATTATTTTTGATAGAAGCATTCATTTTATAGTAACTAAATAAAAATAATAACAACAGACATTCTTTTTGTCTTTCTTTGCTTTCTACTCAATCTTTCTCCCTCACCCTTACCCTATTTAAGACATTTCATTTTTTATTTGTATTTCTTATCTCAAATATAATTCCTGCTTTCTTTTTTATGAATGCATCCATCTCTGAATCTCAATTTCTCCCTACTATTTTTATAAATATATTTCTCTTGTCTTTCTAGTTTAAGTAAAGCACTTTTTGATTGCAGATTTTACATTTGCTGTGTTTTAATAGTTAGTATCCTCCTCATAATGCTACTACTTTTCAGAAGTTGAGATTGAACCTTGCATAGTTGAAGGAGTACATAGCTTGTAGTCGGATGATGTGTATAGAGACCTAACTCGGTCTCTAGATACATGTTTACTTCTGTGACTTATTCATTACTTACTGAATTTATTAAACATGTCTCAATGTGTAGTCTGTGCCACTGTGGTTCTAGGAAAGTATCTATTTGCTTGTGCCTCTGATTAGCCTGACCTCAGAATTCTCCATTCGAATTAACCCTTTTCTAGACTAGTTGATTCATTTTGGTGGGGCATTCAGATTTTTTTTTTAATAAGAAGGGCAGTTGTGCACCATGACCATTTTCCTGATGACAACTTTTTTTTTAAAAAAAAATATATTTTATTGATTTTTTACAGAGAGGAAGGGAGAGGAATAGAGTGTCAGAAACATCGATGAGAGAGAAACACCGATCAGCTGCCTCCTGCACACCCCCCACTGGGGATGTGCCGCAACCAACGTACATGCCCCTGACCGGAATCAAACCCAGGACCCTTGAGTCCACAGGCCGACACTCTATCCACTGAGCCAAACCGGTTAGGGCAGATGACAACTTTTAAAATAGGCTATAAGAGAAAAAAATCAAGAGCTAAGATCTACAAGGTTTTCTCTGGGTTATGTTTTACAACTTTAATTAAATGGCTTGTCTGTTTTCAAATAACCTTGATCTTTCATAAGGACATATTCCTGGAGTTAGTCTCATTTCCTTTTGTAGCTGGAGGTAAAATACTAAGCAGGGCTTTTCCTACCTGGGAATGGCATGTTTACAGGTGCTGAGAAGTCCTTTGCTTCCCCAAATACCTGTGTTGTCCTCTACAGTTAGAGATTCATTTCTTTAGCATAAGAAGTAGTTGTGTGAGGAAGCCAGCTTTAGGGGGAAATTAGAAACTACAGAGGTTTGTTAGTACTAAAGACACAAGAAAGTCCTGTTTTGCTTATTATCAGCCCTACTACAGAAGCAACTACTTACTGCAGAACGAAACCTCTCATCATCCTTCATTGTCACGCTGTTTGTAGGGCTTGGCTCATACATGCTGAACCAGATCAACTTTTGTTAGGGCCTCCTTTCACTTTCAAAGAAAGGTTCATCCTACTTCTAGGGAGTATGGTAGGGTCGAGGAGATAAAGGAGAAAATTATAAGAACAGTGTCATATTTATTGCTTTAAAAGTAGTTATTTTATATATTTCATATTTTATTTATTGCTTTATTGATTGGCTAATTATGTTTATGGCTATAGTCTCCATTTCTTTCAATTGCCTTTTTGTTTCTTTATTCATCATTACTACTTCTTTGAATAATTGATTCCACTTTGTGTACCTTTTCCTATTCTAGAAATAGACATGGTTCTCAAATTTTCTGATCTGATGCCCCATGAAAGACTGATCCATGGCCTTCTGATGTGTGTGTGTGTGTGTGTGTGTGTGTGTTAATTAGGCCCCGCTTGGAAAAAATCTTTATTCTGGGAGTTCTCATGTTGTAAAATTTAGAACAGGAGATTAAGGGTTAAACTTTTGCATCTGCTTTTACATACTGCATGACTTTGGATAAGCTATTTTACTTCCCCGAACCTTGGCTTCCTCTTCTATAAAGTAAGGATAGTACTATTTACTTCTTAGGGGCATTGTGAGAATTACATAAGATCATGTCATGTACTCAAAGGGCCTGGCACAGAATAGACTAAGAAGATAGGACCCTCTTTTCATGTATGGTTTCATTTGACGTAAATGAAACCTCAAATTTACCTCATTTCATTTAAAGAGGTTGAGTGATATTACAGTACTTCAGTTTATTAGTGTAACTATCCAAGTTCTTTAGGGGATCACCTTCCTGGTGCCAATGTATTTCTCATTATCTTTTCCCAGAGCAAAGTTTATGTTGCAGACATCACCTGAGGATAGTCAAGCAATATGGAAGCATTCTTCCAAGTCCATCAGGAAACAATGCTATTGCAAGTCAGTTTCTGGCCAAAAGCACACAGTTCCCCATATTTTCAGGGATATGGTCATTGACAAATATAGAGCGGACATCATTTTCATTATGTTGAGAAAAAGAAAAAAGAGACAGACTTGAATTCCAAACCACCTTCCTGGATCTCTGTGAGCGCCCCACGAAGCTCTCATACACAGCCTCTTTAGGTTCTCAGTACTCAGTGGTAGATTGTCAGACCAACAACAAAGACTCCCTTTGTCATCTCTCCCAATACCTTGGCTGCACAACACTCCAATCATCTTCCATCAAGGATTCTGGAGAGAAAGAAAACCATACCTTTTCTGACATCCTTTCCCCCTCTTTTAAAATCAACTAGCATTTAATGTAGAGAATGGTTTTAAATTTTCATTTTGATACAAACCCATGTAACTGTGACTATATGATTTAGGTTCAATTAGATTTAAAAAAACTATTAGGAAAATAAAAATAATAATTACCACTCTATTCTAATTTTGCTTTTATTGTCTTTTATTCAAACATAGTTGAAGGCATTACTATAGTAAGATGGTTTTTAAAAAAGTTATGGTTAGGGTAGCTCCAGAATTTGTATTATGAGTTTATAAGAATACCATGATTCAACATGGATTGGGTGACACTGGAAGAGGATTTGGGCAGGGCTCCATCCTGTTTGTTGATAGAAGAAAAGGAATTTATAGGGTAGAGATGGGATTGCTTTCTCCTCCTTTCAACTACATTGCTGAAGTAACTTTAAGGCTAGTCCACATACAATGAGACATTCCTGTGGCTGGTCTAGTGCTGGTTATCAGCTAAATCCTATAGTTTCAATTTAGTTGACAGTCAGAGTAAAGTCATTTTTTTAATCCCAGGAGCTTATATGAAGAGGTAAAGAGGGTTAAGAGACTCCTTACACACATCAGGCTATACCAATATCCTAAACTTGCTTCACAAGGATGATATTTGTGTTTATTCTTTCAAAAGAGAATTTTAAGCCCCGATTTTCCATTGTCAGAGGTGATAGGCTACTATAGAAACTCAACTTGTGCCCTAACTGGTTTGGCTCAGTGGATAGAGCATTGGCCTGTGGACTTAAGGGTCCCAGGTTCAATTCTGGTCAAGGGCATGTACCTTGGTTGTGGGCACATCCCCAGTAGGGAGTGTGCAGGAGGCAGCTGATTGATGTTTCTTTTTTTTTTTTAATATATTTTATTTATTTTTTTACAGAGGGGAAGGGGGAGGGATAGAGAGTTAGAAACATTGATGAGGGAGAAACATTGATCAGCTGATCGATGTTTCTAACTCCCTATGCCTCTCCCTTTCTCTCTGTAAAAAAATCAATAAAATATATTTTTTTTTAAAAAAAGAAAGAAACTCAACTTGGAGAGTCACTAATCCCCATTGAAGGACAGCAAATGAAGAAGAGAGGTTAAGGTCATGGACTAGAAGCTACACTGTTTTTGTTTGTTTGTTTGTTTGTTTGTTTGTTTGTGTGTGTGTTTTTTTACTGATAGAATGTTGGCTAAAGGAAGTTCAAAGGAAATAATGCCCTTAAATATCCAAGTTTTCCAGGATCATTTTCTTTTTCATCTAGGTTTTGTTGAGCTGCCACATGTGCGTGCACATGCCATGTGTTTATGCATAAGAGGTGCTTCTCTATCAATAGACTAGATCAACTTTACTCACTGATTCTCTGGGAGCTTATGTATTAATATATGTGCTTCTGAATTTTCCCTTTTAGGAAGACTGAAATCATTTGACCAAGGTGAAAGTTTAAAAACATTTTTATTCCCTGAATAGAAATGAAACTCCTCTACTGTTTCTATGTATGGTTCCTTACTTCTAATATGTAATACACATGAGAGCCATCCTGAATAGTGGTTTTTCTCAGTCACATGTTTGGAAGGACATAAGGAGCTACTGAGATGCCACTGTTTTATTTTTTTTGCTACTTATTTATTTGCCTTTATTTTTTATTTAATTCTTTATTGTTGAAAGTATTACATATGTCCCCGCATTCCCCATTGTTTTCTCCCAGCCTGCCTCTGAACCCAGAGACAAAAAAGCATCGAACAACCATCAAACCTCAGATGTCACTATTTTAGAAACACATTTTACACAAAATGTGAATCATAGTTCCTAGTGTTTATTTTCTGTATTGCGTTGGAGGATGAGGTAGACCATGCATGGTAGGGTACAGACTGCAGATAAGAGAGAACTTAAAAACATTTAACTAAAAAGATCTTGGCTAGGTACTGAACACTTAGAGGTTTAAAAAATGCTGTTTTTAAATTAAATAATGTTGTTTTTTATTATTAAAGACACTATAGGCATGGTGCATGGATTTGTGCACCAGTGGGGTTCCTCGGCCTGGCCTGAACCCTCTTGCAATCCGGGACCCCTCAGGGGATGTCAGAGAGGTGGTTTTGGCCTGATTCCTGCAGGCGGGGCTGAGGGGCCCCACTGGTGCATGAATGGAGCCTCTAGTATGCATATAAGATCTTTGGTTAATCTCTTCCCACCCTGCCTCTTCCACCTTCCCTCTGAGATTCATCAGTCTGTTCCATGTTTACATGCCTGTGCGTTGAGTGTCTGCCCCCTGGTGGTCAGTGCGCATCAAAGTTACCAGTTGAATGGTTGAACAGTCAAACAATTGCTTAGACTTTTATATATATAGACTAGAGGCCTGGTGCATGAAAATTCATGTACTTGGGGGAGGGGGTGTCCCTCAGCCTGGCCTGTGCCCTCTCGCAGTTTGGGACCCCTCAGGGGATATCTGACTAACAGCTTAGGCTCACTCCCCTGCACTGGCCAGCCATGAGCCGGCTTCTGGCTGAGCAGTGCTCCCCCTGTGGAAGCACACTGACCACCAGGGGGCAGCTTCTGCATTGAGTGTCTGCCACCTGGTGGTCAGTGCATGTCATAGCGACTGGTCATTCCTGGTCGTAATGTGTTAGGGTCAATTTGCATATTATCCTTTTATTATATAGGATTAGAATACGATGGATACCATTGATGCATTCTGTTATGGTAATGGCAGTAGGATTACTGAATTCTTTCTAGCCTGACTCTAAATATTTAGGGCAACCACTTTTGCCATGAGTTTGTTATTTCTGATATGATATTTCCATTTCAAGAACCCCCAGCAGTCACCCAGGGATTCTCAGCCCAGGCAGCACTTTAGAATCACTTAGGAACATTTACAAAGCAGGGATGCCTGGGGCTCCAACCTGGATCCAAATCCACATTTGGGGAATGGAACTTTAGTATGTACTAAAAGCTTGGGAGGTAATTGAAATGACAGCAAAGAATGTCAAGAGTCGCTGTTATAAACTATTCTAGTTGACCTGTCTCTTGTTTTCTCTATAGTCTCCAACTCCCTCTTTAAAAAATCTTTTTTTATCTTTATTGTTGAAATTAATCCAAATTTCCCTTTTTTTTCCCCCATTGACTCCTCCCCCCAGGCCTTCACCACACTATTGTCTGTGTCCATGTGTTATGCATATATGTATATAAATTCTTTGGTTAATCTCTTCCCCCCACCCCCCGCTTTCTTCTGAGATTCATCAGTCTGTTCCATGCTTCTATGTCTCTGGATCCAGTTTGTTTATTAATTATTTTGTTCATTTGATTCCACATTTGATTCTACATATGAGTGAGATCATGTGATACTTGTCTTTCTCTGACTGGCTTATGTCACTTTACATAATACTTTCTAGGTCCCTCATGCTATCTTAAAGGGTAAGAGGTCCTTTTTTACAGCTGCATAGCATTCCATGGTATAAATGTACCACAGCTTTTTAATCCACTGATGGGCACCTGGGCTGTTTCCAGATCTTAGCTATTGTAAATAGCACTGCTATGAACATAGAGGTGCTTATATTCTTTCTGATTGATGTTGCAGGCTTCTTAGAATATATTCCTAGAAGTGGGATCACTGGGTCAAATGGCAATTCCATTTTAAATTTTTTGAGGAAATTCCATACTGTTTTCCATAGTGGCTGTATCCGTCTGCATTCCCACCAGCAGTGAACTTCAACTCCCTCGTTTGGATTCAGGCTGTTTAAAAATACATGCCAGGCTCTCTGTGTATCACTAGAAGGTTAGTAATCTTGGCCTACAATTTTCTAATACTAGGTAGTCCACTTGATGACTTTTTAGAGCTTAATGGCTCATCTCTAACTTTAAATTTCATCATATTCAATTTCTTTATGATTTGCAACTCTCAAATCTCTAAGATAAACTCACCAAGAAATTTCTATCATCATGAATCTTTTGTTGCATAGCCAGGTTACTGGGGCCTTTGCAAATGCCCTTCATGGCAAGCATCTGTTTTTTGCTTGTTCTTATACTTGACTCTGCAGTGCTTTTCTGCCTCTCTTGGCTATGACCAATCATTAATGGACTCTTCCCTTTGGGATTTCTACCTTTTTTACATGATATTTCCCACAAAAGTGGGTTTACCTTTTCTCTAATTTTCTTAAAGGGAAAATTTGTAACAAGGACTATTATTTACCCTTAAACATTTATCTTTTCTTATAATTGTCAGTGTTTAGTTTTGTTGCTGTTTTTTGGAAACTTAGACCTTTAGGCCTTCTTTATAACCACATTATTTCTGAATATGGCAAGTGTGGAAGAATTTAAACTCTTGAGCAATGGTACTTTTTAAAGAGGGTATGGGTAGGATGCAGATTATTTTAGATTTAGTAAGGGTTAGCCAGGCTGCGTAGGCTTTCTCACCTCTCATAACTTATAAGTGAGGCAGGGGATTCATTAACATAAAAGGCACCAACCATGGCCCATAGTCCTAGAACTAATGAACACATAATAAATCCCAGCTCTCTCCAGCAAACTCCAAATGTCACAAGCTAAAGAAACGCCGTCTTACAATCCATCAGCTTCTGTCTTACCTTGATAGCAGTCATGAATGCCTTCCGATGCCAAAGCAGGGCAGAGTTGTAATTCAAAAAGAGTAAGATTTTCAGGCCTTGAAAAACCACTTTGGATTTATGGAGCAGAATCAAAATTTTATTTCTTCTCCCAAGCGTGAAACTAAAAAGAAAAAAAGGGGGCCATATGGGAGCTTACCTGCCTTGCCTTCACAGGAATGCAGCAGACGGCTATGTTCTTTTATGGGCCTCCAATGCATCAACCCAAACTTTTTCACTTTTGAGACTCATAATATATAAATATTCAAGAATCCCTCAAATTGTCTTAACATGAATTTGTCATACTGACTCGGTCGAGTGGATAATGAGGACCGTTCCGCTCATCCAGTTAATTACTCTCCTGCCGATGGGCGTGCTCTGCTGCTTCAGACAGTTTTGCTCTCTGAAGTCTTCACCATGGTCTCAGCTTTGGGGATTGCTGGGACCCTCATAGCTTTTGTTATTTAACATCATCTCCTGGTGTCTCCTGACAAACAGTGATCATCTCTGAGAAACGAAATGCTGTCTTTGGGATGGTGAAAAACCTGTACTTAAGGAACTATTTTAAATTTTTCTGTTAGCTGAAGACAGGTTCCTGATTTTCTGTGCAAACATGATTAGATGTTCGATTTATAACTTAATTTAGGAATGCATTATGTAACATACTCTTAAAGACTGTGATGGAGAAAATACAGGTTTCCCAGAACTAAAGTGAAGTGGGACTAAATATGTTCAGTAGTTTGGCCCACTGTTAGAAATAAAAGTTTTCTTCCATGGGTAAAAATAGTAGCCCTGTGTGGATTGACACTGGAACATGCCTATTATACAGGGATAATAATCAATTAAGAAGATAAAAATCTATTTTTAAATATTTCTATCCACCAAAGACTTTTGTTGATATTGAAGGAGTGATTACAATGAGAAAAAACAATTAAAAATTAACATAATATTTTCAATTATGAAAACTGACTGCGTGAAAGGAACAATGTATATTAAAGTATTAGTGTAGAGTAGTTGTGGTGCCACAGTACTCAGAGCCTGTCCAGGTCAGCTCTCCCATTTCCCTTAGAGATCGCAACATGAGGGACTTGCTTAGAGTTCCACAGGAAGCCACTGAGCATGCGCCTGCATCATCTCAGCATTAGAGATGAAAATGGAATTGGGGATATGTGTCCCACATCCCCTTTGGTAAAAGCTGAATCCTTTAAATGTTTTTTTACATAGGGAACTATATCTATATCTATATACACATTTATATATAGTTCACCATAGTTAATCCTTTCCTTTATAAATATATGGGAAAGAGCATTGAGTTAGACTTTATTATCATTAGCTATAGCTTCTGAGGTGATTTTCACTAATGGCTGTGTTTTTTGCTATCTATAATAATACTAGTAAAAGCGTAACATGCTAATTAGACTGGACAGCCTAACGACCTTCTGGATGTTCTTCCGGATGACCTTCTGGACAAAGTTGGGGCTGCGAGGGCCAAGGCAAGCCACTGCGGCTGCAAGGGCCAAGCCCTGTGCACAAATTTCTTGCATCTGGCCTCTAGTATTCTAATAAAATCAGTAATTTAGATAATATTGTTGATGAAGAAGGCAGCACATAACTAACTTATGCATGTCTAGATCAGTGTTTTCAAATCATATCCATTGAGATGGCAGTGGTGTTTTGAGAAAAAGGGTTTCCTAAAGAAATCAGTGTGGAACATCCAACTTAAAGTTTAGCAAGGTTCTTTCCTGTAGGCCTACTTGGAGCCTGTAATCCTATATAATAAAAGCCTCACGCCGAAGCCGGTTTGGCTCAGTGGATGGAGCGTCGGCCTGCGGACTGGGGGGTCCCAGGTTCGATTCCGGTCGGGGGCGTGCACCTGGGTTGCGGGCACATCCCCGGTGGGGAGTGTGCGGGGGGCGGCTGGTCGATGTTTCTCTCACATCGATGTTTCTGACTCTCTATCTCTCTCCCTTCCTCTCTGTAAAAAATCAATAAAATATATATATTTAAAAAAAAAAAAAAGCCTCACATGCAAATTGTCCCCTCGACCAGAGTTCTGCTGGGAGTTCGACCTCTTGACCAGTCGCTATGACATGCACTGACCACCAAAGGGCAGACGCTGGAAAGTGAGGTGTGAGGTGTGAGGTGAGAGCTGTCAGGAAGCTCCCAGGGTTTGGCCTGAGCCCCAGGCAGAGATGGGCGGGGGCAGGAGCCAGGAGGGACCTGGTGGTGCTGGAGGCTGCTATGCATGATTCCAGAGCCATGGACTGCGCAGCCCTCCTCAGCCTGTGGGTTCTCAGTGTGCAATTTATAATCTGCAGAGCTGCTTCTTTTTATTTGTTAAGTTTCACTAACAACTCCAGGAAAGTGGGTAGCACTAATATGGGGGGACAGACCAGGCACACCTGCCTGAGGCCAAGGGGTGGACTTGGGCTCCTGGGGACGCAGCAGAGACGGTGCAGGGCTGAGTTGGAGAAACTGAGTCCAAAACTGAAAGGAAGCAGGAGGCAGTGAGGGGCGGAGGGTGACAGCTGCGCAGGGGCCTAGAGAAGCTGCTGGGTGGGGGCAGCCGAGGAGCCCGGTGCCTCTCCCACAGGACAGGCTCCACGTCCCTCCCTCCTCCTCCCTGTGACCGACACCCCAGTTCTCCTCCGAGGCCCTGCCTGGGCTCACCCCGCACAGTTCTGCACTGCCTCACCCCACAAGGCCGCGTCCCGCCCCACACAACCCTACCCTGCACAGCCTTTGGGGAGCTCTGCTCCCGGAGGAGAAAGGGGGAGGCTGCAGACACGAGGTTGCAGGAGGAGGGGGCAGAGAAGGACCCACCAAGTTAGATGGAGTGGGGGGAGAGAGACCTCACAGGACTGGGGACAGAGATGGGTGGGGAAGGGGGGAAGGAGGGCTGTACGGAAGCATCACCCTTGGTTGAAGTAGGAATCCTGACCCCATTTTACAGACCCCAGGAGAGAGAGAGAGAGAGAGAGAGAGAGAGAGAGAGAGAGAGAGAGAGAGAGAGAGGTGTGGGGGGAGGGCGAAGACAAAAGAGGAAGTGAAGATGGAGAGCAGCGACGTTTGATTCATGGCCTATTTATTTTTATTTTTGTTAATATATTTTTATTGATTTCAGAGAGGAAGGCAGAGGGAGAGATAGAAACATCAATGATGAAGAGAATCGATCTGCTGCCTCCCACAAGCCCCCTACTGGGGATTGAGCCCACATCCCAGGAATGGGCCCTTGACCAGAATCAAATCCAGGACCCTCCAGTCCACAGGCTATGGCTCTATCCACTGAGCCAAACCATCTAGGGCAGCCGTGGGCAAACTACGGCCCACGGGCCGGCCCGTTTGAAATGAATAAAACTAAAAAAAAAAAGACCGTACCCTTTTATGTAATGATGTTTACTTTGAATTTATATTAGTTCACACAAACACTCTATCCATGCTTTTGTTCCAGCCCTCCGGTCCAGTTTAAGAACCCATTGTGGCCCTTGAGTCAAAAAGTTTGCCCACCCCTGATCTAGAGCGACCCATGGCCTATTTAAAACCGCTGCAGTAGGCTGAGCAGGGGTCTTACCATGATGGTGTTACTTGATAATGAGGGTGTCTCTCCTTATGTTGGGAGCAAAGAACTGCAGCAAAGTAAAGACACACCCATGGAGCCTGCAAAGGGTTTCCATGCACATGATGCAATTTACTTCGTGTGGCAGCTGAAGAGGGAGAGCAGAACCTTGGAAGGACATGAGGTCTCCAAGACCGGGGGCTGGAGGGAAAGTGCGTGCCGAGCATTATGTGCTGTGAGTTACAATCTATATATATAAAAGCCTAATATGCTAAATGTCCAACCAAGCGGTCGACCGACTGGTCGCTATGATGTGCACTGACCACCATGGTGCAGTTGCTCCTACTGTTAGGTTAGTTTGCTGCTGGGGCCCGGCCGATTAGGACTGGGCAAGACAGGACCGTACATGCCCTGGAGCCTTCCTGCAGTCCCTCCTGCGATCCCTCCCCAGCCACTGGCCCTGAATTACCCCAATTGCGACTGAGCGAGATGGCCCTGATTGGCCCCGATCGCTGGCCAGGTGGAGGGACCCCACATGTGCACAAATTTTGTGCACCAGGACTCTAGTAATCTAATAAGCCCTGTGAATTCCCCTGTGGGGGTAAACTTGTGATATTTCCCAAATATATTTGTCCATGGAAATCCCTTCTACTTTTCTTCACTAAATAACTGTTAACATTCTACCAGAATGCTCTTGAGAAACACAGTTGAGAAATGTAGCTCTAAAACATCTCTTTCAGTTTCTCTGTAAATCAGTTGTTTATGTAGTTCAATTCTAAAATATTTATCTTGACATCCAATATCTCAACTTTAAATTTCCTAGGGTTCTATTATGAGAAAATAGTCCAAATAGGTTCTGTGACTTGCTAGTTGGCTCTCTGTTCTCCCTTCTCCATTTATCCAGAAGTCTCCTTTGACATTCTGCTCTCCCAGCCCCGGGGATCCTCTTTCTTTCCACTTGCCATTGTTTGTTTGAGTGTGGTGAGGTTAGGGGCCATGTAGTATTTTTTGTATCCCCATTTTTCAGGGCCTACTGTTTACTAAGTCAGCAAATGTTTTTGTTTTTGTTTTTTTGATACTGTAAACAAGACAGACAAGAATTCAGCCTTTCTAGAGCTTCTACAGTCTATTGGAGGAGAAAAGGATGCAATTGTTATAAGGTGTTGAGAAACACTCATTTGTGGGTTATAATGAACAAAATAAACTGATGAATAAAAACAGATCTAGAGACAGGGAAGCATTGATCAGATGCTCAAACCTCAGAGGGTGGGAGTAAGGGGTAGAGGTCAACCAAAGGACTATAAGGGCTAGAGGTCAACCAAAGGCATATAAGCATAACCAAAGGACACAGACACCATGGGGTGAGGGCATGAACGGGAGTGGGGTGGGGGCAATGGGGGAATAAGGACACATATGTAATACCTTAATCAATAAAATAAACAAAAAACAAACAAACAAAAAGAAATGCAAACTATTCTCAGAGACTCACTCCAGGGAAGGTTTCCTGAGGGAGTGATACCTATTTTGAGACCCAAAAATGAACAGGAGCTAGTGGCAAGGGGCATGTAGTAGACTTTCATGGAATATGCATTGGAAGAATTAATATATTCCTGGAGGAGACAGAAACTCAATCACCTTATTTTTATGGAGCCATTCTTTTCCCTTTCATTGGAAGCAGTTTCTTTTTAATTGTTAAAATTATTGAACCCATTTTTTCAGTTTCATTAAGGTTGTGAAGACATGCTTAAGAGGTTTACTTTCACAAATATTTTATTGCCTTCACATTCTTATTGCTACCATTACTGGGATTCATTTCAAACTTTTACCAATATTACTTTTTAGCACAAATTTTCTGTGCAAAATAGCTTTTATAAAATTTACAACTAAAATTTTACACATGGAAATTGCACAAAGCAGTGAAATATCTGCAGCTGGCATCTCTCTGCATCCAACTGTATTTTATACATAAATAACTTTCTTTATACTGATTTTAATCATTACTATAAGGCACAATAAGTTTTCAAAGTCCCTTTGCATACATTATTTGATATGATAAATTCACATTTTAAATCAGTCATTAACTCCACAAACAGCCATGAAAAGTAGACAATATTAGCATTATCCTTTTCTAAGTAGCCTCAACTCCACAGATAAAGAAGAAACTGAGTCAAAAACATACAAATAATTAGTCTGGCCAGCAAGTGGTATTATATAGGGCACTTAGCTATTTTTGGATTAACAAACATTTGTTCATTTTGTTTCTTATGTAAATTTAGCACATTTCTTTATCTCTTGGATAAGCACTTCATTGTAGAGAATGTTGTGAACTGCTCTTGGTCATCTTACATGAGAAATTATTTGTGCTTAGAGAAATAGTAATTTATGCTCTACTTTACAGACCACATAATGCCTAGTGAAGAAAGGCTGTCTGATACAAGTTTTAATTTTGAGTCCCTGGCACTTTAATATTCATTTGCAGGGACAGTTCAAAATGTTTAAGCTTGTGGCTATTACTATTCTAATATGCAGGTGCAGACTGATTGCCCACACAGTGCTTTGTCATTGGTTGTGTGTTTTACATTTGCTTAGTGTAGGCCCTAAAGTATCCTTGAAAGTGACTGCATGAACAAATAGATTAAGAGCTGATTTTTTCTCAATATTAAGATAGAAATCATATAATATACAGATGATATAGAATTGTATACCTGAAACCTTTATAATTTTATTAACCAACATGACCCCAATAATTTCAATTTTAAAAAGATAGGAATCTGTTGTTAACCAATGATTGTTAATAAATGTAGTAGGAAATACAATATCATGATGTAGGTGACTCTTCGGAGATTGAAAATAACCAGGTCAAGTGGTCAGAAGATAGTGCATTGAATTTAACTGTCCTAGCTCTTTTTGCCCTATAGACTCAGAGGTTTGAAATAAGGACATCTCTTTTATCTAGAGATTCATTTATCCACCGAAAGTAATGAGGGATGCAGCTAAGAGCAAAGGAAGGCAAAGACATTTCTGAGAAGCAAATACAGATGCCAAAATATCTTTGCACTATATTTTACATATTAAAGATAAGGAGAATGCCTCATTCCCTCACATAATTCCAAAGTCAGTTATCAGTTTTCTAGCCAATTAGAATTTGAAATTAGAATATTAAAGTGACTGCTGGACACAGGAATATTGATAGCAGTAAGTAAGGACAGCTGGAAGCCCAAAGAGACAATATAAATAAATAAATAAATAAATATCAGATATAAGAAATAAAAACATAGCTGTATAAATTTCCTTTCAGAACAAGCAAGCTCAAAATTAATAGCCAGTAAGAGTCTTACTGCACAATAATTGATGTTTATTATGATGACTCCAAGTCATCAATAATAGGATGATTACATCAATATAATCAATTTGAGAAGGCAAAGAAGTATGAAGTACATTTTAGCAGTTATCTAAAAAAGAGTTGAAATAAAAAACACTTTTGATATTATGCTTCAGTTGTGTGCTAAAGGTGAGGTGTCACTGTACTTTGTAAAGTATCTGAGGTCTTCATAATGAGGTTGAAATTTCCCACAGACATTTAAGTTTTTAAAAATAATGTTGGAGGGCCCCAAATTTGGAGACTTTATTTTCTGAGTGATCCTAAGAAGGAAAGAGATCAATTATAACTATTTTCTTTTACATCATTTGCTCTGTCATTTGTTTTGTTTTGTTTCTCATGAACATTTTGTTATCTCTTTTCTCTGTGCCCTCTTCTTTTCAGACAGCCATTTCATATTTGTCAAATGTCACGTTACATACAATAATAACACCACATGGTTATATATAACACCATAAAATATATGTATGTGACAGCTAGTCATAACTGTGCCAGTGAAGATGATCAGGTTCCATTATACATTTAAAAAAGTCTCCATGACATTTACATCAGAGGCACTACGATGCGTATCTCTGGTGCTAATTTTTAAAATCACCTTTTTTTATTCCTCAAATTAACCATTCCACAGAAAGAGATAATGCAAACCAAAAATTATGTTTTATGGACTTAAATATTCATTCTTTAAAATCTCAAACTTTTCCTATACACCTGTGGTCAATGCATAATTTCTAGACCATCTGAAACAAATAATTTGTGAGCATAAAGGAATGCTTTGCAAGCATATTATTTT
Source organism: Myotis nattereri (assembly GCF_964212035.1). NCBI lineage: Eukaryota > Metazoa > Chordata > Mammalia > Chiroptera > Vespertilionidae > Myotis > Myotis nattereri. The sequence goes on along the minus strand of NC_138079.1, from coordinate 48,603,378 downwards.
TAAAAATTTGCAAGAAAAAATTCATAAAACAAGAACAAATCTCAGATGGGGGAGTAATATCAGAATAAAGCTCTGTTAAAAAAACGCATGTTTTTATTGATTTCTGAGAGGGAGAGAGAGATAGAAACATTAATAATGAGATGAGGGGGACTCATTGATTGGCTGCCTCCTGCATGCTCCACACTGGGGATGGAGCCTGCAACCATGGCATGTGCCTGTCCAGGAATCAAATGGTGACTTCCTGGTTCATAGGTGGATGCTCATCCACTGAGTCATGCCAGACAGGTGAATAAAGCTATATATTAAAATAGAAAATGTTATTAAACAAAATGGGGAAAAAAACCTATGAGGTAGGGAATAAAATAAAAAGTTGTACCTGGGAAAAACAGAACAGTAGAGAAATTTTTAAAGAAGCTTTCTATTTTAAAGACCTAGTAGGGGAGAAAATGAGCTCACAGCATGATTTGATTTGCTGGAGTGCCAGATGACTCCAGCTGACCTTGGAATTGCTGCATTTGGATGTGAAATGGCCTTAGGAGGAATCCTAAGGCTAAATTCCTTGCAGTGACCATCAGTGTAGGCATTTCTAGGTAAAGCCCTTCTGTTTCTTTTGGGGATTCTTGTGTCACATTTTTAGCAACTTTCACATTTTAAGGGCCTCCATTTAAAAAGTCTCACAATAAAGATTTCACCCAACTGCAGCAGAAAGCCTTTAAACAGAGCTGAGGTATCTCAATCATTTTCTTTTGATGTCTCTTAGAAATAAGCTAAATTAAAGCCATTTCATAATGTTACACTATCAGAACTTAAAATGGAGGACACAAAATATTTAATATTCCAAGCATGACCTAAATCCACAACACAAAGAGATCTGGGAGAAAAGACTCTCGCTGAACTCTTTATAGAGAACTATAATTGAGAAGATAATAACCACCAAAAATAACAAATAAATAAAGTAAAATAAGAAACAAAACCTCAAACTAAACCAACCATACAAAATCTCAGTGGTTACCTAACTTATACTTCATTTCATTTTCTTTCATGCTACGGGAATAACGAGCTAATTAGGATTTCTGAATAAAACTGTGTGACCCTTCTTTTTCCTCATTGCATCCTCTTAGTCAGGTACGCACAAATACTATTTGTGCCAATTGTCTGAGAAAAAAAATAGACTCATTAAAATGCTAATCTTTAGTAAACACATAAGTACTCGCATGAAAATTAAATACTTGGGCTGCTAATTTATAAATACGTGCTCACACATCCGGAACACTGCAACTAGTGTGGACTTCAGTCTCGGGCTTAACAGCCTCGTCGACATGTCAAATCCACTTCAGGATTGAGAGTATCTACCATTGAAATCACCCAGTGTGCCTTCTCTCAAGAGCGTCTAAGGAGAAAAGAAAAGTGATGTGCACTTTGAGAAGATTATTTAAAGCCTGCAGATTCATTAGGGGAGAACTTAATTGTGATAGAATCTATAATCCTTTCAGTTTGTCCCATAAATAATAACAGTCTGAACTCTATTGAGTCACATGGCCTCTTTTGCACAAACCTATAGAGGAGAGTCCTTAAAATTGAATAGATGGAATTGAATGGACCTGGGAAGTGGGAACTGGAATTTGATGGACAGCCTTTCACCTCTAGGTTATTGGTTTGTATCTGACCCAGGTGATGAAAAGTCATTGTTCTAAAATGGCTGTTTAGTCGTTTCCTGTGTAATGAGCTACTGGCTCCAGTCCATTCCTCAGTGGACAGGTGTCTGCTCACATTCCCAAATCAACATTCCACTTGTCAGTCACATTTGAGGTCAAGGGCTAAATAGGAACTGGGGCAAAAATACTTTCTTACTTTACTAAGTACAGGCCTTCCTTTGTTGATTGAAAACACAAAAACTGCCATAGCCACTGTTCATGCTCTGCCTATTTTCTATGTAAGAAAATTTTATTGTTTAGCACTTCTAGCATAATAGAAATTATTAGGTCCTCAAATGTTCATGCTTTTAATGTTACATATCATGAAAAGAGATGTCTAAACACACTCCCAGGCCCAGGGACATTAACATTTACATTTATTTGTCTAACTGCAACAGGGATACAGAATGCATTTGTATCTGACTCTTCTTCACTGACAAGAGACTTGGGACATAGGCTCCAAATTTTGATAAAACTGGCAGGTAGAAGATAGCCAATAGCAGAACCTTATATGATATTTTGATTGGAAGAACAGCACTCTTTGAAGTGGGTGGTAGGAGAACAAATGTAGGAAAGTATTTAATGCTTATTGGGTTTTAAGAAATGGAGATAAACTGCTTCAGTTTAAACCTGGTTTAAACATTTTTGTTTGTGTGATTTGCACAATTCTAAAAATATGAATTTATATATTTTAGCATTTCTGGAAAGGTTTGTGGCCAATGGTGACTGGTCAGAAGCCAGAGGACTCAGATATTTTCATCCTAAAATCCTGGGCGGGTCTTCTGCCACCAATATATGATGCAGTTTCCTGAATAAATTAACTATATATTTCATAGAAAGATATGATGGGAGTAAGAGTTATACAGCTCTTGTTCACTTGCTTCTGTAGATCTGATCTCTATTTGCATAAGAATACTGTGTTAACTTAGGTTATTTTATTTTCTATCCTGATGGAGATTATTGCTAAATATACTTCTAAGTTATGAAAAGTAACTGCGTCAAATGGCAAACTTTAGCTCAACCTTAATCATCATGGACCTCCTAGCTTATTTTTAAGCCTGAATCTCTCTTTATAATTTCAGATTGCCAGCTAATTCACCACACTGTCTTTTTTTTTTGAATTAGTGTTTTCACTTTTTAAAAAATAAATCTTTATTGTTCAGATTATTCCAGTTGTTCCTCTTTTCCCCCCCCATAGCTCCCCTCCACCCAGTTCCCACCCCCCCTACCCTTACTCCCCCACTGTCCTCATCCATAGGTGTACGATTTTTGTCCAGTCTCTTCCCACACCCCCCACACCCTTTTCTGCCCCTCCCCAAGAATTGTCAGTCTACTCCCTTTCTATGACCCTGATTCTATTATATTACCAGATTACTCTGTTCATCAGATTTTTTATTCACTTGATTTTTAGATTCACTTATTGATAGATATGTATTTGTTGTTCATAATTTGTATCTTTACCTTTTTCTTCTTCTTCTTTCTTCTTAAAGAAAACCTTTCAGCATTTCATATAATCCTGGTTTGGTGGTGATGAACTCCTTTAGCTTTTTCTTATCAGTGAAGCTCTTTATCTGACCTTCAATTCTGAATGATAGCTTTGCTGGATAAAGTAATCTTGGTTGTAGGTTCTTGGTATTCATCACTTTGAATATTTCTTGCCACTCCCTTCTGGCCTGCATAGTTTCTGTTGAGAAATCAGCTGACAGTCATATGGGCACTCCCTTGTAGGTAACTAACTGTTTTTCTCTTGCTGCTTTTAGGATTCGTTCTTTGTCTTTTGCCCTTGGCATTTTAATTATGATGTCTTGGTGTGGTCCTCATTGAGTTCCTCTTGCTTGGGGTTCTCTGTGCTTCCTGGACTTGTAAGTCTATTTCTTTCACCAGGTAGGGGAAGTATTCTGTCATTATTTCTTCAAGTAGATTTTCAATATCTTGCTCTCTCTCTTCTGGCACCCCTATAATTCGGATGTTGGTACACTTGAAGTTGTCCTAGAGGCTCCTTACACTATCTTGATATTTTTGGATTCTTTTTTCTTTTTGCTTTTTCGGTTGGGTATTTTTTGCTTCTTCATATTTCAAATCTTTGACTTGATTCTTGGGATCCTCTTGTCTGCTGTTGGAGCTCTGTATATTATTCTTTATTTCAGTCAGTGTATGCTTAATTTCTAGTTGGTCCTTTTTCATATCCTCAAGGGTCTCACTAAATTTATTGGCGGTTTCTAGAAAATTCTTGAAAAACCTTGTAACTGTGGTTTTGAACTCTATATCCAGTAGTTTGCATTCTTCCATGTCTTTCATTTGTGACATGTTTCTTTTTCTCCGCATTTTGGCTGCTTCCCTGTGTTGATAGGGTGGCTTCTGTGCTAGGTGTCCTATAGGGCCCAGTGGCTCAGCCTCCACAATTACCTGAGGTGGACACTCTTGGTGCACCCCTTTGTGGGCTTTGTGCACAGTCTTGTTGTAGTTAAGCCTTGATTGTTGTTGGTATCACTGGGAGGAATTGACCTCCAGGCCAATTGTCTGTGAGAATTGGCTGTGTCTACAGTGGGAGAACTTCTGTGCTGAAGACACCCTTATGGGGCAAGACTTGCTTCAGTGGGGCTTTGATACTCACTGAGTCTGCCCCCTGAGTGTGTCCCTTATGGATCTGAGGAGTTGTATTCTGGATGGTCCCACTCTGACCACTGGGTACACTGACTCTTGGATCTCTAAGGAGGTGCTAATTTAGCTTTTTCCTGAGGCTACCCAGCAGGAGCTATGGAGAGATCTGCTGATTCCTCTTCCTTGTTTGGGGTTTGGAGGTGCTCAGATGAGGCCCAGCTGTGAAGCAATGCAAGCTGCTGTGGGGCCTTAGGCCTTCTTTTAGATGTTCTGGGTCTCTCTGACCCAACTAAAGTTTGTTAGGTAATTTTAGATCTCAAAGGCCCAGGCCTTTCATATGCAAAAGCCTCTGCACACAGCTTGGGTGGGGCAGGGTGTCAGGGAATCAACAGGGCGGAGAAAATAGCTATGCTGATCCTCAGTCCTGCCCTAAGAGGCCCCTGGGTCTCAATGTCCCACGGTAAGTAATCGCTGCAAGTACCTCTGAGAGAAAGCAGCCCTCGAGTTCTGCCCAATGCCAGACAGTCCAGTTTCTCCCCGTATGAGTCTGGGTCCCCAGAGACTCACCCGGAACTGGAGTTCAGAGCCGTCGGGAGCTTGAGATTCCCTCCTGATTGAAAAAGACACCGGCATCCTCCGTTGCCAGCCCTTTCCGCGTGCGCCTCCATACCTCTGCACTTTACTTCTGAACCTCCTCTGAGTCTCAGTGTGCTTTTCTCTTTCCTTCTAGTTGTAGAATTTCCACTCAGCCAGCCTTCCTGTGGTTCTGGATGATGTCTGTTTTGTCTTTTAGTTGTAGTTTTGAAGTGATTGTGCAAGGCAGTAATTTTAGGTGTTTACCTATCACCACACTGTCTTAATAGCAAAAATTCTATAGCCATAGTTGTTAGAAACTGAAAAAAAATAAAAAAAAATACTAGGAACCCCGAGGTCTAATATAAAATCAAGGATTTTATCATTTTTTGAGAGATGCATTTTTATATTTTTGGCCTGTTTTCTTCTCTTATTTTTATATTTGTTTTTTTTAGGCCCATTGGAAAAAATTGGTACGTTTTCTAAATCTTTAAAAAATTTTACATTTTGTGATATTTTTAAAATACTATTTTAATTACAGTTGGAATATAATAGTATGTTAGCTTTAGGTATACAACATAGTGATTAGACATTTATATACCTTACTAAGTGATCACCTTGATAAGTGTAGTACACATCTCACACTATGCATAGTTATTATATATGTGTGGGAAGGCAGAAAGGCAGCTCCGGCTGAGCGAAGACAGTGCCAGCAGCCAGGGGAAGGAAGACCCATTCTTTTTTTAAAAAAATATATTTTATTGATTTTTTTTACAGAGAGGAAGGGAGAGAGTCTAGAGAGTTAGAAACATCGATGAGAGAAATAGCGATCAGCTGCCTCCTGCACACCCCCTACTGGGAATGTGCCCGCAACCTAGGTACATGCCCTTGACCAGAATCGAACCTGAAACTCTTCAGTCTGCAGGCTGACGCTCTATCCACTGAGTCAAACTGGTTAGGGCTCTTCTAGGAATTTTATGGTTTCAGATCTTACATTTTTAAGTTTTTAATCCATTTTGAGTTAATTCCTGTATATGGTATAAGAATATCATCTAGTTTCATTTTTTCACGTGTATCTTTCCAGTTTTCTCAACACTATCTGTTAAAGAGACTGTCTTTACTGAATTGCATATTCTTGCCTCCTTTGTCATAGATTAGTTCACCATACAGGAGTAGGTTTATTTCTGAGATCTTTTTTCTGTTTCATTGGTTTATGTGTCTGTTTTTATGCCAGTACCATGTTGTTTTGAATACCATAGCCTTGTGGTATAGTTTGATATCAGGTACAATGATACCTCCAACTTTGTCCTTCATTTTCAATATTTCTTTGCCTATTCAGGGTCTTTTCTAAGTCTTTAATGATAAAAAGAATTGGTAGAATTCTCATGGTATCACCTGTAGATGAACATCAATTCGTATTTTTCTTTATGTCTTTATGGTATTGTAAGTGATTAGCAAATTTGAAGGATAAAAATTTGACTTGAACCCTGGCAATACCTAAATAGTTAATTTTTTTCCTTAGAAAACATGCTCTATTATTTTTGATAACTACTTAACTTTTTTAAAAAATGAATCTTTATTATTGAGATTATTATAGAGGTTCCCCCTTTTTCCCCCCATAGCTCCTCTCCACCCTGTTCCCACCCCGCCCCAGGCCCTTGCCACCCTATTGTCTGTATCCATAGGCAATGCATACATGCATATAAGATCTTTGTCTAATCTCTTCCTACACTCTCCTACACCCCCTTCCTTCTGAGAATCTTCAGTCTGTTCCATTTCCATGCCCCTGATTCTATTCCATTCACCAGTTTATTCTGTTCATCAGATTTTTTATTCACTTGATTTTTAGATTCAATTGTTGATAGATATGTATTTGTTGCCACTTTGTTGTTCATATTTTTTATCTTTACCTTTACCACTGCCTCCTTCTTCTCCCCCTTCCCCCTCCTCCTCCTCCTCCTCCTCCCCTTCTTCTTCTTCTTCTTCTTCTTCTTCTTCTTCTTCTTCTTCCTCCTCCTCCTCCTCCTCCTCCTCCTCCTCCTCCTCCTCCTCCTCCTCCTCTTAAAGAATACCTTTCAGCATTTCATATAATACTGGTTTGGTGCTGATGAACTCCTTTAGCTTTTTCTTGTCTGTGAAGCTCTTTATGTGACCTTCAATTCTAAATGATAGCTTTGCTGGGTAGAGTAATCTTGGTTGCAGGTTCTTGCTAATCATTACTTGGAATATTTCTTGCCACTCCCTTCTAGCCTGCATAGTTTCTGTTGAGAAATCAGCTGACAGTCATATGGGCACTCCCTTGTAGGTAACTAACTGTTTTTCTCTTGCTGCTTTTAAGGTTCGCTCTTTGTCTTTTGCCCTTGGCATTTTAATTATGATGTCTTGGTGTGGTCCTCATTGGGTTCCTCTTGTTTGGGGTTCTCTGTGCTTCCTGGACTTGTAAGTCTATTTCCTTCACCAGGTAGGGGAAGTTTTCTGTCATTATTTCTTCAAATAGATTTTTCACTATCTTGCTCTCTCTCTTCTTCTGGCACCCCCATAATGCGAAAGTTGATGTGCTTGAAGAAGTCATGCTGGACTTGAGGGCCTGTGAAAAACCTGACATACCTAGAATCTTATTGCACCATGTCATAATGTTTAACTTCTTTATTCTTATTGCTCTTGTATGTATTCAATCTGATCAGTCAAAACCTGCCTGACTTGGTCGGGTTCATTCTTATTGCTTTTCTGATATGTGTCAAATGATTCTTACCATGGTCAACACAGCTTCAGGCCCACAATGCAGGATACTGGTAACAGAGTGGTAGAGCGAGGTAAAAGGATGACACCCAAATTTCTAGTGCCCATATCCTATACCAGGTCCTCTACCTGAAGAGATTAATCTTCTGAAAAGCAAGTTGACTCCATATGCCCTCAGTTTTACTTAAAAATAGTGCTGGGTTCCAGGCATGTTCAGTAAATGTGTGTGAAGTGAAAGTTTTGGGCAGGTGGTAGTCTCTAGAGGCAGCTTATGGCCGCCTACCCCTGCTCCCCCTCAAATAAGTGATGCTTATTAGTGACATATGGGTGCTGCAATGAAGGAGGACCTGTTTTGGAACTTACACCATCATTAAAGGTATGGGGTATGTGTGTGTGTGTGTTGTTTTAAACACAACTATTTTCAGTTAATGACATTGGTAGGAAACAAGTTGTACGGTGGCATTAGTAGGAGGTTTGCAACAAGTTATTCAGTCTGGAAATTATTGCAAAGTAGAACTTTATTCAGGAAAGAATATCAATTTAAGAGTAGACAGCACACATTTACTAGAGTTAATTTAGACTCTTTTTGAATGGGGTACATTTTCTTAGAAACAGCCATAGAGATAAATGTATCACATGACCCTCAGAACCAAACTGCTGAATGAAGATATTGGAGGGCTGGAGCTATTCATTTCCACTTACAGAATCTAAATTGCTGAAAAGTCATGGGAAGGCAGGAAAGAGACTTGCTTTTAGAAATGCTCCTGGCATTTGTCTGCTTGCGTCATCCAATGCAGTATCTCATTCTGTGCCACCCGGAGTCCCATTCACTGGTTTGTTTAACCTCAAAGTGGGAAAGTAACTAACACAAATACATTCATTGTCCATGCTCTAATAGAATTAAGATTCCCAATACACTGCCTGCATTCAAATGAGGTTTGTTACACACTAGCCTTTATGGTCACACCCTTTTCCCTTGATGGTTCTTAAGAATGGCAGAAGCAGGAGACCAGAAATTTTGTAAGCTCATAAATATGAAGCACACTGTGTTTAAATAACGCCAGGGTGGTGATACAAATGGACCAATGCCAGGAAGCTCAAAGTTAAAGCTAACTATTCATCCTTACACCACCATGAATAAGAAGGAAGGAGAAAGGGGCACTGTGTTTGTTATGGTTGTGCTGCCAGCAGCCTGGGATAGCTCTGTCTAATGGCCAGTATGGCACAGAGCCTTGAATTGTATACTGTTTGCCCAGAAGATAGGAAATAGGTCTATTCTCCTTCAGAAAGGCCCACTGGATATTGGGGAATTACCTAATATTGTTTATTTCACACGGCACATTATTGACTCGAGTGAATGTAAGCATTTGGAATGAACCTATATCTAGTATTCTGCCAGTCAATGGCAAAGACCAGTACAGGGCATTGGAGATGGGAGCTGCCACTCTGTGCCTGTGTGGGCAGAACCAGTGCAGGTTTTCATCAGCAATTCTTCCTCCTCTGCTGCTGAGCTGCTGTGGTCTTCTATTTCCTCTGCCTGCAATGATAGCAAGAACCTAAGCGTAGTCTTGTACATACTTGTAGTGCAGAATATCAGAGCACCAGGATCTCTGTCATTCAAAAAGGGACTCAGTTATCCCTCTATGCTGGCCTTGTGCTAAGTGCTTTATGTGAATTATTTAATCTCTACAAACAACTCCATAGAACAGGTATTATGATCACTTCCATTGTAGCAGTTAGAAATGCTTGTAGCTGCAAGGAACTGAGAGCTCTGCTTACAATAAGTTGAAATGGGTATTTATTTATCATCTATAAATAGAAGTTGGGTGGCCAGCAGTTATGGATGATTATTCTGTGGCTCAATGATGTCAGGACCAGTGTCTCTGGGATTCTCCATACCATTCCCTCAAGTCGCAAAATGATTGCCACAATTTCAGACATCTCTGTGTTCAAAGCAAAAAGATAGAAGAATGGGTAGAGCCAGCTACCACAGTCAGCAAAGGCTGCTACACTAGTAACTGCCACCAGACTATTCATTCTCTCTCTCCAGCCAGAACGATACCATATTCTGTCTGGAAGTCTGGGTAAGCAAGTTGTTGGCTCTTTCACCTTCTATGGGTAAAGGACAAAGGGGTTAGGAATGGCACTGGGTTAGTCAGACTAAGTGCTACTTGCACTTTGTGAACCGGAAAGCAAGGCACCAAGTGGCTTTTTAAGAAGCTAGTAAATGGCAGAGCCAGGATATAAACCCGGGCTGTTCCAGAGCCCACATTTTTTTTTCTCCAATTAAAATTAAAGTTGACATACAATATTATATCAGTTTCAGATGTACAACATAATGATTAGACATTCACAGAACGTGTGAAGTGATCACCTTAATAAATCTAGTACCCATTTGACACCATATAATTATTATCATAGTATTATTGACTATATTCCCTGTGCTGTACTTTACATCCTCATAACTATTTTTATATGTGACAATTTGTACATTTTAATCCCTTCCCCTTTTCATCCATTTTCACTACCCCCCTTCCATCTAGCAACCATCAACTTGTTCCAGAGCCCACATTAAAAAATGTTTTTACTGATTTTAGAGAGAGAGAAAGGGAGAGGGATGGAGAGATAGAAACATTGATGAGAGAGAAACATCAATCTGCTGCCTTCTGCACACCTCCTACTGGGGATTTAGCCCACAACCCAGGCATGTGCCTCCACCAGGAATCAATCTGGTGACCTCTTGGTTCATTGGTTGACTCTCAACCACTGAGCCACACTGGCTGGGCCAGAGCCCCCATTATTAATCATGATGCCACATTGCTTTTATTTTCTTTCAGTTGATTTTTTTCCCTTATGGAGTCTTGGTGACCAGAGAAATGCTTAAATAAAATAGTTCCCATCAAATTTTGAATCTAAGGCTACAAAGCTGTTCCAGTATAGTTTAATTTATACAGCCCTTGTTTGCCACCATATTGCTAAAGATAGAAATCTCTGAAGCATATTATCTAACCGTATTTAAACATGCTATCATCTTGTCACTTTCATGTGTTGTTGAAGAATCTCACCACTTATGGGCAAATACTGTTAAGAGATTTCGTTTCTTTTCTTTTTTCCCCTTCAAACTGAGCATGCCCAAGTATGCATTGCAATCTGTGATTAAGATACAGCCTGTCTTATTGCCAAGCAATTTTCCTTCGTACTACAAACCCAGTAATAGTTTCTTATTGCAACTAATTATCAGAGATATTAACATATTTTCTCCTGCTAAAAAAATATCAGAGCTTCCTCTCACTTTTAAGTTCCCTTGGTTGTAAGCTTATTTGTTAGCTTTATTATCTGACCATCAGTTAGTTATAATCATAGACATTTTGGAGATATCTGCATATCTTGCCAGAACATAAGGAAAATAGAAGACATACAGGCGTTTAATAAGCAAAAATTAAAGTGACAGGGAATGTCTTTCTTCAGTTCTCACTGCCACTCATTTCCCTTACAGTTGCTAGTGAATAGTGTAGGCATAATACCTAGTGATACTACATATATTATACACTGGTTTTATTTAGTTCATAATAAAGGTGATGCATTCCAATTCCAAAATGGATGAGACTTACATAAAGCCTAAAAAAAATCCAACAACTTTACATCACGAAGGTCCTAGAATATGTAAACATAAAATATGTAATCTATCTTTGATTTGTGCCATAATGCTCCTTTGCTTTGAAATCATGGCTGTATTACAAAACTGACAGTTTTAATGGAAAAAGTGGCTTTCAAAAGCTGCTGTTGAAAACACACTGCATAACTCTTTAAGTTGTGAATATTTTACTACCAGCATATGTAGGGAGGCAGTGAAAACACACTGGCATTTTATTCCCTGCAAGCTGGGATAGAGGACATTCACTGGTGTTAAAGCTGCACGTTTGCAATATGATGCAAATTTATAAATACCTATGAATGCACACTGTTGTTATTGGCAGGCAGCAACACTCTGTAGAGTCATTTGGAAGATGAAAAACAGGTAAGCTTTCATTTGTAATTTGCTTGTTCAGCAAACATCAAGTGAGGATCCCCTATATTTCAGGCTCTGCTCTAGTCTCAATACAAAGATGAACAGGGAACCCCCCTGCAATTGCTTTACATGCCTTGTGGGGGTGTTTCATGCAGAAGTGCCTGGGCTAATATTGCCTACTCACTTTGACAACATTAGCTCAATATTAGCCCAGGCTAGAAATCCTGGATCATCAAATGTATAGTTCCTTGAGTTTCTTGTATCCTGTGGAGGGTGTGTTTGAGCCAGAGCACAGTTGATAGAATCCTGTTTGTGTACTTAGAGATAGACCCTGCCCTTCTCAGGTTATCACTTCTTATGAGAATGTGAGAGTGGCCCCTGAAGTGGTGATTAGGGGACTGGGAAGTAAGTATTTTTGGCTCAGGTGCCGAGGAGTCTGAGCATCAGTGCTAGCTGTGTTTAGGGGAGTGATGAGAACACCAGGTTCCTACACCCGAAGATTTCAGAACTCTGGTCCCTTGGAAAGTGAAGTTGGGTATGGTTTTTCTTTTTGAAGAGAAGGATTGGCCCTGCTTCCTGCCAGCTCACTGACAAGCTACTGGGATGAACCTTGATGGGATCTGGATAAAAGGGAGAAGGGAAAAAAGGACATTGTGAGGATAATTTGGTATATTTAAATATGGGCTCTATATTAGATGACACTGTTGATTTAATTTTAAAAGTCTTGGCTGTGATAAATTTTATAGGAGTGTTGAAGTATTTAGGGGTAAGAAAGCATGATACATGTGACTAGTTTTCAAGATGGTTCGTGATAATGCACTTGATTTTCACATTTCAAAATGTGTGTGTTCAGTGCAATATATAGATCCTGTAACATAGAAGCTCACACCTGAAATGTATATGATCATATTAACCAATGTCACTCCAATAAATTTAATAATAAACAAGTGTGTGTGTGTGTGTGCACTTTGGTGAGAGAGACAGACCAAGCAAAAGCAGCAAGCTGATAGCAATTAGTGAACTTAGGTGAAAAAGTATTTATTATACTTTTTTAAAACGAAATTTTAGTTTTGAACATTTTCCAAATAAAAAGGCATGTAGAACAGCAGCAGGCTGAGACCTTCACTCTGCTTTTCTTGCCTGTCTGACCACTGCCCAGTCAGGACCCTCCCCTGGCCTCAGGGCGGCCCCACTGCAGACCCCCAGGATCCCTTCTCACCCAGGGCAGTAACTGCTTATCTACTTGTCTGCTCATCTCTCTGCTTTCTGAGAGCAGGGAATGTACTAGTAAGAAACTCTGAAGGTCTCATTCACTGTTGTACCCACAGTTTCTGGCACATGATCATCATTCAGTAAATACTTGTTAAATAAAGGATTCATAAAGTATGTAAATGATAGTAGTATATTGTTCCTAATTAGGAAAGTTTGCACAAAAATTGAGTGGCTAAGCTTGGTTCACTGTTGCAAAGGACTGAGTCATGAAATTCAAGTGTGTTTATGAAGTTAAAAAAACTCCCATGTAGGGAGCAGTGGGGGAGGGGGAGGGGGCGGAATAAAGACACATATGTAATACCTTAATCAATAAAGAAAGGAAAAAAAAAACTCCCATGTATCATTTTGTTACATTTATATTATAATTGCTTAGCTAAATAAAAATTTAGTTTTTGGAAAAAAGTACACAATGAAGGTAATACATTTTCTAAATATCCCCCTAAGCTAGGCATATTGGTTAGGTTCTGATATTCCATGTTTAGAAATAGATGTCGAATAGATATATATTTGGAGAAAAAATATTGTACAGTTGAGTTTGGAAAGAATCTGACCCTTACTACTCCCAACCACTACCACTACTTTTTGGGGATTGCCTTTTTATTTTTATTATACAATCAATATCAATACAGTTAAATGTTGATTAACCATTATGATTTTAAAACTTTTTAGTTTTTTCATCTCACTCTTACTTCCTGCTACCTATTTTAGTGTCCATTGGCTTTTTGATAACAGAGCAGGTAGGAGAAGAAGGAAGAGTATATGCACTAAATTGTGTTCATAACAAATTCACATGTTGAAGCCCTAACCCCTAGTCTCTTAGAATGTGACTGTATTTGGAGATAGGGCCTTCAATGAGGTAATTAAGATTAAATGAGGTCATAAGGATGGGACCCAAATACAATATGATTGGTGTCCTTATCCATAGAGGAAGAGATACCAGAGGTGCACATGCACCGAGGAAAGCTCATGTGAGGACACAGTGGGAAGGTGTGTGTCCACAAGCCGAGGAGAGAGGTCTCCAGAGAAAGCAGACTTGCCAACACTTGGACATCCAGCTTCCAGAACTGTGGGGAAATACATTTTTGTTTACTCCACCAAGTCTATTTTGATATGGCAGCCATAGCAAACTAAGGCAAGTGGGGAAGACTAAAATTTGTTGGCATGATTGTTGATATGTACATTGCTGTAAAATCTGGGCTGTGGAATGAATATAAATCCAATGGTTTATTCAGTGGTTTGTAGTCCTGTTTTATCTGTAATTTAATGCCTTATGGTTTACTAGAATCTTGGAAGTGACTTAGCCCAAACCTGTAAAGATGCTTAGATTATAGTTTGGCATTGCTGAGCTGGCAACTGATCATCTAACTTTTGCTGAGAATAGCTCTAATGATGGGAAACTTTTAACTCCCTCAGAAGCCCTGCCATTCTGGAGCTATTTATCAGTTGGAAAACATTTTCTTATATTGATTTGGTGTTCACGTGGCAGAGACCATGTGGTAGAACTTTCTGATTATTAGCCAGATGCGAGGCTACCTGGACTAATGGTGTATTTCCCAGGCTCCCTTGCAGCAGACTGCAGACATATTACTTTTAGTTCTGGCTAATGGAATATAAACAGAATTTATGCGTATCCCAGGATATGTTTTTAAATAGAGGGGGTGTAATACTTTTCTTATACTCTTTTTTATTTTTTCTGCTAACTGGAATATAGATATGATGGCTCAGACTTGAGCAACTGTCTTAGATCATGAGATAAGTATATGTTGAGGATATCAAGAGCCTGGGTCTCTGATTGTGGAATCTTTCAAAAGCCTGAACTGTTTATTTCCAGATTTCATTTACTTGAGAGAAACAAAATTCTCTCTTCTCTAAGGTTGGTTATATTTTGGGTTTAATATTATATATAGCTAAACCTACTTCTAATTGTTCAACTAACTGCTCCTATTTTCACTTACACATCCTTGATTTACTTTTCTGAATTACATAGTACAGAGCAAGTCTAATTCCATTTCCACATGGCAAACATAATACTTGAAGACTGTTATCTAATCTTCCCTGGGTCTGGAGACTATGCATAACTGATCCCTTAACTGTTCCTTATAAGACAAGATTTTAAGCTCTCTGACCATCTTGATTACTCTCCTGGGTCCTCATTTACTCAAACATTCCTTATTTCCATAAATCGAGAGTTAGTTCCATTGTACATATTTCATGATATTAGGAAAAAGCCAAGTCAGAAAATAATACCATTCTTGAATGCAGTAAAAGGAAACATTTGGTAGGGAGTGACCTGAAATACCTTAGAAATAATTTCCATACCAGAACAGAGTTTTCAATTTATTCTTACTTTTCAAATCACAGATCTCAGTTGTGCTAGTAGATGAATCAGTTTGTGCAGGTTTTTACTCAATCACTTTTAGCCATATCTGACAATTGGAATCACCAAAGAGGAGAGAGAATCTTCCATTATTGCTGAGCAGAAGTAGATAATTTGTTTCTGACAATTCTGTGGCTGGTCTTCTAGTTAACATGGTGAAAGGTAAGCTGGATCACCAACTTAAACAATTTGCTACAATCTGTAATGTGGAGAACATTTTTCAAGAGCTGTCTTTTACCTACTTGCATGAGTTCTCATAGGCTTAAACAAAACTGCCTTTACAAAGTGCCTCTTGGATCTGGGTCAGCCTGGCAAGAGCATCTATTGAGGACTTAAGTTGTATACATAATGTATCCCATTGGGTTTAAAGGAAGGAGAATATAGAATTCTTGCCCTTTAGGAGTTTGTGTGTGATTATAGACTTTTTGATAATTATCTGGAAAGATTTAAAAGAACTCCAAAGAACTGAATAATCTCAGTGGTAGCATATAAACCACATTAGGGCAGGGAACAGGTCTGTTTGCCTCCTACTTTATCCTGTCCCAAGTGCAGTGCCTGTCACACTTGATGTGCTCATGGTTTATTTTGTTTTGTTTTCCTTTAGTTTATATTTCTTGGGCTTGACTGGAATAAGAATTTTTAAGGTACATCTTCCTGATTCAATGCCAAGTGCAGTAAACACTAGTAAAATTACTACCTATTTTGATCAGTGTCTATATAATGTAATGCACAAATGGAGATTTAACATCGACCCAGCCAACTTGGCAAGCTCATCCAAATTTCTAATGATGTATTTGACAGTCTGAATAGATATAGGTAAACATATATTAAAACTCTACCAGTTTGAATTTAGTGTCTATGGAGCTGTAGATATACTCTAACCTACTTTAGTAGTATCTACTACTAAAAGAAATTAATTATGGGTCTATGTTTTTAATTTTTTTATTTTGAGATAACTTTAGACTTTTGGAAGAGTTGCAAAAGTAGTATAAAAAGGTTCCTTATTTCCTTTACCCATTTTCCCTTAATGTCAAAATCTTACATACTAGAGCACAACAGGCAAATGCAAAGTTAACGTTTGTGTAATATTATTCACTAAATAAGAGGACTTTGTTTGGGTTTTACTAGTTTTTTTCATTAGGGTCCTTTTTCTTCCAGGATCCAATGCAGGATTTCCCCATCGTATTTAAGTGTCATATCACCTTAGTGTTTCCTCTAATCTGTGGCACTTCTTCAGTTTTCCTGTGACTCTCATGACCTTGAGACTTTGGAAGAATACTAGTCAGGTATTTCAGAGATTGTGCTTCAATGTGGGTTTGTCTCACCTTTTTTTCATGATTATATTGAAATTATGAAAATATCCTGTTTTTCCTTAACATTTACCCACTAATTTTAGCATTCATCTGTGGATCTTGCCCCTATAGCAATTGTTATTGTTATGTGCTAATGGTTATTTTCTATTTCCCTTATCCATTGTATGTTTATTAATTGGAAATAACTAAGTAAAGAAGTATTGTCCTTTGCTCCCTTTGTTTATAAATAAATACTTAGGTAAATAAATATCTTAAATCAAGGGTACTTATTTTATTATTTAGATTATAAGAGAGTGTTATTGTTATTTATATTGTTGCTGAACTTGTTCCAGATTTGACCATTTGGGATACTTTCAGGTTGGCTGTTGTATATTTTCCGTATACCTCCATTAATTTTTTTTTAATTTTTGGCACCACCAGATACTCCAGGCTTATCTTGTATTTTATCTGACCCAGCCTTGGAATCAACCACTTTTCCAAAGATCCTTGCTCCCCACCACCAAATCCCCCACCCCTCACCTGAGGAAAAGTTTATTGATTTTAAGAGAGAGAGGACGGGAGAGATATAGAGAGAGGAACATCAACAAGTTGCCTCCCATACACATCCCAACCAGGATCAGACCCACAATCTAGGTATGTACCTTACCAGGAGTCAAACCTGCTACCTTTTAATGACTGGGACGACGCTCCAACCCATTGAGCATCCAGCCGGGGCCTTGCTTCTTTTTATTAGAGAATGGTACTTAGAAACCAAGATCTGGATACTTCGTGTGCTAATTCCTACTGTGGTGTCACTGTTCCTAGGCCTTCTCAGCAGAGCTAGGAAATCAAACCTATATTTCTAGCTATCAAACTTTCAATCTATCTATCTATTTGTCTAGATATACAGGGTGGGGCAAAAGTAGGTTTATAGTTGTATGTGAAACAGTTTATTCTTGTAGTATTATTTATTATTATATTATTTTCTATAAGAACAACTATAAACCTCTTTTTGCCTCACCCTGTATGTGTGTGTATATATATGTAACATATATGTAGTCACCTGTGCATGCACACATTTATATTTAGTTTTTCTCTTTATCTCTCTATATTTTATAAAAAGAAGCATGAAATCATACTCATAGGATGCTATCAGTGTACTGATGAGTTCATATTGAAAAAATCAGAGATCATTCTAGCCTTCCTATTTATTTATAACCTCTTTCTCTGATAGTGAGAAACATAACTCCTAAGGCTGCAAGACATTTATTTACTTGTTCAGTCCTATCATTCATGTAAAGTAATTTTAGGATCAGTAATCCATATCTCTGTGGGAGAAAAAAATCAACTAGAGTATAGAAGTACAATGTTTTTATACAGTCATTTTTGGCTTTATCTTACCAAATTAAGTCAAAACAAAAATTTCTAGAGTTTCTTAGGTCAGTCTCTTTATTCTCCACCCTTTAGTGTGATTATGTGATTTGTTTGTTGTAATATTGGGTTATTTTGTCATAATTTACATTCACTTTGGATCTGCTCGTGTCTTAATTATTTAAAAAATTGTACAGTAAAACCCATCTTGTGGTGTATAGTCTGTAAGCTTTGACAAGTGAAAAGAGTAATGTGTATGCCATCACAATTGTTTGCACAATAGTTTTATCACCCCCACATTTCTTTGGGCTGCTCCTTTGTGGTCAACCCCCCAAAATTTATTTTTGCTACTGGAAAATGGACTTTTTGGAAGCTTCTCTTTTTTGTCCCAATTTTGCATTATATGTACTTATAGTGCTGAGTTGGTGCTCAGTGAATACTTGAATAATCTGTGCCCTCACAGCTAGTATAGAACTGGCACTGAAAAAAAAAATTCTAAGTGAATGAATAAGTGAATGATTCAATGGATACTGAATGTAGGATACTTGAAAAGGAATAGTTAAATTGATGCACCAAAGTTTGATTTTTGCTTCAATACTTTTTGTTGGTTTAAGCAAACTGCTGGGTACAGATGTCTCTAAGTCCCCAGACAGCCTCTGGGAGATTCAGCACATCTTGAATAAAAATGTGTTGGAGAAAAGAAAATGATACCCAGAATCCAAACAGGTGCATCAGGCAATGCATTTAATGAAGTTGCTAAATTTTGATTGTGCAAAACAGGCTTCAGTAGAAAAAAACACAGTAAAGATGATAACTCTGTGATTTGCCACAATTGCATATATATTGCTGTCTTTAGGGAACAATGAATTATTCTAATAAGTCCTACATCTTTCGTGGAAAAAGAATCCTCTTTAACTATATTTAATAGTGTTAGTTTAGAGGCAAATGATATTAAAATGACTGAACATTTGGGAATAAAAACAAAAATACCCTATGCTTAAAATCTTTTAGTCATTTGCTAAAAAGCTAATTCTTTTTTATGATAAAACCTCTCAGGAATTGTACCTTTAGGATATGAAGGGGAAAAAGCAATTGAGGCAGCATGGTAGTTGCATCAAAGCAGAAATTTTTCAAATTGGGCTCTAGGGATCCCTATGGTGTCAGGTCTTAGGGCTGTCATGGACTGACCTTACTCTCCCATTCCTATCCACCATCACCATTGTCAATCTATGGTGGTAATTATAATTACACTAGAGGCCCAGTGCACAGATTCATGCACCAGTGGGGTCCCTCGGCCTGGGCTGCAGGAATAGGGCCGAAACCGGCTGTCCAACATCCCCCGAGGGGTCCTGGATTGCGAGAAGGCAGATCTCGAGTGATGCACCTTGGAATCGGGCTCCCTCCTCTCTGGTTCTGGGTGTGTCACCCTAGAACCACAGCTGCCAAGTCACTGCAGGTCGACAGCTCCTGTGTTGAGCATCTGCCCCCTGGTGGTCATTGGACATCATAGCTACCAGTTGGACAGTCGAACCATCAGACGGTTGCTTAGGCTTTTATATATATAGGTTTGTTCTGTATATTAGCTTTGTTTGAAACATTTCTAAAAGAAAAAAAATTATCCTAGAGTATTAAAAAGGAAAAAAAAAGGCTGAAGTCACAGTAGGTTCTTGATTTACTGTGTCCAATTATTTCATTATTTTAAAGGTTAATAAGGTCAAAATCATGGGGCAATGTCAATCAAATGTAAACCAGAATATGGCATAAATGTACATATATTTATAATGCCTTTTATTCACATGCTTGAGTTATCCCATCACTCAAAATAAGGGTGTCTGTAATCAATGCTTGTATTTTTAATTTCCTTATGATTCATTTGGTTCTTTAAAAAATGTACTGAATCTAAGTTTGATTCTATTTTCACTTCCCATCATATTTTTGATATGCATTTATTTCTTTAGTATTAAACACATTTATTTTATAATTTGTGTAAATCCATAATAATTATCTAAAGTTGATAGGAGTCTAATTGTGCTATTTGGGGTTTCTCCTGATTCAGTTTGATGGTAACTCATTTCCTCAAGTGCAGTTTGGGATTGTGAAACTCTATTTGGCTGGGCTTTATCTATGGGAATTAAGTCAGGTTTGGATTAAAGTTGCATTTGCTTTATCAAGTGTCCCAGTGAGCCAAGTCAACTTTAGATTAATTTTCAGTCTGGGATTTCCTGACAGGAGTAGTATAAATTTGAGTCTCAAATCTCTATGAGGAAAGCCTATAGCTACAAATTCTCAGCAGGCACTTTTTTCCCCCCTACTCAGAGCCCAGGCTGAAATAGACAATTCACTTCACTTTTTTTTTTATTCACGGAAAGATTTTTTTTCTGGTCCACTTTTCACTTAGGGTGTAGTTCTGCTGATGTCCAAACTTTATGTTGGGTTCTCAAGTCTAATGCTTCATCTTTGCAGGTCCACAGTCGTGTATCTGATCCCTGGTGTAACTCTTATGGTCCAAGAGTAGCAAATACTCTCAGACCTGCTGTCACTCTGGTTTCCAACTTTTGTTTTGAATCCATGAGGACTTCTTACTGTGTGTGTGTGTGTGTGTGTGTGTGTGTATTCAGCTAAGCATGTAGAAGAATATTTGTTATCATATATGTGCTTTGTATTGGGAAGTTATTCAGGATGTCTTGTTCCTGATATTTCCTTTACATGGAAGTCAATAAAAATCCAATAGCGCTCTAGCTGGTTTGGCTCATTGGCGAGAGCAACGGCCCACACACTGAAGGGTCCTGCGTTTGATTCCGTCAAGGGCATGCACCTTGGGTGTGGGCTCGATTCCCAATAGTGGGCATGCAGGAGGCAGCTGATTAATGTTTCTTTCACATCAATGTTTCTAACTCTATCCCTTTCCTTTCCTCTCTGTAAACATAAATAAAATATATTTTAAAAATCCAATAGCAATGTTTGAGGATATTTCAAGAAAACAGTTATAGTGTGTATAAGACTATATATTTTAGGGGTGGGCTGGAGGTGAAAGAGGGCATAAAGGGGATAAATGGTGATGGGAAGTAAATAAATAAAATAAAAAATTAAACACAACACAACAAGACTATATATCTTAGAATCATGAAGAATATTGGACTGTGATGAAGAGCTGATCAAAGTAGCTTTTGGCCACTCGGAAATATCTGTTATTATACTATTTTCCTAGTATTCAGCCCTTCCCCAATGGACGATGTCAGAAAGAGGAACTGGTACACACAGGGGCATGTTAGTTTACACTGAACATAACTATATGCCTGAGGAGTGGTGGCTACAGCTGGCTTTCTACAAAATTATCCCCTTCTTGCCAAGTTAGACAACATTTTCAAAGTTCCCTTTGAGTTAGTTGTGGTACGTGATTAAGTCTTAATCAATGGGATATAAGCAGAAATGATGTATGCTGTTTACATTCCTGAGGCTTAAGGTGACGAGCATCCTCCTGCAGCTTTCTTTCCCCTTCCACTGGCGGGGACCTTGACTTGGTAGCAACTCACCTTCAACCACTCAGCCGGCTATGGTGACCTGGGGATGGCTGAGCAGGACAAGGGTTGGATTCTGTTGTTCTGAATGATTACGTGGGACTGAGCTGCCTCACTGACCACTGCTTTTCCTAGATCTATTCCATGACAAAAATTAGTGTTTATATTTCTTAAGCCACCGTACTTGTTGGGTCTTTCTGTAATAGCCACTTAGCCTTATCCTAGCTAATGTAAAAACAAATGGAACAATATTTGTATCTTACACGATGCAAAGCAGTATATTGTGAAGCAGAATTAGCATGAATTTATAAGAAGCATGATAAAATATACTTGTGGAGATTACTGAAGAGAGTCAAGAAATGGAAAAATAATAAGAAATAGTAATAAGGTGGAAATGTTAGGATCAAAGTGCCTTGCTTTTTCAACTGTCTACTTTCTCTGAAAGTCACAGGTACTTCTCATCTATTTTCTTTTCTCCTTTCCAAACTGTTGGCATCTCCCATCTACTGTCATTTCCTCTCTTGTTTGTCCTTGTGAGTCTATGTCTTTTATATTCTTTTGCTGTTATTTTAGGAGGAAACATAAAAAAGGCAAACATGTTCATATCCCATGTTTAATGGGAAGGTTTAGGTCTTCTAAAATATCTTATTTTTTGGGTCATGGATGCTTCCATGTTTGCATTTTCCATAGTGTAAAGTGCTTTTATAAAATGTAAAATTTAGAAATATTTGGAAATTAGGGGATGGTTAAATAAACTGTGGTTGTCCATATGTTGGAATATTATGTGGTAATTAGAAATAATGTTTATGATGGGTTTTAATGACTAGAAAATACTCATGTTAATTTTTAAAACTCATACAAAATTGTATATGGACCATTTAACATATACATGTAATGTATAACATAAAACATGCATAGGATAAAACATCAAAAGTTTGTAGAGAAATCATATATTTTTCTTTAACCCTGTACAGTATCTATAGCTCTGTGATACACAGCAGAGGTTGGTAAGCTACACCTGCAGGCCAAATCTGGCTTGCTCCCATTTCTGTAAATAAAGTTTCATTGGAACCCAGATGCACTTATGTGTTGTCCATAGCTGCTTCATCCTATAATGGCAGAGCTGGGTAGTTGTGACAGAGACTGTATGGTCTGCATGATCTAAAATATTTATTCTCTAGCCCTTTGCAGAATAAGTTTGCTGACCCCTGGTATAGAGGAGTAATTAACTTTTCACATCTTACACATAATGTACACATACACCTGTTTCAAAGTATCTTGCTAGAGGTCTAATAGAAGCTGATCTTTTTCTTACATTGCAACAATGGATTATTCTTAATTTTTACTAATTAGAAAGCATTTAAATCAATTCAGCAAACATTTACAGAGGCCCCACTGTTATCCTAGACATTAGGATAAGCATGATGGTGTGTGAGGAAATAATAGAATAAAACAAAAAATAAATATACTGTAGTCACAACATTTTCACAATCTGGTTCTGAGAGAACTGATGCTCTGACTTCATCATGCAGCCACCCCAGGAATTGACTTTAGGTGATTTGTATTCTTTAAGTAATGGAAAGATTGGATTTAAATGCTGGACAAACTCTTATGTTGATAGCATTTTTGCCTGTACATGTAGGCAGCCATGTGTGTATTGTCACTAGCTGAACACTTTCTTCAAATCATTCTCCTAATGACCTTCCAGGAATATTTCCTTTCAGGCTGTAAGTTTCCACCAGTAGAAACCTAATGGGATTTCACTACTAGAGTATGATCAGGAGGGCAGTGACTCACCTGCCTTATTCAAAATTGTATTCCTTGTATCTAGTAATGTGACTTCAAAACATAGTTGGTGCTTAGTTAATACTTGACCAACAAATAAATACATAAATGAATGAATCAAAAGATCTGGCTCGTCTTTTTCTTTTAGCAAGCTACCACAATTTAAATTAAATTAAGAAGCTGGAACCAAATGCTTGGTTTTTTTGTTGTTTGTTTGTTTTTTAAGTTCAATAGAAAAAGACAAAGTGCCTATTTCAGAATCCCATCACCCCCCCCCACCCCCCGCCCGCAAGGTGGACCTATATATAAAAACTACTATGGTCAGCTTAATATGATAATAATAATGATTATTAATTCAACTAATAGTGATATTTGTACAGTGCATAATGTTTCCCAACATGACAACTTCATCTGTCTTTATGATTTATATAAAGGAAAAATGAAATTGAATTCAATTATTTAATTTAACAGAACCTTAAATATCTATCACATGAAAATTCACTCTGATGTGCCATGTTCAGAAATTCAAATTTGGAAAATATCTCAGAGACCTTCTAATATCTTGGTTTATTTCCAGTAGGATAAAGTCTAAGTCATCAGTCTCCAGAATAAGCAAAGGATGGTAGCAATCTCAACTTGTCTTTTAGGAGGCCTGCAAACACAACCACCACATTAGGAGATCATAAATTTTATCCTGATTTCAAAGCATACTGGCTTCCTTTATGTTCCCAACTCGCAGTCTGATCTAGAACTACTGTTGAGACTTGGCTGAGATCCCTTAGCTAACCCCAGACTGTGTTGTACCATCTCTCACATTGTAGCTTGCCTTTACACCTGGCCGACTTGATCTGATTAAGAAATAGAGACACTTATTTTTCAACACATTACAAGAGAGAGGAGGGGGTATAAGATTCTAAAGTAAGCCGAAACCGGTTTGGCTCAGTGGATAGAGCGTCGGCCTGCGGACTGGGAGGTCCCAGGTTCGATTCTGGTCAAGGGCGTGTGCCTGGGTTGCGGGCATATCCCCAGTGGGAGATGTGCAGGAGGCAGCTGATCGATGATTCTCTCTCATCGATGTTTCTAACTCTCTGTCTCTCTCCCTTCCTCTCTGTAAAAAAATCAATAAAATATATTTTTTAAAAAAAGATTCTAAAGTAAACAACATTTTTACTGAAAAATAAAAACTTAGAACTGGAAAGGCCTTAGAAATTAGCTCGTTCAAGTCATCTTCAGTAACAGTGCCCTGATGGGGAATCACCCAGGCTTGGTATGATTTTATAAACACTTGAGAACCTCCTGTATGCCAGGTGCTTTTATGTACCATTATTCCATTTATAAATTCAGGATAGACAGTTCCTTAGGTCATAGAGAGACTGTTTCATATTCTGGCAGGTTTAGTTGTTAAAAATCATACTGTATGTCATGTATTAATATACTAGTATGTCTTCCTGCAACTTTTAACCATTGGTCCTAGTTCCAATAAACTGAATTCTTCTGCTAACTGGCAGACATTCATATAGCTGAAGACAGCTACCATGTTGCCTTTGCATCTCAACCCCAAACTCTGGGCTCCCTAGAACAATTTGAAAACCAATAAGAAATGGGATTGCACCTTTTCATTTTTTGATATATTAAAAGTATGTCTTGTTTAGCAAAAGGCTTTAAGTTTCTAAATGAAGAAATATTTCTGATATTCTGAAAGCAGTAATTCTATTATGGAATGTTCAGCCATTTTAAGCATCAATAAGCAGGTTTACTGGCATGTAAACCAGAGATGATATCATCTATGTAAAATTCTACTTTGTAATCTCTTTTTATGATTATTCCTTTGTGAAATCTAAGATCAGCCTTGAATTGTCACTGACCCAAATGCTGTTCTTTCTCCTTTTAATTTTATTTTATTTAAAAAAACATGTTGGAAACCAATGAGACGAAGCTTTCCATCATCGTGGATACAAAGAATAATATCTGATCACTCTTAACGCTGAGAGAGGGAGGAATTTTAAATAGGGCAGGTGATTCTGTGTGTTCTTCCACAGTCAGTAAGTGTTAGGTGTGAGTTTGCTGTTTCCCCTGTGGGCCACAGGAATGCTGCAACTCTTGTTGTGTGTAATGTAAGCCTTTCATTGCCCTGATTGTAACTCTAGTATTTAAATGTACATGTTTTCCAACGACATGACTCCTAAACACACAAGGTGACTCCATTATCAGGTTTTAGCTGAGGAAATGATCACTGGATTAGTCAGTGCTAGAAGTGCCTGTGTTGGACTTACTGAGAAAATGTCACTTAGCTACTTTGTGGTTAATTTGTGGGGTTTGGGTTATTTTGAGGGTAATTGTGACTGTATTTCCTCCTTGTTTTGACTTTAAAACTTATCTACATTTAGATAATATTTAGCCTAAAGACTAATAATTTTTTTTCCTTTGAATAAATAGTTAGGGAAGCATTTCCTAAAATACTTTATTGTGGGGGGAAAAAGAACTTTTAATAGAGATCGTAGGAAAGGATGCAACATTCAAATCAAAGGAAAAGGTTTTGACTTTAAACTTAATATATTTATTAGAATAACTGAAAATTTGCTCTAGCTGATTTGGCTCAGTGGATAGAGCATCGGCCTGCAGACTGAAGGGTCCTGGGTTTGATTCTGGTCAAGGGAACGTACCTCGGTTGCAGGCTCCTTTCTGGCCTGCACCCTGGCGTGTGCAGGAGGCAACCAATCAATGTGTTTCTCTCACATGGATGTTTCTCTCTGTCTTTCCCTCCCACTTCCTCGAAAAATCAATGGAAAAATGTCCTCAGGTGAGGATTAAAAAAAGAAAAGAATAACTGAAAATTTGACTTTGTCAACAAAGATGCAGAAATATATGGATCTATGGGAATCTCAGCATGTTCCTTGGGAAGTTACTCTACTGTACAGGTGCTGGGAAACATAAACTGCAATATGCCAAAGTGGCTGTTCCAGGGGAGTTGGAAGGAAGATAATAAAAAGCAAGCCTCTTTAGTTCTTTCATGTCGTTTTCTTTTTGGATTTGTGTGTTTCCCAGAAACTGAGTGCTTCCCCAAGTGGGAAATAGGAAGATGCAGTAGTCACTTTACTTGTCATGTACAATTTTTTTGTATATAAGAATTTGAGACATGAGTGACAAGGTGAATATATAGGATAGAGTAGTATTCTTGTTGAGTGATAACTGAATTGAGTGAATGCTGCTGTTCAAATTCAGATATATTAACCTCATGATTTTAAATAAAAATATTTTTGGTCCTTGTTCACCTCTATCTACACGATAGGCACCAGAATTTAAAGCAAAATGAAATTTCTTTGCTTTAAATTATCACATTAATATAATAGAGGATTACTGACATTTTATTTTTGCTTTCATTTTTATATAACAAATAGTTAAACAGTGCTTGCTAACTACCTTACCCTGTTCTAAGTACTTGGCAGTTATTTATTAAATCTCATGAGGTAGGTGGTGTTATTATGCCCATTTTACAGATGGAGTAACTAAAGTACAAAGTGATTAAGTCACTTGTCCAAGGTCATGTGGCTGGTAAGGCTTAATTCTTCTGTTTAACTCCAGAGTACCAAATACATATTATTTTAAAATGTGTGCCCTGATGCAAAAATGATTAAGTACTATTCCACAGAACAAAAACAAAACACAAAAATTTACCACTACAAAGAATAAAAAAGTAACATTTAATTAATACATTTAAATGCATGGTTGATCTCACAGGAAAGTAATTACTAGGTTTGATAAATTAGCCTTGATGGTGAGCCTAATAGCTGATGTATAGCTTCTAGGTGTGGCAGTGGAAGATAAGTTAGGTAGGAGAGATTATGAGTCATGGTAACCTAAGGACATTATTTCTGATGCTCAAATGAAAACAGCAGATTAGGATTTGGTCCTGTCCAAAGAGATGAGTTGAAACTGAAATCTCCAGATAATGTTAGAATTCTCAAAAGGCTACAATTTCAGTAAAAGTAGGAATAGAAAAAAAAAATCTGCCATTTCCTTTTGGCTTGGATTCTAGCTGGGAATAAAAGAGCTGTTTTTAAAATATATAAAAATGGCCTGTGCTTTATGCAAATGTGAAGGTTAAATCTCCAAGCCAAGAAATGGACAGATCTAAGGTAATTATCCATAATGCAGGTTGGAAATTATCAGAGAGGAATGGAGGATCAGATAAAAAGGTTTAACCTATGCCTAATAGAAATTCCAGAAGAAAAGAATAACAATAATGGGGGAGAGGTTTCCAGTATCACAGTAAGTCCCAAGAGTGATAAATAAAAATTTTTTCATATCTAGATACATCACAGTAAAACTACAAAATACCAAAAGACCAAGATAGAAATCTTAAAAGCAACAACAAAGAAAGAGGAATCTACACTAATAAAAGACAAACATGCAAATTGACCATACCTTCACTACGCATTAAGCCACCCCCACCAGCTAATCAGAGTGACTATATGCAAATTAACCTAACCAAGATAGGGGCCAGCAGCCACAGAGCTGGAGCAAGCAGGAGGCTTGGTTGCCCAATGATGGAGGAAGCCAAACTTCCCACCTGCCACAGTGGCTCTGAGCTCCACTCAAAGCAACAAAGTTTCAATTATAGAAGGTAAATAAACCCCAGATACCTGCTTTCAGCCAGCCGTGGCCACGGAGCTGGAGCGAGCAGGAGTAGGTTGCCCCTGGTGATGGAGGAAGCCAAGCTTCCCTCCTGCCTACCCTGGCGGCTCTGAGCTCCTCTCAAGGCTACAAAGTTTCAATTATAGAAGGTAAATAAATCCCAGAATTAAAAAAAAGAAAGAAAGAAAAAAAGGAGAGGCTGGGAGCTTCTGTTGCGGGGGGGGGCTTGGCCAGCCTAAAAACAGCCCTCAACCCCTCACCCAGACTGGCCAGGCACCCCAGTGGGGACCCCCCACCCTAAAGGGGGTGTGGCCCACCTGAAAATACCCATCAGCCCCTCACCCAGGCTGGCCATACCTCCATGGGGTGAGGGTCTCCACTGCAGGGGGGGGCCTTGACCAGCCTGCAAACAACCATCAGCCCCTAACCCAGGCTGGCCAGGCACCCCAGTGGGGACCTTCACCCTGAAGGGGGTGTGACTAGTTGCAAACAGCCACCAGCCCCTCACCCAGGCTGACCTGGCACCCCAGTGGGGACCCCCACCCTGAAGGGGGTGTGACCAGCCTTCAAACACTCCTCAGCCCCTCACCCAGGCTGGCCAGGCACCGCAGTGGGACCCCCAACCTGATCCGGGACACCCTTCAGGGCAAACCAGCTGGCCCCCACCCATGCACCAGGCCTCTATCCTATATAATAAAAGGGTAATATGCAAACTGACCCTAACAGCAGAAAGACTGGGAATGACTGGTCACTATGACACACACTGACCACCAGGGGGCAGACGCTTAATGCAGGAGCTGCCCCCTGGTGGTCAGTGTGCTCCCACAGGGGGAGCTCTGCTCAGCTACAAGCCAGGCTGATGGCTTCCAGTACAGTGGTGGTGGTGGGAGCCTCTCCTGGCTCCTCAGCAGCACTAAGGATGTCTGACTGCAGCTTAGGCTTGCTCCCTGCTGGCAAGTGGACATTCCCCGAGGGCTCCCGGGCTGCCAGAGGGATGTCTGACTGCCAGCTTGGGCCCGATCCCCCAGGGAGAGGGCTTAAGCCAGCAGGTGGACATCCGAGGGGTTCCGGACTGCAAGAGGTCATAGGCCGGGCTGAGGGACCCCCCCCCTGAGCTGCACAAATTTTTGTGCACCAGGCCTCTAGTTAACTATAAAAGAATTCCTACTAGATTAACCTGTAGATGACTCAACAGCAGTAAGAAACCAGAAGATAAAAGAAAGCCTTCAAAATGATGAAATAAATTAGCTATCAACTTAGAAATATAAAACCAGATAAATTCCTAACTATGCAGGAATTAGGGAAAAATATATTTTCAAACAAACAAAAAAGTATATACTACAGCAAGAAGGAAATTTAACCTAGGAAAAGGACTAAGATATAAGAAAGTTTGGCACATAAATTTGTAAATGTATATTTTAATCCAAACAGAAATTGACTATAGATATAGCAAATCTATCTAACAATAAGATAACATGCAAATTGGTCGGGACGCCATCACAGTAATGACTGATCAGCAGGCTGCACGTGGAGCCGCCGTGGGTGGGTGGGGACTTACAGCATTGGGGATGGGGGCGGGGCTGAGGCAGGGGCCTCCATGAGCCTGCGCCAGAGGTCTGCAGGCCTCTCCCATCTCTGGCCTACCTCTTTGGGGCAATTCATCGAGGAGCCCCAGATGGGTGGGCGGGGCCTACCTCTTTGGGGCAATGTTTCACGGGGCTCCCGCACTGTGACAGGGCACAGGCCAGGCTGGGGGACACCCCCCTTCCCCCGCCCCGAGTGCTTGAATTTCGTGCACTGGGCCACTAGTATAAAATAATTTGAGAAAATTAGTTCAAAAATCCTATTTTTATTTGCTTTTTATGTATTCTCTTTGGTTAAGTCTTTGCTCAAGTCTTTAGCCCTTTTATGCATTCTGGGTACAAGTCCTTTTTCAGATTTATGATTTACACATATTTTCTCATAGTTTGTAGCTTATGTTTATTTGTAACAGTGTGTTTTGTAGAGCGAAAGTTTTAAATTTTGATGAAGTCCAATTTATCATTTTTTTCTTTTATGTCTTGAGCTTTAGGTTTTATAGTAAAGAACTCTTTGCCTAATGCCAGATTACTAAAACTTTCTCCTAAGTTTTCTTTTAAGTTTTCTAATTTCGAATTTGACATATAGATCTGTGATTCATTTTGAGTAGATTTTTGTATAAATTGTGCCATTTAGTTTGAGATTCA
The DNA here is from genome assembly GCF_964212035.1 of Myotis nattereri. Classification (NCBI taxonomy): domain Eukaryota; kingdom Metazoa; phylum Chordata; class Mammalia; order Chiroptera; family Vespertilionidae; genus Myotis; species Myotis nattereri. Next base: position 48,573,287 of record NC_138079.1, on the reverse strand, counting down.
TATTTTAGCATATGATATCGAGTTAAGCCAACCCACTTGTTGCAAGACTATCCTTTGTCCCTTGAGCTGTGCTTGCTTTTCATGTCAAAATTGATGGGAACAAATTTCTGTGGGCCTATTTCTATGTTCTCTGTTCTGTTGCTCTGATCTATAGGGTGTCCCCCCAAAATGTATATACACACTTTGAATAATTATAAAGGCAATGTTTATTAAAATACATTTTATTTTCAATATTGAGCTATCAGCTGTTAAAGGGTGTATGAATTTTTGGGGCACCCCCTGTGTATGTTTATACCATCAACAGTACCATACTTCCTTGATTGCTAAAGTTTTACTAAAATTGGGTAGCATGATTATGTCAACTTTGTTCTTTTCAAAATTGATTTGGCTGTTCTAGTTTTTTGCCTTGCTATGTAAATTTTATAATATACTTGTCATATATACAGAAATATACTTCTGGGATTTGCAATGGAATTGTGTTTATCTGTAGCCCAGTTGGGGAGAACTGACATCTTTACTATGCTGACTCTTCCAGTCCATGAACACAGTATGCCTCTACATTTATATGTTTCTTTCATCCATGCTTTGTAGTTCTCAGCATTGTTATGCATCCCCTGCCAAATTCATATGTCAAAGTCCTAACCCCAAGACCTTAAAACATGACCTTACTTGGAGATGTGATCTTTAGAGAGGCAATCAAGTTAAAATGAAGTCATTAGGATGGACCTCAGAATACATTTAAAAATCATATCAATTTTCTAAATATTTCTCGAATATGTACACATCTTTGTCACTATGATGACTTCCTTGGCTGTTGTCTGGTGGGTTAGGTGACTCTATGTTGTACTCTGTTCATTGCACTCTATGTTCCTGCGTACCATAGAATGTTTCAATGTCATGGTTTCTCCTTTGCCAAACTGTAGGTTCTATGCTGGCAGAGGCAGAGTCTGCCTTCTGCCTGCTGCCTGCTTTCTGTGGGTGTCCTCAGCCCTAGTACAATGCCTAGTCACTGCCTACTTAGCCCTAGTGTAGAACAGGAGGTGCTCCACACATATCTATGCATTAAATGAATGAAGAAAGGGAAAAAAACCAGCTGAGTTGAATAGTTTTCTCATAAAATTGAAATTTTATAATGAATGTAGATGATGGTCTTTTTTTGGGGGGTATTTATTATCCATTTTACTGGAAGATTAAGCCATTACATTCAACTTTGTAGACATAACCTAAATTAATCATACCTTGCCAGCCAAATTTGCTTTCAACATTTCATTTCAGTCTCGTAATACTGGCCTCAGTATTGACACCCAGTGTTCAAATAAAATATAAGCAGCCTAAACATCCTTAGTGAATTTAAACTTGAATGTGCCAGGAATCTCAAGGTCAAGGATTCTCCTTCCTTCACTGCAGGGATCCTGACTTACTGGTAAATAAGCTGAGGCATGAGAAGGAGGTCTGTGTTTATCTGAATGAAAATTCTACTAGGTTGTATCTGGCTGTTTTCATACATCAGCAAGATCATACCAAGTAGACATGCATTAGGCTAGATAAGTGGTGACAGTGATGATTCTAATGTCTACATGCAAAGTATTCCTGTAAGTAGTTTGGCACAAAAGACAGTTGAGCGTAGCAGATAAAGTGCTGCTCTAAGAGCCCAGTAAGTGGGTTTCCCATTCTCAGTTTTTCCTCTTGGATAAATCATTGTAAGGTCTCTTTGCGTTCATTTCCCCTCTTTTAAGAGGTCTAAGGGTACCCACCTTGCAGGGATAGTGGGAATTAACTGCAAAGAGTCTCAAGAACTCCTTAGAAAAGAGTAATATACTTACCCAGAAAATAGTTTTGTACTGAAACAGAATTAAATAGAGTCCAGGTCAACTTCATTTAATGCCTTATCCCTTAGATTTACAGCGGTTCTCAATCTGTGGGTCGATACCCCTTTGGCGGTCGAACGACCCTTTCACAGGGGTCACCTAAGACCATCCTGCATATCAGATATTTACATTACGATTCATAACAGTAGAAACATTACAGTTATGAAGTAGCAACGAAAATAATTTTATGGTTGGGTCACAACATGAGGAACTATATTTAAAGGGCCAGAAGGTTGAGAACCACTGTGAACATTGGCAGCTGGAATGGAAGGTTCTAACTTAGTGAAGTATGAAGCATACTGGGCTTGTGTCCACTCAGTTATGGCTCCGAAAAGAGTTTTTCTGTTTTATCTGGATATTTGGAGTTGCTTAAACATACCCAGTGAGTGCTGAGAAAATGCTGACTTAATATATTTCATGAGTGAGTCATTCGTCTTTACATGTTCCTGCAAGGTAAGTAAGATATTGTCACCCTCACCTGCCTGCTCTTATTTGATAAATGCTAATTGATATTATCTGACTTTCAAATGAATTGCTAGAAGGTGGGTTTGTTACATCCCTTCTTATTAATTTTGGTTGAATAGTTTGACTTTCACCTAATCCTGATGAATAGCTAGTATCTTATTGTCTCAGGTTTGCTTCACACCTCAACACTGTTGGGAATAATATGAAGGAAAGCTGCCTTCCCTAAACAGGAAGAACAAAGAAACACCCAAGGGAGTCAGCATAAAAAAGGTAAAATAAGAAGGAATATAATGATGATATAGAGGCTTGTAGATCCTTGGACATCATGTTAGGTCTCTAGAACTAAAAGTCTGTCTTAAAGAGGAGTCTGAAACATCCTATTCATTTTCTATTAAAAATCCAGATTAACGAAAAATTTGAAGTTGGTATTTAATTTTAATTATATAATTTTAAATGAATGTGCACAAACATATAAGGGGAAGCAGTCTTTTTTTTACATATGTATGGATTGCCTTAATGATTAATAGACTAATATATTTTAGGAAAATCTTCTTATCTTCCAAATTTTTCTAATATGTTAATAATTATTTAACTCAAAACCACTTATTAGATTTAACAATTAAAAATATGTGTTTTGTCGACTATACAACTTTCATTCCTATGATGGTTGCATGGCATTCATTAGTCTTTTGGGCTTTTTCCTGTTTTAGCAGCAAATCAATTAAAAATGTAGTAGGAGTTGACAGTATAGAACCAATTCACCGTAATTATTTGTGATGAAGACATTAACCTCAAGTTAGGCTATATTCTCATTTGCTTGTGACCTGTGTTCAGGGACCCTGGTCATAGAAGAAAATGGAATTAGCTTTTGCTTAATGTTTTTTAGCTACACTGTGATCTGAGGCTTGTTAGTGACTCTGTCCCTAAACTGTTTTAAAAGGAAAGGCATAGTCA